>NW_027411755.1:242934391-244416891 GCF_047663935.1 Musca autumnalis
AAAATTATAAAATTATAAAATTATAAAATTATAAAATTATAAAATTATAAAATTATACAATTATACAATTATAAAATTATAAAAATTATAAAATTATAAAATTATAAAATTATAAAATTATAAATTATAAAATTATAAAATTATAAAATTATAAAATTATAAAATTATAAAATTATAAAATTATAAAATTATAAAATTATAAAATTATAAAATTATAAAATTATAAAATTATAAAATTATAAAATTATAAAATTATAAAATTATAAAATTATAAAATTATAAAATTATAAAAATTATAAAATTATAATATTATAAAATTATAAAATTATAAAATTATAAAATTATAAAATTATAAAATTATAAAATTATAAAAATTATAAAATTATAAAATTATAAAATTATAAAATTATAAAATTATAAAATTATAAAATTATAAAATTATAAAATTATAAAAATATAAAATTATAAAATTATAAAATTATAAAATTATAAAATTATAAAATTATAAAATTATAAAATTATAAAAATTATAAAATTATAAAATTATAAAATTATAAAATTATAAAATTATAAAATTATAAAATTATAAATTATAAAATTATAAAATTATAAAATTATAAAATTATAAAATTATAAAATTATAAAATTATAAAATTATAAAATTATAAAATTATAAAATTATAAAATTATAAAATTATAAAATTATAAAATTATAAAATTATAAAATTATAAAATTATAAAATTATAAAATTATAAAATTATAAAATTATAAAATTATAAAATTATAAAATTATAAAATTATAAAATTATAAAATTATAAAATTATAAAATTATAAAATTATAAAATTATAAAATTATAAAATTATAAAATTATAAAATTATAAAATTATAAAATTATAAAATTATAAAATTATAAAATTATAAATTATAAAATTATAAAATTATAAAATTATAAAATTATAAAATTATAAAATTATAAAATTATAAAATTATAAAATTATAAAATTATAAAATTATAAAATTATAAAATTATAAAATTATAAAATTATAAATTATAAAATTATAAAATTATAAAATTATAAAATTATAAAATTATAAAATTATAAAATTAATAAAATTATAAAATTATAAATTATAAAATATAAAATTAATAAAATTATAAAATTATAAAGTTATAAATTATAAAATTATAAAATTATAAAATTATAAAATTATAAAATTATAAAATTATAAAATTATAAAATTATAAAATTATAAAATTATAAAATTATAAAATTATAAAATTATAAAATTATAAATTATAAAATTATAAAATTATAAAATTATAAAATTATAAAATATAAAATTATAAAATTATAAAATTATAAAATTATAAAATTATAAAATTATAAAATTATAAAATTATAAAATTATAAAATTATAAAATTATAAAATTATAAAATTATAAAATTATAAAATTATAAAATTATAAAATTATAAAATTATAAAATTATAAAATTATAAAATTATAAAATTATAAAATTATCAAATTATAAAATTATCAAATTATCAAATTATCAAATTATCAAATTATCAAATTATCAAATTATCAAATTATCAAATTATAAAATTATAAAATTATAAAATTATAAAATTATAAAATTATAAAATTATAAAATTATAAAATTATAAAATTATAAAATTATAAAATTATAAAATTATAAAATTATAAAATTATAAAATTATAAAATTATAAAATTATAAAATTATAAAATTATAAAATTATAAAATTATAACATTATAAAATTATAAAATTATAAAATTATAAAATTATAAAATTATAAAATGATAAAATTATAAAATTATAAAATTATAAAATTATAAAATTATAAAATTATAAAATTATAAAATTATAAAATTATAAAATTATAAAATTATAAATTATAAAATTATAAAATTATAAAATTATAAAATTATAAAATTATAAAATTATAAAATTATAAAATTATAAATTATAAAATTATAAAATTATAAAATTATAAAATTATAAAATTATAAAATTATAAAATTATAAAATTATAAAATTATAAAATTATAAAATTATAAAATTATAAAATTATAAAATTATAAAATTATAAAATTATAAAATTATAAAATTATAAAATTATAAAATTATAAAATTATAAAATTATAAAATTATAAAATTATAAAATTATAAAATTATAAAATTATAAAATTATAAAATTATAAAATTATAAAATTATAAAATTATCAAATTATCAAATTATCAAATTATCAAATTATCAAATTATCAAATTATCAAATTATAAAATTATAAAATTATAAAATTATAAAATTATAAAATTATAAAATTATAAAATTATAAAATTATAAAATTATAAAATTATAAAATTATAAAATTATAAAATTATAAAATTATAAAATTATAAAATTATAAAATTATAAAATTATAACATTATAAAATTATAAAATTATAAAATTATAAAATTATAAAATTATAAAATTATAAAATTATAAAATGATAAAATTATAAAATTATAAAATTATAAAATTATAAAATTATAAAATTATAAAATTATAAAATTATAAAATTATAAAATTATAAAATTATAAAATTATAAAATTATAAAATTATAAAATTATAAAATTATAAAATTATAAAATTATAAAATTATAAAATTATAAAATTATAAAATTATAAAATTATAAAATTATAAAATTATAAAATTATAAAATTATAAAATTATAAAATTATAAAATTATAAAATTATAAAATTATAAAATTATAAAATTATAAAATTATAAAATTATAAAATTATAAAATTATAAAATTATAAAATTATAAAATTATAAAATTATAAAATTATAAAATTATAAAATTATAAAATTATAAAATTATAAAATTATAAAAATTATAAAATTATAAAATTATAAAATTATAAAATTATAAAATTATAAAATTATAAAATTATAAAATTATAAAATTATAAAATTATAAAATTATAAAATTATAAAATTATAAAATTATAAAATTATAAAATTATAAAATTATAAAATTATAAAATTGTAAAATTATTAATTGTTTGTGGCCTCAGCAAATATATTTCCATACCAAACCACTGCCCATGTTCAAAAGGATGAATGTGAAACATCCACAGATGAGTGCATGGATTTGATATTCCATGTGTGCGTCTCTTTGCAATGTTTACCAACTTCAACAGTTCATTTAAATTTGCCATTAAATTAAAAACGGATTTTTATAGTAAAACTAACTACTTTGGGGGATTTCATTTTCTCTAAGTTTTATTCATAAGAACATTATTATTGTTTTACATTGTGTATATCCATACATACATATTTATACATAATATTTGTTTACAGTACTGCATTTTAGGGTAATCACATGGTTTAACAAATTACTTATTAGAAATGTAAATAGTTTGGTCACATATGAGAAGACATTGTTGAAAAATGTGTCATAAGTAAAAATGTAAATATGTCGGTCGGTAAATTGAGAGATAATATTTAAATACAAAACATTATACCAACCTTGGGCGAAGCATAGCTGAGACAGTTACTGGGTGATTCCACATGTTGCGAATATTCGGTTGGTTGGTTTACTTGATGATTATAAACCTGTACCTCTTTAAAACCTCAATTGATGGAAAACAATACTGATTATTTGATTGCTTTTTTGATTTGACACTATTCAATGTGAGGTCTTAAGCACTCCGCACTTTTTCACATTAGCCTTACTACGCGTACCACTTCCTTTTAACATTAATAAAATTAAAATAAATTGCTCTATTTTCGCATTTCACTTTCCTCCTTCTCCTCCTCCCCCACTCTCCGATTTAATTGAAATAAATTTGCCTGATTGTTAATAGAATTTGCGATACAAATGAATTACTGCTAATTTTATTCAACGAGTGAATGGTTCAGTGGATCACTGGCTGGCTACTTCATAGACAAATTATTTATTTATTTTTTTTTTTTTTGTTACAAATGCCTAATGAAAAAGAAATCAGAAAAACAGAGTGAGAAGCAACAGTTAAAGTGTGTTGTTTCCCGTTGAATAACCAATAAAGAGAGGAATTATTTATGCCTCAGTTATTTTCAACTTCAAAGATAAAGTAGATGGAAAAAGTTTCAATTTCATTTTATTCAAAGCGAAATCAAAAGCGAGAAAAGTTGAATTTTTAATTCCCACAAATAACAATGGAAATTCCATAAATATATTAAAAAAAAAATACAAACACAGAAGAGGAGGCAAATGAAGTAGACAAGACTAGGAAATCTCTACCTACGACAACGTCCATTTTTAATGAAATAAAAAAAACTGATATATAATTAAATGAAAAGTAATTATTATTATATAATTATTATTTTAATAATGTCACGTCCACCCATAAGAACGTTAAAAACTTGGCGGGATAGTAACCCTCCCCTAGAACAAAACAGCTTACTATAAAAAAACGAAAGAAAAGAAAAACAAACTCCTCTAAAGTTGACGAACCCCGCAAACGTTTTAAGGGCCATGATCTGCGAATCTGCTCCTGGAATGTTCGCATTCTATACAGAGAAGGTGCAGTTTACGCATTGGCAGATGTACTTGAAAAGTACAAGGCCATACAGGAAATACGATGGATTGGGAAAGGCATCACAACAACACCTAAAGGTGACGCACTGTATTATAGCTGCCATGACGTAAAGCATGAGTTTGGTTGCGGATTCGTAGTTAGTCGGAGACTAAAGCATCTGGTGTCCTGCTTCACCCCAGTGAATGAAAGGCTTGCTGCTATTCGAAGAAAAGCTAAATTCTTCAACATCAGCTTTATTTGCGCTCATGCTCCCACTGGAGACAAGGACGAACAGACCAAAGGTAGATTTTACGAACGTTTAGCAGAAACACATGACCATCGTTCTGCCTAGGACATTAAAATTATTCTGGGCGATTTTAATGCCAAAATTGGAAAGTAGAATATCTTTGAGCCAACAGTCGTGAACTTCAATCTCCACAGTGAAACATCTGACAACGCTACGAGGCTGGTAGACTTTGCAGTGGCAAAAACCATGGTAGTTAGCAGCACCAGACATAAGCCTCTCGACATTCATAAGGGTACCTGGCTGTCTCCACATCGAAGAACAAAAAATCAATTGATAACTATCGAGCTTGTCGGATGTACGATCGTTCCGAGGAACAAACAGAGACTTGGATCACCACCTTGTTGCAGCCAAGGTACGTACAAGATTTCACGCAGCAAACAAAGTGCGAACAGACACAACACGGAAGTTGGACATCGGTAAGCTACAATCACAACAGATAGCCACAGCATATTCCACTCAACTGGCCCAACTGCTTAATCGAAGCACTCCTCGTCCCGATAACATATCAGCGCAATGGCAAAGCATTGCCCACTCCATGCAAACAGCCGCAAAATCCATACTTGGATACCAGAGACCTCCACCAAGGAATCCATGGTATGATGAGGAGTGTCGTGCTGCCAACGAAGAGAAAAATGCGGCATATAAGGCTACTTTACAATCCGTAGCAACGCGTAGCGCACGAGAGAGATACCGGGAGAAAAGGAGGGAGGAGAAACGTCTTTTCCGCAGGAAAAAGAGAGAGATGGAAAAGCGGGAGTGTGAAAAAATCGAGATGTACAGGAGCCAGAATGAAGTCCGAAAATTCTACCAAAGAGTCAGGCATCAAACTGATGGCTTTGGTACAGGCACATCCTCCTGTAGAGACCAGCAAGGTAATTTGGTAACTGATACAGATAGTGTACTCAGGATATGGAAAGAACATTTTTCAAATCTGTTGGTATCCAATAGCAGCGAAGGCGACGAAGATACCAGAAGATACCCAATCCCAGAAGATGGTATTGAATGTATACCGCCCAGCCAAGATGAGGTAAAGACAGCAATAAATCGGCTGAAGAATAATAAGGCAGCAGGGGCCGATGGCTTACCAGCCGAGCTGTTCAAAACCGGAGGCGACACGCTGATAAGGTGTATTCATCAGCTAGTTAGCACCATCTGGCAGGAAGAACGAGTATCCGACGATTGGAACCTGAGTATCCTGTGCCCCGTCCACAAGAAGGGAGATAAGACTGTATGCTCTAACTATAGGGGCATAAGTCTACTCCCTATTGCCTACAAGATCGTGTCAGGGATACTGTATGAACGACTAAAGACTATGGCCAACGAAATAATTAGGCCACACCAATACGGCGATAGACATGGCAAATCCGCTTTCGACCAGATATTTACCCTGCGGCAAATTCTGGAGAAGACCCAAGAGATGCAGATCGACACCTACCACCTTTTTGTCGATTATAAAGCAGCCTTCGACAGCCCCCTGCGTTCAAAGGTGTTACAAGCCATGTCTGAATTTGGTATTCCCGCAAAGCTCATTCGGCTTTGTAAAATGGTTTTAACTGACACGAGATCCTCAGTTAAAATAGGAAAGAACTTCTCCGAAGAGTTTAGTACCAAAAGTGGTTTCAGACAAGGAGACAGCCTTTCGTGTGACCTATTCAACATTTTGCTGGAAAATGTAATACGAGATGCAAATGTCAAAAGAAATGGCACAATTTACACCAATAGCCAAATGTTGCTTGCCTATGCTGATGACATAGACATCATGGGACGATCAGTAAAAGAAGTAACTGATACCTTTAGGAAGGTCGAAGCAGAATCTGCGAAAGTGGGTCTGGCGGTAAATGTCAGAGCAAAACGCAGAAGAAACACCACAATTTATATTACAAATTCAATTAATGTTTATTTCACAAAAGTTAACAAGAGAATGAGAACAATAGTTAATATTGACAAAATAGAAATGTAGTGTACATTATTTCTAATCAAAGCTTACTATGTTACAGAAAAATAATATTGGTAAACAAAAAGTTCAATTTCAAATTAAGATAAACAAAAAGTTTTCATTACATATTTCCAACACCTTCCCTTAATGGAAACTCCTCAATACCAAGCATGTTTGTTAATTTCTTATATGAAAATGACTTTAAACATCTGGTTAAAATATCAGCCACATTTTCGGTAGACGGAGAAAGTCAATTTTACTAGACCCTTTTCATATAGTTCACGAACATAATGTACACGTGTATCGATGTGTTTACTTCTTGCGTGGTACTCTGGATTTCGTACCAACTGTTGAGCACTCAGATTGTCTCCATATATTTTCGTTCCATTGCGAATTATATAATCAAATCCAAGTTCTGTGAGTAAGTTTCTCAAATATATTGCTTCCTTTGAAGCCGCAGATATAGCCATGTGCTACTTAATGCCACTGTCTGTTGTTTCTTCGACTCGTACGATATTGCCGCACCAGCTAGAATAAATGTGTATCCCGTATACGATCTTTTGTCATCGGAGCTACTTGCCCAATCAGCATCTGCAAATCCATATAATAATTTCCCATTCGATTTATAACAAATTTCGTAGTCAATAGTGTTTGCCAAGTAACGAAGTATATGTTTTGCGCCTTTAAGATGTTCGACATGTGGGTTTTTATTAAAATGGGATAGCTTATTGACTGCATGAACAATGTCAGGATGGGAGCAAATTCCTATATACATCAAGGAACCTATAAGCGATTGATACTTTATCACGTCTACTTTGCTACAATTGGAACAATCTTGACAATTTTTATATTTTGATCCAGGATCTATAGGTGTGCTACATTTTCTGGACTTTGTCACTGGACTTTGGACTGGACCTTTGTCAATAATTTCAAACTCTGCTTTAAGAGCTGACTTAATAGAATTCATTGTTCTCATATTAGAACATGTCAACATTATATCGTCTACATATACGACAATTATATCATATTGGCCTTCTTTATTCATCACGTATGCACATCTCTCAACCGTACAGGGAATAAAACCAACCTTTTTCAATACTGCATCAAGTTTTTCGTTCCACATACGACCGGACTGCTTTAATCCATATTGTATATACCAAGGTTGTTTGTGATGGATCCATTTCGAGACCAGGGTTACCCACCGCCATAAATACTATTTTCGGTTGGGCTATTTTTGGCCCGTATTCTTCGTAGTTCCGGAATTCCACATACCTGTTTCTATTCTGAAACATTATACCATTCTATCCTGAAATAAAACCTGAATTTCCTTGAAAAATTTGCACTGATTACTTTTATATTCCTATGAACGAAACACAAACTTTCCTTTTCAGCTTCATATACATCATCCATAATATACATATTAGAAATTTCCTTTCAATAACTATCACTTCGATTACATTACATTGTAATCCGGAAAAGTACACACGACACGAGTTCTATTCTTTCGTTTCATTGCAGCACTACTGCAAGGTGGGCGGTAATGTTAACGCCAAAATCCTGGGTCTCTGAGGTCCTTATTGGCTTCTGGCAACTCAGGCTTTTCCCTATTCCATTTACTCTTTTTCTTTCTCACTGCCGCTCACCTACTTATATATGTATGCGTGTCGTCTGTGCTTTCTCGGACTTTCATACCTTTCTTTTTGTTTAACACAAATCACTTGCAATTCAACCATTGTAACATTCGGTAAGCATCGATTTTCAACTAATTCTTTTCTACCTTCTTTCAATAAAAAGAACACTTTTTCTGTTCAAAATCACAAATTGATTCCGCTTCGTTTTTCTTTTCTTTTATTCTTTTCACGCAATCCAATCTGGGAGAAATATTGTGTTTCCAACAATATTTCTTTGGTTCGGGTTCTAAGGTTTTCACTTTCTACAGGAAAACATTCAACGCTTCAAAATTGGTGTTTTCACATATATAGATTTCTTAAGTTTGCAAACCATATCAGGATTATCGGGATCTTCGAATCCTTTTGGTTGTTCCATAAAAATATCTTCATCTATTGTGCCATTTAGTATGCGGTAGTGACATCCAGTTGATGAACAAATAGTTTGTATTCCACTGCCAAAACAGTCCTTACCGTTGCATATCTCGTTACTGGGGCAAACGTTTCAGTATAGTTTATTCCATATATTTGGCCACATCCCTTTGCTACGAGCCTTGCCTTACATCTATCAAAATTCGCCTCCTTATCTTGCTTAACTATGTATACCCACTTATTTTTCAGAACTCGTTCATTTTCTGGTTTTCTGACTAACTCCCATGTATCTTTCGACATTAATGCTTGAAATTCATTTTCCATTGCGTTAATCCATTTGTCACTTTCAGGAACCGCTACCGCTTCTGCAAAATCTTTTGGACATATAACATTATTTTCCTTGGATAGTACATTATTTAAACGTATTCTCTTTCCAGATCTAAGCACTCTGTAGTTTACATCGTCTTCTGGTCGCCTTCCGCTTCATTTATTTCTCGTGGATCTAAATCAATATTATTTTCAGCACTTTCACTAATCGGCAAGACAATGTGTTGATGGTTAGGTTATTTTTGTATTTCTTTTGTTGATAATTCTGAAAAATTATCTTCACTCAACCAGACTTTAGGGAAAATATCATATTCGGAGCTGTTTTCAACAGAAGCTTCCAAAAACTTGACATCTCTGCTTTTATACAGCTTTCCTGTTTTCATATCCAACAATCTATATGCTTCTGATTCTGCAGAATAACCTGTCATGATACACTCAATACCTTTGGATGCAAACTTTGATTTTCCTGGCCTTTTATTAAGCATAATGGCTCGGCATCCGAATATCTTTAAATGTGATACGGTAGGCTTAATTCCGCTCCACATTTCAACTGGAGTTTTGTCACATAGAGATTTGTTAGGACATCTATTTCTTACATATACAGCTGTATCTACAGTCTCGCCCCATAAGTTTTCGTTCAAATTTCAATCAATTAGCATACATTGTGCCATCTCCACTACGGTGCGATTGGACCTTTCGGCTACTCCATTCTGCTGTGGAGTATATTCAACTGTAAATTGCCGTTTGATATCAAGGTTCTCAAGATTAATTGGAAATTCGGAACTAAGATACTCCTTGCCACTGTCGCCACGTAAAGCTTTTAATTTCTTTAAAGTCTGCCTTTCAGCCATTGAAATGAAATTGGTGAAGGCTCTGTAAACATCACTTTTTTTCCTTAGAAAATAGACAAACATCATGCGGGACTAATCGTCAATAAAGAGGACAAAATATCTGGATCCTCCAGCCCAAGTAACTCTCACTGGACCACAAACGTCCGTATGAACTAATTCTAGTAGTTCTTTAGCTCTAAATGTTGCCTCTTTGGGAATAGTTTAACACAAATTTTCGCTTTTAAGCATGATTTACATTCAAAATTCGTTGGCATTTGCACCGCATTCATTCCTTGAATCATCCCCTTTTTTATACCCTCAGCATTTATGCTAACGAGGGTATATACGCATTCATACGGGCAAAATGTGCCTCATCGAAATAATGGTTTTAGACCCCAAGGATGTTTGGACTAAATGTGTTTCAGACAATTTGGAGTTGATTTAGCAATATCCGTCCGTCTGTCTGTCTGGCTGGTGCGCACGATAACTCTCGAACGGATTAAACGATTGGGTTCAAATTTTGGTTTTCGTAATATTTTGTCCCAACTTAGTTTAAGTTCGAAGATGAACTATATCGGTCCACTCCTTCCGGTACCTCCCCCACAAAAGTTCCAAAATGTTCGGAAAATGTGTGGGCATGATAGGGAGTAACCGATTTGGTCCATACTTTGCACATCGTGAAATTTCCACCATACTTAGATGAGATTGCAAAATGAACTCAATCGGCCCACTCCTTCGGGTACCTCCCACACAAAATTTCGGATAAGTTCAGTTTAGGACCTGCTCTCGAATCTCTTTGAGTTTTGTTGCAACAACATGTAGTTCCCCCCATACGACGGTACAAGTTTCATGAGGGGCAAGTCCATACTTCCTGAAAAAATGTGCAAACAGCCCCTATGACACCTTGTGTAGTGGTTGGAGCGCAAGATAACTGTCGATCGGTCCACTCCTTCAGGTACCTCCCCCACAAAACTTCAAAAATGTTTGGAAAATTTGTGCCAACGATAACTCTTGAAGGGAGTGACCGATGTAATCTATACTTTGCACATCCTAATTTATCTACCAGATATAGATCAGGTTCGAATATGGACTATATTTGTCTACTCCTTCTGGTACCTCTCACACAAAATTTCGGAAAAGTTCACTTTAAGACCTGCTCTCGAATCACTTTGATTTTTGTTGAAGCGATTTGCATTCGCTACCTTCATTACGACGTTAAAAGTTTTTTCAGGGGCAAGTCCATATTCTCTCGAACTGTTCAACCGATTTGGTCTTCGTCATATTATATTCGAACTTAGTTTCATGGGCAATACCGGACCACAACTTTCGGTACTTCTCCCCAATGTTCAAAAAAATTTCACTAAAATGCTAGGACGATATCACTTGAGTGGGGCAACCAAACCTTTTTATCAAAATTTAGTTTAACTTCTAAAATGACCCATATCGGGTACATTTGTGTATTAGTGCAGTTAATTCATAATCCACATTTTTGTCGGCAAGTTCAAATGTCTGAGGAGACCTTAAGTATATTTCGGTTTACATTGGCTGAGGCAAAGCCGACTGAAACTTTTCTTACTTGTTTTTTGAAAACTTAGCAAACTCAACTTATCATTAGCAACTTGTCACTTATCAAATAAGGGTTCTGTGGAACGCAAAAATTTTCGAATTGTCAAAAATTTTGCTAAGTGCAAAATGAAAAGTTGATAAGTTGTTTCGTGGAAACGGGACATGGTTACACGATGGTTATGTCTGGCGAACTGGCGTGCTCATTGACCGTGAATAAGGTAGAGCCATCACCCTACACAGGACTATGCCCCTCAGATCATTTCTGATCACAACTCATGATGAGCATTAAAGGCAGATCAAGGCCCTTGAGACGTTTGCGCGAGTCATCAACATTCTAAGTCGCTATGAGTTGCTAGCGAGAAATTTGATAATCATTTAAATATGTTTTATATTCACAATTTTTAATACAGCTACGTACATATAACAAGTTACCCTTACTGATCACCGAAAACCTCCAAGATGCCACACAGACCATCTCTACTCATAATCCTTTCTTTAAAATGCAATATATATTTCCCCTGCCGTACAAATTTGTTTTCTACGCAAAACTTTCGATTAATTTCTCAATTTGCACATTTCTCGATGCTGTTATTTATAAACAAAATGAAACTTTGTTAATTTTATTGAACACTTTACGTTCAATAATTTCAACATTATCACGATGTTGGTGTTGTTTTCGGTCTTGGAATGGGTTGAAACTTTTGTTGTTATCATAAAATTGCTAAAGTTTTGTTGAAAATTAATTCAGGCAAATTATTTATCTGTTACGCATTGGCGTGGCTAAAAGCAGGCACTGGAAACATTCCACCCCTAAAGAAATTTTGAGTTCTTAACGAGTTTCCTTAAATGAACCACCTACGGAAGTATTTAATAGCTTCAGAGAAACGGAATTATTTGTTATGTCATCCAAAATCCCCTTTGGCAAGAGAAATTCTCTTTACTTTGGTTGTGTATTTTTATACAGTTTAACCCGAACGAATTTAACACCTTCAGACGTAAAATATTTCCTCCGTCTTAAAAAACGAAGATTTTAAGCGATTTACTGTTAATCGAAAGTGAAAAAAGAAACAACAGCAGATGTTACGTCTGTTCTTCATGCCACACACAAAACTTTTGCCTGCCAATTGCGATTGGTTGTTTTTTTTTTCTTCGAAAAGCAGGAGGTATTTCAATTGCATGCCGAACTTTTCAATAATAATTAAATCCGCTTTAATACTCAAAGACACCAAGACACACACTCATACATACACTTTCAGTCATATAGCCTTCCAATCTACCATTCAATGAGTCATCATCCCAAAACAAGGAGTTGTAGTGAGCAGCAATACGATTGCTTGTCGAAACATTATTCAAATTCAATTAAAGCGTATTTAAATTGAAATGCCAAACAACAAAAACAAATAAATATAATGATTTGGTGCTGCTTTCAATGTCAATTTCAGTTAAACAACAGTCAACATTCATGTTTCCATTTCACAGCGACCAATTGACAATAGTAAGCTTTTAAATATCACACACACAACCAGAGCCCACCCAAACTTTTAAATATCACACAACTACCCACCGAAGCTGGATTCACTCCTCCAGCAAAATCTGTTCGATAAGTTCTTAATGAAATTTGAGACAACAACAACTGAAAATGGATTTTTATTAAAAGGTGTTACCTGTTATTGACAATGAAATGCGGTTATTTGCAATGCACTTGTAGTGGTGGCAGAGGCATTGCCGCTGAATATCCTCTACAGGATATTCAGATATAATCAATGTTCATAGCCGGAAAGTAGTGGGGGAATAAATGACTGGTTGTTAATTGTCTTAACAAGAGTATGGGGAAATTTTTGAAAGCATTTTCAGGTGTCAATTCCCTCCTACTCCTCCACAAGTCACATGAAATATATCCAAGGAGATATTTAGATATTGGGAATAATGAGAAATGACTATACAATGAATGTAAAGACTCTCTAAGATCATCCACCATCAGAAAAGGAGTACATTTTTGTATAAGAAACGTGAATTTTTAAATAATATTTTTTTAACGTCGATTTTTTTAAATATTTTTTTGATTTTTTAAAAAATATTTTCTCAAAGGCTGATTTTTTTAAAAAATATTTTTTAGATTTTTTAAAGAATATTTTTTTTGATTTTTTAAAAATATTTTTTCAAACGTAGTTTTTTTTTTAAAAAAATATTTTTTGGATTTTTTAAAGAATATTTTCAAACGTAAATATTTTTAAGAATTTTTTAAAGAATATTTTTTCCAAACGTTGATTTTGTAATGATTATTTTCTGGATTTTTAAAGAATTTTTTTAAAGACTCTGTTTTTCAAACGTGGATTTTTAAAGAAATTGTTTTGGATTTTTTAAAAACTACTTTTTTCCAAACGTGGATTTTTTAATAGTTTTTGGATTTGTTAAAGACTATTTTTTCAAACACGGATTTAAAAAAAAATATTTTTTTAGATTTTTAAAGACTATTTTTTTCAAACGTGAATTTTTCAAAGAATATTTTTTGGATTTGTTAAAGATAATTTTTCCAAAATTTTTTGGATTTTTTAAAGAACATTTTTTCAAATGTGGATTTAAAAAAATGGGATTTTTTAAAGAATATTTTAATGTTTTTAAAAATTAGAAATATTTTTTTGTATTTTTAAGGAATAATTTTTTTCAGACGTTAATTTTTTTTAAATCTATATGTTGGATTTTTTAAAAAATATTTTGTTCAAACGTGGATTTTCTAAACGATTTTTTTTTGGATTTTTTATTTAAAAAATATTTTTGGATTTTAAAGAATATTTTTAAAGGTGGATTTTTTTAAAAATTATTTTTCAAACGTGGATTTTTAAAGTATATTTTTCGATTTTTTAAAAAATATTATTTCAAACATGGACTTTTTTAAGTATATTTTTTTTTTTGGATTTTTTAAAGAATATTTTTTGAAACTTTTACTTTTTGGATCTTTTAAAGAATTTTTTTTTGGATCTTTTAAAGATTTTTTTTGGATCTTTTAAAGAATATTTTTTTGGAGGGTTTGCGTTTTTTTTGTTTGGGATGACGACTTCTATTTTGTTTTTCAAAATACCAACAAATTAGTTATGTGCTTTTTCGCCGAAAATCGACGAACGCATAGCAGTGGGAAAATTTGGATTTGTTTGCAAGTGAAGTTGCTAGAGTTTAGGTAGTGCCAAAGAAATTCTCGATCAGAGTGTTTCTTTGAGCACGTATCTATTTGAGCTAGCAATTGACACTTGGGTATAAAAAGTTTCTTGTTGAAAAACAAGAAATAAGGGAACTGATGAAGATCTGTGGCGAGATCTGAAACTATAGTATTCCCTGCCTTACCCCTTGGTAAACATCGCCAATTTTTTCCCACTAATAAATTAGAGTTGTTTTAATAAAATATTAAAACAACGACTATGGGATTAAGCCTGACTATTTTGAAAAACAGAATATTTTTTTGGATTTCTAAAAAATGTTTTTTTTTTTTTAAACGAGATTTTTTAAATGATAATTTATTGGATTTTTTAAAAAATATTTTTGGTTTTTATAATATTTTTAGACGTGGATTTTTTAAAGTATATTTTTGGATTTGTAAAAGAATATTTTTTCAAACGTGGATTTTTTAAAAAAAATTTTTTGGATTTTTTAAAGAAAATTTTTTGGATTTTTTAAAGAATATTTTTTTTCAAACGTGGATTTTTTAAAGAAAATTTTTTGGATTTTTTAAAGAATATTTTTTTCAAACGTGGATTTTTTAAAGAAAAATTGTTGGGTGTTTTAAAGAATATTTTTTGAAACTTGGATCTTTTAAAAAATATTTTTTGGATTTTCTAAAAAATTAATTAAATTTAAGGAATATTTTAAAACGTGGATTTTTAAAAGTATTTTTTTTTTCGTTTTTCAAAGAGTATTTTTCAAACGTTTATTTTTTTTAAGAATATTATTGGATTTTTTAAAGAAAAATTTTTGAATCTTGGATCTTTTAAAGAAAATTTTTTGGATTTTTTGAAACTTGGATATTTTAAAGAATATTTTTTTGGTTTTTTATTCAAACGTGATTATTTAAAGGATATTTTTTGGATGTTTTAGAAAAATATTTATGATTTTTAAAGAATATTTTTCAAAGTATATTTTTTGAAGTTTTTAAAGAATATTTTTTCAAACGTTGATTTTTTAAAGAATTTTTCTTTTGGATCTTTTAAAGAATATTTTTTGGATTTCTAAAAAATGTTTTCTTTTTCAAACGAGATTTTTTAAATGAAATTTTTGGATTTTTTAAAAAAATATTTTTGGTTTTTAGAATATTCTTTAAACGTGGATTTTTTAAAGTATATTTTTGGATTTTTTAAAGAATATTTTTTCAAATGTGGATTTTTTTTAAAAAAATTGTTTGGATGTTTTAAAGAATATTTTTTGAATCTTGGATCTTTTAAAGAAAATTTGTTGGATGTTTCAATGAACATTTTTTGAAACTTGGATCTTTTAAAAAATATTTTTTGGATTTTTCAAAAATATTTTTTCCAACCTGATGTTTTAAAGGATAACTTTTTGGATTTTCTAAAAAAATGCTTTTAGGTTTTAAGGAATATTTTTACACGTGGATTTTTTAAAGTATATTTTAAATTTTTTAAAGAATATTTTTCAAACGTTTATTTTTTTAGGTCATGAAGCTCGATTAATTAAATTAATTAAAATCTCACAAATAATGGCCTTCGCCCCTAAAAAGACAAAAACTTAAAAATAAAAATTCAGCTGAGCCCGGCTGGGATTCGAACCTGGGTCGTCGCCAACTAACAGACAATGTTGCCGACGTCTTAGCGTTCTGAACCACAATCCACTTAAAAAATCTTTCGATGTGAAAGACATATACAGTCTACGATGGGAAAAAAAATCCATTGGCTGTAATATGAATGTAATATTGAAAAATTGATTTCTGGAATAGAAGGGGGACAAATGAGTCGTATTTGGAAATAAAAAGCTTCAATTTGAAATTCACAAATGCACAAATTGGATGTATAAATAGGTGCTCCAAATGGCGAAAATTGTCTAGCAACAACAACATCTAATTGCCTGATGATGTTAGCCTAACCAGCTAACGAAACGGTTGATGTGTGTGTAGGTCTTCGCTAGATATCAATTTTTCAATGTAATCTCTTACGTAATGAAGCTCGATTAATTAAATTAATTTTTGAATTTTTTAAAGAAAAATTTTTGAATCTTGGATCTTTAAAGAATTTTTTTTTTTTTTTTGATTTTTTAAAGAATAGTTTTTAAAACTTGGATCTTTTGAAGAATATTTTTTGGATTTTTAAAAAATATTTTTTTATATTTTTTAAAGAATAGTTTTTGAAACTTGGATCTTTTAAAGTAAAATATTTTATTCAAACGTGATTATTTAAAGAATATTTTTTGGATTTTTTAGAAAAATATTTTTGATTTTTAAAGAATATTTTTTAAAGTTTATTTTTTTGAAGTTTTTTAAGAATGCGTCGATTTTTTAAAGAATATTTTTTCAAACTTGGATTTTTTGAAGAATAGTTTTTGAATCTTGGATCTTTTAAAGAATATTTTTTGGATTATTTGAAGAATATTTTTTGAAACATGGGTCTGGAAAAGAAAGTTTTTTTGGATTTTAAAAAAATATTTTTTCAAACGTGATTTTTTTAAGAATATTTTATTCTAACGTGGAATTATTAATGCGATTTTTTTTAAAGATATGAAAGATTATTCGAGCTTGAGGTCTATTGTTGATATTTATTTTTCTTTATGTATTTTCCAATATTTCGGAATTCCATGAATTCCATCTTCAGGGAGTTTATTTTATCTACAAAACAAAAATTATGATAAAGCACGACTTAATATCTTTATTAATATTTACATATATGCTTTATTATTATTTTTGTTTTGTAGATGGAATAAACTCCCTGAATATGGAATTCAAGGAATTCCGAAATATTGGAAAATAAATAAAGAAAAATAAACATCAACAACAGACCACAAGCTCGAATAATGCTTCATTTATTTAAAAATAAAAAGGTCAAAGAAAAACAATAAAACACTTTTAAAAGAATATTTGTTCAAACATGGATTTTTTAAAGAATATTTTTTAGATTGTTTTAAAGAATATTTCTTGGATGTTTTTAAAAATATTTTTTCAAAGGTGGATTTTTTAAGAATATTTTTTTCACACGTAGATTTTTTAAAATATATTTTTTTGATTTTTTAGGATTTTTTAAAGAATATTTTTGGATTTTTTTAACGAATATTATGTTCAAAAGTGGATTTTTTAAAAAAGTTTTTTTGGATTTTTTAAAGATTATTTTTTGAATTTTTTAGAGAATATCTTCTTCAAACGTGGAACAAAGAAACATTTTTGGAATTTTAAATAATTTTTGCATTTTAAAAAATATTTTTTTCAAACGTGGACTTTTTATAGTCTCAGCCTTTAGACTAGAGAGGGTACATTTTGATACGACCAAAAAATGTACCTCACCGAAATAACGGTTTTAGGCCCCAAGACATTCGTTTCAGACAATTTGGAGTTGATTTAGCCACCTCCGTCCGTCTGTCTGGTTAATAAAGTGAAGTTTAAGAGTTCATCTAGGATCGTTTTGAAGTTGTTTTTTCCCTTTACGACGTTACAGTTTTTTCATGCGCAAGTCCATACTTCTTGAGATATTTGCCTAAAAGTTCCAAGAAACCCTGACGGCACAACCAAAACGGTAAATCCGCATGATAATTCTCGCAGTGATTTTCTGATTGGTGCAGACTTTGCACATCGTATTATTTCATTCAGTCATGTATGAGGTTGGAATATGGACTTTACCGGTCCACTCCTTCGGGTACCTCCCACACAAAATTAGAAAAAAAGTGAAGTTTTTTCAGTAGGTTGTTCTAGCAGCCTCATTTACAACGATACACTTTTTTCCGCAGTAAGTCAATACTTCCTGAGATAATGACAAAAAGCCGGCAAATACTAAAGATAACTCTAAAACTTTTTCAAAATTTTCTTCCATACTTAGTTTAACGAAATTTAATATTTCGAGTCCTTTTGGTTACTAACAAGTAAGAAAGTATCAGTCGGCTTTGCCGACAGAGATATACCCTCAGCCTGTGTAGATTGAAAACAATTTTCCCAAAATACGTTTAAAAATTTTGGGCGTTTGAAACGACAAAAATGTTGATTAGGATTAAAGATCAAAAGTTTTGCGGAGGAGATACTAAAAGGAATGGATCGACATTGACCGTTATGGAGGTGGATCTCCAGCCACAACATATGGTGCCATAGCGGGTTTTTACACTCTTCGGGCTGTTTGCTCAAGAAGTATGGACTTGCCCCTAAAAAAAACTTTTATCATCGTAATTGAGGCAGCGAATGCAAGTTGCTTCAACAAAAATCAAAGTGATTCGGTATCAGGTCTTAAAGTGAACTTATCCGAAATTTTGTGTGGGAGTTACCGGATGGAGTGGACAAATATAGTCCATATTTGAACCTGATCTATATATATTAGACATATTAGGATGTGTAATGTATGGACCAATTCGGCCACTCCCTTCAAGAGTTACCGTATGAACAAATTTTCCGAACATTTTTGAACTTTTGTGGGGGAGGTGCCTGAAGGAGTGGACCGATATGGCTTATCTTCAGACTTAAACTATGTTTGGACAAAATATTACTAAGGCCAAATTTTGGACCGAATCGGCAGATCCGTTCTAGAGTTATCTTGCGCTCCAACCAGCACACGTGGTGTCATAGGGGTTTTTTGCAACTTTCAAGCGATTTTCTCAGGAAGTATGGACTTGCCCCTAATGAAACTTGTACCGCCGTATAGGGGGCCGTGAATACAAGTTGATAAAACAAAAATCCAAGCAATTCGAGAGATGGCCCTAAACTGAACTTTTCCGAAATTTTGTGTGGGAGGTACCAGAAGGAGTGGACTGATTGAGTCCAAATTGAAACCTTATCTAAATCTGGTACAAGTTTCGCGATGTGCGAAGTATGGACCAAATCGGTTACTCCCTTTAAAAGTTATCGTGCGTACAATTTTTCGGAACATTTTCGAACTTTTGTGTGGTAGGTACCGGAAGGAGTGCACCGATATAGCCCATCTTCGAACTTAAACTAAGTTTGGGGAAAATATTACGAAAGCCAAAATTTGAACCGAATCGGTTCATCCCTTCGAGAGTTATCGTGCGCTCCAGCCAGCCAGACAGGCAGACAGACAGACAGACAGACGGACGGACATGGCTCAATCGACTCCAAATTGTCTGAAACACATTTCGTCCAAACATACTTGGGGTCTAGTTGTATAAAGCTGTCGCGAGTGGACGTGTTTATTTAAGCTCCTACAAAATTCTTAATATTCGGTGTATTAAACCTTCATACAAATCAAATAACTGTCAAATCTTTTTATTTATACACCCTGTATCTTAAAATTCATGTAAAAGATTTGTGGCGTATTTTGTGACGATTTTATTTGCAAAACAATTTCCATATAAAAACCAGTGCCAAATCAATAAATTGTAAACATTAAACAAATGATCGAATGTTGAGTGCACAAAACAAAAGAGAGTGAGATCTGGAGATAAAGAAAATAAACGTCAAGTGTCAAACGCTGTCCATATAACATCTCGTTAAAGCTTTTTAAAACAACTAAAACTGTTTATTAAAACAACTAAAACTGTAAACCAATAACAGAGACAGTAATTAACTAATTATATCCTTGCGCCTAAAAGTGTGCAACACATTCTGCATAAAATAGACAAATACATCACAGAATCACCCTGTGTTTTTAAAAATAATTTCATCTCAAAACTACAATCCGTTAATTCAAAATGATTGAACAAAATGATGCTGATGTTACTCAATTTAATCACGATATCGAGCACGAAGCAGTAATTAGGGATTTACGGGCTCCCAAAAGAGACAGAGAAAGTCTTTTCCAACGCTCTATCGGAAACTGTTCAAAAACGCCACGTATGTCAGATTCTCCATTCCGAATGATGCAGATGATAGACGATCGATTTGCCAAATTAAGTGAACGGCTGATGGTAGAGTTCAAGTCTATGCTCAGGGAAACCGAGGATCGCATCCTAAATGAATTGGATAAGAGACTATGCGAACTACGATCGGATCTAAACAACGTTAATGATCGAGTGTGCCGTCTTGAACAATTCACAGATGAGGTATCAGTAATGAGAAATGATATAAAGGATTTACGTATGGAACTCCTCAGACAAGAAAACTCGCATGTATCCTGCGAAATTAGAGTTAATGGTATTCCTTTCAGTGGCAATGAGAACCTGAACACAATGTTTGCACATATTTGCAACTCATTGAAAATATATGTGCCCGGTTTCAAATCTGATCATAGGTTACAAAACAGAAACAACACCAAAAATGTTAATTCGCCAGATGGGGTAATCATTGTTAAATTTATGTCACCTTATGACAAAAATTTCTTTATGAAATCAGTAGCAGCCTATAAAAAGCTTAATGGCAGTAAGCTACTATTAAATTCCATTGGAATTAACTCAAATGCTCAGTACTATATCTCCGAAAACTTATCCAATACAAATTATCACTATTTACAAGAAGCCATACATCTCAAGAAAAAGGGAATAGTACAGGCTGCCTACACTTTTCGTGGCCTTGTGTACGTTAAGCGCCACAACAGTAACGAGCCTATCTGCATCTATCATCCTAAGATCATTGATGAGTTTCGAAATGTGGGAGAGGCAGCTAACATCGAATCACAGAACTAACAGACGCAAATCATTCACAATATTTTGGATAGCTTACAGTTCGTACATTAATACTAACTTTTATATTTTTAACACATTTTGCTTAATTTGTTTTTATAATTATATTATTCATTTGTGTATCTTTTCATTTTCAACGTTTTTATTTAAAATTTTGTCATTTGTTTACTCTGTTACAATATGGATATCTGCTTTAATCTTACTTATATGCGCTGCTGATACTCCAACTATCATTCCCTTCACTGTCAGTGACACAAATGGGTATTGTAGACAGTGTATCCAAAGACGTTACCAAAAATCTTGTTAAAATCCTTGCAAAACAAATAAACGGAGTACAAATATGTCACATTAACGCACAAAGTATAGTAAATAAAACCGATGAGTTCAAGTATATATTTGAAAGTTCTGGCATTGATGTTATATGCATCACAGAAACCTGGCTTAACTCATCTATACCCGACACTTTTATCAAAATGCAGGGTTATTCCGTATTTAGAAGTGATAGAGAAAGACGTGGGGGAGGTGTAGCAATCTTCGCAAGGAACGTTCTTAAACCAAAGTTTCGTTTAAAATCGAGTAATGGCGACAAGATAGAATATATTTTTATTTATCTCAACTCCAACGATAAGAAAATGTTGTTAGGTTGCATCTATCGGCCGAATAACACCATCGATTTTGGTGATTTCAATGATATTTTGGAAACTCTGGCTCTGGGGTACCATGAAGTAGTCATGACGGGTGACTTTAATTCAAATTTTCTCGATGACCCAACTTTAACAAATAACATGTTCTCGTTTGGTTTATACCCTACCAACAAAACACGCCCTACTCATTTCTCAACTTCTGCAAACACACTGCTTGATTTATTCTTTGTGAGCAATCCAAATAATATTCTCCTTTATGATCAAGTTTCTGCCCCATGCTTCTCCAAGCATGATTTGATATTCTTATCTTATGACTTTAACATACATATAGTTGAAGAAACGTATTCTTATCGGGACTTCAGAAATATAGATTACAACTACTTAGATGATATGTTCAGTCAAATTGACTGGAGTGAATTATACGCTTTAACCACTGTAGATCAGCAACTTGCTTTCCTTCAAAATAATATCATTTTCTTTTACAATGCAACTGTTCCTATTAAAACCAAACGAACCAACACGAATAGTAAGCCATGGTTTAATACCCATATCAAAAATGCCATAGTTAACAGAGATAAAGCGTATTCTAGGTGGAAAAGGTTTAAAACCCCAGAACTATACGATGAATTCCGAACAGCGCGGAAAATCGTTAACACAACCATTAATTCTGCAAAAACCGATTATTATGTCAATAAATTCAGTTCAGCCCTAGACTCTAAGTGTAATTGGAAAATTATAAAAGACATCGGTATTGGTAAAACTAAAAACCTTGGACATTGCCACGAAGACCCCGATGTACTCAATAAAACATTTATTAGCATACCAACAGTACAAGCCGACCCATCTTTTTATTCCACTGATTATGTAACTCTGAATCGCACAAGTGGTGAAGGCAATTTTGAGTTCAGTTGTGTCCTGACGGTGTTGACCCAAAGTTCATTCGAATACTCATACCTCGTATTATACCATTCCTAACCTACTTGTTTAATAATATCCTTACCTCTAGCACTTACCCAAATGATTGGAAGCATTCAAAGATTATACCAGTGCCCAAGACAAACAAAGAATATAGGCCCATAGCAATTCTGTGCTATTTTTCAAAAATTTTCGAAAAAATCATTCACAAA
The DNA here is from genome assembly GCF_047663935.1 of Musca autumnalis. Classification (NCBI taxonomy): domain Eukaryota; kingdom Metazoa; phylum Arthropoda; class Insecta; order Diptera; family Muscidae; genus Musca; species Musca autumnalis. The sequence continues at coordinate 242,957,507 of NW_027411755.1, forward strand.
CAAATCTCTCAGTATCTTCAAAGAGAATCTCTGCTAACTGATGTGCAATCTGGTTTTAGAACTAACCACAGTTGCATTACAGCACTGTTAGATGTTTCCGAATCTATTAGGGGTGATATTGATGAAAATAAGGTATGTTTCTTAGTCCTCCTTGACCATTCAAAAGCGTTCGACACCGTCGACCACCAAAACCTCTGTTTCAAACTACGTCATTTTTTTAGCTTTACTACTACATCAACAAAGCTTATAATGTCCTATCTCACTAATAGAACACAATCCGTTTATATTGGGTCATCGAAATCGAAACCATTAGCAGTTGGAAAAGGAGTACCTCAAGGATCCACTTCTTTTTTCAATGTATGCCAATGATCTCCCTGATCAACTAGTTTACAGTAGAGTACATATGTACGCTGACGATGTTCAAATTTACTTGAGCAGCCAACTGAATGATATTAGTCAGTCCCTTGTTAAACTCAACAGTGATCTGCACAATGTGTGTGAATGGGCCAAGGCAAATGGTCTAGTTTTAAATCCTACTAAATCAAAATGTTTGATTATACACAAAACTAAAAAAATGTCTTTGCAAAATATCGACGTATATGTTAACAAAGAAAAGGTTGAAGTTGTACCCACTGCCAAAAATTTAGGGGTTGTATTTAATAATTCACTCAGTTGGTCACATAACATAAACACAGCCGTTGGGCAGACATTTGCGAAATTACGTACGCTCTGGTTAACGCATTCATTCACACCACTTAAAATTCGAAGTCTCATAGCTAAAACTATTTTGGTTCCCAGGTTGCTATACGGAAGTGAACTCTTTGGAAATTGTGACACTATAAGTCGTGATAAATTAAATGTGGCGTATAACTCTATAATAAGATACGTATATGGATTAAGAAGAACCCAAAATGTTTCCCTTTAGGCAAATTCTCTTTATGGGTTAAGTTTTAACTCACTCATTAAAATAAAGTCATTGCAATTCCTTCACAAGATCATAACCAAACAAACACCTAAAAATCTATTCCAAAGAATTACATTTGGCAGATCCAAAAGAGGAAGAAGGATTAAACCTCTAAGGCGACGAAGCCTAGTTTCAGAATGGCAGTTCTTTGTTAGTTCAGTACGTCTTTGGAACACGTTACCACACAATTTGCAGTGTATCAGCAACGCATATATTTTTAAAAACAAGCTTAAAAGCTTTTTTTCATCCACATCGTAAAATCAATTTATTTTGTCCCTTATTTACCGATCAACTAAGTTATCAAAATTTTAATTTAAAATGTTTATTTTTATAATTTTTATAATTTGTATTTTAATTTGGAGAAATGATTGTACTTATAAACCTGTACCGTAATTTATAAGACATTGTCTTGTTGTGCAGGTATAAATAAATAAATAAAATAAAATAAATAAAATAAAAAAAATAAAAAACCATTATTTCGATGAGGCACATTTTGCCCGTATGAAAGTGTATATACCCTTCATAGCCTAAAGGCTGAGGGTATAAAAAGGTTTCGTATATGTCAATGATTTGGTATAGCCCCACATTATGGAACCTACAGATCTTAAAGCAAACTCGTGATACAAAATCAATATATTTTATAAACGGCATAATTATTGCGGTTTTTTTTTGTCAGTGGCTGGGGATATATCTCTGTCAGTACAGCTGAGTGGTACTTTCTTACTTGTTTAAGAATATTTTTTGATTTTTTTAAGGATTTTTTTGGATTTTCGATCCTGTGTTTTGTTATTATTAATAAAAACTTTTTGAATTTCTTTGGATTTTTAAAGAATTTTTTTGGATTTGTTTGGATTTTTTTGAAGAATATTTTTTGAATTTTTACAGAATATTTTTCAAACCTGGATTTTGTAGACAATATTTTTTGGATATTTCATAAATAGTTATTTCAAACTTGTATTTTTTTAAGAATATTTGTTTGGATTATGCGAAGAATATGTGTTAAACAAACAAAAAATTTTTTGTGGATTTTTTAAAGGATATTTTTTCAAATGCAATAAATATTTTTTGGATTTTTCAAAAAATATTTTTAAAAACTATTTTTTTCAAACGTGGTTTTTTTTAAAGAATATTTTTTAAACAAAGATTTTGCAATACGTGGTTTTTTGTATTTTGTAAAGAATATTCCTTCTAATCACAGATTTTGTAATACGTGGATTTTTTAAACGAATATTTTTTTCAAACGTTGAGATTTTAAAGATGATTTAAAAAAAATGGATTTTTTAGTTAGGCTTAATCCCATAGTCGTTGTTTTAATATTTTATTAAAACAACTTTAATTTATTAGTGGAAAAAAATTGGCGATGTTTACCAAGGGGTAAGGCAGGGAATACTATAGTTTCAGATCTCGCCACAGATCTTCATCAGTTCCCTTATTTCTTGTTTTTCAACAAGAAACTTTTTATACCCAAGTGTCAATTGCTAGCTCAAATAGATACGTGTGCAAAGAAACACTCTGATCGAGAATTTCTTTGGCACTACCTAGACTCTAGCAACTTCACTTGCAAACAAATCCAAATTTTTTCCACTGCTATGCGTTCGTCGATTCTCGACGAAAAAGCACATAACTAATTTGTTGGTATTGCATACTACAGCAATAAACAACATTTTGACGGTGCCCGGTCTCACAATTAGGAGGGTTGGCGTTTTTTATTTGGGATGACGACTTCTATTTTGTTTTTCAAAATAGTTAGGCTTAATCCCATAGTCGTTGTTTTAATATTTTATTAAAACAACTTTAATTTATTAGTGAAGATCTGTGGCGAGATCTGAAACTATAGTATTCCCTGCCTTACCCCTTGGTAAACATCGCCAATTTTTTCCCACTAATAAATTAAAGTGGATTTGGATTTTTAATAAAATATTTAAAAAACGAGTATGGGATTAAGCCTAACTATTTTGAAAAACAAAATAGAAGTCGTCATCCCAAACAAAAAACGCCAACCCTCCTAATTGTGAGACTGGGCACCGTCAAAATGTTGTTTATTGCTGTAGTATGCAATACCAACAAATTAGTTATGTGCTTTTTCGTCGAGAATCGACGAACGCATAGCAGTGGAAAAAATAATTGGATTTGTTTGCAAGTGAAGTTGCTAGAGTTTAGGTAGTGCCAAAGAAATTCTCGATCAGAGTGTTTCTTTGAGCACGTATCTATTTGAGCTAGCAATTGACACTTGGGTATAAAAAGTTTCTTGTTGAAAAACAAGAAATAAGGGAACTGATGAAGATCTGTGGCGAGATCTGAAACTATAGTATTCCCTGCCTTACCCCTTGGTAAACATCGCCAATTTTTTCCCACTAATAAATTAAAGTTGTTTTAATAAAATATTTAAAAAACCAGTATGGGATTAAGCCTAACTATTTTGAAAAACAATTTTTTTTTATTTTTAAAGAAAATTTGTTAAAATTAATCCACTTTATAAACTATTTTTGGATTTTTTAAAGAATATTTGTTTTTACCTGAATTTTTTTATAGAAATATTTTTGGGGTTTTCAAAAAATAAGTTTTTCAAACGTAGATTTTTTAATGAATATAATTTAGATTTTTAAGGAATAGACTTTTATTTTTGGATTTTTTAAAGAAAATTTTTTGGATTCTTTAAAGAATTTTTTGGATTATTTAAATAATATTTTTTATTACTTTTTTTCAAACGTGGATTTTTTAGAGACAATTTTTTGGATTTTTTAGGGAATATTTCTTTCAAAAGTTAACGTTAAACGATATGTTTGGAGTTAAAAAATTCAAACCTGGATTTTATAATGAATATTTTTTAGATTTTTTTAAAGAATCTTTTTTGGATTTTTTAAAGACAGCTTTTTCAAACGTGGGGTTTTTTAAAGAAAAATTTTTGGATTTTTCTTATGGAAAATTTTTTTCAATCGTGGATATGTGAAAGATTTTTTTTTTGTATTTTTAAGGAATATGTTTTTCAAACGAAGATTTTTTAAAGAATTTTTTTTTGGATTTTTTAAGGAATATGTTTTTTCAAACGCAGATTTTTTAAAGATTTTTTTTTTATTATTCTAAGGATTTTTTTTTTTTTTTTTGATTTTTAAAGAACATTTCGGATTCTTTACAGATTTTTTTTATTATTTTTTAAGGATATTTTTGAAAGACTATTTTATTCAAACGTGGATATGTTAAAGAAAATTTTTTTTGAATTTAAAAAAAAATCAAGCTTCTATTTCTTAAACAATATTTTTTGGGTTTTTAAAGAATATTTGTTAAAATTTATCCACTTTTTAAAATATTTCTGGATTTTTTAAAGAATATTTGTTAAGGAATTAAGTAATATGTTTTTCAAACGTAAATTTTTTTAATAAATATATTTTAGATTTTTCAGGAATATAGTTTTATTTTTGGATTTTTTAAAGAACATTTTCTGGATTTTTTTAAGAATTTTTTGGATTTTTTAAATAATATTTTTTAATACTATCTTTTTCAAACGTTTCTCAAATGTTATTTTTTTATTACTATTTTTTTCAAACGTGGATTTTTTAGAGAATTTTTTTTTTTTTTTTTGTTTTTTAGGGAATATTTCTTTCAAACGTTAAAGAATGTTAAAGATTATTTTTTTTTTTGGAGTTAAAAAAATTCAAACCTGGATTTTATAATGAATATTTTATTAGATTTTTTTAAAGAATATTTTTTTGATTTTTTAAATACAGCATTTTTCAAACGTGGATTTTTAAAGAAAAATTTTTGGATTTTTTTATGGAAATTTTTTTTGATCGTGGATATGTGAAATAATTTTTTTTTGGATTTTTTAAGTAATATGTTTTTGAAACGCAGATTTTTTTAAAGAATTTTTTTTTATTTTTGTAAGGATTTTTGTTTTATTTTTAAAGAAAATTTCGGATTCTTTACAGATTTTTTTTTTATTATTTTTTAAGGATATTTTTGAAAGACTATTTTATTTAAACGTGGATACGTTAAAAAAATTTTTTGAATTTTAAAAAAAATCAAGCTTCTATTTCTTAAACAATGTTTTTTGGGTTTTTTAAGAATATTTGTTAAAATTTATCCACTTTTTAAGGAATATGTTTTTCAAACGTAAATTTTTTAATGAATATATTTTAGATTTTTCAGGAATATAGTTTTATTTTTGGATTTTTTAAAGAACATTTTCTGGATTTTTTTAAGAATTTTTTGGATTTTTTAAATAATATTTTTTAATACTATCTTTTTCAAACGTTTCTCAAATGTTTTGATTTTTTTAGGGAATATTTCTTTCAAACGTTAACGTTAAACGATATGTTAAAGAATATTTTTTTGGATTTAAAAAAAATTCAAAAGTGGATTTTATAATGAATATTTTTCTAGATTTTTTAAAGAATATTTTTTTGGACTTCTTAGATTTTTTAACGACAGCTTTTTTCAAACATGGGTTTTTTAAAGAAAAATTTTTGGATTTTTTATGGACAATTTTTTTCAAGAATTTTTTTTTTTTGGATTTTCTTAAGCAATATTTTTTTCAAACGCAGATTTTTTAAAGAGTTTTTTATTTTTCTAAGGAAAATTTTTTGATTTTTAAAGAACATTTTTTCGGATTCTTTACAGAATTTTTTTTTATTATTTTTTAAGGATATTTTTGAAAGACTATTTTTTCAAACGTGAATTTTTTAAAGAATTTTTTTTTTGGATTTTTCAAGGAATATTTTATTCAAACGTGGATATGTTAAATAACTTTTTTTGAATTTTTTAAGGAATATTTTATTCAAACGTTGATATGTTAAAGAACATTTTTTGGATTAAAAAAAAAATCAAGCTTCTATTTCATAAACAATTTTTTTTGGACTTTTAAAGAATATTTGCTAAAAGTCATTCACTTTTTAGGATATTTTTGGATTTTTTAAAGAAAATTTGTTTTAACGTGGATTTTTATAGAAATATTTTTAGGGGTTTTAAAGAATATGTTTTTTAAACGTAGATTTTTTAAAGAATATATTTGGTATTGTTATGGAATATTTTTTTGGATTTTTTAAAGAACATTTTTTGGATTTTTTATGGAATATTTTTTTCAAACTTGGATTTTTTAAAAATTATTTTTTTCAAACATGGCTTTTTTAAATAATATTTTTACTCAAAATCAAGGAGCAGTGTAGAGTTGGGTAATCTAGTTCCTAGTTGCTTGTACTAGTTCCAAAACGTATGATTAACATCATGAAATATAACGTGTGATAGTAAGTATACGCAGTTTGTTCAAAGAAAAAATGTGGGCCATTGGAACTGCGAAGTGAACTAGATAGTTCCAAATAGTTCCTTTGGCACAACTCTAGAGCAGTGACAAATGATTACTATAATAAAGCGCGTGGCAATATACCCCAACTTTCAATTAAATCCCATTTTCTCTTCCCATCCCAACATGCATCCACCCGCTGTGTGCCAACGACAGTTATCATAATTTAAAACTGAAGAGACGATGTTCATCGTCATCGGTTGTTTGATGGTGACAATCATGGTGATGATACACCTCTCACTTGACCAACTTATCAACGATGTCATTGTACTTGTTAACATCATCAACTCAGCACGCAACAGCAACAATCATCAGTAAAAACAATATCATTGTCATCCAACAACTCAACGAGATAATCTCGAAAAGTAAAAAAAAATCTACTAGAAAACGGAATAACAAATTATTTATCATTTACATTTTATGGTAAACTTTTTTCACTCTATTTTTTGTGGTGAGAGAATGTGCTTTTTTTCTTCATTCCAGCACATCTCCCCAATGGATGGTTTAAAATGCCAAGCAGCAAAAAGAAAGTGGAGAGGCAGAGGGAGAGTGTTATAAGTGAATTGCTGTTATCATGTTAAGAAGGTGTGCAAGTGTCATATAAAACTGATTACAATGCAACAATATTGTTGTTGTTCCTGATGGCGATAGTGGGGAACACCTTGCTGAGATGATAAATCCTTTTTTGGATGTTCAATTAATAAGATTCAACTACATTTGTAGGAAATATAAAATAGTTTTACTTTATTTTAAATATATTTATATGTTCCTTTAAAATAATTCTGAGTATAAAATTCTCTTGAATGAAAAATATATAATAACATTATCAGTATACCGATAATTAACTCTCCAACATACATCCAAAATCAATTCACATCCCATCGTCATTGATTCAACCAAATGCTTCAATTTATTTAAAATAAATAATTAATTTTTCCCCTTTCTCTTTCTCTCTCTCCATTCTTCTCATTATAAATGTATAATTAACTCAATTTGTTCCTGTATGCCATCCATTCATACATTCGAACCAATTGCTGTCATCTTTTTATTAAACCATGACCACCATGGCGTATACATTATCTGCAATGTTATTGACAATCCATTAAGTATACGCCCGCATGTTTGTTCAACACTTGCTTACATTGATTTTTTTGTATTGCGTAGCAAAGCACTGCTGATGAAAGCCTTTATTGGATTTAATTGAATTAAATCAGGATGTATGTATATATTTGTAATTTACAATAAATTAAATAATATAAAATTTAAATTTAATAGATATTTACTGTTAAGTGGCAAAGAAATAATACTATAATTAAGTTGGAACGTAATGGATTTTTTAAAGGCTAAGAAGGAGCATCACAGAACTTCACACAATATACATGTATTTTAAATAAGTAATTTTTAAATTAATATTTTTAAAGACGCTGCGGGTGGTTCGGGGATTTTCAATTTATATTTTTTAGGACCAACAGGAAAACAAATGTGGATTTTAATGAATATTTTTAGGAGATTGTTCGTGATTTTTTATGAATGCATTTATAGAACCTTCTTTCATTTCAAATGGACACTGACCTCACCTGTGGAACTGCTTTTAACAACTCTTAATTTAGAAGTTTAGTAAGTACTGAGTTAACATGTGCCGCGTTTTCATCCAAAAGAACGATAAACGAAAGGCGCACAGTGGTTCAGAATCGTTTTTTCCTGGTCAAAATTCTGTAACTTTGAACGGATAAAGATATTTTATTTTTTTTTTTTGCGGTTGCAGGGGAATTCAAGGTAAAAGTTGAAAATTTGAGTTTTTTCATATTTTGCATTTTATTTGGGAAACGGTATGGAAAAAAAAACACACATTTTTACCTATGTATTTCAAAAATTATAAAAAAGTGTTATACGGACGGAACGGACCGGGCAAAAAGTATACATAGGTTGAAAGAGGACACTCTTGGGCATCATTCTGTGTAAACGGAAAATTGTACCAAGGTGCTCCCTAAAAGTTCTAGTCCACTAAACATGGAATTTCACTAAAATTTAGTACCTTAGAAAAGAAAATAAAATAGCTCACCTCGTGTAAACGCCACGGTAGTTTAATAAAACGACTCTTAAAGGCAACAATCCTACCTACCAAACAAAAAAAAACACAATATATGTTATAGTTTCTTAGAACTAGCTATTTCTTTCTCTGGAAATTTCCAAAAATGAGTTATTTTCCAAAATTGGGATATTTTTTTTTAGGAGGACGCCACGTCCACACCTTCTAATATTTTGACCTAATTTTTTGCTTTCCTTAGGTTCAATACGTTTACTATCGAATCCCATATAGAAATTAACAAACGACAAAACGTGACGACAAAAAATGGGGGTTTTGGCCAGGAAAATCGATTTCTGAGGCACTGTGCGGCGTTAAGTTCGGCCAGGCCGAACTTGTTATATCCGAGTTGTACAGAAGTAATATGGAACAATTAGTTTCCTTTCGTTTGTGAAGTAGTCTAAATACCAAATTTCAGCAATTTCCGTAAAACAATGTGGCTAACCTTCAAAATACCGAAATTCGGTAAGCACCGTTCTATGGGGGCTATATCAAAACGTCGATCTATACCGACAAATTTCTGGCGGAAAGTTTTTAGACTCAATGAAGACTAAATACCAAATTTCCCATATTTCGGTAAGATAATGTGACTAAAACCTTCAAAATACCGAAAATCAAGAGGTACGCTTCTATGGGGGATATAGGAAGACATGGACCTATACTGATAATTCTCTTCTGGTATTCATTTCGGTGGGATATTAACGTTCAAAATAACGAAAATCTGGATGTAACGTTCTATGGGCGCTATATGAAGGCGTGGACCTGTACTGGCAAATTTCTGGTGGAAATTTTTATACCACCAATTAAGTCTAAGCACCCAACTTCAGCCATTTTGGTGGATTATTGTGGCCACAACTTTTAAAATACCATAAAATGGTACCTTATGGGGTCTATATTAAGGCGTGGACCTATACCAACAAATTGTTGTATTCCCAACAAAGACAAAACAAATTTCAGCCATTTCGGTGGAATATTGAGGCCACAACCTTCAAAATACTGAAAATCGGGAGGTACCGTTCTATGGGGGCTATGTTAGCGCATTGACTTGTGCCGACAAATTTCGTATGGAAAGTTTTGTACCCCGCAACGAAGAATAAATACCAAATTTCAGCCATTTCAGAGGAATATTGGGACCACAACCTTCTAAATACCAAAAATCGGGAGTTACCGTTCTATGGAGGCTATATGAAGGCGTGGACCTATACCGACAAAAGGAAGCCTAAATACTAAATTTCAGCCAATGGTGGAATATTGAGGCCACATCCTTCAAAATACCGAAAATCGGGAGGTGCCGTTCTATGAGGGCTATATTAAGGCGTGGACCTATACCAACAAATTTCATTCAGAAATTTTTGTATTTCCAACGAGCACAACATACCAAATTTCAGCCATTTCGGTGGAATATTGAGGCCACAACCTTCGAAATACCGAAAATCGGGAGGTACCGTTATATGGAGGCTATACGAAGTCAAATTTTATACGGAAAGTTTTTTTATCTCCAACGAATAGTAAGTAACTAATTTCAGACATTTCGGCGGAATATTGGAACCCCAACCTTCTAAATACCAAAAATCAGGAGGTACCGCTCTATGGAGGCTATATGAAATGAACCTATAACGACAAATTTCATACGAAAAATTTTGTTCTCCCAACTAAGACTACATACCAAATTTCAGCCATTTCGGAGGAATATTGAGCCCACAGCCTTCAAAATACCAAAAGTCGGGAGGTACCGTTCTATGGAGGCCATATGAAAGCGTGGACCTATACCGACAAATTTCATACGGAAAGTTGTATACCCCCTACGAAGTCTAAATACCAAATTTCAACAATATCGGTGGAATATTGAAGCCACAACCTTCAAAATACCGAAAATCTGGAGGAATCTGAAGTCGGCTAAATGAAGACGTGGACCTATACCGACACATTTTATATGGAAAGTCTTGTACTCCCAACGAAGACTAAATACTAAATTTCAGCCAGCAATGGAATATTAAGGTCACAACCTTTCAAAATACCGAAAATCGGGAGGTACCCTTCTATGGCTATATTAAGGCTTTGACCTGGGCCGACAAATTTCTGCAGGAAAATTTTATACCCCCAACGAAGACTAAATACCAAATTTTAGCAATTTCGGAGGAATATTGAGGCCTCAACCTTCAAAATAATATACCGACAAATTTCATACGGAAAGTTTTGTACCCCCAACGGAGACTAAATAAAAAATTTCAGTCATTTCGGAGGAATATTGAGGCCACTACCTTAGAAATACCGACAATCGGCAGGTACCTATACCGACAAATACCATATTTCAGCCATTTCGGTGGAATATTGGGGCCACAACCTACAAAATACCGAAAACCGGTAGGTACCTTTTAATCTTTCATCTCAAGTGGACACTGACCTCCCCGTGGTGTCACCAGGGGAGCTAACTTGAACACCCTTTAAATGTAGTGAGCTAACATGTGCCGCACGTTCATCCATAAGAACGTTAAAAACTTGGGTTGGGGAGCCGGGTTAGTAACCCTCCCCTAGAAAAAGCAGCCTACTATGAAAAAACAAAAGAAAAGAAAAACAAATCCCTCTAAAGTTGACGACCCCAGCAAACGTTTTAAGGACCATGATCTGCTAATCTGCACCTGGAATGTTCGCCCACTTTATAGAGAAGGTGCAGTTTACGCATTGGCAGATGTACTTGAAAAGTACAAGGCCGACATTACTGCCATAGAGGAAATACGATGGAACGGGAAATGCGTCACAACTAAAGGTGACGCACTGTATTATAGCTGCCATTCCATAAATCATGAGTTTGGTTGTGGATTTGTAATTGGTCGGAGGTTAAAACACTGGGTCTCCTGCTTCACACCCGTGAATGAAAGACTTGCTACAATTCGAATAAAAGCAAAAATCTTCAACATCAGCTTTATTCCTTTATTTGCTGCTCCCACTGAAGACAAATACGAGCAGACCGAAGATATATTCTGTGAGCGCTTAGAAGAAATATACTACCGTTGTCCTGTCCATGACATTAAAATTATACTAGGCAATTTTAATGCCAAAAATTGGAAAGGAGAATATGTTTGGCCCAACAGTCGGGAAATTCAGTCTCCACAGTGAAACATCTGACAAGGGAATGAGGCTGAAGAATAATAAGACAGCAGGAGCCGATGGGCTATCAGCCGAGCTGTTTAAAACCGGAGGCGACACGCTGATAAGGTGTATTCATCAGCTAGTTAGCACCATCTGGCAAGAAGAACGAGTACCCGACGATTGGAACCTGAGTATCCTGTGCCTCGTCCACAAGAAGGGAGATAAGACTGTATGCTCTAACTATAGGGGCATAAGTCTGCTCCCTATTGCCTACAAGATCGTGTCAGGGATATTGTGCGAACGACTAAAGCCTATGTTCAACGAGATAATTGGACCATACCAATGTGGCTTTATCGGAGAAGACCCATATCCTGGAGAAGACCCAAGAGATGCAGATCGACACCTAACACCTTTTGTCGATTATAAAGCAGCCTTCGACAGCCCGCTGCGTTCAAAGGTATTCCAAGCCATGTCTGAACCGACTGTGGAAGTTGGTTCTTATAATATTGAGGTAGTAAAAGACTTCGTCTACCTCAGCACCTCCGTAAACACAACAAACGACATCAGTTGTGAAATAAAAAGAAGAATTGTGTTGGCCAACAGATGCTACTTTGGTTTAAGTAAGCAGTTTAAAAACAAAGCCACATCTCGTCAAACAAAAATAACGCACTACAAAACACTGATACTACCCGTGCTGATGTACGGCTCCGAAGCCTGGGTACTTGCGCAAGCAGACATGGCAGTTTGAGAGAAAAATTCTTCGAAAGATCTACGAACCAATCTTCGTTGACGGTGAATATCGACGTCGCATGAACCACGATGATGAACCCGCTAAAAAGGCGTATAAATACGGACCGCTTGGCGGTGCACGCAGAATTGGCAGGCCAAGGAATAGATGGCTCAAACAAGTGGATGATGAGATGAAAAGGCACGGTATTCCAGAGTGCGAAGCAACAAATAGAGAGAATTGGAGATCTTTTCTTAGTTCGGTCTATGGAAGAAAGGTTCTGTAATGGACCAGCTGTGCCGACAAATTTCTGGGGGAAAGTTTTATACCCCCTACGAAGACTAAATACGAAATTTCCGCCATTTGGGAGGAATATTGAGGTCACCATCTTAACACCCGTTAAAGGTAGTGAGCTAACATGTGCCACACGTTCACACATAAGAACGTTAAAAACTTGGGTTAGTAACCCTCCCTTAGGAATAGCAGCCTACTGTGAAAAAACGAAAGAAAGGAAAAACAAACCCCTCTAAAGTTGACGACCCCCGCAAATGTTTTAAGTACCATGATCTGTGAATCTGCGCCTGGAATGTTCGCACTCTTCATAGAGAAGGTGTAGTTTACGCATTGGCAGATGTACTTGAAAAGTACAAGGCCGACATTTCTGGCATACAGGAAATACAATGGATTGGAAAAGGCGTCACAACAACGCCTAAAGGTGACGCACTGTATTATAGCTGCCATGACACAAACCATGAGTATGGTTGCGGATTTGTAGTTAGTCGGAAGTTAAAACATCTGGACCCTATTCCACGAAACAACTTATCAACTTTTCATTTTGCACTTAGCAATATTTTTGATAATTCGCAAATTTTATTTTGTTTTGTTTTACTTAATTTTATTTCACTTCATTTTATTTTTTTACTTTATTTTATTTTATCTGTTTACTATATTTTATTTTGTTTTACTCTATTTTATTTTATTTCACTTCATTTTATTTTATTTCATTTAATTTTTTATTAATAATTTATCATTGCTAAGTAGAAAATAATGCAAAGATCATTTTATCATCTTTGCATTATTTTCTACTTCTTCTGTGGAACAAATAGCATCAACACCTTGCAATAGAACAGAGAGCCATAGCAAGATGGCGGAAAAATTAAGCATGAGGGCATAACATCTTTGCTAAAGAGAACGGTTTAAAAAAATTTCTAAGTGCAAAGACAAATTGCAAAGTTATTTCGTGGAACAAAAAAAATTATCACTTTTCAAAATAACTACTTTTTGAAAAGTGCAAAGTGAAAAGCGATAAGTTGTTTCGTGGAATAGGGCCCTGGTCTCCAGCTTCACTCCAGTGAATGAAAGATTCGCTGTAATTCGATTAAAAGCAAAATTCTTCAACATCAGCTTTATTTGAGCTCATGCACCCACTGAAGAGAAGGACGAACAGACCAAAGATATATATTTTACGAGCGCTTAGAAGAAACATAGGGCCGTTGCCCTGCCCATGACATTAAAATCATTCTAGTCGATTTTAATGCCAAAATTGGAAAGGAGAATATCTTTGACCCAACAGTCGGGATATTCAGTCTCCACAGTGAAACATCTGACAATGGTATGAGCCGCAAAAAACATGGTAGTTAGCAGCACCAGATTTAAGCATCTCGATATTCATAAGGGCACCTGGCTGTCTTCGGATCAGACAACAAGAAATCAAATTGATCACGTTGTAATAGATGGAAGACATGCATCAAGCGTGTTGGATGTACGATCGTTCCGAGGAGCAAACATAGACTAGGGCCACTACCTTGTTGCAGCAAAGGTACATACCCGGTTAAACGTAGCGAATAAAGTACGAACAGACACAACACGAAAGTTAGATATCGGTAAGCTGCAATAAACTGGCCCATTGCTTAATTAAAGCACTCCTCGTCCCGATAACATATCAGCACAATAGCAAAGTATTGGCCATCCATACTTTGATATTTTGATACCAGAGACCTCCACCGAGAAATCTATGGTATGACCAGGAGTGTCGTGCTGATACCGAAGAGAAAAATGCGGCATATAGGGCTATTCTACAATCAGTAGCAACGCGTAGCGCACGAGAGAGGTATCGGGAGAAAAGGAGAGAGGAGAAATGTCTTTTCCGCAGGAAAAAGAGAGAGATTGAAAAGCCGGAGTGTGAACAAATCGAGATGTACAGGAGCCAAAATGAAGTCCGAAAATTCTACCAAAAAGTGAAGCATCAAACTGATGGCTTTGGTACAGGCACCTCCTCTTGTAGAGACCAGCCAATTTGGTAACTGATACAGATAGGGTGCTCAGGATATTGAAAGAGCATTTTTCCAAACTGTTGGTATCCGATAGTAGCGAAGTCGACGAAGATACCACAGATCCAATCCCAGAAGATGGTACTGAATGTATACCACCCGGCCAAGATGAGGTAAAGTCAGCAATAAACCCGCCCAAAGAATAATAAGGCAGCAGGAGCCGATGGCTTACCAGCCGATCTGTTCAAAACCGGAGGCAACACGCCGATAAGGTGTATGCATCAGCTAGTTAGCACCATCTCGCAGGAAGAACGCGTACCCGACGATTGGAACCTGAGCATCCTGTGCCCCGTCCATAAGAAAGGAGATAAGACTTTATGCTCCAACTATAGGGGCATAAGTCTTCTCCCTATCGGCTACAAGATAGTGTCAGAGATATTGTGCGAACGACTAAAGCCTATCGTCAATAAAATAATTGGACCATACCAATGCGGCTTTAGACCTGGCAGGTCCACCATTGACAAGATATTTACCCTGTGGCAAATCCTGGAGAAGACCGAAGAGATGCAGATCGCCACCTACCACCTTTTTGTCGATTATCAGGCAGCCTTTGACAGACTCCTACGCCCACGGTACTTCAAGCCATGTCTGAATTTGGTATCCCCGCAAAGCTCATTCGGCTTTGTTAATTGACTCTAACTTATACTCGGTCCTCAGTTAAAATAGGGAAGAACCTCTCCGAAGAGTTTAGTACCAAAAGAGGTTTTAGGCAAGGAAACATCCTTCCTTGTGTCGACGCGCAATACGTTCATAGAGCGGAACCAACAGTGGAAGTTGGTTCCTATAATTTTTAGGTGGTAAAAGACTTCGTCTGCCTCAGCACAGCCATAAACACAATAAACAACAACGGTTGGGAAATAAAGAGAAGAATTGTGTTGGCCAACAGATGCTACTTTGGTAAGCAGATTAAAAACAGGGCCACATCTCGTCAAACAAAAACAACGCTTTACAAAACACTGGTACTACCACTGCTAATGTATGGTTCCAAAGCCTTGCGCAAGCAGATAAGACAGTGCTTGGTGTGTTTGAGAGAAAAATTCTTGGAAAGATCTACGGGCCAATCCGTGTTGACGGTGAATATAGACGAGCTATATCTGCTATACAACGACACCAGTATAGATAAACGTATCGAGATGCAACGATTGCGTTGGCTAGGCCATATCATAAGAATGAGCGATGATGAACCCGCTAAATAGGCGTTAAAATACGGGCCACGTGCCGGTACACACAGAACTGGCAGGCCAAGGCTTCGATGGAGCAAACAAATGGAAAAAGAGATGAAAAGACGCGGAATTCCAAAAGGCGAAGTAAGTAACAAACAGAGAGAATTGGAGATCTTTTCTTAGTTCGGCTTATAGAACAAATGTTCTGTAATGGGCCAGCTAATTGAGTAAGTAGGCAGGTACAGGGGAAGTGAACCCTTAATAGCAAATCCAGAGTCTCTTGTCCAGAGTTAGTCCACAAACCATAGCTCAGTTTAACACAACGTATGGATTTTGTTATTAACTCCCTTTGATTGACTCGCTAAAACTCACCTAAAACTTTCGCTTAGGGCTCTGGATGAAGATAAATAAGATTTCCTATCTGCTTTACAAAGATATGATAACTGTTTATTCCATGAATTTGGTTGAGATTCCGTCCACTGATAGGTGATTGAATAGGAGCCCTCATAGCAAGTCCTGAGAGTTTTAATTAGGGCAACCACAGCTTCATCGACATCCTCCACCGTGTACCACACACTTTTGAAGTTGATTGCGATCTAAATTTACCCCTATCCGTTCTGCTGGTACTCCTATGAGGTGTCTGCTTAAATCCAAGCATAGAGATATGGAAGAGTATCATCCTGTTGTCCGAGAATGAACGCTTTTCAGATACCTCAGAGTCGTCCATGTGGCGAGGGTTATATTGATTACATTCCCCTATTTCTAATCTGTTTAAATTTGAATATGGACTCACCTCTGGCATTAGTATCACTGCTTTCCCCAGTGAAAGTGGTGGTGGTCTTCAGGTAGTATCCGTCGAGCACTGGGCTTCACACTGTCCTTGCTCGCCTTCGCAGGTTTCGGTGAGATTTTGATCTCTCCAGTAGTAGATACTCTCTAACCTTCTTCGCCATCGAGGCATACGACACAAACGAATGGACCGGCCGTGACAGCGTCAATTTATTTGCCCCGGATTTTTGTTCCTTAGATAAGTTCATCCTCTTCACAGCCACCGACTGTGATTTTGGATTGGCCGACTGAAAAACAGCGACCTTTGCATTATTGACGGTGTCGCAAACCCGTCATTTCTCTATCCCCTCGCGTTTTACACCTTAGTCGGATGGTTTCCTTCTACTCATAAACTGTCTCAATTCTATCACCCTGGTAAAGGAATTTAGAGTTGAAGCAGTTGAGGAAACCAGCGAACCCGCCTCGGAGACTTTGGTTACAGTTTTCTATTTGTAGACTTCTTCTTAGTCTTTCTAGAAGGCTGTGACTTAGCCGCCTTGGCCGAGGATGTCATCATCGCTTTTGGGGCCACTTTCTTCTGTTCTTAAAGTGGGAATTTCGCAGCTATATGAGAATAGTTCCCCGCGAACTTCCTCACAAACTGGGGGTTTGATCTTATCAGCTGAAATACGTATCCGCTGATGGTATTCGGATATTTATTTACTTACCAACTGCAGTATGTAACGCTTCCTTGTCCATTTCTTCTTTAGTATAGGCATTTTTGGTGGTCAGAGGTAAAAGCGAATAATTCGCCACTTTCCTCCTTCAATGCTTTCTGCCTACAAAGTATTGGTTTATCGGATTGGCCCGACGCTAAGACCTTCGATCTAATGTGATCATCCTGTCCAACGCTTTGTGAAAGTGAAGACGGGCATTACTAAGACAGTAATACACCGCTTTAGCTTCTATCAATGATAAATTATCTCAAATGAAGTCCTAGATGCAATCTTTCCTGATATTTTTTCGGTTCCTCGATGAGATTTAGGAACACCTTCTGTCTTTATAGACTATCATTAATGCCATCCATTTCCGTCCGGGATGTCGTTCCCGCCCTTAAATACAGTCCGTTTTTATCACACAGGAGCTTGAACTGCTGGCGAGAGTAGTGAGGGATCCGCTATCAATGCCCATATTTGTGCTTGTGTAAGTGAAGACTGAGAATGCCAAGGAAATCACACCAAGATGTTGCTTCACCAAACACATATACTACCAGTGCTAATGTAAGGTTCCGAAGCCTACTGATAGAATAGATAAGGTAGAAATTAATCAACAACTTCGATGTGTAAGAAATGCTCTAACCCAGAAAAAATCCTTACTAAATAATGTGTGTTTCATAGTACTTTTTGGTAGTCGTAACTACTTACAAAATCCCCTACTAACCCAGTATTTTAACAAGGGCCTGTCGCACTGAATTACTAGTTATTCTATGACCACTAGAATAACTTGTTATTCTGTCGCCACTAGAAGTTGAAAACTAAGCTAAAATTTTTAGAACAGTTGAGGTGCAACCTGTTTTCAATTTCAACACACTTCATATTTATACCCTATACCACAATGTGGAAAAGGGTATAATAAGTTTGTTTTCCCAAAAATTCATGTAACACCGCGAAATATTCGTCGTAGACCCCTCATGGGGTATACCAAACTTCATATCTCGACGAGATAAAGCGATTTAGCGATGTGTGTCCGTCCGTCCGTCCGTCCGTCTGTTCGTCCATTAAAAATTGTAATCAAGCTAGAGGCCGCAATTATGGACCGATTGTCACGAAATTTAGTATGGAGGTCGGGTTTGGACCAGAATAGAACTGATTAGTTTTTGGCGATGATCGTGAAATGTTAAAGGGATGAAATGGACCAAAAACAAAATTTTTGCTCGATTTTGTAGCCGCTCTGTAGGTCGCAATAATAGTCCGATCGGCGCGAAATTTTAAACGTAGTTTTGGTTTGAGATGAAGAAGTAGCGTGCAAGTCAACGGTATGATCGGATAATATTTAGCGGGTTAAATTGATCAAAACTTTTGTGTGAAAATTGGTAAAATTTCTAATGCACATCTTATAACTTTATCCCAAGAAGACGCGTTTAGTGGTATAGGGTATCACATGGTCGGCCCCGTCCGACTATAGTCTGTTCTTACTTGTTTTATTATACGATCCACCATAGTATGGACGCTATATTAAGTTTGTTTTTCTGTTTGTAACACATCGAACGAATCATTTTCGACCTTCCAAGATGATCTCCCCATGTCCGTCTGTTGTAATTACTGGAAGATGGACTATATCGGCCCACGTTTTGGTATAGCCCCCATATAACGGTACCTCCCGATTTTCGGTATTTTAGGAATTTTAGGTACAATTATTTGACCGAACTACCTGCAATTTAACATTTAAAGTTCACAGTGGTCACAAAACATATCCACCAAAAACCGTCAACATAGGTTCATGTTTTAGTGTAGCCCCCAAATATAACGATACCTCCCGATTTTCGGTAATTTAGCTACATTTTTTGACCGAACTACCTGAAATTTTATATTTGAGGCTCCCCGTGATCACAAAACATCTACACCAAAACCCATTAACATAGGTCCATGTTTTAGTATAGCCCCCATATAACAGGTCTTCCCGATTTTCGGTATGTGGAGGATTTTAACTACAATTTTTGACCGAACCACCTGTAATTTGACCCTTGAGTTTCCTAGTGATCACAAACTATGTTCACCAAAAACTGCCAACATAGGTCCATGTTTTGGTATAGACCCCATATAACGGTACCTCCCGATTTTCGGTATTTTAGGAATTTTAGGTACAATTATTTGACCAAACTACCTGCAATTTAACATTTAAAGTTCACAGTGGTCACTAAACATATCCACCAAAAACTGTCAACATAGGTTCATGTTTTAGTATAGCCCCCATATAACGGTACCTTCCAATTTTCCGTATTTTTGGGATTTTGACTACATTTTTAACCGAACTACCTGCAATTTTATATTTGAGGTTCCCCGTGATCACAAAACATCTCCACCAAGAACCATCATCATAGGTCCATGTTTTAGTATAGCCCCCATATAACGGGTCTTCCCGATTTTCGGTATGTCGAGGATTTTAACTACAATTTTTGGCCGAACTACCTGCAATTTGATAGTTGAGTTTCCTAGTGATCACAAACTATGTCCACCAAAAACTGTCAACAGAGGCCCATGTTTTAGTATAGCCCCCATATAACGGTAACTCCCGATTTTCGGTATTTTTAGGATTTTGGCTAGATTTTTTGACATAATTACCTGTTATTAAACATTTGATGTTCCCAATGGTCACAAAACATCCCCAATAACAACTGTTAACATAGGTTAAAGTTTTATAGGCCCCATATAACGGTACCACCCGATTTTCGGTATTTTGAGTATTTTAGCTACATTTTTGACCGAATTACCTCCAATTTACATTTGATATTCCCAATGACCGCAAAACATCTCCACCACAAATTGTCAACATAGTTCCAGATTCACGTTTATCCCCCATATAACGATACCTCCCGATTTTCGTTGGTTTGAATATTTTAGCTACATTTTTTAAACGAATTACCTGTAATTTAAAATTTGATATTCCCAGTGGTCAAAAAACATCTCCACCAAAAATTGTCAACATAAGTCCAAATTTTGGTATAGCCCCCATATAACGGTACCTCCCGATTCTAGGGTCCCGCTTGTATTTACCCTTGAGGTGTTCATAACCTACTATCCATCGTACATTGCGTTCATCGAAACTTTGCCTTTTGAGACACTTGTAGGTAGCCCTTGCAATTCATTGGAATCGAAACAAGGTAGGGTGAACCTATCAAGATCATCTAGAAGATGATGAGGAAAAACCTATCCAGGCTTTTTAAGGACATGGAAGAACATGTTCTTCTGGTTTTAAATCCTTGAGAAGTAATCAATGGGTTCCTATCATTTAAGGAACGGCCCCCGATTTTCAATATTTTGAAGGGTGTGGCCTCGATATCCCACCGTAACGGCTGAAATTTTGTATTTCGTCTTCGTTTGGGATATAAAACATTCTACCTGAAATTTATCGGTATAGATCAACGCCTTCATAAAGCCTCCATAGAATGATTCTCGGTATTTTGAAAGTTATAGCCTCAATATCACACTGAAATGGCTGAAAATTGGTATTTAGTCTTCTATGGGACCACAAGACATTTCCCTTTTAAATTTTTAAGTAGAGTTCCACGTTTCGATATAGGCCCCATAGAAAGGCACCCTAGATTTTCGATATTTTCAGGGCGTTAGCCGCATTGTCCTACAAAAACATGGAAAATTCCATATATATAATCTTCGTTGGGAATACACAATATCACTGCAGAGAATTGTCGGTAGAGGTCCACATTTTGATATAGCCATCATAGTACCTGGCCCCGATTTTCAGTATCTTGAAGATTTTAGCTACAGTACCTAACCAAAATGACTGATATTTGGTATTCTTTCTTCGTTGGGGTTACGAACCATTGCCGCTAAGAATGGCGGGTATATGTCCACGTTTTGATATAGCCTTTAAAAAATGTTGGCCAAATTATTCCACAGAAATATCGGAATTTTTGTGATTAGTTTTTGATATCAGGTTCTCAGGTAGGAAGGTAAAAGTTACCGGCCGATGCGCAGTTTTTTAAAGGACTGTTCTACTAAAGTGGCTGTAAAATTGTATTTCGGATTCAGAATTATAGAAAACATTGATGTCCCATTGGAGTAAACCTTGTTTAAAAAAATTGATATCCTTCAGTTAGCGTATTTGATTTCTCCTAGAAAAAAACTTGACGTGGCGGAAAAGTTCGTATTTTCATAAACGATACAAAACGAATGTTTCAATTTAACTCATGGTGAAGAGTATAACGAGTTCGGTCTTCCTTCTTTAATTTATCCTTTTCTAAAATCGTCGAGTCACTCTAATATACTAACACAACTTATAACAATAAAATATAAAATATTCATATCTAAGTATCACAACATACAACACAATAAGTAACTACAACTTTTTCATGAGTATGTTTTCCACTTCATCTGCGGCCGAGTGCCTGGTTCACTCGCTCTCTCCGTCTATCTTTCTGTATTCAATTTAATTCTATTCGACTGCACTTTACTTGACTTGATGCAATTCAACTGCGCTGTGCATTCACAACCACAAGCTGGCAATTTTGTTCTGCATAAATAAACCTCTTTTAGGGAAAATTTGTAAAAGAAGTAACTTTTTTGCTAACAAATATGTATGTGTGTGTATTGGTGTGGTTGAATAAATTTATGAATTATATTAGAATACAAATTGTGTGGTTTCCTTGCTTTGCAGTGAAATATTTAGGAGGAGGTTATATTGCAAATGATATCTTTGTGATTCTGGGGGAACTATAAAGATGAAGAAGAAGATGAAGGAAGGAGAAAGTAGAAGAAATTTAGTTGAGAAAAGCAAAGAGTTATTGAAAGTATTATTGTAAAGTGTTATTTACGTGGTTTGCTTGTTGATGCTATTGCGGTAAAAGTTTTTAATAATTTAATTCCAAGAAACAAGAATAGTTCTTTGGCAAATAATATAATTTTGAAATTTGATATTAGCATCACGAGGAAGATAAAAATTCTTATCTCCCTATTTGTGATATTTCACCTTGAATTTTGCAAAATCGCAGATATTCCAATGAATTGTTTTATAACAATGAATTATTTTTTATCCTCATGAATTAAAAATGAAAAACGCTTATCGTATTTGAGTTTTGCTTTTTGTTGTTTGATTTTTTTTTTTCAATTATCACCAGCTAATTGAAAATCACTTAACATCGATTAGCATTCAAATAATTCATTTCATTTATTCAAACACACAAAGCCCCCATTATGTGTGAATGCGTGTGTGTATATATGTGTGTGTGTGAAAACGATTTGATAAAAATTAAATGAAATCAATTTTATTATGTGTTTGATATGTGAGTTTTTGTCGCTTTCTTTGTTCATATATGGCGTGAGAGTGGTGAAGAGATGATGGTAATTGGGATAATCAGGATTGGAAAAGTTATGATGGCCGTTACAAAAAAATATTCTTTAGAAAATCCACGCCTGGAGGTATGATGGCCGTTACAAAAAATATTCTTTAAAAAATCCACATTTGAAAATCCACCATTGAATATTACAAAAGAAAATTACTTGTATTTCCCAATTTTTATTCAAACCACGTACGGCATTTTCCAATGCAACAACAAAAAACACTTCCCCAATTCACCTTTTTTATTGTAACTGATTTGAATTCCAATTAAAAAACAATCAATCTCAAACAGATGCTGTGACATTTCCCCCCACCCAAAACCAAGCCAAAATAAAATATTCATCACCTCAATGTTTTATTCAAAATGTAATTTCATCGAATACCACAAAACGATAATCATCGTTAAAAACGAAAATATGCCGATTAGCTTCCTAAGAACTTTTAATTTGCAATTCAATCCAAATCAATAATTTATTAGCCAACCATTCCCATCCATCGGCAAAAAAAAACCACATTCAACATTTGTTGTCACAACGCATTCATCTCTCTCATCGATTTCCGTTACTCATCAAACCACAAATCACATGGAAATTGCAAAGAATTGCAGACACACACCTGTTGACATGAATGTGTGTAGGGAAGGGGTAGCATTCGCAATTACTCAACGAGGATTATGAGAGTCGTGATAGTGAATTGATTAGGAACTTTGTGCGTTTGGCGTTGTATTGAGGCCAAGTAGATTTTGATATTCGGCATGTTTCCGTTTTGTCCTATCTACTCTCGGCCAATGATAGATAGTATTTGAAGATATCCCTTTTAACTACTCCCATTGGTGTTGCGACTGACGCCTTTGGGAGTTCGTTAGAGGCGGATCCTGCTCTGGCTAGTTCGTCCGCTTTTTCGTTCCCATCCAGTCCCTTATGGCCTGGGATCCAGGTGAGAGTTACTCTTGACAGACGCCCTAGTTTAGCAAGTTCTTCTTTACAATCTTTCACTAGCTTCGATGTGGCAGAGTTTGATTTTAGTGCAAGGAGTGCCGCTTGACTGTCGACAAAAATCCCTATCGAGTTTGGTGTGTGGAGTTGTAAGAGAATAAAACAAGCTTCCTTTATGGCCAGTATCTCCGCCTGAAAAACACTGCAATCGTCAGGTAGCTTTATGGATGTAGATATATTTGCATCATATGAGAAGACACCAGAACCGACTCCACATTTCATCTTGGAACCATCTGTGAATACATTGATGTCATGACCTGTCATTGGTGATCCATTATTCCATTCTTTCCTGCTTGGAAATTTGACTTCAAAAGGCTGATCAAAAGTCATTGTAGGAGCGCAGTAATCAGCAGTAGTTGCTATTTCTTTTAGTAGTTTGAGAAGCACGCACGCATGTCCGTAGGCTCTATCGCTCCATATTCCTAGAGCCCGCAGCCTTGCCGCATTACATGTTGCAATTGCTTTGATATGTATGTCTATTGGCAGAATGTGCATCATAACATTGAAGGCTTCAGCCGGACAAGTCCGAATTGCCCCCGTCACCCCGATGCATGCTGATCTTTGTATGCTATATAGTTTTTTCTGCGTAGTTTTCTTTTCCACTGCTGGCCACCATACTAGTGCTCCATATGTGAGAATTGGTCTTATTATACTGGTGTACATCCATAACACCATTTTAGGTTTAAGGCCCCAACGACTCCCAAACATTTTGCGACACGTGTAGTATGCAACGGTTGCTTTGTGAGCACGATGTTCCATGTTACGTTTCCATGATAGCTTTGAATCTAGGATGACGCCTAGGTACTTGGCGTGATCTGATAGGGGTATTTCTTGACCTCTTAGTCGTGGTAGATTAGGTATTGAATATTTGGTCTTTGTGGTGAATAGTACCATCTCAGTTTTCCCTGGATTCACACCCAGTCCACAGCTTGTGGCCCAAGTATCTAGTGATTTCAGGGCCCCGTTCATGATGTCACTTATCACGGATGGGAACAAACCAGAGACGAGTATTACCACATCGTCCGCATAAGCAACCACCTTAATCCCCATATGGTCAAGTTTGATAAGGATTTCGTTAATGACAAGGAGCCAAAGCAATGGGGTTATAACTCCTCCCTGTGGAGTTCCTCTGTTTACGTGCTTTGACAGCGTACTGTTTCCTAGTGAGGCAGTAATAACTCTACTTTGCAGCATGGTGGTTATCCAGCTACTGATGAATGATTCCACGCCAAAGTTATCTAGAGCTTGTTTTATTGCTGTTGTACTGACATTATTGAAGGCACCTTCTATATCAAGAAAAGCAGCCAAGGTGTATTGTTTATGTTCTAAGGATTTCTCGATAGTCCTATCGGCTTCTTGTAGGGCTGTATCTATCGGGCGTCCCTTTATGTAGGCGTGTTGACTGAAAGATATGTTGTTTGAGTTATCCATCTTTTCTCGAATATGCACGTCGTTGAGTCTTTCGAGCGTCTTAAGTAGAAATGATGAAAGGCTTATGGGTCTGAAGTCATTAGCATTTTCATGACTACGTTTTCCTGCTTTGGGTATGAAGACAACTTTGACCTGTCTCCAACTCGCAGCAACGTAGTTAAGGGATATACATCTACTATAAATGTACACTAGCCAAGGATTTATTATGGTCTCCGTACTTTGCAGCATTTTTGGTATATCGACCTTTTTGTAGAAAATTAACTTATGTTGAAACTGAGGTATGGGGTACTGTAACTCGCGATCAGTTGTACTATACCATAACTTTTAAACGCATTTCGGTAAAATAAACTGTTTTAGCCCGATTCACCGATGGGTTTCTTAAAATAATAATTTGAGCGGAAGCTGTGGTCGTTTTAATGCAAAAAATAGAAACAAAATCGTTGAAGGAAACGAGTTTTTTTAAGTCAATTTTCAACTAGCGGCTTTACAATACAATGTAGATTATAATGTTTTATTATGGTTTTTTATTGTTGACCTTTGATATCTAAGTTTTTCTTTTTATCTTTGTTCGGCTTCAGGTCCTTGTAATAAAACAAACATTTATTTTGTTTTATAATTGCATTTATTTCCGATATTTCGATTGTCTTCGACAATCATCATCAGGGAGATTTTTATTGTTACAAATCAATCGATGACCACTTCAACCTTCTTTCTTAACAAGTTAGAAGTCAGTTGTTAAGAAAGAAGGTTGAAGTGGTCATCGATTGATTTGTAACAATAAAAATCTCCCTGATTATGATTGTCGAAGACAATCGAAATATCGGAAATAAATGCAATTATAAAACAAAATAAATGTTTGTTTTATTACAAGGACCTGAAGCCGAACAAAGATAAAAAGAAAAACGTAGATTATAATGTTCAAAGAAGAAGTTAAAGAATACACTTCAGAGATGAAGTTTCTAATGTATGATTTTTTAATATAACCACTGCATCAATCTCAAACGGATGCTGACATTTTGAAGACTGAAAAATTGTGTTTTTTGAATTTTTGCTCTAATCGGGGCGCGCAACTGTACTCGTTTAAAACTGATTATGAGATTGTAGTACTCGCGATTACGCATTTTTTGATGTATAACTCGGGCGTGTAGCCTTCAAAGGTTCACAACAATCTCAGCTTAAAGTCGAAATTTTTGTGCGTAAATTTTTCTAAAAAACCAGTTTTTTGGATTCAAAATTTACAAATGCCATTCGATTTCAGTGGAAACCCGCGTGAATTTAGTTTTTTTACGTTCTGAATCTAACAAGCCTTTGCGCGTCTAAATCCATCCACTAGATCGGCGGATATGATACCCCTCAAATTTCGAAAATATGCAAAAAATATTTTTGAAAATATCGCGTATTTAGACGCGTTTTAGATGTGTTATTCCTACTTAGATAAATAGAGCGAAACGCATATTTAAAATGTGCGAAAACAGATATTGATAAACGTTCGCGAGTCCGGAGATATAATAGATTTTTTCTAAAAACTGAGTGCGATGCTACATCCACGGTTCTTGATGGATCGCATTGAAATGACATAGGATGATGTATTTTTTAATGGTGATCATTGAAATCGGATGCGCATAAAATGCAAATGTACTTCGTGGAAATTATGGGCATTTTACTGTTTTTTGCACCCTAACATGCAACTGATGCTACATCGTGGTCGCCAAATGGAATTTCACAAAGTGTATATCAAATAAGAGGGATTGATTCGCTGTTTTTTGGAAAATCGGATGCGCAACTTGTGATTTCCACTATTACGCGGTTTATATGCGTTTCAAATGTTGTAATATTCAATATAACATTATTTTAATGTTATGCCACAAATGGAATTCCTTGTGATTTAATAATGTTCTAAAAATATTCGCCAATAGGAAAACTATAAGTGAAAAAGTTGTTGCAACGGAATATCTTCATTATTGCGTGAAATTTGGACGAAAATGACGAAGAACTCAATCATTTTTTCTTCAACCTTTCCTATAAAACCATAAAAAAATAAAATTAGAATAACATAATTTTTATTTTTTTCGTCATATTTTCATTGTATTATTGCAAATAACACGAATACTATAGCTCCAAACTTCACGACTTAGGTTTCATTTTATTCCTCACAATGTCTGGATGCTGCTATAATTTTTTATACCCTCCACCATAGGATGGGGGTATATTAAGTTTGTCACTACGTTTGTAACTACTCGAAATAATCATTGTAGACCCCACAAAGTATATATATTCTTGATCAGCGTGCAAATCTACATCGATATAGCCATGTCCGTCCGTCTGTCCGTCTGTCTGTCTGTCCGTCTGTCCGTCTGTGGAAATCACTCTAGCGTCCGAACGGATTGACGTATGTTGATGAAATTTTGGGAAAATATGTTATATTTACGTAGGACTTTTGGTATTGAAAGCGGGCTATGTAGGTCCACGCTTTCGTATAGCCCCCATACAAAATGACGCGTGACGCGTCGTCTTTTCAAGGAATTTTTAAGATATTTGGCCCATTTTACCACCGAATTGGTTGTAATTTGGTACTTTGTGTCTACAGAGGCCAAAAAATATTCCTACCAAAGTTGGGTTATATAGGTCCACGTTTTGGTATAGTCCCCACATAAGACCCCTTATAAAGTACGCGTCATTTTAATATATTTTGAATGTATTATACCCATTTGACCAAAGAATCGGTTGTAACTTTGTATTTGGTGTTTCCAGAGGCTAAGAAACATTTCTACCATAAAATGTTTATATAGGTCCACGTGTTGATATAGCCCCCATAATACAATATCTCCCGGTTTTCGATATTTTGAACGTTTTAGCCTCACTATCACACCGATATGGCTGAAATTTGGTATTTAGTCTTCTTTAGGCGTATAAAACTTTCCCCCAGAAATTTGTAGGTATAGGTCCACGCCATCATATAGCCCCCATAGAACGGTACCTTCCGAATTTCGGTATTTTGAAGGTTGTGGCCACATTAATCCACCGAAATGGCTGAAATTTGTGGTGGAGGGTATAAAAAGTTCGGCCCGACCGAACTTAACGCTGTTCTTACTTGTTTATATATATTTTTTGTAAGTATAAGCGCTATTGTTTCAAAAATATGTTTGTAAATACGTGAAATTATTTAACAAATTTAATTTTTCGCGAATCTATTGAAACTTTTTGAATTTTTTTTTGCATATTCTCAAAGGGTGCGAATTCTGTTAACGATAATTGGATATAACAGCTTACTATATTAAGCCGCGATTTTTTTAAAATTTTTTCTAATTAGCATAATTAAAACGGTCATATCTTTTGCGCGCAACGATCAATGTTGGTAACGAAAACAGATTTGGAATGACGATTTTTTTCTTAATCTATGCACCAAAAATCATAGATGTAGTATCAAAATTTTTTTTTTTGATTTTTTTGAAATGGAAAAGACGATTTTAGACATTTTTGCTGATATATGAGTGCCGAGATTTCTCGATACAGTTATATTTATAGAGAGAACCGATAGGTATCTTATATTAGACGTTATTTCGGGTATCCGAGGGCTGATAGGTCTCGTTACAGTTATAGCTATAGAGGAGAAATCGGCACACAACAACAAAAAATTGAGCAAACTTTGTGTGAGTGCATGATTTTTTAATGCGTTAATGGAGAGAGAAGATCTCTTTGCTCGCTCGCGAGTAAGGGACTGCTGAATGCCGCTATAGAGAGAACCAACAAGTCTCTTGTATTAGAGTTCATATAGTATATCCGATGGCCGAAAGTTCTCGATTCAGTCTTAGTTCAGCCAGTCTTTGTCTCTCGCATTACAGATTGCTCAAGGCTAGCTCTGGTTGAGTCTTCAACTAATATGTTCACCACAAAAGCGAAATCGGTCCGTACCTTTCCCATTCTCTTGCCATTTTCCTGATTTTGGTAACGATGTGGGTAGCTAGCGACAGGTTGAAAACTTTCGTGAGATACTCGACTCCCGGTCCTTCCAGTTGTTTCAGCATTACCATGTAATGCCCAACGCTTTGGATGACTTAGCGTTCCAGATGACATTCGCAACATCATCCATCATAAATTGTTCTTGTTTCTTCTCGAAGGGAAGAGATCTAATCCGACGTAGCACTATTATCTTCGCCCTGTCACTCCCGGGACGCTCCACAAACTGTCGATTAAAATAACTTGCGCACCTATTCGGATCAGTCAGTGTAACGTCGCCAAACCTTACGTTCTATCTTCCTTCTTTCCAGGGTTCGAGAGTGACTCAACCATTGCCCACAATTCATTTGTTGCGGCTCTAATGTTGCAACTCTTCAGATGTTATAGGCACTTGTTTCGCTTATACTCACCGACAAACCTGTTAACTTCCAATGCCATCTCTCTAACCCTGTGGTCACTGCGGTTGGCACGACGAAGCTCATCACGTTCATTTGCTAATCCTGTCGCCTCTGATGGAAGGTTTGGTCTCACATCGGGTATTCAACTTTGTGGCAATCGACTGCAGCAGTGTTGATGTCTCGGAACGCCTTTTATGGTACACGAACATCAGAAGGGTCGGGCAGATTTCTTGAAGAAAGTGCGGCGTTCAGAGGTGATGAACTGACGATCTGCTGATGGTGGCAACTATGGTCTGGCCCAAGAAAAACTACAGGTTTCCAGGTAACGTCATTTATCAGACCAGGTGATATTATATCTGGCGAACTGTGACATTCTTCGCTAATTCGGGTAGGGCGCCCTCATTGACCGTGGTCGTTTCCGTTACCGAATGCCACAAGTCATGATAAGCATTAAAGTCCCCCAAGACCAGACGGTTATGACCTTCCAAAAGCGGTAACAGCTATTTAACGATAGCATGTATATGTTAAGCAACTCTTGCTCTTCAGTTCTACACCTGACTGTTACCCCCATACATTCCCCACACCCACTTCTGGTGCGATCCTTCCTCAGTACGTTTCAACCATCACAACGCTGTAAGCTGCAGTTGTTGTTGAGCTTGGTTTCCTGCACCTCCGCTATCATGGTATTGTTCGGACTCACGAAATCCACTATTTCCTCGATCTTACCTCGGACTCCCATACATTCCATGGGCGCGATAGGTTTGTATTGAACACCGGTAAGCTTTCCCCACACCCACTTCTGGTGCGATCCTTCCTCAGTACGTTATAACGCTGTAAGCTGCAGTTGTTGTTGAACTTGGTTTCCTACACCGCCGCTATCATGTTATTGACCCGACTCATGAAATCCACTATTTCCTCGACCTTACGTCGAACTCCATTGCGTTGAAATTGGAAAAAGGTTGCATTTTCAAAAATTAGAACAGCAACGGCAATAGTTAAGTGCTGCGTCGGCTGCTGTTGGAGGGACTGCGGGGGAGTCTCGTATTCTGATGATGATGATGACGTCGACTCATTGGAGGCTGTGTTCACGCAGCATGCACCAACATAATCCGTGTTGTAGTCCCACAACAGGACCGGCATGTTTTGCATCTCACCGAAGTTAGGTGTTGTGGATGCGGATGTGACAAACTGAACAGTTCCGTATTGGTCGTAGTTGTTTTTCTGTCCCGGCACAGAGCAAACATTGCGGTATATGCTGCATTGGAAGAAATTTTTGAAAATGTTTTAGGGTTATTTTGCACTATACCAATTTTTATTATATTCCGGTAGGGTTTTGTAGCTTTTTGGGCCATTATCTGAGGAAGTTTTGACTTACTGCGGAAAAAATTTGACCGCTGTAAATGAGGCCGCTAGAACAACATACGGAAAAAAATATTAAAAACGATGCGAGAGGAGCTCTTTAATTTCACTTTTTCCAAATTTGGTATGGGAGTTGAACCGATACATGATACATGACTGGATGAAATAATACGATGTGCAAAGACTGTATCAATCAGAAACTCCCTGCTAGAATTATCTTGCGGATTTGGTTGGTGCCGTCAGGATTTCATGGATCTTTTAGGCTAATATCTCAAGAAGTATGGACTTGCGCAAGAAAAAAATTGTACCGTCGCACGTTGGGGCAAGATTGAAAAAACGGCGCTTAATTGAAAAATTGAAACTCAAATTGTTGATAATCTGTCTTGACAGGGTTAACGAGTACAAAATTCTACCTCACTAGCCAAAATAGCAAAGTCGTATGTTGTTTACTTTTCGTGTAGCACAGTGTTAAAGTTGAACATATTTTTAAAATTTAAGAAACAGGTGAAAAGTATTAAATTTTGCTGCTTTTAAATCGCCATATCGTAGTTTCTGCTACATAAATTTCGAATTTTCAGAATAGATATTAAATATAGAGGTAATTCTTAATATTTTAAGAAAAAATTGTTCTGAAAAATTCTTGTAGAAATGTGTTTAAAAAATTCGTCAAAATGTGTCCAGAATTTGCATAATTTTGAAATGTATTGGAGTATAACAAAAAAGAGTGTCGAGAAGGTCGTGAGAAATTTTTTTGTATTTTTCTCTTGATTGTTGTCTTTGATATTGCGCAAACAGAACTTGCTCCTTTCTTGCTCATTTTGAGTTATGTCAAAAATGGTGGAAATAGCTGTGGGTCAAATTTTAGAATTTTGGTGTTTTTGTCTTCATTTCCCCTGTTTTTTGTAATGTCTGTGGTCACCCTACATAAGACATTGTGTGCAGGTCCACCATTATGTTATAGTTACTATATATAATGATTTATATGAAATGATGGCGATGCACAAGGGGTGAAATCGCAAAAAATGGAGATTAATTAAAAAAAAAATAAATTCGGTTTTTGGTATAACTGTCGTTACATGGTAATATGGTACAAAATTCTAAGTCTTTAACCAAAATGTCAAGATCATATATTGTTTACTTCTACAGTTACACTGTGATAAAGCTAAAGAATTTTTAATAATTTAAAGAGCACCATAAAAAATTAAATTTTTTTGGTGTATAAAGAGTAATATTTTTTACGCATCAAAAGTGCCCTTTTTAGAATGGAATCGTCAACTTCAGTTACAAATCTGAGTCTTAGAAAAATATATTTGTGTATATATTTAGAGTTAAAAATTTAGCGGAATATTTTATATGGAGGTTATTCCAAAACGAAAATATATAGAGATGATGTTTGATAGAAATATCTTCAAACCCTTCAAAATGCACAATTCACAATTTAAGCTAGTTTAGTTGCAATATATGCATATATGGGGCCTATACCAAAACATTGACCGATATTGAAAAATGTTCACACTATGAATTTTTAGGCATTCAGAACTATAAATCCTAATTCAAAGATAAATGTACTAAAAAATGTGGTCAAGGCCCTCGAAATACATAAAATCGGGAGATACCCTTGTATCGGAGCTACACTAATATATTGACCTAACTTAGTAATTATTTGCCAAATATTAGCTTAACCAATAATTTATCATATTAGAAGATTTTAGATTCATCAAATAAGAAATGTAGGCAAAACCGTAAAAACACTTCATAGTTTTTATGGTACCCATTTATGAGGGCTTCGAATATACCTCTCCAATCTCTCAATTTGCACCAAAACTGTGTTCCGTTATATTGATTGAAGTGTAAACATTCGAAAAATATTAACATTAGATCGCTCAAATGCTTGCCCGAATTAATCTCCGTTTTTTGGAATCTTGCCCCAATGTGCGTCGTCAACACAATCCGAGAGGTGCTCTTAAAATTCACTTTATCTGAATTTTGTGTGGGAGGTACCCGAATAAGTGGACCGAAATAGTCCATATTCGATTCCGATATATATCTGGAAGGAATAATACGAGTTATCGTTCACACCATTTTACAGACAAATTTTTAACTTTTGTAGGGGACCCGATATGGCCCATCTTTGAACTTAAACTAAATTTGAACAAAATATTACGATACCCAAAATATGGTTCGAATCGGTTGAACCTTTCTGGAGTTATCGTAGGCACCAGACAGACAGACGGACGGACATGGCTAAATCGACTCCAAATTGTGTGAAACGAATTTCACCCATACATACTTGAGGTCTAAAACCGTTATATCGTTAAGACACATTTTTGGTTGTATGAAAGTGT
This sequence comes from Musca autumnalis, assembly GCF_047663935.1. Lineage (NCBI taxonomy): Eukaryota > Metazoa > Arthropoda > Insecta > Diptera > Muscidae > Musca > Musca autumnalis. The sequence goes on from NW_027411755.1 coordinate 242,990,491, forward strand.
TTATACCCTTTCAAGCCTAAAGGCTGAGGTGTTCTATTCTACTGACGTGGAGTGTATATTTACTCTTGTATATACTCACATAAGCAATGTTGAACTAGAACAGATGCCTCTTCTTCTTCTTTTATTTGCCCATCCGTTGTTCGGATATGATTGTTTTGCAACAATTGTATTACATTTCAGAATATATAAATATTTTCTTATATATCTATATATTTTTGTTATTTATATTGTAGGCAGTTCTCTATTTTTGGCCGCCCTAAACAAGTTCCTTTCATCATCGTAGCCAGTCCATTCTTGAATATTCTTTAGCCAGGAAAGTTCTCTTCTTCCTCTACTGGGTCTTCCTTCAATTTTTCCTTTGAGAATTGGTTGGATGAGTTGGTATTTATCATTTCTCATTATGTGGTCGAAATATGAGATTTTCCTATTTTTTTACGTTTTAATCAATTGTCGATCCACGTTCATTCTTCTTAAAACTTCATTGTTAGTTACTCGATCGGTCCAGGATTGTTTTAAGATTCTTCTATAGATCCATAGTTCAAATGCCTCTAGTTTAAACTGCTTGTTAGAATTGTCGTGTCGTCTGCATATCGTATGTTATTTATAAGAACACAATTTGTTCATATTCAAATTTACTCATTTTGCAAGGCCTCCGTGAATATTTTTTGGGAGTATATATTGAATAAAAGTTGCGATAATATACAGCCCTGCCTGACGTCCATTGATATTGCGATTTCGTCGGTGAGTTCGTCGTTAACATCAATGCATGCATTTTGGTTCCAGTATAGGTTTTTTATACATTGAATTTCTTTCCCCTCTATCCCAATTGATAGTAGTATATTGAATAACTTGTGGTGCTGGACAGCATCGAAAGCTTTCGCATATCACGACAGTTTTGGATCAGCGAATGTATGCTTAGTAGCTCTTCTCTGGTACCCATTCCTTCTTTGAAACCAAATTGTGACATGCCCACATTTTGCATAAATTCTTCTATGGATAATTCTCAGGAAATTTTTTAGGGCGTGGTTCATTAGACTTATAAGCTTATATTCATCGCATTTCTTTGCATTTTTTTCTTTAGTATGGTTATGAAAATCGATTTTAGCCAGTCTTGTGGATATTGACCACTGTCATATACATACATATGTGGTTAAAAAGTGTGACTAACATGTCTATGTTTTCTCCATATATTAACTTTAAAATTTCTGATGGAATTTCGTCGGGACCAACTGCTTTTCTATCTTTAAGTGAAGCAATTGCGTATTCGACATAGTTCTTGTTTATTTGATTTCCGGTCAGAGCGGGTTGATAAAAATCATAGGTTGACCTCTCGTCATCTGTAAACATCCTAGTGACGTAATCTGTCCAAATTCGTTTTCTGTCGGATATTTAAAATGCAGCTGCATTATTTTCAGCTAATAATGCTCCTGATGATGAATTCCTGTGTATTCCAGCAGCTTCTTTTCTTGGTGTGATGCAACCGTAGTTCGCCTCCTCGTGGTGCATCCTGGGTAACGCTAAATGATCTACAGCGAATCAAAGGCCAAAGAATTTATGTTGACTTCAACAAAAACTGAAATTAACCTCCTGGCCAATACAAAAACAAAATACAGAGAAAGAAAGTGAAACTGAAATAAAGCCCCTCCTAATCTACAAACTAACATAAAAGAAATCGCAAATTATCATATCAACACAAAAAAAACTATATATATATATATATACTCGTCTCCGATTCCCAGGAGAAAATATTGATAAACAGAAAACGAGATACAAGGAAAATAAAGGAAAGCAACCTAAGCATAATCCTGACAAAGCCACAAATAAGTTAAAATGGCAAAATCAACAAAAGAAATAGGACCACAGATTCGTGTGTGCCAACTCAATATCGAGGGAATAAGCAAATCGAAGTCTGACTATCTGTCCAGATTATTGACGGATGAAAAAGTTGACGTCGTCCTCATCCAGGAAACTCATACAGGTTCACAACACACATTGCACAACAGAGGCAAAATATCTGGCTATAAACTTATATCTGGCTATAAACTATAAACTTAACAGCCACCACAGCCTCTGGAGATATGCCAACGAAGATAAAAACGGCATGCGGCTCTACCAATGGTCGGAAAATGATGGTTTCCACCTACTGTTTGATGCCAAGGACCCCGGCAGCTTTCGCTCTGCCAGATGGCACTCTGATTACAATCCCGATCTATGCTTTGTTTCTGGTTCCAACGACAACCCCCTCACAGCCTCACGACGCATACTGCCTCACTTTCCTCAAAGCCAACACCGTCTGGCAATTGTAAACATTGGTATAACCGTTCTGATTATAAGATCTACCCCTAAACCATGGTGGAACTTTCGCAAAGCTGACTGGCCCAAATTCACCGCTAAACTCGACGTGGACGTTAGATTTATACCTCCTAAGGCCAACAACTTCGAAAGGTTCTCTGGACTTGTTATTGCCACAGCCAAAAAGTGCATCCCAAGAGGCTTCCGTAGAGACTGTATCCCATGCTGAAATGAGGACAGTGAAAGACTTCTCGAAGAATTCCGTACAAACCAAAGCCCAGAGGTAGCAGATGAACTCATAAAAAGTCTGGACGATGGGAGAAAATCTGAGTGGGAAAAATCCATGTCCAACATGAGCTTCAAACACTCCAGTCGTAAAGCGTGCCAACTTCTTCGCAAGCTTGGGGCTGCAAACCCCCCCTCATCCACAAGTCCTAAGATGGATCCAAACATCATTGCTGCCCATATAGTCAATTTATCCAAGTCCGAGGCTGACAAACCGTTCACGCGAAATATTAACTCGGAATTAAAGGCCCTACGTAGTCACACCACCCCAAATGATTCCTTCTCCCATCCTTTCTCCGTATCGGAAATTAACCAAGCACTGTCAAAGATGAAAAATGGAACAGCCGCAGGGGTGGATTGCATCTACCCAGTGTTAATAAAACATTGTGGTCACCGTACTAGGAAATGGCTTGCCAGATTCTGCAACGATATCCTTCACTCAGGCCGTATCCCGGGTCTCTTTAAGAAGTCAAAAGTCATTGCCCTTCTCAAACCAGGCAAAAACCCATCTGAAGCTTCGAGCTACCGTCCGATTGCCCTCCTCTCAGTATGCCTAAAGTTATTTGAAAGGCTTTTATTGAGCCATATTGATGAAGAAATAGAGAAGTTTATCCCTCCTGAACAAGCTGGATTTAGAAAAGGTAGGAACTGCACCGACCAAGTACTAGCACTCACGAATTTCATAGAGAATGGTTTCGACCAAATGCAAAAAACAGCGGTCTCATTCGTAGATCTGTCGGCTGCCTATGACACAGTATGGAAAAAAGGACTCCTGCTGAAACTAAATAAGATCATACCGTGCAGTAGAATTTGTAACATTATATCAGCTGCCCTCATCGACCGCCCCTTCACTGTTTATCACAACAACAATCATAGCAGAACGAGAAAACTCAACAATGGCTTGCCACAGGGCTCAGTTGTAGTCCCCACACTCTTCAATCTGTACACCCACGACCTTCCTTAGACTGTTTCCCGCAAGTTCATCTACGCGGACGATATGGCATTCGCAGTACAAAACTCTAAGTTTCATATCTTGGAAAAGGCTTTAGGGGATGATCTATCAATAATCTTATCCTATTGCCGAAGATGGAGACTAAAGCCCAGTGTATCGAAAACCGAAGTATATTGCATCCACGTCACGCATATTGATGCAGGAAAAAAACTTACAGTTCGCCTCAATGGGTCTGTTCTCTCCCACAACTTCAATCCAAAATACCTGGGAATAACCCTTGACAGAAGCCTTCCGTTTAAACAACACCTTAATAAAACAGCCCAAAAAATCAAATCTAGAAACAACATCATCCAGAAACTCGCAGGAACGATTTGGGGTGCCTCGGCCAACTGTCTCCGAACATCTGCCTTGCTCCGAATACGGAGCACCTGTGTGGCTCAACAGTCACCACGTAAAACGAATTGATGCCCAACTAAACACCACCATGAGATTGATAACAGGGACACTAAAATCAACACCGATAGAATGGCTCCCAATGCTATCGAACATTCAACCTCCAAACTTAAGAAGAAAACACGCTCTTCTCCAGGGGTATAATAAAATCACTGAAAATACCACCATCCCCCTCAATCGAGATTTATCAATAGCATATGAATCCAGGCTGAAATCCAGAAAACCGCCATTAATACTAGCCAAACAGCTACACAGCGAAGATTTTAATACACATACTGCTTGGCTATCGCAGTGGCTATCTTTTTCAACCCACAAAACAGAACAACTGAATTCGATCTACCACGCAAACTTTGGTGTAATTTAAATCGACTCCGCTCTTCAACAAGCCAAACAATGGAAAACCTACATAGACGGGGTCTCGCCGACGACCCTAGCTGCGTTTGCGGAACCCAAACCCAGTCGATCGACAACATAATTTACAATTGTCCGATGCTATCTTTTCCAGGAAATATTGAGGAAGTACAGTCCCTTTCAACAGACGTAATATCCTGGCTAAACACATTGAATCCGCAGATACATAGAATCAAAACTATCTCCGTAATTTTTTTATAAAAAAATCCATACGCTAAATAAAATAAAAATTTCCCAGTATCTTTCAAAATTAGTTTTTCGATATTTACTACGTTCTAGACGAAGCTCCCTAATTTCGTCAGTAATCCATTCTTCTTGTTTTTGTTGGGGTTGATTTCCTAAGTTATTTCTTGTACCCAGCAAAATTTTATGGAAGTGGTTCCATGATATGCCATGATTTCACTGGATCTTTTGGTTGGTTTAAATGAAGTCGTGAAAGATCCGATCGTTTCATCAGCATTTGAACCAATTCAAAGGAAGTCGTGATAGATCCGATCTTTTCCTTAGCATTTGAACCCATTCCATCGATCCAATAGAGATGAATTTTGTGTTTTTCTTTTTACACGTGTATATATTATTTTATTTATCTAAATATGTACGTTTAAAGCAATGTAAGATTTATTATGCTAGGAAGTCCCAATCATTGAGCTAAAAGTAGAGTCGGACTGCACTCCATGGTATTTGTCGTGTTCCTTTACGTGCCTGAGGTTACAAGTTTTTACCCGCAAAGTGTTTCCTTACTTTTAAAAGCATACAATTTATATGAGAGCAGTTCACCACTTTTACCATTTTTGCAACAATTACCAAAAAGTAAAGGAACATACCAATTATAAAAGTTCTTTGCCTGCTCTAGAGAACCCTGCTCAACAAGTCGAATTGTAGATCCCTATAAAACAACAAACATTTCCAAAACGTTGTAAAATAAAATTCACGAAATAGTAATCTGCAGTTGGAGTCAATGTCGAAATCTGCACTGCACTGATGGGAAGTAAAATCCTTTTGCAAGATGAATCAAAACCTGTTGCGGAGGAAGTAAACTCTGTTGCGTGCAGCTGCGGTGTGTAGACTGCAACAGCTGGGACGGCCGGAAGTCAAGTTTCTCACTTAAATTTACAACCTGTCGCTTGTTAAAAACATAGCGTTCCCGAAGTCTGCAAAATTGGCCACATACTGAAGCCCGAAAAGGATGCCAGCAAAGGCGAATCTTACAAACCGATTTCGCTTTTGTCGCCTGTAGCAAGGATCCTTGTGGCATCAGAAATAACTTTCCAGTTGCCGATCAATAGCATAGGATCCGTAAGCAGCACAACAACTGCGCTGAAGGCCATCTCCATATTAGCAAAAGACTCACTCAGAGCAAGCCGTGCTCATAATCTCATAATCGTTACAAGAGAGAACCTCTAGATTAACAAGCCTTTCAACCAGGTTAAAGTAGCATTCACACGAATGCAGTCGCATGCAGTAAACAGTTATCGTGTGAATGCGGTCCTTGGAGAACATCCACCATCTATTGCAGCTGAGAAGCGCCAGCTGTCAGGACAAACCAGAGTAGTTGTTGGTCAATACGCTCGGGATGGTGCAGCCGTCAAAATTCCTATAGGGCAAGTACTCATGACACCTTGGAAAACATCTGCCCAGCATACAGCACAGGCCCCCACGACACACACATTAAACCTATGCTTCTACGTAGGTTTCATGCTGCTACAACAACGACACACTGCTCCTTTTCAATTGCTCTACCAATCCTGCTAAGAAACTTAAGTTTGCAGCTTTGTGGTTACAAACCATATAAATAGCGAAATAGCCACATTCTTACGACTGATAGACCCAGAGTCAGATTAAGCAGAAAATGAGAATACATATTAACACTGTTACAAAAACGAGAACAAATTGCAATTATAGATGTAAACTTTATGATGATAAATAAATTATAGTTATTTCATTAATTCCTTTGAATTAATAAAATAAAAAATGAAAATCATTTTTCAATACAGCATTTTCCATTTTCCGAACAAGACGTGAAAATTACATGCCAAAAGGTTGGTGAAATGACATGCCAAAGATTAGTGAAAATGCTATTCTTGGGAATTGGTTAAGATGGCATGCCAAAGGATTGGTAAAGATGCCATGCCAAAGAATTGTTGAAGATGCCATTCCATCGAGTTAGTAAAGATGACATGCTTAGGATCTGAAAATTAATTGCATCTTTTGGGGGTCACGCTCTTGTAAAAAGAATGAGTGAAGATGCTGAAAAAATGACATTCCATTTCACTTGCACCCATTCTTGAATAGCATCTTTGGTATCGAACATTTTGCTGGGTAATTGAATTCATTTTGCATTTTATATTATTCCAAATATTTTCAAGGTCTTCTCTATCGATGTTCTCCAGTGTAGAATTTACCCGCTCTTTTATATCTCTTTTTATTGAGGGGTCTTTAATTTTTTCTACGTTAATTTTTGGCCTTCGATTTTTCTACTCTTTCGGACGGCAGAGATATTAATTTTTAAACAAGACAAGAGGTTGTGGTCAGACGGAACGTCTGCTCCTGGGAACGTCGAGCATTTTGTTACAATTGTGCAATATCGGCTGTATATTATTATAACATCGATTTGATTCCGTATAATGTTGTCCTTATTGTCTCTTGGAGATTTCCAGATGCCTCGTAACAGTTCAAATAAAGCTACAGGCAACACCAGACGTACAGGCAGAATTTTATTTACGCAACTAGTAGTGACGTCATTAGTCACTACAATATGTATGTACGTATGTATGTATATCATTCGCTAAATTTATATTTATTCCAGTCTGGCTTGAAAATCATATTTTTCAATGTTCACACAAATACTATGGTAAGTTTTATTCCTAAACCATTTGTATTTGACTATGTCAGAAGATTTGACCATCAAAAAGTTGACGGTAGATTCGAACGCTAAAACGTCGGTAACCTTGTCACTTGGTTGTCGGAGAACTAGGTTCGAATATCAATCTACCTCATGCTGAAATTATTTTGCTTTATTAAGGCGAAGATATTTTTTTAATAATATTTTAAGTATTTTTTTTTTTCGAGTTGGGTCTACCGAAGTCCCACACATCTTACAATTATGCTACGTTAAACGGGTGGTTAGTTGAATATTAGATGTCATTTTAATTTTTTAATTATAATCGCCAATAATTAATATATTTTTTTGTAAATAAATTAATTAATTAATTGAATTAATCGAGCTAAAATGAGTTTGTATTGAAAAATTGAATTTTAGTGAAGTCTCACACACCCAGCCAATATGTTACGTTGATTTAGGTACAAATTAATTCCCGGTTTATCATTTGTTTGTGGCGTAATCCTTAAATTCCTGAATCCTCCAATCCCTGTAAACAAACTGGCGGGGATGTTCATACACGTTCGTTTACCAAACTTTTATAAACCCAAAAAAAACTCAATGAAAACAAAAAAATGCATATCTTAAGTACAAAATCATGTCGTGATTCATGATAAATTTCTCAGTCTCACTCCCTCCCTTCAGCCTGAGGCTTCAACTGTATTTCGTGCTTTGGGGCTACCCCCCATTATAACAATATCTACTCAAAAAACACGGTATATCAAATGTAAAAGGGACTTATTGTCAATTTCATCATACCAGTGTGTATCATTTTGCCGTTCCACGCTTTAGCCGTGTAATTCGAGTTGGTGTGGATATGAAACACAAACAATGACAAACTTTTTAAACAAATGTACATACATACTTACATCAATACATATGTATCTCGTTTTCAAACAAAATTTGTATTAATATGCTTTGTGTACATTATTTTTTCTTATCTTCGTCATTATTCGCGCGCATTAGAAGTGTTTTAGCCACTTGCAGGAATAAGAAGAGATTTTGTCATAATTTTAAATAAAATCTTGTCGATATTATTTTAAAAATGTTATTAAAATAAATATAGTAGAAATTCATTTTCTATTAATTCTACCAAAAATGAAAAAAGAATTCCTACGAATATTTTAAAACAAGACATGGACAGACTTTTTTCAAATGAATGGGACACTTTGGCTGGTAAACTTTGTTAAGTTTGTTGTGACGCCTTCCCCTTCAAAACATTTCCTATCAGACAGTTATTTCTGCCATTTATTATCTATTATTTGTTATCGCCTACATCATCCCTAAATCTATTAAAGTCTTAATAAAATGTCTGAGTAATTCAAACTTTCCCAGCCACTGGCATTTGTTGTCGTCGCCCTTCAACAAAAAAATAATGAACGTTTTCCAAAAATATTATAATTTACGTTGAATTCATTAACAAAAGTCGCCTAAGAAATTAAATCCATTTAAAGAATAACCTTTAAAGGAAGCCATTCAAATGAAACACGTTGCAATTAACCTTCTTCGTCCATAACAACAAAAAAATAATTTCAAACAATTTAATAAGTTTGGTTTATTATAAACTGACCCTTGCACCCTTTTTTCGGAAAGGTCAAAGTATAAAATATTCAAATGAAATCCAAAAAGAGCTTAACCTGCACTTGTTGTCCACGATGGCTGGCTGCGACAAAACAAACAAATTACAAGAAATCTTTTTTTCTCGAAATCTAAAACCACCTCCACCGCTGCCTGTCACTCAATTGGGCTCGTTCAAAACTTTGGGCAATTAAAGCAAAGTTTTTTTCTCACCTTACTTTCCAAAGAAAATCACCAACAAGAAATCGTTATTGCGCCGTTTTGTTTTTCGTAAACATTAAAAGCAACAACAACTTAAACTAGGGCAGACCACTAAGGCGGCAATTATTCATTCGCATTTTATTCATTTCTCAAAGCAAATATTTTAAAAACGGGCGGAGAGGAAATGAATAACTTGGATTTTGAATATTAAATGAAACTAAAAATAAAAAGAAAAATATTTGACCATGTTTAAATATTTATTGAACCAACATCAGCCTCATAAACGTGGATTTTTAAAGAATATTTTTCAACCAACATCCGCCTCATAAACGTGGATTTTTAAAGAATATTTTTTCAACCAACATCAGCCTCATAAACGTTGATTTTTAAAGAATATTTTTTCAACCAACATCAGCCTCATAAACGTGGATTTTTAAAGAATATTTTTTTCAAACAACTTCAGCCTCATAAACGTGGATTTTTTTCAACCAACATCAGCCTTATAAACGTGGATTTTTAAAGAATATTTTTTCTAACAACATCAGCCTCATAAACGAGGATTTTTAAATAATATTTTTTCAACCAACATCAGCCTCATAAACGTGGATTTTTAAAGAATATTTTTTCTAACAACATCAGCCTCATAAACGTGGATTTTTAAAGAATATTTTTTCTAACAACATCAGCCTCATAAACGTGGATTTTTAAAGAATATTTTTTCAACAACAATAGCCTCATAAACGTGGATTTTTAAAGAATATTTTTTCAAACAACTTCAGCCTCATAAACGTGGATTTTTAAAGAATATTTTTTTCAAACAACTTCAGCCTCATAAACGTGGATTTTTAAAGAATATTTTTTTCAACCAACATCAGCCTCATAAACGTGGATTTTTAAAGAATATTTTTTTCAAACAACTTCAGCCTCATAAACGTGGATTTTTAAAGAAAAATTTTTTTCAAACAACTTCAGCCTCATAAACGTGGATTTTTAAAGAATATTTTTTTCAAACAACATCAGCCTCATAAACGTGGATTTTTAAAGAAAAATTTTTTTCAAACAACATCAGAATATTTTTTCTTACACTCTACAAAAGAGTAGTTTACCCTGCGCCTTGATTCATTTCCATGAAATCTCAATTTCGAGGTTAAATGCGTAAAAAATAGTTTCTTGCATTGTTTTATGGTTTCTTAAACACACTATTTTACGGATAAGATGTATGTGAAGTACCTTTACTGCAGGGGATTTCCATTGAATACACGCTAAAATACAAATGTATGTGTGATGTACATATATGGGTGTTTTAGTGTTTTACATCCTTCAAGGATAACGGATTTCTTTTAAAACACGCACATATTTCCTTCTGCCTGTCTGCCTTGTTCTTGTTGTTAGTGTTATAGTTTTATTTGTTTCGTTTTTGTTCTGTTCGAGAAAAAATGGAAAGTAAACGAAAATTGCACTCCTGGGAAAAATGCTCGCACTACAAATGTTGTTCCCCAACCCCTCCCTACGGCGCTGCTGTTGCATTATATCCAAACCAAAAAAAATACTCAGAATACATTCATCTCGCGAAATAAAACATGAATACAAATATAGAAAGCAAATGGAAACAAAAGCGTGGAAAAAACTATAAGAGAAAAAAATCACAGGACTTGTATTGCTAAACGGCAAACAAACCAGGGAAGGGGAATGGATATACTTAAATTTATGCACACATTTCAACACATATACACACTCGTGTACATTTTCGTTTACCCCTCTTAAGAACTTTCGCTGAAATCGAGCAGAATAAAATAAGCGCTTGGAATCCTTGCTAAAGAAAATAAAACTCCTTTGGACTCTTCGCTGTAATCTGTCAGTGCATTTAGACAAGGATACTGCCAGGAGTGCTTCAGATAATCACAACTATTTGTAACACCATGAAGATGATGAGGAGAACAGACAACCGAAGGGGAATGAAAAATAAGATGAGCTCTGAAAGATTTGTAAAATTACTTAATGTGCATCCCAAAAGGGACTTAAAGTGCAATAAAACATTTTGCGGAAATTGGAATGATGATGGATTTATTTAAATTGAAGAAAATAGTTTAAACAAAAGAATGAATTCAAAGAGAAATCACAAATTATGAAGCTAATAGTTTTAATATTCTTAAAAAAATCCACGTTTATGAGGCTGATGCTGCTGGAACAAAATATTCCTTAAAAATCCACGTTTATGAGGCTGATGTTGGTTGAAAAAAATATTCTTTAAAAATCCACGTTTATGAGGCTGATGTTGGTTGAAAAAAATATTCTTTAAAAATCCACGTTTATGAGGCTGATGCTGCTGGAACAAAATATTCCTTAAAAATCCACGTTTATGAGGCTGATGTTGGTTGAAAAAAATATTCTTTAAAAATCCACGTTTATGAGGCTGATGTTGGTTGAAAAAATATTATTTAAAAATCCACGCTTGAAAGGCTGATGTTGGTTGAAAAAATATTCTTTAAAAATCCACGTTTATGAGGCTGATGTTGGTTGAAAAAATATTATTTAAAAATCCACGCTTGAAAGGCTGATGTTGGTTGAAAAAATATTCTTTAAAAAATCCACGCTATTCTTTAGGAAATCCACGCTTAGAAAAAATGACCAAAAATATTCTTTAGGAAATCCACGCTTAGAAAAAATGACCAAAAATATTCTTTAGGAAATCCACGCTTAGAAAAAATGACCAAAAATATTCTTTAGGAAATCCACGCTTAGAAAAAATGACCAAAAATATTCTTTAGGAAATCCACCCTTAGAAAAAATGACCAAAAATATTCTTTAGGAAATCCACGCTTAGAAAAAATGACCAAAAATATTCTTTAGGAAATCCACGCTTAGAAAAAATGACCAAAAATATTCTTTAGGAAATCCACGCTTAGAAAAAATGACCAAAAATCCAATCTTAGAAACAATTACAGAAAAAATTCTTTAGAAAATCCACGCGTAGAAAAAAAATACAAAAAATATTCTTAAGAAAATCCAAGCTTAGAAAAATTTACAAAAAATATTCTTTAGAAAATCCACGTTTAGAAAAAATTACAAAAAATATTCTTTAGAAAATCCACGCTTAGAAAAAATGACCAAAAATATTCTTTAGGAAATCCACGATTAGAAACAATTACAAAAAAAAAATTCTTTAGGAAATCCACGCTTAGAAACAATTACAAAAAAAATTCTTTAGCAAATCCACGCTTAGAAAAAATTAAAAAATGATTCTTTAAACATCCACGCTTAAAAGGCTGATGTTGGTTGAAAAAAAAAAATATTCATTAAAGTTTGAATTCGTCTTGACACAATTTTTTTCTAATTTATAGATATTTACTCACACATGTAACTCAACATAGATTAAACATGTATGTGTAAGCAAATGTAATTTTATGCATAAATTGCAAATAATTTAATAATAAACAAAGTGAATAAAATCCTCCATGTTTTGCTGCTTTACGAAATCCCCATGATCCCTAGTAGAATATCTCTTTGAAGTAGCTCCTCAATGTGCGTTGTTTTTGTGTGGTACAAATTACATGGCATGGAAATGAACTAAATTTAGAAACACGGCGAAAGTTAAAAAGAAGGTCATATGCAAAACAAACGAAAACAATTCTAAGGAATTTTTGTAGGGCTTATCCTTAGCTAGACTGACGTCTCGACAGCTATATTTTTGTTTGCTTTATAGCTTAAAATGCTTCTTCATCGCACACGTACATACAAAGGAATACAGACGGCAACTTGTAAGCTCGCTGTAGCAACATCATCATGTGCATCATCAGTTACCTCCTGGCCCACGGCTAAGTAAGGGAAAATGTTACAATTTTGTTAATCTAGAAGGGAACTTCAGTTCATTGTTGTAGACAAAATGGAACACAAATACATATGGCTTTACTCATTCTTTTGTTCACTTGTAACATGACCCAAAAATTGGAATCATGATTAAAATATACACGCAAACAGGCAATCATTCAAAGAAAATTTAAATACACTGGGAGAAAAATAGAAAATTAATTGTTAAACATAAATGAATAAAATTGGAAAAATATATTCTTTAGAAAATGCACTCTTAGACAAAAATTGGAAAAAAATATTCTTCAGAAAATCCACTCTTAGAAAAAAATTGGAAAAACCATTCTTTAGAAAATCCACTCTTAGAAAAAATTGGAAAAAAATATTTTTTAGAAAATCCACTCTTAGAAAAAATTGGAAAAAAATATTCTTCAGATATTCCACGCTTAGAAAAAAAATTGAAAAAAATATTCTTTAGAAAATCCACACATAGAAAAAAAATGGAAAAATATTCTTTAGAAAATCAACGCTTAGAAAATAAATTGGAAAAATATTCTTTAGAAAATCCACGCTTAGAAAATAAATTGGAAAAATATTCTTTAGAAAATCCACGCTTAGAAAATAAATTGGAAAAATATTCTTTAGAAAATCCACGCTTAGAAAAAATAGGAAAAACATATTCTTTAGAAAATCCACACATAGAAAAAAAATATTATTTTAAAAATACACGCTTAGAAAAAATATTCTTTAAAAAATATGCTCTTTAAAAAATCCACGCTTAGCAAAAATATTCTTAAAAAAATTACAAAAAATATTCTCTAGAAAATCCACGCTTAGAAAAAAATTGGAAAAAATATTCTTTAGAAAATCCACGCTTAGAAAAAAATTGGAAAAAATATTCTTTAGAAAATCCACGCTTAGAAAAAATTACAAAAAATATTCTTTAGAAAATCCACGCTTAGAAAAAATTACAAAAAATATTCTTTAGAAAATCCACGCTTAGAAAAAATTACAAAAAATATTCTTTAGAAAATCCACGCTTAGAAAAAATTACAAAAAATATTCTTTAGAAAATCCACGCTTAGAAAAAATTACAAAAAATATTCTTTAGAAAATCCACGCTTAGAAAAAATTACAAAAAATATTCTTTAGAAAATCCACGCTTAGAAAAAATTACAAAAAATATTCTTTAGAAAATCCACGCTTAGAAAAAATTACAAAAAATATTCTTTAGAAAATCCACGCTTAGAAAAAATTACAAAAAATATTCTTTAGAAAATCCACGCTTAGAAAAAATTACAAAAAATATTCTTTAGAAAATCCACGCTTAGAAAAAATTACAAAAAATATTCTTTAGAAAATCCACGCTTAGAAAAAATTACAAAAAATATTCTTTAGAAAATCCACGCTTAGAAAAAATTACAAAAAATATTCTTTAGAAAATCCACGCTTAGAAAAAATTACATAAAATATTCTTTAGAAAATCCACGCTTAGAAAAAATTACAAAAAATATTCTTTAGAAAATCCACGCTTAGAAAAAATTACAAAAAATATTCTTTAGAAAATCCACGCTTAGAAAAAATTACAAAAAATATTCTTTAGAAAATCCACGCTTAGAAAAAATTACAAAAAATATTCTTTAGAAAATCCACGCTTAGAAAAAATTACAAAAAATATTCCTTGGAAAATCCACGCTTGGAAAAAATTACAAAAACTATTCTTGATCAAAAAATTACAAAAATATTCTTAAAAAAATTCACTCTTAGAAAAATTTTTTCAAAAAATATTCACGACTGGAAAAATTTTTAAAAAATATTTTTTAGAAAATTCAGAAAATTGTAAAAAAATTCTTTAGAGGTTCCACGCTTAGAAAAAATTTTAAAAATATTCTTTACAAAATCCACACTTGGAAAAAACTGAAAAAAATCCACACTTGAAAAAAATAAAAAATACTCTTTAGAAAATCCACGCTTGGACAAAAATAAAAAAAAATATTCTTTGGAAAATCTACGGTTAGAAAAAAATTATAAACAAGTAAAAAAGCATTAAGTTCGACCGGGCCGAACTTTTCATACCCTCCACCATAAAATATTCTGAACTAAAATGGAATAATTACTTTTCATTCCTGTCCCCAACTTTAAGTGGGTACGTTAAAATGTCAGATAATGTTTATGTACATTTATGCTTCATTCGGGAGGCCCTTTTTTATGGTGCCTATATCTAACTATGTATGTTGACAATTTTTGGTGGGCTAGAAATTGGGAGGTACTGTTATATAGGGGTTATAACACTGTGCAACACTGGAAATGCAAACAACTTTTAATGTGCATTTTCTGAAAGTACATATTGAGACTACAAAAACCTTAATTGGGTTTTGTGTTCTTAGATCGGGTTTAGATTTTATGGCCTCATCTAAACCGACCTAAAATGAGCCTTTTTTCCAGTGATCGGACCTTTATCTCTGAAACTAATAAGAGTTTTGCTTTACAGTCTTCAGCAATATTGTAGCGCTAAAGTAGTAGAACTTATGTGTCAAACAATTGAACAAGGAAAAGCGCATCAAACTCGTTAAAAAATAGAAAACTTTACATAATTTTTGAAATTCTGGTCAGTAACAACTAAACTGTTGGATGTTGAAACAAGCAACCATTCTAAAAATGTTCCCAATAATGTGACCATAAATTCTTCAGAACACTCTGAACCTCTAAAATTGTTATTTCACGTTGTTTAAGGGGCATTTCATAAATACCTTTTACAAAACTTATTTCAAACAATGTTCACACAGGCTGTTTATTCTCATGTTGGGGATTTCAATGAATTATTGAAATATTTACCAAATTGTTGTTGAAAAATTTGCTATAAACAAGGCGATAGAAGCATTTTACAACAACATAATGTTCTGAAGAGTTGTGTATTACATTCCAGAGAATATTTTCCAAAAAGGTAGCATTAAGAAGAATTTAATATTTTGGGAGATACGCTGCGAAATTTACACAAATTATAGAATTTTTAGATATATTATAAAATTTGAGGCAATAAATGCAGTTTTTCGAGTTCACTATTCCTCCAAATATTTTATTTTTGCTCTTACCTACAAGTTTGCTGCAGCTGTCAAAACAAGATTCGTATTGGTTTCAGAGATACAGCCCCGATTTGTTTTAAAAATTCTATCTTTAACCATTTTCAAATGAGGCCATAAAAACCGAACCCGATCTAAGAAAACAAAACCCAGAAATGGTTTTTGCCTATTGGTCCTCTACTTTCATAAAATTCTGGAGAGAAGTTGTTTGCACGCGATTTGCTCAAAAATGTTGCACAGTGTAATAAAACATGGGCCTATATTGACAGTTTTTGATGGGAGCCTTTAATGTCAAATAACTCCTAATTCGGTTAAAAAATTTAGCTAGAATTTTCAAAATATCGAAAATCGGTACATAACGTGGGAACTTCAAATGTCATTAACAGCTAGTTCGGAGGTATCTGGGCTATACGAAAATATAAACTTAAATGAACCGTTATATGGGGGCTATACCAAAACGTGTACCTATGTCCACAAGTTTTGTCATATAAGTTTATTGACATTTAAGAACTTTAAATGTCAAATTATAGCTACATCGGTCTGAAAATGTAGCTACAAACGTCAACACACCGCAAATCGGAGGTACCGTTATATGGGGGCTATACCAAAACGTGGACCTATGGCCACAAGTTTTGTTATATAAGTTTATTGACACTTAAGAACCCTAAGTGTCAAAATATAGCAAAATCGGTCTGAAAATGTAGCTAAAACTGTCAAAATACCGTAAATCGGGGGGTACCGTTATATGGGGGCTATACCGAAACGTGGACCTATATCCACAACTTTTGTTACATAAGTTTATTGACATTTAGGAACCCTAAATGTCAAATTATAGCTACATCGGTCTGAAAATGTAGCTAAAAACGTCAAAATACCGCAAATCGGAGGGTACCGTTATATGGGGGCTATACCAAAACGTGGACCTATGTCCACAACTTTTGTTATATAAGTTTATTGACACTTAAGAACCCTAAGTGTCAAAATATAGCTAAATCGGTCTGAAAATGTAGCTAAAACTGTCAAAATACCGTAAATCGGGGGGTACCGTTATATGGGGGCTATACCAAAACGTGGACCTATGTCCACAAGTTTTGTTATATAAGTTTATTGACACTTAAGAACCCTAAGTGTCAAAATATAGCTAAATCGGTCTGAAAATATAGCTAAAACTGTCAAAATACCGTAAATCGGGGGGTACCGTTATATGGGGGCTATACCGAAACGTGGACCTATGTCCACAACTTTTGTTATATAAGTTTATTGACATTTAAGAACCCTAAATGTCAAATTATAGCTACATCGGTCTGAAAATGTAGCTAAAATCGTCATAATACCGCAAATCGGAGGGTACCGTTATATGGGGGCTATACCAAAACGTGGACCTATGTCCACAACTTTTGTAATATAAGTTTATTGACACTTAAGAACCCTAAGTGTCAGAATATAGCTAAATCGGTCTGAAAATGTAGCTAAAACTATCAAAATACCGTAAATCGGGGGGTACCGTTATATGGAGGCTATACCAAAACGTGGACCTATGTCCACAACTTTTGTTATATAAGTTTATTGACACTTAAGAACCCTAAATGTCAAATTATAGCTATATCGGTCTGAAAATGTAGCTAAAAACATCAAAACACCGTAAATTGGGGGGTACCGTTATATGGGGGCTATACCAAAACGTGGACCTATGTCCACAACTTTTGTGATATTAGTTTATTGATACTTAAGAACCCTAAATGTCAAGTTATAGCTAAATCGGTCTGAAAATGTAGCTAAAAACGTCAAAATACCGCAAATCGGGGGGTACCGTTATATGGGGGCTATACCAAAACGTGGACCTATGTCCACAAGTTTTGTTATATATGTTTATTGACACTGAAGAACCCTAAATGTCAAATTATAGCCAAATCAGTCTGAAAATGTAGCTGAAAACGTCAAAATACCGTAAATCGGGGGGTACCGTTATATGGGGGCTATACCAAAACGTGGACCGATATATCCCATCTTCGAACTTGATCTTCCGACGGCTAAAAAAATGGTATTCCCCAATTTTCAGCGAAATCGGTCAACAAATGCGACCTGTATGTTGCGAACGGACGGACGGACGGACGGACGGACATGCATAAATCGACTCAGAAAGTGATTCTATGTATATCCCTAGAAGAAACTATGGGTCTATCTCGCTTCCTTTTGTATGTTACATACAAATGCACTAACACATAATACCCCTTACCACATAGTGGTGTAGGGTATAAAAATATTCTTTAGAAAATCCAAGCTTAGAAAAAATTATAAAAAATATTCTTTAGAAAATCCACGCTTAGAAAAAATTGCAAAAAATATTTTTTACAAAATCCACACTAAGAAAAATTAAAAAATAAATAATAAAATATTCTTTGGAATATCCGCCCTTAGAAAAAATTTCAAAAAAATATTCTTTGGAATATACGCGCTCAAAAAATATTCTTTAGAAAACCCACTCTCAGAAAAAATACAAAAAATAATCTTTTGAAAATTCACACTTAGAAAGAAATACAAAAAATTCTTTAGAAAATCCACGTTCAGAAAAAAATTACAAGAAATATTCTTTAGAAAACCCACGCTTAGAAAAAGTTGGAAAAAATAATTTTGGAAAATCCACGCTTGGATGGATGTCGGTCTCTTTGCAATGAAAAAATATTTTCTTGGAAATAGAACAATAGCCAGGGTGAGGGTCAGGGTGACGTATTAATAATATTGTACTTCATACGCAGCCCCTAAACCTGAGACCTTTGTAGCGTATTAACAGTATTGTTATTCATACGTCACCCCTGAAACTGAACATAGAAATATTTAAATCTGTCGTGATTATTTTCATTCCTAGTTATCCAAATTATTATTTTTCCAGGTGTATAATGTCCCTCCTTGAAAAATACAAATTGTAACATATTATATTCGCAATATGCCTTCCACCACTCCACATCCAAAACAAAAAAAAAACAAATTTTAATATAACAACAACAAATTACACGCTACGTCAAAGGAACCAAATATGAAAGTATCTTCATTTACAATAAATTTATTTAGATTAGTATGTTTGATGATAATTTATATAGTCTGTGAATCAACGTGGAGCTATGTAAATAATCACATGAGAGAAGCTATGCGACAGCACATGCCTTCAAAGTAAATGAAACTCAAGCACATACAGGCACATCCTATTTTTTTAATCCGTAATAGGATGTGTGCGTATGTGTAGCCTGAAAACAAAACGAGGGGGAATCATATTAACAGTGTGAGTGATTCTTCGTTAACTGTGCGATTACTAGGAAATCCGCAGAGTACTTTTATTCCACAGAGATTGAAAGGAAACGCAATACAATCAAGAAATCTAAAGGTCGGCCAAGAGATTTCCTATCGAATTTATTTCATTGCAATGAAATAACTTTCATAGACAAATGGAGAATTTTTAAGGAAACATTGATGGAAGCTTTCCCCTCTTTCCATTTGCCTGTTTAACTTTTATCGCATTGATTTATTTTCTTTTCTGGGATTTAAAGATTTTTTATTGCTGTATATGTTCATCGTTTAAAGTATTTTCCTTTTTTATTATTTTTGATGTGTCCGCACAAAAAAAACAATGCCTCCAATTAAAATCTTACTTCAATGTTCCTTCTTTTGGCTGCGAACAAAAGAAATACCGGACAACGAAAACTTAAGTACATTAATTTGATTTCATGGCTTGGTTTTTCTCTGAAGTGTAGCGGCCATTTGTTGTTTTTTCAAGAAATGCTTCTACGGAAAAAAGGAAACAAGTAACCAAGGCTATTTTTAACAAACATGAGTATGTATACTGTATTTATTGCGAGAGGGCTTAACCTTTTTACAATACCCTACAAGATGCCAGTCGAACAGGCCTCCAGTCGCTAAACAATATTTTTGTAATGGCCAACAGACCTCCCTAGAGTCGTCTAAAGAATATATTTTAAATTTTTTCTAATCAAGAATTTTCTAAAGAATATTTTTTTTTTAATTTTTTCTAAGCGTGGATTTTCTAATGAATATTTTTTCAAGTTTTTTCTAAGCGTAGATTTTCTAAAGAAAATTTTTTCAATTTTTTCTAAGCGAGGATTTTCTAAAGAATATTTTTTTTTAATTTTTTCTAAGTGTGGTTTTTTCAAGAATATTTTTTCATTTTTTTTAGCGTGGAATTTATAAAGAATTTTTTCTAAGCGAAGATTTTCTAAAGAATATTTTCTTCAATTTTTTCTAAGCGTGGATTTTTTAAGAATATTTTTTTAAATTTTTTCTAATCGTGGAATTTTAAGAATATTTTTTTTAAATTTTTTCTAAGCATGTAAGCGTTGTTTTTTTTAAGAAATATTTTTATATTTTTTTCTAAGCGTGGATTTTTTAAAGAATATTTTTATAATTTTTTTTCTACGCGTGGATTTTTTAAAGAATATTTTTTTTAATTTTTTTCTAAGCTTGGATTTTTTAAAGAATATTTTTTTAAATTATTTTCCAAGCGTGGATTTATAAAGAATATTTTTTTAATTATTTTCCAAGCGTGGATTTTTTAAAGAATATTTTTTTAATTTTTTTCTAAGCGTGGATTTTTTAAAGAATATTTTTTTTTAAATTATTTTCCAAGCGAGGATTTATAAAGAATATTTTTTTAATTATTTTCCAAGCGTGCATTTTTTAAAGAATATTTTTTTTAATTATTTTCCAAGCGTGCATTTTTTAAAGAATATTTTTTTAATTTTTTTCTAAGCGTGGATTTTTTAAAGAATATTTTTTCAATTTTTTCCAAGCGTGGATTTTTTAAAGAGTAGTTTTTTAAATTTTTTCTTAGCCTGGAATTTTTAAGAATATTTTCAACAGCGTTACTTTTTTTAGGAATATTTTTTAATATTTTTCTAAGCGTGGATTTTTTAAAGAATATTTTTTTAATTATTTTCCAAGCGTGGATTTTTTAAAGAATATTTTTTTTTTATTTTTGTTCCAAGCGTGGATTTTTTAAAGAATATTTTTTTTTTATTTTTGTTCCAAGCGTGGATTTTTTAAAGAATATTTTTTTTAATTTTTTTCCAAGCGTGGATTTTTTAAAGAATATTTTTTTTAATTTTTTCCAAGCGTGGATTTTTTAAAGAATATTTTTTTTCAATTTTTTTCCAAGCGTGGATTTTTTAAAGAATATTTTTTTTTTAATTTTTTCCCACCGTGGATTTTTTAAAGAATATTTTTTTAATTTTTTTCCAAGCGTGGATTTTTTAAAGAATATTTTTTTTTTAATTTTTTCCCACCGTGGATTTTTTAAAGAATATTTTTTTAATTTTTTTCCAAGCGTGGATTTTTTTAAAGAATATTTTTTTAATTATTTTCCAAGCGTGGATTTTTTAAAGAATATTTTTTTTTCTAAGAGTAGATTTTTTAAAGAATATTTTTTATTTTTTTTTTTTTTTTTGTAAGAGTGGATGTTTTAAAGAATATTTTTTTAATTTTTTTCTAAGTGTGTTTTTTTTAAGAATATTTTTTTTCTAAGCGTGGAATTTTAAGAGTATTTTTTGAATTTTTTTCTATGCGTGAATTTTTCAACGAATATTTTTTTATTTTTTTCTAAGCGTGGTTTTTCTTAAGAATATTATTTTAAATTTTTTTCTAAGCGTGGATTTGTCGAAGCATATTTTTTATTTTTTTCTATGCGTGTATTTTTCAATTACTTTTTAAAATTTTTCTAAGCGTGTATTTTTTCAATTTTTTTGTTAATTTTTCTAAGCGTGTGTTTTTTCATTTTTTTAAATTTTTCTAAGCGTGTATTTTTTTCAATTTTTTTAAAATTTTTCTAAGCTTGGATTTGTCAAAGAATATTTTTTATTTTTTTTTCTAAGCGTGTATTTTTACGATTATTTTTTTAAGTTTTTCGTAAGCGTGGATTTTGCTTAAGAATGTTTTTTTAATTATTTTTCTAAGCGTGGATTTTTTACATTATTATTTAAAATTTTGCGTAAGCGTGGATTTTGCTTAAGAATATTTTTTACTTTTTTTATAAGCGTGGACTTTCTAAAGAATATTTTTTTAATTTTTTCTAAGCGTGAATTTTTTAAAAATATTTTTTTCAATTTTTTTTTTTAAATTTTTCTAAGCGTGGATTTGTCAAAGAATATTTTTTATTTTTTTTTTCTAAGCGTGTGTTTTTGCGATTATTTTTTTAAGTTTTTCGTAAGAGTGGATTTTACTTAAGAATATTTTTTTAATTATTTTTCTAAGCGAGGATTTTTTCCATTATTTTTTAAAATTTTGCGTAAGCGTGGATTTTGCTTAATGTTTTCTGAGCGTGAATTTTTTAAAAATATTTCTTAAAATTTGTTTCCAACCGTGAATTTTTTAAGAAATATTTTTTTATTTTTTTCGAAGCTTGAATTTTTCTAAAGAATATTTTTTCAATGACCAAAAGATCCCTATGCCTTGTAGCCAGAAACAAAGTCGCCTTTGCTCCAGCTTAGCTCTTTCCACCTGTTTGTTGTATTAAAAATCCATTGCAAACAATCAAACAAGGAAAGTAAGAAACCACACAAAATCAAAACTACGGAAGGACCATAAATATATTATTTTTTTTTTCTTGTCTTACTTCATGTTTTTGTTTCGAATGAAACCAGCGAAATGAATCAAAATTGTTGCTCGCCAGCGAAAGTGTAAAACAAAACTCACAGAGAAACCCCAAAACAGTCGTTATATTCTGGACTAACCAAGTTTATTGTTCGACAAGCAGCTACCACCACAATTGGGTAAACAACAATAAAATAAGAAATTTTAAATTTTCTCGCTGTCCCTTTTCTTCTTCTCCTCCTTTGTTGTTGTTGCCATTGCCGTTTAATTTTATTTTCCATCATTTCGAAATAAAAGCCAAGACAATGGCCACTCCGTGGAAAAGGAGAGAAAAAATTATTTTTGCTTTACAAAGAAATGCTAATTTCCTTAACGCTTGAGCTCAATGCGGCAGCAATGAAAGGAGAAAAACAAGCTGACTGTTGTGACAACATCCGCCCGCACAAATTGTAATGCAAATTGAAAAACATTTCGACATACAATTTTGATTGTGGGAAAACAAGCGACCACAGGTTGTAAATTGGCTATACATACCCACCCCTACTTAATTCCACGAAATCTGAATTCCAAAATGAGGTAATTGTTAACAAATATTGAGGTTATTATGTTTTTAACTAAGGATCTGAGAAGTTAGATGACATACTGAACCAAGTCAAGTATGCCCTTTTCGCGGAGCAGTGTTTTTGGTGGCCATGTCTTTTACCTTTAAGATGAAAAAAGTATATGATTTAGTATTTTGAACTTGGGCACAATACTTCAATATCGAAACTATAAATTTCTTTATAAACAAACAACCTATCTACCGATTTTCTTTATTTCCTAAACATCAATACCTTTTCTTCCCCCCGCTCACATACTACTAACGTTTCTTTCTAATCGGTTTCGGTATTTAGTTTTTGTTAACTTGGTAAATAAATTTGAAAATCCTCTCAAGCATTTCAATTGCCTTAAAGGATGTGTGTATGTGTGTGCATGTGCATGAAGCAGAAAAATGTCAAATAATACAAATCACCATCAAATCGAAAACAAACATCAATAACCACAAAACAAAGCATTTCGAGTTGGAGTCAAGGGCAGGATTTACCCATCTTTGAGTATTTAATTTCCGTTAGAACAGTAACTACAAAAACAACATGTGGACTTTATTTCTAATATTTGTGGTTGTTAGTTAAGGATATCCGCCACATTTACTTTTGGATGATGAATTTAAATTATATTTTGTTGCTGTTGTTGTTTTGAGAAGAATACACCTTCTTCATATTAATAATATTGACCTTTAGGTTATGTTAGACTAGTTATTTTACCTTAGATGTAGAGTTAGGACAGGTTAAATAGTGCCTATTACGTAGTATACGGAAGCACTCTTTCTTTTATAAAGCGCCTATAGTAGCACCCTTTCTTTCAAAAATGGTCTATAGAAACACTCTTTCTTTCAGAAAGTGTCTATACACGCAGAGAAAAAAATATGTTTGATCCAACAATATTCCAAGAGCAAAATATATATTGTTAACATATTGTTGGATTTCTTATGTAGTATTGTCAATCCAACAATCGTTATTGTCACACTGGACTATATTATGTCTTCTAAATATAAATATGTATTGTCACTTTGACACTATAACGCTTTGGACCAAACATGTAAGTACGATAGTTTTGGTTAGAGGTAACAATATATGTTGTTACAATTCACAATAGTTTTAGTCCAAGTGGACAATAAATATTGTTAGAACTTACATTTGTTTTGGTCTGAATTAACAATATTTATTGTTGCAATTTACAATAGTTTTGGTCAGAATAGACAATAAATATTGTTAGAACTTACAATAGTTTTGGTCAGAAGTAACAATATTTATTGTTGCAATTAACAACAGTTTTTGTCAAAATGGACAATAAATATTGTTAGAACTTACAATATTTTCGGTCAGAAGTAACAATATTTATTTTTGCAATTCACAATAGTTTTAGTCAAAATGGACAATAAATATTGTTAGAACTTACAGTAGTTTCGCTCAGAAGTAACAATATTTATTTTTGCAATTCACAATAGTTTTGGTCAGAAGTAACAATATTTATTTTTGCAGTTCACAATAGTTTTGGTCAGAAGTTGTTGCAATTGTTGCAATGCGAAATGGTTGGAATAAAAATTGCATACCTACCTTTTTAATGTGTTACATTTAAAAAATATATAAAAAGATTCATTTTATTATTTATTTCATATATGATTTTTAAAAATGTTTAATGAACCTGATATGAGATAATTTTAATTTCAATTGACGCTAATTTTATTTAGTTTAACAAAGATTGATGTGCAAATAAAGCATGTTGGTAAACTATTTATTGTGATTTATTCGGTCAGGAAAATTGTGAATACAAGTCGTTAGTTCAATTTGAAGCTAAATAAAAAAAGAAAATATGTTAGAAATATCGCTTAGTAAAAGTACAAAAAGAAGATACTTACTAATTAATTTTATGCCATAAACAAAATCGGTTGAAGAAATGTATTGTTGCACCAAATTACTGAATATAACTGGTTTAGAGAGTATTCTTATTAAAAATGTCCACTTCAGCTGTCGTTGATTAGTTTTATGTTTTCTTAACTAAATTTAAAAAGTCTGCAGCAAAACACTCCTTAACCCGCTAAATAAAAAAATAGCATAATGAAGTAAGTTAAAAACAGACACACAAAACTACGCAATAAAATACAAGTGTCAGCAATAGTCTTTTCTTTGGTTTTCATTGAGCATGCATTGCAAAAATTATTAGACTGTTGCAACTCGCTCTTTATATTTTAAATTAAAATAGAATTCCGACAATCCGTTTACAAAAACTCAAATTTAGGAAAAAAACTATTTCTATTTTCTCTTCGTATAATAAGTTTCAACCACCTTTTTTGTTTTTAGCTCTCCACAAAACACACACACATAACAACTTACATACGATAGTAGAAGAAGAGATTCAAAAGAGGTGGTGTCAAACAACAATGAAAAATAGTATTGGTAAAATGGACAATAAATATTGTTAGAATTCAGAACTGTTGAGGTAAAATTATCTATATTTACAATAGTTTTGGTCAAAACTACAAACGCGTGTTGTAAACATTATTCAGTACAAAAAGAACCCAAAAGGGATCGACGTTTTCAAGAAAATTTAATTTATTGTGACAAAGATGTATGAATTATCGGAATTCTTCTTAAATATCTCCTTGCAACGCAAATTCTGCTTCAACCACCACTTTTATAATTACCGCTTCACAAAAACACACGAGAAAACCAAAAATAAAACAAAAACAAGTAAGAACAGACTATAGTCGGACGGGGCCGACCATGTGATACCCTATACCACTATCCCTGTGCACTAGCTTTCCGGGCTAGCTGTTATAAGATGTGCATTAGAAATTTTACCAATTTTCACACAAAAGTTTTGATCAATTTAACCCGCTAAATATTATCCGATCATACCGTTGACTTGCACGCTACTTCTTCATCTCAAACCAAAACTACGTTTAAAATTTCGCGCCGATCGGACTATTATTGCGACCTACAGAGCGGCTACAAAATCGAGCAAAAATTTTGTTTTTGGTCCATTTCATCCCTTTAACATTTCACGATCATCGCCAAAAACTAATCAGTTCTATTCTGGTCCAAACCCGACCTCCATACTAAATTTCGTGACAATCGGTCCATAATTGCGGCCTCTAGCTTGATTACAATTTTTAATGGACGGACAGACGGACGGACGGACGGACACACATCGCTAAATCGCTTTATCTCGTCGAGATATGAAGTTTGGTATACCACATGAGGGGTCTACGACGAATATTTCGCGGCGTTACATGAATTTTTGGGAAAACAAACTTATTATACCCTTTTCCACATTGTGGTATAGGGTATAACTACATGGCAAAAGTAGATAACGCCATAAAAAAAGAAAACACCGACAGTTTTAAAATAATAAAGAATTCAATAGATTTAATAATGTATGACACTTTTATTATTAGATTTTTTTTTGCATTTTTGTCTTGGAATGTTGTTTTTCTGAGTTTATAATCACTAATGTTTTACATTTTTTGATCCACTTTCTTTGACTGCCAAACAAAAACTAATTAGGGACAAAGAACGCGCAAACACAAATAACTTCACCGGCTGCCACACATAAACTAAAGAGAGCAAAACAAGAATGCAGCGACTAGAATCCAGAGCAAATACTCAACAAGTTAACGGGAGAGAGTATAGTCAAAAATATGTATTTTTGAACTAATAATAGACATTTTCAATCCAAAATTGTGTATCTACTGAAAAAACAAAATAACAATACGTATTTAAAACTACAACAAAAGCGATTTTTTTAAAAGATAATATTTTTTGTAAAAATTTTAGATTATGATAGTGCCTACCAATCGGTATTGTTAATGATTTTTACAATATTGCGGAATTCCGAAAGTTGTTTTTGTTTTTTATGTTTGGAGAAAAAGATTGTATTTTTGGATTTGCAATGCAATGCTTGAACAAAACAAATACAATTTTGGAACAAAAATTGATATTTTTGTTCCAACAAAAGCGAAAAATTGTTATGAGTTTTTTAGCTAATTGACCTCTGAGATATTTTTTCTCTAAGTGTAGAAGCACCCTTTCTTTTAAAAATGGTCTACAAAAGCACTCTTTCTTTCAGAAAGGGTCTACAGAAACACCCTTTAGAAGCACCCTTTCTTTTAAAAATGGTCTACAGAAGCACTCTTTCTTTCAGAAATGGTCTACAGAAACATCCTTTCTTCCAAAAAGGGTCTATAGAAACAACCTTTCTTTCAAAAATGGTCTACAGAAGCATTCTTTCTTTCAGAAAGGGTCTGTAGAAACACCCTTTCTTTCAGAAAGAGTATAGAGAGGCACTCTTTCTTTCTTTCAGGAAGGGTCTAAAGAAACACCCTTTCTTTCAAAAATGGTCTGAAGGAGCACCCTTTCTTTCAAACATGGTCTAAAGGAGCACCCTTTCTTTTAAAAATGGTCTAAATGGTCTAAAAGCACCCTTTCTTTCAAAAATGGTCTAAAGGAGCACCCGTTGTTTCAAAAATGGTCTAAAGGAGCACCCTTCCTTTCAAAAATGGTCTAAAGGAGCACCCTTTCTTTCAAAAATGGTCTAAAAGAGCACCCTTGCTTTCAAAAATGGTCTAAAAGAGCACCCTTGCTTTCAAAAATGGTCTAAAGGAGCACCCTTTCTTTCAAAAATGGTCCAAAGGAGCACCGTTTCTTTCAAAAATGGTCCAAAGGAGCACCCTTTCTTTCAAAAATGGTCTAAAAGCACCCTTTCTTTCAAAATTAGGCTAAAGGAGCACCCTTGCTTTCAAAAATGGGCTAAAGGAGCACCCTTGCTCTCAAAAATGGTCTAAAGGCGCACCCTTTCTTCCAAAAATGGTCTTACGGAGCACCCTTTCTTTCACAAATGGTCTAAAGGAGCACCCTTTCTTTTAAAAATGGTCTAAATGGTCTAAAAGCACCCTTTCTTTCAAAAATGGTCTAAAGGAGCACCCGTTGTTTCAAAAATGGTCTAAAGGAGCACCCTTCCTTTCAAAAATGGTCTAAAGGAGCACCCTTTCTTTCAAAAATGGTCTAAAAGAGCACCCTTGCTTTCAAAAATGGTCTAAAAGAGCACCCTTGCTTTCAAAAATGGTCTAAAGGAGCACCCTTTCTTTCAAGAATGACCTTTCTTTCAGAAAGGGACTATAGAAACACCCATTCTTTCAGATAGGGTCTATAGAAACACCCATTCTTTCCTAAAGGGTCTACAAAAGCACCCTTTCTTTCAGAAAGGGTCTATAGAAACACCCATTCTTTCAGAAAGGGTCTATAGAAACACCCATTCTTTCCTAAAGGGTCTACAAAAGCACCCTTTCTTTCAGAAAGGGTCTATAGAAACACCCATTCTTTCAGAAAGGGTCTATAGAAACACCCATTCTTTCAGAAAGGGTCTATAGAAACACCCATTCTTTCAGAAAGGGTCTATAGAAACACCCATTCTTTCAGAAAGGGTCTATAGAAACACCCATTCTTTCAGAAAGGGTCTATAGAAACACCCATTCTTTCAGAAAGGGTCTATAGAAACACCCATTCTTTCAGAAAGGGTCTATAGAAACACCCATTCTTTCAGAAAGGGTCTATAGAAACACCCATTCTTTCAGAAAGGGTCTACAAAAGCACCCTTTCTTCAGAAAGGGTCTATAAAAGCACCCTTTCTTTCAGAAAGGGTCTATAGAAACACCCATTCTTTCAGAAAGGGTCTATAGAAACACCCATTCTTTCAGAAAGGGTCTATAGAAACACCCTTTCTTCAAAAATGGTCTACAAAAGCACCATTTCTTTCAGAGAGGGTCTATAGAAACACATTTTCTTTCAGAAGGGTCTATAGAAACACCCTTTCTTCAAAAATGGTCTACAAAAGCACCATTTCTTTCAGAAAGGGTCTATAGAAACACATTTTCTTTCAGAAGGGTCTATAGAAGCACCCTTTCTTTCAGAAGGGTCTATAGAAGCACCCTTTCTTTCAGAAGGGTCTATAGAAGTACCCTTTCTTTGAGAAAGCGTCCAAAGAATCACCCTTTCTTTTAGAAGGGTCTATAGAAGCACCCTTTCTTTCATAAGGATCTATAGAATCACCCTTTCTTTCAGAAGGATCTATAGAATCACCCTTTCTTTCAGAAAGGGTCTATAGAAGCACCCTTTCTTTCAGAAAGGTTCTATAGAATCACCCTTTCTTTTCGAATGTGTCTACAGAAGCACCCTTTCTTTTCGAAAGTGTCTACAGAAGCACCCTTTCTTTTCGAAAGTGTCTACAGAAGCACCCTTTCTTTCTTTCAGAAGGGGTCTATAGAAGCACCATTTCTTTCAGCAAGGTTTTATAGAAGCACCATTTCTTTCAGAAGGGGTCTATAGAAGCACCTTTTCTTTCAGAAAGGGTCTATAGAAGCACCCTTTCGTTCAGAAAGGGTCTTTATAAACAACCTTTCTTTTAGGAAGGGTCTATAAAAGCACCCTTTCTTTCAGGAAGGGTCTATAGAAGCATATTTTTTCAGAAAGTGTCTATAGAAGCATTCTTTCTTTTAGAAAGCGTCTATAGAAGCACCCTTTGTTTCAGAAAGGGTCTGTAAAAATCTATAAAAGTACCCTTTCTTTCAAAAAGGGTCTATAGTACTGTTTGGCCTTGTTACCGTTATGCCTATGTTACACCATATGCTTTTTCACATGTGCTTTTTCACATGTATGTTGTCACTTTGGATATACTAATATACAGATCAGCTGATTTCATACATGTGTAAAACATATGGTGTAATATAACCATTAGTGGAACCCATGCTTTAACTGCTATTCTGCACGGCACTGTTACTCAGTAACGGGGTCAGCGGTTACCTCCAGACACTCCCGAACTGTAGAAATAAAGAAAGATAGGACATCAGTTCCATTTGACGACGTTACGCTGACTGATCCGAAGAGATGCGCAATCATCAACAGTTTGTCGAGCACACAGGAAGTGACAGAGCGAAGAGAAGAGTACTAGGTCGCATTAGATCTCTTCTTGCCGAGGATGATGCGAATGCCAACAGAAATGCTAAATTATCCAAAGCGTTTGTCGGTGATGAAATCTCCATGGTAATGCTGAAACAACGGGATTATCCGGGAGTCGAGTATCTCAGCAAAGCTCTCAACCTGTCGCTAGCCACCCACATCGGTCCCGAAGTCTAAAAATGGTCAGGGTGGTCCAGCTACTGTGGCCAGGCAAGGATGCCAGCAAAGGTGAATCGTACAGAGCTATTTCGCTTTTGTCGCCCGTAGTAAAGACTCTTGAGGCTTTACTCCTTCCCAGAATCAGAAATAGCTATCCAGTTTCCGATCATCAACATGGGTTTCGTAAGGAGCACAGCACGACAGCAACTCTGGCCGCCATCTCCACAAAAATTAGTCGATGACTCAACCGGAGCATTTTAGAACAGTGATGCCAGCATTTAATACTGTCAAGGATTCCACACTATTTGAGGACATAGAGCTGACTACCTCCCAGTCGTACGTTGAATTCAGGAACAAGATGTCGAAGCACCGTCGAGTGAAACAGAGAGTTTCCCAAGGTGCGATGATATATCATCAGTATACCGATTTCATTTACGAAAAGCTGAAATCCTATTTAACCGATCTTGTCGTTTTTCTGCTCAAGGTAATTTTGCATATATTTTACCACAATCATATATTTCATATTTACCGTACTAATGCACCTTGGGTTGGCCTTTAAAATATAATCAACATGTAACTTGTATCAATCATGACCCCCATAGTATTTATTATCTTATCTAATTCTACAGCACTACTATTACTGACTGACTATAAAATCAATGAAAATCAACTAATTTCAAATATTAAATTTTACTATTTATTACTAATATGTTTAAAAATATCACATCCCAAATCCGTACAAAAAATGTGCTTAACTAACTATATTGATCTATTAAATTTACAAGAGTTGTAAAACGTACAACAATACAAAACAATACTCTTCTAGTTTGATTCATAAATTCGTATTAAATCATCCATACTTATGGCATACCCCGTTACGGGGCAGGTGGGATGATTTTTCAAACGCGTTATAATACATTTCCAACAATAGACATAACCCGAAACTGAACACGCAGTGGGATTATCAATTTTCATTAGACATATGGGACAATCACCTTTGGGAGTATTGCATTTTTTCAAATCATCGGGTTGTTCCTCTGGTGGTTCGGGATTTAC
Source organism: Musca autumnalis (assembly GCF_047663935.1). Taxonomy (NCBI): domain Eukaryota; kingdom Metazoa; phylum Arthropoda; class Insecta; order Diptera; family Muscidae; genus Musca; species Musca autumnalis. The sequence goes on from NW_027411755.1 coordinate 243,021,790, forward strand.
CAATGTACCACCCACTTTACGTCGTTGATCATTTGAATACCACCATTGTATGAATTGCAAGAAGAAAGCCAATACTTCCAGCAGTTTTAAAACAATATACGTAGCCTTATCTTCCTTGGGTGGTTGGGCAGGATAACGTAAGGTTAATTTTAATGCACGAAATATTGGTGAATGACTACTGGCATACTTGATGAGATACATAAAGGTATGTATCGCCTTCGAAGCTTTATAGGCATTAAACACTTTCAACAGATACTCTTCCCATTCATATGCTTCGTGATTTTGTGCACGGGTTAGCAATTTTCTTTCAATATAAGGTAGCAGAGTTAAAACGGATGCGGAAATCAGTTCCTGTTGCCTTGTCAACAATTCCCCTGTTGTTGTGTGTGTCCTTTGCAAACCATAGAAGCTTTCACCAAACGAGGAACCACGTTTTCGCAAATACATATACTGTAGAATCCATGTAATTATCGGTGATATCTCTTCCCTGATTCGTTTTGTATCGCTGAGTTTAAAGTCTAAACGTAAACCCAAATAGTCGAATATTTTACTCAATGCCGGATAGATAAGATTGTCCAATGTTTCAGCTGCTGATATTTCAAATATCGATGGAATGTTTTGTAAATTTTGACGAACATTAGCTCCCTCAGCCATGTTGGAGGATTATTTTTAGAAATTTGGACTCTTTTCGTTTGATTGATTTTTATTTTAGTTGATTTTCAATTCCAATTAGAATCATATCAGGATATTCTTCTTTTTATACATGCAACTTGAATTGATAGCACAAATTAATGCCGATAACACCGTACACAAACAGCTGATTGTTCAACCTACGTAAAAACCGTGCCGTTGTGAACACAAGACAGAATAACCCCCCGGTTACACATGCAAGTGACAGTTCGAACATTTATTTCTCACTAATTTTCTTCAATTCTGAGAATCGTAAAAATGTCGAAAACGCTTTTATTTAAAGATATAATTTTTTAACAAAAAACAAAAAATTTAAAATTTTTTCAAAGTGGTTTGTGCATGACCTTTTTCAATATTTGAATGAAATAAACATTATTAAAGTTATTAGTAGGCTTATATTTATTCATTCGTGCAACAAAAAATAATTTTTGAAAGAAAATTTTTTTTCATTTATACATTTTTTTCAAAAAACTATATTTTTAAAATCGATTTGTGGGTGAACTTTTTTTATATTTCAATAGAATAAACGATAGCGTAGTGATTATTAGGCAAAAGTTCATTCATCTCTGTTACAGGAAATCAATTTTGAGAAAAAATGTCAAAAAGTCATAACCCTATTGCACATACATATTAGCGACTATATAATGATGGAAAATTTCATGTCATATGACATTTACATATAGTGTAAACTACCCCTCAGCAAAGGCATGACACTCTCCGAGAGTCTAATGTTTTGTTTACATTTACGAAATCCACTCGATTTCAACGGTCAAATCCCTTGCGTATACGTCAAATGAAAACTCATTTGAAATCCATTGGATTTCATTTGACGTTTAAGCTATGGATTTGACGGATTTTGTAAATATAAACTTACTATAATGCCTAAAATATTTGAGCAATACTCTGTTACATTTACGAAATCCACTCGATTTCATCTGTCAATTCCTTTGTGTGTACGTCAAATGAAAACTCATCTATAGGTGTGTACGATAACTTTCCCAGCAAAAATTACTCAGTCAATTCCAGCAACCTCTCTCAGTGAATTTTACTCTCTCAAGCAAGAAAAATTGCAGAAAGTTATCGAACAACAATTTGTAAAAACTTGTAAGGAATCAACTGTTTTGAAAAAGAAGAAGAAGAAGAAGAAAAGTTTTTGCATCAATTTGATGTTCTTGTTTTCCATGATTTTTTATATTTTTCAGCTTTTGATGTTTAATTTTTTGATATTTCAATGTTTAATTTTTTTTCGCCAAACAAGAATAAAAAATAAAACAAAACAAATGTTTTCAAATCAGCTGATCAGTAGTGCGATTCTCTAACACATTTTTTGAGTTACCGACAAAAATCGGTAAAATTAAAATGCTTATAAATTCGGTAATGAACGATATTTTTCGGTAAGTTAGCGACCAAGAGAAAGTAGTAGTAAAGTTCTACCGATAGCAACAGTGTTGTCAACTTTTATTTGAACTTTTCATTCATAATTTTGTGTTTTAATTTTACCGACATTTGTCGTTAACTCAAAAAATGAGTTAGAGAATCGCACTACAGACTTGCAAATTTTTGCGGGACAAATTTTCCCAGCAAAAATTTGCAAGTTCTCAGTCACAAAACTCTCCAAAAATCTCTCCAAACTCGCTCTCTTTTGCTGGATAATTTTGTTATCGAACAGCATTCAGCAATAATTTGTACGAATTTGTACAAATTATTGGGTTATCGTACACACCTTATATCGATTGGATTTCATTTGTCCCAATTTACATTAGGCGAGTTTACTTGCGGCAATTGTCAGTTTGTAGGTGAGAGAGGGGGCTGAGAGGCAAAGGGTTACCATATGCCTCACCTCTCTCTCCATCAAATTGACAATTGCCGCAAGTAAACTCGCCTAATGTAAATTGGGACTTTGACTTTTGAGCAATGGAATTGACAGTTGAAGTCGAGTGGATATCGTAAATATAAACTTAGCGCATCAATGCTTTGAAGTCCAAACCTGAGCGTTGTTGTGCGAAACACAAAGAGAAATAGGACAAGAGAAATTTTCGGACGTCAATACCAACGCAAAGTTTTACCCAAACGTTGGATATGTTTACAGCAGGGCTGAGCAAAATTAAGAGAGCGAAATTTAAGGGAGAATTAATATTTAATTTTTCTTGATGTTTCATTACTTATTTCAAATTTTTTTAAACATTAATGCTGTCTAAAATCGCCTACAATGCAAATTATTAAAAAATTTAAATAAAAATTTGCATAAATGTTTAATTATTCATGGTTCACAAAAATTAAGAGTACGTTTTCATAATTTGCCTGTGTGCGTTACGTGTCAACTAATCAAGCACGCACCAATCATGGATAACATTCAGAATGATTGATTACACTACAATCATCAATGACTGATTACACAGCCTGTGTGAGCGCAAAAAGCCGCCATTGTTTTGTTTGAACTTCGGATAGTTTGATAGTTTGGAAAATAAGCGAAAAAATACTAAACCCACAGAAATTTCATGACAAATTAGTAACAAATTTTATAAACCACTATGTCACAATTTAATTTTTTCAACGAAATCAATAGTGCCCTCACAATGGATGGCGAAATTACGAAAGGTCCGCCACCAAGATGGCAAAAGAAAATGATGGACGCCTCCTCATCAAGTCATTTAAATGGAAGTCGTTCGGTTCTGTCGGTCTCATATAATACCAGCTTTTCCGGAGCTAATCCTCCCACCAAGACACCAGGTAAAAGTGGTGACACCAAGAACAAGAAGACACCTACACCCAGTAAAGGATCCAAAACTCCCGGTGGTGGAGATCGTTTTATACCTAATCGTGGAACAACCAATTTTGAATTGGGTCATTATTTGGTAAGTAAAGTGAAATTTCTGTTAAATTTAATACAAATGGAAGAATGAATGTTTTTTAGATAAAACAAGAGCAAGAGAAATCGGAAAATGACGAAGAGAATGATAGTGGCAATTCCAATAACAGCAATAAAATGACACCAGCTAAGGCTGAACGTCAAAAGTTGATTTCCGATTCAATGCAAGTGGCTGATGGTAAAACTACACGTATCCTCTCCTATCAAAATAAGGCTCCAGCGGCGCCTGAATCGCACACAAACCCCTTGAAAGTTGTGTATTCCATTAAAACTCCCATATCGACAAAGAGTGGTTCACGTTATATACCCACAACATCAGATCGTATATTGGATGCTCCTGATATTATTAATGACTATTGTAAGTGATATAGAAATAAGTGTGGAAAAAAGTTTTAGGATTTGTTTAAATTATTATCAAAGAAGGACATTTTAGATTTTTGCGTAAATTGAAGAAATGTATAGATCTTAAGATTATTCTATAGACAGCTGCTTTTTTACGGCAGAAGAACTTCTAAAGGTTCTGTAGACAGACAAAAGGATTTAAGGGCATTTAGACCGACATGAGAATTTTTAAAAGCCTTGAATAGACAGAGGCATAAATTGAACACTCTACCAGTCTGAAAGGTTTACCACAGGTAGATCTTTACGTCCTGATTACAAAAAAATTAAGTTTGTTGGGGGAAAGTCCATACTTCCCGAGTTATGGGCCTCTTAAGTTCCGAAAATTCCCTTGTTAAAGTAAAACAAAAATTTAAATAAAAAAAAATGTTTTCGTGCCGTAAGTTGGCTCTTGTCCATAGGAGAAAGCCTTAAATTCCCGGCCGAAGGCCGGCAATTTAGAAAAAACTTGCAATTTAAAAGATTTTTTCAGTCAGCTGGTAGAGTATTCAATTTCACATTTTTACAGATGTCGACTTTCTAAAGAACCTTTTAAATACCTATAGACTGAAGACCTTCCTATAGACAGAAGTTATTGTAAAGGTCTTCTATTGACGTAATGCCTTCTAAAGTTCTTCTATAAACCGAAGACCTTCTATAGGACAAATCGCACCTGCTCAACAAAAGGGTAAGAACTCAAAATTTTGACATTTTTATTAAGAAACGATACATAATGAAAATTTTAAGTTACTACCCTTGGCATATATTTCCAACCGTATGCAGAAAATTATGAATTATGATAGTGCTTTTCGTCCTGATTCCAACGACGTATAACACTTTCTGGGGAAATGTATACTTCCGGAGATATAGGCCTCTAAAGTTCCGAAAATTCCCGTGTTTAATGGCCGGCTACCTAGAGAAAAATTATAAATTAAAAGAAAATTTTTATTTATACCTATCCCTAGGAAAAAGTCTTAAAATCACGGCCGAAGGCCGACTATTAAAAGAAACTCACGATATAAAAAAAAATCTGTCGGTAAAGGAAATTTGTTCCCTACCCTTTTGCTGAAAGGTGCTGCATACAAGATATTAGCTTTGTTCCCTTACTTTTTTTAATAGTAAAAGTGGTAAAAGAGAAAACTGTCAAAATTGCTCTCTCAGGAACAGTTTTACCAGAATAGTAAAGGAACGAAAAATGGTAGATCTGGTAGCAATGTCAAAAAGAAACATAAAAATGCACTTTTCTTTTTTATTTTGCAGTTTTTAATTTTGCTTTGTCAGCGTTCGCTTTTTTCTTCTGTTTTTGTTAATTTTTTTCTTATTGTCAAATAAACGTCAAACAAATGTCGAAAAATCAGTTCTACCATTTTTTACCCGAAGAAATGGTAGCCTGTGGTAGAAGAGAAAGGCATTTTTGCTCTCACTCTCCTCTCTCAGTCTTAAAAATTGCTTTCAGTTTTACCACTTTGCAGGTTAAAAATGGTAACAAATGGTAAAAATAGTAACGACAGATAAGTAAAGGAACACAACTATTGTAAAGACAGAAAGTCCACAAATGGTCTTTTATGGACAGAGGACATTGGGAATTATTCTGAACGTAAATTCCCCCTGAGTTTTCTCACTCTCTCCCTTAATTTGAAACGGCGGAAAGATAAAACTCAAGGGAAATTTTGGTTCAGAATAAGGCTGATTATTAGTGTGATTAGTATATTGCCAGAAAAAAATTAGAGGTCTAGTAGGTATGTGAGGTCTTTCTCTATCTTCTCAATAACTATACAATTGTCTCTCGAAATTCTAAACATTTCCTTAACTAGAGTTGTCCGAAATATCCTAGGCCTTATTGTGCAAAATTCTATGTTATTTTAGATCTAAATCTCTTGGACTGGAGTGCCGATAACATTGTCACCGTTGCCCTGGGTAATGCTGTTTATTTGTGGAATGCTGCCACCGGTAACATAGAACAATTAGTGGAATATGAAGAAGGCGATCATGCCTGTGCTTTAGCCTGGATTCAGGAAGGGCAAATTCTGGCCATTGGTAACAACACCGGTGCCGTTGAGTTGTGGGATTGTTCCAAAATAAAACGTCTACGTGTGATGGATGGTCATTCGGCTCGTGTTGGTTCGTTGGCTTGGAATTCATTCTTGGTATCTTCAGGTAGCCGTGATGGCACCATAATACATCATGATGTAAGAGCTCGTGAACACAAAGTGGGCAATTTGGCTGGTCATACTCAGGAAGTTTGTGGTCTCAAGTGGTCAACAGATTTTAAATATCTTGCCAGTGGTGGTAATGATAATTTGGTAAATGTTTGGGCCGCCAGCAGTGGTGGTGTTGGCACCGGCAATGAACCTCTACACATTCTCAATCAACATCAGGCGGCAGTACGTGCTTTGGCCTGGTGTCCATGGCAACCTAATGTTTTGGCTTCAGGCGGCGGTACGGCGGACAGATGCATTAAATTTTGGAATGTCAATAATGGTTCTCTAATCAATTCGGTGGATTCAAAATCGCAAGTTTGTGCTTTACTTTGGTCCCGTAACTACAAGGAACTTATTTCGGCCCATGGTTTTGCCAATAATCAGTTGACTATTTGGAAATATCCTTCAATGGTGAAACAAGCTGAACTCACAGGACATACATCAAGAGTGCTACAAATGGCATTGTCTCCGGATGGTAGTACCGTTATTAGTGCTGGTGCTGATGAAACATTACGTCTATGGAATTGTTTTGCCCCTGATCCACATACCGCTAAGAAGTCAAGTACTGCTGCAGCCAAGGCCCAACAGAGTGTTTTCCGGCAAAGTATACGATAAAATTACACGCGGACACAGAATGTTTCATGGCGGACAATCGGAGATTGTTGTCGAAGGGAGATGAAAGGTGAAATTTTTATATTTTCATCTATTTCTCCCGTTAATACCGATTTTCTTTCATGACACATTCTGTGTCTGAGTTCCAAATTAGGAAATTTCCGTATCTTTTTATAACTTCTTTTAAAATTTATATTTTTCTTCATTCGTATTTAACAATTTTAAAATTACTTTATTTTTATTTAGACAAATGCTTAATTGTATGAAAAGCATATTTTATTTGTGACCAATTTGCCTTGTAATGCAGTTTGTTAATTCCTATACTTTGTAGATGGCAATGTTATTTAATTAGAACAACAAAATAAATTTTGTAAACTTTTTTTATATTTATTCTAATAAAGCACACAGCGTGTTTTCATTTACGGCGGACCAATACACAGAGCCCAAGTGATAAAAAGGGTTCATAATTAAACGAAGCCGAGTTGCCGAAAAACAGTGGTGCATTTCGTCAATATATACATTATGACTGTAATTAATTGAAGAAGTTTCAGGATACGCTTTCATTGTTACCACCATTCCAATATACCCCATTAAAACACCGAGAAGGAACAATGGTTTATCATAATGCATTTTTTACATATATTCCTCTAAATTTCAATGTCCTTTACATATTTGTTTTGTTTTTTTTTTCATTCTTAGGTTTCTTACTATCTGGTTTATGTTATTGTTGTATGTTATAATTATCATCATATTGGTTTTCATATTATACATTTATGTATATATTCTAACATTTTGCTTCTACAAACTATTTTTTTTTCCCTTTTGCTTATGGTTCTACATACGTACAGTTAATTATATAGATATATTCTATAATATATATGATTTTTTTTTTTCTTTAATTATCCACATAGGCCCTTGTATGTTTTGGTTTATTATATATTTTTCCATAAATTTATGTATATGTTTGCGCTAGAGATTGTTGTTGCTACTTGTATAATATTTTATGTGATTTTTAGTGTATTATAATTTTAAAACAATATTTATTGGAAAGTGATTTGTTAACCATTTTTTAGTGTGTTTGGTGATAAAAAACTTGAAAATATGTATCGGATCAAGAATTTTCTGAGGACCCAAAATAAAACAGGTTATAAAAGCAATGAATGTGATACGTCTGTATATGAAGCAGAAAAGTACACCATATGGGTGTACACAAAACGTGCTGATCAGATTATACTGAAATTTTCAGAGTATATTACAGCATCGACTGATGTGGAGATATATATATCATCAGAAGTGGATGAATACTCTATAAAAACGAAATTATTCAAGTTGAGCGGCTAGTGCCACGAAACCCGAAACCACATAGCAAAATCTTTCAACCGGCAGCTGTATATATATATATATATATACGGGTATGTTCTGAGACATGCTTGATATATATCCGATATATTCCGGAATACCTGCTGAGTATTCTTTCAGTCCGTATCGGAGAGGATTATGGTGGCAAGGCTTGGGGAGTGCCGCGGCGTGACTCCTTCACCGCATCAGTTCGGCTTTGTCGAGGGTAAAGGTACGGTAAACGCGTGGATGCATTTGCAGATCAGTCTGAGCGGGTCAAGTGCCAAATATGTCTTGGGCATAATTGTTGACTTCAAAGGCTCATTTGACTTCCTTTCGTGGGATAACGTGCTCGCAAAGCTGTCTGAGATCAGATGTGGGGAGTTTGTGCTCTGGTCGAGTTATTTCAGTGGACGAAGGGCTTGGGTCGTGGGAGCCAATGAGACGGTACGGACAGATGTGGAGCGAGGCTTCCCTCAGGGGTCCATCTGTGGTCCATTTATTTGGAACCTCATGATGGATTCTCTGCTGCGGAGTTAGCATCCACTTTCAAGATCTGTGCGTATGCTGATGATCTCCTCATCATGATCGAAGGTGAGACTCGTGTCGAACGGGAACGTCGTGCTGAGGAGGACATGGGCATCGTGGGGGTCTGGGGTGACCGAGTGGGTGTTCAGGTGTCTAAGGAGAAGACTGAGCTAATGGAGCTGAAAGGCAGATTAGCGCACAGTCAACCTCCCCTCGTTCGATTTGGTGACCACGGCATACGATATGTCAAGCAAGTCAAGTACCTTGGGATAGCGATGGCCGAGAGAATGAATTTCCTGCCGCACTTTGATCGTTTGAAGGACAAGTTAACTGCTGTAGCTTGTATGGTTAGAAGGGTCTTGCGGACCGACTGGGGTTTGATCAGACGTTCCGTGCGCACCATATATGGTGGCCTCTTTTTTGCCCGTGCAACATATGGTGCGCCTGTATGGTGTGCTGCAGCAGAATCTGTTGTTGGGCGTAGGAAGCTCTTGTCGCGTCAACGAGTGGTCATGTTAGCATGTCTGCCAGTGTGTCCACGGACGCAATGCAGGTGCTACTTGGCGCCCTGCCCTTTGACCTGGAAGCGAGATGTAGGACTGTTCAGTACAAGCTGAAGCGTGACTTGCAACTGTCTGAGGATGATTGGCTCCGGCCTTCTGATCTGGTGGATGGGGATGTTAGGCGGCGCAGTGCAATCCCTCGGGAGCGTGCTGCTGTTAGGTGGACGGACAGTGACAAAGGGAGGGTGACGTACGAATTTATTCGTGACGCTACGTTCGTACTGGACCGCCCAGACTTCGGCTTTAGCATGAGTCTGGGATTCTTACCGACGGGGCATGGCTCTCTTAATGCATTTTTATATGCAAGAGGCCCGTCCGGGACAGATTTATGTGGGTGTGGGATGACTGAAGACTGGCGGCATATACTGACGAAATGCCGGTACTATGATGACATTAGAGATTTAGTCAATATGGGTATCACGTATGGAGGGGCGGGGTGGGATTTCAGTAGGGCACTTGGAGACAGACGGACTTTTAGTTGTTTAAGTAGGTTTGCACGCGAAGTGTTTGTTAGGAGAAGGACTAGACTTAGTGGAGTTAATTCCTCCACATAGCCATCTCTACAATTTGGGCGTGGTGGTGTTGGAGGAGAGTTGGTGCTGTATCGTTTTTCCTGGTGTGGATGTCGTGCCAACCATCCGTGAGGGTGGTCTCGTACATTGTTTGTGTTGTGTTGTCCGTTGTCGCGATCCCTGTGGGCCCATTGTGCAGTCCGTGAGGACAGCATGTTAATTGTTTGTGGTCCTGTCTTGTATGTTTGTTCCGCTGGCTTATATGGAGGAGGTCACCAGTCCGGTGCTGTTTGGAGTCTAACTGGTAGTGGTCATTGGCCACGAAGCCTGATCGTAGGCTATATTCTGGTACCGGGGGTGCCAGGTGCCCCCAGATCCTCGGATCTGGCCTGGCAGTTGGTGTTGGCCCCCTTGTGGGAGCATCGCGGTGGCTGTGGTTTGGACCCAAATCGCGGGAAGAGTTTCGGCTCGAGTGTGGAGTTGCACTTCAACCGGGTGCCTGACCCAATGAAAGGCAGGAGTTTAGATAGGCTTCGCTCCTAACCAAGGAGGCGATCACGTCCAAATGAGTGAGAGCGAATTGGTACTCGTACTTTTTGTGCGGAGGCGTTGTTAGACGCATTATATTCACCCGTTAGACGCACTGTGGGGTAGGCCGCATGGCAGGTACCCACATTAAATACCACGACAAAAGTTAAGTCAATCTCGAACGCTGTATCGAAGAGAGATAGAACATCTGTCATGTTTGTTGACGTGAATTATATAGGTGCTCAAGTTGTATTAAACGACAATTTATCGAGCATCCCGAAGAATATTACGTCGCATATTATCCCTTCCAACTAAAAAAGTACCACCACAATTTACGATGAATGGTATTGTAACTACTTTTCGAATCGCTAAATCATTAAAAGTGTTTAGCCGGACAAAATCAACAGTTGGTGTCGAGTATGCTACAAAAGTTCTGAATTTGTTCGTCATCGTTCCCAAGACTAGAAAAGTTACCAATTTGCCTTTTGTCCGCATTAAGACCGCTAAAGCTGTTGCCGATCATAAGTGTGAATTTCGCATAACGAGAGCCATAGAACAGTGTTTGATACCGTCAACCACGCCATCCTGTTTGATGACTTCAGACAAACCACTTTCCGACATAGTTTGAAACGTTGGATTATCAATTAAATGCACCGCCGCACCTTATTAGAAACAAATAGGAAGGAGCAGTAAAAACTGCGGAACTGCTTAGTCCATACCATTCATTTATTCCACCCCATCCATCCTCTTGTTGGGAAATATTAAACATCTCATCAACTGCGAAGGTGTGAATTCCACAGAACTCGGCTATATCATAGGGCTAAAATGCATCATGAGAGAAATTTACCGTGATCCTCTGTCGATGTATTTAGTTTCGCAAGATTCGATAGCATCTCTGCTTCAAGTTGAGAAGAAGGAACAAGGTCTTCAAGTCTCTAGCACCTTGGTGACTTTTATAACATCGCCGTCGTGGCCCGTGCATATAAATACATACCAGAATATCCTAGATGGTCCCTGGGTGCTCCATGTTTTTCCAGGCATAGATGCTTGAGACCCAAAAAGTTTCAAGGAGGCGGAAAACAAACCAACCCGCAGCTAATCAGTCACCGGCAGTTTACAGGATTCATGTGACGTATACATCATTTATGTGAATGTGTATTAATTAATGGGTCGATTATGCATAGCAACTCAACTGTAGTTGCGTTGCCAGATGAGAAAATCACACAATTAAAATAACGGAAACGACAGACATTTTTGTTAAATCCATTCAATATCAGTGTTTGGAACCTTCAGCTATTATTTAATTGTAAAAAAGTATGAATTTCAATGCCGAAATGAAAATTTCTATTATAAAATTTGCTGTCAGCAACGCAACTGTAGTTGGGTTCCTATTGATAATCGATCCCTAAGTGTTTGTAATTGTAATACCTTTATTATCTAATTTATCATATGCTTTATAAGAATATATACTTTTTCGTTTATTTTTAGATATATTGGATGCACTTGATGAATACAGATTTTTGTTGTAAATGTGTATTTTTATAATTTTATGTTTATGTTTGTATCTCTGTTGTAAATATGTTACTATTTATATTTGATTTTAAATATATATCTTTGTATATATGATTTGTTAATTTTTATTGCATCTAGGAAACTAGTTGATGATTTTTTGTGGTTTTTTCTTTGCTAAAAATTATTTCACTTGATCCCTGCTTCTTTGGAACAAAGGTAGTTTGACAGTAACGTAATAAGAATTGCATGTAATGGCATGCATGTTTAGAAAATGATAAAACCAATACTCACCAGAAAAAAATAAATAACAATTGTAATGATAATTTGCATACCTTTTCCCAGATTTCGGATATAAAAAATGATTCACAAGCTTTAACATTTTTAACGCAGGCAAAAGGCAAATATGTATATGTAGAAGTCATTAGGTTCTTCATTAAGCATTGTAATTTGAAAAAAGAGATTTAGTATTAAAAGAGTATTAAGGCCCAAAATATCTCTTCCGATCAAGAATCCATCAGAACATGTTGAAGAAGCAATTCCAAGTGGACGAAATCTGAAGCTATCTATTTCAGAACGTCATTGTAAAGCAGTAAAAAGCAAACATGTATCATTCTTATTTCTATTTCTGAAATATTTTGACGAAATCTAAAAGTTGCAATGCAACTGACGTTTCGAAAGTCAGTAAAACTATCCTAGATATGTCCCTAAACTGCACAGTTTTGAACATTTTGAATTACTGGGTGGGAGTTATCCCAAGGTGGTTGGACCGATATAGTCCATATTCGTACTTGATTTAAGTGCGAGAGAAATATTACGATGCGCAAAGGCTGGACCAAGCACTGTCAATCACTCCTTTCCATAGTTAGCGTGTCCATCTGTTAATTTCATTTCATTTATTATTCATACATTACAATGCTAGTAAGTCTTTCAGACCTAATTTAATTGGTCACGGTGGATTTTTTTAGATGCTTTTAGACCATTATGTCAGTAAGCATGGACTTGCACAGTAAACAGGACCACAAAAAGTCGGACCATCTCCCAATCCTCATCTCCTTAAACAGACCACCAGACTTCATAACCTCTGAACGCCGCACTTTGATTAATCATGAAAAAACGGATTGGCAAGGTTTCAGAGAGTTCACTAATCAACACTTCAGAGAACTGCCCAGTCCCTCTGATGTTCGGGTAGCATAGAGGAAGCTCCGAGACATCATCACTGCTGCAGCCGCTCGCTTTATCGAGGCTCAAAGTCATCCAAAGCGCTTGGACCTGACGGAATATCTATGGTGATGCTAAAACAGCTGGGTGACCCAGGAGTCGAGTATTTAAGTAAGGTCCTCAACTTATCGCTAGCCACCCTAATTGTTCCCGATGCCTGGAAGATGGGCAGGGTGGTCCCGCTGCTGAAACCTGGCAAAGATGCCAGTAAAGGTGAGTCGTACAGATTTCACTTCTATCACCAGTAGCAAAGATACTCGAGGCATTACTTTTCCCCAGCATCAGAACGTGATATCCAGTTGCAGATCATCAACACGGGTTCCGGAAGCAGCACAGTACCACAACAACACTGCACGCCATTTCCACTTATATTGAATGAGGACTCAACCAGGACAGACCATGTCACAGAACAGTGATGGTAGCATTGCATCTGACCAAAGCGTTTGATACGGTTAGCCATGCTAGGCTGTTCGAGGATATCGAGAATACTACCCTCCGGCTTTGTCTGAAACGCTGGGTCACCAACTATAGTCATACGTGGAATTCAGAGACATGAAGTCCAAACCCCGTAGGGTAAAGCAGGGAGTTCCCCAAGGAGGGGTGATATCGCCGGTACTGTTTAACCTCTACCTCTCTGCAATTCCACGCCCTCCCGATGGCACTCATGGCGTCAGGTCCCAATATCGGTAACGTTTGTAAAAGGCTACATGCCTATCTCATTGATCCTTTAGAGTTTTTCCACGCGAGGAATATGAAAACATTCTCCACTAAGTCAACAGCCACACTGTTCACCACATGGACGGGGCAAATGAAGCTTCCACTGAATGTTCAGGTCGACGGTGCAATTATTCCGACCACAAACTACCCCAAAGTATTAGGGGTCACATTCGATAGCATGTATAAGTCGTCCCAGCATACTACAGTCATCTGCGATAAGCTGAGAAACAGGAACAAGGTCCTCAAGCCCCTAGCCGGCAGCACTTGAGGTGCGGATAAAGAAACCTTGTTAACCACATACAACGCGATAGGTCGGTCTGTGGTAAGCTATGCGGCGCCAGTGTGGTTTGCTAACGTAAGTGATACGCAATGGGATAAACTACAAATCTGTCAAAATGCTGCCCTGAGAACAGCTACAGGGTGTCACCTCATGTCTGCAGTGGACTATTTGCATGAGGAGACAAAGATCCTTCCTGTGCGTCGGTACAACAGGATGTTGACGATGCAGTACTTACTTGGATGCTATAGGCAAGACCACCCAAAACAACCTTCTGGTGGGTATGCCTGAACCCCCCAGGCGTGTTAGGGAGGATTATAGAGATCCAGAGAGAGGTCCAAAGATATAAAAGAGAACCTCTAGATCAACGTGCATACCAGTCAGGTTTAAGAGACATTAATACTGATGCGGTTGCAGAGGCTCAGGTAGCCTACAGTGTGAATATCGTCCTCGAAGATCATCCACCACCCGTGGAGCGGAAGAACAACAGCTGCCAAGACAAACAAGAGTCGTGTTGGCACAACTTAGATCTGGTTGGTGCAGCCGCCTCAATTCTTACTGGGCCAGGATTGATGGCACGCGGAATATCTGCACAGCATGTGGCACCGGTCGGCATACTACGCAGCACCTGTTTAACTGCTCAACCAACCCGACTGACTTAACTCTTCTCTCTCTCTCTCTCTCTCTTTGGACTAATCCTAGTCAGTTGGCGTCCTTTCTGAACATGGAGAGCTGGAGGCAGAGCCGAATCAACAAAATTAAGATTTACATGTACTTGTAGAAACTGCTACAACAACAACAAAAAGTACTATCGGTTTTGCGGTGCCAACGATAGCTCGAAAATGAATAGACCGATCTTCGAATATTTTTGTGGGCTTTTTAAGAACCTAATAATCTTGTCTATAAGCGGAACAGAATTTTAAATAATCGATTTTTAAAAAATGTTTGTACTGTCAAATCCAAAATTTCTATTCTAACGGAAAAAATTACCGTGGTAGGTACTGATATAGTCCACCTGCATAGATGATCTGTCGGGTATGTTCTGAGACGCACTTCATCTATCATCACGCCTCAAAAATTTTGTCCACCCTATTTACGTTTATTTTTCGAGTATTTTATGGAAGGACTTGGGAGTACTCTTCTTTTTAAATACCCTAGTGAATCTTAGCTCCAAGAAATTCGCCAAAAGGGAGTAAATGGAGTGAACAAAATGCTTAAGTCGTGAAGCGTGTTTCAGAACATACACGTATGTCCGGAGAAAATATTACGACGTGTAAATTTTGGACCAAATCGGTTACTCCCTTCGAGAGTTATCGTGTGCACCATTTTAGCGAGAAACTTTCAACTTTCGTGGGGGAGGTATCCGACGGAGTAGACCGATATGGCCCTCCACCTTCGAACATGATCTTAGGGCCCGATTATGGATGTCAACCCAAGTCCAGTAGCGTTGCCGACAGACAATTTAATAATAGAAATTTCCATTTCTGCATTGAAATTCATACTTTTGTACAATTAAACTTATAGTCAAAGGCTCAAAACACTCATATTGGATGAATTTGACAAAAATTTCTGCCGTTTCACTTATTTTTGTGTGATTTTCACTTCTGGCAACGCAACTTTAGTTGAGTTGCCATCCATAATCGACCCCTTAGTTTGGAGAAAATGTTACGAGAATTAATTGTTGGACCAAATCAGTTGATCATCTCGGAGTTATCGAGACATGGCTAAAACGACTCCAAATTATCAGAAACGTATTTCGTCCAAATATACCTGGGGCCTAATTCTCGCATCCGTTATCGAGCGAGTTTTTGTTCGAAGACAAATTACGAACTATCGAAATTTTTGGATTCCCTTTTACGATCGAAGTTATTTAAAAATGTTATCGATATATGCGGTTATCGAACGGTGAAACATCTGGCAAACACAAAATATTACAAACAAAGATGTTGTGTGGCAAGTTTCTCGTAAAATGAAATGAAGACATGAAAATTGTATAAAATAATAGAAAATTGTGAGTAATAGTGACCCTAACTAAATTCCATTGTGTAAAAATATAAAAATCACATTCTGGCATTGGAAAATATATTTTTAATTTTTAAGAAACAGCCCCTTTTTGTCTAGTTTGTTTACTCATTTTATTGGAAAAAGTCTTTAGTATGTGATTTTGATTAGTTTTATTGCAAAATGTTTCATTAAAGTTCGTTTTGTGCCACAAAAATAATAATTTCGATAGCAGGGGCCTAATTCTCGCATCCGTTATCGAACGAGTTTTTGTTCGAAGACAAATTTCGAACGATCGAAATTTTTGGACTCCCTTATACGATCGAAATTATTTAAAAAAGTTATCGATACATACGGTTATCGAACGGCGAAACATATGATAAACACAAAATATTACAAACAAGTTGTTGTGCGCGTTGAAACGAAATGAAAGCATGAGAATTGTATAAAATAATAGAAAATTGTGAAAAATTAAAAGTAATAGTGACCCGAAATAAATTCCACTATGTAAAAATATAAAAATCACATTCTGGCATTGGAAAATACATATATTTTTACCCCCAGTTTTTGTAACTTATTTTTGTTCGTTCGTCTATATTCGTAATAATTTAGGCATCCATAGTTCAGCCCCAAGAAGACATACACATCTAATTTTTTGTATACCCGTTCCATATATCGTTAAGAATTCCTCATTTAAAAATCAGCACTCTACATTTGCGCTAAAGCAAGTAAATCAATCTACAAAATTTGACAATTCGTGTGAGAAGAATAAATTTTTTTACAAAAACTGGGGGTTAATTTTTAAGAAAAAGTCACCTTTTGTCTATTTTTTTACTCATTTTATTGGAAAAAGTCATTAGTATGTGATTTTGATTAGTTTAATTGCAAAATGTTCCATTAAAGTTCGTTTTTTGCCACAAAAATAGTAATTTCGACAGCAAATGTGTGGCGGGCAAAAACTCGCAAGATTCCACTCGAAAGTGTATTCGACAACGGATGCCCTAATCCAAATACTGAAAATATCGATCGAAATAACTCGATCACGTATGCGAGAATTAGGCCCCAGATGTGTGGCGGGCAAAATCTCGCAATATTCCAGTCGAATGTGTATTCGACAACGGATGCCGTAATCCAAATACTGAAAATATCGATCGAAATAACTCGATCACGTATGCGAGAATTAGGCCCCTGCGATCTAACACATTTTCATTGTATCCTCCCTTTTTAGCCTAAAGGTTGGGGGTATAAAAATAAACACCAATCTTTAATAAAAGGAAAGAGAACGAATATCAAAAACTTGGAAATTATATTTAACCAAAAAAAAGTTACTTTTTCTTTCCTAAAAATAAATAAAAACACATTCAATTTATATGTATTTTTTGTTTTGTTTTATGTATGTTTGTATGTACTCATTATTAATTAATAATTACAATATAATTTTGTTGCTGTTGCAGTAAATACTAAAAACAAAAAATAAAGAAACTAAATACTAAATAATTAGTACAATTACATTGTTATACACTACACATTCTTCTTCTACTTGGATACAACAACAAACGAAACGAACGAAAACCGCTACTTTACTTAAAAATGTGGAGCGGGCCGGGGGCTATACTTAGTACTCATATCGAACGTGTGTATCCCAGATAGATATTACTAATTATAAGATGACAATTTAATGGGTTAATTATTGTTTTTTTTTTTAATAAAATACGTTTTTGTTTGCTTGCTAGTATGTTAATTTTTTTCCTTCCATCTTCCTATACTTTTTAGTAAGGACACAGGGCGACAAGAAAAACAAAAACATCACATGTGAAATATTTTAGCCTAAAAATTGTAGATTCAACTGGGGTTTAAAGAAATTCAATTTGCAAATGTTTCAAAAGAAGTGAGTTTATAATGTTCACTATGACATATCAGATTATTTGAGGTTATATTTTTAATTTTTTTATTTTCATATAAAGGAAATAAGTAAAAGAAGAATTCGAATTATGTAGAGGAATATTGAATATAATTACATTAGAACATGAATAACAAGATGTAAAATTCAGTTGAAGATTGTATACCACTTTTGTTGTTTGAAATATATGTAGGAGATTTCCAATGCAGACGTTTCTTAGCACAATTTCAAGCAACCGGTCAGTGCCTTAATTCTTCAGTCGTTATTTTGGCTAATTTAAAATGTTCGATACGGTAGGGAATAATGTTTTAAATCCTTTTAGGTTATGTTTCCCCATTGTATTTAAACAAGTCTTTTCTTTCCATAACCTTTCTTGTTAAAGCTGTATTGCACACATCAAAACTGGATTTATGAAAACATTAAAATAAGATCTACATTCTTGGCTATTTCATATTCCAAATATGTTTCATTTTGCCTGTGGTCCTGTGAAATAATATTAAAGTGTTTTCTTTTTTATTTAACATCAAATGTATATTTTTTGTTTTTTTTTTTTTAATTTTATGTTATATATAATTTTATTTTCCTTTTTTAATATTAAAGCATATATATCTTTTTATATAGTTATTATTTATTATTAAGGTATATGATTTCAAATTATATACTCAATGAGTTTAAAATACAAATACTAACAAACTAAATGATGATGGTGATTGTGGGTGGTGGGGGATGTGTGTTGTTGTTGTTGTTTGTTTGTTTAGGAAGATTATTAATAATTAAAATAGAATACATAGTTCCAATGTGTTTATATATTTATAGACGTTATATTTATGTTTTAACTTTTCTTTCTTTTAAAAACTAAACAAATTTTCTTTTCGTTATATCAATGTAAAAAAAATGAATTATTTTTTACTTGTTTTAAACAATTGTTAAATATATATGTAAGTGTTATTTATAGCATATAGTGTATACATTATTATATGTGTATTATGTGTTGTGTTTTGCAATTTAAACTTTTAAAATTAATATTATTGCAGGCGGGGGAGGGGAGGATAGAATAGAAAAATGCAAACTTTTTAATACAGATTTTAAACCAAAAAGTTGGTGTAGTTCTTTTTTTTTGCGTTTTGAAAAGCAATAACAATTTAGGCGTAGTTATGTTTCAAACAAAATTTTGAAAGAAGCATTTTTAATTTTAGTAATGAGATTAACAAATTGGGTTGGAAACAGTTGGAAAAAAATTTTTAAGTTATTTTATATATTATGTATTACTTTGTATATTGTTTTAATTTCTACTCATGTTAATTCTGATTTACTTCTTTTAGGCTGGGTTGTGTTTTTTTGTTTTGTTTTTATTATCAGTTAATATTAAATGTTAATGGTTTGTGTGGGTGTTTCTAATTCTAAAATCTAATAGTTTTTTCTTTATTTATTACATACAATTAATATGTAAAATAACTTTCTTTTCTTCTTCGTATATATAAATAATATGTTGTGTAAAGCCTATTTAAAGCTTAAAGGAGTACAAAGACAAAGATTTTCTTTAGGATTTGTTTTCAATGAAGGAAGTGTTTGGATTTTAGAAAAGTTTCTCAATGAATTTATAATATGTTGGGTTAGTTTGTTGTATTTTTTGTTGTCCTGTTTCTTTGAAACATTTTCAAATATAATTTTAAGTAAGTAGCCCAGCTACTTGTTTTGACAAGGAAAATATTTAGAAAAAAAGAATTGCACAAATGTTTTTTTAACTGTTTTGGAAACTTTATAAATCAACAATATTTAAGTTAATCCATGGACAAAATACAGTAGAGTCTCGATAATTAACACACCAATAAAAGGAAAACCTCAATATTTTATAATAAACTGTCTGTTCCCTTTGTATTTAACACCAATAAATGAAAACCCAGATTCTTCAAAAAGAAATAGCAGGCTGCTTGTGTTACAATTTATCGATATTTTACTGTAGGTGAAATCTGATGTTAAAAGGATATTTCACAT
This sequence comes from Musca autumnalis, assembly GCF_047663935.1. Classification (NCBI taxonomy): domain Eukaryota; kingdom Metazoa; phylum Arthropoda; class Insecta; order Diptera; family Muscidae; genus Musca; species Musca autumnalis. The sequence continues at coordinate 243,041,629 of NW_027411755.1, forward strand.
TGAAATTAATGCAAAGCGGTGACTTTATTTGATACCGGTCAAAATATACAGCCCAATTCTAAAAATTTAGAACGTACTTTTCTTATTACAAATACACAGAGAGAGAGAGAGGGCAAAATAGGAAAAAATATGGATCAGACTCGGTTAGGGAAGGAAGAGGAGGAGCAAGCGAAGAATAAATTTTTACTGGTGACCCTATAATGCAGTCAAACACCCTTCCCATTTATATGACCATTTACTTTGAAGTTTAGCTTTTCAATGACCCACTGAACGACTGTCAATAAATAATTCACATGCCCCTAAAAATGTTGGTTTGCAGAGAATTATTCTTTTCCGCTAATTTCCTTGGAGGAGCTTGGCCCCCGGAGTGCGTGAATACGAATAGTACATTTGTTCAATCCTCTTCATACGTCTACCTCACCCACTGTCTACTTGAGACTTGTTGTAATCTGTTCACGCAAACGATCATCTGGCAACCGATTATGGGCGGTACAAGTCTAAACGTTAAATGGAAGAAGTATCTGCCGCAACTCCAAAATATATGTTAGACACAACCCGGAGTACTGGGGCCATACGGTCTACAGACAGTAGGGTTAGGGATGACAGTGGATGAGCCCCCATAATGGTCAACGGTAGCGTCCAAAGACTTCAAAAAGGTTTACGCACATGCTTAGACGTTTTCTGAATATTATTCTCTCAAAGATTTTCCTAGTGCTCACAGGCAAAAAAAACCCTACCAAATTTTGTCATCGGAACATGGAAGAAAGAACCAAAGGAAATATTAATCTCACAAGAGGTCACAGCCATTTGCCAAATCCCCTGCAATTGTGGCAAGCTCCATGTGTTTGAGAGGGAGCACATAGTGCTCATTTTCCAAGATGGTTCAGAGAAGACTCACTTGGTTTGCGGCTGAAGTGTACCGATGTTTCAATAGTTTCAGAGATTGAACCTTCCTTCAACTCTCGCTTCATCCCGTATAAGTCTCTCTGCTAAAGGACAACCCACAACTAGGCAAATATTATCTAAAGTATTCTAATGAGTCTGCTAATGCAATCAACAGCAGTTCTTCTTGCTGTGAAATTAAGCCTTTCGGCGAAAGCTACAGATTTTCGCAGTTTTTCGCTGCCTTGGATCTTAAAATTCAGCACAGAGATAAAACAATTAGAGTAGTCAGTCCGCCTTTTAGCTAAAGATTCTCTAGTGTCTTCTAACGGGTCAATCAATATTCTATGCAATGAAAGGAACCTTTAGGCAGTTCTTTTTACTGTTGAATTAACCCTTTCAGTGGAAGCCGTTCTTTGTGATTCGTTTCCAAAATTGTTTAGACTTGCTCTGCTTTTTCAAGGATTCATTTTACGTCTCCTTTGAGTTGGTTTGCAGCTGACACGTTCGGTTGTTTCCTTCGTTTCAGATATCGAAAGATCTTCATGGGTTTTTCTTAATCTCTTTAGTGGGTCTTGGGGAAATTGAAGTACAGGCAAACAACTATAAGGGCAGTCAGTCAGCCTTTCAGCTAAGGATTCTCTAGTCTTTTAATGGGACAATTTTCTATACTATCAAAGGAAGCTTATGCAGCTCTTCTTGCTGTGGAATTAAACCTTATTTAGTAGTTGTTTCAAAGACGGTTAAGAGTTGCTTTGCTTTTTCAAAGCTCAATTTTATACCTTACCCGAGTTATTTTTAGGCTGATGTTCTCTAGTTTTAGAGATCAAACTTTCTTTCATTTTCTTTCCGTATAATTTTTTATTTATAATTTTTGTTCGATACTCAGGACGCCAGATTATTTTTAGGCTGATATTCCTTAATTTTAGAGATCAAACTTTCTTTCTATTTTAATTTTCTTTCCCTATAATTTTTTTTTCGATACTCAGGATGCCATAATATTTTCGTAACCGAAATATTGAGTATTGGGCTCCTATTATTATTACCGGAAAAATTAGAGATATGTTCTTTAGTTGGAAAGAAATTAAACAGATTGTGAATGATAAAATACCTTGGAATAGTTTCAAACTCTTTAGGAAGTTACATATATGGAAATAAAGGAAAAGCCATTGTAAAAGTAAATCGCCTTATGTAGACCTAGAAACTTCAATCTTCTAGAGGCTAATCGAAGATCAGCTTTTTATAAAAAACGTATAGATAGATTCAAAATCTTTAGAATATGATCCCTCCGGATAAAGGCCATTGTATAATAGGAACATATGAAGGGTGTTTCGCCAGCATGTTGTCGTATATGATTGACCACGTGTTCCTAGCTTGTAATGTGAAATGCTGTATGTTGTCGCACGTGATATAATGAGTGTTCCTTAAGGCCTCGTCACATCTTTTTTTGAAAAAAAAAATCATCACAACGAAGATGTATTTCACCTTATTTACAAGAAAAAAAACTACAGATCCACAGTCTTCAAAATACGCCTGAAACCCCCTGTTTTTGTAACTAAGTTTTGTTCATTCGTCTATATTCGTAATAATCTAGGCATCCATAGCTCAGCCCCTAGATAACATACATACCTAGTTAAGGATTCTTCATTTAAAAATCAGCGTTCTATATTCGCGCTAAGGCGGGTAAATCGATCTACAATTATCAAATAATTCGTCTTCTTCTATCTATAGAAAATGTTCCCCAAGAAGACGGAGTTATTTCCATCTAAATTTTCTACACTTTTGAAGGTTAAGTTCTCCATAAAATTATCCTTTATCCCTGGATTCTTTAGGGTGCAAAGATTTAACAATACATAAATAAATTTAATTCAACCCAAATATGTATATAAAATACAAAAAAATAAATTATAAACATTCTCAGAAATACCTACAAGAAAATCCAAAAACAAATCTTTGTTGTTTGTTTCTTTTGAAATCCTATGAAAATCGCTTCATTCTCCTTTTTCACTTTGTTTATAATTATTGTTGTTATAATTATGTATTAGTTGATTTTTGCATATACTCCGATTATGATTCCATTTTTATCAATCAAATCATTCTTTTGCCTTTACCATATTATGATATTGGCATTTTGCTTTTGTTGTTAGTAAACAACTGGATGTTGTTCAACATTAGGTGGCGGCATATGTTGTAGCTGTTGCATGGCAGCACGGGCCAATTCGGGATCTTGTATTAAAGCAATTGGCACTTGTGGTGGTGGTTGTTGTTGTTGCTGGGCTTGCTGCTGCTGTTGTTGCTGTTGGTTTGCCTGTTGTTGCTGCTGCTGTTGATTTGCTTGATGGGCTGAGGCAACAACAACATTTGTAGCTGCTTGTTGATGGTGAGCTTGTTGTTGATTTTGCTGCTGCTGCTGTTGTTGTTGCTGCTGCTGATGATGTTGCCTTTGCTGTTCCTGATGTTGTTGCAATTGTTGTTGAGCTGCCGCTGCTGCAGCAGCCTGTTGCAATGATAATTGCATTAATTGATGTTGATGTTGCTGCTGTTGTTGTTGCAATTGATGGGCAGCAGCTGCTGCAGCCGCTGCAGCTTGTTGCTGTTGTTGGTGACTTGTCACCACCTGTTGCTGTTGCTGCTGTTGCAATTGTTGTTGCTGCTGTTGTTGTTGCTGCTGTTGGGCCTGTGCCGTCGGCTGGGTTTGTGGTGGAGGTGCTTGTTTTTGCGCGGCATGAGATGTTATGGTTGATGTTACCAAAGGCACCAGTCCTGTGGTCAATTGCACTGTATTGCCTCCAGCACCAGCTGTTATCTGTTGTATGGTATGGGCAATGGGAGCTGTTTGCAAGGGAGCTAAAGAGAGAGAGAGAGAAGAAGACAATGAAAGAAATGCAAATAAAAATTCTTCAACTTTTATCAATTATATTTAAATAAAAATAGTATTGGGCCATTGCACCGAGGCCAATTTTCCGAAAAGCCTGTCCAGAAATCGAAAAAAACAGTTGTATCAATTTACACTAAATAGTGTCAGATATTGTTTATAGGAGTCTACTGCGTGTAGTTGTGCATAAATATACACGTTTATTGTTTAGTAAGTGGGTATAAAAGCAGGTCCAAGTGACCTTATTTAAAAATATTCTCAATATTTAAGTTGTTTATTAAAATCTTATAATATCCAAAATAAACAACGGTTTTAATTTTTTGTAATTGTAATGAAAGGTATGTGAAACGTATTTAAAACGTTAAGTGTCGCGAATGAAGTGCGCGTTTTTTAAATAGTTGATGTTCGTGTTTGTTGATTTTTTTAAGATCAATTTTCACAAAAAGCGATGAAAATAGTTATGAGTAAGATCGAGTTGGGCTGTGTAACTTATAATTTCATAAAAAGGGAAGAGTTTTTTACCAATTTCCATCGAAACATCCTGCACATATTTGCACTTTTCGTTTATGTGATATTTTGTCTTGCAGGTATATACAGATTTTTTTTCGTTCAGAATGTCAGTATATAGTATAGGGTCACTTTCTGGCGTTTGGGTATAATTTAGAGTTTTGATATATTCTAAGACCTATAGTAAAATTTTATGGCGAACAAATTTCTAGAATATTTTGGTCTGATCCGACCACATTTTATAGGATATTTTAAAGATTTGTGGAAAAACGGACCAAAAGGACCCCTTTTATGACTCGCACGAGGTTTAATTTTTTTAAGAAAAATATTCCTCGCATTCTTGTCAGTAAAGTTGCCAAAGACATTATACACCTAAAGTGCAAGGATTCCAAGTGATCTTAACTCAAATATTTCCAAAACTGTAGAAATGGTTGAAGCTTGCACCCTATTTTAGTTTCTTGGTTTTTTTGGCAAAATTGATACCGATATTTCCTTGGTATATAATGCAAATAGAGATTTCATTTCTTTTGTGACTTATAGTGAAATTTAGATGAGAACATTTTTGTCTTTGACGCCGTTCTTCTAAAATGATGCCTTGTATGACAATTTTTCCAAAACCAACATGAAGTACGACCTTAACCCTAAAATGTGTTTATAATTTTGCATATTTCTGGAGTTTAGGTAAGATATAGAGTTTTGTAGTATTCTAGGACCTATAGTAGAAATTGATGGCGAACAAATTTGTAGAATATTTTGGTCTGATACGATCTCATTTTATATGAGAAGGGACCAAAAAGACACCTTTAATGACCGTCTAAGGGTTAAAAGATACGAAAAATAAAATCAGCGACCAGAAAAACATAAGAACATAAGGTTATGTCTAAATCCATTCATTGCAAACATTGCTGATCGTTACCAATATCATGATTTCATCCCGTCGAAGGGTACTTTTATTTCAATTGGCTTTTTCAGCTTCTTTGATTTTATGGTTTTTTTATTTTCTATTACTTACTTAATTCACTTATAACTGGTTTAATTTCTTGTTTTATCTGCGGCAAAACCCCAGCAGGTATTATGGGATGTGGCACTGGTGGAGGTGGCATTGGGGCATTTGGATGATTCATTTTCATGTGACGTTTTAAATTGCCTCTTTCCACAAAAGCCTTACTGCATAGTGTGCAAGCATGGGGCTTCTCACCCGAATGAGAACGCATATGAGAAACCAAATGACCTAGGGAGGCAAAAATAAAAAGAAAACAAATAAATTGAGTTATCATAACCTCACTTTTGATATATTTTATGCCATGAAATTAAGGCTTTGATGCTAATTGACACTTCTTACCTTTACATATAAACGTCTTGGGGCATTTTTCACACGAAAATGGCCGCTCCATTTCCTGACCCTTTGTATGACTACGTTGATGGAAGAGCAAATTACCCTTGAGCGGGAACGATTTGCCACATGTCTCACAGGCAAATGGACGATCGCCGGTATGACAACGTGACATATGATTAATTAAATGTTCTTTGCGCGTAAATGGCTTGTTGCAGACATTACAACAATGTGGATTATCACTTGAATGCTGGCGCATGTGATTATTTAAATGTTCCTTGCGTGTAAATGTCTTCTGACAATATTCACACTTGTGCGGCGAATCGCCTGTATGCAGGCGTACATGATTCGTCAAATGTTCCTTACGCGTAAAGGTCTTTTTGCAATAGCTGCAACGATGCGGTGACTCGCCTGTATGTTGACGAACATGATTGGTTAAATGTTCCTTGCGCGTAAATGTTTTAGCACAAAATGTACATTTGTGCGGTGATTCCCCGGTATGTTGGCGTACATGATTAACCATATGATCCTTACGGGTAAAGGCCTTTGTACAATAGGTACATTTGAAGGGTGTTTCGCCAGTATGTTGCCGGATATGATTGACCAAGTGTTCCTTGCGTGTAAACGTTTTCATACAATAGGTGCAACGGTGAGGTGATTCGCCTGTATGTTGTCGCACATGATTTAATAAATGTTCCTTGCGCGTAAACGTTTTTGAACAGAAATCACAACGATGAGGTGTTTCGCCTAAAACAGCGAAAAAAGGAAAGGAACGTGCAAGGACCACATTAATCATTATTATTTTTTTAAAGAATTGAACGAAAAAAGAAAACGAACGAAAAGAAAAATTTGTGAGAAAGGGTAGGTGTGTGGGTGTGATATCGATAACATTGACATAGACGACTCTGATAAAAGTTCTGAATTAAATTGGCAATAGTATCTAGACTGCTATTGTGCATAAGCCAAAATAGAAAAACGAAGTCTTTTGAATATAAAGTTTGAGGTTATCTACTGAAGAATCGTGGTTTTGGTACAGATTTCTTCATTTTGGCAAATTGCAAGCGGATATTGACATGACATCAATGGCAATGAAATATATCTGCAGATTATATTGTAACGTATTGAACCATATTGAACATGTTGCGGATCAATGGGTCATTTCTACTTCAAAATAGCATTATTTAAAACAATGACAATGCCACTGGGAGATTCAAGAAAAAATTACTAGAAATGACATTTTTTTACTTCAAAATACCGTTATTTAAAAGAACAATTGTGCCACAGAAGGAGGTTCACGGAATAAATTTTCTAGAATCTTTATATTTATTATTTTTGAACATCACACATACCCTTTACTATCCAATTAAAATACAATAGCTTGGAGATAAAATACCATTTGGAGGATTTGTTTAGTATTTGGAATACAATGGAAATACTTAATGATTAATGGTGGAAGTTTTGAAGTATTATTAAGCAAATAAAATACAAAATATTTTTGATTATAGAACCAATAACATTTTCTCCAAACTATCGTAAATAAATCAATTGAGCCTTAACCTTACATTTTTTATATTCATCAATAAAAGGATAACAAAACTACCACCATTAATTTATATAATTATTTTTATAAACAAAATTTGACATATTGGATGGATATTATCTCACCGGTGTGTTGATGTATATGATTGGTTAGATGTTCTTTGCGCGTAAACGTTTTCGGGCAATAGGTGCAACGATGCGGTGATTCGCCCGTATGTTGTCGCACATGATTTAGCAAGTGTTCTTTGCGCGTAAAAGTTTTCGAACAGATGTCACAACGATGGGGTGTTTCGCCTGGAAAAGCGAAGAGACAGAAGAAGAGAAGGGTATTTTTTTGTTTTGTTGAACTTTGTATTTGTTTTAATTTTTTGGTATTTTTAAATTCTTAACAAAATATTACAAAAAATATAAAGTGATGATGATTTATTCTGATCATCCAATTAAAATTCAATAGATTTTTTTATTTGCTTTTTAATTGTCATTTTTTAACGTGGGAAATGTATTGTTTATAGGACAGAGAGCGGCACAGAAAGAAAGTATTTATTAGAACAGATCTGTATTATGATATTTACCGAAACGATATTTATTTGACTGAACATGAACTTATTTGATCGGAGGTGGAAAATTGGAATTGTGTGAAAATGTTATTCACATGTTCATGAAATCTTCTCTATATACAGTACTTGTGGAAAATAACCTTAAGTTATGGTAGAATTATGTATGTAGATTTATCGAATGTTTTATTATCCACTTGGTGGATCGAATGTTAGAAGAGTGCATTAAATAAGCAATTAGTATTAGTAGAATTTACACAATTAATCAAACAAATAATCTCAAAAAGATGTTTGCGTGTAAACACAACTTCTATACAAAGGATTCCAAGACAAATGATTGCACTATTTATTATAGGTGCAACTCAAAATGCTCTTCAATAAATTCCATTATCACTGTTGTTTAAGGCTGAATAATAGCAATAAAAATGACAACAGGACTTTTAAAGGGACACATAGGAAGACTTACTAAACATACTCTATTATATATGAATAAAATATGATGTCGTTTGCAATGTAGGAAGGTTCGCTACAGTTCGAGTCATACTCTGATTAAACCTGAAAGAAAAGTCTCCCTATTATCGAATCATCACATCTTAAGGCCGCACTCGCATCAATTATTTGAAAACGAAGCGACCAAATTTCAGACAGTTTGCCAATCATCGTTTCAGAGAAGTGCACAATCTTTTTGTGGGCTATAAAAAGCGAGCAAAAATTCTGGCAAATGTGAAAGGTAGAGAACGTTTGCACTTTTGGCGCATCTAACAAAACCTTTACGATCACCAGCATGGATTTCGCAAAGACAGCACGCCATTTCCACATTTTCAGTGGAAGACCACGTTAAACACATAAACCAGAGTCGTTCCAACCCTGAAGACCCAAGTGTTAGTGAATTTACTCTTGAAGTCGACAGACTAGTAGCAGGTCATTATTGGAAAAAGTGGTTAGATCGGGGAAACGGTTATATCGTTCCCGAATCCGGGAAAACGGCTTGGCAGTGACAGATTTACAGAGGACCCCGGGAGTGATAGGGCGAAGAGGAGTGTATAGGAAATGGAGATGAATTGGCCACACCTTAAGAAACAATCTTCATAGGATAACCAGCGCTTGAATGCAATCCCCAAGGATCACGAAATCGAGTTCGACCAAGAAACACCTAGCGACGAACAATAAACCAAGAAGTCTAAGACAAAATAACCTTAGATAGGAAGATGCAAAAACAAAGGCAACTAATCGTGGAAGATGACGATGCTTAATGGAAGCCCTATGCTCCAAAAGCGGTAGCAAGAGAAAAAAAAACAAGTAAAAATGTTTCAGTCGGCTTTGAGGACAGAGCTATACCCTCAGCCTGTTTGAATTTACTCAACAACACAACTGAAATCCTTTTCATCAAAAATTATGTTTTTATATGCCTGCCTGCCGTCTAAAACGGCCAAACATACGTGGGGTCTAAAATATTATTTTGATGAGACACATTTTGGTCGTATTAAAGTGTATATACCTTTAATGTATGCGGATGATTGTACGATCGTGGCGTTTGGTCCTACTTTTTTCATAAACGCCGCTCCCCTGAACAAATTGGTCGATGGTGTCCTGATTACGACCAATAACTATCCCAAAATATTGGATGTAACATTTGTCCCCCGCCGGGGATAACAATCTTGAAGCGATGCGGGGGCTAGACGTCACATCTTCTCATTTGACTTCTTGTAGTGTTGAACTGGGAGGCTGTGATCGACCAAAGGTTATCCACTCTCTGTCACGCACCAATTTAGTGCACTGGAATTCAAAGTGTATCTCTGGATTGAGTGACATATATTTGGTAGCGATCTCCTACCAAAGTAATTGTGAGATCCCCTAACACCGGGGTGTTATGCGACCTCGTGCTCATCGGTGTTCTCAAGGTTTGCAGTTAGGGTACCAACTGTATTCGAACGGAGCCTCGCTGATACCTGGGTACCTCAGCGAGTAGTCAGTGCCCTAGTCATGGTAGTGGAGGGCTATGCCATGTCCGTCCTCAGTTCCCCCATAAAATCATCTACTTATGGATAAAGAATTTAATATAAAAACAAACAACCCCAATTCCGATACACCCTCATCATCGACCATGGCTATGAACCCGGACAATGTTGCACCTCGTGCGAATAATCAATCCCTGGGCGGGGACGTTGATAGAACGACAGTGGACAGTGTGAACGACGCCATCAATAAGCAGAGCAGGGAATTGCTCGAGCTCCTGAGGGACAGCGATAGTCTCCGACTAAGTCAGGAGAGCCCCCCTCCATGGGACTGGGAGAGTTGGGAGGATGATGAGATGGATATTACAATTATCCCATCTCAATCATCCACCGCTACTCTCTCTCGTGCACTGGAGAGCTCCAACCTTACGGTCGGGGATCCGGCTCCCTCGGGGGCTGAAGTGTCGGTCGATTCCGATAAACCCCCCCTAAACAGGCAAGATGCCTTGGTGGAGGATGCTTTGGAGGAGGATACGACGACGGCCTCTCCAAAGTCTCCCTCAACCAAAGCCAATAAATCTCGGCAGAAAAAAGATAGATACAACTATCGTAGAGCTGTCTTCTACTGCCAGAGGTTTATTGGCAAAGACCCTTCCGAGGTGACCCAGTCGGAATTTAGGGAAATTGGCCTGAAGATCCGATTTGTGAGGCGTTTCGAACGGAAATACCCTCACATTGAAAAGATCTTCCTGCCAATCGACCAAATTCCGACCCCTGTCGAGGCTGCAGTCTCCAGCCCAGCGGCTGAGACAAGGGCAACCTCTACAGGGAAAAATACAAATCCGGTGCTGTCAAACTGCTCGAGCCCTTTGCGGACGTCCTTGACGACCGCGGTAGGATCGAGCAAGTTGGCTCCACCGGCCCCGAAAACGACGGAACGCAAGGGAAACACTGGTGTGATCCCTTCCGTTTCGAAGTTGGCGCAGGGAAGATCGCAGCCACAAGCTAGACAGCCGCCAAAGGTACCGCCTATGTCGACTGTCTCGTCGGTGGCTGCCATCGGACCCGCCGGGGTAAAGAAAGGTGCGGATCTAGTAGGGGCGACTGTGCAGAGGACTGGGCAACAGACCACTGTTAAGCCATCGTCACCTGCTAGACCTCACCCTTCTGATGTGAAGGGCGGTGCTGGCACTGTGAAAGGCCATGGGGTGGTGGCGGGAGATGGACCATCGACCTCTAAGCAGAGCGGATACTCAAGGACATCTGCGCAGGAATGCGTTAAGAGGGTAAGGTCCTCTGAGGATCCGCATCCTGTTGCCAAGAGGGTGGTGGATCGTCGACCGACCAACCTAATGGGCCCGCGCTCACAGGGGACCGGTCATATGAAGACAGTAGGGGCTCAACCTGGGAGGGCCAGTAAAGCTGACCCAAGTCCGATGCCCTCACGGTCTTCAAATGACAGGACACCGAAGCCAGCGAGCCTAGAAGGGGTGATCGCCCCGGAGAATCTCCGTGTGGCAATCATCAATAAGGCTGATCTGGATGGGAGGATCAGCGATACGCACTGGATCGCAGTGGAACGCCTTCTCCGGAAGGCCATCACCTCCGATGAGGTTGACGCCGGCAAGACCGGCTTCGGCAGGGCGGTTATCCAAAGGGGAATCAGAATCCTCTATTGCCAGGATGAGGAGTCGAGAGACTTCCTCATCCAGTTGATAGAGGGTGCTGGTGACCTCTGGGACGGCTGCATGCTGGCTGCTGTCCCTGTTGACGAGATACCCAGGAGGAGTGTAGCCACAACGTGGGTGCCTCCTCCTGACTCTGATGCAGGGGAAGTAGTCAAGATGCTGAGGAAGCAGAACCGGGGCCTTTCTGTGGATGGCTGGAGGCTCCTCAAGCACTTTAAGGAGAGAGACGGCATGGTGATGCGATTCACCATAGATGATAAGAGTGCGGACTACATCAGAGACTGTGGGGGAGTGCTGTTTTTCGGGTCCGGAGGACTTCGGTTCCGGCTCTCGAAGTCGCAGTAAGGTAGTTCAGCAGCATGGCCTTCGGGTGCTGCAGATCAATCTGCATCACTGTAAGGCTGCGGCTGCTGAACTCCTTCTCTCCCTCACAGACTCTGCAGTAGATATTGCTTTGGTCCAGGAACCCTATTTGTATAAAAATAGGGTTTCTGGACTAAACAATGAGCACTTCTCATTATTCTATACGAATAATGGAGACAAGGTAAGAACCTGTATTGTAGCTAGGAAAAGTCTAAACCTTATTCAACTCTACAATTACAGTGATGGCGATACGACTGTAGTGAGGCTAGACGAAGTTACCGGTAGGGCTTTAGTTCTGGCCTCGGTCTACATGCCGTATGAGGCTCCCGACCCACCTAGCGGATTGGTGCGCAAACTAGTGGAGGAGACGACGGGCAGATGCAGGTTGGTGATGGGCTGCGATGCAAATGCACATCACTTCCACTGGGGAAGTAGAGACACCAATGCGAGAGGTGAGTCCATATTCGATTTTATTTTAGCTAATAATCTACGAGTATGTAATAGGGGTAACACTGCCACCTTCCATAATAGGGTAAGGGAGGAGGTTATTGATCTCACCCTTACAAATATGGAAGATACAGCCATAGTGGACTGGAGGGTATCGGAGGAGTGCTCCTTTTCAGATCACAGAGCGATACACTTTCAAGTCCACCATGGAAGTAAAAGGCAACCGCCTCATAGGAATCCAAGGAGGACAAACTGGGAAATCTACAGCTCCCTCGTTTCCTCGAGGTTGTGTGAGTTCCCTGAACCACGCACAACGGAGGAAATAGATGGCCAAGTTGCAGATCTCACGCGTGTCCTCCAGGGTTGTTATGAGAAGTCTTGCCCATTATCTTATCCTGGTAGGAGAACTCAACCAGTCTGGTGGAACAACGAGCTAGCAAAGCTTAGGAAAAATAGCAGGAAAGCTTTTAATAAAGCTAACAGCACCAAATCTGATACCGATTGGAACCTCTACAGAGAGAGTTTCAATCGGTATAAAAGTGAAATCAGGAAAGCTAAGAGAGACTCGTGGAAAAGCTTTAGTGAATCCATAGAGGGGGTTAATGCAGCAGCGAGATTTCGTAAGGTGATCTCGAAGGACCCTAAACCCTTTGGGAGCATCAAACGGGATGACGGTACCTGGACTAACTCCGCTCTAGAGACTCTAGATCTGTTGACAGGAACACATTTCCCCGGAAGTGAGGATGCCAGCTCGAGTACACCTTGTGTGGACAGAAGCAGGACCCGCACTCCGGGGGAAGTGGCTCTTGTCAATAGATTAATAAGCCACCACAAAATCTCATGGGCGATTAGTACTTTTCAGCCATATAAGTCTCCTGGACCTGATGGAATCATTCCAGCGATGCTTCAGAACGCACCGACTGTTTTGATAACCATTCTTCAGAAGAAGATCCACTCCTCTCTTGAATCGCTGGGTGTCCCCCCTATCCTAATAGATTGGATTGACAGCATGCTTAGAAGCAGGCTTATCAATTCAAATATTGGGGAGAGCTCCATTAGGAGATCTGTCACCAGAGGCACACCGCAGGGGGGAGTCCTATCGCCCTTGCTCTGGCTACTGGTGATAAATGGGATACTCAGGGAATTCGACAATCTAGGAACTAAGGTAGTTGCTTATGCGGATGATGTGGTCATCCTGATTAGCGGGAAATTTCTGTCCACATTGTCTGATTTAATGCAAAGAGCACTTGCCAAACTCTCACGCTGGGCTCACACCAATGGACTTGGCGTGAATCCGGCAAAGACAGAGCTGGTGCTCTTTACTAGAAAAAGAAAGACCGCCGAGTTCGTTCCACCAACACTAGATGGAGTGCAGCTAAATCTTTCTACGGAGGCGAAGTACCTGGGAGTGATTCTTGACCATCAACTTAGATGGAAAAGGAACACGGAGGAGCGCACTAAGAGGGGTCTAATTGCACTCTATTCTTGCAAGAACTCAATAGGTAGGAGCTGGGGTCTGAGACCACATATCATACACTGGTTGTTCTTGACAGTGGTATGCCCCATTTTGACCTATGGGTGTCTTGTTTGGTGGCAGGCCCTGAATAGCAAGTCCAATTTGTCCAGGTTAGCTACTGTGCAAAGATCTGCTTCAGTTCTTATTACAGGAGCAGTGAGAAGCACCCCTCAAGCGGCACTGAGTGCAATACTGAATATCCAGCCACTGGACATTTCTGTTCAGTATCTAGCATCCCGTAGTGCCTTGAGGCTCAAGGAGCTTAATCTTTGGCGATCCTCTGGGTCTGGACATGCTAGTATCTTACACCAGCTCAGCGGTCTGATCGGACTCAGTGACGTAGGGAGTGTAACTGACTACATTTCGCCTTCGCTGGATTTCGATGCAGCGAAGGTCTCTATCCCTGACAGAAGTGAATGGGAGCATGGCAGGCCACTACCCGATAGCCTCTCCATCTTTACTGATGGTTCTAAGATGGCTGAAGGTACTGGAGCGGGGGTGTACTGTGAGGAGTTGAACATTAGGCGTTCATATAAACTCAATACAAATTGCAGTGTTTTTCAAGCGGAAGTCTTCGCAGTATTGAAGGCCCTGGAATTGGTAGTAGGACTGACGGATCAAGTAGGTAGGACAGTCACAGTCTACGTAGATAGTCAGGCTGCCCTTAAGGCGCTTGGGTCATATACTATCAAATCTAGGATCGTTCAAAATTGTAGGTCCACCTTAAAAACATGTAATTTAAGCGTAAACCTTTGTTGGGTGCCAGGACACTGCAATGTTGAAGGAAACGAGATTGTTGACGAATTAGCAAGGCGTGGTTCCCAGTCCCCTGACCTTACGGTAGAGGAATATGTCAGGCCACCGCTCTGCTACTTCCTCGGCAAACTCAGTCAGTTCTATGCAGAGAAAACCGTAAGAATTTGGCAAGACGCACCTGGTTGCAAGGTGTCGAAGTCAATCTGGCCGGCAATCTCAGGGCGTAGAACTGCGTCCCTTCTCTCACTATGCAAGTCGGAAATCAGAATAGCTACAGGGGTCATTACTGGCCACTGTAGAATAAGATCTTTGACATGTAAGTGGGATGATAATAACATTGAGTACTGTAGGTTATGCGAGGATGAGGAGGAAACGGAGACAATCGAACACCTTTTATGTAGATGTCCTAGACTGATGGCCAAAAGGCATAGACTATTTGGTGTACATGTGATTGACTCTCTATCTTACTTCTCCTCTATTGACCCTACTATCCTGGTGGTTTACTGTAAGAGTCTAAAGTGGCTCTGGGGCGGGTCAGAACAGGCTTAACACAGTCTAGGAAAATAATCTCTTTTTCTTCTTCTTAAAACAATCTGTTACTCTCCTTTACAATTACTCACTCTTCTTATTCTTTTCTCTTTTGTCTTATCATTTTCACCTTCCCTCCTTCCCATCTTTCCACCTAATCCACAATCTCCTCCCACATAGCTCACCATATCATCATAAACAGCCTTGCATCATCATCTGCAGGCCTACAGCACCATTCAGAATATAATCTGCAGTCTCACAACATCATACAGAATCGCTCACAACAAGGAACACATCACACCATCTGCACTCACGCACCACCGTATACCGTATGCACAAATCACCATATACCCATCAGTCACACAACACCATAATCTGTAGTCACGCAGCATTATGCAGCCTCGCCAATAACAAGAATCACATCACACTTCCCACTACACATCAACATCATCAGCACTCACACATCACCACATAGCAGCATCTAATATCATCTCATCCATAGTCCACATTGAATCTTCCCTTCAACACTATCCATCATCCATCCATAAAATCCACAACCGCACACTTTATCATCATCAACAGCCTTGTATCAACATATGCACCATTCAAAACATACATCATAACTCATGACTCCTGTACACCATCATCACCACACGTAACATCAAATAACAAATCCATAATAATAAACAACATATCACACTTCTACTTCACACCATCACCTACTATGTACACTTCACCATAAAGCAGCATCTATAATCACTTCATCAAATACAACATATATACTTCAATAGTCAGGATGATCACAATGGACCTCAAGGTCTCCGAGTGGAGTGGCTGCCAGCACGGCAGCTGCGCATCCTAAACCTAACCTAACCTAACCTAACATTTGTCCAAACAATCCACAGATATTTGAAATAATAAAAGAAGTAGGAACAATGTTCTCAAGTTGCTGGCCGGCAGAACTTATGATGCTCACAAAGAAACACTTTTGACCTCTTCTAGAGCAATGAAAAAGGCTGTGGTAAGTTACGCGGCGTCAGTGTGGTATGCAACCCAGTGAAATACTATTCAAACCTGCCAGAATGCCGTCCTGAGGAATGTAACAGGGTTTTCTCCTCATGACTCCAGACGATCATCTTAGTGAGTAGGTGAAGATTTTACCGGTGATGTAATATGTTGTTGATGCAGTACCTGCTTGGGTATTATCGTCGTGAGCATTCATGCCACAACATTGTGGACAGTCTTCTCCTAACGACTTAGAGAATGTTGCTTGACTTATCACGGTGAACTTCGCCACGCTATTTGAGATCGTCAAACAAACAACCTTCAGGAACGAGAAGTCTAAACTCCGTAGAGTAAAATAGGGGCTCCCCAAGAGTGCATATGATTTATCCATCTTTTGTGGCAGATTAAACTTCTATATTTTATAGATCTTGCCTTGCCGTCTTCCGCCTCCAAGCGAAGAAAATATCCGCCACTAAATCTACTGCCATATTATTTTCCAAATGACCGCCACTGGATGTCCAGGTCAATGGTATAGCAATGTTGTGGTAGCCATCTTAATCATCACATAATGAAACATACCCCTTGAAATCTAAGTGTATTCACCCAGCAAACAAGACACAAGATCTATATTTATAAATAACATTCACAAATATCAAGCATTCCAAACATTAACCTATAGCAATCTCACGGCAGCGGGTTATTTCGTACCGGATTGACCCGAGGAGTCCGTAGTGTTTCGACGACCTATGGTTTCATGTGGCTATAACAACATTAACCTATTTCCAAAATTTTTCATGAGTATGTATGTATATGTCATCAATTGTTGGAAAGAATACTTCTAGTTCATTAAGAATTTGAAATGTCCAATTACAGGTAATTCGAGTGGACCGGTTTGTATTCGAACTTTTTATTTGGTAGAAATATCTATGCCGTACAAATGTTGGCGACTTATATACTGCCTTTGTGAGTCATCGTGCGCTCCATCCAAACAGACGGACGAACATGGCTAAAACATACATAACAAGAGGGGGCATAATATCATTATTTCGATGCTGCACAGGAAGGACCGATTTAAAGTATATATACCCTAATTAGCTACGGGGCTGCGACAATCATCTTCATCATTCGGCTTTGGACAAATAGACAACTTCCTTGAAGTAAATTTCAAATACAGTATATAGAGCAGAATTCAGATCTTTACCCAAAGGCAATTGAACAGTCTTTGTATTTACAAATATACATTCAAAATATATATTTAAACAAAGTATGCGATATGGTTTCTGTGTAGTTTTAAAAAAAAACAAAATTAACTTGTTACCGATGAGATAATTTTCCGAGCTTTTCATAATAGAAAGGACCCGGGTCCTTTTTTCAAATTAACAACAACAACAACAATGAATATGAAAACTGGGGGACACGGCGCGTTGCTTTTTGCATTTATTTAAGATATCAATTGTATTTTAATTGGACCTTTACAGAAATACCATAACAGAAAAAACCTCATCTTACTATTTTGGTTCGGTTCTTTTGTCACATACCTGTATGCCATAAAATGTGATTGGTAAAGTGTTCTTTGCGACTAAAACTTTTGCCACAGATCTCACAACGGAAGGGCGTATCGTTGGTATGGGAACGCATATGATTGGCCAAGTGTTCTTTGCGTGTGTATTTCTTGCCGCACACTTCACACTGATGAGGTGTTTGACCTATTAAATGTGAAAAGAAACAACAATTATGTATATATTTATAGAAAATGGAGCTTTCTCTGGATAACTTACCAGTATGCCACATATAATGATTAACATAGTGTTCCTTGCGTGTAAATGATTTCTTACAAATATCGCAACGATGCGGTGTCTCGCCCGTATGTTTGCGTACATGATTCACCATATGTTCTTTACGCGTAAACGTCTTTGCACAATATTGACAACGGAAGGGAGTCTCTCCGGTGTGGGAACGAAAATGATTTTCCAAATGTTCCTTGCGGGCAAATGTCTTCTGACAAATGGTACAGGCAAACGGTTTATCGGTCGAGTGACGTTTCATATGACGCTCCAACGAGGCATTATTGGCAAAAACATTAAAACAAACGACGCATGTAAACATGGGGCCACCTATGTGAATTTTACCATGACGTGTCAGATCCTGTGAGGTAAAGAAACCCTGACCACAAACTTGACAATTGAATGGTTTACGTTCGGTGTGATAGCGTCGGTGGACAATCAGCTGATAACGAAAAGCAAACATTTTACCACAAATATCGCAGACATGTTCGCCGGTGGAAACGACAGTGCCATCGGGGGCTAGGGTGATTTGACTTTGATCAACAGCAATACCACCCTCCATTTTGGGCAACAGTAGACCAGCTGCTGCCCCACCAGCTGTTGTGGTAGCCACGGCTGTACCTGTGGTATTGGCAATAGCTGTTGCCGCACTGGTAGTGGCCACAGCTCCAGCACCCCCGGCCGTTGTAGTTATGGTAGATTCTGTTGTTTGCTGTTGCTGTTGTTGTTGCGGCATATTTGAACCACTATTCGCCACCACAGCAGATGCACCAGCCTGCTGTTGATGCTGTTGTTGCTGCTGCTGTTGTGTTTCATTTGCATTACTCGCTGCTGCGGCAACAGCTGGAGCTACTATACTACTATTTGCTGACACTGGAATACCGGCATGAGCTGCCGCCAAAGGATGATTTATAACATCGCCATGAATCTTACCAAATACCTCATGATAGGCAAACAACTGGGATATATCTTCAATATTAACTTTATACATTTCAATGCCGGGATGGATTTTCCCTCCAACCACAACACTACCATCATCTTTTATTTCGGCTTTAGGAGTGCCCAGCGTGATGGTTGTGGCACCTGAGGTGGACGGTGTTGCCGTCGCAGCAGCAGATATGTGCTGCATTATTATCTGTTGATTACTTGTGGGAATTTTGCCATTTGTAATGAAAGGTTTTTCATCCTTTATTGTATCGTTTGGTTGTTGAACAGCAACATGTTGTTGTTGTTGCTGCTGTTGTTGATGGTGTTGTTGGGCGATTTGTTGCTGCTGCTGTTGTTGTTGCTGTCGACTTTCTTCAGCTGCAGCATTCAATGCTAGATGAGAGATGGAGAGAAATTGTTAGGGAAATTAAAAAATGTTCATGGAAAAAATGGTGAGATGTTCCGGTCAAGCATGATTTGAGCCTTTTCTGATTGTAAACCCGAACATAATGGTAATGAATCGAGATTCCGGACGAGAGAAAATTAATCGAAAATGTGGTAAATATAAAGGTAGTGTCTTGCAATCTCGCTTTAAATGTTTCCATCAACGACATGCTGTTCCTAAAATTTGTCAACGACTATCAACGCCTTTCAAATGAAAATTTTAAACAAATATGGAATCGGGGAACAAAAAGAATTTACGGATAAGATATTTACGGAAAAAAAGACGAGTCTTACGCATTGGAGGAATCTCAAATTATCATAAATATACCTTTCTCCCAATCCGAAAATTACGTAGACTTTGAACGATCAGAAATTTGTCTCATTGAAATAATGCTTTCAGACCCCATATGGTAAGACCAAATCCGTCTCAGACAATTTGGGGTCGATCTAGCCAAGTCCGTTAAAACTAACCTAAAATGGTGCGCACGATAACTCTCGAAAGCAGTAACCGATTTGGTCCGAACTTTGCACATCCTAATATTTCTTCCAAACTTAGAAAAAGTTCGAGATGGAATATATTGATCCACACTTTTGGGTACCTCCCCCACAAAAGTTCAAAAAGTTTATAGCAGTTTAAGTGCAGTTCTAAAATTGCTTTGGATTCTTTACTGTAGGTTGTCCTTGTGGTTCTGATTAGAATGGTGTAATTTAATTCTTGGACAAGCCCATACTTTCTTAGATAATGACCCAAAGCTCTAAAAAACCTTGACGACCGTAACTAAAATGACTGATGAGCACGATAACATATGAATTGAGTATCCGAAATTTTGCAATTTTTGTGTTATTCCCTGACAAAAGTTCAAAATGTTCGTTTAACTGCAGTTTACGCACTGATCGACGATTTTGAAATTTTTACCGAAGGTAGACATTGTGGTTCTGTTTACGCTGATATATTTTTATTTGTGGGCAAGTCCATACTTCTTATTCCTAACATAATGGCCCGAAAGCTCTACCAGAGATGTACACAGAAGTGCCGGACAAAGTGAGGCCTTTGTTCGTGTAGACTTTGTCGATTGGTTCTGTCCACCGAGGTAGCCATTAGGCGGGGTCGATATGTATTTTGGCAAAGTCTGTTGATGTTGTTTATTGTGTCTTTCGATGGGATGTAATCGGCGTCATCAATTCTTCCGCTAAAGGAATTTAGAATTGAGCCAAAACTACTCTGGTTTGCCCAGACAGCTGACATTCTTCAACCGCGATAGATGGGGAATGTACTGCGAGGTCCTCATTCTCACGATAGTTGTTTATGACATCTGCGATTGTATCGTGTGAATGTTATTAAAAATGGCTTGATTGGTTTGGTGATCTAGGGGTCCTCTCTTGTAACCTTGGATCTGTCCACCGAGGTAGCCACTAGGCGGGGTCGATATGTATTTTGGCTAAGTCTGTTGATGTTGTTTATTCTGTCTTTCGATGGGATGTAATCGGCGTCATCAGTTCTTCCGCTAAAGGAATTTAGAATTGAGCCAAAACTACTCTGGTTTGCCCAGACAGCTGACATTCTTCAACCGCGATAGATGGGGAATGTACTCCGAGGTCCTCATTCTCACGATAGTTGTTTATGACATCTGCGATTGTATCGTGTGAATGTTATTCAAAATGGCTTGATTGGTTTGGTGATCTAGGGGTCCTCTCTTGTAACCTTGGGCCTCTCTCTCTAGATCATAAGGAACCCTACTGGCATGCCGTGGGGCCGTCCAGCCCATTATATAGTGATTAGCACTTCTCTAACGGTAATACCCGAGCAAGTTCTGTGTGGCCGTGCTGGAAAAATCTTCGTCTCCTCATGCAGATGGTCAGCTGATGACATGAGCCATCCTGTTTCAGTTCTAAAGTCGGCGTTGTGACAGATTTGACTATTGTTCCATAGCGTTGAACTTGTATTCGCAGACCACACTGGTACCGCATAGCTTCTCACAGATAGAGGTCTATCGCGTTATACATATGCGATGAACAAGGTTTCTTTATCTGCACAAGTGCTGCCGGATATGGATTTGAGGATCTTGTTCCATTATATCAGCTTGTCGCAGACAGCTGTTGTTGTAGCAGCATGAAACCGAAGAAGAATCATAAGTTTGATGTTGAATTCGATGCCATCAAACAACGTGGAGTGCTTGACTGTATCAGAGTATTTTGATAAGTCGAACGCCCCAAACGCTGTCCTACCGCACGATTTGTTCTGGTAAAGTCCTCTACTAGCATGTGTTGAAATGGTGTGCAGCACTATTGCAGTGCTGTACTGCTTACGGAACACATGCCGGGGATCGACAACTATAAAGCTATTTCTGTCGCTGGGGAAGAGGAAAGCCTCAATAGTCTGCTATGGCGACAGAAGCAAAATCGGGGTGTACGATTATCTTTTGCTGGATTTAGTAGCGGGACTACTGTACCCATTTTCCAAATTTTGGACAGAATGTGGATGGGTAGCTCACCTTTGGTAATGGTATTTGGATCCATTCATCCATTGTACATTGTGATGGCCATTTCTTGGCAGGAAGAGATCTAATGAGACGTAATACTCTTCTCTTTTCCCTGTCACTCCTTGGGTGCTCAATAAACTGTCGATTAAAAAAAACTTCCGCTTCTCTTCGGATCAGTTAGCGCAACGTCACCAAACGTGACTGTGGCCCTATATTCCTTCTTCGCAGGGTTGGAGGGTTTAAGAGTAATGTAACCGTTGCCCTCAATTCACTTATTCCGGCTCCCATCATTCAACCCTACAGATGATCTAGCTAATTGTTCCGCTTGTGCTCAGCGACCAACCTGTTAACTTCCAGTATCGGCTTCCTGAATCTGGGATCACTGGGGATGGCTCGACTAAGTTCATCAAGCTAATTTGTTAGTATTCCTCTGCTACCCGACCATCAGAACGTTTGGGGATTTCTCTGAAGCGATGATTGGTTAACTTTTTGAAATTACGCAAATTGGCTTTTCCATGATTGAAGAACGAGCGGTGTTCAGTGAAGTGATGAAATCGGGCAGTCTGGTGATAGAGACAATTGTAGGGAGATGGTCCGACCCAAATGGAATGACGGGTTGCAACTTGGAATGTGACGTCATTTGACAGGTGACACGATGGTAATGTCTGGCAAACTGTGGCACTCTCCGCTTATTTTGGTAGGGGCGTCCTCATTGACCTGCAAAACATAGAGCTATCTATCTGCTCAGCCAGCGCTATACCTCTCTGGTCGTTTCCGAGGACCGAATGCCACAACTCTTGATGAGCATTAAAGCCTTCCAAGACTTGTACGCGTTCAGCAGCTCTATTTCGGCAGTTTCACACCTGACTGCTACCCCATACATCCCACGTACGGGTCATTAGAGCCAGACTCAAGCGAGATAGGTCTGTACTGAACAGACTGGTGCAATAGGAAAGCTAATTCCCCACCTCCACTTCTGGGGGTGCGGTACTTCCTCAGTACGTTGTAACCATTACAACGCTGTAAGCTGTAGTTGTTGTTGGGCTTAGTTTTCCGGCACAGCCGCGACCATTTCCTTGATCGTACATCGGAGTCCATTGCAATTCAATTACAAAAGGGTTCCATTTTTAGGGATTGGAACAACAATTGCTGTTGTTAAATGCTGCGTCCGCGGCTGCTGTTGGGAGGACCGCGTAATCTTACGACGATAATTGCCTGGGGCTGTGTTCAGGCAGAATGCAGCAACATAGTCCATGTCGTAGTCCCTCTATTGCATCTCACCGAAGCATGGGTTTGGATGAAGATGTGGATGTGACAAACCGAGTACAAACATATTGGTCCTGCGTTTTCTTTCGTCCCGGCACGGGCCAAGAAGAATCCGGATCAAGTATTCTGGGATAAGCTGCCCCAACACAGAAAAACGATACAAATCCAAACATGTATACACTGAGGTGCAGACGCAGGCCGGAACACGGGTGTTGTTGCGTTCCAGGTCAATCCGGGATCGAAGAACCTGCCGCCTCCTAGACGTCTCATCCTCCTAGAGAGAGAAGTCAAACTTTACAAGAGTGCAGCTCTAGACCAATGCCGTTCTTTGGTATTGTTGAAGTTGCGAAGTTTTTCGGCAATTCACACACACATGACCCGAACGCAACGAAAGAGCACACAAAAGAGAGTAAATGTTTTGATTTGTTTTTGTTTTGCAGCATGCGTGTATACAACCTTACAGTTGCCAATATTCAGAATTTGGTGTGCCCTCTTCTTGGTCGGCAGTGCTCTAGACCAACAACTCTCTCCGACAAGATTGAATAGCATTCATACAAGCGCTGTCGCCATAAATAATAATCATCATTGACGTGCAATCTGCTCAACCGACGCTATTCCCCTCTGGTCATTACCTAGGATCGAATGCCACAACTCATGATGATCATTAAAGACTACGTCGGTGGATTTGTCGGTGGAATATGACTTTGGTTAACCTCCCCTACACAAGTGTTTACAAATTTACGCTGCAAACTTCCAAAACTTATTTAGTCACCTACGAAAATGTTATTATATAATTGTTCCACAAACATCCCATACGGGACAAGGGAGACTTCTCTCATATCAATGAGTGCACCCCGATTCATATTAGCTCAATGATAAGGGACCTACTGTTTATTGCCGAGTCCGAACGGCGTGTCCTAAGACACCACTTGTAGAGAAGTTTTACATGGATGAAATACTCAGGAAATATCGCCAACATTGCTAAGGGGTATGCTATTCCGTTTATAAAATTAGAAACTTTTGTTAGGCTAAGGGTATTTAGTTGTCGGAAAAAAGGATTTTTTACTTGTTACGTCTTTTATAAGGAACATCTACATTATACCTTTCTTTCAATTAATTTTATTTCATTAGGAACCCCTTTCTATTTCAAATGATATGAACAAATATGGCACTTTCTGAAAGAAATTCGGAACCCTACTCACCATGTACATGTTGTAATTGTTGCTGCTGTTGCTGTTGTTGTTGATGTTCAGCAACATGTCTCTGTTGCTGCTGCTGTTGTTGCTGTTGAGCAGCTTGTGTTGTTATTATGGTACCATTTGGCAATTGTTGCCCAATGGCAGCCTGTGACAACATGTGTGTTGCCGGTATTTGCAGTGTTCCAGCACTGCTACTTGTTACCGTTTCAGTTTTTGTTACCCCTGATGATGATGACGACGACGACGACGTTACACCTCCTGCTCCTCCTCCAGCTGCCGCTGTTGTTGATATTGCACGTATTAGTGTCGATGAAGGCACTCCTGCTATAGAGGTTTGTGTGTAGGTTAGGCCACCGGCCGAAACGGTTGCACCGCCACTATCACTGCTATAGGCAACAGTTGTTGTGGGATGTTGGCCGCCAGGTTGTCCTTGAAATAGGTTTGTTACAACCCAATATTTACCCAACTGGAAATAAATAGGAAACAAAGGGAAATAGTTGTTATTAAAAGGCGTTCAAAATTGTAGTTGGAAAATAGGTTAGGATAATTGGGAAAACATTTATATAGGTTGTATGTTGAAGAATAAACTACGTGTTTAGATTTCGGCAAATTTTCATCAGTTCCAGTTAGTTGTTGCAACAGCTGGAGGTGTTAAATAATAGGATTTTGTTTAAATATATGTGATTTGGTTCTAAATTGAAGCCCCGAAAATGTCAAAAGAATGGTAATGGGTTCTAGATCTTTCAACATTTCCCCTCCGAAAGTCTAATGGTACAAGTGCTTATGGAAAAGTAAAACATTCTTTTTATTCCTTACAATACTAAACCTTATGGGGGCTCTGGGAAAATACCTTGGTATAATTTGCCCTATCATATAAGAGTATACAATCCTCCAATATTACTGATATGACAATTTTTTTTACTTTAACCAAAGAAGTAGTTTTGAAACAAAAAATATCTTACATTTTGAGAATTGTTTGTTAAAATAGTTCCCGCTGGCAGCGAAGAACTTGTGGTTGTATGTGTTGTAGCAGATGTTGTCACTAACAGTTCCCTCGTTGTGGTAACAGGATGACCAATATGTTGATGATGCTGCTGCTGCTGTTGAGGGTGATGTTGAACATGCTGCTGCTGTTGTTGTTGTTGAATTTGAGCATGCTGCGATGCTGCAACATGACATATAGCTAGGTTACCCTCAGAGGTTACCACAGTGGCAGTAGGTACTGTAGTTGTTACAATATGTTGCTGCTGCTGCTGTTGGGGGACAACAATGGATGTTGT
This sequence comes from Musca autumnalis, assembly GCF_047663935.1. Lineage (NCBI taxonomy): Eukaryota > Metazoa > Arthropoda > Insecta > Diptera > Muscidae > Musca > Musca autumnalis. Next base: position 243,066,957 of record NW_027411755.1, read on the forward strand.
TGTCCCCGTTGTTGTCGATGATTGCGAAGAATTTGCAGCAGAGGTTATTGCATTACTTGTGGGTGCTGCTATCTCCGCAGAAGATGTAGCAGTAGAATTGACCGAAGACATTTTTAAAGTTATTGGAAGTGGCTGGATAATAGTATTACCAAAAATACTATAACTGGACAATACTCCTCTTCCCACCTCACTTTTTATTCCTTCTGCAAGTTGGTGCTGCTCTCGAATTCTTGTAATTTGTTGGTTTATCCCGCCGTTTGCGCCACCAACATTACCACCAAGCGGCATCGACGACTGTAAACAGTTTTGGGGGTATCATTTGAAGTAAAATTATTTGAAATCGTCAAGCATCATCATCATCTTTATTATCTTCATGGGGTTATGTGGTGGTGATCATGTTTGGGTATGACGTTTTTTGAGACACAATTATTAGATTTGTTAGAATTCACAGATGGAGTTTTGTTTTAGCGAAATGAATGTGAACATTAATTAGAAATACGAGTATGTATGACGGAGACAAACATTTATGGTAATCGAACGTAGATAGCAATCAGATGAACAGATGGACAAATGGAGTTTTGTTTAGATAGAGAACGTGATCACAGTAATGGAACAATCAATATGAAAATAACTTTTGTTAGAATGACATTTTAGTGACAATTTGTCACGATCAACAGAGTTCCAACATTTTGATTATTATTTGTGGATTAAGGGCTATTCGAGAATTGTCAATCTCTGGTCTACATTAAAATGTTGGATAACACTATGCGACAAGAAAATTATTAACCATATTCTGACCCCACAGCGTGATAGAAGATCAAAAATAAAAAAACACGTGTCCAGGGCATTTTTCCCTATCATTTCAACTTTCGCGGTTATGGACCCACAGAGGCCAGAGGTTTTGATGTCAAAAGGGATAATTTTGTCTGGCAAGTATCTTCTAAACGGCTTGGAATTTTGGATTACTCGTGGAGGCAAAGATGTAGCTCTCGTCCTAAAGAATAATAATTGTGAACACATAAAATCCATGCGACCTCATCTTCAAGGTCAAATTTCCATTATGGTTTTCTTCTCGGATTTTAGTCTGATCAAAATTGAAGCAAACAACAAGCTAGAAAAATGTTCGTTAGTTCTTAATAAACAACTTTCTAGAACATAGAATTCTGTAGAAATGGTTCTTAATGGCCGGGGAGGTTTGATATCTTCGGAACTACCTAAACTCAACCTTTCATGTATTCCATCCCTCCAGAAGGCATAGATATAGTTATGTATGATTGCACGATTTTGGCATTGGGTTCCATTGCTGGTGCACTTGATGACTCTCGAACGGATCAAATGATTTGGTCCAAACGTTGCCCCTTGTAATATTTTATCTAATTTAGTTCAAGTTCTAAGATGAGCCATAGAAGTCCAGTCCTTCGAGAACCACCCCCACAAAAGTTCAAACATTTTCGTTTAAATGGTGCAAACGATAACAGTCGAAGGGAGTAACAGATTTGGTCCAAACTTTGCACATGGTAATATTTCTTCAAGAGATAAATTAGCTTTGAATATGAACTACGTCGCACGGTGGTTGAGAAATCGATTTTCCTGGTCAAAACCGAAATTTTATCGGTTGGATATAGGCCTATCTTGTTTGAGCCTGGCCCTATTGTCATAGAATGTATGGGAATAACAGTCAGGTGTGGAACTGCCGAGCTGTAATTCAGGTTATAGGTCCTCTGTTGAAAGGTCATAACTGACTAATCTTAGAGGACCTTTATGCTCATCATAAGTTATGGTATTTGGTCTTAGGTAATGACTAGAGGGGTTTAGCGCTGGCTGAGCAGTTTCATAGCTTAACATTTTGCACGGTCAATGAGCATGTCCTTAACAGAATTAGAGGAGAGTGACATAATTCGCCAGACATAACCATCGTGTCACCTGGTCTGACATTTCATTTTCATCATTTCTCTTTGATCAGACCATCTCCCCATAAATGTCTCCATTAGCAGACCTCCCGATATCAACACCTCTGAACTTCACACTTTCAACAATCATGGTAAAGCTAATTGGCCTAGTTTCAGAGAATTCACCAATCACCGCTTTCGAGAACTTCCCAACCCTTCTGATGTTCGGGTAGCAGCAGCCGTCGGCTTGTCGTGAAACCCGGGAATGACAGGGCGAAGAGAAGAATACTACGTCGCATTAGATCTCTTCCTGCGGAGGAGGAGCCACAACAATTTACCATGGATGATGTTACGAATGTCATCAGGAACGCTAAATCGCCCAAAGGGTTTGGCACTGAGGGAATCTCCATGGTAATGTTAAAACAGCTTGATGTGCCGAAATTCAAGTATTTCACAAAAGTTCTCAAGCTGTCGCTAGCCACCCATCCACATCGGTCCCGAAGTCTAAAAAATTGACAGATTGGTTCCGCGACATAGGCCAGGTAATGATGCCAGCAACGGTGAATTGTACAGACCGTTTTCGCTTGTCTCCCTTAGCAAAACCTCTTGTGTTCTTCTATAGGAAGACCTTGTGCTCTTCTATAGGAAGAAGTTGTGTTCTTCTATAGGAACACCTTGTGCTCTTCTATAGGAAGACCTTGTGCTCTACCGCAGCTATCAGCAACAAACTGAAATGTAGGAAGAAGGTCCTCAAGTCCATAGCCGGCTGGACTTGGGGTGCAGATAAAGAAACCTTGTTGGCCATGCCAGTATGGGCCACGAATATAAGTGCAACGCGATGGACAATGACATGCTCTCGTAACGGTACCTGCTTGCCTATTGCCGTGCAAGCAATCCTAATCAGCATATGGTGGACCCACTCAGGCATATCAGGAGGGATCTTAGGAATCACTAGATCAGCAGACCTATCAAACAGATTTGAATAGCATTCACACAGATGCAGTCGCAGATGCCATAAACAACTATCGTCAGAATCACCATCTATCGCAGCTGAAGAACATCAGGTGCCACGACAAACCAGAGTAGTTTTGGCTCAACTATGTTCTGGATGATGCAGACAAAAGCATTGATGAGAACATGCAAAACGGGACACACGACCACACAAATATTGCACTGTTTCAGCTGTCTAGCCAACCCTACTCAAATATCCACAGAAGACTTGTGGAAGCAGCCACATTACTAGAACTGGAAATTAGCCCAGAAGTAAATGAAATAAAATCGAAAACGCTATCATATCACGTACTGTTACAACAACAATAAGAAAGCAACCAAGTCAATGTAGAAATTTGTAAAAGGTGTTGAGGTTTTCGAAGATGTGCTATAGCGGTCCACACCTTCGGATAGCTTCCCCACAAAAGTTCAAACAATTTCGCTCAAATTGTGCGCACGATAAGAACAATCGCAATGTAAGCTGCTAAAACGAGTGCTCCACATGAAAGGGTTTTGGGACAAATTTTCCAAATAAGTTGATTGAAGCTTTCGTTGCTATTTTGATTGAAGCCGCCGACGCATCTTTTGAGTAAAGACTCTTTACTTAGATCGTTGTATATAAGTCTAAGAGCATCCAAAACATTTGATGAAAGTGGTCTGTAATCGTGTATGAAAGCCTCTTTTCTTGCCCGAGCCAGTTGATATGAACAACACCACGAGGATTTGTATCGCTGGAACTGTAATGATCAAATGTCGCCCATATTGCCTCATGCATATCGTTTTTGATTTCGAATGGCGTCGAATTGCAACAATCCATAGTAGACAGTGAGCTTGTCAATCAATTTTCCTGTCAACATTCCTTTGCCTCTAAGCTATTTGTAACTTTTTACTAAACTTCAAAGGCGGGACCCCATACGCTTTTGGACGTGTCCGATACATTCCTTCTTTATGACTTCTACCTCGCCATATGGATTATAATTTAATAGGCCAGTAAGCCATTGTGAGGTACATTAAAATTATGCAAAAAGAAGTGGTATAATAAACCAATAGAGTACGCCAAAACACACAAACCCCTACGGGATCCCCACTTTGAAAGCTCATATCTCAGCCAATTTTGTTCCGATCGACTCTTTGCGGCACACTCTATACTACCTGTATTTCAAAATAAGTATTTCAAAAACAATTTTTTTGATTTTTTGAAATTTACAAGTAGGGATAACCCCTTAAACGACCAATGAATAGACATTTCCGTAGGTAGACCTTAATTCAGCCTGGCTGAATAGAAATTTCCTTAGGTAACCTTAATTCAGCCTGGCTGAATAGAGGTTTCCATAGGTAGACCTTAATTCAGCTTGGCTGAATAGAGGTTTCCATAGGTAGACCTTAATTCAGCCTGGCTGAATAGAGGTTTCCATAGGTAAACCTTAATTCGGCCTGGCTGAATAGACATTTCCTTAGGTAAACCTTAATTCAGCTTGGCTGAATAGAGGTTTCCATAGGTAAACCTTAATTCAGCCTGACTGAATAGACATTTCCTTAGGTAAACCTTAATTCAGCTTGGCTGAATAGAGGTTTCCATAGGTAAACCTTAATTTAGCCTGGCTTAATAGAGGTTTCCATAGGTAATCTTTAATTCAGCTTGGCTGAATAGAGGTTTCCATAGGTAGACCTTAATTCAGCCTGGCTGAATAGAGGTTTCTATAGGTTAACCTTAATTCAGCCTGGCTGAATAGAGGTTTCCATAGGTAAACCTTAATTCGGCCTGGCTGAATAGAGGTTTCCATAGGTAAACCCTAATTCAGCCTGGATGAATAGACATTTCCTTAGGTAAACCTTAATTCAGCCCGGCTGAATAGACATTTCCATAGGTAAACTTTAACTCACCCTGTCTGAATAGAGGTTTCCATAGGTAAACCTTAATTCAGCCTGGCTAAATAGAGGTTTCCATAGGTGAACCTTAATTCAGCCTGGCTAAATAGAGGTTTCCATAGTTAAACCTTAATTCAGCCTGGCTGAATAGAAGTTTCCATAGTTAAACCTTAATTCAGCCTGGCTGAATAGAGGTTTCCATAGGTAAACCCTGATTCAGCTTGGCTGAATAGTGGTTTCCATAGGTAAACCCTGATTCAGCCTGTATGAATAGAGTTTTCCATAAGTAAACCCTTTCCTTGGGTAAACCTTAATTCAGCCTGGCTGAATAGGGGTTTCCATAGGTAACCCCTAATTCAGACTGGTTGAATAGACATTCCCATAGGTAAACCTTAATTCAATGTGACTGAATAGAGGTTTCTATAGGTAAACCTTAAGTCCGTCTGGTTGAATAGAGGTTTCGATAGGTAAACCTTAATTCAGCCTGGCTGAATAGAGGTTTCCATAGGTAAACCTTAATTCAGCTTGGCTGGATAGGGGTTTCATAGGTAAACCCTAATTCAGCTTGGCTGAATAGAGGTTTCCATAGGTAAACCTTAATTCAGCAGGCTGAATTGAGTTTTCCATAGGTAAACCTTAATTCAGCATGGCTGAATTGAGTTTTCCATAGGTAAACCTTAATTCAGCATGGCTGAATAGAGGTTTCCATAGGTAAACCTTAATTCAGCCTGGTTGAATAGAGGTTTCATAGGTAAACCCTGATTCAGCCTGGCTGAATAGAGGTTTCCGTAGGTAAACCCTAGCTGAATAGACATTTCCATAGGTAAACCTTAATTCAGCCTGGCTGAATAGAGGTTTCCATAGGTAAACCCTAATTCAGACTGGTTGAATAGACATTTCCATAGGTAAACCTTAATTCAGCATGGCTGAATAGATGATCTTGCAATAGGTAAACCTTAATTCAGCCTTGCTGAATATTTTTTTCGATTTTTTGAAATTGACAAGTAGGGATAACCCCTTAAACGACCAGTGGCTTTATGTGGGTTAACTTAAATGGCTGGTGGGCACGATAACTATCGAAAGAAGTGACAGACACGTTTCCAATCTTAACCCTTCGTAATATTTCTCTCAAATTTAAATTAAGTTCGAAAATGGTAAAGCTGCTTCCGGTACTTCCTTCACAAGAGGTCACAATTTTTGTTATGCTTAGAAGTTTTTACCGAAGGTAGTCCTTGTGTGCGGACAAGTCCACGTCAGTTGACATAATATTTTAATACGGCGCTTCTATAGACCCTTTCTGAGAAGAAAGAGTGCCTCTGTAGCCACTTTCTGAAAAAAGAGGGCATTTCTGTCAATTTCGATATGTATACCCACCAATTTGTATTTTATTTACCCATCGTAGGGTGGTGTATTTTTGTGTATGTCTAGTTTGAAGTTTTTAAATAACTTCCTTTACACTTTAGTTCGTCCTGGCTAAATTTATACACTTGTAGCACATTAACGCTCTCCCAGTGCTAATTTCAAACACTTTTCTGATATTCAAAATAAATAATAAAAACATTTCACCAAGGATAAATTATCACAACAATTATTCAATGAACCCACGACGGCGAATTCAAATTAACGGATTATGGAAATTAGTTTTGTGTTAAAAGACAATATTTAAACGAATATGTAACTACATAAAATAAAACATACATACATAGATAAACATACATATTGTACAAACAACATTTAAATTTACATTTATAACGAATGATGTAATATTTAAGTACAACAACAACAACACTCTTGCCTCCCGGGATAATATTCTACACGACACAATATGGTTGTAAAATGGGATACATAATTAAATGGCATAAATATTGGAGCATGTAGGACGATGGATGAATGATGATGGTTGGTTGGGTGGCTGACTGACTATATGTGGGAAGGATGGAGGGAGGCAGGATAAATGGCTGAATAAATGATGATGAAAGTGTAATATAAATCAATGGCGTTTATGATGATGATGGCGCGGCGTTAAACGATTAATTTGCTATTTCTTAAGATATACATACATAAATATATTATAGAGAAATATAAAACATTCTTCTTATGTACACAATGACAAATATGTCCTTAGAAATGTTACTTCCCCCGCCCCGTCCCACCAACACACAAAACCAAAGCCAAATAACATACTTATCCCCACTTTAAAGGCACCACCAACTCATTTACAATTTCGTAGGAGAACAAACAGAAACAACAAACAGGAAAACCAATGGGTGGGTGGATAAATGGTTTGGCAGAAAAACTGAGCATTAATTTATGCTTGAAAGACATTTATTTTAATCCATTTTTTTATATACCATCATACCACCGCTCATAATAGTAGCATACTTAAATACATAAGAATACATACATATGTACATAGTATCTAAAATACATAATAGCATATGTTCGGTTCATATATACCCTTTCTCTCAATATAGACATTTGAACATGTTATAATAGTCATTAGTAATCGCAACAGAGAGTGAGTGGGTGGGTGGCGCCCAACCTATTTTTCCCAAAACATCAAGCCTAACTCACATCCCAACCAACCATCCATCCAACCATTTGTTCGTTTATTCATCTATCCGCCACCCACACCCATACAACAAACTTAACAAAAGTTAATCGATTTTAATTTCTTTTATAGCACAAAGTGTTGTTGTTGTTGGTTTTAGTGTGTTCTCAGTAAAAAGTCATCATCAACGACTTTTATTATTTTTCTCTCACTTTTTCCTCATATTCCTATTTTCACATTCTTGTCCCCTATTTACACCCTCTCAAATTTCTATTTTTCAGTATACAGAGAAGAAAATTAAATACTAGATAATTATTACAGAAATAAAAATTGATGGAAAGGAGGAGTTGGGAAAAGTTCTGAGAACAACAATCATTTAAGAACAATTTTTAATTTAAAGGGTACTTTTAATCTATAGGGATAAAAGGCTTGCAGAAGGTCATGTATCTATTGAAAACCAACAGAAAGAAAGAGTTTTCCATTGGTAAACATCAATTCAGCCTGGCTGAATAGATGTTCCCACAGGTAAACTTCAATTCAGCCTGGCTGAATAGAGTTTTCCCATAGGTAAACTTCAATTCAGCCTGGCTGAATAGAGTTTTCCCATAGGTAAACTTCAATTCAGCCTGGCTGAATAGAGTTTTCCCATAGGTAAACTTCAATTCAGCCTGGTTGAATAGAGTTTTCCCATAGGTAAACTTCAATTCAGCCTGGCTGAATACAGTTTTCCCATAGGTAAACTTCAATTCAGCCTGGCTGAATAGAGTTTTCCCATAGGTAAACTTCAATTCAGCCTGGCTGAATAGAGTTTTCCCATAGGTAAACTTCAATTCAGCCTGGCTGAATAGAGTTTTCCCATAGGTAAACTTCAATTCAGCCTGGCTGAATAGAGTTTTCCCATAGGTAAACTTCAATTCAGCCTGGCTGAATAGAGTTTTCCCATAGGTAAACTTCAATTCAGCCTGGCTGAATAGAGTTTTCCCATAGGTAAACTTCAATTCAGCCTGGCTGAATAGAGTTTTCCCATAGGTAAACTTCAATTCAGCCTGGCTGAATAGAGTTTTCCCATAGGTAAACTTCAATTCATCCTGGCTGAATAGAGTTTTCCCATAGGTAAACTTCAATTCAGCCTGGCTGAATAGAGTTTTCCCATAGGTAAACTTCAATTCAGCCTGGCTGAATAGAGTTTTCCCATAGGTAAACTTCAATTCAGCCTGGCTGAATAGAGTTTTCCCATAGGTAAACTTCAATTCAGCCTGGCTGAATAGAGTTTTCCCATAGGTAAACTTCAATTCAGCCTGGCTGAATAGAGTTTTCCCATAGGTAAACTTCAATTCAGCCTGGCTGAATAGAGTTTCCCATACGTAAATTTCAATTCAGCCTGGCTGAATAGAGTTTTCCCATACGTAAACTTCAATTCAGCCTGGCTGAATAGAGTTTTCCCATAGGTAAACTTCAATTCAGCCTGGCTGAATAGAGTTTGCCCATAGGTAAACTTCAATTCAGCCTGGCTGAATAGAGTTTGCCCATAGGTAAACTTCAATTCAGCCTGGCTGAATAGAGTTTGCCCATAGGTAAACTTCAATTCAGCCTGGCTGAATAGAGTTTGCCCATAGGTAAACTTCAATTCAGCCTGGCTGAATAGAGTTTGCCCATAGGTAAACTTCAATTCAGCCTGGCTGAATAGAGTTTGCCCATAGGTAAACTTCAATTCAGCCTGGCTGAATAGAGTTTGCCCATAGGTAAACTTCAATTCAGCCTGGCTGAATAGAGTTTTCCCATAGGTAAACTTCAATTCAGCCTGGCTGAATAGAGTTTGCCCATAGGTAAACTTCAATTCAGCCTGGCTGAATAGAGTTTGCCCATAGGTAAACTTCAATTCAGCCTGGCTGAATAGAGTTTGCCCATAGGTAAACTTCAATTCAGCCTGGCTGAATAGAGTTTGCCCATAGGTAAACTTCAATTCAGCCTGGCTGAATAGAGTTTGCCCATAGGTAAACTTCAATTCAGCCTGGCTGAATAGAGTTTGCCCATAGGTAAACTTCAATTCAGTCTGGCTGAATAGAGTTTTCCCATAGGTAAACTTCAATTCAGCCTGGCTGAATAGAGTTTTCCCATAGGTAAACTTCAATTCAGTCTGGCTGAATAGAGTTTTCCCATAGGTAAACTTCAATTCAGCCTGGCTGAATAGAGTTTTCCCATAGGTAAACTTCAATTCAGCCTGGCTGAATAGAGTTTTCCCATAGGTAAACTTCAATTCAGCCTGGCTGAATAGAGTTTTCCCATAGGTAAACTTCAATTCAGCCTGGCTGAATAGAGTTTTCCCATAGGTAAACTTCAATTCAGCCTGGCTGAATAGAGTTTTCCCATAGGTAAACTTCAATTCAGCCTGGCTGAATAGAGTTTTCCCATAGGTAAACTTCAATTCAGCCTGGCTGAATAGAGTTTTCCCATAGGTAAACTTCAATTCAGCCTGGCTGAATAGAGTTTTCCCATAGGTAAACTTCAATTCAGCCTGGCTGAATAGAGTTTTCCCATAGGTAAACTTCAATTCAGCCTGGCTGAATAGAGTTTTCCCATAGGTAAACTTCAATTCAGCCTGGCTGAATAGAGTTTTCCCATAGGTAAACTTCAATTCAGCCTGGCTGAATAGAGTTTTCCCATAGGTAAACTTCAATTCAGCCTGGCTGAATAGAGTTTTCCCATAGGTAAACTTCAATTCAGCCTGGCTGAATAGAGTTTTCCCATAGGTAAACTTCAATTCAGCCTGGCTGAATAGAGTTTTCCCATAGGTAAACTTCAATTCAGCCTGGCTGAATAGAGTTTTCCCATAGGTAAACTTCAATTCAGCCTGGCTGAATAGAGTTTTCCCATAGGTAAACTTCAATTCAGCCTGGCTGAATAGAGTTTTCCCATAGGTAAACTTCAATTCAGCCTGGCTGAATAGAGTTTTCCCATAGGTAAACTTCAATTCAGCCTGGCTGAATAGAGTTTTCCCATAGGTAAACTTCAATTCAGCCTGGCTGAATAGAGTTTTCCCATAGGTAAACTTCAATTCAGCCTGGCTGAATAGAGTTTTCCCATAGGTAAACTTCAATTCAGCCTGGCTGAATAGAGTTTTCCCATAGGTAAACTTCAATTCAGCCTGGCTGAATAGAGTTTTCCCATAGGTAAACTTCAATTCAGCCTGGCTGAATAGAGTTTTCCCATAGGTAAACTTCAATTCAGCCTAGCTGAATAGAGTTTTCCCATAGGTAAACTTCAATTCAGCCTGGCTGAATAGAGTTTGCCCATAGGTAAACTTCAATTCAGCCTGGCTGAATAGAGTTTGCCCATAGGTAAACTTCAATTCAGCCTGGCTGAATAGAGTTTGCCCATAGGTAAACTTCAATTCAGCCTGGCTGAATAGAGTTTGCCCATAGGTAAACTTCAATTCAGCCTGGCTGAATAGAGTTTTCCCATAGGTAAACTTCAATTCAGCCTGGCTGAAAAGAGTTTGCCCATAGGTAAACTTCAATTCAGCCTGGCTGAATAGAGTTTCCCATACGTAAATTTCAATTCAGCCTGGCTGAATAGAGTTTTCCCATACGTAAACTTCAATTCAGCCTGGCTGAATAGAGTTTTCCCATAGGTAAACTTCAATTCAGCCTGGCTGAATAGAGTTTGCCCATAGGTAAACTTCAATTCAGCCTGGCTGAATAGAGTTTGCCCATAGGTAAACTTCAATTCAGCGTGGCTGAATAGAGTTTGCCCATAGGTAAACTTCAATTCAGCCTGGCTAAATAGAGTTTGCCCATAGGTAAACTTCAATTCAGCCTGGCTGAATAGAGTTTGCCCATAGGTAAACTTCAATTCAGCCTGGCTGAATAGAGTTTGCCCATAGGTAAACTTCAATTCAGCCTGGCTGAATAGAGTTTGCCCATAGGTAAACTTCAATTCAGCGTGGCTGAATAGAGTTTTCCCATAGGTAAACTTCAATTCAGCCTGGCTGAATAGAGTTTTCCCATAGGTAAACTTCAATTCAGCCTGGCTGAATAGAGTTTGCCCGTAGGTAAACTTCAATTCAGCCTGGCTGAATAGAGTTTTCCATACGTAAACTTCGTTCTTACTGCGTTGATCTAGAGGTTCTCGCTTGTACCATTGGACCTCTCTCTCTCTCCAGATCAATAAAAATCTCTCCTGACGAGCCTGGGTTTGGGAAGCCTTTCAACTAAATTATGGCAGGAATGCTCACGGCGTTAAACCCCAATCATGTACTCCATTAATAACATATTGTTGTATTTATGTGCCGATAAAATCTTCGTCTCCTCATGAAGATGACCCACTGGTGTCATGAGGAGATACCCTGTTACAGTAATCAGGCCGACAATATAGCAAGTTTGAGCTCAACAAGGTGTCTTTGTCAGCACCCAAAGTGCTGTCAGCCCGAGGCTTGAAACCTAGCTCCTACTTCTGAACTTGGTGAGCAGTGTGACAGCAGAAAAGCTATATAGACAATCAACCTACCACACATGTATGTCAACGACAATAGAATCTGAAGGCAAGACGGTACAATCAAACCCATACTTTACCATATCTATGCCGTCTGGAGGGTGTGGAATTTCAAAAAGGTAGATGTTGAACAGTTCCAGAGATATTATCCCGCCTTGAGGAACTCCCTGTTTCACTCAACCGGTCTTGAACTTCTTATGCCTAAATTCTACAAACTACTTCAAACATGGCTGAAGGGAAGTCTTCTCTTTATCGAAGGCATCCAATAGGTCAAGAGCCACGATAACTTTTCAGGCGCACGGCCCACTCTGGTTCCGTCTCGACTGATATGTGTGGATATGGCGTGAAATGCTGTTGTCGTGCTGTGCATTTCCGAAATCCATGTTGATATTGGGTAACTGGAAAACTGCTTCTCATCATGCCTCTAGAATCTTTGCTACTGACGACAAGAGGGAGATCGTCCTGTACGATTCATCTCTGCTGGCATCCTTGACTGGCTTCAGTAGCGGTACCACCCTGCAAACTTTCGTAGCTTCTGGTAGAATATGGCTGGCGAACGATAGATTGAGGGCACTTGTTACCTCCTCAGCTGGGAGGGCTCTTATACGGCGGAGCACACTCCTCTTTGCCCTATCAATCTCGGGTTGCTCTATAAGCGGCCCATTAAAATTATACGCGCCCCTCGCTGAATCTGTCACGGCCAAACCATTGAATGTAACTGCCGTTCTATTATCCTTTTTCCCGGAGAGAGTGATTTAACCGTTGCTTCATGTGGTCTAGCTATTTTTTTTTTCGTCCGCTAACACTTGGGTCTTCAGGGTTCGTATGACGCCGCTCATTACGCTCATTTACGAGTCCCTTCCCCTCTGCTGGAATATTTGGTTTGATTTCGGGTATTCGACCCAATATGTAGGTATAACGAACAGCTGTAGCTATGATGATGTCTCTAAAAATTCTCTTAGAAACCCAAGGATCTGATGTTAAATTCTCTTAACCCTTACCAATCAGCCTTTCCATGATTCAGAGGTTATGATGTCGGTAGGTCGGTTATCGGAAACGATGATCGGAAGATGGTCTAAGCGAAGGTAAGTAACGGGTTACCAGGACACGTCATTTAACAGACCGGGTGACCACAATGGTCATGTCGGGCGAGCTGTTACAATCTCTAAATATCCCCGTAGAAGCGTCTTCGTTCACAGTGTAGCCGATTCGAGGCTCCAGATTAGGAGGAATCTTCGACCAGGAGCCGTCACTTCAACAATTATGTGTTTGGGTTCAACGCCCTCGGAAACATCGGAAATATGTTTATGCCTTGGACTATTCGATAAGCTTATCCCTTCCTAAAAACAACTAAACCACCACCATTAGGTCTCCTATCCTATCTCCTAGACCTAAAAAAGATGTTCTACCTGTTAATCTTCTGAAAAGAGCCTATCCATAGAGGATCTAAGGAAGTTCTTCTAACTAAAGAAGGTCTGTTTTATACTGAGGTATAAAGAAGTGTTCTATCTACACGGGCTCTAAAGAAGGTCTTCTATCTATAGAGGACCTCAAGAAGTTACTCTATATATAGAGGACATAGGAAAGGGGTTCTCTCCATAGAGAACCTTAAGAAGGTCGTATATCAGTGGAGAACGTAAAGAAGATCTGCTTTATAAATAACCTACCCATAAATGATCTAATGAAACCCTTCTATCTATAGAGGAACTAAAGAAAGTATTTTTGTGTACATAGGTATGAAGAAAATATTTTATCTATATAGTACCTTAGGAATGTCTTCTATCTATAGAGGGCATCGAGAAGTTATACTGTATATAATTAGAGACCTAAGGAAGGTCTTCTAACTTTAGATAACTTTAAGAAAGTCGTATATGTATGGAGAATATAAAGAAGATCTGTTTCTATAAAAAAACCATCCTTAGAGGATCTAAGTATCTCTTCTATCTATAAAGGACCTAAATAATATCCTATATCTATAGAAGATCTAAAAAAGATATTCTATCTATATAAATCTTCAAGAAGGACTTTTATCTTTAGAGGACCTCAATTAGTTATTCTATATATAGAGAACCTAAGGAAGATCATCTTCTCTAAAGAAGATATTCTTCATAGATGATCTAAATAAGGTCTTCTATATGTATAAAGAAGAACCAAAGAAGATCTGTTTTCTACAGAGTCTTGGATGACTTTAAGGAGCTTTTCTATGTAGGGGACCACAAGGATTTGGTTTATCCATAGGGGTCCTAAAGAAGGTTTTCTACCCATTCCAACCCTAAAGGAAGTCTTTTATCCTTAAAGGATCTAAAGAAGGTATTCCATAAAGGATCTAAAGAAAGTCTTCTATATTTAGAGGATCTTAATAAGAGGTCCTCATGAAGGTGCGCGATTAGAAAAAATAAATCGAGTATACTCTATTTTTCTCGTCACTGGCGAAGAATATTTCCGATTTGCTCGATTTTATTCGCGAATGAATAGTACTTGCGAGTACGAGTACTTTTTTTTTTTTTTTATTTATTTTAGTATTCATAAGTATGTAACAATTGATTTAATATTGCCCCAGCGCCACTTGGGCATTATTGGGGCGCTTAAGTAGTGCGAGTTTTGGAAGCAAATACGAGTGGGAGTAAAAATGTTCGAAATAGAGTAAGAGTTTACTTTAAGAGTAAAATCGAGTAGGAAAAATTTATTCTTGTTTTGACTGTTTGTGTGTTCGTAGGTTCGGATGAGATTGTTGGGATGTTCGGATGAGGTTGTTCAGAAGTTCGGAGATTTGGAAGTTCGGAGGTTGTTCCCAGGTTCGGCAAACGGTAAAACCTACGAAAATGTCTGAAGGTCAATCTTGTAGAGAATTTTCACTTCTACAACATTTTCTTCAGTTTCATTTCCATAGGACTTGAAGATTCCCAGCAAAATTGTGAAAACCTAAAAAAACTGGAGATTTTTTTGTTTTTTGATTTTTCTCATTATGAACATTGTAGTTTCAGAATCCGCAAAGACTTTGTAGGTGTAAGCAACCTCCATCTAAAATTAGTTTAGGCACACCGTGCGTTATAACAAATGACGATTTCACTTAATTCACATATGGTATATCAAAACCCAATATTAATATTTCTGTTCGGTGTATAAATTCATGCTTGACATACTGTCCGTCGTATTGAAATGTATGTACAAATAAATATGTACACATATGTATGTATGCATATGCATCATGTGAACATTAAATGAATTCTAAACACGTAATGGAGTTAAATGATATCACAATAAATGATGTACAATACGAGGAGGAGGAGGAATATAAGAAATTTAAAAACAGTGGACAGAGATGAGGATAGGGAGGAGAGGGGGATCGGACGACAACAACATGTTTTTTGGAGGAATTGAAACAAATTCAGAAAATTGAAGCGACTTACCTCATTCAATTGTGAATGTGCAACCGCTGGATGGTGATGATGATGATGTGTTGTTTGTTGTTGCTGGGCTGGTGAATGTCGATTATGTTGTTGTTGCTCCTGCTGTTGTTGTTGCTGCTGCTGCTGATGACGTTGCTGTTGATCATAGCCATTCGCATGGGCGGTATTTGCTATTATTGCTGCCAAATGAGCTGCTGCTGCTGTTGCGCTTGTTGTTGTTGATGATGTTGATGACTCTCCAGGAGTTGTTGCATGATCAGTAGCATTCATTTTCTGTTAGGCAACAAGGGAACCAATGTTGTTGTTGGCAACATGGTTTGTAACTGTAAGTGAAATAAGAATTGAAGAGAAATTGAGAATTAATATTTTAGAAAAGGAATTATTTAAAAACAATGTTTTGAACCATGCTCTTTTAGATTTTTTATCGGTTTTTCTCTATCTCTTATAGTTTCTGAGATATTCAGATGACACTATGTCCCATATCCGCTTTGTAACCAAAAAAATCTTGTCGTTTTGTTCCATATCCATAAAGCCTGGCGTATGGAACATCATTTAAAGTCCTGATTTTTCAACTCAACAGTAGCACTTCATATAAGGGAGGTGGAACACGATTGATAAAAAGTGTTTTGGTTGAAGTGTGACAAAATGTGTTCCATGTGACACCAAGTGCCAAAAACATGAACAAAAGATTCCATGGAACAATTCAGCAACTTTTTGCAATTATAACAAGTAAGAAAAGTCTATAGTCGGACGGAGCCGACCATGGGATACCCTATACCACTATCCCTGGACAATCGCTCTCCACGGAACTTCTTTTCAATGATTGTGAAAATTTAATTATCAAATATCAGAGATGTAATGTATAATCCATATCAAAAAGTTATCTAGCATGACAAAGACATTTTTGTAGCAGGAAAGGAAAATTTAGTTCACACTAAAAATGTTCACACAAAACTAAAATGTAATGAAACCCACTTATGTAGTACTACTACTTCCGTTGTTTAACCGCTACGTTATTGAAATTTTTACCAATTTCACACAAAAGTTTCAGTCCATTTAACCCGCTAAGTATTATCTGATCTTCACGTTGGTTTGTACGCTTCTTCTTCATCATAAACTCAAACTTTGTTTAAAATTTTGCGGGTTATTATTTTGACCTACGGAGCCGCTACAAAATTGGTTAAAATTTTGTTTTTGGTCCATTTTATTCCCTGAACATTTCACGACCATCAGCAAAAACTAATCATTTCTATTCTGGCCCGAACCCAACCTCCTTAAAAAATTCGTAAAAATCGGTCCATAATTGCGGCCTTAAGCTTGTTTACAATTTTTAATGGACGGACACACATCGCTAAATCGCTTTATCTCGTCGAGATATGAATTTTGGCATACCAAATAATTTGTCTAGGATGAATATTGGTGTTACATAAACTTTTGGAGAGACAATATGTAGCATGGGATAAAAATGTGGTTCTCTACACAGAACCCATTATATACTAGGCAGTAGGCCCGTTATCTAGCAAACACTTTATTGCAATTTACATCAGAGGAAAGGTCAGTAGTTTTTTTCCATATGTAGGCTACTTTGCGAAATATACATATATATGTATGTCCTCAAGGAATTAAAATATCGACGAAAAATAAAATTTTTATATTTTTCATACAAAAGGAATTGTCCATTTCACCCGCAAAAGAATATCCGATCATCATTCAAAATTGTAGGCATCTTTTTCGACCTATACTCTTACCCGGTGCAAAATTTCGTGACTATTGATGTATAATTGCGACTTCTAGCGAGTTTATTAATACACCACAAACAAATAAGGGAATATATTAGGCTGTAACTCTGTTATCTGATCATGCACACCAACATAATTGGCATCAATTGAAAGGTCCAGCGTTCCACTTTCAAGTATAACTCACTTGTTCGGAATGTCACTTCCAGGAATTAAGATATAAGCTGTATATTAAAAATTTTCACCATTTTCACACAAAAGTTTTGGTCCATTTAACCCTCTAAATATTATCCGATCGCCATTTCAAATTGCAAGCTTCTCCTTTGTGATATACTCTTACCTTATTTAAAATTACGCGTTGATCGGACTATTATTGAGACCTACAGAGCCGCTAGAAAATTGGATAAATATTATGTTTTTGGTCCATTTCACCCGCTAAATATTTCACGATCATCACCAATAAGAATAGGGATCTATTCTGATCTGAACCCGACCTCCATACAAAATTTCGTGACGATCGGTCCATAATTGCGGCCTGGAGCGTGTTTACAATTTATAATGGACAGACGGACGGACGGACGGACTGACGGACGGACACACATCTCAAAATCGCTTTATCTCGTCGAGATATGAAGATTGGTATACCACATTGGGGGTCTCCGACGAATATTTCGCGGTGTTACATGAATTTTTACCAAAACAAACTTATAATACCCTTTTCCACATTGTGGTATAGGGTATAAAAATAAAGAAGTGGATTTAATAAAGAATATTTAAGAGGGGACTATTCAAAATATAAGGCAAAATAAATTGTAGAACATCCGAAGACCTACTGATGTTCTTTTTTCTACAGAAGGCTTGTAAGTGGTATTATATAAAGGATAACTTAACTTCAGTATGAGTATGCAGAAGTAGGGACATGAGGTCATTGAGTCGTCTACTGTCGAGTAGATGGCCCATTGGGTCGTCTACTGTAGAGTAGATGGCCCATTGGGTCGTCTACTGTCGAGTAGATGGCCCATTGGGTCGTCTACTGTAGAGTATATGGCCCTTTGGGTCGTCTACTGTAGAGTAGATGGCCCATTGGGTCGTCTACTGTAGAGTAGATGGCCCATTGGGTCGTCTACTGTAGAGTAGATGGCCCATTGGGTCGTCTACTGTAGAGTAGATGGCCCATTGGGTCGTCTATTGTAGAGTAGATGGCCCATGGGGTCCTCTATTGTAGAGTAGATGGCCCATTGGGTCGTCTACTGTAGAGTAGATGGCCCACTGGGTCGTCTACTGTAGAGTAGGTGGCCCACTGGGTCGTCTATTGTAGAGTAGATGGCCCACTGGGTCGTCTACTGTAGAGTGGATGGCCCACTGGGTCGTCTACTGTAGAGTGGATGGCCCATTGGGTCGTCTACTGTAGTGTAGATGGCCCATTGGGTCGTCTACTGTAGAGTAGATGGCCCATTGGGTCGTCTACTGTGGAGTAGATGGCCCATTGGGTCGTCTACTGTAGAGTAGATGGCCCATTGGGTCGTCTACTGTAGAGTAGATGGCCCATTGGGTCGTCTACTGTAGAGTAGATGGCCCATTGGGTCGTCTACTGTAGAGTAGATGGCCCATTGGGTCGTCTACTCTACAGTAGACGACCCAATGGGCGATCTACTTAGCAGTAGACGACCCAATGGGCCAATTTCTCTACAGTAGACCACCCACAAGGCAAATTTCTCTACCGTAGACGACCCAATCTACAGTAGACGATCCCAGTAGACGACCCAATGGGCCATCTACTCTACAGTAGACGACCCAATGGGCCATCTGCTCTACAGTAGATTGGGTCGTCTACGGTAGAGAAATTTGCCTTGTGGGTGGTCTACTGTAGAGAAATTGGCCCATTGGGTCGTCTACTGCTAAGTAGATCGCCCATTGGGTCGTCTACTGTAGAGTAGATGACCCATTGGGTCGTCTACTGTAGAGTAGATGGCCCATTGGGTCGTCTACTGTAGAGTAGATGGCCCATTGGGTCGTCTATTGTAGAGTAGATGGCCCATTGGGTCGTCTACTGTAGAGTAGATGGCCCATTGGGTCGTCTACTGTCGAGTAGGTGGCCCATTGGGTCGTCTACTGTCGAGTAGATGGCCCATTGGTTCGTCTACTGTAGAGTAGATGGCCCATTGGGTCGTCTACTGTAGAGTAGATGGCCCATTGGGTGGTCTACTGTAGAGTAGATGGCCCATTGGGTCGTCTACTGTTGAGTAGATGGCCCATTGGGTCGTCTACTGTTGAGTAGATGGCCCATTGGGTCGTCTACTGTAGAGTAGATGGCCCATTGGGTCGTCTACTGTAGAGTAGATGGCCCATTGGGTCGTCTACTGTAGAGTAGATGGCCCATTGGGTCGTCTACTGTAGAGTAGGTGGCCCATTGAGTCGTCTACTGTCGAGTAGATGGCCCATTGGCTCATCTACTGTGGAGTAGATGGCCCATTGGGTAGTCTACTGTAGAGCAGATGGCCCATTGGGTCGATGTTTTTCAACCACTGCATCTTTTAATAAATTTAAATGGATATTATTACTATTTTATTAAAAACATCTGCAAATTCAATATTTATACTATTCGCTCTTCACGCCTCTCTCTTTCTCACACACACACTTATTCTCACATGATTGCAATTCTTTAACTTTGTAATCTATACTTCACACGACGGACGGACGGACGATGACGACGACGACTACGACAACAAAAACACAAGCCAACCACAAAAGTAATAAAAAATTGCAACAATAACAACAAGGAAATCAAAATGTAGAAAAAGAAGAAGAACAAGAATAGCATTACTTCAAATAAATAGCTTCTTCTTTTCATTGATTTTTATGTTTTAAAGCGCATTCGTTTGCCGTTTGTCGTCTATGGTGGTATTTCATTAGTATATTTACTTCACATTAAAAGTGAGCCTCTCTCTCCCCTCCCAGCTTACTCACTCCTCCCCATAAAGGGTATTTTTCACATCATAAAAGCTTGGCACACTCGCTTTGATTCATTCTCCTTCTCCCGATTTTCTTTTCTTATAAATTCTGCATTTACTTTGTTGTTTTTTACAAATAAATACCCACACTCGCTTCTCATGTATTTACTCGTCGGCATTATAAATTTCTATATTCGTTGGATGTCATGTCCAACAACAACAGCGACAACAACACAAGTAAATTCAAGAAAGAACATGTAAAGTAAAATAAAACAACAAAAAATGCCAGTCAATATTCGTTTCACTCCGGACATTGCCGCCGCCTAAAGCTAAAATAAAGTGCAACATGAAAAAATCAGAAGAAGAATGAATCCAAAGAAACCGAAGAAGATGAAAGAAGAATAAGAGTAAAAACAAACCATACCTCTACACCAGAGACCGTCGTTCGTTTGCCGCCAACAAACCCAAACACAATCCCAACCCAACCTACCATACGCCGCCACACCACATCCAATCTTTTATTTAACCATTCATCCCAACCAACCATTCCAAATCCACAATCCATGCCCAACACAACAAACTTAAAAATTAACAACAACACACAACAACCTTTGAGACACAGACACGAGTTTTGTTGTTGTGTTTGTCGCTTTTTGTTTTTGTATAGAAGAAATGGGATGGTTGGTTGGATTGTCGTTGGCTTGATTGTCTGTGGATACATGAAGTTAGTGTGTAGTATGGTTGGTGGTGGTACCGAATCCGGTCCCCCCACAAGAAAAATCACAAAAATCGTGAGACATTTTTTAGATACATTTACTATTAACGTACATGTTTTGTTGCCATCGTTGTTGTTGTTGCTTCTGCTGCTGCTGCTTTTTGAAAATGCGCTTCAAAAAGTCTCAAAGTAACCCAAACATATGATGCGGGCAATAATCCAACAACAAGAATTTTCAAAAAAGCTCTCAGAGCACAGAAACACAATAGAGAGAGTAAAATAAAACAACAACGGAAAATGAAAATCTGTTGGCTGGAGGTGGTGGAAGAAGAACAAAAAAACGCATCGCTGATTTTCTTCGCATTACTTCAACTCGTAATCCAGATTCTATAGAGAGTTGCCATTTAAGATATCGACCGACCAAAATTAATAATGGGTATAAATATTTGTTTGACAGGAACTATTGTGCTCAGGGGCAGGAAAACATACATATTTATATTAACTCCTATCGACCTCTAAGTAGTCATACCACAGGTGCAAAGGTCTACATATGATTATAATTGGTCCAAATGGTCCAAAAAGTTATGATGTTACTCTGCTCTACTCTACAGTAGACGACCCAATGGGCCATCTACTCTACAGTAGACGACCCAATGGGCCATCTACTCTACAGTAGACGACCCAATGGGCCATCTACTCTACAGTAGACGACCCAATGGGCCATCTACTCTACAGTAGACGACCCAATGGGCCATCTACTCTACAGTAGACGACCCAATGGGCCATCTACTCTACAGTAGACGACCCAATGGGCCATCTACTCTACAGTAGACGACCCAATGGGCCATCTACTCTACAGTAGACGACCCAATGGGCCATCTACTCTACAGTAGACGACCCAATGGGCCATTTACTCTACAGTAGACGACCCAATGGGCCATCTACACTACAGTAGACGACCCAATGGGCCATCTACTCTACAGTAGACGACCCAATGGGACATCTACTCTACAGTAGACGACCCAATGGGCCATCTACTCTACAGTAGACGACCCAATGGGCCATCTACTCTACAGTAGACTACCCAATGGGCCATCTACTCTACAGTAGACGACCCAATGGGCCATCTACTCTACAGTAGACGACCCAATGGGCCATCTACTCTACAGTAGACGACCCAATGGGCCATCTACTCTACAGTAGACGACCCAATGGGCCATCTACTCTACAGTAGACGACCCAATGGGCCATCTACTCTACAGTAGACGACCCAATGGGCCATCTACTCTACAGTAGACGACCCAATGGGCCATCTACTCTACAGTAGACGACCCAATGGGCCATCTACTCTACAGTAGACGACCCAATGGGCCATCTACTCTACAGTAGACGACCCAATGGGCCATCTACTCTACAGTAGACGACCCAATGGGCCATCTACTCTACAGTAGACGACCCAATGGGCCATCTACTCTACAGTAGACGACCCAATGGGCCATCTACTCTACAGTAGACGACCCAATGGGCCATCTACTCTACAGTAGACGACCCAATGGGCCATCTACTCTACAGTAGACGACCCAATGGACCATCTACTCTACAGTAGACGACCTAATTGGCCTAGTTTCAGAGAGTTCACCGTTTCAGAGATCTGTCCAATCTTTTGATGTGTGGTTAGCAGAAAGGACGTTCCGAGGCATCACCACAACTGCAGCTGCCCGCTATATACCTATTTGTCGAATATCCGAAGTGAAACCAAACTTCCAAGCAGATGTGACGGGGATAGCAAAGGAGCGTGATGATCTTCGTCTTGCCAAAACCAGTGACCCCAGAGTCAGGGAGCTGACACTGGAATATAACAGGTTGATCGGAAAACAAAAGCAAAACAAGTGGCTAAATCTTCTGAAGAGGAACAACACTGGAGCCTTTGTGAGCAACGGTTAAGTCACTCTCTAACCCAGGGAAGATTGAACCTCGGCCACATTTGTCGACGTTACGCAGACTGATCTGAAGTGGCAAGCTATTTTAATCGATAGTTTGTAGAGCACCCCACGAGTGACAGGACGAAGAGAAGGGTACTACATCGCATTAGATCTCTTCCCTAGCTTTAATCCTCCTCAACGCCACGCTATTTGAGAACATCGAGCAGACTACCCTCCGCAAAGCTGAGATGTAGGAACAAGGTCTTCAATGCCTAAGCCGGCAGCACTTGGGGTGCAGATAAAGAAACCTTGTTGACCACATATAACGCGATACGGCGCCAGTGTGCTTCGCGAAATATAAGTGCAACGCGATGGAAAATACTCAATTCTGCCAGAATGCCGTCCTGAGGACTACAACAAGTGCCTCCTCATGTCTTCGATGGACCATTTACATGAGGAGATAACGATTCTCCCAGTACAGCAACACAGTGACATGCTTTCGTTGTAGTACTTGCTCGGGTGTTACCATGATAGCCATGCTAATGAGCATATGGTGGATAGGACCCCCAAAATACACCACCCAGGCATGTCAGGAGGGATCTTCATGATCTAGAAAGATATGCCCAACGTTAAAAGAGAGAACTCCTATCGCAGATGCCATAAACAACGTGCCCGCACGACACACTGCATATTTTCAACTTCCCTGCCAAACCTTCTAAACTGACTCCGGTAGCTTTGTGGCTACAAACCATACAATATTTTAATAAATTTCTCAAAAGTGGAGTTTAAATATAGGATTTAGTTCGTTTTGAAATGTTAACAGTACATAGTCCTCCCGGCTCCTATTACAACGGTATAATTTTTTCGGGACTAAGTCCACTTTACCTGTGATAATAGCCTAAAAGACCTAAAAACGCTTTTGTTGCCTACTAAAATGGCAGATGAGCACGATTACTTAAGAAAAGAGTATCGGATCGAGCCGAAAGATTATAAATGGTATTATTTCTTCCAAAGTTTCATCACGTCCAAGGAGGCCAATATCTGATAATACCTCCGTTAATTCCCTTACAAAAGTTTAAAATTTTCGCTTAAGTGCATCTAAAGTGCTGTTCGAGGATGGTTTCTTTGCAGAATGTACTACTTTTGGTCCTGTTTACGGTCATATGTTTTCACGGGCAAGTCCATGCTTTCTGGCGCTATGACCCAAAGAAATCCTACGACGACCCACTAAAGTATCTGGTTATCATGATAACTATCGAAAGGAATGTCTCCCAAATGTTTTCTTTTGGTGTTTTGGTATTTTGAAGTTCATTGCAGCGCTGTTACCCGTGAGAGAGATCGGTGAAGATACCTTGTGGCAACCAGAGGTATCCTGGATCTCTCCACCGTGTTCTTTGGTGAAGAAATCGCACGTCCATGTGCAGACGTATTCCAAGCAATGGCTGAATTTGGTATCCCCACAAAGATCATTCGGCTTTGTAAAATGACTCTAACTGACACAAGATCTTCAGTTAAAATAGGAAAGAACCTCTCCGAAGAGTTTTATACCAAAAGAGGTTTCAGGCAAGGAGACTGCCTTTCGTGTGATCTTTTCAACATCCTGCTAGAATAGGTTATACGAGAGGCAAATGTCAAAAGAAGTGACACAATCTACACCGGTGGTGCTCAAAATATTTTGTGCATTAGTCTCTCTGAGCGAGTCTTTCCTTTCCTAAACCACGACAGATGTGAATAAAGATAAGATATGTTGTTGTTGCAGTCACGTTAACGTATATGGGTGATCTTGGCTGATATACACCAATAGCCTCATGTTACTTGCTTGTGCTGATGATATAGACATCATGGGACGACCAGTAAAAGAAGTAACCGATACCTTTATGAAGGTCGAAGGAGAATCTGCTAAAGTGGGTCTGGCGGTAAACGGCGAGAATACCAAGTTGATGGCGTCGACGCGCAATGCGTCCATTGAGCTCGCACCAAGTGTTGAAGTTGGTTCCTATAATTTTGAGATAGTAGAAGACTTCGTCTACCTCGGCTATAAGATAAAGGAATGAATTACAACAACTAACAAATTTACAAAAACAACATTGTTGTTATAGAAAATTAACCGACAAATTGGCTTATTTTGCGTTTTCAAATCCATCTAATAGTAAAAGAAAACATATAACAAGTAAAAAAGTATCAGTCGGCTTTGCAGACAGCCTGTGTGAATTAAAATACTGTTTTCTCGAAAAAAAAAAAACGTATGTATTTAGGGGGTTTCAACATTTTGGGCGTATGAACTTCCCGATAAAAATATGGACTAGGATAAAAGCCCAAAGCTTGGAGAGTTGCCATGCGCTCCAGGCACTACATATGGTGCCATAGGGATTTTTTACACTTTTCGCAATAAAGATTTTACCGCCCTAATGGATACAGCGAATGCAAGTTGCTTCAACAAAAATCAAAGTGATTCGAGAGCAGGTATTAAAGTGAATTTATCCGAAATTTTGTGTGGGAGGTACCCGAAGGAGTGGACCGATTGAGTCCATATTGAAACCTTATCTAAGTCTAGAACACATTTCACGATGGGCAAAGTATGGACCAAATCGGTCACTTCCTTCAAGAGTTATAGTGCGCACAATTTTTCCGAACATTTTTGAACTTTTTTGGGGGAGGTACCTAAAGGAGTGGACCGAAATGATTAATTTTTGAACTTAAACTATATTTTCACAAAATATTACGAAGGCCAAATTATCGAATCGGCAGATCCTTTCGAGAGTTATCTTGAGCTTCAACAACAACACACGGCGTTACAGGGGTTTTTTGTACCATTCAGGCTATTTTCTCAGGAAGTATGGTCCTGCCCCTGATGAAACTTGTACCGTAGTATGGGGGGAAGTGACTACAAGTTGTTACAACAAAAACCAAGGCGATTCGAGAGCAGGTCCTAAACTGAACTTTTCCGAAATTTTTTGTGGGAGGTACCCGAAGGAGTGGACCGATTGAGTCCATATTGAAACCTTATCTAAGTATGGAATACATTTCACGATAGGCAAAGTATAGACCAAATCGGTTATTCCCTTCAAGAGTTATCGTGCGCACAAATTTTCCGAACATTTTCGAACTTTTGTGTGGGAGGTACCGGAAGGAGTGGACCGATATAGCCCATCTTCGAACTTAAACTAAGTTTGGGCAAAATATTACGAAAGCCAAAATTTGAACCGAATCGGTTCATCCGTTCGAGAGTTATCGTGCGCTCCAGCCAGACAGACAGACAGACGGACGGACATTGCCCAATTTTCTGAAACACATTTCGTCCAAACATACTTGGGGTCTAAAACCATTATTTCGATGAGGCACATTTTGACCGTATGAAAGTGTATATACCCTCGTTAGCATAAATGCTGAGGGTATAATAACGGCCCATAACTGTATTTCGGTATATTAAAAAAAAAAGATGTGGCAACATTTCCCACAGCCAGCACATACATATGTATATAAAAGCCATATTTGTGATACATTTCACTTTATTGCTCAGAGAGAATTATTCAATATTTTCAAAATTATAAAAGAGAACATTTTTTTATTTCCTTTAACTTCATGCATCAGGGATGGCAAAACGTAAATGTACCTTTAAAATGGTCGTTTGTGATTGGCAATGGTAACGTATAACACTGTGTAACATTTTTTAAGGTGACCTTGTGCAAACAATTCGAACTGAGGATTTTTTGAAAGTACAGACCCAAACGACAAGAAACCCTAGTTGGGTTTTGTTGTGTCAGATCCAGCTCGGATATTATGGCCCCATCTAAACATGGTTAAATATTGAGTTTTTAAAGAAATTCGGGGCTATATCTCTGAAACCAATGCGAATCTTCTTCTGACCTCTGAAGCAAATTTGTAGATAAGGACAAGAATAAAATATTTTGAGAAATAATAAACTCGAAAAACTACATTTATTGGCTCAAATTTCAAAATATATGCAAAAATTCCACAATTTTTATACATTTTGCATCGTATCTCCAAAACCGTTAATTTTTTCTGAATATTTTCTTTTGGAAAAATATTCCCTGGAATGAAATACACAACCTCTCAAACCATGTCATTGTTGTAGAATGCCTCTTTGCCGTTGTTTTCAGTACACTTTTTAACGACGATTTAATAAAAATGCAAACAATGTAGTGAAATTCGAAATGCGAGAATACACTGTTGGTGTGAACTGTGTTTGAAATACGTGTTGTAAAAGATATGATGCAAAATACCGCTGAAACAACATGATGTAAGCATTTTAGATTTTCAGTATGTTCCAAAGAATTGCTGAGAACTTTATTTGGAAGATTTTTGCAAAAGGTTACTTGGTTCAACTCCCAATAGTTTTGCCGATACTGACCAGAATTTCAGCAATTATGTAAAATTTTCTATATTTTATAGATTTTGATGCCCTAGATGGAGTTCTTTATGTGGATAAGTTCTACTAGTTTAGGGCTGCAATATTGCTAAAGACAGCAAGTCCAAATTCCTATTCGTTTCTGAGATAAAGGCCTGATAAATGCAAAAAAGTGTACATTTAGCCCGGTTTAGATGAGGCCATAAAATCCGAACTGGATCTGACAGGACAAACCCCTACTAGGGTTTTTGTAGTCTAAATATGTACTTTCAAAAAATGCATACTAAAAGTTGTTTGCATTTTCAGTGTTGCATAGTGTAATTAAGCTTTAAAGGTCTGGGTACATAAGCTGCCTCGCCTGATTGCCTTGTCAAAGAATACAAAGAAAAAAGGGCAAGCTAGGCCTTAATGCATGGGTACATAAGCAGTCTTCCCCCTTAACTTGCTTGCCTAATTAATTTCTGACATAATAAAAACAAAATAATAAAAAAGGAAAGGGCAACCTAGTTCGAAAATTGGCTTTATTTTTATTATGTCAGAAATGAAGCAAGGCAAGAAAGCCAGGCGACAAGGTTGCTTATAAACACAGGCCTTTACTCTGGAAGAATATTGGTTTAAAAGTTACTTAAACTTTTGAATGGCAACATTTTTCAAACAAGTTTACAGTACCTTTAGAATATACGTGACTTAGCAAATTCAGTAGATGATTTAAGTTGTCATTTTCATACTTAATATGTCAAATAAATCGAGGTAATTGACTCAATCATTGTATAAGTCTATATATAGTGAGTCTAACACAACCTATATTTTTAATTGTGTATAATTTCTTTACATCTTCTTGATTTAGATTCTAAGGTGAGAAAGTTAATTCACCGAAACGATTAGGTAATAGTTTTATTTCCTTTATAGTCAAGAGCATATCTAATACAGACTTAATATTCCTTTCATGTTCTGTTTCCAATTTTTTGTCGGCATATTTGACTATTTTGTGTGTAGTTCAGTTTAGTTCAGTCAGTTCATTCTTCTTTGTTATTTATTCATTAGCATTTTGTTTTAGTATTGCGCGGAATTGTTTTATTATTGTTGTTGTTCGTCATTTTTTGGTTTCATTTTAATTAGAGTGCACTTCATAATTGCTAAATAAATAGCAAAGCACAAACAACAGCTCGCTGATGTTTTAGCAATAATGTTTTTGTTGCTAATAAGTGTTATACACATTATACATGCATACATTTTTAGCTTTTTTGTTGACCCCACACACACATACACTAAGCCCTTCACAATATATCCGGATAAGTATTTTAGGAAGATTTAGGGTAAGTATTATTGCTGAAGCACTCAAAACAAATGGAAAAAGTAGGAGTAAGCCTAGAAATCCTGCAAAAATTCCAATTATCCGACTTACCCCCATTATTATAAGTATTCTTTTGTTATAGTTTGGATTTACTGAACAGATTTATAGCGTTCCGGTTAACTTAAAGTTAAAAGTGATGATTGAATTTCAAGGGGGAGCTTCTTGGAATTAACTTTCAATGTAAAAATTATATTTTTAATGCTTCCAAATTGGTTTATTTTGCGTTTTCAAATCCATCAGATAGTAAAAGAACACATGTAATAATGGCCCTTAGTCCCATGTTTCTTTTGTTTCCCCAGAATGTTAATTTTTCATCTTTTACTGGAAGATATAAAAAACGCCCCAAATGGCTAGGAGAAAATACCTTTAATATCAAATAGTTAAGTTGAATAATTTCCTGGAATCAGCAGAGCAGTGTACTCCTTTTCACCCGATTCACACGTCCTTTTTAATTATGCAATTCTAAAGTTTTAAGTACTTTTATCTATCGACTATAGTTACTGAACATTTGTGATAACAAATCCTGAAAGATCCACTTTTTGATATAAATATCGATTATAGAGTTAGTATCGATACGATATCAGTTTATGCGAGTAACATAAAGTGTATTGTCTACACTTTCTATTTTTCTGAACATCTGAAATTTTCCGCATTCTGGTGGGGAAGGGTAGACTCTTCGATTTTATAGAGTATTTTAATTTCAGACGAGGAGGCTTCGAGTCCTAAGTTTGTATGAACAATACATTTTAATGACTTTTACGTACAATCTAGAACCACAGGTCTGGTCTCACTTCTAATTCCTTCTAAGCTTCAAAGTCAAATCTCTACACCAAATGTCCCCCTTTCGCTTTGGGTCAGGACTTAGATAACATTTTAAAATCATTTAAATAAAAAGTTGTATATTTTTGTGACTTAAACAAAAAAAAATTAAATAATTAAGTTATTCATTTGGAAGGAAACACACACTCACAGCACAACCAATAAAAAATAAAGTAATTCAAACAATAAAATAGAGTACAAATGAAAGACACCAAAATCTACAGAACTATGTAGGTATGTTCGAACGAACACATGTGTGTAAACATTCACATTTGTTCGTAGTTGTGTGAACGAACGCGGGTATGCATCAGCAGTATAGTATTTACAATTATTGCTCAGAATGACACGACGATGACGTTCGTCATCATTCACAGCAACAACACAAAAACACAGTGAAGGGCAAAAATATAAGAACACTAGACGAAGTTTTCTCCATGAAATACCAGAATACTTTTTCCAATTAGAATTCCATCTCCGAAAATTATTGCTTTTAAGAAGTTTACCTTGGGACAATTGTGTAATTTGCGTTGAGGAACACTAACCCAATGATATGAGTCATGGTGTATTACATCCCGTACACACAATAACTAATTGGACTGAATCACATCTTTTTGAATCAACTCGGCACTTAATTAGTACCAGCATTGTCGTTGACTATCGGAAGAAAAGCCTTTCCCACAAAGAAACGATGTTGGCTGGTCGCTGTGAATGTCTGCACTTCGTTTTGTCCTAACATCCGTTAAGGAACTTCTCCATTGTTTCCGGATACAAATTTGATCTATTTGATTTTTTGTGTTGCCATCTGGCGATGTCCAAGTATATTTGTGGATTTCCTCGTGTGGAAATAGCGAGCCACCAATGATTAGATTGAAGGCTTGGTACATCGCGATAAAACGCTCTCCGTGGTAATTTCTTGTTCCCATCCCATGTTGGCCCATTATGTGTGTTATTCCTGCGTTTTCCGAGCCAATTTTTGCATTGAAGTCGCGAATGACTAGTAATATGTCTCGACTAGGGACCTTTGCTATAGTGGCAGTCAGTTGCTCATAGAACTCGTCTTTGTTTATACTCTCAGTGCCTTCTGTTGGGGCATAACATTGAATGATTGTAACACATTTCCTCACTGCAGTGTTGAGGCGTGCCGTCATGATCCGATTACTGATCGCTTCCCAAGATTTTAATGAGCGTTTGGTTTCTTTTGAGAGTATAATGCCGACACCATTCTCTCGTCTTTCCCGCTGAACAAAACTAGATTTCCGTTTCCTGTTGTAAACTCCCCGTTTTTGGTGCATCGCATTTCACTATCCCTAGGATTCCGATGTCAAAAATTTCCATTTGGGATTCAACCACTTAATGTTCTAACGTTCCAAGTTGCTAATCGTGTCCTTTTTCGCGTGCCAAAGTTCGTCAACGTTACGAGTGTTGTTATGTCATTCCTTGTAGACATATCAAAAATCGGTTTGGTTTCAGGTAAGAGGATGATTGGTCCACTGTACCCTAACATGGGAGTGGGGCTGCCACATCTAAGCCGTCATTCTGGCATTTATTAATATTGGCTTTTCACCACGGCGCTAATTACTCGCCGTGTCACTACAGGGATCTCTGGATCAGTGGCTTCAAGGAACTAATTTTAAAATAGTCTGTTTGTCATGAACAAATATTTGTTTAAAACAAAAAAGACTTACAAGAGAGAAGAGTGATTTGTATTAGCGGAATATTATACCTGTATTTCCCTCATTTGTATTGCCTGTTCCTTGTTTTGGTTGGTCTATTACACTGTGCAACAAAATGGAGCTCAAAGTCTGGGGGGTGGAAAATTCCTTTTGGGGATGAAAGCTCTTGGTGAGTATATACAGAACCCAGAAGGACAGATCCGCCGTGAGTCGAACTTTTGAGATATGGCCTGATGAATATTTTGCTGGAGACCCTATAAGCCCTCAGATATTAGCGATATATCTTTGTCCGCTGTTGTTTTAGCTTATTTTTGAGATCACATTTCTTCAGCCAAATCAAATGAGGATTATTTCCGTACAGCATTTTGACCTTCTATCTCGCTTCCTTCAATGTCCTTTTCGTCCTTTATTTTAAGAGCCGCTATAAAAGCACCACAAGATGACGTTTTTCTGCTTCGAAATGTTCTGCAAAAATGTCGGCCAGAAAATTTTAGGTACGGCTCTTATTGACAACAAATCGATTTTGTCGCGTTTTCGTGGTCGTTTTGTGCATTTACCCTGTTTTTGTTCAGAAAAAGACTATATTTTGATTTTTGTATATTCGTTACAGAACATACAAAAACACAAAACACAGCTTTTTTCTGAGCAAACAGGGGTAAATGTAAAAAATGACTATGAAAACGCGACAAAATCGATTAGTTGTCAATGAGAGCCGTACCTAAAATTTTCTGGGCGACATTTTTGCAGAACATTTCGAAGCTGAAAAACGTCATCTTGTGGTACTTTTATAGCGGCTCTTAAAATAAAGGACGAAAAGGACATTGAAGGAAGCGAGATAGAACGTCAAAATGCTCTACAAAAATAATTCTCATTTGATTTGGCTGAAGAAATGTGATCTCAAAAATAAGCTAAAACAACAGCGGACAAAGATATATCGCTAATATCTGAGGGCTTATAGGGTCTCCAGCAAAATATTCATCACGCCATATCTCAAAAGTTCGACTCACGGCGGATCTGTCCTTCTGGGTTCTGTATATACTCACCAAGAGCTTTCATCCCCAAAAGGAATTTTCCACCCCCCAAAATTTCGGTTCACAGTGTTATCAGTCGATATTCAAAAGACATCCTTAACACACAGGGCCTGGGCAACTTTTCCATCTGTCATCGGAAGCACTAAGCCACCGCAGTGCAATGCACACTAAATGCTCCGTTAGGATTCCCGGGCCAGACAACATTACGTTTTCCACGGTGGCCAACAATACTCCTCAGCGTACTGTTGGTGAAATTCCCTAGGTATTTTAGCCATGAAAAGCTTTTTACACGTGGTGTCTAAGGACGTTTGTACTCAGCTATAAAATAGGTACCATATCATTGAACTAATATGAGCGAGACAATAAAAGTTAGCATTAAAATGATCTTCGCCCTAACAGGCAAAATTTCAAATGAATCGGGGATGTTTGTGAAAACATATACAGTATGCACAGTTTATGTTCCTACACCCCTCAAAAATGAATCAAATCGTTGTTAATTCCATATTTTGTATGCAAATATGAAACAATTGAAGTCAATTACTATAATGAAGAAAGATTTAAAAATAACAAAACAAGGTAAAAATGGCGACTATATGTGTGGCAAAGTTCGGATTCGTATACCTAGAAAAATACTTGACAGATCCTTAAATACCACAAATAATAGTGCTTCTGGGTGTACGAATAAGAACTTGATTGGTCCACTCCTAGGTATAGACCCTCATAACGGTACTTCCAGTTTTTTATTAATTTCAAAATTTTGGCTATATTTTCAAAGTGAATTCGCTGTAATTTGACATTTTGTGTTCTTTGGTGGTAATAAACATCTTGCGTAGGTCTATGGTCGATAGAGGTCCATGTTTTGGAATATACCCCATATAGACGTACCTCCCGTTTTTTTTTATAATTTCACGATTTTGGCCATATTTTCCAACTGAATGTGCTGCAATTTGACATTTCGAGTTTATAATCTGTATCAAACATACTTGCCATAATTCATCAAAATATGTCTACATTTTGGTATAGTCCTATACCATATTAACTCAACAATATGAGGCACAGAATATTCTTACTAGGTGGGTTAACATATGGACCAAGGGCGTACCAGATTATATTAGATGTAAACAATGTCCTATAGGTCTCAAACAGACTAAAAATGTACCAGGATATGTAAACAGTAAACAAGACCACACATGTGGTCCTGCTTGCCAAATTAACCATTCAACGTTGTTTATTGTTTTTTGCGTGGAGCCTTAATCTAGTCTTAAATCTAAATCTTAAATCAACAGCAGATAATTGTGGAAGAGGCATGTAATAATAATTGTTCCACAAACATCCCAGGCGGGACAAGGGAGACTTCTCTCAGTGGCATGTATCTTGCAAAAATAATGGTGTCTTTTAAGAAAGCCAATTTGCATGATGTTTATCAATTTGTTTGTTCTCTTGTTCTGTATCCATATTTTTGAAATTCCTTTGCAGAGATAGTGTATGCGATCTGACAACATAGAGAATTCATATCCCGCAACGTCCACCTGAAGGTTTGCTATAATTTCTTCGAATACCGTCCCCATGCTGGCATTGACAAAGTTTTTTGAGCACCATATTTCAAAAACATACATACTGTAATCCTATAAACATTATTTTTTATAAAATAAGATCGAAACAAAATGCAAAACAATAACACCGATTGCTTGAAAACTCCCAATCCCTATACTAAACATTTACAAAACTCCGAGTATACTCAGTATAATGAAAACTGAATACCGCTCGCAACTTTCGGCAGAGATAATTTTTTCCTAATTCTGGACACTTCCACGAACATTTAAATAAAAACAAGTAAGAGCAGGCTATAGTCGGACAGGGCCGACCATGTGATACCCTATACCACTATAGATTTGCAATATCTTTCCTCCATGGATAAATATAACCTGTACATTACAAATTTTACCAATTTTCACACAAAAGTTTTGGTCCATTTAACCCGCTAAATATTATCCGATATTCATGTTGCTTTTCACACGCCTTCTCCATCATAAACTTAACTTTTGTGTAAAATTTCGCGGCGATCGAACTATTATTGCGACCTACAGAGCGGCTACAAAATCGACCAAAAATTTTGTTTTTGGTCCATTTCATCCCTTTAATATTTCACGATCATCGCCAAAAACTAATCAGTTCTATTCTGGTACAACCCCGACCTTCATACTAAATTTCGTGACAATCGGTCCATAATTGCGGCCTGTAGCTTGATTACAATTTTTAATGGACGGACAGACGGACGGACGGACGGACACACATAGCTAAATCGCTTTATCTCGTCGAGATATGAAGTTTGGTATACCACATGAGGGGTCTACGACGAATATTTCGCGGCGTTACATGAATTTTTGGGAAAACAAACTTATTATACCCTTTTCCACATTGTGGTATAGGGTATAATAACGTGAGGATCCGCGAGGATCCAAGGTACTATAAGTATATTTCTTTTCACAATATAAAATAAAAAAACACTCACAAAAATACATTTTAAAAGAGATCAATTTTACTACAAAATTAAGATACAACATTATGATGTTATCAATTAGAAACAATAACTATAGCATTAACTTTAACTTCCATTTCTTGCTATAGTAATTTTACACATTACGTTTTTGTGATATCACTTGTAACTTGACTCGACATTAAAGGAAATTTCAATGTCTCAGTTTCTTCAAATGGAAATGCTCACTTCTGTGGCTAGTACCGTTAGAAGTTGTAAAAAGAAAGCCGGAATACTAAAATTTGATGTGTCTACAATAAATTTGAATAGTTACAATCATAATTTGTAGACATCGATTTTTGTATTTTTGTCGCGGGCTGGGACCACAGTGCACAGGTGCCATCTATACCAAATGACGGAATATATTAAAAATTTGTTTTATTTTTAATTTTTTTTTCGTTATAGTAATTCCCGTCAATAGTTTCATATTTGCATTAAAATAACAATTTTATTCATTATTGATGTGTGCACGAATATGAACTTTAGGTACATCGTAAGCACTAATAGTCAACTTCAATAGATTGCCCGTCAATCTTAATTCCCATTGGCTACAGTCAAGCAATTTGAGTATTTCCATCTCTGACGGCTTTGTTAATTGTTTCACGATTATCTTTTTGGTCTGAAATCTCGTAGATAATAGTGTTTCATTTCACCAAATATCCTCTGTGTGAATAGTCGAAGGTTCCGAATCTTTAAAGAACTTTATACGACACAATGTTACAAATGACACAATTAACCTATTAGTGCCACAGTTAGTCTCTTTTATTCTGACTGCAATGTGTTCCGCGGGAAGTCCATACTTCTCGGGATATGCGAGTGGACTTTTCCGAAATATTTTACTTTATTTATTATGCTGTTATTCTGATCAACGATAAATGGTTTTCCGGTGGAAGTCTATGCCTCCCGGTTAAGGAATCATGACATTTTGAGGTCAACTGTTAGAGGTTCGAAGGCAAAGATGCTTCATTAAAGAAAAACTAATGTTTGGACTCCGTGGGAAGTATGAAACTTAAAGGAATCGACGGAAGGGCGCCATCAGGAGTGAAGCCTGTGGTATAATTTGACTCAACACGGGAAAACTCACCAGGTTGAGAGCTCTTTCTTAGTTCGTAGGGTGATTTGTCTGGTTAATTCCAATAACGATCGGACTCAAATATATTCAGATGTTTTCAAGATTATGGTGTTGACGATTTTATAGCCCTCATTCACGTCCACAGTAAAATGTGTTAGTGTTTGAATGTGTTTTTAAAATTGCAGCCATACCTTTTGGTTAATCCCAATGTAAGGACAGTAGCTTCTAAATGGACAAACTGGGTCTAGCAATAATGATATTGAGCAAAAACAGGTATGTGATTCATTTAAATGTCCGGTATGAAAGAAAAGTGGCAATAAAAGTTGACAACACAGTTGCTATCGGCAGAACTTAGCGACAACTTTATTTTTGTTGTAACGTACTGAAAAATTGCTTTAATTACCGAAATTTAAGCAAATTTTTATCATTAGCATTCCACAACTGGGCTGCAGCGACGTAGTCAGAATGACCCGGGGGCTCGGGCAAATTTTGTATATAGTATTCCTTTATAATTTGTATATTTAAGGAATTGGTAATATTGGTTGAATTTCGATTTTTTTTCTAATCAAAAGAAAATGTTTCTATAATCCACAATACATCGATCGTTGCTTACTTAAATTGAACATTCTATTGGTGCATCTTACTTACTTACTTAGTTGGCCCATTACAGAACATTTGTTCCATAGACCGAACTAAGAAAAGATCTCCATTCCTCTCTGTTTTTCGCTTGACTTTTTGGAATACCGCGCCTTTCCATTTCTTCATCCACTTGTTTGCTCCATCGAAGCTTAGGCCTGCCGATTCTGCGTGCACCGCCATGTGGCATGTATTCATACGCCTTTTTAGCGGGTTCATCATCGCTCATTCTCATGATATGGCCTAGCCAACGCAATCGTCGCATCTCGATACGTTTAACTATATTCATGTCTTTGTATAGCTTATATAGCTCGTGGTTCATACGACGTCGATATTCACCGTCAACGCAAATCGGCCCGTAGATCTTTCGAAGAATTTTCCTCCCAAACACACCAAGCACACATTGGTGCATCTGAATAATGTTAAAACTTGGAGTATAACCAATAATAAAGTACAGGTAGAATAGAATATGTTGCAAAAATATCGAGTCGATAGGACAAAAATTAGCTGAGATATGAGCGTTAGAAAGAGAAAATTCATTGTGATTTGTAGGTAACATAGAAGTTTGGAACGCGGTTTTCTCAAAATGGCATTTTGGAATGCGGTGCTCACAAAAGCTTGTACAAAAGCGAGAGACTTTAAAAAAAATTGACGAATTATGGCGAAAAAACTATAATTTTTTTTAAAAAATTATATTTTTTAATTTAACAAAAACATGTTAATCGGTTTATTCGTTTTCGAGCTACAGTGGGCACCGCAAACTGCTTATGAAAAACAGCGTTTCGTAGGCGGTCACTTTTCGGAACACAAAATTGTGATTTGTATCAACAACAAAAAAAATCAGAAAGTAGCTCAAGGTGTGATCTGAAAACAAAATCTTCTGAAAAAATTTGGTAGATTTCTTGTAAAAAAAATTATGAAAAATTTTATTTTTCGTGCTCAATACATTACGAAAAATTATTTTTTTGGTTTGCACAACTAGGAATAACCCCTTAATGCATTAATTTTCCAATTTATTAGAAGCTTTACCATACCAAAATTTAGATATTGTAGTATTAAGGGGTTATAGCCACTAATTTCACTTTCAGAAGATAGAAAATATGAACTTACATTCCAAAAAATCATAAAGTTAAAGCTTCTCATAGCCTTGTTACACATCATAAGTCATTGATAAATACAAGTCTCCAGAAGCTCTTTTGGGCATAAGACGAGCTGGCCAACTATGCCCGGATCGAAATGACATTTTTATCACAGGTAGATCTCGTCACCCTGATCACAAATATATATATATAACATTTGTTGCGGAAGTCCATACTTCCCGAGATATGGGCCTTTGAAGTTCCAAAAATTCCTTTGGAGAAAGTCTTAAACCCCGGCCGAAGGCCGGCTACTTAAAAAATACAATTTTTAAAAAAAAAATTGAGCATTTGCGTCAACTCAACTTGTTCCATCTTATGTACTTTTTGTGTTGGAGTACACAGAAAGGCCGGGAACTTGGTGGTATTCTGATTTTCCTGCTTAGGCATTCAAAACTAACTCCATTTCACCAAGTTTCTGATGTACATCAAGTTTTGAAGGTACATCAGGGCGAAACTTGAACTAGATTTTTGGTTACGTAAATAAGACGATGGTTTGTGATGTGTTACAAGGCCATGAAAGGCTTTATCCTCACTATTTTTTGTAATGTAAGTGTATATTTTCGATCTTCTGAAAGTCATTTAGGACTCAGTGACAAGAAAATTAAGGGCAGGAGATTGTTCTACCTTCCCACCCAGTCCTTGGTTTTGGCTGGCTTATGGATTTCACGAAATCGATTATTTCTATATTTTCGTGACTTTTGCACATTATTTCAACTATATTCGACTTAATATTCAAAAATAAGCAACATTTCCTTTTATTTCATGCTGTTTCTATAGTGAAATATGACCAGTTTTCTCTTTTCTAGGATAGCGTTTTTCCTTAGCGCTAAATTTTAATAATTTGCTATAAAATATAATATGTTTGCACACAGGAACAAAGATTCTGTTCGCAATTATTAAAATGCATACTAATATTGCAGAAAAAGTTCGATAATGACCTGTCTCTTTTGGCAAAATATTTAAGAAAAGTTACAAAAACCGAATATTTTTGACGCATAGAAAACAGAGTTAACAACGTTTTCTTTATTCTATTATTCTAGCTTATAGGGTTGCCACGGATCCATGTTACAGACATTTTTTAATTGCCACAGGACCAACATTTTTTTAAGTATTTGGTGTTTTGGATATTGGTCATGGGCTGCTAAAATACTGAGGTGTTATTATTGGTGAAATTGAAAACCTAATATTTTAGACACTCACTGTATATCTTCCAATCGATATTTCTCTGTCTCCGGTAAACCCCATAGGATATTTCGGGTATGGTGATTCTACGCATTCAATATCGGATATTTGACATTTTAATACATCACGATTAATAATATATATATTTTTTTTCTTGAACATAAGGGCAGTATCAAAGTTTTTTTCATATCTGAGAGGGTATCCTTAACAACACTTGTTCCATTTCTTCCAGCAAAAATGTAAAAACTTGATTGTGACACATTTCGGAAAACTGAGAAATAGACCATTGTATACATTATTTTCAATCCTAGTTGTTTTTAGAAAATTTATTTTTATTAGCTTTGATTTTTTTCTAATCCTTAAAAAATTCTCTAATATTTTTGCTCGCCACTGTAGTAATTTTATAATATCTATTCTCAATTTTTTTGGTTTTTTGTTTTGTTTTTTGAATTGACTTGGTTTTTTATTGGCGCTTTTGTGGTGTTCTTTCCGTAAGCCCCAACGACGACGACGACAAAAAAGAGGAACAGAGAGCGAGATACACTTTAGTTCAAGAGAGCACAATAATTTAGGCATTCTCGTGTGAATGTGTGTGTAGTATAGTGCATGACAATGTAGTGTTTTGTATCTATGTATGATGATGGTGATGATTATGACCACCAACAAAAACAACAGCAGCAACAACAAACAAGAAGTTGTTCTCACACAACTTGTCTAATTTTTCGTTTATACCAATTGGAATCGTTTCAGAGTGCTTTTTGGTTGTTGCTGGCTGTCGTCGTTGTTGTTGTTGCTATTCGTATTCGCTTTCAGTTTTCAGTATTTTTCTAATTTACACTTGTGCTCTCTTTATTCGAAGAAACGAATTATGACAAACAAACAAACGAACGAACAACACACATACAAATTGTTAATGCACTGATTAAATAGAATACAGAATAATTTCGTTTCATTTTTCTTTTTTTTTCTTCCTTTTTGTATTTTTTTATTCGTTTTCTGCTTCTTCTTCTTCTTCTTTGGTTGTGCGCTATTCTAAAGTCATTTTTAGCAAAAATGAATTTTTCCATGAATAAGTCAGAACAGAATGAGAATGCCATGGAATTACGAAAAACTGCAAAATATCTACTTTTGACAGCTGCTATGGCATATTCCACCTCACTTCTCCCCTTCCTCCCTCCCCGCCCTATCCAACTTACTCCTCTCACCCATATGCTTGTGTAGTCATCAGTGATTTCAAAAGATGTTATAATGAATTGGATAGCACGAAGCACGTCATGTGAAAATTTAAATCAATTAAATATTTGTTTTTCTTGTGGTGTTATTACATTCAATCAAAAATCGTCATCAATATTAACCTGGGCTTTTGAAAAGTTTAATGTTGTGTTTTTTCGTTTATTTTTTGCTGCTGCTGTTCTTTTTCTATTTTCAATGCTGCCACTGCTGCTTCTGTTAAATCTTCTTCCAAAGAGATATTCCCAAAAAACAGAAATACAATTTTTTTTTTCTTTAAAGATTTTTTCGTTTTTGTTGTATCACTCACTGTATAAAAAAGTACTACACACAATAATCAAAGAACAACAAAAAAAACAATATTCACTGCGCGCTTTTAATCGTCCAGCGCGGAGGTGAGGCGCGCGATTTAAGGTGCGTAGACTAAATTCAACTACTAAAGTCAATGAGAAGAATTTTTTACAAAACAGCGCGCGGCGGGCACAATTTGAACAATGTTGTCGACGAGACGTAGCCGAATACACAGAGGAGACGAACAACACGAAGAGACAGACGACTCATACACAATACAATGGACTTTTATGATGGTATGCGGTGCGGTGTGGTGTGCTGTGTGCGGCGGCAGTCACATACAGACCATTTGATTGTGTATTTAGCTTAGCAGTGCTTTTTTCCTTTACTGTCAGAGATGGCAAAGTGGAAGTTTAGAACTTTTTGGGTTTTTTTGGGATTTGTAACAAAAAGGAGATTATTTTATTTAGCGTATAGATTTTTTTATAAAAAAAATTACAGTTAGTTTTGATTTTATGTATCAACAGATTCAATGTGTTTAGCCAGGATATTACGTCTGTTGAAAGGGACTGTACTTCCTCAATATTTCCTAGAATAGATAGCATCGGACAATTGTAAATTATGTGGTCGATCGACTGGGTTTGGGCCCCGCACACGCAGCTAGGGTCATCGGCGAGACCCCATCTATATAGGTTTTGCATTGTTCGGCCTGTGGAAGAGCGGAGTCGATTTAAATTACACCAAGGTATGCGTGGTAGATCGAATTCATTTGTTCTGTTTTGTGGGTTGAAAAGAGGACGGCTGCGACCCATAGAGCTCCACTGCGATAGCCAAATCTTCGCTATGTAGCTGTTTGGCTAGTATTAACCCACTTAGCGCCGAGAATTTTTTTTGCGAGAAAACTTAAACATTTTTATGAAAATTATATTTTTGAGATTTTCTAAGCATTTTTTAAAAAATAACTTTTTTCTCTAAAACGAATCGGGCCTTCTTTTAAAAACTTTGGAGGGTAATATAGGTGTACCCTTACATGCCAATCCCTTGGTTTTTGATTGAGAAAATACTCTTACTATATTCCTAACAAATCCCTGACTTTATATGATTCTAACATTTATGATTACATTTTTTATCGCATATTTAAATTTTTCATCAAAAGTCGAAAATTACAAAAAAGTCGATTTTTTTGAATAGCTTGGGTTTTAGACCAATTGCGTGGAAATGCGTAGGTCAAATGAAGCGTTATCAGAGTGAAATTACAGATAACAGACAATACTATAACAAAATTCAAAAAACCCCAACAAAAATATTCGAAAAAAAACAGAGTTTTAAGTCAATTTTTGCAACCTTTTGTGGCGTTTAAACGACTAGTGGCTTTATCTGGGTTAATGGCGGTTTTCTGGATTTCAGCCTGGATTCATATGCTATTGATAAATTTCGATTGAGTGCGATGCTGGTATTTTCGGTGATTTTATTATACTCCTGGAGAAGAGCGTGTTTTCTTCTTAAGTTTGGAGGTTGAATGTTCGATAGCATTGGGAGCCATTCTATCGGTGTTGATTTTAGTGTCCCTGTTATCAATCTCATGGTGGAGTTTAGTTGGGCGTCAATTCGTTTTACGTGGTGAATGTTGAGCCACACAGGTGCTCCGCATTCGGCTGTTGAGTATACCAGAGACAAGGCAGATGTTCGAAGACAGTTCTCCGAGGCACCCCAATTCGTTCGTGCGAGTTTCTGGACGGTGTTGTTTCTAGATTTGATTTTTTGGGCTGTTTTATTAAGGTGTTGTTTAAACGAAAGGGTTCTGTCAAGGATTATTCCCAGGTATTTTGGATTGAAGTTGTGGAAGAGAACAGACCCATTGAGGCGAACTGTAAGTTTTTTCCTGCATCAATATGCGTGTGAGGTGGAAGCAACATACTTCGGTTTTCGGCAATAGGATGAGGTTATTGATAGATCATCCTCTAAAGCCTTTTCCAAAATATGAAACTTAGAGTTTTATACTGCGAACGCCATATCGTCCGCGTAGATGAACTTGCGGGAAACAGTCTCAGGAAGATCGTGGATGTACAGATGGAAGACTGTGGGAGCTAGAACTGAGCCCTGTGGCAAGCCGTTGTTGAGTTTTCTCGTTGTGCTATGATTGTTGTTTAGATAAACAGTGAAGGTGCGGTCGATGAGGAGAGCTGATATAATGTTACAAATTCTACTGCACGGTATAATCTTATTTAGTTTCAGCAGAGTCCTTTTTTCCATACTGTGTCATAGGCAGCCAGCAGATCGACGAATGAGACCGCTGTTTTTTGCATTTTCTATGAAATTCGTGAGTGCTAGTACTTGGTCGGTGCAGTTCCTAACTTTTCTAGGCACACTGAGAAGAGGGCAATCGAACGGTAGCTCGAAGCTTTAGCTGGGTTTTTGCCTGGTTTGAGAAGGGCAATGACCTTTGACTTCTTGAAGAGGCCCGGGATACGGCCTGCAGAAATTGGCAGGCCATTTCCTAGTACGGGGACCACTATGTTTTATGAACTCTGGGTAGATGCAATCCACCCTGCGCACGATGGGGCCGATGACATGTTTTTGAGGCAAAAAATCACAGGGGCAAGCTAGACCTTCAAAATATCGTGCAGATGTTTATAATCGGCCTAGAAGCTAATCTGCCAAATTTGGTTGATATCGGTTCATATATAGATATAGCTCTCATATATATGTTCGCCCGATTTCGAGTAATTGATGGACCAAACACGAAAATTCTGTCCAATTATGATGATATTTGGAATATGTGGCGGAATTCGGACTGGAAATAAGTTTGCCAAGTTATTTTGAAATCGGTTCAGATTTGGATATAGCTCCCTTATATATTTTCGCCCGATTTGAGGTATTTCGTGCAACAAACACGCAATTTCTGTCCAATTTCGAATAAATTTGAAACGTGTGACAGTATTTGGTCTAGAAATATGTTTGCTAAATTATATCGAAATCGGTTTAGATTTGGATATAGCTCCCATATATATTTTCACCCGATTTTAGGTATTTCCTGCAGCAATCACGCTATATATGTCCAATTGTGATGACATTTAAAGTGTGTGACGGAATTTGGTCTAGAAAACATTATTGAGACATCATATTGAAATCGGTTCAGATTTGGATATATCGTTCATAAATTTTCTCTGTCGAAGTTAATTGTTTTCTCAATTTAGTTGGTTGATACCGAACTTCCTTGAGAACATAGCTTAAATATTTTTCTGTTGACAAATTGGCCGAAACAGAGGCGGCATGAATCAAGGGTTTGGTATTGTTGTCGTGTTCATAGCAGACTTCCGAAACAAGTTTTTTTCCTTCACTATAATCCACATTAGGGCGCCCTCTCTTCTTTTTATCATTACCTTGCTCTAGCGTAAATACTGTGTCGCTAGCTAACCATAAGCTTTCAAATTGTAATACACGACTTTTTGACCCCCAATTTTGTATCCATTTTTGGTTAAGGCGTGCACAAATATTATAAATTTGCTTGTTAACTTCGGTCATGAAATTGTCTTTGACACCTCGATTAAATTTTGCAGAAATCCATTCTATAAGGTGTTTAGGTTTTCGCTGATTTTCCAACCAAAAATTAAAAATATCAAAATTTTTAAGTTTTTCGAAATCAGGAAGTTGATAATTTTTTTATTCGCAAGTATACGCAAAAATTCTTTTCAAAATCTGTTAGCCGACATTGTCACCTTTCACCAGATACATATTTTTACGACAAAGCTCCCTGAAGTCAAAAGTTCTACTCCAAAGAACACATGGACGATACCACAGACTACATCAAAAACCATCACTTACTGACACAACAAATTATTGACCTCATCTAATATTACATTTACACTTTTAATAATAATCTTAATTTACATACAATTTCCCGTATTTTCCATTTTTAAAAAATAGATAATATCAACAGATCAGGTTTTGGCGCCAAAATACTTAAATTGTTTATTTACGACTGAATCTCAGAAATAAACTGAATCATAATTATGACATCTTTGACAGCTTGGCATGTCGCCGTGGGTCGTTGCCAGATTGTAATTTTTTGGTTTTGGAGGTTTGAAAGTGTTAAGAATATAATTCCGTTATTATTTGATTTCAATCGCTGACTTGAAAAAATGACTTTTTGCCTCAAAAACCTGCCACTGGCCCCACAGTGCTGCGGTGGATTTTTCATCTTTGACAGTGTTTGGTCATTTTCCGATACGGAGAAAGGGTGGGAGAAGGAGTCATTTTGGGTGGCGTGACTACGTAGGGCCTTTAATTCCGAGTTAATATTTCGCGTGAACGGTTTGTCAGCCTCGGCCTTGGATAAATTGACTATATGGGCAGCAATGATGTTTGGATCTTAGGACTTGTGGAAGAAGGGGCGTTTGCAGGCCCAAGCTTGCGAAAAAGTTGCCACGCTTTACGACTGGAGTGTTTGAAGCTCATGTTGGACATGCATTTTTCCCACTCAGATTTTCTCCCATCGTCCAGACTTTTTATGAGTTCATCTGCTACCTCTGGGCTTTGGTTTGTACGGAATTCTTCGAGAAGCCTTTCACTGTCCTCATTCCAGCATGGGATATAGTATTTACGGAAGCCTCTTGGGATGCACTTTTTAGCTGTGACAATAACAAGTCCAGAGAACCTTTCGAAGTTGTTGGCCTTAGGGGTTATAAATCTTACGTCCCTGTCGAGTTTAGCGGTGAATTTGGACCAGTCAGCTTTGCGAAAGTTCCACCTTGGTTTAGGGGTAGATCTTATAATCGGAACGGTTATGCCAATGTTTACAATTGCAGGACGGTGTTGGCTTTGAGGAAAGTGAGGCAGTATGCGTCTTGAGGCTGTGAGGGGGTTGTCGTTGGAACCAGAGACAAAGCATAGATCGGGATTGTAATCACGGCAGAGCGAAAGCTGGCGGGGTCCTTGGGCTCAAACTGTAGATGAAAACCATGATTTTTCCGACCATTGGTAGAGCCGCTCGCCGTTTTCATCTTCGTTGGCATATCTCCTGGACAGATAGTCAGACTT
The DNA here is from genome assembly GCF_047663935.1 of Musca autumnalis. Lineage (NCBI taxonomy): Eukaryota > Metazoa > Arthropoda > Insecta > Diptera > Muscidae > Musca > Musca autumnalis. The sequence goes on from NW_027411755.1 coordinate 243,111,853, forward strand.
CGATTTGCTTATTCCCTCGATATTGAGTTGGCATACACGAATCTGTGGTCCTATTTCTTTTGTTGATTTTGCCATTTTAACTTATTTGTGGCTTTGTCAGGATTATGCTTAGGTTGCTTTCCTTGATTTTCCTTGTATCTCGTTTTTATCGATATTTTCTCCTGGGAATCGTATATAGATTTTTTTTGTGTTGATATGATAATTTGCGATTTCTTTTATGTTAGTTTGTAAATTAGGAAGGGCTTTATTTCAGTTTCACTTTCTTTCTCTGTATTCTTTTTTTTTTTTGTATTGGCCAGGAAGTTATTTTCAGTTTTTGTTGAAGTCAACATAATTTCTTTGGCCTCCGATTCGCTGTAGTTCATTTAGCGTTACCCAGGATGCACCACGAGGAGGCGAACTACGGTTGCATCCGGATACTTACTCTTTAGTGCCAAGAATAATGTGCATTTCTTCATTCAAAGCATTAAATACCTGTCCTCATTTCTTCAAAAAGTGCCCTATTAATTTTCCACTTTTTCAAATCCTGTAGGTATGAAATGTGCAAAAATACATTCCAAACATCAAATCCTTGCATGTAAGGAAGACAGATCATATTCGTATAAGTTAACGTTTGGTGTTAATGACGAAATTTTGTTGTAATCATTTATTACTTTTGGTGTTTCTCCGCAAAATCCACATGATTGGGTAGATGATTCCGATATAGCGCAAAATACCTTGCCATCGATGATTGTTGAATGCAAGATGTGGTTAACCTCTATGTCTGGACGGTCCCTTTTTGTAAGAACAATATTTCCGATTTGTTCCTTTATAAAATTCACTTCTGTTGAAATTATAGATGAGGTCTCCTTTTCAGAACGGAGTTTAATTGGACATCAAAAGCGTGTAGATGACAAGTCCACGAAAGTTAATTTCACAATTGGAATCCCTCTCTGCCGGCTTTTCGTTTAAATCGATATGTTAGCTTAACCAATTTCCATGGTGACACGGTCCATTTGTTTTCGGATCCTTCTGGCGGCAATCCATTTCATTTTAAATCGTGTGCTTATCGCAGTAACGTTTCGACAAATTTTTTAACCCCAAGTCTATTTACATTAGAATATTTTTTAGAATTGTGTTATGATTTCAGCCAAACTTGTACAAAATTGACACTTTTCAAGAACTAAAATAAATCACTATTTACTTTTTGAAAAACTTAAGTAAATCCAGTTATTGACGACTTATTGAATGAGACAAATCTAAAAATGAACGTCCTTATAATGTGGATTTTTATTCACATTAAAAACGTTTTTATTTAAATCCACTTATTTTTTGCTTTCCACGGTTATCGTAAAATATTGTTAATTAAAGTAAAAGGAGGGCACTGGGGAATAAGGAGGGTACTGGGGAAATAAAATACCCGGAAGTGACCAAAATCTAGCCCAAGGAACGGCAGCTGGTTCCTTGGTACCTCAGACAGGCAAAAATTGAAACAACTGGTATGGCTGTCTTTAGAAAGCAGGTGGCGTGGTGGGAACCACTAAACCGGTATCAGTACAGCGAAAAGCGGATGTCGGCCTTGTATCAAGCAATTCGCGAAACTGCAATGATTAATAATAATTAATCAAACGCATGGATGGATGCTTTGAAGTGGCAGCCCCACTACCATCCTAGGATACTATGGGTTAATCACTCATTTATCTGAAATAAAACTATTTACGAAATTTCTACAAATGATGAAGAAGAAACAACAAACCCCTCGATGACGACAATTGGCACACGAAAAAGGACAAGAACTGCCCAGTGGAATGTTAGAACTTTACGAGAGGCATCAAGATTGGCGCAAGTATAATCCCAAATGGAAAATATTTAAATTGAAATACTAGGAATTAGTGAAATGCGATGATGTAAAAGTGATAAATATCATACTACAAATGGCAACTTAGGGGTCGATCATCGATAACAATTATCGTTGAGTGGCGTTGCCAGTTGTCAAAATTGATCCACGTATGGCAACTCTCAACTGAAGTTGCGAATCTCAGTTGACGAAGCGGCTGTTTTTCAGCAACCACCAATTTTCAGTTGCAGTGAACATTTTTGAAGAAACAAGAAGTAAAATAGAATGAAAAATAAACATTTTGTTAACAATTATTGATTCTTTGCATCATTAATTAATTTTGTGTATCAATATGGTGAAAATAACGACAAAGCAACAGTTCGAAATATTAATTGATAAACTGAGTGAAAATCCAAACTTAGCCCGAGGAGTCCGGGAGTTTTGGTGAAACCAAAGCCACAGCGGATGAAGCGTGGAGGTCCATTTCGGACAGTTTAAACAGCCATGAACCTCCAACACGAACACCTGAAGAGTGACAGAGCCTGGATTCACTTTAAAGCAAAGTTGAAAAAGAAAATGCCTCAAAATAAAATAAACTTCAACGGCACTGGTGGTGGTCCATCACAATAAGTGAATTTATCGCCTTTGGAGCGGACAGCAGCAAATCTTTTGCAAATGAATTTGGTGACAAATCCAGTAGGTTCAGTTTATGGTATTGTGGAATCGTGGGATGAAGATGAAATAGAAATAATGCCAACTGTTGACGCGGATCAAGCCGTTGTTTCTTCTCCCCAAGTTGCAGAAAAGAGGACAACAAAACAAATCTCAAAATAATTCCACCGAACTTATCATTTTTTGGGACAGCAAATAAAACTTGACGATCCGAAGATTCAATGGCCATGTTATATTCCAATCCTGGGTTGTTTTCCAAATTTGCTCGAAAACTCAGCCAAAATATTAATATATTGTCCAGAATACACAAAAGAGTTTATCCAAAGCGCAATTATTTTTAAAATGTTTTTTTTTTTTGCGAATAGAGGTCACAAGTTTGAAAAAACACTGATCGATAACATGTTTATCGACCACCCAGTTGAGTTGACATTAATGGTACAACATTTCGTCTCAGTCGCGCAGACAACTGACAACGCAACTCAAGTTTAGTGGCAATACAAGATAGACCCATTAATCTTATATAGCGGAAAAGACACAAAACACCAAAGCGGAGTAGCCATTATACTATCAAAAAATATAAAAAGTTCACTGAAAACATTGGAAGCGGTGAGTGATCGCATAATATTGGCCCGACTACAAACGAGACTGAAGAAACAACTTTGCATAATCCAATGCTATGCTCCTACGGAAGAAGCAGATGAAAATATTAAAGAAGAATTTTACGAAAGACTAGTGTCAACCCTCAACAAAGTACCAACTAGAGATATTTCAATACTTACAGGAGACTTCAATGCCAAGATAGGGAACGATAACACAGGACTTAATAATATAATGGGGAAACATGGAATGGACGAAAGAAATGATAATGGTGAACGCTTAATCAATCTGTGTCAAACATTCAACATGGCCATTGGTGGGTCCATTTTTCCATACACGGAAATCTACAAATATACCTGGACATCACCCAATGGTACCAGAAACCAAATTGACCACATATGCATACACCAACGATGGCGAACCTCACTCATGGATGTGCGCTCAAAACTAGGGATACGCAGTGAATTGCAATAATCGGTTTTTCGATTATTCGGTTTTCGTGAAAAACTTAAAACTCGATTTTCGGTTAGTCGATTATTTGAGAGTGTTCTAAAAGTCGACTTTCGATTAATCGTTAACCGCCGAAAACCGATTATAATCGAATATAATCGACCATTTTCGTTGATGCGATCCGTGATGGTTATATCTATTAAAAGAGTATCGTCAATTATGCGGTTTTAGCACACCCAATAGTCAACTACGACTAATAGTCAACCACGATTAATAGCCGACTACGAATAATAATAGACTACGACTAATGGTTGACTACGAATAATAGTTGACTCCGTCTTCCGAAAGTCGACTAAGAATAATCGATTATTCGGTTTTCGCAAAGTCAATAGTCGACTACGACTTTTGGAAATTTTACGGTTAATAACCGAAGCAATACCGAGAGGAAGATATGGATCACAGACGAAACATGGGACCTTATAGAAAAGAGAAACAAACTTAAACAAAAGATGCTTTCTAAACGATTCACAACAAAAAATAAAGTACAAAAATGCAGCAAAGGCTGTAAAACGAGCCGCTAGAAATGACAAAAGACGGTTCATAGAATCAATTACAACCAACGTTAAGAGTTCAGATGGTGCGAACATACGTAAACGTTTTGAAATAGTTGGAATGGAAAATAACAAACTGTAAAAGCAACAGGGGAATTAAATATGAAAACGGCGAAATTATAACCGATACTGGAAAACAAAACCCAAATATGGAAACGGTACTTCGAAAGAATTAGCAGCACAGATGACTACATCCATAATATAAACGTGGAACCCCCTACAATGGAAGAAATTATTAATGATATAACGGCCCTGAAAAGAAATAAAACGCCGGGAGAAGACGGTTTGCCAGCGGAGATACTAAAAGTAGACCCCACAACATCTGCAACCAATATACATCCATTTTTAACGGATATGTGGAACAGAGAAGTTTGCCAATAGATTGGCCTAGAGGAGCTATAGTTAAGCTACCTAAAAAAGGAGATCTGACCGACTGCAGCAATTGGAGAGGCATTACACTTCAAAACACGATTTACAATATAACCGCAACAATAATAAATAAAAGATTATTGAACAATCGTTACGGGATGAAGAGGCTGGTTTCAGACCGCGCCATAACTGTGTCGACCAATTAAACACGCTGCGGATAATAATCGAAATAATGGGTTAAATTGCGCTCTCCTCTCTACCTATGCTTTGTAGATTTCAAAAAAGCATTCGACACAATCAAGCGAAGTTCCATATGGGAAGCACTAAGAGGTAAAGGAGTCCCTACAAAAATTATAAACGTCATAAAAGCGATGTACGACAACTCCACCTTACAGGTTTGTAATGACGGCTTGTACAGCGACTCTTTTACAACCAATGAAGGGATAAAACAAGGCTGTCCTCTCTGCCCTCTACTCTTCGCAGTTTCCCTTGATAGCATAATGTCCAAAATTTGAAAAAAGAAAAGAGGAATATTTTGGGTCTACATCAACACCTTGAAGATTTTGATTTTGCCGATGACATATGCCTTATATCACATAAACACCAAGACATGCAAAACAAAATAAATCAATTGGTATCACTTGCAAAAAATAGTGGGCTGCATATTAATATCCAAAAAAAAACAAAGGCGATGCGGATAAACAATCAAAACATTAAGAAATTATATGTGGAAAACAAAGAAATAGAATATGTAAATAGTTTCCGCTACCTTGGATGTATTATGTCAGTGAACGGAGAGACTAAGGAAGACGTAAAATATAAGCTAGCTAAAGCCCGAGCGACTTTTGGACGACTAAACAAGATTTGGAGATCTCCACAAATCACATTACACACAATATTGCGTTTGGTTTAATGCATGTGTGAAGACAACACTTTTATATGGAAGCGATACCCACAATAATAGCAATCCAAATTCAAATTAGTAAATTCTTGCGCATTATATGCCGCATATTCTGGCCCTACACTATTACGAATGCGGTCTTATGGCAAAGAACCAACGGAGAACCTATAATCAAGCAGATTACCAGGAAGAAATGGAGATGGATAGCCACCGATAGGTGGGGGCTTATAGGATACCGCTGGTCCATGTTGCCCATATTTATCCACATACGACCCACAAAAACAGTCTACCAAAAAAGTCTACATACACCCTATAAATCTCGAGTTTTAAGGGCAATATGCTGTTTATATTAGAGCTTTTTTGGAGGTTAGCCTTCATTATCAGGATTTGTTTGACGTATAGGTATGTAATGGAATTGACATTTAAAATCCAGTGGGTTTGTTAAATCCGGTTATATATAAACGTACTATAAGGAAGCATAGCGCTCTAGGATCTCAAAATTATTTGTCCCACTGTATTTTCTGGAGTTTCATAAACTACCAGACTGAAAAACTCAAAGAAATCTGCAAGGGTCCACTTTAACGAGCTATACGCGAAGTCTGACCATAAATAACAGAAATATGTTGCAATATTGCCTAAAAGATATCAGGGACAACCAGAGGCATTCGCTAAGGCAAGAAAATGTAAAATTTGCATTGGTTATTCCATAAATTTTGCGATAATATCCATATTTCATTGGGGTGTATGTAAACTTTTTCACTATTATTTTTTTAATTTTTATAGAATTTACCGTTATTCGTATTATGGAATATATTGTTACGAATGTAACTGATAGGTTTAAGTTAGTTTAGTTTAATTTCCGTTAATTTAAATATTTGAATTGTAACGTATAGTTTTTATTACGCAGTTACTTTATTTAAGCAACAACAACTACCATGTAGAACTCTCTTCATTATTCTAGATGTTACTTTACCTTTCATTAATGTGCTTTTATTTTGTTTTGCCATAATCATGTAATTATTGTTTAGTTTGTTACTTCTTTGCACTTGTTTGTTGTTGTAATTACGTTATTACTGTGCTTGTCGTCCAATTGTATTCCCCCCATGTATGTATGTGAGTATGGTTGTTCGCTTAGTGCGAATGTGCGTCTGTGTGTTCGCTGCACAGATTCGAGGTGTTGCCATATGCTCTAGATATTTCTCGAACAGGGAGACTATGGGATATAAATACAGGGGAACTGGCAATGACGGAGTAGTTGTGTTTTAAGCGTTGAACTGAACAGATCGGTTAAATAAGAGCTGCGTGCTAACTAGAGACTTGCTGTGTGCTTTGTAATTAAAGTCGGTTCTGAATAAGTGTAATAAAGTAAATAAAGCATTGTAGAAACGTAATCTAAAACGAACCCTGTTTTATTTGGTACAAATCGTATCGGGGAATAAAACAACGTCTACACGGACATTAGTTAAATCTAATTCCGTAACAATATTTTTGTTGTATTTAATATTGTTTATTAGGGATATGAAATTGAACTATGTACTTGGATTTTCATTAAAATGCTTCCTTACCCTTAAAACCCAAGATTTATAGGGTGTATGTAGACTTTTTTGGTTGACTGTATAAGAAACATTAGCCATAACCATAGAAAACCAAAACATAATTGGTTTCTTATGGCTATGGCATTATGTTATGTTACTACTAATCGAATATATTGATTTCCATCGGTTTGGTTCAGTCAGCTGATTGATATGGCGTTATGGTTATGTCACGTCTAATTCTACCTTAACAGACCCTCCTCCGTGTATTACGGTTGAAATTGCGTGTTTAGGATCTAAGGCCGTATTTGCCCTACACCATACCTTACTTGGTCCATCCGACCCATCGGCAAGAATAACAGTCTTCGAAAAGTCGAAATCCTTTTTTCGTGTTCCCGAATGAACTCCAATCGTTTCCGAGGTTTCAGTGCAACTCTGCCATGAAGACCATGCTTATGCAAGATTCTCCTAATGGTTTCTGGATTACACTTGTTAAGATATTTTTCCGCGATCTCAGCAATTTTAGGTGCAAAAGCTTAGGTATATCGGCCACCTGTCAAGCTACCAAACACTTTACGCTCTTTTTCGACTTGTTGCACTGTGGGGCAAACATTTGCGTTTTTAACTATTATTTTTAATCTTCATTTACCAGAATATTGCTAATTTTATTAAGGTATATTATAAAGAAGAATCACAGTTTTAGTGAAACAAACTGAAGTGGATATTTTTGACTGTGACTCACTGTATGTATCGAAGAAATATTACGATGTGCAAAAATTGGACCAAATTGGTTAGAGTTATTAAAAAATATACCCACTGAACTTTTCTGTGAAGTATACGAAGGACGATGTGGCCTTCTTCGAATTGACCTTTGTTAACAATACATTTCAACAAGTGTAAACAGTTAGAATGAAATTTTCTTCATTCCAATTGGTTGCAATAAACTACTATACATCCCAAAAAGGGGTACCAAATAATGTACAATAGAATTCCAATTTGCCATCACTTGACTGATTGACTTGACAGTCGCTGTTCGTAAGTTCATATTATTATTGTTGTTGTTTTTGTTGGTGTAGTATAAAAGCGATGATGTCGGCTATATGGATGAGAGAGAGGGGCGTCGGTAATGTTGAAAATGTTAGTTCTGTACTTTGTTGGTGTTGGTCGTGGTGTTGTTGTTGTTGCTGTTATTTGATTTCAGAGCGTATGTTTGTTTTTTCTGTTTTTGCTTCGTTTTCTTGTACTGTTTCTTATTGGGAAAGGCAAAGCCAGCCAGCAGCAAACCAACAAGCTCATACATAACAGCCAGCCAGCATACCATCATAGCACCACGGCAAAGGCAGCCAACAGCAAACTCACACATTCTCATACAACAACAAGAAATGAGAAGAAAAAATAAAACAACTAAACGACAAAAATGCATTAGTTTTTGTATTTCCCAATACACTATCAAAAACAACAACAAAAAATAAAATAATAATGCGAGACGACGGACGAAGACGTTCGTCGGGGTTCGGTCGGTTTGTTGCGCTTATTTGACATTTTTAGCATGATTTATTGAATGTTTTTTCTAGTTTGTAGTTTCTTTTTTTGGGACTTAATAGATTTTGTTGTTACGATTTCTTTTGGTTTGTTTACAAATATTTTCTTTTTGGCGTTTGTAGAAAAACAAAACAAACATGTATTAAAAAAAAACAACCAAAACATAATGCAAAAAATATTTAAATGAAAAGGGGAGGGAGGTAGTCACAATTAAATTAAAAACAGTTTAGTTTGGTAGATTAAAGTTTAATTGTGTTGTTGCCGATGATTTTCGTAAAAATAGACAAGCATTTAATCGTTGAATGTGTTGCCATATGGTTTGGGTTGGAATGGCATACAAATGGTATTTTGGGGATATTGGACATTTTTTGAGTTAATGTCCAAAGCATGGATTTATTGGTAATTATAGCTGTGTCTTTTTACTTTTTTAGTAAAATTTACTCAGTAACTTGTTTTCAGAGAGTAAGAACAATTATACGTAAAATAAAATTATAGTAAAATAGTCGATTACCAAAACAAAAACATTGGCGCAAATGTATGGAAGAAAAACTAAATCCAAGACAGTAAAAAACTTCTTCAATTTTAAGTAAAATAAATAAGAAATAGTTAATAAATTAATAAAATAATCAATAAATAAGCTGAATCACATTATTTGCCGCATTTATCCACAAATATCACATAAACATTGAACATCTGACCATTAACAGACGATTGAAAATCAGCTGATCGACCTTGCTAAATGTTGCTGGGAAAAATTCTTCTAGCAAATTCGCAGCAAACAACTGTCAAAATGGTTCTCTCATTTCGCTCTCTTACTGAAGTTTTGTGCAAAAAGACAGCATTTAGTAACATTTCGTAAAAATTATTACAAATTATCACGTAAAAAGACACACCTTATAGTAGTAATAATAAAGAATGATAATTAATAATACGTTTACATATAGCCGGATTTAATAAACCGACTGGGTTTCAAATGTCAATTTCATTACATATACAGTTTGATAACTTTAGAAGAAATTAGTGAAGGTGGCTAATTAGCTGGAAATTTATGCACTTAAGAATTTAGCAATCAAACGTTAAACATCATTAGGAAGAGTAGAATTCATGTGTCGGAAACCAGCATGGCATGGTCGACCATATGCAAAGCCTTGGACAGAGCAGGCACTACCAAAATGTCTGTTTGAGTGGTAATCGCTTATTTAGGCTGTTCAGAATCTTCCCTTGCCATTTCTATACAAGTTATTTCTTTCGAAACATGCCATTGTTCATTTATGATAACTCCTAAATATTTACAGTTTTTTACTTTTTCTATTACGGTGTTTTGTATTTTCAACGTACTGTTGTTAAACGTATTTTTTCTGCTGATGGTCATGTATTTTGTTGATTTTCAATCCATACGATTCACTTACATCTGTGAGTTTGTCAATAAGTTTTTGTAGACCGAATATGGAGCTAGCGAATATTGTTGTATCGTCCGCGTATCTGATATTGTTGATAATCATCCCATGTATTTGTACTCCTATTCTTTGGTGCTCTATAGCCTCCATAAATATTCTTTGGGAGTATATATTAAATAACAACGGCGAATGGATACATCCTTGTCGTACCCCCTTTGTAATCGTTACTTCTTCCGTCATTTATCCGTTTATATCAATGTCAAGGAAATACGATGTATACGAAATTTTGATTTTTTCTTTATTTTATGACATTTCGGGTTTTATCAGATATATACATACATATAAAGAGTTTAGGAAATTTAATTTTCCTTTTCTACTTAATTATAATATTTGTTTGTAACAATATGATTTATGATTAAACATTTTGATATTAGATACATAAGGAAAAAAATTAAACCTTAAAATTGTTTGACTAGATGGGGGTTGGATTTTTACATCCATTTATGAAACAAGTTCATTTATGTGAGTATAGGACGAAGAAATACATCTTGTCTCAAAATTGGTCCTGAATATTTCAAGTTTTTCCTTAACGAGCTGAAATCCGGAAAGGGAGTGCAGTCTTTGCGTGGAATAATACATCGGAAGATTAAATATCATTTTCAGCAGCTTATTTTGAACAATTTGCAGTTTCTTTATATGGTTATTTGCAGCGTTTGAAAATAATGGTGCACAATAATATATTATTGGCAAAAATATTGATTTAAGTATGAATTTTTTATTCTCTATATTTAATCCAGATTTTCTGTTTATAAATGGATACATAATCCTCGTTATTTTATTTGTTTTATTCACAACATACGAAATGTGGTCACCAAAATTAAGTTTTTTGTCCAGTATGACTCCCAAGTATTTAACATTATTTTCCCACTCTATATTGCAATTTAAAAATTGTAGTGGATTTTGGGGCAAAAAACATGTTTTCCTCTTCCTCGAGAAATAAATAGCTTGCGTTTTCTCAGGATTTACCATTATTTTCCATTTCTTGAAATAATCATTTAATTTAACTAGTCCTTCTTGAAGATGCTCCAATATCGTATTGGAGTACAATCCAGTACTAGTTATTGAGGTGTCGTCAGCAAAAATTGAAATAACGCAGTTATTTATTGCTGGTATATCAGATATATATATGTTATATAAGATTGGCGATAAACAAGAACCCTGTGGGCAGCCATTTGGTATATTTACGGTTTTGGATTTGGAAGCTCCAATGTGGACACAGAAAGACCTTCCCTTAATATAGCTGTTTATTATTTTAATAATTTGAAGGGGAAATCCAAATTTATTCATTTTGTAAATAAGTCCGTTGTGCCAGACTCCGTCGAATGCAGCTTTTATGTCTAGTAGTACCATTCCAGTAGATAAGGATTTGATAAAATTACTTTTCACCATATTGTTTATTTTTAAAAGTGGGTGGCATGTGTTATGTTGCCTTCGAAAACCAAACTGTTGTTTTGGCAAAACATTATTGTTGTCTATGTGATCGATTAGTTGCTCCTGAATGACCTTTTCGTATATTTTGCTTATACTGGATAATAAGCTAATAGGTCTATATGATTTAGGATCGTCAAAAGGTTTGTTTATTTTATGAATTGGAACAGTTTTTGAAAGTTTCCATTCTCGTGGAAAATAGCACATACGTAAACAGGCATTTAGAATGTTTGTTAAGTATATAATACCATTTCTGGGCAACATTTTTAAGCACTTGTTGCTTATGCCATCGATGCCAGGTGCTTTTTTGTTTTTTAATTTTTTAATTAAACTTGAAACTTTTCCTACTGAAGTGAATTTCAGGCTAGACGGTTCTGGTCGAGAGGAGTTTATGTCTTCCACGGTATTGTTAACCTCGCTTATAATATTGGCATCGCTCAGAGTTTCAGAAATGGTGTGATTACTGAGAAAGTTGTCCGCTAATATTTCACATTTTTCACCTTGAGTAAAATATGTTTGGTTGTTTGTCTTTAGTGCTGGTATGATATTAGACTTTTTTTTAATAACTTTTGATAATTTCCAAAAAGGAGATGATGATTTTTCAAGTTCAGTCAGCGTTTTGTTCCATTTTTTATTTCGAAGATTTGTCAATTCGGCATTTATCCTTCTATTGAGTAAGTTCATTTGCTGTCTATCACTAGTATCTCTGAAACGCTTCCAATTTCTTTTGTATATATATGTTTCTAAACTGGATCAATTCTTTTATATGTTGAATATCATTAGCTGGACTACGAACTCTGCACTTTGGAACACTAACATCAATGGCTTCTTTAATCATTTCTGTGAAATGATTTATGACGTGGTCGATATTTGATTCAGAAGTGTCTTCTATTTGCCTCAGATCAGCTTTTCTGTTGATAAATGATTTGTAACGATGCCACTTAGCTTTGTTGAAATTGTAGTACGAGTTATCTAATAAATCGACATTATAGTTAATCTCTATTTTAATTGGAAGATGATCGGAAGCCAAGTTATTTAGAGTTTTTACCGAGCTTATAAATGTTGGCATATCGGTCAATAAGATATCTAGGGTGGAAGATTGTCTCCTTGGGTCTGCGGGAATATAAGTGCATTCCTGCGGGAACATAACATTAAAAGCATTTGTTTGTAGCTTATCATACAATATATTACCCCAAACATTACTTCTTCGACAACCCCAATACTGATGCCTGCAGTTAAAGTCTCCAGCAAGAACAACATTCTTGACACTGGTCAATTTATGGATATCCGACAGGAACTCTTGTTTTTTCTGGGTATCACGAACACCACCAGGGAAATAACAAGAAAAAATATTGACAACATTGTTATTATAATAAACTTGAATTCCAATATTTTCAATAAGGGAAGTATTTATAGGCCTTAACATCTTATGACGAATATTTTTCCTTATTAAAATAGCAACACCTCCTCCTCTTCTTTCTGCACGATCGTTGCGATAACACATGAAGGAATTGTGTCTTATTGAAATACTTGAATTTAACCATGTTTCGCTTAGAAGACAAATATCAATTTCATTTATATTTAGGAAGCTATATAGTTCTTGATGTTTATTGCGAATGCCTCTGGCATTCCAGGAAACTATTTTCAATGGTTTGATCAATTTAAAAATTTGAAGGCAATATCAGTTACCACTTCAAATTGTTCTTGTTTTGATTTGCAATTTTTTAATTTTGAAATCAATTCAAAGGTGATATTTTTCAGTTCTTCAACTGAAAATAAATTGTTTGTTTCCGTCTGTCTCCAATTAGACGTGTTATTTGTGTTAGGATATTCCTGATGTAATTTATTCGGAAAATTTTGTGCAATGTTTTGAAAACGTGGGTAATTAGAATGCATTCGAGACTTTTTAGGCTTGAGCCTCTCCCTAAGTTCCAAGTATTTCATTCTACTGGGACATTCCAGGGAATTCGATTTATGTTCGCCTCCACAATTGGCACATTTTAAACGGGTTTCCTTACATTCAGCAGTTAAGTGGTTTCCTGCACAATTGGCACAAAAAGATTTAACTTTGCACCTACTGGATCCATGTCCGAACATCTGACAATTATGACATTGTGTTAGTTTATGTTGGTTCGGTTTTTGATACTCCCAATTAACATTTAAATATCCAATTTTTGAGTGGAGTTCTCTCAATTCCTTCATTGTAACGGACTTCCGTTCGAAATAAACAACATAAATAACCTGTTCCTCATTATTTACCTTTCTAATAATGATTTTAACATCCAGACATTTTAATCCTTGTTCAATCAAAAGCTTTTTGACTATTTCAGGATCCCTCTTATCATACTTTAGCAGTATGGCCTTATAAGGTTTATCGTATTTTGTACCATACGTAAAAAATTCAAATTCGAATTGCGTTGATGCTTTTTCGCATATCAATTTGAAATCATCTTCGTTGGCACATAATAATTTAATACGGCGTTTAGATTATAGTTTTTTGTAGGGTTAACCTTCTTTATGAGGATTTATTTGAAGTATACACAATGGAAATGACATTTGAAACCCAGACCCACTGGGTTAACCCGGTTATATGTAAACGGCCTATAAGCCCAATTGATATCTTTTTAATTGAAAAATCGATAACTTTCAATACTCTGCACATTTCCAGTACTTGTTCAACTTTGCATTTAAGAAGAGTTATTGGTGGCACTCTCACCTTAGGTTTTTTATCGTTATCGATAACAATTTCGTCACCTGCATTGGTATCTTCATTCTCATCATCAACCGTTTGAAGCGGGTGAAAATAATTCTGATTTTCTCCTCTCGGAGAATTAGACGTTTTAGTCTTTTTACTCATGGTAGAACCATGAGTAACGGAGTCTGCAACGCGAGACCGTTTAATGTTGTTGTTTTATTTTGATGAAAAAGAATAAATGTGTGTGCTTTGTTTGTTACTGTCACTTGCTAATGCGAAAAAACACGTCTTTACTTGAGTAGCAAATGATCTAAACTGATACGAAATTTATATTGGAAACAGGCGGCATTCCAATATAAATTTTCTATACATCGTATTTCCTTGTCGCTTATGTTAATCGTTTTCAAAATTTCTATTAGCTTATCGTGACGAACTGTGTCGAAAGCTTTTTCGTAGTCAACGAAACATATAAAGGTAAGGTAAGCAGTGCTTCTCGAGTCCCCATTCCTTGTTTAAATCCGAACTGTGATGTGCCCATATAGTTTTCACATTGGGGATATATTCCGCTATGGATTACTCTTAGAAAAAGTTTTAATGCATGACTCATGATTCCAATCAGTCTATATTCTTCACATTTTTTGCGTTGTTCCTCTTTGGTATCGGTATGAATTTTGAAATGAGCCAGTCTGGTGGATATTTCCCCGTGTCATATAGCTGGTTAAAGAATATTACGAGTAGTTCCACATTTTCATCCTCTATAAGTTTTAACACTTCAGCTGGAATATCGTCAGGTCCTGTTGCTTTCATATCTTTGAGTGTTTTTATTGTCTGTTCTACTTCGCACTTTGTTATTGGGTTTCCAGTCAGATTGTCTTCTGTTTCTTCGTAAGGGGTTCTTTCGGCATCAGTGAATAATTTTGCTACATATTCTTTCCATATTCGTTTTTTTCTCCGCTAATTCAAATATAGCTTTGTTATTTTCATCTAACAGAGTGGCTAGCGCTGTTTTCCATATACTCCTGCTGCTTCCTTTAACTTCTTATGAAGGTTGAAGTCATCGTGCAGGTTCTGTAGAGTTTCAATTTCTTGACATTTTCTATTAGTTAGATTATTATTTGCTGCTCTTGTCAAGGTTCTGATTTCTTTATTTATCTCCCAGTATCTTTCGAAATTTCTTTTTTTTCTGTTGGCTTCTAAGGATTCGTAATTGATTAATTTTCTCAGTGACCCATTCATCTTCCCTCGATGCAGGAGATTTTTGTAGGCACATATTCGTGGTGGAGTTTATCTTTTTTTTTTTTGAGATTATGCCATATATTTTCCACATCCTTCTAGTATGCTCAAGTTTGGAGTTAATCTCTGCTTTAATTTCGCATTTAACAATTGAATCTTTCATCATGTGCAGATTTAGTCTGAGTGTCCTCTTAGTTTTTCGGGTAATTGCTAATTTGTTCCTGAGTTTAGAAAGTAGTGGAACGTCCGCACCGGGGCAAGTTGAGCTCTTCATCACACATGAATAGTATCGTTTGTTGATAATTATGTAATCAATTTGATTTCTTATGATGTTTGCTGGGTTATCATAAGATCTCCAAGTATAAAGTCTTCTGGGATGTAATTGAAACGTTGTATTTGTAACTTTCATTTTATGTTCTTGGCAGATTTGTACCAGTCTATCCCCTCTATCATTGCGTTGTCCTAGTCCATATTTTCCAGTGACTCCATTTACTACATCTCTTCCAACCTTTGCGTTAAAATCTCCTTGTATAATAGTAATTTCATGAGATTTGGTGTTTTTGAGTAACTCTTCGATTTCTGCATAGAATTCCTCGACTTCGTCATTACTTGAGTCCGATGTGGTGGCGTAAACTTGGATAATGTTCATATTAATGGGTTTTGTATTAATTTTTATCATCATTGTTCTGTCAGAACGTGGGATGAATCCTGCTACATATTCTGCAATATAACACTTTACTATTATTGCCACACCCTTTCTGTGCTTTCCTCCTTGATTTCCTGAGTGAAATACTCGACTATTTTCCGATCTAAAATCTCCGCTTTCAGTCCACCATGTTTCACTTATTCCGAGAATGTCTATATCTAGTCTGTTCATTTTGCTTATAGTGCTATTGAGCTTTCCAGCTTCGTATAAGCTTTTAACATTCCACGTTCCTATTTTTAATACCTTTTTTGTTTTACCTCCGGGGATTCTTAGCACCCTCTTATTGCCGAAGACTGCGGGCCGTATTTCTTTTGTTGTTTCCATATTATTATATGATTTGCAAGGGATTTTACTTCAGTGGTTTCCCGTTCCGTTCTGAAGGGTTTGTAGGTTTCTATCTATGGTTGCAGCCGCTCCACGGGAGTTCAGACGCTGTTCACAGCCGCCCAATATGGAAACAGACGCTGTGGTAGTATTCATTCGCTGTTCGGAAGCCGTTTTAAACTTTGGTTACGCCTACCGATTTCCAGTGGTGGCCATTCTAGCTGGTTCAGCTTCCGACCACCAAAGGTACTAAGGGACAAGCTGCCGCAGGCTAGTTTTCGGTCACCCCCGAGTATTTTATTTCCTCGGTACAATGGGAGGGTCCCGATAAAGGATCTAGCAATCCCCCACGGTTCACAATATTTGTGGTTATCTCTCACAAAACCGTGGTTGTTCTATGAGCTTAGCAGAAACCAATATGAAGCAAGGTTGAAGTGGTTTCTAAAACCGTTGCTATAGACGAAAAAACTGAGATTGGATGGTACAATTCTTCATAGTTAGCGGATTTGTCTGGCTTCAGAATGGGAATTATACGAGCCACCTTCAAATTACCAAGTTCCAAGGCCTTTGCAAAGTCGCTACTGCCCCCAATTTTCTTTAACATTACCAGAGATATGCCGTCTGGATATAGCAGGTACATTTTATTCCTATTGAAACCACACTTATAATTGTGGACCAAGGTTGCTTAGGATTAATGGTGTAGTGGTCGAGATGTTATAGCCAATTTGAACGCCTATTCTCGGGAACAAGAGCACAAATATTTCGTCAGTTGTTGTGCCAAAGGTGATGTCCACAGGAATATTATACTTTGTCGCCTTGAGAATTGTTTCTCTCGGAATATCTTACCACCCTTTCTGGCACATGAGGACGGCGGCCAGTGACGTACATATGTATGTAGTCGTCAATAAAATTCGAGAATCCATTCAGTTGGTTTTTTTATGTTGGAATATGCACTGAACGGAATTTGATAAGAATTTAGTGCGACCGGAAGAAGTGAGAACAGATGATGGAACTGACCAGAGATCTTGAATATCTGGCAGTAACTCTGGGGATGGATTCCTCATTGATGGAAGATAATTCGGATCAATGAAAACACCGCATCGATCTTTCGGCTACTGGGAGAGCTAAATCTTTCG
This sequence comes from Musca autumnalis, assembly GCF_047663935.1. NCBI lineage: Eukaryota > Metazoa > Arthropoda > Insecta > Diptera > Muscidae > Musca > Musca autumnalis. Next base: position 243,129,322 of record NW_027411755.1, read on the forward strand.
AAAATTGATGATTGGATTTTGTTAGGGTTTCTTGTTGTCTCAAACTGTTTCTTTCAGCCTGTTTCTGTTTCGTTCAGACCGACGCGCTTTGCCAAATTGAGGATTATTTCTCTGAATAACTTCTCATGATTTCGGTGCACATGAGGGCATGGGCAAGTGATACCAGTTGGCTTTATTATAATTCACGAAAGTGTGCTGGTCGAGCTAAACAATCAAAGAAATCAGCTACGCTTGCTGAACTTCAGAGGCCAATATATCGGGAAGTATGGACTTCCCCTATAAAAAATGTTGTTTATATTTTGCAATTTTTACCACTTTTGCACATGTTGAATTCCCTTACACCAAAACACAGCACAATTTATATGCAAGTCGTTCACATCTTTTGCCATTTAATAAAGTACGGGAACAGACCAAAAACAACAGAAAATAGTCGCTTTTAAAGAAGTTTCTCAATAACGTATTAATGTTTTTTCCTTAACTGCTGCGTTATAAAGAAATTTGACACATTTAAAATTTCCGTAAAACCGCTACTTTGTGACTGGATTCTCCAAACAAACAACGTGGCAACACTCTCCGATGGCTTTTCACGAAATCAGACATTAAATGCAAACAATGATATCTTTTGTTGTTGTTAAAATCAATCAATGGATTTGTCACTTTCCTCTCATTCGAATATACACGCCTCCAAATTTTTTTCGTTAACAAATTGTAAAATCTGTCTTCAAATTTTAAATTAAAGACACACAAATTGAAACTTTTGTGGCACATGAAAAACACTGCTGCAAAACTAAAGCAACGCATGCCCCAAAACATACAAACACATTTACGCGCACTTTTTACAAACATATGTTACAAAAAATATGTTCACACAATATCTAAAGTGGAATAAAACAATTCAATTGAATATCTTAAGTATTTGTATTCAATAATAACATTTAACAATAATTATTTTAGACTAGTTTACATACTTGCACTTTTCTCCTCCTTTAACGTTTTGTGGCAAGAACAAAAAATTATGTACTTCGTATTCTTCCTTTTTTTAATGATCAGCTTCAAAAATGTTGTTCTCCTATTCCACTTTATTTCTCGTTTCCAATTAGAATTGCAGCAGATGCAGAAGTGTAAAGTAAAAAACGAATAACAAACAAAAAATAAAAGCGAAAAGCAGGCACCACTCCTACTCCGCACACAATCAATTGATGTATTAGTATTAGTTGTTGTGGCTTTTATTCGTCTTATTTTCTTCTATTCACATTCTCCTCGCCGTTTACAACAAAAACGTACACTACTCATACACACTCCGATGCAAAAGTAAATCAACTAATCGTCCATAAAGAAAAGATACAGTGAGTGTCAAAAATATTCGGTTTTCAATTTCACCAATAATAACACCTCAGTATTTTAGAAGCCCATGCCCAATATCTAAAAACCAAATACTTAAAAAAATGTTGGTCCTGTGGCAATTAAAAAATGTATGTAACATGGATCCATGGCAGCCCTATAAGCGAGAATAACAAAGAAAACGTTGTTAACCTTGTTTTCTATGCGTCAAAAATATTCGGTTTTTGTAACTTTTGTTTAATATTTCGCCAAAAAACAGGTCATTATCGAAGTTTTTCTGCAATATTAGTATACATTTTAATAATTGCGAACGAATCTTGTTCCTGTGTGCAAATATGTTCAAAAAATGCAAAAACCATTGCCTCCATTATCAGTGAAAATCGATTATCCGTAATACCTCCTGTCCCGACCATAACGGATAATCGAGGTCCGACTGTATTTGGTTTTTTGGATATGGGCTTCTAAAATACGGAGGTGTTATTATTGCTGAAATTGAAAACCGAATATTTTTGACACTCACTGTATATCCACACAAAAAATAACCGACCGCGCAACCCGAACGCCAACGACCAGCCAGCACCACGTAAAGATTCTTTTTAATACCACATTCGTTTGGTTTGATTATTGGGAGGGAAGACTTAAGAAGAACTCAAAATATTTTCTTAAATGCTGTATTGAAATTTTCTTATTTGAATTATTCACAATTGACATTTATTGGTTAAAAAAAGCACAATCCGAATCCGAAATGATTGTTTCTTATAAGATCTATTGACATTTTTCGACACTTGCTTAATGTTTTCGCTGAATAAAAAACACGAATAATTTTGTCTTTTTATTAACATCTCAGTATATACATTATTTAAGTTTACATGATTTTTATTTACACTTTTCTTTTCTTTGTATTTCACTTTTAAAGAGTAAAGAGTTTGTTGATTTCCGAGGAACACACAACGACAACGAACCGTTTGATGTTTTGATTGTGCTTCTTCAAGTTAGACGTATGTCGATTATCGTTTAATCACCTTTTGGTTTGAAAAGAAATAAGTCGTAGTGGAGCTGGCAAACTATCGATATTTCTATCATTAGATATTTTCGATATTTCATTTCCAAAAAATAATAGCTATCGATATTATTATCGAATAAAAATGGCGGAAATGTCTATGCTTTTGTTGACATTTGGCACAAGTACTTCACAGAAATATTGGTCTGTTCCTTTACTTTTAAAAATGGTAAAACTGGCAAAAGTAGCAAAAGTTGTAATCTACTTCCATATGAATTGTATGGTGTCTGAAGTAAAGGAACGCTTTTCGAGTAAATAGTTGTAAAACTTGAAGATTCTTGCGCGTAAAGGAACAGGGATATAAAAGAGAAAAAAGACGTTGCTTTAAGTATAGTACACACTCATGGTACAATAATCTAGAAGGTAGGTCAGGTTCGAACAAACTATGAAAAACTAGGCCTGGGTGTATTTGCTTATTCTGTCAGAATTACCATAACTGAATATGCAACAGGTTGTACTGTTTATTTGATATTTTGTATAAATAACTAAAAACGCGAAAAATGAATGGGAGTCCAAGTTTTCTTTACAGAGTCAGCTTCCGTATATGTTCAAAAGTTTGTTTCATCACAATGTTCATGAATTTCAGTTCAATAAATGTTGTAATAACAATTTTCATTTCGACTGAATTTTAATAAGTATAAAATATTTTGTCATAGCTTTCAAAACAATACACATACATATACAAGTTGTGTATACTCATGGTTCAATTATTAGAAGGTTGGGCAGGTTCACAAAATTTCAAAAAAACAACTCTGAAGCTGGTTTGCTTATAACTTCAAATATTATAATAACAAATGCAACAAGTTTTCTTCATTTGAAATCTTGTCAGTTTGTATTTGTTTTAATTTTTTCTAAAATAATATTTGTATTACTCCCATTAGACATTTGGGTAAAAGTGGTCATTTGCGCGTTGCCCGTGCCTGCGTGCCACCAGAAATGTCTGCAGAGGATGTCGGTCTGGAGCTGGTCTCTTCGAAATCAAGAAAATTGGTAATGAGAACTTCCCAAACAAATGCAAGGATCCCAAGGCTACCAATTTCGTTTCTGATGGTGGTCACAAATGACTTTGTAAGAACTTTTGACTCGCACCTGCTGTCGCCGAAGCTTTGGACATAATTTCCTTGTACTTTAGCGCAAAACTGCGGTGCCAAAACCATTCGAACATTAACTGCCTTGAGAGCAAAACATGCTCCCACTCGGGAGAGTATCATATGAATGACAAGGGCATTTGAGGCTGTTAAAATGCAAACCACTACTGATTTTCCTTTATTAAATGCTTATATTAAATAAAACGCTATATTTAAGAAAGATCTTTATCATCTTGTATTATTCTAAGGATGTTTGGTATTTAAAATGGGCTATATATCAGCCCACGTTTTGATATAGCTCCAATAGAACAGTACCTCCCGATATGGTGAATGGTATAATACGTACGGCCCAGCCGAACTTAACCCTATTTCTACTTGACTTCTGCAAACGTACGAAACCGTTATTACAGTCATACAGGAAATATGATGGACAGGGAAAGGGGTCACAACCACACCTAAATGGGACGCACTGTATATTGCTGCCATGATATGAAGTATAAGTTGCTGATTTCTAGTTAGTCTGGCGCCACGTATGAAAGACTTGCTACAATTCGAATAAAAGCTAAACTGATCAATCTTGAAGTGAGGTGATTGTCTTCGCCGCTAAAAAATACATGGTAGTTAGCAACAGCAGAGTCAAGTATCTTGACTTTTATAAGGGCACCTGGCTGTCTCCAGATCAAAAAAAAAAAAAAAAAAAAATCAAATAGATGGAAGGAATTCATTCATTCGATGTACGATTATCACCTAGTTACAGCAAAGGTACGGAAGTTGGACATCGGTAAGCTGCGATTACAATACACACGGCATAGTCCACTCATCTGGCCATATTGCTTAATGGCAGATAGCACCCATCCATAATAATAAACCATAATTCTTGCTGTTTTTATTTATGCATATTTATTTTGATTTTCTTTTATTTTGTATATACATAAACAGTTTGATTTTCAATTAATTTATTTTGTAAACTTTGTCAAAACTGTTTTGACACAATAGGAGGACCTCAGGAAAAAATTGTAATCATATGTTTGCTGTGTCCTACCTTGTAATGATTGTACCATGTGTATACTGATTTGACAGAATAAGCAAACCAATAGAAAAAATTGTAATTGCTGTGTCCTACCATGTAATGATTGTACCATGGTACACACTGACCAACAAAACTGACAGTCATCGAGTCCTATTTTGTTAATATCAAAGCCTAGCTGAACAATTACTTTCCTAATCTGTAAATAATACCTTACATAATGTATTTCAAACATTTTCAGCTAAACAAAAGTTTTTATTTGCCAGAAAATTGTCGTAAAAGTACGCTGACTGTCAGTTTTGAATGATGGTGTGTACTCCCCTTTATGCTCTGTTCCAGAACCTGCAAGAAGTCCCAATTTACATTAGGCGAGTTTACTTGCGGCAATTGTCAGTTGGTAGTTGAGAGAGGGGGCTGAGAGGCAAAGTGTTACCATATGCCTCACCTCTCTCTCCATCAAACTGACAATTGCCGCAAGTAAACTCGCCTAATGTAAATTGGGACGAAGCTACTATTTTTTACTACGATAACATTTTTTCCTTTATGTTGTCGAAACAAATAGTAAAAATCATGGTGGAATGACAAGGTGTTACATCGATAACAATAATCAAAATTTTTTCGCAAATGTTGACGTTTGGTGTGGTAAATGGCCCGATTATTTATATCGATGTAACACCTTGTTATTCCACCATGGTAAAAATTAGTAGATTCTTGCAGTACTGGAAGAGATCATTTAATAAAAATACACAAAAATGTATGGTCAGTTCCAGTACTGCAAGAATCTAAAAAATGGGGAGAATTTGTCGAAATAAATTAGTTATGACAGGAAAAATACAAAATTTCAAATTTTGCCCAAGTACTTCACAGAAATATAAAAGAGAAAAAAGCCGTTGATTTATGCTCTGTTCCAGAACCTGCAAGAAGCTACTATTTTTTACTACGATAACATTTTTTCCTTTATGTTATCGAAACAAATAGTAAAAATCATAAGCTTTGTCCCCGTACTTTTTAATAGTAAAACTCGTAAAAGAGAGAAAGAGTGAAAAATTATTGTCACACAATAGTTTTTTCAAATATTTCGGGAACGCAAAAATGGAAAATACGTCAAAAATGCTGGAACAAATGTCAAAGTCGGCGTATCAGCCAATCAGACGCCGGCAACCATGTTACTATTTTTTTACTCGCTCAAATTTGTCGTTTAAAAAGTTTTTAAAGAGAGCGTCATTGAGCGCCATTTTTGTTTAAAGAGAAGTGAACATTTTACAACTTTTTTGTGTACGGGAACGCTTTTTCGAGTAAAATGTATAAAAGTCGTAAAAATTCTAAAAACTTTTTAGTTCTGGAACACATCTCTTGTTATTCCACCATGGTAAAAATTAGTAGATTCTTGCAGTACTGGAACAGACCATTTATTTAATAAAAATACACAAAAAATGTATGGTCTGTTCCAGTACAGCAAGAATCTAAAAAAAATGGGGAGAATTTGTCGAAATAAATTAGTTATGACAGGAAAAATACAACATTTAAAATTTTATTAAAAACCCAACTTTTTTGTCTTCTTTTTTATTGCCTGTCGATTTTTTGGAATTATCGATAATTGTCAAACAGTCCAGCAACCACAAAATATTTTGTGGTTGCCTGATGACTGACAAAAGTGAACGGCCAACCTGGCAAGCAACCGATTATTTGAGCAAAACTGACAGTCAAAACTGATCGTGTGTACCACACTTTAGAAACAGTTTTTCCTTTATGTTATCGAAAAAAAATGTAAAAATTGGTAGATTCTTGCAGTACTGGAACATACCAAATATAATTTAATATTAAATAGATATCTGAAAGAATGAAAATATTTTTTCAGTTCATATCAATTAATTTTACTCGTCTTTTGGTTGAAAATTTCTCTAAAATCAGTAAGTCCCTGTCCACACAAGAGTGTTTCATCGAAAAATTGCATGAAATTATGTTTCTCTAGATCGACTTCCATAGAAGTGTAAAATTATAAAATTGCTGTAGTGGTACTCCGATTTAAGAACGCCTAATTTCATGAAATTTTTTAATGAAATGCACGCTAGTGTGGACCGGTACTAAATAAAAAGAATGAAAATATGAATCATGTTTCTATGAATTGTGTACTATGTCGTATGAACGCGTTAATTCGTGTACGTAATTATGAGAGCGAACAACATGATTCAACCCAGCAAAAAGTTTGCATCCGCGGATGCAGTTGAATCACTACAAGTGTACGGTACATCCCAGCAAAAAAGTTTGGAAGTAGTGCAATGCAGAGTTATGATTTCAATACATCTTTCGATGCAGTCCACACGGAGTTATGAAAAATGCCCTCTGCTCGATACATTTTAGAAGCACTCGCTTAAGTATAGTACACATTGACAAGCAAAACTGACAGTCATCGAGGTCTATTTCGTGAATATCAAAGCCTAACTGAAAAATTTCTTTTGTAATCTCTAAATAACACCGTATATATTGAATTTCAAACGTTTTTAGCTAAATAAAAGTTGTTATTTGCCCGAAAATTGTCCTAAAAGTACGTTGACTGTCAGTTTTGAATGATAGTGTGTACTCCCCTTTATAGCCAAGCAAGCCAATTTTTTGATCCCTACAGTCGCAGTTTTTTTCTGAACACAGAATTTGTAAAAAAAAAATAAAGAAATACCAACTAAGTCCCGGTCCACACTAGTTCTTAGGCCGAATTCCTCATTACAGCAATTTCATGATTTTACTCTACTATGGAACTCGATCTAGAGACGCATAATTTCATGTTAAAATTTCAGTGAAATTACTCTAGTGTGGCCCGGGACTAAAGATACGGACATTGCTGTAATACACGAGACTAATGCCAAGTTTACACTTGCGCTCCAAAATCCACTGGATTTCACGAAATCTTGAAATACACCCCGGTGTTTACACTTATGTTTTGTTGATTTCAAACATATCACAATGATCAAGGTAGATGCATATGCGGAGCTGACTGAACATGAATTTTCAAAAACAAGTTGTTGTAAATTGAATTAAACATCAAAAATATACGACAATATAGAACTTTATTTGGAAAATTATCGTAAAATTATCTGTGTATCGTATCAATTGTGTATAGTACCAACAAATAAATAATGATTTTATCATAATTATAAATTTTGAAAGACAATAGTTGTGCTCAGAACCTGCAAAATATTAGTACTTGCAGTAGTTTTGCCGTTTAGTGCTAAAAATGCGTTTACGTACTCCGAAATCTAGCAAGACTTGCACTTCTCTTTAAACATAAATAGCGCCGAATAACACCCTCTTCTCCTGTTGTCTGCCATACAATTTTGGCTTAGTAGAAACTAGCAACAAGCATGTTCATATCGACACCTCCAAATAATAGTATGCTAAGTCTGAAAAGTGAGTTTTGCAGGAGAAGCTCTCAAAGTTTACAGTTTTCTTTGACCTTCACTACTATTCTGAGTAAACATTTGTTTATAACTTCTGTTCGGATTGACCGATCATTACCAAAATTTGACAGAATTTAAATTAAAGGACGTAAAATGTAAAAATGTAAAGAACTTGAAAACATGCTATGTCGACTTAGCATACTATTGTTTGGAGGCGTCGATATGTTCATTGGTATCTAATATTATAGCTGATACGTTGATTTTGACATTTCTGCTGGAGTTTTTGCAATTTCCATCATTTTTCCGTTCCCGTATTTTTAGGAAATTTGTATGGGGGAGACATATTTGACAATTCGATCTATTTTCTAAAATTACTATTAAAAAGTACGGGAACACAATGAAAAATATCATTGTAACAAAGTAATTTAATATTTTTTCACGTTGTTTACAAATGTTGATACTAAAATTGTTTGTTGCAGCAATTCGCACATCTACCTTGTTTGTTGTGATACGTGAAAAGTGTTGCAACTTTTGGTACTTTTTTAGGCAAAAGCAAGGTTGTGTATCATGTGTACTGTGATTTCGATGTTGATTTCGCTGAAATCACGAAATGAGATGATTTCATTTTTGTATGCGAAATCATGACAAATTTTGCTTGATTCCGCACGAAATCACGAAACGCCTTTGAAATCACGAAACAACGCCGAATGTAAACCAAACAGAAGTGGAGTTATGCTAAGTTTACCAAGCATTACAGTTTTTTTTTGGAAATCTGAACTGGAGTTGGAGGAAAAATGAAAAACCATTTGGATGATGAAGCAATATCAGCTGCGGTGTCACAAAAAGCAGACCAGAGGAAGTAAACTCAGTTATGATCAAATTTAATGGAGAGTTTTTGTAATTTGTATTAGTGTAATAAAGTTAATATTTTTGTTTACACGAATAAGCAATGTATTTTATTTATTGGGATATTTGCAATGGCTTGCATTTTATAGCATCTTTAGACTACATTTAAATTCAATCCAAAACACTACATCAAATGCTGTGATTTGGATCGAAAATGGAGTGCATCCTAGCTGTGTGCTGTGGAAGCGAAATGGAGTTCATCCTAGGAAAAGATGTGCTCCAGCGGCAATTGTTCTAGTGATTTAACTGCATCCGCGGATGCAAACTTTTTATTTATGAATTTTACAAGAGAGTGCGCAGCAGGATGCATTCCATTTTGCTTCCACAGCACACAGCTACGATGCACTCCGTTTTCGATCAAAATCACAGCTTTTGATGTAGTGTTTTGGATTGAATTTAAAGACACTTTTCGGATTGCATTTTTAATCAGTCCAAAGACGCAACTAAAATGCAAGCCATTGCGAAATATCCCAAAATAACCCAGCAAAAAATTGTGGATGTTGTGCAATTGGAGTTATGATTTCACAACAACTTTCGATGTAGTACAACCAGAGTTATGAAAAATACACTCCGTTCGATACATTTTATAAGCAGTTGCTGTAGAGATTCCTACAGAAAAAAACAGTTAGTTGATCCCTACACATTTCTTCAAAAGAGCTTTGTTCCTTTACTTTATTAATGGTTAGGGGGGTAAAAGAGAAAAGTGTCAAAGTTGCTCAAAATCGCTCGGAAAAATTGTATATCTGGCAGCAATGTCAAAAAGAAACATACAAAAATCAGTTTTCGTCTTTTATTTCACAGTTTTTAATTTAGTTTTCGACTTTTCTTTTGTTTATCGTCTATTTGTGAAATAATCGTCAAACAGAAATCGAAAAATCAGTTCTGCCATTTTTTACCTGCAGAAATTTTGCTGGTGGCCTGTGGTAGAAGAGAAAGCCATTTTCGCTCTCTCTCCAGTCTCTCTCTCTCTTAAAAATTGCTTCCAGTTTTGCCACTTTTCGGGGTTAAGGAACGCTTTGCAGGTTAAAAATGGTAACAAATGGGAAAAATGGTAACCTCAGGTAAGTAAAGGAACACAGCTAATGCTTGGTTTACATTCGGCGTTGTTTCGTGATTTCGAAGGCGTTTCGTGATTTCGCGCGGAATCAAGCAAAATTTATCATGATTTCGCATACAAAAATGAAATCATCTCATTTCGTGATTTCAGCGAAATCAACATCCCAGCAAAATTAAATGGAAGTGATTCCATGTGAAATCATGATTTCACTGGTTCTTTTGCATGAGTGCGAAAGGAGTCGTGAAAGATCCCATCTTTTTCATCGAATTTTCATGAGTGCAATTGAAGTCGTGAAAAATCCGATCTTTGTCACAATATTATCATGAGTTCAAATAAATTGATAAGTAACCGCACAATAAATTATCAAATACTCATATACCCGAATAATTGTGTACTTGCAAAAGTAATTGTTAAAATGAAAATAAAAGTCAGATGAAAGTGGTCGATAGTGGCAAAATTTATATATTTTAATTAAAAATACAATGTAAATTGATATAAAACAAAAGAAAAATATATTTTGTGTTTGGAAACCTGTTTCGTTTTGTGGATATTAAAAAGAAGTATGAAAAAGACCCGGTCTATAAACCACGAGCTTCCCCAGCCGACCAACACCGATATAGAAAAACATATCGAGCTGCAATTATTGGGTTGGTTGGGCCATGTTAACAGGATGGATAAAGATGCCACCGGCATATGAATACGAGCCATTTGACGTTATGCGACCCGAGGGAACAAAACTCCAATGGAAAGATCACAATATCACAAGCATGGCATGCAAAGTGAGAGAAGCAAAGTAGGAGATCGGTAAAATAAGTATAAAAGAGACCATAACGTGGTAACTATTACAGGATAAGCTTTTTCTTTTGAAATAAAATAACAGAATTCAAATTTATACTAGATTTCCCAAACGATGAGCTTGGTTCAGAGATTGACACATAATTTATCGAATATTGGAAAAACAGAACCCCCAAGTTGAAAGAAGTATCTTGCAGCCATCGGAAGAGATAAATATGATATTGCAGATTAATATAATATATAATTTTGAAAATTACATACAAAATAAAGAAAAATAACATCTGGCGATACAAATCATCTGCGCATTGTATTCTTATTAATTCAACAAATTACATAATTGTATTGCGAATTTTATTTCTGATTGGCAAAAATCCGGATCCAAAGCATTGGTGCAAGAAGCCATGACGATGAACTGGTGCAAGAAGCCATAACAATGAACTGGTGCAAGAAGCCATGACAATGAACCGGTGCAAGATGCTATGACAATGAACTGGTGCAAGATGCCGTGACAATGAACTGGTGCAAAATGCCATGACAATGAACTGGTGCAAAATGCCGTGACAATGAACTGGTGCAAAATGCCGTCACAATGAACTGGTGCAAAATGTCATGACAATGAACTGGTGCAAAATGCCATGACAATGAACAGGTGAAATCAGGTGTCACTCCCTTGTAAATTTCATCGGTGATTCACCTAAATTTGCACCTATGACAAGTCACTTGCACCTATGATTCAACTCATGATCTGTCATCGAACATTTTGCTGGGATCGAAATCACTGTACACATGATATACAACCTTGCTTTTGCCTAAAAAATACCAAAAGTTGCAACACTTTTCACGTATCACAATAAACAAGGTAGATGTGCGAATTGCTGGAACAAAAAATTTACTTTTTTAATGGTAATGTTAGAAAATAGACCGAATTGTTAAAAATTGCTTCCCCATACAAATTTCGTAAAAAATACGGGAACGGAAAAATGAAGGAAATTGTAAAAACTCCAGCAGAAATGTCAAAATCAACGTATCAGCAATCATATTTAGATGCTAATGAACATGCTGCTAGTTTCTACTAGGCCAAAATTGTATGGCAGAAAACAGGAGAAGAGTGTGTTATTCGGCGCTATTTTTCTTTAAAGAGAAGTGCAAGTCTTGCTAGATTTCGGAGTACGGGAAAGCATTTTTAGCACTAAATGGAAAAACTACTGCAAGTACTAATATTTTGCATGTTCTGAGCACAACTTTTATCTATCAAAATTTATTATTATGATGTCTCAACGATAAAATTATTTTTTATTTTTTCATTTGTTAGTACTATACACAATTAATACGATATATATATATATATAATTTTACGATAATTTTCCAAATAAAGTTGTAAAGTTCTATATTTTTGATAATTAATTCAATTTACAACAACTTGTGAAAATTCATGTTCGATCAGCTGCGCATATGCATCTACCTTGATCATTGTGATATGTTTGAAATCAACAAGAAATAAGTGTAAACACCGGGGTGTATTTCAGGATTTCGTGAAATCCAGTGGATTTTGGAGCGCAAGTGTAAACTTGGCATAAGATAAACATGAGTGTATACATTTCGAAGAATTTGTTATAAAATAAAGAAATAACAACTAAAGTTGCGAACATTTTTGCTGTAATTCACGAGACGGAAATTTTTAATGGAGTGGAGTTGGAGTCCAATTCGAAAGCTGAACTAGTGATGGGAAGGCAGATAAAACAACTTCAGGATGATGAAAGACATTTTTTCACAGACAGCAGGGTTAACAAATTTTTGACATTTTTGTGAAAAAGAAGTGAGTGTACAAAAACAAAATACAGTTAGTCAACTATATTATTGCAAACGATGAATTTTAAAAAATTTAGATGTTTAATTAGGAATAACTACAAGAAATTATTTCAATAATGTTGGGCTTTTTGTAAATATCGGTTGATTTACCTGTTAATGACAACATCAAGCCAATAAATCCAGAAATCGGTTGGAAATAACAAAAATAACGGGCAAAAAGGATAGGTACCTGGTTTTTGTGGTGTCAACTAAATAATTGCAAAATTAATTATGTGCAATAAAATCCTGGGGTTTCCCCCTCGAGTTTTTGCATTCAAGGATTTTTAAGACTTTTATGGTATGCGGACATGTTAGATCCAAAATTTTTGATCATAAATTAATTTTTGTGTGTGTAACATAGGCGGCATATTCAGAAAAAGGGAAAGTCAGGTAAACGATTTCGGAAAATATGCTACATTTGGTCCATTCCAATTATAATATTATTAAATCTAAAAGAGAAATCCCTGAAATCACCTCTCGTAAGCTGAGAAGTGTATAAAACATCGTATACTGCACCGAGAAAGAAGCCAGGCTCAAACTGAGGGCGTTACATGGCAGGTCCAAAATAGTAACCATACGAATTAACTGTAGAATGATTAAAGAAATTAACGAAATTGGGGTATTTATCAGCACCAGAAAATAGATTTTTTCTAATTAAAAATGATTTTGGAGTAAGTGTGTCACATGGAAAAGTCAGAAAAGTGCTACATAATAACAAGCACTCATCACGAGTGACTAGGTAAAAACCATTGCCCTCCCATCATAATATATAGAAACTATTCAGACTTGTTATAGACTATTTTTCACGCCATCTTTAGTATTGGGATGATGTTATATTTTCTGATAAGACTAAAATTATGTTGTACTATCACAATGGACCTCAAAAAGTATTGGGAAACCCCTTGAAAGCCATGGACAACAAAAATTTAATACATACCGTAAAGTGCGGAAAATTGTCAGTTATGGTATAGGGTTGTATACAAAGCAGTGACGTTGGTAAAATCCTGATTTTGGAAGAAACAATGACATAGGAGGTTTATTTAGATGTTTTAAGAAAATATTTAACCAAAAGCGTCAAGAAATTTGGGCCTGTTGGCCCTGAAAATTCAAACAAATTGCAATATAAGTACTACCAAGACAACGACCCTAAGCATAAATCTAATTTATGTAAGACTTGGTTGTTATACAACTGTACCAAAGTCATTTACATCCCGTTCCGGTGTCTAGATATTAACCCCATCGAAAATTCATAGGTACACCTGAAGGAAAAAGTCAGAAATAGGTGGCCCACTAACCTGGGGGACTAAATAAAATGCAATAAAAAAGAATGGCTAAAAACTACCATTGGATTATGACATTCCGAAACTTATTTATTAAATTCAAATGTGGGCATAAGAAATATTAGAACCGACTTTTCGAAAAATACCGTGAAAGATTGAATAGTTGTGAATTTTGCAATTCTTTAGTTGACAGTGGAAATAATGAGTTTTACTAATTTTTGTTAATTTTAAGAAAATGTTTAGCGAAATTTAGCTACTTTTCATTTTATTATATTAATAAACATGTGTAAGAATTGTATTGTTAACAAAAATATTAATAATGATATTTACTTATACCAATAGAATAATGTTTTATTTAAAATTTTGTAATAATTTTGGTTTTGCAATAATTAAGTTGACTAACTGTATGTGAACGGAAAACAAAAGGAATTCTATGGTTTTCATTCATGGTAGAACAACCCAGGTAAAGTAAATACTACAACAAAAACAACTCAACAACAACCACATAGAAGTTTTTGTTTGTAAACGTTAGTGTCAACGTACATGTAAACAAAATAAGGAAATGTCTATAAATTATTGGAATTTAAAAAACTAATATTTTTTCACATTTGATTGAATATTTTGGAAAACATGAATGAAAACTCGTTAGATTTTCAATTTTAATGTTTCCATATCATTCCACTAAATGCATTATTTTTCGCAAAAAGTATAATTCTTGCAAATATGTTTGAGGTCGCTGGAAATTCATTGAAAAAGGTGAAGCTGTTTCAATCCCTTGTATTTGAAATCAAAAAACACATGTTTATTGGGGCTTTATTTTATCAAACTTATCAAAATACCACACCATATTAACAAATGTTGTACCGCCTCTATAAGCGGTGTTTTAGTTTGCGACACATCGTTCGAACTTGGAGGAGGTTACATGTCATTGATATGAAGAAGTTTTAATGGGAAGTAGTTTTTGTTCTGATGAATATATTTTTTCTTCAAAAAATATATATCCCTAATATACATCGAACATAGAAAAAAATATATAAAATGTCGTATGGAATTTGACACAAACATTACAGCCCAGTTCAGTCACCTGGGTATTGCTGCTACCTTTTCTTGCTCTACCATGGTTTTCATTCATAATTTTACAACTGTTTTTGCAGTTGTCTGGACGCCTACGTCACAGAGGCAAGTTTTGGGTTTTTGACAATCAATACATGAAGTCAACTGTCCTGTCATTTGTAAACGCAGGGTTATGTACCCAGGCCTTAACTTTAAATTTTTTATCGGTTTAAAGCTGAAAAACATCCAACGTATGAGTAAAGTTTTGTGACATTCCTTTTAATCTTCTATCAGAAATGACACAAAATTTCACTCAAACGTTATAGTACGTGTATATATAACCGGATTTAACAAACCCACAAATGCCAACTCCTTTGTGTATACGTCAAATAAATCCTCATTAATGCCAAGTTTACACTTGCGCTCTAAAATCCACTGGATTTCACGAAATTCTGAAATACATCCCAGTGTTTACACATATTTTTTTGTTGATTTCAAAATATCACAATGATCAAGGTAGATGCATATGCGCAGCTGATCGAACATGAATTTTCAAAACAAGTTGTTGTAAATTGAATTAATCATCAAAAATATACGGCAATATAGAACTTTACAACTTTATTTCGAAAATTATCGTAAAATTATCTATATATCGCATTAATTTTGTATAGTACTAACAAATGAAAAAATAAAAAATTATTTTATCGTTGAGACATCATAATAATAAATTTTGATAGATAAAATTTGTGTTCAGAACTTGCGTTCCCGTACTCTGAAGTCTAGCAAGACTTGCAATTCTCCTTAAACAAAAATAGCGCCGAATAAAACCCTATTCTCCTGTTTTCTGCCATACAATTTTGGCCTAGTAGAAACTAGCAGAGAAGTCTCCCTTGTCCCTTCAGGGATGTTGTGGGAACATATGTGTGTATGTGTAGAAACTAGCAGCCTGTTCATTGGCATCTAAATAAATAGCTGATACGTTGATTTCCTGCAGTTTTTGCAATTTCCGTAATTTTATTTTTTTTTAAGAAATTTGTATGGGGAAGCAATTTTTGACAATTCGCTCTTTTTTCTAAAAAAAAGTACGAGAACACAATGAAAAATATCATTCTAACAAAGTAATTTAATATTTTTTTCACATTGTTTACAAATTTTGATACTAAAATTTTTTGTTGCAGCAATTAACCATCTACCTTGTTTATTGTGATACGTGAAAAGTGTTGCAACTTTTGGTACTTTTTCAGGCAAAAGCAGGTGGTCTGTTCCAGTACTGCAAGAATCTACTAATTTTTACTATTTTTTGCGATAACATAAAGGAAAAAATGTTATCGTAGTAGAAAATAGTAGCTTTTTGCAGGTTCTGGAACAGAGCAAGGGTTGTATATCATGTGTACTGTGATTTCGATGTTGATTTCGCTGAAATCACGAAATGAGATGATTTCATTTTTGTATGCGAAATCATGATAATTTTTGCTTGATTCCGCGCGAAATCACGAAACGCCTTCGAAATCACTAAAAGACGCCGAATGTAGACCAAACATAAGAAGGTTAACCGTGCAAGAGGCTATAATATAAACATGGCCTTAGATGTGTTTTCAGCTTAATGTGTGACCAAACACCTCAAATATAAGTAATGCAACCAAAAACAGTGTGGCAACACCAACATGTCCTCAAAATGTCATGCTAGACGAAATCAAACATGAAGAACATTTACAACAATAAAGAAGACGTAATAAAAATAAGTGGTGAAATTTTTAAAGTTTTTTCTATAAAAAAATAAAAATTAATAAGTTTTCTGAATGGATGTATAATAATTAATTTACAAAAATCAAAATAACTTAATAATATCAACGAAAGAAATGTTACTAAAGTAAATACGCAATAAAGTGTGTAAAAGTTGAAGAGAAAGTCGAGTGTGAAAAATCTGCCAACTATTAAAGTAAAAGAAAAACAACAACAACAAAAAGAAAGTTAATACTGCGTAAAAATATATAAAAATCAAATTTAAATTAAAATAAATTAATTGAGTTGGTTACACCGGAGGAGTGGGAGTTGTTTGGTGTTTAGTTTGTCTTTGATAAGAAGGGCTGATACACGATGATGTCGTAAAGGAATTTTTTCTCATTGAATGGTGGATCATCATTAGAGTGTGTGTATGTGTGTGTGTTACAAGTGCGTGTGAATCATTTTGCAAGCAACAACATGCTAAAATCCACGTAGAAATAGTTAAATAACTAAAATTAACAAACACCGACCCATAACGTGATCTGATAAGAGGATACAACAACAACATATGAGATATCATCAAAATCTATTTTTGCTGACTCTGTTTAATTCAAATATAAAGTTAAAACATGTAATCTTTGTGAGTTTGTGAGCTGCCAAAAAACCAAATTGAGTGACCGTAGGACAAGGGAGGAGAGAGAAGAAGGAAAGAAAGTCACCGTGAAAAAGTAGTTGTTGCACATTACATTCCTTTTTGTTATGTAGAACTTTTGGCGAACAAGGTAAACATAGAGGGAGGACGGGGCAATACAAAAAAGTGGTTTGTCAACTTGTGGCGTCTCTCATCGCCAAACCAAGAACAGGGACAAAAAAGCCCTTCTACCATAAACGCAGCAGCAACAACAACAATTGCAACCTTCTGTGCAGGCTAAAGTAGGAAGAAGAAAAGAAACAAAAAAATAGCATCGAACAGCAGCAGGCAGGCAGTTGCATTCATTTCACACCAATTACGAACAGAAAAAACTTTTTGTCACCAGTCGTCATTTAAAACAGTAGCAGCTGTATATAACTTTCCCGTGGATTCACATAACGCATTGGAAAAATTCCATCCTATCAGAATGGCCACAGTTACACGCAGCAGTAATAGTCCATCGTTTTCACTAAATTCAACTTTGGATCCCAGCCTTTTCCCATTGAAATCAATAAATGATGTTGTCAACTTTTTCAAAAGATCCCTAGAACTGTACCACACTCAATGTGTGGAACCGGATTTAACGCTGCTGTCAATTGTGGCTGGTTACATAGAATTGTCGCTGACAACTGGAGATGCAGCACACGCGGCTCAACAGGCATCACTCAATTCATCCACATCGTCCTCGTCATCAACGGGCTTGGGTGCATCATCGTTGGCAGGCATTGTGGGTAACGCTGCTGCAGGTGTGTATTTATCTTTTTTTCTTTTGTTTTTGTCAACTTTTGAGAGAAAGCTACAAATGTCAGCCTGGATAACGTGCTAAAAGTAATCTTTATCCACAACAACATATGATATATTTTATCCATTAATTGAATACTTATCTACATGATCCAAGGCTATCCAAATAACGTGAACATTTTATCCACACAAAATTGATATTTTGGAAAAAATTTCTTTTACCGACAGTTTGAATTTATTTTAAATAAATCGTGAGGTTATCTTAATAGCCGGCCTTTGGCCGGGAGTTTAAGAATTTCTCCTATGGAAAGATGCAAATCTCGGGAACGGGAACACAATTTTCATTTAATTTAAAAATTTTCTCTAAGTAGCCGGCCATTAAACAAGGGAATTTTCAGAACTTCAGAGGCCCATATCTCAGAAAGTGTTATACGTCGTTGGAATCAGGACGACGTGGATATTTCATCCACATATCGTGGATATTTTTATCAACATATGTGTATATTTTTATCCACATAACGTGAATATTTTATTCACATAACGTGGATATTTTATCCACATAACGTGGATATTTTATCCTCATGACGTGGATATTTTTATCAACATTTCGTGGATTTTTCATCCACATAACTTTAATAATTTATCCACATAACGTGGATAATTTATCCTCATGACGTGGATATTTTCATCCATATATCGTGGATTGTTTATCCACATATCGTGGATTTTTTATCCACATATCGTGGGTTTTTATCCACATATCGTGGATTTTTTATCCACATCTTCTTTATTGCCATTCCGTATTCGGGTTTTAGCGATCATACAATTACATAATGATAATTTGGTATATTTAACAAATCAGTTTATTAATTTATATATAAGTTTCTGTTTTTGGCGGCATTCAGAAGAGTTCTTTCATTATGGTGTCCAGTCCAGTCTTGAATGTTTTTGAGCCATGATGTTTCCCGTCGCCCTCTCGGTCTTCTCCCATCGATTTTTGTTTGGATAATTGTTTGCAGAAGCTTATATTTTTCATGCCTCATAATGTGACCAAGATATGCGGTTTTTTGTGTTTTTATAATTTTTATTAATTGGCGTTCGACTTGCATGCGTTCTAACACTTCGTCGTTTGTAATGCGCTCGGTCCATGGGATCTTTAAAATTCGACGATATATCCATATTTCAGACGAGTTCAGTCTTTTTTCATCTACAGCTTTCAAAGTCCATGTTTCCGCAGAGTACAATAAAACGGACCATATGTAACATTTTACAAATCGTATTTTTGTAGTAAGACTTATGTCGTGGCTAAGTAAAACTTTGTTATGTTTGAAAAAATTGCTTCTTGCCATTTCTATTCGGCATTTAATTTCTCTTGATATGTCCCATTTATCGTTGATTTGAATTCCGAGGTATTTGTAGGTTGTCACTCGCTCTATTTCATCGTTATTTATCTTTAGTGGCGTATTATTGTCGGCATGATTCCTGCTAACTACCATATATTTTGTTTTCTTAACGTTGATTTTTAATCCGTATATTTCGCTATTTTGTGTTACTGCGTCTATTAATTTTTGTAGTCCAGCTATGCTGCTTGCTACTAATACGGTGTCATCGGCATAGCGTATGTTATTTATTAAGGTGTTGTTTAGTTGGATACCAATATTCTTTCCACGTACAGATTCTTCGAATATTTTCTCGGAATATATGTTAAATAAAAGAGGGGACAATATGCAGCCTTGTCTTACGCCTCTTGAAATTGGAACATCGTCAGTTAATTCATTATCTACTTGAATGTTTGCTATCTGTTTCCAGTATAGGTTTTTAATGCAGTTTATGTCACTGTCTTCCAATCCGATTGAAAGTAGGATCTCTATCAATTTATCATGATTTACCGTATCGAACGCTTTTTCGTAGTCTACGAAACATAAAAATACATCTTTTTGTACCTCTCGACAATTTTGTATTAATACTTGTACAGCTAGTAACGCTTCTCGTGTCCCCATGCCTTCCTTGAATCCAAATTGTGTTTGTCCCATGTGTGCTTCGCAGATCGGATAGATTCGTCTATGTATTATTTTCAAAAATATTTTAAGAGCGTGGCTCATTAGACTTATTAGTCTAAAGTCGCTGCAGGTCTTCGCATTATTTTTCTTGGGTATTGTGATAAATGTTGATTTCAGCCAATCTTGGGGATATTGTCCTGTTTTATATATATTGTTGAATAGTTTTAAAAGAAGCTTGGTGTTATTTCCGTCTATTAACTTAAGTACCTCGGCAGGTATTTCGTCTGGACCCATTGCCTTTTTATCTTTCATTGACATAATAGCTAGTTGTAATTCATTCTCAGTAATGGGTGTCCCTGTAAAATTAATTTCATCCCCTGAGTTGGATAAGGATGTTCGTTGGTGATCGATAAATAATTGCTTAATATATTCTTCCCATAGTATTTTCTTTTCTGCAGTTTCATAAATTGCTACTTTATTATCATTGTAGATAAATGTTGACGATCTCTTTGGATAAATACCAGATGTCTCTTTTAATTTTTTGTGGAGATTGAAGTCATCATGAAGTATTTTAAGTCGTTCAATTTCCTGACATTGCTTATTTATTTGCTCATTTTTTGCAGCACGTGTTGCGATTTTAATTTCTTGGTTTATCTCCCAATATCTTTCATAGTTTACATTTTTGTGTTTACTTCTTTCTTTCCGAAGTGCTCGAATTTCATCCGTTATCCATGGATCTTCTTTTTTGCGCATGTTGGATCCAATTATATTTTTTGTGACATCTTTTATGGATTTTTTCACTTGGTTCCATAGGTTTTCAACATTACATATTGTTGCATTTATTTCAATGAGATCGGCATTTAATTGTTCCTTTATCGTTTGTTTCGTTAATGGGTCATTCAGTTTTTCAATATTGATTCTTGGTTCCGGCTTTTTCTTGCGAGTGGTAGCAAGTTTAATTCTTAAATTGCACATTAAAAGGTTATGGTCTGAGGGGACATCAGCACCAGGGTAGGTAGAACATTTTGACACACACGTACAGTACCTCTTATTTATCAAAATGTAGTCTATTTGGTTTCTTACTATGTTGCCATTATTATCCTGAGGTGATTTCCACGTATAAAGTCGCCTAGGGTGAAGACAAAATAATGTATTGGTGATTTTGTATTTATATTCTTGGCAAAACTGAATCAATTTCTCTCCTCTTTCATTTCGTTTTCCCAGTCCGAATTTGCCTTTAACTTCAGCTGTTACTTCTTGCCCGACTTTGGCATTAAAATCCCCTTGGATTATTGTGATGTCGTGCGGTTTTGTCATTTTCAACAATTTTTCCAAGTCGTTGTAGAACTGTTCTATTTCTTCGTTATTGCTATCAGAGGTGGGTGCATAAACTTGTATTATGTTTATATTAATTGGTTTTCCAGATATTTTCACCATCATGACCCTATCTGATATTGGAACCCATCCAGTGACGCTGGCAGCTATTTTGTTCTTGATCAGAATTGCGACACCTCTTCTATGAATTCCTTCAGGATTTCCGGAGTGATAAACTTTTATATCATGAGATACAAATTCTCCATATTCGGTCCACCAAGTTTCACTAATGCCCAGCACATCTATCTGTAACCTTTTCATCTCGTTTATGGTATTGTCCAATTTCCCAAGTTCGTAAAGACTTCTGACATTCCACGTTCCTACGTTTAGTTTGGTTTTACCTCCGGGGATTCTTAGCACCCTCGAATTGCCGGAGACTGAGGGCCGTTTGTTATTTCCTGTCCACATAACTTTGATAATTTATCCACATATCGTGAATAATTTATCCACATATCGTGGATAATTTATCCACATAAATTGGATATTTTATCCACATAAATTGGATATTTTATCCACATAACGTGTATATTTTATACACATAACGTGGATATTTTATCCACATAACGTGAATATTTTATCCACATAACGTGGATATTTTATCCACATAACGTGGATATTTTATCCACATAACGTGGATATTTTATCCACATGACGTGGATATTTTATCCACATAACGTGAATATTTTTATTCACATAACTTGAATATTTTATCCACATAACGTGAATATTTTTATTCACATAACTTGAATATTTTATCCACATAACGTGGATAATTTATCCACATAACGTGAATATTTTATCCACATAACGTGGATATTTTATCCTCATAATCTAGATATTTTTTATTCACATGACGTGGATATTTTATCCACATAACGTGGATATTTTATCCACATAACGTGGATATTTTATTCACATAACGTGGATATTTTATCCACATAACGTGGATATTTTATCCACATAACATGGATATTTTATCCTCATGACGTGGATATTTTTATCAACATTTCGTGGATTTTTCATCCACATAACTTTGATAATTTATCCACATAACGTGGATATTTTATTCACATAACGTGGATATTTTATCCACATAACGTGGATATTTTATCCACATAACGTGGATATTTTATCCACATAACGTGGATATTTTATCCACATAACGTGGATATTTTATCCACATAACGTGGATATTTTATCCTCATAATCTAGATATTTTTTACCCACATGACGTGGATATTTTATCCACATAACGTGGATATTTTTATCCACATAACGTGGATATTTTTATCCACATAACGTGGATATTTATCGACATAACGTGAATACTTTATTCACATAACTTGAATATTTTATCCACATAACGTGGATAATTTATCCACATAACTTGAATATTTTTATCCACATGACGTGGATATTTTTATCCACATAACGTGGATATTTTTATCCACGTATCGTTGATTTTTTATCCACATAAAATGAATATTTTTTATCCTCATAACGTGGATATTTTATCCACATAACGTGGATAATTTATCCTCATGACATGGATATTTTTATCCACGTATCGTTGATTTTTTATTCACATAACGTGAATATTTTATCCACATAACGTGGATATTTTATCCACATTACGTGGATATTTTATGTACATAACGTGAATATTTTATTCACATAACGTGAATATTTTATCCACATAACGTGGATATTATATCCACATTACGTGTATATTTCATCCACATAACGTGGATAATTTATCCTCATGACGTGGATATTTTATCCACATAACGTGGATATTTTATTCACATAACATGGATATTTTTATCCACATAACGTGAATATTTTATCCACATTACGTGTATATTCTATTCACATAACGTGGATATTATATCCACATTACGTGTATATTTCATCCACATAACGTGGATAATTTATCCTCATGACGTGGATATTTTATCCACATAACGTGGATATTTTATCCACATATCGTTAATTTTTTTATCCACAGAACATGGATATTTTATCCACATATCGTTAATTTTTTTATCCACAGAACATGGATATTTTTTATCCTCATAACGTGGATATTTTATCCACATAACGTGGATATTTTATCCACATTACGTGGATATTTTATCCACATAACGTGAATATTTTATCTACATAACGTGGATATTTTATCCACATAACGTGTATTTTTTATCCACATAACGAGAATATTTTTTCCCATAAAGTCGATATTTTATCCACATATAGTGGATACATTATCCACATAACCTTGGATACATTACCCAACTAAGCCGTAGATCCAATGACGTGAACAATCCAAATCCTTCCATCGAATTAAATATAGTTTCCTCAATTGTTTTTTCTTTTTTCATTTCAGCCAATTTGGACATCATCAATAGTAACTCGGTCCCCTTTCCCGTTGTCACATACGAACTTGTTTCGGGCCTCTATAAGAAATTCCAAAGCATTTTATCCATAGTGGAGAAGCCAAAAGTATCATCAACTTGCAACAGTCGACAGGCGACACGAGAAGTTATAAAAAAGGTATCCGATGTTATATGGCATTCGTTGATACGCAGCAGTTACAAAGATCGTGCCCATTTACAAAATCTCTACACATATCTATCGGGTAATAAGCTAGATTGCTTTGGTGTGGCATTGACAGTTGTGGCCGGATGCCAATTGCTCGGTTATCGTGATGTACGTCTAGCCATATCTGAAGATCATGCCTGGGTTGTTTTTGGCAATAAAAAATTAGAGACTATTGAAGTAACATGGCACGGCAAGGGTAGTGAAGATAAACGAGGCCAAGATATCCAGGCGGGCATTGAATCCGGATCATGGTTATATTTAGGTGGCTATCCTGTCGTCTGTGATCGCCCAATGGAGGTTGCAGCCATTGCATCGGCCATAAATATATCTCTATCAAGCAATAGTGATTGTGTTGAGGTGGCGGAAATGCAACAGCGTCTACTGTGGATGCTATATGATATGGGTCACTTGAGGAAATATCCCATGGCAATAGGTAAGTAAAATATAACAGCAAACTAGACCATATAACATTTAATAATTGCATCTTTTTGCAGGCACCCTTGGCGAATTGGAAGAAATAAATCCCACACCCAAACGTGTCTCCTGTGACCAACTCTATGGTGAAGCAATTGAATCTGCCAGAGCCCATTATCAAAATCACCATGTTTATCCGTACACGTATCAAGGCAATTACTACAATCGATTGAATAAATATCGTGAGGCTTTTGCGGCCTGGGCAAATGCTGCCGACGTTATACGTCTCTATACCTATCAGTGTAGAGATGATGAAGAAATCTACAAAGAGCTGTTGGATATTGCAAATGAAATGATACCCTATGTTATGAAAACTGAAAGCTCTGGCCACTCGGCACGCAGTATACTAAGAGATTCCGAGGTATTTGCAAATCTCTTGCGATTTTACGATGGCATTTGTCAATGGGAGGAAGATAGTTTAACACCAATCTTACACATTGGTTGGGCCAAACCATTGGTTAATAATATTTGTAAATTTGATTATGATGTACGGTCACAAGTTATAATTAAAGTTCCCGAAGATGAACCGCAGGCGGTTCACCGAGGTGGTGTGACTTCGTCCTCGACGACTACCACGAACATGGATGTTTGTAGTCGCGGAGATAATGAAGAGGCTTTAAATGAGGCTAAGGCAGGTGAAGCGGCGGAAGGAAACAATAATTTACTGAAAAAAGAAGAGGTAAGATTTGTGGAGTATTTTGTTATTGTTTTTTGCTTTAATTTGTTATTCTAATTTCTATTAGAAAACAAATGATGTCAACAAATCTGAAATGCCTACAACATTATTGGCCGATTTAACAGCTGCATGTGGCGAAAAGATTTTAAATCCAGACTTATTATTGCAGGGATTACGACAGGTATGCTAATCGAAGTAACAAGAGAAAACAATGCAAGTGGTGGGAAATATTATGTATGGGCAAATGTGCAAGGCAACTACTTTGCTTCAGGGGAGAGCGATAAGCAGCGACTCAAAGTCACATCTTGGATCAAATTTGTGATATAATTATCACAAGATACAAGATATAACTAGTTTCATTTCTATTAATTTTACATGGAAAATGGACAATGATAGATGCTTTAAGGTAAAAACTTCAGGACGAGACGTCCTTTGTGTTGATGTAGTTGGTTATTTTAATTAGCCAGGATCGTAAACTTAACAGCTGTCTGTGCTGCCTTTTTCACACAGAGCAAGCTGCACAGGCGATACACCCATATTGTTACAAAAACAATGAAATGTCAAGCCTTAAGGTTAGGGAAGTTTTAAACACTTTGATAAGATTACAAATGTGCCTCATGGAAATATTGTGTTTACACCCGAATTAGGTTTGGACAAAATGGCAAACGGCCAGTCCGTCCGCGTGGCTCACTGTGTAGTGCGCACGATAACAATCTAAAAAATTGCACCTCGTAATATTTTCAAACTTAGATCAAGTTCGAAGATGAACCATACCGGTCCACTGCTTCGGGTGTCTCTCATTTTTTCAATTTATTGTTCCCTAAAATGGTGTGCAAGATAAGTCTCGTAGGGAGTAATCTATATTTCTTCCAAACGTAGGTCAGGTTTGTAAATTGACAATATCGCTCCACTCCAACGGGCAGGTGCCACGCAAATTTTAAAATTTTTGCAATAGTGCAGTTAAAGGAAATGTATCGTATCGTTTTGAAACTTTTTGCAGCAGGTTGTCCTCGCGGACGCTATTACGACGGTGCATTTCTTTTCAAGGGCAAGTTCATAATTCCTGGAATAATGACCCAGAAGCTCTAAAAAACCTTGCTGGAACTACTAAAATGATTGATGAGAGTCAAAACTATATTTAGTACCCGATTTGACAGAAACTTCGTACAATATCTTCCAAACGTACATCGAGTTCCAAGAAGGTCTTTATTGGACAACACTATCGGGCTCAATTTAAGAGATGTTCTGGGGTTCGGTTCGAATTTTTTAAAGAAGGCACTCTGTTTTTGATCTGTTGTTCTTCCTTACATAATCGCCCAAAAGTCCTCAGATTAGTTCAAACTTATATCCAGTTCCATTATGTACCAATTCGGTCCATTCCTTTTGATATCTTTTCCGCAAAAGTTTAACATTTTTGCGTTTAAATCCAATTTAATTCTATAGACCCTTTCCTTTCTGAAAGAAAGCGTGCCTCTATAGAGCTTTCTGAAAGAAAGGACGCTTCTATAGACCCTTTTGGAAGTAAGGGTGCTGCTATAGACCATTTCTGAAAGAAAGCTTGCTTCTATTGACTATTTCTAAAAGAAAGGTGCTTCTATGGACCCTTTCTGTAAGAAAGGGTGCTTCTATAGACCCTTTCTGTAGAGAAAGGCTGCTTCAATGGACTCTTTCTGTAAGAAAGGGTTCTTCTGTGGAGAAAGGCTTCTATGGATCCTTTAAAGGTGCTTCTATGGATCCTTTAAGAAAGGGTGCTTCTGTTGACCCTTTCTGTAAATAAGTGTGCTTCTATAGACCCTTACTGAGATAAAGGGTGCTTCTATAGACACTTTCTGAAAGAAAGGGGGCTTCTATAGACCCTTTCTGAGAGAAAGGGGGCTTCTATTCACCCTTTCTTTAAGAAAGGGTGCTTCTATGTACCCTTTCTTTAAGAAAGGGTGCTTCTATGTACCCTTTCTTTAAGAAAGGGTGCCTCTATGTACCCTTTCTTTAAGAAAGGGTGCCTCTATGTACCCTTTCTTTAAGAAAGGGTGCCTCTATGTACCCTTTCTTTAAGAAAGGGTGTCTCTATGTACCCTTTCTTTAAGAAAGGGTGCCTCTATGTACCCTTTCTTTAACAAAGGGTGTCTCTATGTACCCTTTCTTTAAGAAAGGGTGTCTCTATGTACCCTTTCTTTAAGAAAAGGTGTCTCTATGTACCCTCTCTTTAAGAACGGGTGCCTCTATGTACCCTTTCTTTAAGAAAGGATGTTGCTATGGACCCCTTCTGTAAGAAAGGGTGCTTCTACGGACCCTTTCTGCAAGAAAGGGTGCTTCTATGGACAGTTTATGTAAGAAAGGGTGCTTCTATGGACAGTTTATGTAAAAAAGTGTGTTTCTATGGACCCTTTCTGTAAGAAAGAGTGCTTCTGTAGATCCTTTCTGAAAGAAAGGGTGCTTCTATATACCCTTTCTGAGAGAAAGAGTGCTTGTATATACCCTTTCTGAAAGAAAAGATGCTTCCATAGACCCTTTCTGAAAGAAAAGATGCTTCCATAGACCCTTTCTGTAAGAAAGGGTATTTCTATAAACCCCTTCTGAAAGAAATTGTGCTTCTTTCTATAGACCTTTTCTTAAAGAAAGGGTGCTTCTATATACCCTTTCTGAGAGAAAGAGTGTTTTTATAGACCCTTTCTGAAAGAAAAGATGCTTCCATAGACCCCTTCTGAAAGAAATGGTGCTTCTATAGACCTTTTCTGAAAGAAAGGGTGTTTCTTTGGACCCTTTCTGTAAGAAAGGGTGCTGCTATGGACCCTTTCTCCAAGAAAGGGTTCTGCTATGGACCCTTTCTCTAAGAAAGGGTGCTGCTATGGACCCTTTCTGTAAGAAATTGTGCTCCTATAGATAGTTTAATTTTTAAGATGTCATGAATACAAAAACTCTAATTGAATTACTTAAAATGCATAGACATTCCTGTAGATTTAATTGCTATATTTTTGGAACCTAAATCATCTACAATTTTTCGCTCTAATAATTTTTTGTTTAATTTTTTTTTTAGGGTTACAACCTCTCACCCCCTGAAAATTCGGTTGCTACTGGCGGATCGTCTCAAGCCAGTTTGAATAATGCAAATCGACATACTGGCTTTCTTTTTGCTGCTGATCAACAACAACAAAAACGTAACAAAGATGGTGGAACGGAAGATAACAACCTAAATGGAAAAACTGAACACAAAAATGAGGCAGTGGTACAATCAACAACAAGTCCTTTGTCTGCTGTAATATCACCACCAGAACCACCATTAGATGATGATGACCCATTGAAACATATGTTCAAAACACCTGTCATAACACTGTACAGTCAAAAAATGAAAGGTCTCAAAGATCTTTTGTTGGCTGAAAAATTAAATACCCATGCAATATCTCTACAAGTAACCGCACAATCCGTGGCCAGCCGTAAGGTGCGAGGTGTCGATAAACTGGGTAATCATACAACAAATTCAACATATTCATCGGTAAATGTTGGAGCAGCTGGAACTGCATTGGGTGATACATCATCGTCGGCGGCGAGCGATTCAATTGCCGTTTCACGGCCTAAACGTACACGACGTGAATGAGTTCAGTGTAATAATTACTGCTGTGACAGCGGGCTGTGTCAGTGGTAAGATTTTTTTGTTTCGTTTCGGTTCTTTCATTTAACGGTGCATCCTAAATCCCTAAAATATTGAAAGATTTCAATATTATACCTAGCTATTGCAGGCTTTAAACATAAATTCTCTCTCAAAATTGAAAACTCTGTCTTTAGGAGGTTTACAAATTCAAAAGGCACTCAAACCCAATTGATTTCATTGATCCTATATC
Organism: Musca autumnalis; assembly: GCF_047663935.1. NCBI lineage: Eukaryota > Metazoa > Arthropoda > Insecta > Diptera > Muscidae > Musca > Musca autumnalis. The sequence continues at coordinate 243,158,287 of NW_027411755.1, forward strand.
CATGGCTTACAAATTACAACAAAAGAAAGTAAAATCTAAGAATTAAATATGAAAGTTAAAGAAAGAGGGACAAGGTAAGACATATAAAAAGAGTTTCCTTTAACCCAAAACAACTAGTTATTTGATTCAAAGCCAAGCTTGAAGACGGAATAAAAAAAAGAGTATAAAAAATAGAAATACATATTTAATAAATAACAATCTCAGTTAATGCAGAAAAATAGAACTAACCCAGTAAAACAATATCCAAGAACATTTAGTATTAGTTTACCTTTAACGGAAAATCCAATTTCTTTTAAAAGTAGCGCCAAGCGTCTCATTTGTAACTCCTATCTCTTGTTGTCGTACCAGTGTTTTTGTTTTCGCTTCCCATTTTATTTTCTATAAGAAACCGTTTATTATTTGTATATATGTATTTAGGTATCTAATAAGCTAATAAGGTAATTTATATTTATTTACCTAATCGCTCTTATGTTTTTATGGTGCTCACTTATTTTATTAATTCGCTTTTTTATGTTAATTATTTATGTTTTTATTCGTCTATCGTGAGGTTTAAATTAAATTTTCTTTGTGGTGTAATTAATTAATAATGGCTTTCTTCCTTTAGTATCTGCTAAATAGTAGACACGTGGGAAGTTATCTTTTGAGAACGAAAATTATGCGCAGCTCTCTGCTTAAGATAAGAAGTAGGACTAGGTCTCCTTAGCCGGCAGCACTTGGGGAGCAGATAAAGAAATCTTGTTGTGCCACATATAACGCGATAGGTCGGTCTGTTGTATGCTATGCTGCACCATTGTTACCCAATTTAAATCTGTCAGAATGCAGAAGATAAAAAATCTTGTTTTCGCTAGAATGGTGCGCTCAATAACTGTCAAAGGTACTAACCGATATTTCTCCCCACATAGATCAGGTTCCAATATGGACTATATCGGTCCACTCCTTTGGCTACCTTCCACACACTATTTCAAAAATCCTGGATAGTTTGGGTTGTCCTCACGGCCCTAATATGACGGTAACTTTTTTCGGGGGCGAGTCCATACTTCCTGAGATACCGAAAAATCCTTGGAGTCAACAAGAAAGCGAAGCGATTGCGTATTGGATATGGCTGAAACATTGCACATCGTAAAATTTCTTCCAAACGTACATCATGTAACAAGATGGTCCATATTGGCAACTGCTTCGGGTACCTCTCCCTCACAAAACTCAAAATTTTCGCTTAAGTACAGTTTAAGGACTGCTCGATGATAGTTTTGTCATTTTTACAGAAGGTAACAACAGTTCTTAAAAATCTTAGGGTGACCAACTGAAATGTCTGATGGGTACGATAACTATAGAAAGAAGTGAGAGACTATTTCACTTAAGCTTATACAAATCGAGAATGGACTAAATCGGCGTACCTTCCTTACAAAAGTTAAAAAATTTCGCTTATTCGTGGATCGTTTTGATTTTGTTTCAGAATTGGGCATATCTTTCCTTTAACGACAGTATTCCGAAAAATATGAAATAATTACCATATATAGTGCTTTTTATGCTTCCCGAGATATGGGCCTCTGAAGTTCAGAAAATTCCTATTGTTTAAAGGCCGGCTACTTAGAGAAAAAATTTAATTTAAAAGAAAATTGTGTTCCCGTTTCCGAGATTGTCTCCTGTCCATAGGAGAAATTCTCAAATCCCCGGCCAAAGGACGGCTATTAAATGAAACTTACGATTTTGAAAAAAAAAATGCAAACTGTCGCTAAAGGAAATTTGTTCCCAGAATTGTTTGTTTGCTTTTGAAACGTTGGACCTCTTTTTCGCTGGATCATGAATATTCCTCCTGGCACGTCTTACCAATGTTGCGAACCCGAGAACAAATCGGCGGAACAAACGCACCACATCGAGAAAACGCCGTAATTCCTTTACGTTTTTCGGTGGTTTCATCTCAAAAACGGCCGCTATCTTATGGGGATCAGACTGAATACCCTCACCGCGCACAACATGTCCTAAGTGCTTTGTCTCCTTACTGACACTTCACGGGGTTAATAAATAAATTTGTTGCTTCGAGCCTCCGGAATACCTCTTGCAAGTTGTCGAGGTGTTTTACCGATCATAATAACATCGTCCAGTTCTAAACCTATAACTTGCTGGAATGTCGTTGGGGCGGAATTCAAATTTCGGTTCCAGGTTCCGTTCTTCTTCGGTGCCAAGGTGATAGGCGAACTGTAGGGACTTTGAGATATTTCGATGAACTCCTTGGCAAGGAGCTTAATGATGTTGGTGTCAATTACAACCGGGATGGCGGGATTTTTTAGCAGCATTGTATTGTTGTTGTAGCAACGCAAATACGTTCCTTCGTATTATTTCAGTTATCAGGTTCAGGTTCCTCTGTATCCAGACTCAAAAATTCTGCAACTTGGTCAGGAGACAGGTGAGTGGGTTAGCTGAACAGCTAAACAAATGCAGCGTGTCGTGTGGTCTCAATCGTGGCATCAATTGGGGCCCAATACAAATTGAGGCGGCAGCTTCGTCCGGATCTTAAATGGGCTAAAACCAATTGTGTTTGAGCTGCATAGTGTAGTTTGAAAGGCTGATCGTCGGTCATCACGATCCGGTGGGTTGCAGCGGAGGACGTACCATAAATATCTGGGTATCTAACAATTTCAGTATTCTCAGTTAATCAGCAACCACATTTGCAATTGCCGTTTGCGGGACCTTGTTGCCTGGGTCTCATGGGTCGTATGACGACAAGCGCTTTTCCATGTTTTCGCATGTGCAGGTGTGGTGGAGGTAATGTAGCTTTTCTTTCGTCTAGGCATCATTAGGTGACTGGTATTTGCGGGAAAAAGTACAGCATAGCCATGCCATAGTAAATCGAGCAAACATTTTTGCCAGGAAATTCAATCTAGTATGATTTCCTCAGCAGCATCTGGCATGACCAACATCCGATTTGGGATTAGTTTAAATGGCTGCCGAAGTCGATAATGGTTGTGTACCTGTACCCCTCTCTGCGAGCGATCTACAGTAGGCCGGGGCAATTTGAACACCAACACGGGGGCCTGGATTTTCTTATTATTGGGATTGCACTGAGCAAAAAATTCCACTAGACCATATGTCTACGGTGAAAATCGAGCCCCCGAATTTTGACTCGAATGAAAAAATTTAAATTGTCATAAAGCTTTGGCAACCTTTCTTATTAAACCATGCTAGTCTCCAATTAATGAATCGGTCACTGTTGAAAGTGATCTTCGGTTGAGTTGGCGTTCTGCCTTAGCTTTCTTAACCTTTCTGGCAACAGTTGTCCTAGGGGTCCCATACATTGCCTCTGCCTTTGTTGGGTATAGGCGATTTAAAAGGCATAGTTCCACAACTTTTTGCATAGTTGCTTCGCTATACTGCTTCCTTTTTCTGACTATCCTGACTGGTGGGACTTCTTCAGCAAAATTTTCATCTTCAATGCTGGATGCAGAACTTACTGCTCGTTCTGAGTCCCCATCCCAGTCCGAGTCCCCTTCTGCCGATGGTATTTCCGAGTCCGCCATGTCCGAGTCCGCAGTAGTAGTCGTTGCGGCTGCTGCTGCGGCTACTGCGGCTGCTTGTGTTGCTGCTGCTGCTGCCGACGTAGACGGTCGTTCTGTATCCGCAACGACTACTACTGCGGACTCGGACTCGGACTCGGAAATACCATCGGGGAACCCTAGGAAGCCGTACCCAATAAAATCATGTGCTGCTGCGGCTGCTGCTGCGGCTGCGGCTGCTTGTGTTGCAGCTGGTGGTGTTGCTGCTGCTGCGGCTGCTTGTGTTGCAGCTGGTGGTGTTGCGGCTGCTGCTGCGGCTGCTTGTGTTGCAGCTGGTGGTGTTGCTGCTGCTGCGGCTGCTTGTGTTGCAGCTGGTGGTGTTGCGGCTGCTGCTGCGGCTGCTTGTGTTGCAGCTGGTGGTGTTGCTGCTGATGCGGCTGCTTGTGTTGCAGCTGGTGGTGTTGCTGCTGCTGCGGCTGCTGCTGCGGCTGCTTGTGTTGCAGCTGGTGGTGTTGCTGCTGCTGCGGCTGCTGCTGCGGCTGCCGACGTAGACGGTGTCGCTGCTGCTTCATGTGGTGTTGATGGTCGAGTTGGTGACGTAGCTCTGTCTACAAAGTTTCGTCCAGGTTTTGTGGTGGTGGTGGTGGTTTCTGTTTCCGTTATTGTTACAGTTCCTGCTGCATCAATCCGTGTTACTTTTGTTTTTGTAGTAACTATATAATGGAAAAAAATCATAGAAGAAGAACGGGTTAATTGTTGCCTGTTGTTTTGGATGTAGAAATTCGCGATTTTTTAAAATTATACAAAACTCATCAATCATACTCTAACTAAAAAAATTTCAGAATTCCACCTCTAACTCAAATCCCAATTGTCAAAAATTTAGTATTCCTTCTCAACTAAATATACTAAATATATTATTGTAGGTATATATTCCGATCTGAACAGATCACGATTTCATTTTGTACATTTATTTTTACACCAAATCCCGTCTCACATACAAAACTTGGAGGTTGTATCTGTAATAGTTCTAAAGATATTTGCATACAAAAGCGAAATTTCAACAATTGATCCAGGCCATGTAGCAATGTACCCTAAACATTTCAGTATATAAACAAACAAACAAATTTCAAATTTATTACATTATATATTTAAATATTTATTTATTTACTTATTATTAACAATGTAGTAAATACATAGTTAGTAAAGCAAGATTTAGCATTGGCTACTGTGGCCATCAGCTAGAGCTTGTAATAGTTAAAGGTTACGATACAATTAGTTTAGATTATAAAATTGGATTTTGATATGAAATTATAAATTGCTTCAATGTTGGCAGGTGTCGGTGATTTCAGGATACCCAGTCCTCGGTTGTCAAGATATGTGTGGTAATTATTTGAGCAAAACATTTCATGCTGCAATAGAACGTTTCTTTGCTCAAATTAGAAGACGGATACGAGGTAGATGTTCAAGTTATGCAGTATGCAAAGGTTAGAGACCACAACTAACAATGATATTGCATATGAATTATTTTTAAGTGAATACAATTTTTTTTTTCATAAATCATCATCTAAAAAATTGTATTCACTTAAAAATAATTCATATGCAATATGATTGTTAGTTGCGTTCTCTAATGCCGCATCAAACCTAGCCTTTGCATACTGCATACCTTGAACAGTTACTCTACCTCGTATCCGTCTTCTAATTTGAGCAAAGAAACGTTCTATTGTAGCATGCGATGTTGCGAAATTGACGATTAAATTACCATACGTTGTAATCATTCTGTGCAAGGTGGCGCATGTTGTGACAACTCTGAATGCAATTGTTGATTGGTCACACTCACAATTTTCAAAGAATTGTTTAATCCTTGCTAATATGTCCAATTTCTCCCCAACAGACATCTCCTGATCATGTTCCACCTTCTCCACTAGTCTCAGCCATAATATCATTATTCGCACAAATCTCACAGTCACATTTAATTCGGCATTTCCGCGGTCATTCCTACGATCTTGTTGAAGTTGATTAAACAATGAATTATTGTAAATGCGATTGTATGTCTCTATTTTGAATTCTTCATATGTGTAGGCTTTATTTATTTTCGCATGATGTGCTGCGTCGGAGCCGGACCGGTGTTGCACATAACTAAATGCAATCTTCACATTTCTATAATTAATTCTGTTGGCAATGAATTGTTGCGTTACTGTAACAAGCAAATGGTAGAAATCAAATAGGAAAGCTGTTCCATTCACAGATAAGATCCCTTCTGGACTTGGTTGGGCTAATTCTATATGCGGACCGTTTGAATCGCCTATGAAGGAAATCACGTTTGCCCCAATTTCGACACATTCGCGTAGCATCCTTCCAGCCATTTCAACAACTAATTCACAGTTATAATGAGCATGGCCCTCCGTCCCAACAAAAATTGTATACGGCGTTATCGCACCAACTAACAAAAAGCCATATTGGCTGGATATTACGCCATCATCAACCATTAACGCATCAAAAACTAAATGACATGTTCGATGCGCTTGCGGCATATTTTGGAAGAAATTAATTAAATGATTTCTTGTGGAATCAGCGAATCCAACCGCCTGCCGAGGATACCAACTCTCCACCACTTCCACAGGAGGAGTCAGAGCTCCTAGCTCTTGCTGATCAATTCTATACCCGCTCCTTGATTTTAAAGCCAAAATTGTTATTAATCTAATCTGCTCCTGGGTGTAAACTCGATCGCCCTCCATGGTCGCAATTACCAACAGCAGATAAAGAAACCTTGTTGTGACCACATATAACGCGATATTTCGGTCTGTGGTATGCTATGCTGCACCATTGTTACCCAATTTAAATCTGTCAGAATGCAGTAGATAAAAAAATCTTGTTTTCGCTAGAATGGTGCGCTCAATAACTGTCAAAGGTACTAACCGATATATCTCCCCACATAGATCAGGTTTGAATATGGACTATATCGGTCCACTCCTTTGTCTACCTTCCACACACAATTTCAAAATCCTGGATAGTTTGGGTTGTCCTCACATCCCTAATACTTCCTGAGATACCGAAAAACTGAAAAATCCTTGGAGTCACCAAGAAAGCAAAGCGATTGCGTATTCGATATGGCTGAAAATTTGCACATCGTAAAATTTCTTCTAAACGTACATGAAGTACCAAGATGGTCTATATCAGCAACAGCTTTGGGTACCTCTTCCTCACAAAACTCACAATTTAAGTTTAAGTACAGTTTAAGGACTGCTCGATGATAGTTTTGTCATTTTTACAGAAGGTAACAACAGTTCTTAAAAAAATCCTAGGGTGACCAACTGAAATGTCTGATGGGTACGATGTCGAAAGAAGTGAGAGACTATTTCACTTAAGCTTATGTCAAGTTCGAAAATGGACTAAATCAGGGTCCTCCCTTGCAAAAGTTCAATACTCTCTCTCTCTCTCTCTCTCTTGAAATGTTGGACCTCTTTTTCTCTGGATCATGAATATTCCTCTTGGCACGCCTGGTTGGTGTGATCCTTGATTGGGATTTTGATTAGGATGACCCTCGCGGTAACACCCAAGCAAAGCATGTACTGCAATGAGCATACCATTGTGTTGCCGTACTGGAAGAATCTTCGTCTCCTCATGTAGATGGAACCTTGATGACATGAGGAGGCACCCTATGGCGGTTCTGGTAGGTTTGAATATTTTTCCATTACGATATACTTATATTCCCGGCTCAAAGCGGTGCCGCTTAGCTTACCAATGTTGCAAACCCGAGAACAAATCGGCGGAACAAATACACCACATCGAGAAAACGTCGTAATTCGTTTACGTTTTCCGGTGGTTTCATCTCAAAAACGGCCGCTATCTTATGGGGATCAGACTGAATACCTTCACCGCACACAACATGTCCTAAGTACTTTGTCTCCCTCTGGAAGTACTGACACTTCACTCGCTTCGGAATATCTCTTGCAAGTTGTCGAGGTGTTTTACCGATCGTTATAATATCGTCCAGTTCTAAACATATAACTCCAACTGGCTGAAATGTCGTTGGGGCGGAATGCAAATTCCCGTTGCAGGTTCCTCTCTTCTTCTGTGCCAAGGTGATAGGCGAACTGTTACGACTTTGATATAGTTCGATGAACCCCTTTTTGGTGTCAATGACAGCCGGGATGGCGGGATTTTTTAGCTACATTGTATTGTTGTTGTAGCAACGCAAATATGTTCCTTCGTGTATTATTTCAGTTATCAGGTTCTGGTTCCTCTGTATCCAGACTCAAAAATTCTGCAACTTGGTCTGGTTGTTTCCTTAAAGAATCAGGAGACATGTGAGTGGATTAGCTAAACAGTTAAACAAATGCAGCGTGTCGTGTGGTCTCAATCGTGGCATCAATTGTGGCCCAGTACGAATTGAGGCGGCAGCTTCGTCCGGATCTTAAATGGGCTAAAACCAATCGTGTTTGAGCTGCATAGTGTAGTTTGAAAGGCTGTTCGTCGGTCATCACGATCCGGTGGGTTGCAGCGGAGGACGGACCATAAATATCTGGGTATCTAAAAATGTCAGTATTCTCTGTTGATCAGCGCCCACAATTGCAATTGGCTTTTTTTGCCTGGGTCACATGCGTCGTACGACGACAAGCGCTTTTCCATGTTTTCACAGGTGCAGGTGTGGTAGAGGTAACGTAGCCTTTCTTTCGTCGAGGCATCATTAGGAGACTGGTATTTGCGGTATAGCCATTCCATAGCAAATCGAGCAAACATTTTTGCCAGGAAACTCAATCTTAGTATGATTTCCTCAGCGGCATCTGGCATGACCAACATCCGAGTTGGGATTAGTTTAAATGGTTGCCGAAGTCGATAATGATTCCGTACCTGTAGCCCTCTCTGCGAGCCACCTACAGTAGGCCGGGGCAATTTGAACACCACCACGGGCGCCTGGATTTTCTGATTATTGGGATTGTACTGAGCATATGTCTACGGTGAAAATCGAGCCCCCGGATTTTGACTTGAAGCCAAACCACTGAGATTTTCAATCCAACACAAAGACAAAAATTGTAGCAAAGACAATAATTAAGAACTCTCTAGTACATCGCAAAAGCATTGGAACGCTCCTTCAGGCAGTTATGGCCGCGAGAAAGTACACATTTTTCGGAAAATATCGATAAATTACACTGTGCTACAAAATTTAACTCAAAGTCAGTGGGTGGAAATTTCCTTTTAGAGATGAAAGCCCTTGGTGATTGTACTAAGAACGCAAAAGGAAATTTTCAGGATAGGTCAAGTTTCTGAGATATGGTTTGGCCAAAATATCCTTGAAAAAAAATTCAAGTCAAAATCCGGGGGCTCGATTTTCACCGCAGACATATGGTCTGGTGGACTTTTTGCTCAGTACAATCCCAAGAATCAGAAACTCCAGGCGCCCACTATCACTTTTTTCCTTTCATACCAATCGCCCCGGCCTAATCTACAGTCTTACGCTCGTTCTGACTGGAATGCGTTAAATGGAATCATACAGTGAGGGTTTCACTGATAAAAGTGCTCGTGGCACCTTTATCGACCTGTATAGCGGCGACGCGTAACTTACCTATCCCAATATTGGCCACCAGACGTTTAGGTTTAATATGTAAGGCGGGGTACTCCCGTCTTCTGCGGACTCGTCTCCCGCGTTTCTCGAACTCCTTCGGCAGCAATGGATGATACATATGGCTCGTTGACCACACTCCCAGCAGAACGAAATAGGATCATTCTGGCAACGGGCGGCCAAATGTACCTGAAGCCAAGATCCTACAAGGTGTAAAGGGAATGATTCCTCCTCGGCAGAAAGATTTCTAATGTGACGTACTACTGTTCTTTTCACCCTGTCAATCATGCCAAACGAGGCTAAGGTTCTGTCTTCCTTTTTCCCAGTGTTCGAGAGTGACATAGCCATTGCCGACAATTCATTTATTTCGACTCCAATGTTGCAACTCTTTAGATGACGTTTGTGCTTACCGACAAATCTGTTAATACGACCAGCAGAAATATAGTGAAGGGGTCAGCAGTGATGATTCTCCGGAACGTCCTTTCTGTTACCCGAAGATTAGAAGCCTTCATGATTGATGAAAATGCTGCTGCATATGGAGAAAATTGTAGGGGATGGTCTGACCCAAGAGAAACGACTTTTTGGGTCCTGAAACTTTTGGTGCAAAAACGCATATCATAACTTTTGAAACATTAGCGGGGTTCGTCAACATGAGGGTGGCTGTATAATATTAAGAAAGATCGTTAAGCAAGTCATGTTAAAGTTGTTTCCTTGCTATCGGGCATGTTCTGGCATTCACCTCTGCACCTCACGTGTATCGAACACACATAAAGCTGTTCTGCAACACACTTTACACCTAGTTGGGCTGCATTCCTCACACTGAAATTTTGATGGCGAGAGCTGAGTGAATCCTCATTTTTTAAAGAAAGTTATTGAAATCTTCTACAAAAAAACTGCATAGGACAAAAATTTTATTTGTTTTCTATGAGCATTTAAAAAAAATATTTAATTTTCTTAACAAAACATGATTTAAAACAAGTAAGAAAAGCGTTAAGTTCGGTCGGGCCGAACTTTTTATACCCTCCACCACAAATTTCAGCCATTTCGGTGGATTAATGTGGCCACAACCTTCAAAATACCGAAAATCGGAAGGTACCGTTCTATGGGGCTATATGATGGCGTGGACTTATACCTATAAATTTCTGGGGGAAAGTTTTATACGCCTAAAGAAGACTAAATACCAAATTTCAGCCATCTCGGTGTGATAATGAGGCTAAAACGTTCAAAATATCGAAAATCGGGAGATATTGTATTATGGGGGCTATATCAACACGTGGACCTATATAAACATTTTATGGTAGAAATGTTTCTTAGCCTCTGGAAACAAAAAATACAAAGTTACAACCGATTCTATGGTCAAATGGGTCTAGTACATTGAAAATATATTAAAATGACGCTTACTTCATAAAGGGGCCTTATGTGGGGCCTATACCAAAACGTGGACCTATATAACCCAACTTTGGTAGGAATGTTTTCTGGCCTCTGAAGACACAAAATACCAAATTACAACCAATTCTGTGGTCAAATGGGTCTAATACATTCAAAATATATTAAAATGACGCGTACTTTATATGGGGCCTTATATGGGGGCTATACCAAAACGTGGACCTATATAACCCAACTTTGGTAGGAATATTTTTTGGCCTCTGGAGACACAAAGTACCAAATTACAACCAATTCGGTGGTAAAATGGGCCAAATATCTTAAAAATTCCTTAAAACGACGACGCGTCACGCGTCATTTTGTATGGGGGCTATACGAAAGCGTGGACCTACATAGCCCGCTTTCAATACCAAAAGTCCTACGTAAATATAACATATTTTCCCAAAATTTCATCAACCTACGTCAATCCGTTCGGACGCTAGAGTGATTTCCACAGACGGACAGACGGACGGACATGGCTATATCGATGTAGAATTGCACGCTGATCAAGAATATATATACTTTGTGGGGTCTACAATGATTATTTCGAGTAGTTACAAACGTAGTGACAAACTTAATATACCCCCATCCTATGGTGGAGGGTATAACAAGGGTAGGCATTGTGACTCACAAGAGAGCCCATGTGCTCTAAGTGAGCGTAAATTTGTTATCGCTCACAGCCTGTGTAGATCAGCCAAGATCACCCATATACGTTAACGTGACTGCAACAACAACATATTTTCTCTTTATTCTCATCTGTCGTGGTTTGGCAAAGGAAAGACTCGCTTAGAGAGACCAATCCACAAACAATTTTGAGCACCACCGGTGTAGATGCTAACACGTTGTGAACAACAACAAATTTACGCTCATTTAGAGCACAAGAGAGACCCAAACATTTTCTCTGCCTCACTCTGATTTAAAAATGTAATTTTTCTTGAAGTACTAAATTCAACATGTACGCGCTCTTGTAAGCAGGCGTGCCAACTTGGTGGTTTTCCCGCTACTTGTGGTGATTTTTGACGTACAAAAACCACTGTTTAAGCAGGAATGTCAACTGTTTTAAGGTAAAAATCGCTACAGACCTATGGTGCGTATGTGGCTGTAGCGATTTTAACCTCGGGGCAGTTGACATCCCTGCTTGTAAGGAGTTCGTTTCTTTGTTTACGTCAGTTTCGTAAACAATCAAACAAATATCAGCCGTTGTTTAACAAAGGGACATTACTCTCCCAACAATTCTTTCTCATTTATTTTGGACACCAATGAAAGCGTACATACCCACACACGCATGTGTATTCGTTGATGCGCCAACACAGACTGATCAAAGTTCTTTCGTGAAATATGAATGCTCTTTTCACGTGAAATACAGAACAGCAATTGCTTTCACATGTGACGTGCATGTGTGATGTGAAATGGATACACGGTGAATTCCAGAACATGCCCGTATATTATTGCCTGCTTCCCTCTTCACACGATCACACTTACTGAGCCCGGTCATGAATATCAACTCCCCGTGAGTTTTGCCTCTCTGCCGTCGCAACTTAAAGGAGAGAGTGAGGAAACTTACGGAGAGAGTATATTCGTGATCGGGCTGACTATTTGGCTTATATTGTACCGCATGCAATATTTCCAAACAATTATTCCTTTTTTCTTTATTTTTACGGATAGATACGTATGTATAGTATATATGTACATTTATACACCTATATATTTTGTTTATGTAATACACTTCCTATACTTTTGTGATATGTTTTTTATTTATATGTATATTTAATCTACATGTTTTAGTATGTATATCTTATGTTTTTACACCTACTAAAGTAAATATTTATGTAATAAAAGCAACAAAAATAATCAAACATTTTTTTAAATATTTAAGAATTATTAAATATATACAAAACAACAATATTTATATAGTTTTTAATGTTATTAGCGTTTAAGTTATATATAATTTACAAATCTTATTTTACTTGGAAAACAATATGACCTCTCTTTTTATTAATAATATAATTATGTAAAAACATATATTTATTAACTATATAAAAAAGAAAAAACAAAATACAATTTCAAGCACAAACTTTAATACCTACATATATACAAAACGCTCAAACTTGAAAAAATCTTATTGAAGAACCTAAAAACACAATAGAAACTCCCATTTTAAGAATTGTAAAAACGAGAAAAACTTCATTTTTGTTAAGAAAAGGTTGAAAGGCAATGAAAATATAAGAATACAAAAAAGGCATAGAGTTTGTTGAACAATTGATTGATAATAAAACATTAAAAATGAATTTTGTTAAAGACCGTCTGTGATGTATTGAAAAATAAAAAAAAAAACAAAACAAATAAGCACATTTTTAATTAATAATAAAAATAAAAAACAACTTTCTTAAAATAAAATAAAAAAACAAACCTACAAACAAAAAATCGATTATATTTATTATTATGCATAAAATATTAGATTGTAAAAATCTCTTTTATTTCTTTAAATAATAAATGTTTAAATGTTTTGAAATTATTAAAATGTAAAACCCCAAAATATCCATATAACACACATAAACATGCGGCGAACATATTAAAAAAGAGGCCTCAAAGAAGAACACGGTTTTATTTCTTTACTTCCTAACAAAACACCAACTCGCTGGGGCAGATTACATGAAAAGTGTCCTGGGAAAAAGAATACAACTAGTTGAGATTACTTCCATAGAAAGGGGTTTGAATTGGAAAACATATTTAAATCCTCTTTGAGGGAATATTGAAAGGGTAACATATATAAAATTGATCGAATAATAATGTAATATAATTGTTTCTTCTTCTTCGTTTTAGATCATTAAATGCAAATAATAAAGAAAAAAACGTAACAAAATACCAGATTACCTTATTTTCGTAAAAACAAGTTTTATAACCTCAAAAAAAAAGAAGAATACAAAAACAAAAACTGCAAACTTTTGGAAAATTGTATTTTTATATTCAAAATTATACCATAAACATGAAGAAATTGTTAAAAAACAACAACAAATATTTGGTACATTTAATTTTTAAATGAAGACAAGAGAAATTTCTCTCTAAAAAACACTACTTAAATGAAAGCACTTACTACAAAGAATATACAATAAGAAAAACAGCAACAACAAAAACATAGTTCCACAAATATTACTCCGCGTCAATGCCACAAATTGAATAAATAAAAATCAACACTTACCTTCTCTTAGTAATAGCTACACATATTCTAAAAAGATATGAAGGGAGTTCCCATGAATTTTTAGCGAAAAATTTACTACCCATGGTATGTATAGCCATTACCAAGAGATTAGAAACAACAAACAAGGCGTTAAATAAAATATAATCAGCTTTTTTAGCTCAATTTTTAAATGTAACCAAAATATATTCAATCTAAAATCTGTAATCAAAACTTACTTAAAATAATTTTAACTTTTTGTTACTTCCTCTTCCTTCCTTACAAATTCTCCACATTTTGCGATAGCCAGCCAATCTCAATCCACAATAAGAAATAAAACAAAAAAACCAGCGTAGTAATAGAACCAAAGGTAAATGTTTTAACAAAAAAAGTTACATAAACAAATCTATAAACAGTAATAAAGAAATAAAGGAAACTATGTTAAAAAATTCATTGCTTTTTAAATTTTTGTAATATGCGGGTCAAGCAAACGGCAATCGAATATATACATAATCAGCCCTATTCTGAACATTCCCATGGGCGCTGTTTCCCACAGGAGCAAAATTTCCCATTCCCACGCTTTCCATATTCTCAACGACGTGGGAACAGCAAAAAACGTGAGAAGAAATTTCGAAATTAGTTACACTAAATTATTATAGCATACTTTTGGGTGGTTGTAATTTTGTTTTATATCGGGTGTTTTTTAGTAATATAAAAAATTGAATTGAAATAAAACACAAGAAAACAGAGCTCCGAAATACTCGCTCGAATTCTACTCGCGAGTGAAATTCGAGCGAGTTCGAGCGGGAGTACTCGCGCGAGTAGAAAAAATAAAACGAGTATACTCTATTTTTACTCGTCACTCGCGAAGCATATTTCAGACTTCCTCGTTTTTACTCGCGAGTGAAAAGTGTTTGCGAGTACGAGTACATGAAGAGTACGAGTTTTGCAAGAAAAAACGAGTGGGAGTGAAAATGCTCGAAATAGAATACGAGTTTACTCGAAGAATAAAATCGAGTAAAAAGGAATTGATAAATTTTTGGAAATATTTTTGTTTAGTGTTGGTGGTAAGTTAATGGGGGGCAAGTTGAGGGTGCGCAAGTTGGGGGGGGCAAGTTGAGGTCGGGGAAGTTGAGGGGGGTTAAGTTGAGGGCGGGGAAGTTGAGGGGGGGCAAGTTGAGGGTGCGCAAGTTGGGGGGGGGGGGGCAAGTTGAGGTCGGGGAAGTTGAGGGGGGCAAGTTGAGGGCGGGGAAGTTGAGGGGGGTTAAGTTGAGGGCGGGGAAGTTGAGGGGGGGCAAGTTGAGGGTGGGGAAGTTGAGGGGGGTTAAGTTGAGGGCGGGGAAGTTGAGGGGGGGCAAGTTGAGGGGGGGACAACTTGCCCCCCCTCAACTTTCCCGCCCTCAACTTGCCCCCCCTCAACTTCCCCGCCCTCAACTTAACCCCCCTCAACTTCCCCGACCGCAACTTAACCTCCCTCAACTTAACCCCCCTCAACTTGCCCACCCTCAACTTCCCCGCCCTCAACTTGCCCACCCTCAACATTCCCCCCCTCAACTTGCCCCCCCTCAACTTCCCCGCCCTCAACTTGCCCCCCCTCAACTTGCCCCCCTAAACTTGCCCCCCCTCAACTTGCCCCCCTCAACTTCCCCGCCTTCAACTTGCCCCCCTCAACTTAACCCCCCTCAACTTTCCCGCCCTCAACTTGCCCCCCCTCAACTTCCCCGCCCTCAACTTAACCCCCCTCAACTTCCCCGACCGCAACTTAACCTCCCTCAACTTAACCCCCCTCAACTTAACCCCCCTCAACTTCCCCGCCCTCAACTTGCCCACCCTCAAATTGCCCCCCCTCAACTTGCCCCCCCTCAACTTCCCCGCCCTCAACTTGCCCCCCCTCAACTTCCCCGCCCTCAACTTGCCCACCCTCAACTTGCCCCCCCCTCAACTTGCCCCCCCTCAACTTGCCCCCCCTCAACTTGCCCCCCCTCAACTTGCCCCCCCCTCAACTTGCCCCCCCTCAACTTGCCCCCCTCAACTTGCCCCCCTAAACTTGCCCCCCCTCAACTTGCCCCCCTCAACTTCCCCGCCTTCAACTTGCCCCCCTCAAATTAACCCCCCTCAACTTGCCCCCCCTCAACTTCCCCGCCCTCAACTTGCCCACCCTCAACTTGCCCCCCCTCAACTTAACCCCCCTCAACTTCCCCGCCCTCAACTTGCCCACCCTCAACTTGCCCCCCCCCCCCCCCCCCTCAACTTGCCCCCCCTCAACTTCCCCGCACTCAACTTCCCCCCATAAATTTCCCACCAGCATTACACAAAAAATTTTTCCAAAAATATATCAATTCATTTTTACTCGATTTTACTCTTCGAGTGAACTCGTACTCTATTCCGTGTATTTTCACTTCCACTCTTATTTTTAAAAACCGAGTACTCGCGAGTGCTCTCAAATAAAACAAAAGAGTGGAGAGTAAACTTCTTTTAAAACTCGCACTCTTCGAGTACTCCCACTCGCTGGTACTTTTCGCTCGCGAGTAAAAACGAGCAAATCGGACTTTTTACTCCCACTCTTCGAGTACTCCCACTCGCGAGTACTTTTCACTCGCGAGTAAAAACGAGCAAATCGGAGCTCTGCAAGAAAATCGTTTTAGTGTCCATCATTTTGGCTTTATTGGAAGAATAATTTTATGCCATTAATGTTTAAATATGATTTCGGGCATGTGGCTCGAATAAAGCCAATTCTAGAGGTCCAATTTTCAACCACTTTTTTCGAGCATATGGGGCCGTATGTCGGCAATAACGCCACGAATGTTGGCTTCCAATCCCCCTAACGTTTCTGATTTGTTGGCGTAGACGAGCGACTTCACATATCCCCAAAGAAAATAATCCAATTGTGTCAAATCACAAATGTCAAAAAAAAAAAAAATCACTCTTGGTGGCCAATTGACAGGTCCATTCCGCGAAATTATGCGCTCATCGAATGTTTCCTTCAATAAATCGATTGTGACGTGCGCTGTGTGGCATGTAGCGCCGTCTTGTTGGAACCGCAACTCATCCACATTCATGCCATCCAATTCGGGAACAAAATAGTCTGTTTTCATGGCTCTATTATTATTACCGGTCTCCATTAACGGTAACTGCCTCTCCAGCATTATTTCGGAAGAAGTATGGCCCAATGACTCCACCAGCCCATAGAGCACACCAAACAGTCAGTTTTTGTGGATGTAATGGTGTCTCAAGGGTCTTATGTGGATTCTCTTCACTCCAAATGCGGCAATTTTGCTTGTTGACGTTGCCCTTCAACCAAAAATGAACCTCATCACTGAACAAAATTTTGCGATGAAAATCAGCATCGAGATCAATCTCATTTTCGGTCCATACACCAAAATCACGACGCATTGCATGGTCTCGCGGCTTTAATTCTTGCACAAGCTGGATCTTGTAATGTCGCAAGCCAAGATCTTTGCGCAAAATCTTCCATAAAGTTGATCGATTCATTCGGGTCCTCTTCAACACTTTGCTCTACAACGGCAATTGTTTCTTCGGTGCGCATATAGAGTAAACGTAGTGCGAAAACGATCCATGGTTAACCGAATTAATTGCTCCGATGGACGATTATGTCGACCATAAAATGGACGGAGCTTGCGATAAACTTCGCGAACTGAACCATTATTTTCGAAATAAATTAATTTGCACGATTTTCAAGCGTTGTTCTTTTGTCAAGCTGTTTATGATGAAATGGCAAACCAAACTGAACATAAATGACATTAGAGTTGCCAGATGTGCCTATTTGCATTGAATTCACTGCTTTTTAATTAGGTAACTAAAAGGACAACGAACCAAATGCTGTGCAGTGTTAGTCCCGGTCCACACTAGAGTGAATTTCATTAAAAATTTTTTGAAATTAGGTGTTCTTAGGTTGAATTTCCCACTACAGTAATTTCATGATTTTACTCTTCTATGGAACTCGATCTATAGACGCATAATTTCATGTCAAAATTTCATTGAAATTACTCTAGTGTGGCCCGGGACTTAATAGAATCAACCATGACTCCTTTTCTCGTATTTCAATACATATGGTCTGTTCCAGAACTGCAAAAATCTACTAATTTTTACTATATTTTTCGATAATATTGTTACGAATGCAACTGATAGGTTTAAGTTAATTTAGTTTAATTTCCGTTAATTTAAAAATTTGAATTGTAACGTAACGTTTTATTACGCAGTCATTTTATTTAAGCAACAACAACTACCATGTAGAACTCTCTTCATCATTCTAGTCGTTACATTACCTTTTGTTAATGTTCTTTTATTTTGTTTTGCCATAATCATGTAATTATTGTTTAGTTTGTTACTTCTTTGCACTTGTTTGTTGTTGTTACGTCATTACTGTGCTTGTCGTCCAATTGTAGCTCTGTTCCTTTACGTGCAAGAATCTTCAAGTTTTACCACTTTTTACTCGAAAAGCGTTCCTTTACTTCAGACACTATACAATTCATATGGGAGCACTTTACAACTTTCACTACTTTTGCCGGTTTTACCATTTTCAAAAGTAAAGGAACAGACCATGTATTTCCCCATGTATGTATGTGAGTATGGTTGTTCGCTTAGTGCGAATGTGCGTCTGTGTGTTCGCTGCACAGATTCGAGGTGTTGCCATATGTGTTCTAGAGGACTCTAGAACAGGGAGATTTTGGGGTATAAATAGCAGTGGGAAAGGCAAAAGGGAGTGAGTTGTGCTTTAAGCGTTGAACTGAACAGATCGGTTAAAGAATTGCTGCGTGCTAACTAGAGACTAGCTGTGTGCTAAGTAATTAAAGTCGGTTCTGAATAAGTGTAATAAAGTAAGTAAAGCATTGTAGAAACGTAATCTAAAACGAACCCTGTTTTATTTGGTACAAATCGTATCGGGGAATAAAACAACGTCTACACGGACATTAGTTAAATCTAATTCCGTAACAATATAAAAAAATAAAAAATTGTAGATTCTTGCGGGTTCTGGAACAGGCATATAATATCGATTTGTCGCATCAAAAAACAAATGCTTTGTTTAACCCAAGAAAAACCGTCCTCGGAATGATGAAATTGTTTTTTCGATATTTTATGGATCAAGACGCTAAAATTACAACTGTTGTCGTAGTATATAATTTTCCATCATATAAGAATATGCAAAATCCGAAGTCTACTAATGACATATTTTACAGTACATTATGTATTTTTTTATTCAGCAAACACATGCCGATTTTTGGGCTGTTCCAGTACTGCAAGAGTCTACTAATTTTTACTATTTTTTCGATAACATAAAGGAAAAAATGTTTTCGTAGTAAAAATTAGTAGCTATTTGCAGGTTCTGGAACAGAGCATGTATGTACATATTTGCAATAATTTTGTCATTTAAAAGCGGGGTACACACGATCAGTTTTGATCGTCGATTTTTCGGAAATATCGATAAATTTCAAACCTTCCAGCAACCACAAAATATTTTGTAGTTGCCTGGTGACTGACAAAAATGAAAGGCCACACTGGCAAGCAACCGATTATTTAAGCAAAAATGACAGTCAAAACTGATCGTGTATACTCCACTTAAGACATCTAAAATATGAAGTTTCTTGAAACTTGTTTTTAAACTCCCACGCTGTTTGCTGGGGAGATTTTTTCCATAAAATAAACAAAATTCTCCCACAATTCAAGATAGAGAATGCATACTTTCCCAATTCGAACTTCACTCAGAATGAGGGGGAATGTTAAAAAAACTCCCACAACATTTTATTCAGAATACGAAAATGGGGGAAAAAATTCCTAACTCCCATGCGTATAGAATAGCGCTGTTGAGGAAAATTAGAAAAAACACATAATAGTACGTTTATATACAACCGGATTTAACAAACCGGCTGGGTTTTAAATGTCAATTCCATTGCTTATATTTCAAACGAATCCTTATAAAGAAGGTTATTGTTTGGATTTAGCGAACAGATTTATAGCGTTCCGGTTAATTTAAAGTTAAAAGTGATGATTGAATTTTAAGGAGGAGCTTCAAGTCATTAACTTTCCATGTGAAAATTATATTTTTAATGCCTCCAAATTAGTTTATTTTGCATTTTCAAATCCATCAGATAGTAAAGGCAGCGGCACATACGAGCCGTTGCGCGTTGCGTTTCAACAACCACATGAAAACTTCAAGAACAAACTTGGCATCACTTACATATTTTTCATGTGGTTGTTGTTTTCAACGCGTCGCACAACGGACCGTACGTATTTAGCCCATAAAAGAACACATGTAATAATGAACCTTAAGCGGGGTACACACGATCAGTTTTGCTCAAATAACCGTTTGCTTGCCAGTGTGGCGGCTAATTTTTTCAGTCATCAATCAACCACAAAATATTTTGTGGTTGCTGGACAGTTTGACATTTATCGATATTTCCGAAAAATCGACAGTCAAAACTGATCCTGTGTACCCCGCTTTATACATACAAGTAACACCACCAACGACATAAACCTGTACTCGGTACAGGTATAAGTCTTGTGCCAGACTATGAAAATTGTCATGAAAATGTTTTGAGGTTATGGGTAAGAAGGGAGAAAGGGAGCTCCTTCACCTCCGCTCTCTCCTAAAAGCTAAAAAATTTGCATGTGTTATTTTCAGTGTCTGGCACAAGAGTAATCCTCGTTCCAGTACTTTTTAATGACAAAAGTGTCAAAAGAGCAAACTGTCAAAAATTAGTTCCACATACACATTTTTCCAAAATGTGCTGGAACGGAAAAATGGCAGAAACGTCAAAAACTGGAACAAATGTCAAAGTCGGCGAATCAACCAATCAGAAGCTGACAAACAAACATTTTTGCTCGTCCAAATTTGTCGTGTAAAAAGTTTCTAAAGAGAAAGCTATTCAGCGCCATTTTTGTTCATAGAGAAGTGAACATTTTGCAACTTTTTGGTGTACTGGAACGTGTACGGGAATGTGTTAAATGTGTAAAAACTTTTTAGTTCTGGAACGAAGCTTGTAGATTGAAAAATATCGGCGCGCGCTTTTTACAGTCAAGTTGTCGGCGGCGAATTTTAGTCGTTTTGAGTCGATGTAATCGGCGGCGGCTGAACCCTTAAGCGGAGTACACACGATCAGTTTTGACTGTCAATTTTTCGCATTTATCGATAACTGTCCAACCGTCCAGCAACCACAAAATATTTTGTGGTTGCCTGATGAATGACAAAAATGAGCGGCCACACTGGCAAGCAACCGATTATTTGAGCAAAACTGACAGTCAAAACTGATCGTGTGTACCACGCTTTAAAAACGAGGAGAGGCAGCGCGTCGTCGATTTTAAAGCTGAGTACACATTGCCAGTTTTGAATGACAGCTTTGTTGGTGCTTGCTAGTGTGGCCGTTCATTTTTGTCATTCATCATGCAACCACAAAATGTTTTGTGGTTGCTGGACGGTTGGACAGTTATCGATAACTGCAAAATATCGACATTCAAAACTGACAATTGGTTTGTTCCAGTACTGCACATTTTTACTATTTTTTCGATAACATAAAGGAAAAATCGGTTATCGGAATAAAAATGTGTAGTACTGGAACAGACCAAATGTGTACTGCACTTAAATCGATCGATTCCACCTCTGAGCGCCAATCGTCAAATTTAACAAATTTAATTAAAAATAAAAATGCTCACCAAGGAAGATGTTGAAGGTTGGAATAAGGTGTTTGCCGATTGCCAGATAAAACAAAGTGATTTGACCCAGCCAACTGAAGGTTTTCTGATAAGGGCTTTGGTATGTTATATACGACGTTTTGGCTACAAAGTGGAACCACCATTTCCACTAAATAAATGTGACACAGTGGAAAATAATCGAGAGAATCGTTTATTTTTGATACGGCTGGCACGACAAATTGATCATTTCTTGAAAATAACCGATAAATCGTATTCCTTTACCTACTATGAGTTAATAAGGCCAAGTAAGTTAAGGTAAAATGTTTCCACTTCAGCACCCTAATCGACACTACTCCTTTCAGCTCCGAAAAAGACCTCTCACACCTTATACATTCTGTTGAATTACTTGTTCTATTACAACATGTATAAGGAGGAAGTGTTCAAGATGGCTCAAGAACCCATACAGAAATTCCACGAATTGAAGTCTTTAATCGAGCGTCAACATCGTGAAAATGAACGTAAGGCTGAGGAAACCGAAAGATTAAAAATGTCCATTGATGAATTGACCAAACAATTACCACACGTGCGTACAGAACATAGGGAGTTGTCTAAACGTAAGGCTAGCCAAGAAGAATCGCTACAAAAGCTAAAGGAGTCATGTGAAGAATTGGGTGAAAAATTAAAACATTTACGTGACCAAAAACGAAAACTGCAAAACAAAGTGGTGGCCGATGAGGAATCACGGGAGCTGCAAAAACAAATTGATAACCTCAAGGCCGATATTGCGAGGCACAAAGAAATGGCCGCTAGCAGTGAAAGTTCTTTGAGAGAACTGTCGAATAATGTTGATTTAATGATGCGTCTGAAACAAGAAATTGAAGTGGCCACAGATATTGTGCCTTTGCGTCTCATTGATCAGCTGAGAGAAAGCAATAAACAGTTGGATAAGGCAAAGGCCGATGAGCATGCAGCCCAAGAAAGGCGCACCATTCTCACAAATCAAGTGGAGGAGGAGCAACAAAACTATGAAGCGCTGGAACAGCAATGCATTACCAAGAAGCAACAATTTGAGGCCAAGGAGAAGTTACACAAAGAGAACCTGCAATCATTGCAGGAAATTTTAAAACAAAAGAATGACCATTTCGCCAAGTTGGACAAAGAGGACCATGCCTTGGACTGTCAAATTGAAGAACAAAAGGATATATCCGACTATCTTAAAGAAAATATTGGGGAGATTTTAGCAACATATGAAGATCGTGGCCATTTATAAGAAAAATGCATTTTGTTTTCTTTTTTGTTTATGTTATTTTTACTTACAAAAGAATCTACTAAAATTAAACTCTTAAAACAAATATGAAAATGTTTTTCTTTTTTTGTTGTGGGAAAATGATAAGCGTTTTACGTTTCCATAGCTTGCTTTTCCAAATGGGCCTTTAATTGTACACTGAAATCATCTTCAACATTATCATCATCCCAGTTGTCTTCCCAGACATTGACTTCATCCTCATCTTCGTTGACGGCATTGAAATCTATGGGACGCAAGTAGAAGTAAATTGGTAAATTGTGCGGTGAGGAACAATAATCGATTGTGTTGTATTTTATTGTCTACTTACCTTCTGCTGGAAACTCCTCAAATTCATCATCTTCTTCCAACAAACCCAAATCTCCTTTGGCGGTTTTCTCTTTATCGGCAGACATATTGTGGGATATTTCGATGAATTTTTTGTTTGTTAAATTGATTTTTGCAAAATGCCTTCCTGAAAGCGTTTTTATTCAGATTGTTTCTATTTTGTGACAGTTGTCAAATTTTGCCGTCTCACTCAGTGTTTTTTTCCTACAGAAATGTCAAATGTGCTGTTATTAGGGACCATGTGGAATGAAACACAATGCAATTAGTTGGGGAACGTAAAGTACGTATTGTGACTCAATGTTTACGTTAGTTTAAACGTTACAAATGGATTGTGAATGATTTTTAATGAGAGAAGCAATAAAAGGGAATTAATTAATCGTATATTTTGCAAAAAATTCAGAACAAAATTAACAAAAATCTTATAAAATGTAATAAATCTGCAGTACACTGTATTTCCCAAGGGGGTTTATATTTGATGATGGATGTGAGAGACGAACTGAAGGAGTCTCTATAGACGAGACGAAGGAATTTTTTTACAAGCCGAGTAGAAGTCAGTCTTTATGACGAGTAGAAGTGAGTCTTTATAGACAAGCTGAAGGAAGTCTTTATATACGAGGTGAAGGGAGTCTTTATAGACGAGTTGAAGGAGGTCTTTATATACGAGGTGAAGGAAGTCTTTATATACGAGGTGAAGGGAGTCTTTATAGACGACCTGAAGGGAGTTTTGGAAGGGAGACTTTATAGACCAGCTGAAGGGAACCTAGTTTTGTTAATGATCAAAAAACGGTCAGAAATATGAGTTGAAACAGTCTGGAAAAATACTTTATAGACGATGGTAAGTGTGTGTTTATAAAAAAACCGAAAGGGAGACTTTATATGTGGCTAGGAGACAGCTAAATTTATATTTGACGATCAGTAAGAAATTTTTATAGACGAGCAGAAGGGGACTTGACAAGATTACCTCAAGAGGGTCCGTATTGACGATCAGAAAGGAATCTTTATAGACCGCCAGAAGAAAGTCATAAAGCCGACAAAAAAAAATGGAGGCCTAAAAGAAGGCAATAAAAGTGTATTTATGGACGAGGTGATATGAGTCTATGTTGATCAACAGTAAGAAAACTTTATAGATGACAAAGAGGGAGTCTTTATACCCGGTATGTGACTAGATAGAAAACTGGGTGACTAGAATGAAAATTTTAAAACACATGAAGAAATTAGACGATTAAAATGATTTTCGTTCACAAGATGTTGTCATAGTAGTTTTTTTATTGACAAACTGAAGTGCTTCTCTATCAGATTGAAGAGTGCCTTTACCAGGATGATGTTTTTAAAACGACTAGAAGGGTAGTTTTAAAGCATCTTAAGAACGTTGTCTTTATAGAAGACGATGATTTCATTATTGTTGTTGTTGTAACAGTGTTTTGTTATTGTGTTTGTATGTTCGTTCTACTGTTCAATCTGGCTCTGGGTCTATCTCCAGTTCAAGAAAAGTGGCTATTTCGATGGGATGTAACCACAGATCCATTGGAGTTAGATGAGTAGGTATAACGGCGCAGTTGAATAGGTGCTTAGTATCGTGCGGGCCCATGCCGCATACTGGGCAGATGTCTTGCACGGTGCGATCATTTCCCGCCCTATAGGAATTTAGGCGACTGCAATATCCCGAGCGTAAATGAGCCAAAACTACTCTGGGTTGGTGGCCAGCAGATGGTGATTGGGATGGCTCTCACTGTAACACCCGAGCAAGTACTGCAACGATAGCATCTCATTATGTTACCGTACTGGAAGAATCTTTGCCTCCTTATATAGATGGTCCGATGAGATGATTTGAGGAGGCACTCTGTAGCTGTTCTCAGGGCGGCGTTCTGAAAAATTTGAATCTTATCCCACTGCGTGTCACATAAATTCGGGGATCAAACTGGCGCCGCATACCACACACCGACCTATCGCTTTATACGTGGTGAAGAAGGTTCTTTATCTGCAAGTGCTGCCGGCTAGGCACTTGAGGACCTTGTTCCTACATTTCAGTTTATCGCAGATAGGTGTGGCATGCGAGGACGACGTGAAAGTGGTGTCGAATGTGACCCCTATAAATTTGGGGCAGTTTGTGGTTGGAATTCTGCTACCATCGACCCTGATATTCAACTCTCTTCTATACTGTGCCGTCCATGTGGTGAACAGAGTGGCCGTCGATTTAGTGGTGGAAAACTGTATATTCCTCGCGTGGAAAGAATAGGGGTTCAGTCTCTCACAGATGTCATCAGGGTAGGTACCTGACGCCAGCATCGTAAAATCATCCGCATACGTTACGATCTCAGTGCCGTCTGGAGGGGGCGGAATACAGGAAAAGTAGAGGTTAGACAGTTCCGGAGATATCACCCCTACTTGGGGAACTCCCTGTTTCACTCTACGGGGCTTGGATTTCTTGGATTTTCTTGGATTTCTTCCTGAATTCCACATTCGACTGGCGACCACACAGCGAACAGCGTGGAGTGCTTGACAGTATCAAAGGCTTTTGATAAGTCAAGCTCCACCATCAATGTTCTATCACACGGCCGCTCCTGGTTGAGACCTCGACAAATATACATATGTGGAGATGGCGTGTAGAGCTGTTGTCGTGAGGTGCTGCTTACGTAATCCATGCTGATGATCGGCAACTTGATAGCCATTTCTAATGCTGGGGAGGACTAAGGCCTCAAGGGTCTTCGCTACAGGTGACAAAAGCGAAATCGGCCTGTACGATTCAACCTTGCTGGCATCCTTGCCTGGCTTCAGTAACGGGACCACCATGCCCATTTTCCAGACTTCGGGAACAATAAGGATGGCTAGCGACAGGTTGAGAACTTTAGTGAGATACTTCACTCCCGGCTCATCCAGCTGTTTCAACATTACCATGGAAATTCCGTCAGGGCCCAACGCTTTGGATGATTTAGCGTTCCTGATGGCATTCGCAACATCATCCATTGTAAACTGTGGTGGTTCATCCTCGGCAGGAAGAGATCTAATGCGACGTAACACTCTTCTCTTCGCCCTGTCACTCGCGGGGTGCTCGACAAACTGTCGTAGAAAAAACTTGCACACTTCTTCCGATCAGTCAGCGTAACGTCGTGACTGAGGTCCTGTCATCCCTCCTTCCGGGGTTCGAGAGTGATTTAACCGTTGCCCACAATTTACTTATACCGGCTCCAATGTTGCAACTCTTCAGATGATATAACCACTTGTTCCGCTTATGTTTGCCGACCAGCCTGTTAACTTCCAGTGTCAGCTCCCTAACTCTGGGGTCGTCGAGGTTGGTTCGACGAAGCTCATCACGCTCATTTGCTAATCCCGTCGCCTCTGCTGGAAAATTTGGTTATACTTCGGGTATTCGACCAGCAGGTATATGGCTAGCGGCTGCAGCATTGATGATGTCTCGGAACGTCATTTCCGCTACCCGAACATCAGAAGGATTGGGCAATTCTCTGAAGCGGTGATTAGTGAACTCTCTGAAACTCGGCCAATCAGCTTTCCCATGATTGACGCATACAGAGGTGATGAAATCGGGTGGTCTGCTGATGGAGACAATTATGGGGAGATGGTCTGATCCTAGGGAAATGACGGGTTGCCAGGTGACGTCATTTGTCGGACCAGGTGACACGATAGTTATGTCTGGCGAACTGTGTGGAATCCATGTTTTTTGTGACAAAAAACATTTTTGAACTATTGTTCTAAAAATAAGTTGAACATATTTCGTACTGTTAGACATCCTATTAAATATTTCGAATTCTAGCGAATTATTACAATTACGTATTCACATGTTGTCTACATGTAATGAAACCGTTGTTTAATTTTATTTTGTTGACAATTCCGTGTTTGTGGGTGTGTGGCGAACAATTGCTTTTAAGTCAATAAAATAATTTAAATTATTTATTAGCGGGTGGTTGATGCTACAGTAATAATTTAGAGCAAATTTTTGTGTTCTCTCTTATATATGTAGGTGTTAGGTTTATCTTTGTGTTTTCAACACATTCATATAAATATTTAGATTAACATAAAGATATGGCTAAGATATGACTCTTTGAAGTAGATTGAGGAAATTGGCTAAAATTGTGCATGGATGCTATTTTATATTGTTTTCTGGAGTTTGTATGATGTGAAAATAGGAATGGCAGCAGTAGTAATAAATTTTTACACCTTTTTATTTTATTTATTTCATATTTATACTTATAACTAAATTTCTAGGAAGTGAATCTATGACTGCAGAGGTCTTTTTATAAAAACTCACATTATATAGATATAAACAAATATATCTTGTCTTTGTTAAGATCCCAAAACTTCTGCAATCAGATGCCGATTGGTACAATTGGTTTAAAACCATTGACATTTTTTTAATAAGCTGCAAAGTTTTTTTAGGTCACTGTACCTTGATCGGAATAATGTGTGATCGTGTGCCCTTATCAATGAGAACGTTTTTATCACCTTAGTAAAGAAATCAATATACATACATTATTTATGTACATATACTCTGTAAATTTTAGCACTTTTGAGTAGCTTTTAATGACTAAGCAAAATCATAGAATTTCATGATATGACAATACTTTTTTCTATTTAAAACTATTGACGTGTGGAATTCCGCACTCCAAAACATAGATTGAAAACATATTCTAAAAGAAATGATAACGAAATGATTAGGCGGTCTGAAGGTCTTCATACACGAGCGAAAGTGATTATTTTTATATGATCAGATAGAAGCCTGTGTAGAGGAAAGAAAACATAAATGGAGTCTTTATACAATGAAAAATATTTTTTTCATCGACTAACTCTAGGCGTGGATTTTATAAAAAATATTTTTTTCATCGACTAGCTCTAGGCGTGGATTTTATAAAAAGTATTTTTTTCATCGACTAACTCCAGGCGTGGATTTTATAAAAAATATTTTTTTCATCGACTAGCTCTAGGCGTGGATTTTATAAAAAGTATTTTTTTCATCGACTAACTCTAGGCGTGGATTTTATAAAAAATATTTTTTTCATCGACTAGCTCTAGGCGTGGATTTTATAAAAAGTATTTTTTTCATCGACTAACTCTAGGCGTGGATTTTATAAAAAATATTTTTTTCATCGACTAACTCTAGGCGTGGATTTTATAAAAAATATTTTTTTTCATCGACTAACTCTAGGCGTGGATTTTATAAAAAATATTTTTTTCATCGACTAACTCTAGGCGTGGATTTTATAAAAAGTATTTTTTTCATCGACTAACTCTAGGCGTGGATTTTATAAAAAATATTTTTTTCATCGACTAGCTCTAGGCGTGGATTTTATAAAAAGTATTTTTTTCATCGACTAACTCTAGGCGTGGATTTTATAAAAAATATTTTTTTCATCGACTAACTCTAGGCGTGGATTTTATAAAAAATATTTTTTTCATCGACTAACTCTAGGCGTGGATTTTATAAAAAGTATTTTTTTCATCTACTAACTCTAGGCGTGGATTTTATAAAAAATATTTTTTTCATCGACTAACTCTAGGCGTGGATTTTATAAAAAAATATTTTTTTCATCGACTAACTCTAGGCGTGGATTTTATAAAAAAATATTTTTTTCATCGACTAACTCTAGGCGTGGATTTTATAAAAAATATTTTTTTCATCGACTAACTCTAGGCGTGGATTTTATAAAAAATATTTTTTTCATCGACTAACTCTAGGCGTGGATTTTATAAAAAATATTTTTTTCATCGACTAACTCTAGGCGTGGATTTTATAAAAAATATTTTTTTCATCGACTAACTCTAGGCGTGGATTTTATAAAAAATATTTTTTTCATCGACTAACTCTAGGCGTGGATTTTATAAAAAATATTTTTTTCATCGACTAACTCTAGGCGTGGATTTTATAAAAAATATTTTTTTCATCGACTAACTCTAGGCGTGGATTTTATAAAAAATATTTTTTTCATCGACTAACTCTAGGCGTGGATTTTATAAAAAATATTTTTTTCATCGACTAACTCTAGGCGTGGATTTTATAAAAAATATTTTTTTCATCGACTAACTCTAGGCGTGGATTTTATAAAAAATATTTTTTTCATCGACTAACTCTAGGCGTGGATTTTATAAAAAATATTTTTTTCATCGACTAACTCTAGGCGTGGATTTTATAAAAAATATTTTTTTCATCGACTAACTCTAGGCGTGGATTTTATAAAAAATATTTTTTTCATCGACTAACTCTAGGCGTGGATTTTATAAAAAATATTTTTTTCATCGACTAACTCTAGGCGTGGATTTTATAAAAAATATTTTTTTCATCGACTAACTCTAGGCGTGGATTTTATAAAAAATATTTTTTTCATCGACTAACTCTAGGCGTGGATTTTATAAAAAATATTTTTTTCATCGACTAACTCTAGGCGTGGATTTTATAAAAAATATTTTTTTCATCGACTAACTCTAGGCGTGGATTTTATAAAAAATATTTTTTTCATCGACTAACTCTAGGCGTGGATTTTATAACAAATATTTTTTTCATCGACTAACTCTAGGCGTGGATTTTATAAAAAATATTTTTTTCATCGACTAACTCTAGGCTTGGATTTTATAACAAATATTTTTTTCATCGACTAACTCTAGGCGTGGATTTTATAAAAAATATTTTTTTCATCGACTAACTCTAGGCTTGGATTTTATAAAAAATATTTTTTTCATCGAGGGATTTTTAGAAGTCAAATATATTTTTTACAAGTCTCTTTAAAGGTCGTTAGCCAGAAGGCGAATTTACGACCGTAATGTATTCTTTATAGACGACCAGACCTTTTGTTTGCGTTAAAAATTACCAATTACATGTGAAAATGGTTTCATATTCGTAAGTCATTTAAATGTAAGTACACTCAATTTTGCATTTCAGTAGTAGGAGGTACATTCAATCTGCAAATTGTTGACAATTCCGTGTTCGTGCATTGTTTTGTATTTGTTTAACAATTGTTTTTGTTAAGTCAATAAAATAAATTAAATTAATATTTATTTCAGCGGGTGGTTGGGTAGGTGCTATAGTAAAAAATTTGAGAAATATTTGTTTTGGTTTTGAAAAAAAAAAACAATAACATTAATATAAGGAGCACGTTTGAATTTTGTCGCTCATAGTATGATGATATTGCGCTCCTAACAAAAGAAATAATTTATTCATGTTTGTCTGTCGCTCATTGACAGCGAGAGTGGCAAAAAGTTGGACAGTTATCAGAAGCAAAACACTATCGCAGACCTTCTTAATCAAACAAAATTTCAAAATTTGCGAGAACACTCAATCTATCTGTAATCTCACAATGTCATTCATTCAGATACGATAAGTGCCTCAAGTGGTTGTAGTGTTGTCAACTTTAAAATTCGAAAAATATAAGAAATCCATGCTTAGAAAAAAATTTTGTTAAGAAATTCACGTTTCGAAAAAATATTTAAGAAATCCGGGCCAAAATACTCCTTAAGAAATCCGCGTTTTGAAAAAAATATTTGTTAACCCATTTCGAACTTGGTGTTCGATTTTTCGAACAGTAAAATCCATTTTTTTAATATTTAAGGATGAAAAAAGTAACATTTAAAAAAATATTTGAGAATATATATTAAAAACAATCTTCCCTGGTAAGCCCCCCCCCTTCCCTCTCGATGGTAGGGGTACATTTTTGAAACCTATATTTTTAAATACTATTTAAATTAATTTTAAAAATTTATAAAAAACATGCAATTTAAAAAGTAACCATTGGAAATTAATGCCAATATATGTAAACTTTTCACAAAGTATAAAGACCATGATTTACATGTGCAAGCGCGACTTTACATATTTGAAAAGTTGACTGTTCGAAATTTCGAACACTAGTTCTTATCCTATATGTCAGTGGCTATATCAAAACGTGGGAATGTACTGACAAATTAGGGGGAAACGTTGTTATAGAAGACTAAATACTAAATTTCAGCCATTTATGTAGGATAGTACGGCTAAAATCCTGAAAATCCCAAAAATCGAGAGGTATCGTTCTACTGAGGCTATATAAAACATGGCGAATGCTGACAAATTTCTGGAGGAAAGTTTAGTAGCCCCAAAGAAGACTAAATACATACAGTATCGGCCAAAACTAAAGCACCCCCTCAGTAAATTTTTTTGAAATGATAAATTTTTTATGAAAACTAAATTATAAATTTATTTTTTATTTTTCTTTTTATTTATTTATATCTTTATAATTGAAAAATACAAAAATAAGGAGATCAGAATTTAATAAACAAAAGTTAAAATTCAAAAAACATTTTAGGTCGCAAATATAAGCGGACAAAACTAAAGTACCCCCCATTTGAGGTACAGCAAAAACTATTGAAATAAATATTTCGTTCCTTATCCTCTACTCTGGATGACACAATCACATCTTTTAGGCATAACGGATACTAAATTATTAATTATTGCAGGCGAAATAATCGGTTTTCGGAAAATTTAGCTTAAATCCTCAAAATACTGAAAATCGGAAGTTACCGTTATATGGGGGCTACGCCCAAACGTGAACTCAGGTCCACGATTTTTGGTGAATATGTTTTGTGACCACTAGGAACCCTAAGTACCAAATTACACCTAATTTAGTAGGAAAATGTGGCTTAAATATCCGAAATACCGAAGATCGGAAGGTACCGCTATAAGGGGGCTATACCAAAACATTAGCCGATATTGTTCATATTCACCCAAAAAGGATGCTACAGCATTCTCTGGTCAAATACTAAATCCCTTAGGTTTAAAAATTAGCAAAAGAACGAATTGCAAAAGAGAGTTAGACGCCGGCTTATTCAGTCGACGACCAGCAAAAAACCTTCCGCCTTCATGTTTTACAGCGTCTTTGCAATATTTAGGATTTGCCCATTTGGTCCAAGCCTTTTTACCATTAGAATACTTTAAATTAAACATAGATTCATCGGAAAACAATTGAAATGGGTCTTGGCGAATGCCAGTCTGGCGCCTTCATTTTTAGTCGATATGAAAGTTTTTTTTTGCTGGTCGTCGACTGAATAAGCCGGCGTCTATCGTTCTTCTGCAATTCGTTCTTTTGCTAATTTTTAAACGTTAGCGTATTGTATTTGACTAGTGGATGCTGTGGCATCATTTTTGGATGAATATGAACAATATCGGCTAATGTTTTGGTATAGTCCCCTTATAGCGGTACCTTCCGATCTTCGGTATTTCGGATATTTAAGCCACATTTTCCAACTAAATTAGCTGTAATTTGGTACTTAGGGTTCTTAGTGGTCACAAAACATATTCACCAAAAATCGTGGACCTGGGTCCACGTTTGGGTATAGCCTCCATATAACGATACATTCCGATTTTCAGTATTTTGAGATTTAAGCTAAATTTTCCCAAAATCAATTATTTCGCCTGCAGTAATTAGTAATTTAGTATCTTCTATACCAAAAAGATGTGATTGTGTCATTCAGAATAGAGGATACGCAATGAAATATTGATTTCAATAGTTTTTGTTGTACCTCAAATTGGGGGGTGCTTTAGTTTTGTCCGCTTATATTTGCGACCTAAAATATTTTTTGAATTTTAACTTTTGTTTATTAAATTCTGAATTCCTTATTTTTGTATTTTCCAATTATAAAGATATAAATAAATAAAAAGAAAAATAAAATATAAATTTATAATTTAGTTTTTATAAAAAAATTATCATTTCAAAAAAATTTACTGGGGGGGTGCTTTAGTTTTGGCCGATACTGTATGTAATAATGAAGGTAAATCCCTGAAAACCCCGTTCTACTGTGGGTAATAAAAAAAATCGTTAAGAAATCCACGCTTCGAAAAAAATATTTTTTAAAAAATGCACGCTTCGAATTTTTTTTAAACAAATCAATGCTTCGAAAAATTATTTTTTAAACAAATCATATATCAAATATTTAAAAAAAAAGCACGCTTCGAAAATATGTTTTTTTAAAAAATCCTCGTTTCGAAAAAATATTTATTAAAAAATCTACGCGTCGAAAATGTGTTTTTTAAAAAATCCTCGTTTCGAAAATATATTTATTAAAAAATCCACGCTTCGAAAATATGTTTTTTAAAAAATCCTCGTTTCGAAAAAATATTTATTAAAAAATCTACGCTTCGAAAATATATTTATTAAAAAATCCACGCTTCGAAAATATGTTTTTTAAAAAATCCTCGTTTCGAAAAAATATTTATTAAAAAATCTACGCTTCGAAAATATATTTATTAAAAAATCCACGCTTCGAAAATATGTTTTTTAAAAAATCCTCGTTTCGAAAAAATATTTATTAAAAAATCCACGCTTCGAAAATATTTTTTTTTTAAAATCCTCGTTTCGAAAAAATATTTATTGAAAAATCCACGCTTCGAAAATATTTTTTTTTTAAAAAATCCAGGCTTCGAAAATATTTTTTTTTAAAAAATCCACGCTTCAAAAAAAAAAATTATAAAAAAATCCACGCTTCAAAAAAAAAAAATTATAAAAAAATCCACGCTTCAAAAAAAAAAAAAAAAAATATTAAAAATTCACGCTTCAAAAAAAAATTATTAAAAAATCCACGCTTTAAAAAAAATTATTAAAAACTCCACCAAAAACAATTATTAAAAAAACCACGCTTCAAAACAAAAAAAAAAAAATTAAAAAATTCACGCTTAAAAAAAATTATTAAAAAATCCAAGCTTCAAAAAAAAAAAAAAAATATAAAAACTCCACCATTGGAAAAAATACTTTTTATAAAATCCAAGCTTCGGAAA
This sequence comes from Musca autumnalis, assembly GCF_047663935.1. Lineage (NCBI taxonomy): Eukaryota > Metazoa > Arthropoda > Insecta > Diptera > Muscidae > Musca > Musca autumnalis. The sequence goes on from NW_027411755.1 coordinate 243,191,956, forward strand.
AAATACATTTTATAAAATCCACGCTTCAAATAATATTTTTTAAAAAACTTACGCTTCCAAAAATGCTTTTTAAAAACTCCACCCTTGGAAAAAATACTTTGTAAAAACTCAACCCTTAGAAAAAATACTTTTTAAAAAATCCAGGCTTCGGAAAAATACTTTTAAAAAAATTCACGCTTCGGAAAAATACTTTTTAAAAAATCCACGCTTCGAAATATATTTTTTAAAATATCCACGCTTGGAAAAAATACTTTTTAAAAAATCCAGGTTCGAAAAAATATTTTTTAAAAAATCCAAGCTACGAAAAAGTATTTTTTAAAAAATCCAGGCTTCGAAAAAACATTTTTAAAAAATCCACGATTGGAAAAAATATTTTTTAAAAAATCCACGCGTCGAGGAGATATTTTTTTTAAAAATCCACACGTCGAGGAGATAATTTTGTAAAAAATCCACATGTCGAGGATATATTTTTTAAAAAATCCACGCGTCGATGATATATTTTTTAAAAAATCCACGCGTCAAGGATTTATTTTTTAAAAAATCCACATGTCGAGGATATATTTTTTAAAAAATCCACGCGTCGAAGATTTATTTTTTAAAAAATACACACGTCGAGGAGATATTTTTTTTAAAAAATCCAGTCGTCAAGGTTATATTTTTTAAAAAAGCCACGTGTCGAGGCGATATTTTTTAAAAAATCCAAGCGTCGTGGATATATTTTTTAAAAGAGCCACGCGTCGAGGAGTTTTTTTTAAAAAATCCAAGCTTTGAACAAATAGTTTTTAAAAAATCCAAGCTTTGAAAAAATATTTTTTTAAAAAATCCAAGCTTTAAAAAAAATATTTTTTAAAAAATCCACGCTTTGGAAAAATATTTTTTTAAAAAATCCACGATTTGGAAAAATATTTTTTAAAAAATCCACGCTTCGAAAAAATATTTTTTAAAAAATCCACGCTTCGAAAAAATATTTTTTAAAAAATCCACGCTTTAAAGAAATATTTTTTAAAAATTCCACGCTTCCAAAAACTCTTTTTTTAATTCCACGCTTCGAAAAAATATTTTTTTAATTTCACGCTTCGAAAAAATATTTTTTAAATCCACGCTTCCAAAAACAATTTTTAAAAAATCCACGCTTCGAAAAAATATTTTTTAAATCCACGCTTCCAAAAACAATTTTTAAAAAATCCACGCTTCGAAAAAATATTTTTTAAAAAATCCACGCTCCGAAAAAATATTTTTTACAAAATCCACGCTTCGAAAAAATATTTTTTTAAAAAATCTACTTTTTAATAATCCACCCTTCGAAAAAATACTTTGTAAAAAATCTACTTTTTTAATAATCCACGCTTCGAAAAAAATACTTTTAAAAAACGAAAAAATACTTTTTAAAAAATCTACTTTTTTAATAATCCACGCTCCGAAAAAATACTTTTTAAAAAATCTACTTTCTTAATAATCCACCCTTGGAAAAAATGCTTTTAAAAAAATCCACGTTCGGAAAAATATTTTTTAAAAAATCCACGCTTCTAAAAAATATTTTGCAAAAAATCCACGCTCGGAAAAAATATTTTTTAAAAAATCCAGGCTTCGAAAAAATATTTTTTTTAAAAATCGACGCTTCAAAAAATATTTTTTTTTTTTAAAATGCACGCTTTGAAAACTATTTTTTTAAAAAATTCAGGCTTTGAAAAAATATTTTTTTGTTTTTTGAAATTTTGCCTGTTAGGGCGAAGATAATTTTTTTAATGATTTTATTAATTTTCTCGTTTTAGAGTTAAGCTTAATGATCTGAAATTATTTGCAAGTGAAAAAGGAAAGCCATGGACTCGAACCCACATAGTCACCAAATTACGTTACCTGGTTTCATTGGTGGTAAAGCAAATCTTCGGACGTATCGACTATGTAATGGCTTCTCTGTCCTAGAACTTATCGTTTTTCAAATGCAAATGTGTTTTTATACATTAACGGATGTTTGGCCGTTGTTTTTTGTTTTTAAATTCACGCTTTGAAAAATTTTTTTTTTTAAAAATACACGTTAAAAAAGTTTGTTTTTAAATAATCCACGCTTCGAAAAATATTTTTTAAAAAATCCACGCTTCGAAAAATATTTTTTAAAAAATCCACGCTACGAAAAAATATTTTTTAAAAAATCCACACTTCGAAAAATATTTTTTAAAAAATCCACGCTTCGAAAAAATATTTTTTAAAACATCCACGCTTCGAAAAAATATTTTTTAAAAAATCCACGCTTCGAAATATTTTTTTTTTTAAAATCCACGCTTCGAAAAAATATTTTTTAAAAAATCCACGCTTCGAAAAAATACTTTTTAAAAAATCTACTTTTTAATAATCCACCCTTCGAAAAAATACTTTGTAAAAAATCTACTTTTTTAATAATCCACGCTTCGAAAAAAATACTTTTAAAAAACGAAAAAATACTTTTTAAAAAATCTACTTTTTTAATAATCCACGCTCCGAAAAAATACTTTTTAAAAAATCTACTTTTTTAATAATCCACGCTCCGAAAAAATACTTTTTAAAAAATCTACTTTCTTAATAATCCACCCTTGGAAAAAATGCTTTTAAAAAAATCCACGTTTCGGAAAAATATTTTTTAAAAAATCCACGCTTCTAAAAAATATTTTGCAAAAAATCCACGCTCGGAAAAAATATTTTTTAAAAAATCCAGGCTTCGAAAAAATATTTTTTTAAAAATCGACGCTTCAAAAAATATTTTTTTTTTTTTAAATGCACGCTTTGAAAACTATTTTTTTAAAAAATTCAGGCTTTGAAAAAATATTTTTTTGTTTTTAAATTCACGCTTTGAAAAATTTTTTTTTTTTTAAAAATACACGTTAAAAAAGTATGTTTTTAAATAATCCACGCTTCGAAAAATATTTTTTAAAAAATCCACGCTTCGAAAAAATATTTTTTAAAAAATCCAAGTTTCGAAAAAATATTTTTTAAAAAATCCAAGTTTCGAAAAAATATTTTTTAAAAAATCCACGCTTCGAAAAAATATTTTTTAAAAAATCCACGCTTCGAAAAATATTTTTTAAAAAATCCACGCTTCGAAAAAATATTTTTTAAAAAATCCACGCTTCGAAAAAATATTTTTTAAAAAATCCACGCTTCGAAATATTTTTTTTTAAAAATCCACGCTTCGAAATATTTTTTTAAAAATCCACGCTTCGAAAAAATATTCTTAAAAAAATCCACGCTTCGAAAAAATACTCTTTAAAAAATCCACGCTTCGAAAAAAATTTTTTTAAGGAAAGCCGGCTCCAAAAAATTTTTTAAAAATCCACGCTTCAAAAATATACTTTTTTAAGAAACGGCTTCTTTACAAAATATTTTTTAAAAATCCATGCTTAGAGAAAATATTTTTTAAAAAATCCAGGTTAGAAAATTTTTTTTTTAAAAATCCAGGCTTCGAAAAAGTATTTTTTTTAAAAATCCAGGCTTCGAAAAAATATTTTTTAAAAAAATCCACGCTTAAAAGAAATATTTTTTTTTTTAAAAATCCACGCTTAAAAGAAATATTTTTTTAAAAAAATCTACGCTTAAAAGAAATATTTTTTTTAAAAAATTCACGCTTAAAAAATAATTTTTAAAAAATCTACGCTTCAAAACAATTTTTTTAAAGATCAATGCTTAAAAAAAATATTTTTAGACAAATCCACGCTTAGAAAAATATTTTTTTTTATAAATTCAAGTTTTGAAAAAAAACTTAAGAAAATCCAAGCTTCGAAAATATATATTTTTAAAAAATTCACTTGTCGAAAATATATTTTTTTAAAAAATTCACTTGTCGAAAATATATTTTTTAAAAAAAATCACGCTTTGAAAAAGTATTTTTTTAAAAAATCCAAGCATCGAAAAAATATTTTTTTAAAAAAATCCAAGCTTCGAAAAAATGTTGTTTAAAAAATCCACGCTTCGGATTTTTTTTAAAAATCAGAGATTCGGAAAAATATTTTTAAAAAAATCCACGCTTCGGAAAAATATTTTTAAAAAAGTCCACGCTTCGGAAAAATATGTTTAAAAAAGTCCACGCTTCGGAAAAATATTTTTAAAAAAGTCCACGCTTCGGAAAAATATTTTTAAAAAAGTCCACGCTTCGGAAAAATATTTTTTAAAAAATCCACGCTTCAAAAAAATGTTAAGGGTCAACGATTCAAAAAAATGTTAAGGGTCAACGCATCAAAAACTATTTTTTATAAAATTCAAGCTACGAAAAATTATTTTTCGAAAAAAATTTTGTTTAAAAAATCAACGCTTCAAAAAAATATTTTTTAAAAAATCCACGCTTCAAAAAATATTAAGGGTCAACGCTTCAAAAAAATATTTTTTAAAAAATCCACGCTTCAAAAAATATTAAGGGTCAACGCTTCAAAAAAATATTTTTTAAAAAATCCACGCTTCAAAAAAATGTTAAGGGTCAACGATTCAAAAAAATGTTAAGGGTCAACGCTTCAAAAACTATTTTGTATAAAATTCAAGCTACGAAAAATTATTTTTCGAAAAAATGTTTGTTTAACAAATCAACGATTCGGAAATTATTTTTTAAAAAATCCACGCTTCGGAAAATTATTTTTCGAAAAAATGTTTGTTTAAAAAATCCACGCTTCGGAAAAATATTTTTTAAAAATCCACGCTTAGGAAAAATATTTTTTTATAAATCCATGCTTCGAAAAAATAGTTTTTTAAAATACCACGCTTCGAAAAAAACACGCTTTTAAAAAATCCAGGCTTCAAAAAAGTATTTTTTAAAAAATCCACACTTCGAAAAAATATTTTTTAAAAAAATAATATTTTTTAAAAGTTCCACGAATTGAAAAAATTTTTCTTAAAAATCCACGCTTTGAAAAAAATATTCCTTAAAACATCAACGTTTCTAAAAAAAATATTTTTAATCTAATATTAGTGTTTATCTATTAAAACTCATTTTTTTTTTTGTAAAAAACGCTAAATGGACAACATTGAATGAGGTACCTATTTGGTATCCCTCCTATTAGTCTATTAGTGCTGTGCTGCTACTTTCACATAATCAATTTGTTGTTATTTTGTTATTGTTCTCATTTTGAAAAAAAGAGCTTGGTGTTTGATGTTCGTATAGTTAGTTCCACAGTGTGTCATGATCATTGGCCCTTAGCAGAGTAAATTTTTTGATCAAATAAACGTGAGTTAAAAAACGAAAACTGAAACCAAAACCAAAAAATAGAAATTAACGAGGGTGTAAAGTTTAGATTAATTAATTGGGTGGTGTCGTTATGCGTCTTTATTAAACAAATTGAAAACAAACAACAAGTGAATGAAGAACGTTGAAATTATAAAAATACCAACAAGTGGTCAATGGTGGTTAAAATAATAATACACAAATTAAAAAATAAAGCAAACATATTTTATGATTTATGATTCAAATTTGTTTCCATGATAATAGACGACGATTTAAAAACATAGAAAAGTTACATAATTGTGTGATAAAGAAAGTTTTTCAAATCTGTGTTTTAAAATCACCATTCAAAATTTAAAATAGAATTCCCAGCAAACACTTTTGAAAAATAAAACATGACCTTAAATCGATTTTAATAAAGAAAACAAAGACAACAATTTTCGATAAATAAAATATCGTAAGATTGTTGTACCGAAGCCTATATCAGGGAATATACTGTATATATAGTCATAATTTCAGTAACAAACAAATTCTAATTTATCTTCATTACCACTGTTTGTTGATATGTTGATATTGACGATGGAAAAAAATAACGTCAAATCAATTTTTGATTAAATATATGTGAATACGAGCATTTCTTATATGGCAGTTAATGCCATTTTTTAGTTGGTGTGTTATGTTATTGACTATCGTTGATAAATCAATAAAGTATGTACATGAAATGTCAAATACATTCATTTGTATGTATTCCAAATTTGCTAAAGATAACCACAATTCTAAATTAAAGGCGGAAATGTTTATAAATGCCCATAAAACACCTCTAGATATTCTCAATTAATGAACGTGCTTATAATAATTGTATTTTTAAAACTTAAAAAGTGTTAGTGTATTTGTAACAATAGAAAATCTTCCCAACCTGGCTCTGGCTGAAGGTAGTCATTATAAATGAGGAAAAGTAAAGCCTTAGAGACCAGCTGTATCAAGTCCAAAAATTTTACCGAGGAAAATTCTGAACCAGAACCAGGAGATTATATTATCTATCATAAGCAATTTTTTATAACTTATTATAAGGTGCAAACATTTTTCGACCGTAGATACTTCAATATACCGAAAATGGGCCTATACCAAAAAGTTGAACTATATTGAAACATTTTTTTACTGAGAACGTTTTGTGACTTCTGGGAATCTCAAATGCAAAATTACGGGTAGTTCCTTTAAACAATGTAGCTAAAACCCTCAAAATACTGAAAATCGGGAGGTACCGTTTTATGGGAGCTATATCAAAACATGGACCTATGTTCTCAAGTATTTGTGGACAAGTAACGTAACCATTGAGAACCTCAAATTTCAAATTACAGCTGGCTCGGTTAAAAGTTGTAGCTATAATCCTCAAAATACCGAACATCGGGATGTACTGCTATATGGGGCCTATTCCCAACCATGGACTTATCTTGGCGAGTTTTGGTGTACAAATTTCGTGACCACTTACTTACTTACTTAGTTGGCCCATTACAGAACATAGACCGAACTAAGAAAAGATCTCCATTCATCTCTGTTTTTCGCTTGACTTTTTGGAATACCGCGCCTTTTCATTTCTTCATCGACTTGTATGCTCCATTGAAGTTTAGGCCTCCCGATTCTGCGTGCACCGCCGTGTGGCATGTATTCATACGCCTTTTTAGCGGGTTCATCATCGCTCAATCCCATGATATGGCCTAGCTAAAGCAATCGTTGCATCTCGATACGTTTAACTATATTCATGTCTCTGTATAGCTCATATAGCTCGTGGTTCATACGACGTCGATATTCACCGTCAACGCAAATCGACCCGTAGATGTTTCGAAGAATTTTCCTCTCAAACACACCAAGCACTGCCTTATCTGCTTGCGCAAATACCCATGCTTCGGAGCCATACATTAGCACGGGTAGTATCAGCGTTTTGTATAGTGTTATTTTTGTTTGACGAGATGTGGCTTTGTTTTTAAATTGCTTACTTAGACCATAGTAGCATCTGTTGGCCAATACAATTCTTCTTCTTATTTCACAACTGATGTTGTTTGTTGTGTTTACGGAGGTGCCGAGGTAGACGAAGTCTTTTACTACCTCAATATTATAGGAACCAACTTCCACAGTCGGTCCGACCTCAATGGACGCATTGCGCGTCGACACCATCAACTTGGTCTTCTCACCGTTTACCGCCAGACCGGCTTTAGCAGATTCTCCTTCGACCTTTATAAAGGTATCAGTTACTTCTTTTACTGATCGGCCCATGATGTCTATATCATCAGCATAAGCAAGTAACATGTGACTATTGGTGTAGATTGTGCCACTTCTTTTGACGTTTACCTCTCGTATAACCTTTTCTAGCAGGATGTTGAAGAGGTCACACGAAAGGATGTCTCATTGTCTGAAACCTCTTTTGGTACCAAACTCTTCGGAGAGGTTCTTTCCTATTTTAACTGAGGACCTCGTGTCAGTTAAAGTCATTTTACAAAGCCGGAAGAGCTTTGCGGGGATACCAAATTCAGACATGGCTTGGAATACCTTGATCTTGGCCTTGGAATACCTTTGAACGCAGCGGGCTGTCGAAGGCTGCTTTATAATCGACAAAAAGGTGGTAGGTGTCGATCTGCATCTCTTGGGTCTTCTCCAGGATTTGCCGCAGGGTAAATATCTGGTCAATGGTGGACTTGCCATGTCTAAAGCTGCATTGGTATGGTCCAATTATCTCGTTGACCATAGGCTTTAGTCGTTCGCACAATATCCCTGACACGATCTTGTAGGCAATAGGAAGTAGACTTATGCCCCTATAGTTAGAACATACAGTCTTATCCCCTTTCTAATGGACGGGACACAGGATACTCAGGTTCCAATCGTCGGTTACTCGTTCTTCCTGCCAGATGGTGCTAACTAGCTGATGAATACACCTTATCAGCGTTTCGCCTCCGGTTTTGAACTGCTCGGCTGGTAAGCCATCGGCTCTTGCTGCCTTATTATTCTTCAGCCGATTTATTGCTGTCTTTACCTCATCTTGGCTGGGCGGTATACATTCAATACCATCTTCTGGGATTGGGACTGTGGTATCTTCGCCGTCTTCGCTGCTATTGGATACCAACAGCTTTGAAAAATGTTCTTTCCATATCTTAAGTACACTATCTGTATCAGTTACCAAATTACCTTGCTGGTCTCTACAGGAGGATGTGTCTGTACCAAAGTCATCAGTTTGATGCTTGACTCTTTGGTATAATTTTCGGACTTCATTCTGGCTCCTGTACATCTCGATTTTTTCCCACTCCCGCTTTTCCATTTCTATCTTTTTTCTGCGGAAAAGACGTTTCTCCTCTCTCCTTTTCTCCCTGTATTTCTCTCGTGCGCTACGTGTTGCTACGGATTGTAAAGTAGCCCTATATGCCGCATTTTTCTCTTCGGTGGCAGCACGACACTCCTTCCTGATCACACTATGGATTTCTTGGTGGAGGTCTCTGGTATCCAAGTATGGATTTTGCGGCTGTTTGCATGGAGTGGGCAATATTTTGCCATTGCGCTGATATGTTGTCGGGATGAGGAGTGCTTTGATTAAGCAATTGGGCTAGTTGAGTGGAATATGCTGTGGCTATCTGTTGTGATTGCAGCTTACCGATGTCTACCTTTCGTGGGTGCCACCGTGGTGCAATGGTATGCACGCCCGCCTTGCACACAGAAGGTCGGGGGTTCGATTCCCCGGCCAGGCAACATCAAACATTTTTCAACGGTGGCAAAATACCCCTCAGTAATGTTGGCGACATTTCCTGAGTATTTCAGCCTTGAAAAACTTCTCCATAAGTGGCGTCTTAAGACACGCCGTTCGGACTCGGCGATAAACAGTAGGTCCCATATCATTGAGCTAAATATGAATCGGGGTGCACTCATTGATATGAGAGAAGTCTCCCTTTTCCCGTATGGGATGTTGTGGAACAATGTTTTTTTTTAACTTTCGTGTTGTGCCTGTTCGTACCTTGTTTGCTACGTTTAAGCGGGTGCGTACCTTTGCTGCAACAAGGTAGTGGTCCGAATCCATGTTTGCGCCTCGGAACGATCGTACATCCAACACGCTCGATGAATGTGTTCCATCTATCACAACATTATCAATTTGGTTTCTTGTTTTCTGATCTGGAGACAGCCAGGTGCCCTTATGAATATCGAGATGATTAAATCTGGTACTGCTAACTACCATGTTTTTTTGCAGCTGCAAAGTCTATCAGCCTCATACCATTGTCAGATGTTTCACTGTGGAGGCTGAATTTCCCGACTGTTGGGCCAAAGATATTCTCCTTTCCAATTTTGGCATTAAAATCGCCTAGAATGATTTTAATGTCATGGGCAGGGCAACGGTCATATGTTTCTTCTAAGCGCTCGTAAAATATATCTTTGGTCTGTTTGTCCTTTTCTTCAGTGGGAGCATGACCGCAAATAAAGCTGATGTTGAAGAATTTAGCCTTAAATCGAATTGCAGCAAGTCTTTCATTCACATCATGCATTGTAAATTGTGGTGTTTCATCCTTTGATAGGACGTTGTAGTCTTCTCTTCGTCCTGTCACTATCAGGTTGCTCAACAAACTGTCGATAACTAACTTCTTCGGATTAGTGATCATGCGTAACGTCACCAAACATGACTGAGGTGCAATCTTCCTTCTTTCCAGGGTTCGAGAGTGACATAACCGTTGCACACCGTTGCAATTCTTCAGATGATTTAGCCACTTCTTCCGCTTATGCTCCCCGACCAATCTGTTAACTTCTTGTGTCAGCTCCTTGACTCTGGTGTCACTGGGGTTGGCTCGACGAAGCTCATCACGCTCACTTCGGGTATTCGACCAGCAGGTACGGCGAGCGGCTGCAGCAGCGATGATGTCACAGAACGTCCTTTCTGCTACCCGAACATCAGAAGGAATAAGCAGATCTCTGAAGCTTTGATTTTCTTTCTTTAAAATCCGTTCCTGTAGATATTTGGGTGCCAGATAAAATATTCTTTAAAAATCCACGACTGCGTTGTTTGAACACCAGAAAAAATATTCTTTAAAAATCCACGACTGCGTTGTTTGAACACCAGAAAAAATATTCTTTAAAAATCCACGACTGCGGTGTTGAATACCAGGAAAAAATATTCTTTAAAAATCCACGACTGCGGTGTTGAATGCCAGGAAAAAATATTCTTTAAAAATCCACGACTGCGGTGTTGAATACCAGGAAAAAATATTCTTTAAAAATCCACGCCTGTGGGTGCTTTGGCGCCAGGAAAACCATGATTTTATGTGTTTGGGCGCCAGAAAAAACATTCTTTAAAAATTCACGCCTGTGTGTATTTGGGCAGCAGGAAAAATATTTTGTAAAACCCACCAGAAAAAAATCTTCTGTAAAAATCCTCTCCTGTGGGTGTTTGGGCGCCAGAAAAAATATTCTGCAAAATTGCAGGCATGTTGGTGTTTGGGCGCCACAAAAAATATTCTTTAAAAATGCACACCTTCGGGTGTTTGGATACCAGTAAAAAATATTCCTTAAAAATACATGCCTGTGAGTGTTTTGGTTGCATCAAATAAATCTTTAAAAATCGGCGGTTTTGGAATCTCCATGTCACTCCAGGGGTGCTCAGTCAGCTTAACGTCGCCAAACGTGACTGATGTCCTCTCTTCCTTCTTTCAAGGGTTTGAGAGTGACTTTGAGATTTATTTATTCCGGCTGCAGCGTTGCAATTATTCAGATGATTTAGTCGCATGTTTCGCTTATGCTTACCGACAATCCAGTGTCAGCTCATTGACTCTGGGTTTAGTGGGGTTGGCACGACGAAACTCATCACACTAATTTGCTAATCCAGACGCCTCAGCTGGGAAGTTAGACCTCACTTCGGGTATTCGAACAGCAGATATATGGCGAACGGCTGCAATAGTGATGGAGTCTCAAAACGTCCTTTCTGCTACCCGAACATCAGAAGGAATAAGCAGATCTTTGAAGCGTTGATTAGTGAACTCTCTGAAACTAGGTCATTTAGCTTTCCCATGATAGATGAAAGTGCGGCGTTCAGAGGTGATCTGCTGATGTAAACAATTAGGGGGAGATGATCTAAGCCAAGTGAGACGACAGGTTGCCTGGTGGCGTCATTTCTCAGATCAGGTGACACGTTCGTTTTGTCTGGCAAACTGTGACACTCTCCGCTAATTCTGGCAGGGGCTGGGCAGGTCTTGTAATAAGAATGAGCGATGAAGCATCCACTAAAAAAAACCTATAAATACGGACCACATGGCGTTGCACCCAGAATTGGAAGGATAAGGCTTCGATGGAGTAAACGAGAAGAAGACGAATTATTATTATTTATTTTTATTCCGAATTGGGAACGAATATGAGCAAATAGAGGAGTGGAAATCATATCTTAGTTCGGCTTATGTTCTGTGTAGGGTATCGTTAGAAAAACATGTTTTTCTTCCCGGTGATTTCGACGAGTTAGATGTACTCCAATGTCTGCTACAACCACATGTGGGGCGTTATGTACGGCAAGTTGTACCTCTTCCATTGTGGTCACTGCATCGATGTCTTGTACCTCGATCATTGCCTTCGGTTTTCTTTCCTCTACTGTAGCTGCATCCTTTAGAGATAATTTTATTGCCTCATAGAACTTTTCTCGTTCTCCTCCTTTCTCCATCACCATGACGATTGTTCCCGTTTTGGTTTTGCTGATGGATGTTGTTGCAACATGTGCTTCCTCAGGTTTCACATTTTTTCTGATATTTTTTAAAACAGCATCTGGACGGTTCTTTGCGAATTTCTCTTGTGTTTTGACGTTTAAAGTGTTTGTGGGACTAAACACACATCATCAACCGCTTTTTTGGGCTTGCTCGCTTGTCGCTCATTTCGTGGTCATTTAATTGGCCTGGCTACGCACACAAGTGCTCATAAGGTCATGTTTCAACCCTCGCGAGGACCTTACTGCTTGCAAAGGCACCCTTGGGGTCAAAGAAGGGTAAAGATAACGGCTCTGAGTTGGGACCCACCAAGATGATGAACATTGAAACCCCCAAGGAGAACTTGCGTTTCGCAAGGGTTCTAGAACCAGGCGTACACCGGTGAACACGCCTACAGTAGCACCAGAACCAGTGGAATGTTCACAGAGCCACGAACAAACCTCACAACAAAATACAGGAGCACCACCAACAGCAGCACCTTTTAACTCCCCTAGGTCCCGGTCCACACTAGCGTGAATTTCATTAAAACACAAGTGCTCATAAGGTCATGTTTCAGCCCTCGCGAGGACCTTATTGTTTGCAAAGACACCCTCGGGGTCAAAGAAGGGCAACTGCCTAACGAGTAAAGATAACGGCTCTGAGTTGGGACCCACCAAAATGATGAACATTGAAACCCCCAAGGAGAACTTGCTTTTCGCAAGAGTTCTAGAACCAGGCGCACACCGGTGAACTCGCCTACAGTATCACCAGAACCAGTCGAATATTCACTGAGCCACGAACAAACCTCACAACAAAATACAGAAGCACCACCAACAGCAGCACCTTATAACTCCCCGAAGTCCCGGTCCACACTAGCGTGAATTTTATTAAAAAATATCATAAGTTATGCGTTTCTAGATCGAGTTCCATAGTAGAGTAAAATCATGAAATTGCTGCAGTGAGGAATTCGATCTTAGAATGCCTAAAATCATGAAATTTCTTAATAAAATTCACGCCAGTGGACCAGGGCTAAGCAAGAGTTCGTTTTCCAAATGAGCATCGGCGGAGGAAGTCCTCGGAAAGTGCCACATTGTCCTGCGGAAAATTAAAGGGGCAATTAGCAAACAACGGAACATCAGCAGAGACGTCCAAAATGGAGTATAGGAACTAGACGAACCACTAGACGTAATCTATGATTGTCGACGAAATTGGAAAGCAGCTGGAAAGAACGGCAAGATAGCAAGCCCAAAAACGGTTGATGATATGTGTTTGGTCCCACCAACATCTCAAACATCACATCACAAGAAAAGCGCTCCTAGCCCCGTTGAGACTAATCCGGAGAAGAAGCACAAAAAGGAAGCAGCAGAAGTCCGCCAAGAAGTGGTACCGGGTATATCCCAAACAGCAGACAAATCTAAATGACAAACTGTAGTCAAAAAGTAGAAACCGTCCTACTCTGATGTTTTAAAAAATATCAGGCAAAATGTGAAACCTGAGGAAGCAGATGTTGTAATAAGATCCATCACCTGGTGATGGAGAAGGGATGAGAACGATAAAAGTTCTGTGAGGCAATAAAATAACCTCTGAAGGATGCAGCCACTGTAGAAGAAAGACAGACTGATGGCAATGATCTAGGTACAACCTCGCGAAGACCTCACTGCTTGCAAAGGCACCCTCGGGGTCAAAGAAGAGCAACTGTCTCACGAGTAAAGATAATGGCTCTGAGTTGAAACCCTCAAGGAGAACTTGTATTTCGCAAGAGTTCTACAACCAGGCGCACTCCGGTGAACTCGCCTACAGTAGCACCAGAACCAGGGGAATGTTCACAGAGCCATGAACATACTTCAGAAAAAAATACAGGAGCACCACCAACAGCAGCACCTTATAACTCCCCTAAGTCCCGGTCCACACTAGCGTGAATTTTATTAAAAAAATATCATAGTTATCCGTTTCTAGATCGAGTTCCATAGTAGAGTAAAATCATGAAATTGCTGCAGTGGGGCATTCAATCTAAGAACGCCTAAATTCATGGACCGGGACTAAGCAGGAGTTCGTTTTCCAACTGAGAGCATCGGAGGAGGAAGCCCTCGCAAAGTGCCACATTGTCCTACGGAAAATGAGAGAGGCAATTAGCAAACACCGGAACATCAGCAGAGACGTCCAAAATGGAGTATAGGAACTAGACGAACTACTAGACGTAGTCTATGATTATCGGCGAAATTGGAAAGCAGCTGAAAAGAACGGCAAGCTAGCAAGCCCAAAAAACGGTTGATGACGTGAAAACAAGAAAAGCGCGCCTAGCCCCGTTGAGACTAATCCGGAGAAGAAGGACAAAAATAAAATGATCTCTGAAGGATGCAACCACAGTAGAAGAAAGACAGACCGAAGGCAATGATCTAGGTACAAGACATCGATGCAGTGACCACCGTGGAAGAGGTAAACTTGCCGTACATAACGTCACACAAGTGGCTGCTGTAGCAGACATTGGAGTACGTCTAACTCGTCCAAATTACCGGGAACAAAGACGTGCTTTCTTAACGATACCTGTATACGAAGTTAACAAAGGTGGCACTTTACAGAACATAATCGAAACTAAGATACGATTTTCTTATGTGCTCCTTTTCGTTCCCAATTACAAACAACGGAACATCAGCAGAGACGCCCAGAATGGATTATAGGAACTAGACGAACTACTAGACGTAATCTATGATTGTCGGCGAAATTGGAAAGCACCTGAAAAGAACGGCAAGCTAGCAAGTCCAAAAAGCGGTTGATGACGTGTGTTCAGTCCCACCAACATCTCAAACATCACATCACAGGAAAAGCGCGCCTAGCCCCGTTGAAACTAATCCGGAGAAGAAGCACAAAAATAAAGCAGCAGAAGTCCGCCAAGAAGTGGTGTCGGGTATAACCCAAACAGCAGACAAATCTAAATGACAAACTGTAGTTAAAATGTAGAAAAATAGACCAACGAACCGTCCTACTCTGATGTTTTAAAAAATATCAAGCAAAATGTGAAACCTGAGGAAGCAGATGTTGCAATAAGATCCATCAGCAAAACCAAAACCTCCTGGTGATGGAGAAAGGATGAGAACCAGAAAAGTTCTGTGAGACAATAAATTGATCTCTGAAGGATGCAGCCACAGTAGGAGAAAGACAGACTGAAGACAATGATCTAGGTACAACCTCGAGAAGACCTCACTGCTTGCAAAGGCACCCTCGGGGTCAAAGAAGGGCAACTGTCTCACGAGTAAAGATAATGGCTCTGAGTTGAAATCCTCAAGGAGAACTTGTATTTCGCAAGAGTTCTAGAACCAGGCGCACAACGGTGAACTCGCCTACAGTAGCACCAGAACCAGTGGAATGTTCACAGAGCCATGAACAAACCTTAGAACAAAATACAGGAGCACGAACAACAGCAGCACCTTATAACTCCCCTAAGTCCCGGTCCACACTAGCGTGAATTTCATTAGAAAAATATCATAAGTTATGCGTTTCTAGATCGAGTTCCATAGTAGAGTAAAATCATGAAATTGGTGCAGTGGGGCATTCAATCTAAGAACGCCTAAATTCATGGACCGGGACTAAGCAGGAGTTCGTTTTCCAAATGAGAGCATCGGAGGAGGAAGCTCTCGCAAAGTGCCACATTGTCCTACGGAAAATGAGAGAGGCAATTAGCAAACAACGGAACATCAGCAGAGACGTCCAAAATGGAGTATAGGAATAAGACGAACCACTAGACGTAATCTATGATTATGGGCGAAATTGGAAAGCAGCTGAAAAGAACGGCAAGCTAACAAGCCCAAAAAACGGTTGATGACGTGAAAACAAGAAAAGCGCGCCTAACCTTGTTGAGACTAATCCGGAGAAGAAGCACAAAAAGAAAGCATCAGAAGTCCGCCAAGAAGTGGTGCCGGGTATATCCCAAACAGCAGACAAATCTAAATGGCAAACTGTAGTCAAAAAGTAGAAAAAGAGACCAAAGAACCGTCCTTTTCTGATGTTTTAAAAAATATCAGGCAAATTGTGAAACCTGAGGAAGCAGATGTTGCAATAAGATCCATCAGCAAAACCAAAACCTCCTGGTGATGGAGAGAGGATGAGAACGAGAAAAGTTCTGTGAGGCAATAAATTGATCTCTGAAGAATGCAGCCACAGTAGAAGAAAGACAGACCGAAGGCAATGATCTAGGTACAAGACATCGATGCAGTGACCACCGTGGAAGAGGTAAACTTGCCACACATAACGTCACACAAGTGGCTGCTGTAGCAGACATTGGAATACATCTAACTCGTCCAAATCACCGGGAACAAAGACGTGCTTTCTTAACGATACCCGTATACGAAGTTAACAAAGGTGGCACTTTACAGAACATAATCGAAACTAAGATAAGATTTCGTCTATGTGCTCCTTTTCGTTCCCAATTACAAACAACGGAACATCAGCAGAGACGCCCAGAATGGATTATAGGAACTAGACGAACTACTAGACGTAATCTTTGATTGTCGGCGAAATTGGAGAGCACCTGAAAAGAACGGCAAGCTAGCAAGTCCAAAAAGCGGTTGATGACGTGTGTTTAGTCCCACCAATATCTCAAACATCACATCACAAGAAAAGCGCGCCTACCCCCGTTGAGACTGATCCGGAGAAGAAGCACAAAAAGAAAGCAGCAGAAGTCCTCCAAGAAGTGGTGCCGGGTATATCCCAAACAGCAGACAAATCTAAATGGCAAACTGTAGTCAAAAAGTGAAAAAAAGGACCAAAGAACCGTCCTATTCTGATGTTTTAAAAAATATCAGGCAAAATGTGAAACCTGAGGAAGCAGATGTTGCAATAAGATCCATCAGCAAAACCAAAACCTCCTGGTGATGGAGAAAGGATGAGAACGAGAAAAGTTCTGTGAGGCAATAAATTGATCTCTGAAGAATGCAGCCACAGTAGAAGAAAGACAGACCGAAGGCAATGATCTAGGTACAAGACATCGATGCAGTGACCACCGTGGAAGAGGTAAACTTGCCATACATAACGTCACACAAGTGGCTGCTGTAGCAGACATTGTGAATAAAGTTGACGTCTTGTTGGTAGAGCCACATAAATAATCCAACAGGAACATCAACGAGCAGAGTGGGCTGTATTTTGATATTAATTATTCCTCATAGCCAATGAGGAATAATTTGCGGTGAAATGAGGAGAGAAGTAAAACACAAGAGTTAGTTTTTTTCAATAGACGTTATAAAGCGTTATTCAATTTATTAAATATAAAAACGTTAGAGACGAGAAGAGATGCTTACCAGTCGGTTAGTGCAAGAGAAGTGATTTTTATTGAAAGAGAAGAGTTCTGGTAAAGCAAAGATAAAAACATAGAGCAAAGAGGAGATGTGAAATAAGTACAATTCAGTAACGTTAAATATAGAATGACTTCAAGATATAATTATATGTGGTCTACATTAAGAGGGTTCAAATATAATCTAACTTCTAGCACATTTTGCAATGGTTTAAACGAAGTTTGAACACATTGGAATACATCTTACTCGTCCAAATTACCGGGAACAAAGACGTGCTTTCTTAACGATACCCGTATACGAAGTTAACAAAGGTGGAACATAATCTAAACTAAGATAGAACATAATCTAAACTAAGATTTCCTCTATGTGCTCCTTTTTCGTTCCCAATTAGGAATTAAAATAAATAATAATTAGTCTTCTACTTCTATACTCCATCGAAGTCTCATTCTACCAATTCTGCGGGTACCGCCAAAAAGTAACTACGTATTTCTGGTGACATAACCATATTAAAATATTGGGTTCGTATGTCGATTTGTTTGCTGGGTAACTTTGCTTATCCATTTTTATCCTTCTAACTCGTAACATAACCTCGTTAGTCTCTTTTCCCTTTTTACAGAAAAACTATGTTTATATGTATATTCTCAAGTGTATGTATGCTGATAACCGTAATAGATTGTTCAGCGTTGATTTAATGATATAATTTATTTAAGTTTTTTTTTAACAATTTATGACTTACAAACATTTTCCTCCATCTATTCCCTTTTAGTAACCATGGCTGCGGAAGTACCCAGAATTGCTGATCTTGCTTCGGTACTAGAACCCCATTTGAATGGTGGTAAATTGGTGTCATATACAAGTCGTTATCTCACCAAACCTGGTGATAATTATGGCAGTGTAATGTTGGCGCTGACGGCAAATATTGAGAAGCCTTCAGGTGAAACTGAAGATATTCCTTTGATTGCAAAATTGCCACCCATTACAAATGATTTATTCTGGCAAATGTTTCAACCTGAGCGTACCTGTCTAACGGAAAATGCTGTTTACAAATATTTAAGTTCCGCCTTACGTGATATACAATTGGAAGCTGGTATTCCCGAGACGGAAATTTTTGATGGTTTTCCAAAATACTATGGCAGCAGGATTTCTCTCAATCCCGATGCGGAGAAAGTTGATCGTGATGCCCTTTTGTTGCAGGAGAATTTACAAACATCTGGGTTTAAGGCTGGAAATCGCCAGGTATTTTTCAATTTGGAACAAACCAAATTTATTCTTTTGGAATTGGCCAAGTTCCATGCCTTGCCCATAGCCTTGAGACTCAAGAAACCGGAGTTTTTCGATAAATATATTAGACCATATTTCCACAGATTTAATATGAATAATATGCCACAAGAAATGAAGGAGACAATGGATTCGGTAAGGTTTTGTTGGTTGGTACTGCTTGGAATTTCGGATAAAATTACAACCTGATTTCCCTCTTATTTTGTCTTTAGGATCTCTACAAGGAAATTGCCATTGCCACCGACAACAATGAGAACTACATTAACCGTTTCAAGGAACTGATGAAGGAATATGATGAATTTCTATCCCAACCAGATGCCAAAGATGATTTATACACCACAATTTCCCATTGTGATTTATGGATCAATAATTTAATGTTGAAATATGGTTTGTAGTTTATCCCATATCCACCTGAAGTTATTTTAATAAGATTGTTTCCATTTTTATTTCAGATGAAAATGGTGTTGCCACAAAAGTTAAATTTGTTGATTTCCAAATTGCCCAATATGAAAGTGTGGCCCATGACATTATCTTCTTGTTATTCTCCAGTGTGGAAGTTCCCGTATTGGAGGAACATATGGATGAATTTTTAATATTGTATTATAATGCCTTTATTGATTGCTTGAAATCCGTGAATGTGCCCACAGAGCAGTATTCGTTATTGGGGTAAGTAAGAAAAGAAATCGCATGGAACAATGATCGTGGATTTTTTAAAGAATATTTTTTGAGCAGCTCTCAAACCAACAATCGTGGATTTTTGAAAGAATTTTTTGAGAAGCTCTCAAACCAATAATCGTGGATTTTTTATAATTTAATTTTGAGCAGCTCTCAAACAATAATCGTGTATTTTTAAAGAATATTTTGGAGGCATTAATAGGCTAATACTCGTGGATTTTTTAAATAATGGTTTTAAGGGGACGAACAGACCGAATATATATTTTATGAGCGCCTAGAAGAAACATATGACCGTTGTCCTGCCCATGACATTAAAATTATTCTAGGCGATTTTAATGCCAAAATTGGAAAGGAAAATATCTTTGGCCCAACAGTCGGAAAATTCAGTCTCCACAATGAAACATCTGACAATGGCATGGGGCTGATAAACTTCGCAGCGGCAAAAACATGGTAGTTAGCAGCACCAGATTTAAACATCTCGACATCCATAAGGGCACCTGGTTGTCTCCAAATCAGAAAACAAGAAATCAAATTGATCACGTTGTGATAGATGGAAGACACTCATCGAGCGTGTTGGATGTGCGTTCGTTCCGAGGAGCAAACATAGACTCGGACCACTACCTTGTTGCAGCAAAGGTACGCACCCGGTTAAACGTAGCCATACTTGGATACCAAACACCTCAACCAAGGAATCCATGGTATGATCAGGGGTGTTGTGCTGCTAGCGAAGAGAAAAATGCGGCATATAGGGCTACTTTACAATCCGTAGCAACACGTAGCGCACGAGAAAGGTATCGGGAGAAAAGGAGAGGGGAGAAACGTCTTTTCCGCAGGAAAAAGAGAGAGTTGGAAAAACGGGAGTGTGAAAAAATCGAGTTGTACAGGAGCCAGAATGTAGTCCGAAAATTCTACCAAATAGTGAAGCATCAAACTGATGGCTTTGGTACAGGCATCTCTTCCTGAGAGACCAGCAAGGTAATCTGGTAACTGATACAGATAGTGTGTTCAGGATATGGAAAGAGATTTTTTCAAACCTGTTGGTATCCAGCGAATACGACGAAGATACCACAGATCCAATCCCAGAAGATGGTATTGAATGTATACCACCCAGCCAAGAGGAGGTAAAGTCAGCAATAAACCGGCTGAAGAATAATAAGGCAGCAGGAGCTGATGGCTTACCAGCCGAGATGTTCAATACCGGAGGCGACACGCTGATAAGGTGTATTCATCAGCTAGTTAGCACCATCTGGCAGGAAGAACGAGTACCCGACGATTGTAACCTGAGTATCCTGTGCCCCGTCCATAAGAAAGGGGATAAGACTGTATGCTCTAACTATAAGGGCATAAGTCTACTCCCGATTGCCTATAAGATCGTGTCAGGGATATTGTGCAAACGACTAAAGCCTATGGTCAACGAGATAATTGGGCCATACCAATGCGGCTTTAGACCTGGCAAGTCCACCATTGACCAGATATTTACCCTGCGGTAAATCTTGGAGAAGACCCAAGAGATGCAGATCGACACCTATCACCTTTTTGTCGATTATAAAGCAGCCTTCGACAGCCCGCTACGTTCAAAGGTATTCCAAGCAATGCCGGAATTTGGTATCCCCGCAAAGCTTATTCGGCTTTGTAAAATGACTCTAACTGACACAAGATCTTCAGTTAAAATAGGAAAGAGTTTTCAGAGGTTTCAGGCAAGGAGACAGCCTTTCGTGTGATCTTTTCAAAACAAACGGCAAACGTCAAAAGAAGTGACACAATCTACACCAATAGCCACATGTTACTTGCTTATGCTGATGATATAGACATCATGGGACGATCAGTAAAAGAAGTAACTGATAACTTTATGAAGGTCAAAGGAGAATCTGCCAAAGTGGGTCTGGCGGTAAACGGCGAGAAGACCAAGTTGATGGTGTTAAAGTTGGTTCCTATAATTTTGAGGTAGTAAAAGACTTCGTATACCTCGTCACCGCCGTAAACACAACAAACGACACCAGTTGTGAAATAAAAAGACGAATTGTATTGGCCAACAGATGTTACTTTTGCTTAAGTAAGCACTTCAAAAACAAAGCCACAACTCGTCAAACAAAAATAACTCTTTACAAAACACTGATACTACCCGTGCCGTGGTTCCGAAGCCTGGGTACTTGCGCAAGCAGATAAGGCAGTGCTAGGCGTGTTTGAGAGAAAAATTATTCGAAAGATCTACAGATCGATCTTCGTTGACATCAATATAGTTAAACGTATCGAGATGCAGCGATTGCGTTGGCTAGGCCATATAATAAGAATGAGCGATGATGAACCCGCTAAAAAGGCGTATAAATTCGAGCCACATGGCAGTGCACGCAGAATTGGCAGGCCCAAGAATAGATGGTGCAAACAAGTGGAAGATGACAAGGCGCGGTATTCCAGAAAGGGAAGCACTACAGAGAGAGAATTGGAGATCTTTTCTTAGTTCGGTCTATGGAACAAATGTTCTGTAATGGGCCAGCTAAGTAAGTAAGTTTTAAGGGGCTATCAGGCCAATACTCGTGGATTTTTAAAATAATATTTTTGAGGAGCTTTCTGTCGAATTGTTTAAATTATTTTTTTAAAAAGCGTTCTATTCAAATTTTTAAATAATATCCTGAGGAGCTGATTCTTTTTTATTTGTTTTTAAGAAATATTTATAACCTTCTTTATTTCCAGTTTCATGAAGGAAATTCACCGCAGTGCTCCCGTTGAAATTTGTCATGCCACATTTATGACTAAAATTTTGTTAGCCGATAACAGCACAATGCCGGATGATTACAAAGATATGGACATGAATGTAATGAGCAAAAATGTTGGTGGAAAGAAAATCAAAGAGAAGATTATTGAGATTATACGCTTGGCTGAAAAATTCAAGCTCTTATATAAAGACTAAAATCATTAGTTTTAATTATGACGCAATAAAGTTTTAATTATAAGTAAACAAAATGTAAAACAAAATAGTAAAATTTTTGTAAAAGTAAAGTGCAACAAGTAAAAGACAATAATTGTAATGATATTTAATTGTTAGTGTATGCGAAAACCAAAATTAAACAGACAGAACTAATATTATTTACTGATGAATTTGTAATAATTGGTAAGGAAATTAGTTTTATACACTAACCACTCCACAAAAGTTTGCCTTTAACAAATATCGATGATTCATTATTCCAAATTCGAAAGGCAAATTCAAAATTGCTGGGTCACAACCGTACAATATAGTAAATACAATAATTTGTCTAAAATTAGAAATCCGAATTATCAGATTCTGGTTATTGAAAACAAAAATATAATTAAAATGTAATTTGATGAAATATCCAAAAGAAACATATAAAATTTGGTATTTTTGAAACCTAATGCAGTTAATGGCCATTGCAACACCATGGAATACACAAGAACTAAAATTCATCCCTCACTTGTAGTAATTACCACATTATTGCTAATTCATTGTTTGGAATTATCATTTGGTAAAGAGGTAAGATGATCGATCATTGGACCCAAAACCAATATATAATTTCACCTTTTTCCCCCGCAACAGGGACAATGCTATCAATTGGTTTTCTTTAATAACTCTTGGACAGATAATCGCCCAGACTTCGTTGTGAACATGACTTTCGATGAACAGGGTAGTGTTCATTCGGAAACAACAGTTAATCGCGAAATAGCTTATCCAGTTTCTAAATTTCGCATTATAGTTCGAGAGGATAAGAAACCATCTACCACCATGTATAATGTCACCTCAAGAATATGCGATCTAGTTGCCATGTTTAGTAAGGCCCCAATAATTAAGCAGGCTTATATATCGGCCATGAAGCAAAGTAATATGTCATTTGATTGCCCTCTGAAGCCTGGATATTATGTCATGGGTAATATGCGTCTTGGTAGCCGTAATCCAGTTATATCATTTCTCTATCGTCCCAAAGTTAGCTATACCATATTGGGTGGTATGTATGAGGAGTTAAAGAACAAGAGCCTGCTACCCTTGACAACATATAAAATGAATGTGAAAATTATTAAGAAATCGTGTAAAGAAGAATAAAAGGTTATTATGTATTAGATTGATTTTTGTGTGAATGATAAATAAATTATGGTTTTGGGATTGCAATTAAACTACCGATAAATTTCTATAGCTAATCTTTATAAATATAAATGAAATGTCGTTCGTTGGTAATGGCATCAGTTGAGAACGGCTGGACCTATTTGGAAAATTATTTTTGTGAAATGTTCGCCATAACAAAGGAAATTTAACCACGCCCACTTTTTCAATTTTTATACCCTCCACGTCGGAATGTTCGTCGGAGACCCTATAAAGTGCATATATTATTGATCAGCATAAAATTCTATGTCGATTTCACCATGTCCGTCTGTCTGTTGAAATCAAGATACAGCTCGCAATTTTAAAGATAGAGAGTCAATATTTGGTACAAAAGTTTTTATTATTGGCAGGATGGTTGGTATTGAAAATGGGATATATCGGTCCACGTTTTGATATTGCCCCCATAGAACGGTACCTCCCGATTTTCGGTATTTTTAAGGTTTCAGCTTCATTATCCTACCAAAATGGCTGAAATTAGGTATTTAGTTATCGTTGGGCTTTCCACCTGAAATTTGTTGGTATAAGTCCATGCATTCATATAGCCCCCATAGAGCGGTACTTCCCGATTTTCGGTATTTTGAAGGTTTTAGTTCATTATCTCACGGAAATGGCTGAAATTTGGTACTTAGTCTTCGTTTGGGGTATACAACTTTCCCCCAGAATTTGGTATGTATAGGTCCACGCCTTCATATAGCCCCCATAGAGCGGTACCTCCCGATTTTCGGTATTTTGAAGGTTTTAGCTTCATTATTTCATCGAAATGGCTGAAATTTGGTACTTAGTCTTCGTTGGTGGTAAACAACTTTCCCCCAGAATTTGGTATGTATAGGTCCACGCCTTCATATATCCCCCATAGAACGGTACCTCCCGATTTTCGGTATTTTGAAGGTTTTAGCTTCATTATCTCACCGAATTGGCTGAAATTTGGTACTTAGTCTTGGTTTGGGGTATACAACTTTCCCCCAGAATTTGGTTTATATTGGTCCACGCCTTCATATAGCCCCCATAGAGCGGTACCTCCCGATTTTCGGTATTTTGAAGGTTTTAGCTTCATTATCTCACCGAAATGGCTGAAATTTGGTACTTAGTCTTCGTTTGGGGTATACAACTTTCCCCCAGAATTTGGTATATATAGGTCCACGCCTTCATATAGCCCCCATAGAGCGGTACCTCCCGATTTTCGGTATTTTGAAGGTTTTAGCTTCATTATCTCACCGAAATGGCTGAAATTTGGTACTTAGTCTTCGTTTGGGGTATACAACTTTCCCCCAGAATTTGGTATGTATAGGTCCACGCCTTCATATAGCCCCCGTAGAGCGGTACCTCCCGATTTTCGGTATTTTGAAGGTTTTAGCTTCATTATCTCATCGAAATAGCTGAAATTTGGTACTTAGTCTTCGTTGGGGGTAAAAAACTTTCCCCTAGAATTTGGTATGTATAGGTCCACGCATTCATATAGCTCCCATAGAACGGTACCTCCCGATTTTCGGTATTTTGAAGGTTTTAGCTTCATTATCACACCGAAATGGTTGAAATTTGGTACTTAGTCTTCGTTGGGGGTAAACAACTTTCCCCCAGAATTTGGTATGTATAGGTCTACGCATTCATATAGCTCCCATAGAACGGTACCTCCCGATTTTCGGTATTTTGTAGGGTTTAGCTTCATTATTCCACCGAAATGGCTGAAATTCGGTACTTAGTCTTGGGGTTATAATATTTCCCCAGAATTTTGTCTATGTAGGTCCACGCCTTCAATAGCCCCCGTAGCCCCCCCCCGTACCACCTGATTTTAATTATTTTGAAGGTCTCACCTAAATGGCTGAAATTTGGTAGTTAGTCTTCGTTGAGGGTACAAAGCGCCTTTATATAGCCCCCACAGTGCGGTTCCTTCATATTTTTGGTTTTTTGGAAGTTAGACACATTATTTTACCGAAACCATTTTTACCATTTTACTTCCATTCAATTCGTGGTGGAGGGTATAACAAGTTCGGCCCGACCGAACTTAACGACGTTCTTACTTGTTAATTTTAATCTTTTCTACAAAAGCTACTGAACTGATTTTCCTGAAATTGTTGCGGAATGTACAGGGATGGCCCCCCGGTGAAAATAGGCTACACATTTAGTTTCGGAATGGGCGGGGTACTTCCCCTATACCCTATTTTTTAAAGAAGTTATTTTTAAAATAATTACGAATGTATCGGTATGGAAATTAATTTGCGAGACAATTGTGTTTGTGTCTCTGACCTTACCTACTTTTTTAGGAACCAAAGACTTGTCCATGCCCACTTTTTAGAATATGTTACATTTACAAAACTACTGAACCGATTTTCCTAAAATTTTCCGGGAATGTACAGGGATGGCGTCCGGTGAAAATAGGATGCATATTTTCTTAAAATTTCGAAGGGGGCGTGGTACTTCCCTTTGCAATATTTAAAAACAACTTTATGAATAAAAATCAAATGCCGTCATAACCCAACTTAGGTTTTATGGAAAGAAAATATTACCGCGCCCACTTTTTTAAATATTCATTTTAATTTAAAGTTTTTCTGCAAAAACTACTGCATCGATTTTCCTAAAAATGTACAGGGCAAACAGGCTACATATTTTATTGAATCCCATAGGGGGCGGGGTACTTTCACTAGGCGGTATTTTAAAAAACAAGTAAAAAAGTGTCAGCCGGCAAAGCCGACCGATATATACCCTCAGCCAATGTGAAGCGAAAATTTTACCTCTAGACAGATCCAATGTATTTAAGGCCTCTTCAGAATTTTGTGGCCCTTTTTGGACATTTGAACTTGCCGACAAAAATGTGGATTAGGAATTAACTACACTAAGACACAAATGTTGAACTTTTGTAGGGCAGGTACCCTTAGGGAGGACCGATATGGGCCATTTTAGAAGTTAAACTAAATTTTCATGAAATATTAGGAGATCCAAAGTTTGGACCAAATTGGTTGCCCCATTCAAGTGATATCGTCCTGGCATTTTAGTGACATTTTTTAAATATTGGGGAAAAGTACCGAAAGTTGTGGACCGGTATTGTCCATGAAACTAAGTTTGGATTGGATATGACGAAGACCAAATGTTGGACCAAATCGGTTGAACAGTTTGAGAGTTATCGTGTTCTCCGACCGCCACATATGGTGACATAGGGTTTTTTTTATACCTTTTGGTCTGTTTTCTCAAGAAATATGGACTTGCCCCTGAAAAAAACTTTTACCGTCGTAATGGAGGTAGCGAATGCAAATCGCATCAACAAAAATCAAAGTGATTCGAGAGCAGGTCTTAAGGTGAAATTATCCGAAATTTTGTGTGAGAGGTACCAGAAGGAATAGACAAATATAGTGCATATTCGAACCTGACCTATATCTGGTAGATATATTAGGATGTGCAAAGTATGGGTTACATCGGTCACTCCCTTCAAGAGTTACCGCGCGCAAATTTTTTCCGAACATTTTTGAAGTTTTGTGGGGGAGGTACCTGAAGGAGTGACCGATATAGCCCATCTTCGAATTTAAACTATGTTTTGATAAAATATTACGAAGGCCAAATTTTGGACTGAATCGACAGTTCCGTTCGAGAGTTATCATGCGCTCCAACCACTACACAAGGTGTCATAGGGGCTTTTTGCACCTTTCCGGCTATTTTCTCAGGTAGTATGAACTTGCCCCTGATAAAACTTGTACCGTCGTATGGGGGGAAGTGAATACAAGTTGCTGCAACAAAAATCAAAGGGAATCGAGAAGAGGTCCTAAACTGAACTTATCCGACATTTTGTGTGGGAGGTACCCGAAGTAGTGGGCCGATTGAGTAAATATTGGAACCTCATCTAAGTCTGGTAGAAATTTCACGATGTGCAAAGTATGGACCAAATCGGTTACTCCCTTCAATAGTTATCGTGCCCACAAATTTTCCGAACATTTTGGAACATTTGTGGGGAAGGTACCGGAAGGAGTGGGACGATATAGCTCATCTTCGAACTTAAACTAAGTTTGGACAAAATTTGAAACGAATCGATTCATCCGTTCGAGAGTTATCGTGCGCATCAACCAGACAGACAGACGGACGGACATTGTTAATCAACTCCAAATTGTCTGAAACACATTTCATCCAAACATACTTGGGGTCTAAAACCATTATTTCTATGATCCACATATTAGCCGTATGAAAGTGTATACATATACCCCTTCTAAGGGTATAAAAACGCTATATTAGCAAAAAAATACGCATATATCGGTTTAAAAATTTACGGATTAATCTACAATTAAGGTACTTCTTTGGGGCCTAAAGACCCGCCCATGCCTGTTTTATTGTTTAAATATATTATATGTATCTCTAAAGTCCATAAAAATTTGTCATTAAAACTCATTACGACGGGCCAGCAACGCGGACCGGGGTCTGCTTTTACCAATAAAACATAAAAGTTAAAATATATAATATAAAAAATAAAAAAAGATATAAACTCTAAAATATAACATTTTGACATTTGACATTTTGGGGTTTTAGATGTACATCTGTTTGTTCTATTCTGGCAAAATGAAGACTATGTACAAAAACAAAAGTATATTTTTAGGCATATTTCAATTTTGTGTTATGTTTCAAAATTTAATAATAGCTATTTACTATGTAATACCCTGATATATAGGGTAAACAAACGCATATTAAGCAAATATCACGGCTTACCACAATTTTAAGAGCGGGAGCAGCTTCCCGGGCTACCAAATTTACTTCTTATATTCCTCCAGTGTAATTTATGTGACATTTGCTGAATATTTTTTGTCATCTAAAACTAAAACTGTAACAGGTGTATGTATATGTAATAATAGTTTCTTTAAGGATATAAACTTCGTAACCCAATATAACTTATTACTTAGCTGGCTCATTACAGAACATTTGTTCCATAGACCGAACTAAGAAAAGATCTCCAATTCTCTCTGTTTAGTGCTTCGCTTTCTGGAATACCGGGCATTGTCATCTCTTCATCCACTTGTTTGCGCCATCTATTCTTTGGCGTGCCAATTCTGCGTGCACCGCCATGTGGCTCGAATTTATACCCCTTTTTAGCGGGTTCATCATCGCTCATTCTTATTATATGACCTAGCCAACGCAATCGCTGCATCTCGATACGTTTAACTATATTGATGGTTCATACGACGTCGATATTCACCGTCAACGCAGATCGGTCCGTAGATCTTTCGAAGAATTTTTCTCTCAAACACTGCCTTATCTGCTTGCGCAAGTACCCAGGCTTCGGAACCATACATCAGCACGGGTAGTATCAGTGTCTTGTAAAGCGGCTTTGTTTTTGAAGTGCTTACTTAAGCCAAAGTAGCATTTGCTGGTCAATACAATTCTTCTTTTTATTTCACAACTGATGTTGCTTGTTGTGTTTACGGCGGTGCCGAAGTATACGAAGTCTTTTACTACCTCAAAATTATAGGAACCAACTTCAACAGTTGGTCCGATCTCAATGGACGCGTCGACACCATAAAATTGGTCTTCTCGCCGTTTACCGCCAGACCCACTTTAGCAGATTCTCCTTCGACCTTCATAAAGATATCGGTTACTTCTTTTACTGATCGTCCCATGATGTCTATATCATCAGCATAAGCAAGTAACATGTGGCTATTGGTGTAGATTGTGCCACTTCTTTTGACGTTTGCCTCTCATATAACCTTTTCTAGCAGGATGTTGAAAAGGTCACATGACATTTGCTCTCCTTTGTGTGCTCTTTCGTTGCGTTGGGGTCGCGTGTGTGTGAATTGCCGAAAAACTTCGTAACTTTAACAATATCAAAGCACGACATTGGTCTAAAGCCGCATTGGTATGGTCCAATAATTTCGTTCGCACAATATCCCTGACACTATCTTGAAGGCAATAGGGATCATAAAGTCTTATCTCCTTTCTTATGGACGGGACACAGGATGCTCAGGTTCCAATCGTCGGGTACGCATTCTTCCTGCCAGATGGAGCTAACTAGCTGATGCATACACCTTATCAGCGTGTCGCCTCCGGATTTGAACAGCTCGGCTGGTAGGCCATCGACTCATGCTGCCTTATTATTCTTCAGCCGGTTTATTGCTGTTTTTACCTCATCTTGGCCGGGCGGTATACATTCAATATCATATTCTGGGATTGGATCTGTGGTATCTTCGTTGTCTTCGCTAATATTGGATACCAGCGATTTGGAAAAATGTTCTTTCCATATCCCGAGTACACTATCTGTACCCGTTACCAAATTACCTTGCTGTTCTCTACAGGAGGATGTGCCAGTGCCAGTGCCAAAGCCATCAGTTTGATGTTTCACTCTTTGGTAGAATTTTCGGAATTAATTCTGACTCCTGTAGATCTCGATTTTTTCACACTCCCGCTTTTCCATTTCTCTCTTTTTCTTGCGGAAAAGACGTTTGTCTTCTCTCCTTTTCTCCCGATATCTCTCTCGTGCGCTACGCGTTGCTACTGATTGTAAGGTAGCTCTATATGCCGCATTTTTCTCTTCGGTAGCAGCACGACACTTCTGGTCATACCATGAATTCCTTTGTGGAGGTCTCTGGAATCCAAGTACTGATTTTGCGGCTGTTTGCATGGAGTGGGCAATGTTTTGCCATTGTCCTGATATGTTATCGGGACGAGGAGTGCTTGATTAAGCAATTGGGCTAGTTGAGTGGAATATACTGTGGCTATCTGTTGTGATTGCAGCTTACCGATGTCCAACTTCCGTGTTGTGTCTGTTCGCACTTTGTTTGCTACCTTTAATCTGGTACGTACCTTTGCTGCAACAAGGTAGTGGTCCGAGTCTATGTTTGCACCTCGGAACAATCGTACATCCAACACGCTTGATGAATGTCTTCCATATATCACAACGTGATCAATTTGATTTCTTGTTCTTTAATCTGGCGAGAGCCAGGTGCCCTTATGAATATCGGTATGCTTAACTACCATGTTTCTTGCTGCTGCAAAGTCTATCAGCCTCATACCATTGTCAGATGTTTCACTGTGGAGACTGAATTTCCCGACTGTGGGGCCAAAGATATTCTCCTTTCCAATTTTGGCATTAAAATCGCCTAGAATGATTTTAATGTCATAGGCAGGGCAACGGTCATATGTTTCTTCTAAGCGCTCGTAAAATATATCTTTCGTCTGTTCGTCCTTGTCTTCAGTGGGAGCATGAACGCAAATACAGCTGATGTTGAAGAATTTAGCTTTTAATCGAATTGCAGCAAGTCTTTCATTCACTAGGGTGAAGCTGGAGACCAGATGTTTATACCTCCGACTAACTACAAATCCGCAACCAAACTCATGCTTTACGTCATGGCAGCTATAATACAGTGCGTCACTTTTAGGTGTTGTTGTGACGCCTTTCCCAATCCATCGTATTTCCTGTATGGCAGTAATAGCGGCCTTGTACTTTTCAAGTACGTCTGCCAATGCGAAGACTGCACCTTCTCTATAAAGAGTGCGAACATTCTAGGTGCAGATTCGCAGATCACGGTCCTTAAAACGTTTGTGGGGTTCGTCAACTTTCTTTCGTTTTTTCATAGTAGGCTGTTTTTTTTTCTAGGCGAGGGTTATTAACCCGACGCCCAAACCCAAGTTTTTAACGTTCTTATGGGTGAACGCGCGGCACATGTTAGCTCACTACCATTAACGGGTGTTAAAGGCAGTTCCCCGGGTGACACCACGGGGAGGTCAGTATCCACTTGAGATGAAAGAGGGACAAAGATAAATCCTGGGCTTTGCCATGTTAAAACCGGTCACGACTGTTCCTTGGTATCTTCCATCCCCTACATCACTCATATCGAGACTATACTGTATTTATATTAAACTAGCTAATGCCCGCAACTTCGTATGCGGAAAGGGAATAAAATATATGTAAAGGGTGTTTTTTTAAGCCCGATAGAACTTGAAATTGTAAAAAATAACACAAAAAATTAAATTGTAATCAAAATTTTTTTTATTCGAAAGATCAATACGTGAGATTAACATTTGAAAATGATTTCGGGCATATGGGCACCGCGGCTGTTCTTGACGAAGTGCATTCTGGACGTCCAAATTTTGGCCACTTTTTCGAGCACTGCTGGCCGTATGTCACGAATAACACGAACAATGCTGGCCTCCAAGGCATCAATTGTTGCTGGTTTATCAGCATAAACCAGTGACTTCACGTAGCCCCACAGGAAATAATCGAGAGGTGTCAAATCGCACGACCTTGGAGGCCAATTGACAGTTCCACTTCTCGAAATCAACTTATCGCCAAATTTTAATTTCAATAAGTCGATGGTTGCGTTCGCCGTATGGCACGTAGCGCCATTCTGTTGAAACCACATCTCCTCCGGATCAATGTCATCAATTTTTTCAAACAAAAAATCATTGATCATGGTGCGGTAACGATCTCCATTGACCGTAACACGAGCTCAGGCCTCATTTTTGAAGAAATAAGGTCCGATGATGCCACCAGCGTGAAAACCGCACCATACGTTGCATTTTTCTGGATGTAGTGGAGTCGGTAGGGTCTCTTGTGGATTGGTCTCACTCCATATGCGGCAATTTTGCTTATTAACAAACCCGTTAAGCCAAAAATGCGCCTCATCGCTGAACACAATTTTGCGATAAAACAACGTCTATAAGTTGCGCGAATCGACGTCTGATTTTCAAAGTAAATTTGGATACTTTCGTAGCGTTGTTCAAACGTGAGTCTATTCATGATGATTTGTCAGAGTATACTGAAACAAATAAAAAAAAGTTTCATCAAAATTTAATTTTTTGTGTTACTTTTTACAATTTAAAGTTCTATCTAGCTTAAAAAAACACACTGCATTTTATGTTTATCTGTTTTATTATTTAATATTTATATATTTTAAATTTTATATTTTGAGAAAGGCGTGGATTCAAGCAAGAACCCATTTAAATAAGCGTGTGTTTATACTCCACTTAGAATGTCTAATGTCTCCCTGATATTAATGCCACATTAATTTATGAAGCCCTATAAGTGTCCATTTGGTTAATTTGCATTCAATTTCAAGTGTTTGTTGCTATTTGTAGAAAAATTGT
This sequence comes from Musca autumnalis, assembly GCF_047663935.1. Taxonomy (NCBI): domain Eukaryota; kingdom Metazoa; phylum Arthropoda; class Insecta; order Diptera; family Muscidae; genus Musca; species Musca autumnalis. The sequence goes on from NW_027411755.1 coordinate 243,224,218, forward strand.
AACAGTTAGGGGGGTAACTTTTTATTTATAACTTAATGAGATGTCACAATAAATGTTTCTTCATTAGAATATGATTTATTTTTAGTTTGCAAACATGTAACACAGTGGGACGATATAATCAAAAATGTTTATACAATTCGGCCCATGCTGATATATGTCTCGAAGAAATAATACTGGACCTACAAATGTTGAGAAAAAAAGTTTCCTTATATCAAATAAATTTTTTTCTGAAAAAAAGATTTTTTCGAGTCAAAATATTCTTTGAGAAAATGAGCGATGAATAGCCTCTTTAACTTGCAAATACCATTGTAGATTTTTATCTTTTGTTTTTTTGAAAATATTTTATAAACAAATTTTTATTTATTTTTTATTTTTTTATTTGTTACAATTACATTTGATAACAGAATACATTTAATTGTGAATTCTGTTTAAGTATCTCTTATTTCGTTTTTATTATTGCCGCCGCGTAGCAGCAAGTCGTTGGACTTTTATGAACTCTGTCTCCGTCTGTCATACTCTAAGTTACAATTGATTAACAACAATCTCAGCTGTAAGTTTGTTGCCATGAATGAGGGAATGAATGAATTAACGTCATCGGAAAATAAGAAGAAGAGCAATGCATTTCAATAAAATGCGATAATGATTTAACATTATTTTTCTTTTGAATGTAATTGTTATTGCCATAATTAATATTGTTTACAAAGTAAGTGACCCGAAACTATCAGAGCTTTCTGAATTATGATTGCATGTAAGGCTTAAAATACTCATATTTACAAAAATTAAGATTTTTTGGAATAACATATGAGTTGATCGACATTTTTTAAGATCATTGACTATTTTGGAATGCTATCCTTCATTTGGTCTTTGATCATCGTAGTTTTCGTCTTCCCCTATCAGCATATCCAGGCTCGCTTTGTAAGCTGAGTTTGCCGGTATATAAAATTTTCACACTCACATATCACACCTTTATTTTATTAAATTACATTATCTCATTAAATTACAAATATTTCACATTTATTTCCCTTGGCTGCCAAAATACACAGTTCAATCATTTTCAAGTTTACTTAGTTGAGAATAACAAAACACATTTCCTTTTTTTCTGGCAGACAGCTAGCTGACATTTAAGATTGACGACAATAACATCACTTTTATTTTTGCACTAAAAACTAATGCAACAAAAGAAAAACCTAGAAAATTCATAACATGCAATATTTTAATCAATTATTTTAGTGTTGTTGTTGTTGCCGTTGTCATTAATACATCATTCGTCGATTTCATTAATTTCGAACACTTTCTTTATATTCTTTATATACATTAAGTATATAGATTAAGTATTAAGCCTTCGTCGTTATACATTTTATGGTCTCATAATTGTTGTTGTTATAGTCTGCTCTTTTGACCTTTTTATGTTCTCATTCTGAGGGTAGTAATCACATTTTCTTGGTATTTTTCACTGCACCTGACTATCAAGGGGGTTCTGACTCTGAAGTTGTTTGCAAACAACGTTCCACAGCAATTGGAAACAATTCAAAATGAGCATTTTATAGTTTTGAATTGCAAATGAATTTTATTTTGGTGTGACAGATATTTAAAAGAAGGGAAAAATAATCGAAAATGACAGTTATAAGAGAAAGAGGACTTGTTCCCACGCTTACCAGCTCAATGGTACTTGATTTTTCCGAGAGTAGCACGTACTCATTCGACAGCGGTACAGAAAGTCCTGGTGAGATGACAATGCAGCATCAACGAGCAAAATGAAGCATAGCCTAAGAGGCATTGAAAGACGTTTTTTATAGGCTCAAAGCTGTTGTTTCACAAAGAAGCACGGCGAGCCTCCAGCTTTTCGCTGTGGACATTGAAATCCCAACCCCATGTCAGCCATGAAGCAGCTCGAGTGAAGTAGTACGTGGTAAACACGCTTTATTCGTAGAAGAAAAGTATTCACTTTGACGACAAACACCTTGCAAGCTTTGAATATCAAACCGTGATCCTCAAGAACGAATCTAAAGAAATTAAGTCGACTGCGCTTAACCTGAAATATGGGGAAGCTCAAGCAGCGATGATTGTTGCCGATACAACAAGCGTGAATACCAGCCAAATCCAAATACAATCCCGCGACGGCCGGTTCTATGTACCGGATTGACCCGAAGAAGCATCATCTCACACCAGTTACACCAGCAAGTGCATGTTCGTGTTTATCTTTATGTTGGGTCTCGCGCTATTCACCCAATATCAGGCCATAGTTGGAAGGGATGACCGCCTGGCCCAACATAATTCTGATGCGCATCATAAGCAATGACAGTTAACCCCTGGAAATGACAAGAGAAGCGTGGCAATGTCTGAGCAAACAGGATCAGAGGAAAATGTCATAGTTCACCTGACATATTCATCGTGTCACCTGGTCTGACGAATGACGGCAACCCGTAATTTCCCTTGGGTCGTACCATCTCCCTTCTCTCATCTTCATTAATAGACCACCCGACTTCATAACCTCAGAACGCCGCACTTTCATTAACCATGGAAAAGCTAATTGGCAAGGATTTATTGAATTCACTAACCAAAGCTTCAGAGTAGAGAGGAATTTCGAGACATCGTCACAGCTGCAGGCGCTCGTCATATTCCTGAAATAATACCTAATTTCCCAGCAGAGGCGACGGGATTAGCAAATGAGCGTGATGAGCTTCGCCACAAGAATCCTACTGACCCCAGAGTCAGAGAACTGACAGTGGAAGTCAATTGGTTAGTCGGTGTACACAAGCGGAAAAGGGTTGCTAGAGCATCTGAAGTGTTGCAACGTTGGAACTTGTTGTAGTAATTTGTGGACAACGGTTAAGGCGCTATCGAACCCTGGTAAGAAGGATGATCGGATATCTGTCATGTTTAACGGCGTGGCTATGACAGATCCGACGGGGTGCTCAGGATTTTTTGCCGACAATTCATCGAGCACCCCGAAAGCGACCGGGCGAAGAGAAGTGTTCTACGTCTCTTGCGATCTCTTCTAGCCGAGGAGGAACCACCACAATTTGCGAGGCCCAAAATCAAAGCGCTTCAACCTGACGGAATTTCAAAGGGGATGTCCGGGAGTCGAGTATTAAACTAAGGTCCTCAACCTATCGCTAGCCGCCCAAATAGTTCCCGAAACCTCGAAGACGGGCAGGGTGGTGCCGCTGCTGAAACCTGGAAAGGATGCCACCAAAGGTGAATCATACAGGCCGATCTCACTTCTATCATCAGTAGCAGAGGTACTCTAGGCGTTGCTCCTCCCCAGTTTCAGAGAGTATTATCCAGTTGAGGATCATCAACACGGTTTCCGGAAGCAGCATAGTACCACAACAGCACTGCCCGCCATTTCCACATAAATTATCCGAGGACTCAGTCAGGACAAACCGTTCCACATAATAGTGATGGTAGCATTGGATCTGACCAAAGCTTTTGATACGGTCAGCCATGCGAGGCTGTTCGAGGATGTGGAGAATACCACCCTCCGGATATCTATCATGTGTAAGGGCGTGGGTATGGCAGATCCGTGTTTTTTTTGCTCACAATTTATCGAGCACCCCGATAGCGACCGGGCGAAGATAAGTGTTCTACTTCTCTTGCGGTCTCTTCTAGCCGAGGAGGAACCACCACAATTCACGAGGCCCAAGATCAAAGCGCTTCAACCTGACGGAATTTCAAAGTTGATGATAAAACATATGGCTGATCCGGGAGTCGAGTATTAAAGTAAGGTCCTCAACCTATCGCTAGCCGCCCTAATAGTTCCCGAAGCCTCGAAGATGGGCCGGGTGGTCCCGCTGCTGAAATCTGGAAAGGATGCCAGCAAAGGTGCATCATATTGGCCGATCTCACCTCTATTACCAGTAGCAGAGATACTCGAGGTTTTGCTCCTCCCCAGCTTTGTCATCCAATTGCGGATTATAAACACGGGTTCCGGAAGCAGCATAGTACCACAACAGCACTGTCCGCCTTTTCCACATATATTAGCCGAGGACTCAGTCAGGACAAACCGTGCCACATAATAGTGATGGTAGCATTGGATCTGACCAATGCTTTTGATACGGTCAGCCATGCTAGGCTGTTCGAGGATATCGAGAATACTACCCTCCGGGCTAGTTTGAAACATTACGTCAGCTACTAAAACGTGTGGACGCCAGTCATACGTATAATTTACAAATAAGAATTCCAAAGGAGGGCTGATATCTTTGGAACTGTTTAACCTCTCCCTTTCTGCAATTCCACGGGCTCCCTAAGGCATTGAGATAGTAACGTACGCGGGTGAATGTACGCTCATGGCATCAGGTGAAACCATTGACAAAATTTGTGTCAGGCTAAATGCTTATCTCGGTGATCTTGTTGAATTCTTCCATCCGAGAAATATGAAAATATCCGCCATCAAGTCAACGGTTGAATGTATGAATGTACAGATCAATGGGTCAATAATTCCGACAAGGTATGACCTGTGGGGTTACATACGATAGCTTATATAAGTTGACCGCGCATGCCACAGCTATCTGCGATAAGATCAGTTGTGGGAAAAAGATCGTCAGGTCCTTAGCCGTCAGTACGGGTAAAGAAACCTTGTAAACCACATGCAACGCAATGGGTCGATCTGTGCTAAGCAATGTGACGCCAATATGGTTTGCAAACCTAAGTGATACGTAATGGAGATACATGAACACTTGTTACACTGCAACCCTGAGCACTCCAAGAGTATGTCTCCTTATGACTTCGGTGGATGACCTTGCCGGTGTTCAGTATATCCTTGGAGGCTAAAGGCAAAATCAGCAAAATCACAATCCCGCTCAAGAAAATATCTTCATAATCTTGAGGGAAAGAAGTTGAATGGTACAAAAGATAACCTCTAGATATTGAGGCATACAATGTAGATCGCGCATCATACATGACAGGTTGGTCGCCTCAATTCCTACTGGGCCAGGATCATAACATCTGCTCATCTATGCAACTGCCCAAGCCAAACTAACTCCTTTAATTTCTCGTTCATTAAGAAGTAATCCTATTCGAGTGACGTCATTGCTGAACTTGCATTTGGGAGCAAAGTCTGATCAATAAAATAACAAGTAAGAAAATATCAGTCAGCTGTACCGACCGAGATATACTCTCACCCACGCACCTAAAGAAAGAAGAAAACACAATACCTCTGACGTCTATAGGGTTTTTTTGATTTTTTGGGCAAATTTTCTTAGGTAGAAAGAACCCCCCCCAAAATAAAAGAATTGTACGGTCGTAAATAGGACCGCTTACTCAATATGTTGCCAAAAATGTAAAAACGATCCCAGGTGTTCCTTAAGTTGCACTCTTTCCACACTTTGTGTGGTACTCAAAAGGTACTCGAATGAAGGGTCGATGTTGTCAATATTCGGACATAATCCGATTCTATAAGAAATAATACGGTATACAACGTTTGGACCAAACCGGTTTCTCCCTATGAGGGTTATTATCTTACGTACAACCCAGTATGGTTGGTGCCGGCAGGTCTTTTTGGGGCTTTTGGACCATTATCTTAAGAAGTGTGGACTTGTCCCCGAAAAAATTGCAAACAGAACTTTTTGCAAAAAAATTTCAAAACTATCTGAGACGATCGTATGCAATGTTATGACTAATTCGGTTACTCCCTTCGAGATTGATCGTGCGCACCATATGCGAACATTTTTTAACTTTTGTGGGGGAGGTATCGGATGGAGTGCCAGATGAAAAGGTGCAGTGTGTCTGTCGTGCGGGCCTGTGACACATGCTGGGCAGATATTTTGAGCGTTGTCATCGATCTTTGCCCTATAGGAATTCAGACGGCTGCACCATCTCTAGCCTAGTTGAGCCAAAACTACCCTGGTTTATCGTGACAGCTGACACTCCTCAGCTGCGACAGATGGGGATGTTTGTGTGTGGCATCTGCGTCTGCATCCGTGTGAATACTACTTAACCTAAGGCTTGTTGATTGTCTCTTACAACGTTGGACCTCTGTCTCTCTAGATCATAAAGATCCCTCCTGGCATGCCTGGTTGGGGGTCTTATCCGTTTGGTGATTCGAATGGATCTCACAATAGCATGTACTTCAACGAAAGCATGCCATTCATTATGTTGCTGTACTGGAAGAATCTTTGACCCCTCATGTATTTCTCAGGGCGGTGTTCTGACAGGTTTGAATATTTTTCCATCGCCTTGAACTTATATTCGCTGACCAAACTGGCGCCGCATCAATCCCACGGCAGCGGGTTCTTTCGTACCGGATTGACCCGGAACAACACAAAATCATCGTTCCGGCCAGCGGCTGCTACCTCAGTATACATATGTTTGTATTTGTTTCGTTTTTCTGTGTTGGGAGCAGCATATCCCGGAATGCCTGCTCCGAATTTTTTTGGTCCGTGCCGGGACGGAGGGAAAGCCAGGACCAATATATCTGTGCTCAGTTTGTCACATCCGCATCTTCACCCACATCCAACCTCTGGTGAGATGCAACAGATGTCAGGAGTGGGTGCATCTAAGGGGTTGCTCTGGACTTGTCCACGTGAGGGACTACGACAGGGACTATGTTGCTGGGGACTGCGTGAACGCTGTCCCCAGTGAGTTGTCGTCGGATTACGAAACTCCCTCGTCGTCTGACTACGAAACTCCCCCGCATTCCCCTCGACAACAACCTCACACGCAGCCTTTAACACCAGACGTTGTTTCCCAATCCCAGAGAATGCATCCTTTTTGCAATTTAATTGCAATGGACTCCGAGGTAAGATCGATGAAATAGTGGACTTTATGAATCGGAAGAAGATCAAGGTCGCGTCGGTGGAGGAAACCATGCTGAACGACCACAGCTCAGTACGTTGTGATGGTTACAACATAATAAGGAAGGATCGCACCAGATGTGGAGGTGGGGGATTAGCTTTCCTTATGCACCAGTCTGTTCAATACAGACCTATCTCGCTTGAGCCTGCCTCTAATGACCCGTGGGCATGTATGGGGGTAGCAGTCAGGTGTGGAACTGCCGAGATAGAGTTGCTGAACGTATACATCCCGCCGAAAAATAGCTGTATCTCAGATTATAAGCCTGACATTAGCCCGCTTTTGGAAGGTCATAATCGTCTGGTCCTGGGGGACTTTAATGCGCATCATGGGATGTGGCATTCGGCCCTCGGAAACGACCAGAGAGGTACAGCGCTGGCTGAGCAGATTGACAGCTCTACGTTTTGCACGGTCAATGAGGACGCCCCTACCAGAATTAGAGGAGCGTGTCACAGTTCGCCAGATATAACCATCGTGTCACCTGGTCTGACAAATGACGTAACCTGGCAACCCATCATTTCCCTTGGATCAGACCATCTCCCCATAATTGTCTCCATCAGCAGACCACCCGATTTCATCACCTCTGAACGCCGCACATTCGTCAATCATGGGAAAGCTGATTGGCCGAGTTTCAGACAGTTCACCAATCACCGCTTCAGAGAATTGCCCAATCCTTCTGATGTACGGGTAGCGGAAAGGACGTTCCGAGACATCATCAATGCTGCAGCCGCTCGTCATATACATATGTACCTGCTGGTCGAATACCCGAAGTAAGACTAAATTTCCCAGCAGAGGCGACGGGATTAGCAAATGAGCGTGATTAGCTTCGTCGAACCAACCCCGACGACCCCAGAGTCAGGGAGCTGACACTGGAAGGCGAACATAAGCGGAACAAGTGGTTAAATCGTCTGAAGAGTTGCAACATTGGAGCCGGTATAAGTAAATTGTGGACAACGGTTAAGTCACTCTCGTACCCCGGAAGGAGGGATGACAGGACCTCAGTCACGTTTGGCGACGTTACGCTGACTGACCCGGAAAGGTGTGCAAGTTACTTCAATCGAATGTTTGTCGAGCACCTCGAGAGTGACAGGGCGAAGAGAAGAGTGTTCCTTCCGAGGATGTACCACCACAGTTTACAGTGGATGATGTTGCGAATGCCATCAGGAACGCTAAATCATCCAAAGCGCTGAGCCCTGACGTAATTTCCATGGTAATGTTGGAACAGCTGGATGAGCCGGGAGTAGAGTATCTCACTAAAGTTCTCAACCTGTCGCTAGCCACCCTTATTGTTCCCGAAGTCTGGAAAATGGGCAGGGTGGTCCCGCTACTGAAGCCAGGCAAGGATGCCAGCAAAGGTGAATCGTACAGGCCGATTTCGCTTTTGTAACCTGTAGCGAAGACCCCTGAGGCCTTAGTCCTCCCCAGCATTAGAAATAGCTATCAAGTTGCCGATCATCAACATGAATTCTGTAGCAGCACAGCACAAAAGCGCTGAACGCCATCTCCACACATATATGTCGAGGACTCAACCAGGAGCGGCCGTGTGATAGAACAGTGATGGTGGCGCTTGACTTATCAAAAGCCTTTGATACTGTCAAGCACTCCACGCTATTCGAGGACATTGAGCAGACAACCCTCCTGCCAAGTCTGAAACGTTGGATAATCAACTATATGTGTGGTCGCCAGTCGTACGTGGAATTCAGGAACAAGAAATCCAAGCCCCGTAGAGTGAAACAGGGAGTTCCCCAAGGAGGGGTGACATCTCCGGAACTGTTTAACCTCTACCTTTACTGTATACCGCCCCCTCCAGACGGCATTGAGATCGTAACGTATGCGGATGATTGTACGATCCTGGTGTCAGATACCTACCCTGATGACATCTGTGAGAGACTGAACTCCTTTTTAACCTATCTTACCACCTTTTTCCACGCGAGCAATATGCAGATATCCGCCACTAAATCGACGGCCACTCTGTTCACCACATGGACGCGCAGTATAGAAGAGAGTTGAATATCAGGGTCGATGATAGCAGAATTCCGACCTCAAACTGCCCCAAAATTCTAGGGGTCACATTCGACACCACTTTCACGTCGTCCGCGCATGCCACAGCTATCTGTGATAAACTGAAATGTAGGAACAAGGTCCTCAAGTCCCTAGCCGGCAGCACTTGGGGTGCAGATAAAGAAACCTTGTTGGCCACGTATAAAGCGATAGGTCGGTCTGTGGTAAGCTATGCGGCGCCAGTTTGGTCCCCGAATTTATGTGATACGGAGTGGGATAAGATTCAAATTTGTCAGAACGCCGCCCTGAGAACAGCAACAGGGTGCCTCCTCAAATCTACAGTGGACCATCTACATGAGGAGGCAAAGATTCTTCCAGTACGACAACATAATGAGATGCTATCGTTGCAGTACTTGTACGGGTGTTACCGTGAGAGCCATCCCAATCTCCATCTGCTGGCCACCGATACACCCAGGCATATTAAGAAGGATATTCATGCTCTAGAGACGACGGTCCAACAATATAGGAGAAAACTTCTAGATCAACAGGCATATCAGGCAAGTTTGAACAGCATTCACATGGACACAGTTGCTAAGACCATAAGCAATTATTGTGTGAATGCAGTCATCGGAGCACATCCCCCATCTATCGCAGCTGAAGAGCGTCAGCTACCACGACAAACCAGATTAGTTTTGGCTCAATTACGCTAGGGATATTGCAGCCGCCTAAATTCCTATTGGGCGGGAATCGATCGCACCGTGCAAGACATCTGCCTAGTATGCGGAATGGGCCCACACAATACTAAGCACCTATTCAACTGCCCCGGAGCCTACTCATCTGACTCCAGTGGATCTGTGGTTAAATCCCATCGAAGTAGCCAACTTCCTGGAACTGGAGATAGACCCAGAGCCAGATTGAACAGGAGAACGAATTTACAAACATAATAATAAAACACTGTTACAACAACAACAACAAACTGGCGCCGCATAGCTTACCATATACCGACCTATCGCGTTATATGTTTTTTTTTTTATCTGTACCCTAAATGCTGCCGGCTAGCTACTTCTGACCCTGGAGAGGACAAAAGCCTCAAGGGTCTATTTCTTATGGCCGATTCCGATGGTGTGTCTTAAGGCAGAGCAGTATTTTGGCAATCGTGTAAATTGTGATGTTGACTGGTCTGGAAATCGAAATCGGGCATTCAGGCTGTGATTATCATTGCACAACGATTCTATCATTCCCCAAAATGTCACCCTTTGTTTTGTTTATTGTAATACAAAAAAAAAAATGCAAATAAACAGTTTAGTGATAAGAATGTAAAAATAATGACACAATAACCAATACAAAAATAAGAAAACAACAACAACATACACACAATTCACACACATGTTGAACAAAATAAAAAATTAAAAAAAAAAAAACAAAACAACTTTTTTAAAATGAAAACAATATTATGCACTTCATGTCAGAGCTTATTGCAACAAATTACTAAATAATCTAAACATTTGGAAGAAAAATTGAAGGGCAAGGTTATGATGGCCTTCTAAAAATTAGACACTGGAATATTAAACTGTATCAAAAATAACAAAACTGTTTAAAACCAACATAGAATGCATTTAACCAATTTTTGATCAAAATCAGTAAATTTAATTTTATTTCACTTCATTAAATGATTGATTATTCAAAATACAGGTGTATCCAGCTTTGGTTTAATGTTTCCCCTATGCATAGCTAATAACTGAACTGATCATCAATATTCATTATGTTTTAAGTTATTCGGAGCTGAATTTCAAGTCGCATAAATGCTACAATTTGTGTATTGTTGTCACTGCTACTGCTAAGCGTCTCCTACTCTAGTATACAACGGATTACTATTACCGCTTTTATATTCGTTCATCCACTGACCAAAACAACAGGTTGTGAATGAAATTTGTTTTTATTAAATCTTCTGCAAATTTGAGTTAAAAAACGAATTATTCAAAATGAAATTGCTTTGGAATTTCATTAATTTTTTATAGTTCAAGTTTTTTATATCATGTGAAGATTTGAAACCATTCCGCAAACATAAATTTTTAAAGAATAATTTTTCAGGGACCTTTGAACCAATAAACGTGAATTTTTAAGGAATATTTTTGAGGGACCTTTGGAGCAATAAACGTGGATATTTTAAAAGAATATTTTTAAGGACATTTGGAGCAATAAACGTGGATTTTTTAAAGAATATTTTAAGGGACCTTTGGAGCAATAAACGTGGATTTTTTAAAGATTATTTTAAGGGACCTTTGGAGCAATAAACGTGGATTTTTTAAAGATTATTTTAAGGGACCTTTGGAGCAATAAACGTGGATTTTTTAAAGATTATTTTTTACAAGACCTTTGGAGCAATAAACGTGGATTTTTTAAAGATTATTTTTTACAAGACCTTTGGAAGCAGTAAACGTGGATTTTTTAAAGAATATTTTTTAAGGGACCTTTGGAGCAATAAACGTGGATTTTTTAAAGAATATTTTTTAAGGGACCTTTGGAGCAATAAACGTGGATTTTTTAAAGAATATTTTTTAAGGGACCTTTGGAGCAATAAACGTGGATTTTTTAAAGAATATTTTTTAAGGGACCTTTGGAGCAATGAATGTGGATTTTTTAAAAAATATTTTTAAGAGACCTTTGGTGCAATAAACGTGGATTTTTTAAAGAATATTTTTTAAGGGACCTTTGGAGCAATAAACGTGGATTTTTTAAAGAATATTTTTAAGGGACCTTTGGAGCAGTAAACGTGGATTTTTTAAAGAATATTTTTTAAGGGACCTTTGGAGCAATAAACGTGGATTTTTTAAAGAATATTTTTTAAGGGACCTTTGGAGCACTAAACGTGGATTTTTTAAAGAATATTTTTTAAGGGACCTTTGGAGCAATAAACGTGGATTTTTTAAAGAATGTTTTTTAAGGGACCTTTGGAGCAATAAACGTGGATTTTTTAAAGAATATTTTTAAGGGACCTTTGGAGCAGTAAACGTGGATTTTTTAAAGAATATTTTTAAGGGACCTTTGGAGCAATAAACGTGGATTTTTTAAAGAATATTTTTTAAGGGACCTTTGGAGCAATAAACGTGGATTTTTTAAAGAATATTTTTTAAGGGACCTTTGGAGCACTAAACGTGGATTTTTTAAAGAATATTTTTTAAGGGACCTTTGGAGCAATAAACGTGGATTTTTTAAAGAATGTTTTTTAAGGGACCTTTGGAGCAATAAACGTGGATTTTTTAAAGAATATTTTTAAGGGACCTTTGGAGCAGTAAACGTGGATTTTTTAAAGAATATTTTTAAGGGACCTTTGGAGCAATAAACGTGGATTTTTTAAAGAATATTTTTTAAGGGACCTTTGGAGCAATAAACGTGGATTTTTTAAAGAATATTTTTTAAGGGACCTTTGGAGCACTAAACGTGGATTTTTTAAAGAATATTTTTTAAGGGACCTTTGGAGCAATAAACGTGGATTTTTTAAAGGATATTTTTTAAGGGACCTTTGGAGCAATAAACGTGGTTTTTTTAAAGAATATTTTTTAAGGGACCTTTGGAGCAATAAACGTGGATTTTTTAAAGAATATTTTTTAAGGGACCTTTTGAGCAATAAACGTGGATTTTTTAAAGAATATTTTTAAGGGACCTTTGGAGCAATAAACGTGGATTTTTTAAAGAATATTTTTTTAAGGGACCTTTGGAGCAATAAACGTTGATTTTTTAAAGAATATTTTTAAGGGACCTTTGGAGCAATAAACGTGGATTTTTTAAAGAATATTTTTTAAGGGACCTTTGGAGCAATAAACGTGGATTTTTTAAAGAATATTTTTAAGGGACCTTTGGAGCAATAAACGTGGATTTTTTAAAGAATATTTTTAAGGGACCTTTGGAGCAATAAACGTGGATTTTTTAAAGAATATTTTTAAGGGACCTTTGGAGCAATAAACGTGGATTTTTTAAAGAATGTTTTTTAAGGGACCTTTGGAGCAATAAACGTGGATTTTTTAAAGAATATTTTTTAAGGGACCTTTGGATCAATAAACGTGGATTTTTTAAAGAATATTTGTTAAGGGTTCTTTGGAACAATAAACGTGGATTTTTTAAAGAATATTTGTTAAGGGTTCTTTGGAACAATAAACGTGGTTTTTTAAAGAATATTTGTTAAGGGTTCTTTGGAACAATAAACGTGGATTTTTTAAAGAATATTTGTTAAGGGTTCTTTGGAACAATAAACGTGGTTTTTTTAAAGAATATTTGTTAAGGGTTCTTTGGAACAATAAACGTGGTTTTTTTAAAGAATATTTGTTAAGGGTTCTTTGGAACAATAAACGTGGATTTTTTAAATAATATTTGTTAAGGGTTCTTTGGAACAATAATATTTTTTAAGGGACCTTTGGAGCAATAAACGTGGATTTTTTAAAGAATATTTGGATTTGGATCAATAAACGTGGATTTTTTAAAGAATATTTGGATTTGGATCAATAAACGTGGATTTTTTAAAGAATATTTGGATTTGGATCAATAAACGTGGATTTTTTAAAGAATATTTGTTAAGGGTTCTTTGGAACAATAAACGTGGATTTTTTAAATAATATTTGTTAAGGGTTCTTTGGAACAATAAACGTGGATTTTTTAAATAATATTTGTTAAGGGTTCTTTGGAACAATAAACGTGGATTTTTTAAATAATATTTGTTAAGGGTTCTTTGGAACAATAAACGTGGATTTTTTAAATAATATTTGTTAAGGGTTCTTTGGAACAATAATATTTTTTAAGGGACCTTTGGAGCAATAAACGTGGATTTTTTAAAGAATATTTGGATTTGGATTTTTTAAAGAATATTTTTTAAGGGACCTTTGGATCAATAAACGTGGATTTTTTAAAGAATATTTTTTAAGGGACCTTTGGAACAATAAACGTGGATTTTTTAAAGAATATTTGTTAAGGGTTCTTTGGAACAATAAACGTGGATTTTTTAAAGAATATTTGTTAAGGGTTCTTTGGAACAATAAACGTGGATTTTTTAAAGAATATTTGTTAAGGGTTCTTTGGAACAATAATATTTTTTAAGGGACCTTTGGAGCAATAAACGTGGATTTTTTAAAGAATATTTGGATTTGGATCAATAAACGTGGATTTTTTAAAGAATATTTTTAAGGGACCTTTGGAGCAATAAACGTGGATTTTTTAAAGAATATTTGTTAAGGGTTCTTTGGAACAATAAACGTGGATTTTTTAAAGAATATTTGTTAAGGGTTCTTTGGAACAATAAACGTGGATTTTTTAAAGAATATTTGTTAAGGGTTCTTTGGAACAATAATATTTTTTAAGGGACCTTTGGAGCAATAAACGTGGATTTTTCAAAGAATATTTGGATTTGGATCAATAAACGTGGATTTTTTAAAGAATATTTGGATTTGGATCAATAAACGTGGATTTTTTAAAGAATATTTGTTAAGGGTTCTTTGGAACAATAAACGTGGATTTTTTAAAGAATATTTGTTAAGGGTTCTTTGGAACAATAAACGTGGATTTTTTAAAGAATATTTGTTAAGGGTTCTTTGGAACAATAAACGTGGATTTTTTTAAATAATATTTGTTAAGGGTTCTTTGGAACAATAATATTTTTTAAGGGACCTTTGGAGCAATAAACGTGGATTTTTTAAAGAATATTTGGATTTGGATTTTTTAAAGAATATTTTTTAAGGGACCTTAGGATCAATAAACGTGGATTTTTTAAAGAATATTTTTTAAGGGACCTTTGGAACAATAAACGTGGATTTTTTAAAGAATATTTGTTAAGGGTTCTTTGGAACAATAAACGTGGATTTTTTAAATAATATTTGTTAAGGGTTCTTTGGAACAATAATATTTTTTAAGGGACCTTTGGAGCAATAAACGTGGATTTTTTAAAGAATATTTGGATTTGGATTTTTTAAAGAATATTTTTTAAGGGACCTTTGGATCAATAAACGTGGATTTTTTAAAGAATATTTTTTAAGGGACCTTTGGAACAATAAACTTGGATTTTTTAAAGAATATTTGTTAAGGGTTCTTTGGAACAATAAACGTGGATTTTTTAAAGAATATTTGTTAAGGGTTCTTTGGAACAATAAACGTGGATTTTTTAAAGAATATTTGTTAAGGGTTCTTTGGAACAATAATATTTTTTAAGGGACCTTTGGAGCAATAAACGTGGATTTTTTAAAGAATATTTGGATTTGGATCAATAAACGTGGATTTTTTAAAGAATATTTTTAAGGGACCTTTGGAGCAATAAACGTGGATTTTTTAAAGAATATTTTTAAGGGACCTTTGGAGCAATAAACGTGGATTTTTTAAAGAATATTTTTAAGGGACCTTTGGAGCAATAAACGTGGATTTTTTAAAGAATATTTTTAAGGGACCTTTGGAGCAATAAACGTGGATTTTTTAAAGAATATTTTTAAGGGACCTTTGGAGCAATAAACGTGGATTTTTTAAAGAATATTTTTAAGGGACCTTTGGAGCAATAAACGTGGATTTTTTAAAGAATATTTTTAAGGGACCTTTGGAGCAATAAACGTGGATTTTTTAAAGAATATTTTTTAAGGGACCTTTGGAACAATAAACTTGGATTTTTTAAAGAATATTTGTTAAGGGTTCTTTGGAACAATAAACGTGGATTTTTTAAAGAATATTTGTTAAGGGTTCTTTGGAACAATAAACGTGGATTTTTTAAAGAATATTTGTTAAGGGTTCTTTGGAACAATAATATTTTTTAAGGGACCTTTGTAGCAATAAACGTGGATTTTTTAAAGAATATTTGGATTTGGATCAATAAACGTGGATTTTTTAAAGAATATTTTTAAGGGACCTTTGGAGCAATAAACGTGGATTTTTTAAAGAATATTTGGATTTGGATCAATAAACGTGGATTTTTTAAAGAATATTTTTAAGGGACCTTTGGAGCAATAAACGTGGATTTTTTAAAGATTATTTTTAAGGGACCTTTGGAGCAATAAACGTGGATTTTTTAAAGAATATTTGGATTTGGATCAATAAACGTGGATTTTTTAAAGAATATTTTTAAGGGACCTTTGGAGCAATAAACGTGGATTTTTTAAAGAATATTTTTAAGGGACCTTTGGAGCAATAAACGTGGATTTTTTAAAGAATATTTTTAAGGGACCTTTGGAGCAATAAACGTGGATTTTTTAAAGAATATTTTTAAGGGACCTTTGGAGCAATAAACGTGGATTTTTTAAAGAATATTTTTATGGGACCTTTGGAGCAATAAACGTGGATTTTTTAAAGAATATTTTTAAGGGACCTTTGGAGCAATAAACGTGGATTTTTTAAAGAATATTTTTATGGGACCTTTGGAGCAATAAACGTGGATTTTTTAAAGAATATTTTTAAGGGACCTTTGGAGCAATAAACGTGGATTTTTTAAAGAATATTTTTAAGGGACCTTTGGAGCAATAAACGTGGATTTTTTAAAGAATATTTTTAAGGGACCTTTGGAGCAATAAACGTGGATTTTTTAAAGAATATTTTTAAGGGACCTTTGGAGCAATAAACGTGGATTTTTTAAAGAATATTTTTAAGGGACCTTTGGAGCAATAAACGTGGATTTTTTAAAGAATATTTTTAAGGGACCTTTGGAGCAATAAACGTGGATTTTTTAAAGAATATTTTTAAGGGACCTTTGGAGCAATAAACGTGGATTTTTTAAAGAATATTTTTAAGGGACCTTTGGAGCAATAAACGTGGATTTTTTAAAGAATATTTGGATTTGGATTTTTTAAAGAATATTTTTTAAGGGACCTTAGGATCAATAAACGTGGATTTTTTAAAGAATATTTTTTAAGGGACCTTTGGAACAATAAACGTGGATTTTTTAAAGAATATTTGTTAAGGGTTCTTTGGAACAATAAACGTGGATTTTTTAAATAATATTTGTTAAGGGTTCTTTGGAACAATAAACGTGGATTTTTTAAAGAATATTTGGATTTGGATTTTTTAAAGAATATTTTTTAAGGGACCTTTGGATCAATAAACGTGGATTTTTTAAAGAATATTTGGATTTGGATTTTTTAAAGAATATTTTTTAAGGGACCTTTGGATCAATAAACGTGGATTTTTTAAAGAATATTTGGATTTGGATTTTTTAAAGAATATTTTTTAAGGGACCTTTGGATCAATAAACGTGGATTTTTTAAAGAATATTTGGATTTGGATTTTTTAAAGAATATTTTTTAAGGGACCTTTGGAGCAATAAACGTGGATTTTTTAAAGAATATTTGGATTTGGATTTTTTAAAGAATATTTTTTAAGGGACCTTTGGATCAATAAACGTGGATTTTTTAAAGAATATTTTTTAAGGGACCTTTGGAACAATAAACTTGGATTTTTTAAAGAATATTTGTTAAGGGTTCTTTGGAACAATAAACGTGGATTTTTTAAAGAATATTTGTTAAGGGTTCTTTGGAACAATAAACGTGGATTTTTTAAAGAATATTTGTTAAGGGTTCTTTGGAACAATAATATTTTTTAAGGGACCTTTGGAGCAATAAACGTGGATTTTTTAAAGAATATTTGGATTTGGATCAATAAACGTGGATTTTTTAAAGAATATTTTTAAGGGACCTTTGGAGCAATAAACGTGGATTTTTTAAAGAATATTTTTAAGGGACCTTTGGAGCAATAAACGTGGATTTTTTAAAGAATATTTTTAAGGGACCTTTGGAGCAATAAACGTGGATTTTTTAAAGAATATTTTTAAGGGACCTTTGGAGCAATAAACGTGGATTTTTTAAAGAATATTTTTAAGGGACCTTTGGAGCAATAAACGTGGATTTTTTAAAGAATATTTTTAAGGGACCTTTGGAGCAATAAACGTGGATTTTTTAAAGAATATTTTTTAAGGGACCTTTGGAACAATAAACTTGGATTTTTTAAAGAATATTTGTTAAGGGTTCTTTGGAACAATAAACGTGGATTTTTTAAAGAATATTTGTTAAGGGTTCTTTGGAACAATAAACGTGGATTTTTTAAAGAATATTTGTTAAGGGTTCTTTGGAACAATAAACGTGGATTTTTTAAAGAATATTTGTTAAGGGTTCTTTGGAACAATAATATTTTTTAAGGGACCTTTGTAGCAATAAACGTGGATTTTTTAAAGAATATTTGGATTTGGATCAATAAACGTGGATTTTTTAAAGAATATTTTTAAGGGACCTTTGGAGCAATAAACGTGGATTTTTTAAAGAATATTTGGATTTGGATTTTTTAAAGAATATTTTTTAAGGGACCTTAGGATCAATAAACGTGGATTTTTTAAAGAATATTTTTTAAGGGACCTTTGGAACAATAAACGTGGATTTTTTAAAGAATATTTGTTAAGGGTTCTTTGGAACAATAAACGTGGATTTTTTAAATAATATTTGTTAAGGGTTCTTTGGAACAAAAATATTTTTTAAGGGACCTATGGAGCAATAAACGTGGATTTTTTAAAGAATATTTGGATTTGGATTTTTTAAAGAATATTTTTTAAGGGACCTTTGGATCAATAAACGTGGATTTTTTAAAGAATATTTTTTAAGGGACCTTTGGAACAATAAACTTGGATTTTTTAAAGAATATTTGTTAAGGGTTCTTTGGAACAATAAACGTGGATTTTTTAAAGAATATTTGTTAAGGGTTCTTTGGAACAATAATATTTTTTAAGGGACCTTTGGAGCAATAAACGTGGATTTTTTAAAGAATATTTGGATTTGGATCAATAAACGTGGATTTTTTAAAGAATATTTTTAAGGGACCTTTGGAGCAATAAACGTGGATTTTTTAAAGAATATTTTTAAGGGACCTTTGGAGCAATAAACGTGGATTTTTTAAAGAATATTTTTAAGGGACCTTTGGAGCAATAAACGTGGATTTTTTAAAGAATATTTTTAAGGGACCTTTGGAGCAATAAACGTGGATTTTTTAAAGAATATTTTTAAGGGACCTTTGGAGCAATAAACGTGGATTTTTTAAAGAATATTTTTAAGGGACCTTTGGAGCAATAAACGTGGATTTTTTAAAGAATATTTTTTAAGGGACCTTTGGAACAATAAACTTGGATTTTTTAAAGAATATTTGTTAAGGGTTCTTTGGAACAATAAACGTGGATTTTTTAAAGAATATTTGTTAAGGGTTCTTTGGAACAATAATATTTTTTAAGGGACCTTTGTAGCAATAAACGTGGATTTTTTAAAGAATATTTGGATTTGGATCAATAAACGTGGATTTTTTAAAGAATATTTTTAAGGGACCTTTGGAGCAATAAACGTGGATTTTTTAAAGAATATTTGGATTTGGATCAATAAACGTGGATTTTTTAAAGAATATTTTTAAGGGACCTTTGGAGCAATAAACGTGGATTTTTTAAAGAATATTTTTAAGGGACCTTTGGAGCAATAAACGTGGATTTTTTAAAGAATATTTGGATTTGGATCAATAAACGTGGATTTTTTAAAGAATATTTTTAAGGGACCTTTGGAGCAATAAACGTGGATTTTTTAAAGAATATTTTTAAGGGACCTTTGGAGCAATAAACGTGGATTTTTTAAAGAATATTTTTAAGGGACCTTTGGAGCAATAAACGTGGATTTTTTAAAGAATATTTTTAAGGGACCTTTGGAGCAATAAACGTGGATTTTTTAAAGAATATTTTTAAGGGACCTTTGGAGCAATAAACGTGGATTTTTTAAAGAATATTTTTAAGGGACCTTTGGAGCAATAAACGTGGATTTTTTAAAGAATATTTTTAAGGGACCTTTGGAGCAATAAACGTGGATTTTTTAAAGAATATTTTTAAGGGACCTTTGGAGCAATAAACGTGGATTTTTTAAAGAATATTTTTAAGGGACCTTTGGAGCAATAAACGTGGATTTTTTAAAGAATATTTTTAAGGGACCTTTGGAGCAATAAACGTGGATTTTTTAAAGAATATTTTTAAGGGACCTTTGGAGCAATAAACGTGGATTTTTTAAAGAATATTTTTAAGGGACCTTTGGAGCAATAAACGTGGATTTTTTAAAGAATATTTTTAAGGGACCTTTGGAGCAATAAACGTGGATTTTTTAAAGAATATTTTTAAGGGACCTTTGGAGCAATAAACGTGGATTTTTTAAAGAATATTTGGATTTGGATCAATAAACGTGGATTTTTTAAAGAATATTTTTAAGGGACCTTTGGAGCAATAAACGTGGATTTTTTAAAGAATATTTTTAAGGGACCTTTGGAGCAATAAACGTGGATTTTTTAAAGAATATTTTTAAGGGACCTTTGGAGCAATAAACGTGGATTTTTTAAAGAATATTTTTAAGGGACCTTTGGAGCAATAAACGTGGATTTTTTAAAGAATATTTTTAAGGGACCTTTGGAGCAATAAACGTGGATTTTTTAAAGAATATTTTTAAGGGACCTTTGGAGCAATAAACGTGGATTTTTTAAAGAATATTTTTAAGGGACCTTTGGAGCAATAAACGTGGATTTTTTAAAGAATATTTTTAAGGGACCTTTGGAGCAATAAACGTGGATTTTTTAAAGAATATTTTTAAGGGACCTTTGGAGCAATAAACGTGGATTTTTTAAAGAATATTTTTAAGGGACCTTTGGAGCAATAAACGTGGATTTTTTAAAGAATATTTTTAAGGGACCTTTGGAGCAATAAACGTGGATTTTTTAAAGAATATTTTTAAGGGACCTTTGGAGCAATAAACGTGGATTTTTTAAAGAATATTTTTAAGGGACCTTTGGAGCAATAAACGTGGATTTTTTAAAGAATATTTTTAAGGGACCTTTGGAGCAATAAACGTGGATTTTTTAAAGAATATTTTTAAGGGACCTTTGGAGCAATAAACGTGGATTTTTTAAAGAATATTTTTAAGGGACCTTTGGAGCAATAAACGTGGATTTTTTAAAGAATATTTTTAAGGGACCTTTGGAGCAATAAACGTGGATTTTTTAAAGAATATTTTTAAGGGACCTTTGGAGCAATAAACGTGGATTTTTTAAAGAATATTTTTAAGGGACCTTTGGAGCAATAAACGTGGATTTTTTAAAGAATATTTTTAAGGGACCTTTGGAGCAATAAACGTGGATTTTTTAAAGAATATTTTTAAGGGACCTTTGGAGCAATAAACGTGGATTTTTTAAAGAATATTTTTAAGGGACCTTTGGAGCAATAAACGTGGATTTTTTAAAGAATATTTTTAAGGGACCTTTGGAGCAATAAACGTGGATTTTTTAAAGAATATTTTTAAGGGACCTTTGGAGCAATAAACGTGGATTTTTTAAAGAATATTTTTAAGGGACCTTTGGAGCAATAAACGTGGATTTTTTAAAGAATATTTTTAAGGGACCTTTGGAGCAATAAACGTGGATTTTTTAAAGAATATTTTTAAGGGACCTTTGGAGCAATAAACGTGGATTTTTTAAAGAATATTTTTAAGGGACCTTTGGAGCAATAAACGTGGATTTTTTAAAGAATATTTTTAAGGGACCTTTGGAGCAATAAACGTGGATTTTTTAAAGAATATTTTTAAGGGACCTTTGGAGCAATAAACGTGGATTTTTTAAAGAATATTTGGATTTGGATCAATAAACGTGGATTTTTTAAAGAATATTTTTAAGGGACCTTTGGAGCAATAAACGTGGATTTTTTAAAGAATATTTTTAAGGGACCTTTGGAGCAATAAACGTGGATTTTTTAAAGAATATTTTTAAGGGACCTTTGGAGCAATAAACGTGGATTTTTTAAAGAATATTTTTAAGGGACCTTTGGAGCAATAAACGTGGATTTTTTAAAGAATATTTTTAAGGGACCTTTGGAGCAATAAACGTGGATTTTTTAAAGAATATTTTTAAGGGACCTTTGGAGCAATAAACGTGGATTTTTTAAAGAATATTTTTAAGGGACCTTTGGAGCAATAAACGTGGATTTTTTAAAGAATATTTTTAAGGGACCTTTGGAGCAATAAACGTGGATTTTTTAAAGAATATTTTTAAGGGACCTTTGGAGCAATAAACGTGGATTTTTTAAAGAATATTTTTAAGGGACCTTTGGAGCAATAAACGTGGATTTTTTAAAGAATATTTTTAAGGGACCTTTGGAGCAATAAACGTGGATTTTTTAAAGAATATTTTTAAGGGACCTTTGGAGCAATAAACGTGGATTTTTTAAAGAATATTTTTAAGGGACCTTTGGAGCAATAAACGTGGATTTTTTAAAGAATATTTGGATTTGGATCAATAAACGTGGATTTTTTAAAGAATATTTTTAAGGGACCTTTGGAGCAATAAACGTGGATTTTTTAAAGAATATTTTTAAGGGACCTTTGGAGCAATAAACGTGGATTTTTTAAAGAATATTTGGATTTGGATCAATAAACGTGGATTTTTTAAAGAATATTTTTAAGGGACCTTTGGAGCAATAAACGTGGATTTTTTAAAGAATATTTTTAAGGGACCTTTGGAGCAATAAACGTGGATTTTTTAAAGAATATTTTTAAGGGACCTTTGGAGCAATAAACGTGGATTTTTTAAAGAATATTTTTAAGGGACCTTTGGAGCAATAAACGTGGATTTTTTAAAGAATATTTTTAAGGGACCTTTGGAGCAATAAACGTGGATTTTTTAAAGAATATTTTTAAGGGACCTTTGGAGCAATAAACGTGGATTTTTTAAAGAATATTTTTAAGGGACCTTTGGAGCAATAAACGTGGATTTTTTAAAGAATATTTTTAAGGGACCTTTGGAGCAATAAACGTGGATTTTTTAAAGAATATTTTTAAGGGACCTTTGGAGCAATAAACGTGGATTTTTTAAAGAATATTTTTAAGGGACCTTTGGAGCAATAAACGTGGATTTTTTAAAGAATATTTTTAAGGGACCTTTGGAGCAATAAACGTGGATTTTTTAAAGAATATTTTTAAGGGACCTTTGGAGCAATAAACGTGGATTTTTTAAAGAATATTTTTAAGGGACCTTTGGAGCAATAAACGTGGATTTTTTAAAGAATATTTGGATTTGGATCAATAAACGTGGATTTTTTAAAGAATATTTTTAAGGGACCTTTGGAGCAATAAACGTGGATTTTTTAAAGAATATTTTTAAGGGACCTTTGGAGCAATAAACGTGGATTTTTTAAAGAATATTTTTAAGGGACCTTTGGAGCAATAAACGTGGATTTTTTAAAGAATATTTTTAAGGGACCTTTGGAGCAATAAACGTGGATTTTTTAAAGAATATTTTTAAGGGACCTTTGGAGCAATAAACGTGGATTTTTTAAAGAATATTTTTAAGGGACCTTTGGAGCAATAAACGTGGATTTTTTAAAGAATATTTTTAAGGGACCTTTGGAGCAATAAACGTGGATTTTTTAAAGAATATTTTTAAGGGACCTTTGGAGCAATAAACGTGGATTTTTTAAAGAATATTTTTAAGGGACCTTTGGAGCAATAAACGTGGATTTTTTAAAGAATATTTTTAAGGGACCTTTGGAGCAATAAACGTGGATTTTTTAAAGAATATTTTTAAGGGACCTTTGGAGCAATAAACGTGGATTTTTTAAAGAATATTTTTAAGGGACCTTTGGAGCAATAAACGTGGATTTTTTAAAGAATATTTTTAAGGGACCTTTGGAGCAATAAACGTGGATTTTTTAAAGAATATTTTTAAGGGACCTTTGGAGCAATAAACGTGGATTTTTTAAAGAATATTTTTAAGGGACCTTTGGAGCAATAAACGTGGATTTTTTAAAGAATATTTTTAAGGGACCTTTGGAGCAATAAACGTGGATTTTTTAAAGAATATTTTTAAGGGACCTTTGGAGCAATAAACGTGGATTTTTTAAAGAATATTTTTTAAGGGACCTTTGGAGCAATAAACGTGGATTTTTTAAAGAATATTTTTAAGGGACCTTTGGAGCAATAAACGTGGATTTTTTAAAGAATATTTTTAAGGGACCTTTGGAGCAATAAACGTGGATTTTTTAAAGAATATTTTTTAAGGGACCTTTGGAGCAATAAACGTGGATTTTTTAAAGAATATTTTTAAGGGACCTTTGGAGCAATAAACGTGGATTTTTTAAAGAATATTTTTAAGGGACCTTTGGAGCAATGAACGTGGATTTTTTAAAGAATATTTTTAAGGGACCTTTGGAGCAATGAACGTGGATTTTTTAAAGAATATTTTTAAGGGACCTTTGGAGCAATGAACGTGGATTTTTTAAAGATTATTTTTAAGGGACCTTTGGAGCAATGAACGTGGATTTTTTAAAGAATATTTTTAAGGGACCTTTGGAGCAATGAACGTGGATTTTTTAAAGAATATTTTTAAGGGACCTTTGGAGCAATGAACGTGGATTTTTTAAGGGACCTTTGGAGCAATCAACGTGGATTTTTTACAGAATATTTTTTAAGGGACCTTTGGAGCAATAAACTTGGATTTTTTAAAGAATATTTTTAAGGGACCTTCGGAGCAATAAACGTGGATTTTTTAAAGAATATTTTTTAAAGGGGCATTTGGAGCAATAAACGTGGATTTTTTAAAGAATATTTTTTAAAGGGGCATTTGGAGCAATAAACGTGGATTTTTTAAAGAATATTTTTTAAAGGGGCATTTGGAGCAATAAACGTGGATTTTTTAAAGAATATTTTTTAAAGGGGCATTTGGAGCAATAAACGTGGATTTTTTAAAGAATATTTTTTAAAGGGGCATTTGGAGCAATAAACGTGGATTTTTTAAAGAATATTTTTTAAAGGGGCATTTGGAGCAATAAACGTGGATTTTTTAAAGAATATTTTTTAAAGGGGCATTTGGAGCAATAAACGTGGATTTTTTAAAGAATATTTTTTAAGGGGGCATTTGGAGCAATAAACGTGGATTTTTTAAAGAATATTTTTTAAAGGGGCATTTGGAGCAATAAACGTGGATTTTTTAAAGAATATTTTTTAAAGGGGCATTTGGAGCAATAAACGTGGATTTTTTAAAGAATATTTTTTAAAGGGGCATTTGGAGCAATAAACGTGGATTTTTTAAAGAATATTTTTTAAAGGGGCATTTGGAGCAATAAACGTGGATTTTTTAAAGAATATTTTTTAAAGGGGCATTTGGAGCAATAAACGTGGATTTTTTAAAGAATATTTTTTAAAGGGGCATTTGGAGCAATAAACGTGGATTTTTTAAAGAATATTTTTTAAAGGGGCATTTGGAGCAATAAACGTGGATTTTTTAAAGAATATTTTTTAAAGGGGCATTTGGAGCAATAAACGTGGATTTTTTAAAGAATATTTTTTAAAGGGGCATTTGGAGCAATAAACGTGGATTTTTTAAAGAATATTTTTGAAGAGTTTCAGCTCTAAATATTTTTTTACTTATTTTAGGTCTGATTTATTTAACCATATCTCGTATCCAGAAGTGATATCACGAATATTATTGGATCAATGATCGACATGGACTTTGTTTGTTGTCGCATTGATGTTACACTCAACTGTAACAAGAAGAAAAAATAAGGAACAATTGCCTTTTATAAAAAGAAAAACACAATGAACGATAAAGGAGGTTATTTACACTTGTTGTTGTCGTTGTTATTGTATGTTTGAGGTTTATCTTGTAAATGTGTTTGGGGATTTCTACAGCGTTCTTGGTTACAGGGAGCGGGTTAGAATATAACATTTGAATTTCGAGAGATTATCCATATTTAGAATGCCAATCTAATTCTTTGCCTGTCTGAGCGTAATCTCTTTTGCGTAGTAATTTTTCGGTGGAATTTTCCGTACCCTGACATGATGATGATACGTCACTTGTGCAATGAAATCACACTGGACACGCGTTTGTTAAGTGATCACCGATCATCATCACAATCAACCAGCCAACCGACCAGCCAAAGCAGTCACTCGCCCAGCTGCGCTAATGATGAACGATTTCGCTTTCATTTTATTTAATTATTTTTTTTTTCTTTTTTCTGTTGGCAAAAATTATGGATGAATGATCGGCTGGCCCCAAAAATTTGCTTCTTCTACCAGCGAGCACACGCTCTCGTACATATACATGTGTATATGTACATATGTATATGATATGTATTCTACGAAAAAATTACTTACGTATCTGTTCTAGGTAATGTCGAGTCGATGCTCGACTTGTTTGGTAGATATTTTAACGATTTGTTTATATTGTATAATATTTTTATTTATTATTTGTTGTTTTGTTTTTGTCGCATGGTTCTGCTAACAATGACAATTTTACTTCCTCCGTATCTTCCCACCCCACACCTAGTGCGGATAATGGTGTTGTGGGATTTGCTTCTATCAGATTTGTTTTTTTTTCATTCTAAAACAAATACTCATTGCTTAATTTTTTGCTACTTAATTGTGGGAGGTTTAACAAAAATTTATAGTATTCAATGTTGTTCTTCATGTTCACAGTGGGGGAACATACAAATGTTGAATTATAACAAAAAGGTTCATATTTTTACTCTTTATCGGACTCTTAATTGCTAACTGGTGTCATATTCCACTTAGATATTATTGTGAATTTTTCTCAGTGCTTGACATTTAATTTGCCCCACTGTATAGCTTTTTTTGGCTAAATGAAAAGTTAATTTGTTAACATGGCAAACAAATAGTTGGCGTGTGACAAAAATAACAAATTTAATTTATCTCTCAAACAATGTCGACAATGAAATAAGTGAAACATACCGTGGGTGGTGGGAAAGACTTTGGCGGTACCCTATAACAAAAACATACACAAACACGAACTATAGCTCGTCGTCTGTAGAGACGACCTTAAGTTTGTCTATAGAGACGACTATTATCTCGCCTTTAGACAACTTTTAGCTTTACCTCGTCTATATTGAACTTTCAGCCTTAGCTCGTCTATAAAAAACTATAGAGTCGACCTTTAGCTCGTCTACAGAGACGACCTTTAGCTAGTCTACAGAGACGACCTTTAGCTCGTCTATAGAGACGACCTTTAGCTCGTCTATAGAGACGACCCTTAACTCGTCTATAGAGACGACCTTTAGCTCGTCTATAGAGACGACCTTTAGCTCGTCTATAGAGACGACCTTTAGCTCGTCTATAGAGACGACCTTTAGCTCGTCTATAGGGACGACCTTTAGCTCGTCTATAGGGACGACCTTTAGCTCGTCTATAGAGACGACCTTTAGCTCGTCTATAGAGACGACCTTTAGCTCGTCTATAGAGACGACCTTTAGCTCGTCTATAGAGACGACCTTTAGCTCGTCTATAGAGACGACCTTTAGCTCGTCTATAGAGACGACCTTTAGCTCGTCTATAGAGACGACCTTTAGCTCGTCTATAGAGACGAACTTTAGCTCGTCTATAGAGACGACCTTAAGCTCGTCTATAGAGACGACCTTAAGCTCGTCTATACAGACGACCTTAATCTCGTCTATAGAGACGACCTTTAGCTCGTCTATAGAGACGACCTTTAGCTCGTCAATAGAGACGACCTTAAGCTCGTCTATAGAGACGACCTTAAGCTCGTCTATAGAGACGACCTTAAGCTCGTCAATAGAGACGACCTTTAGCTCGTCTATAGAGACGACCTTTAGCTCGTCAATAGAGACGACCTTTAGCTCGTCTATAGAGACGACCTTTAGCTCGTCTATAGAGACGACCTTTAGCTCGTCAATAGAGACGACCTTTAGCTCGTCTATAGAGACCACCTTTAGCTCGTCTATAGAGACGACCATTGGGTCGTCTATAGAGACGACCTTTAATTCGTCTACAGAGACGACCTTTAGCTCGTCTATAGAGACGACCTTAAGCTCGTCTATACAGACGACCTTAATCTCGTCTATAGAGACGACCTTTAGCTCGTCTATAGAGACGACCTTTAGCTCGTCTATAGAGACGACCTTAAGCTCGTCTATAGAGACGACCTTAAGCTCGTCTATAGAGACGACCTTAAGCTCGTCAATAGAGACGACCTTTAGCTCGTCTATAGAGACGACCTTTAGCTCGTCAATAGAGACGACCTTTAGCTCGTCTATAGAGACGACCTTTAGCTCGTCTATAGAGACGACCTTTAGCTCGTCAATAGAGACGACCTTTAGCTCGTCTATAGAGACCACCTTTAGCTCGTCTATAGAGACGACCATTGGGTCGTCTATAGAGACGACCTTTAATTCGTCTACAGAGACGACCTTTAGCTCGTCTATAGAGACCACCTTTAGCTCGTCTATAGAGACGACCATTGGGTCGTCTATAGAGACGACCTTTAATTCGTCTATAGAGACGACCTTTAATTCGTCTATAGAGACGACCTTAAGCTCGTCTATAGAGACGACCTTAAGCTCGTCTATAGAGACGACCTTAAGCTCGTCTATAGAGACGACCTTAAGCTCGTCTATAGAGACGACCTTAAGCTCGTCTATAGAGACGACCTTAAGCTCGTCTATAGAGACGACCTTAAGCTCGTCTATAGAGACGACCTTAAGCTCGTCTATAGAGACGACCTTAAGCTCGTCTATAGAGACGACCTTAAGCTCGTCTATAGAGACGACCTTAAGCTCGTCTATAGAGACGACCTTAAGCTCGTCTATAGAGACGACCTTAAGCTCGTCTATAGAGACGACCTTAAGCTCGTCTATAGAGACGACCTTAAGCTCGTCTATAGAGACGACCTTATGCTCGTCTATAGAGACGACCTTAAGCTCGTCTATAGAGACGACCTTATGCTCGTCTATAGAGACGACCTTAAGCTCGTCTATAGAGACGACCTTAAGCTCGTCTATAGAGACGACCTTAAGCTCGTCTATAGAGACGACCTTAAGCTCGTCTATAGAGACGACCTTAAGCTCGTCTATAGAGACGACCTTAAGCTCGTCTATAGAGACGACCTTAAGCTCGTCTATAGAGACGACCTTAAGCTCGTCTATAGAGACGACCTTAAGCTCGTCTATAGAGACGACCTTAAGCTCGTCTATAGAGACGACCTTAAGCTCGTCTATAGAGACGACCTTAAGCTCGTCTATAGAGACGACCTTAAGCTCGTCTATAGAGACGACCTTAAGCTCGTCTATAGAGACGACCTTAAGCTCGTCTATAGAGACGACCTTAAGCTCGTCTATAGAGACGACCTTAAGCTCGTCTATAGAGACGACCTTAAGCTCGTCTATAGAGACGACCTTTAGCTCTTCTATAGAGACGACCTTTAGCTCGTCTATAGAGATGACCTTTAGCTCGTCTATAGAGACGACCTTTAGCTCGTCTATAGAGACGACCTTTAGATCGTCTATAGAGACGACCTTTAGCTCGTCTATAGAGACGACCTTTAGCCCTTAATTGCATGATTTTTTCTTTCTTGGCGAAATTAATGGAGGTGATAGATTTCAAGCTCCTAATTACGGAAAAAATAGTTAAAAATTTTTAGTATGTATTTTTAGTATAATCTAAACAAAATACGAAATTTTTCAAAATATTTCGTCATGTAATATTTTCTATACTTTACGAATTTTTCTTCAAGTATTATTTTAAAAAAATCATAAACCCTCTTTACTAACGGTATTTCAACTCATTATCACTTTTAAATCTCCAGAATTTTTAATATAAAAAAAATAAAATAAATATTAAATAATATTTTTTGACGTTTTATTTTCAAACAGCGGATTTTTATCTTTAGGCTCATTTTACTGTTAGTTACAGTTGCTCTTTTGAACAGTTATATATTTTTTTCTATGCAGTGGACCTTAAAAAGATACCTTGACACGATAAACATAGAATAAACTTGTCCTTTTATATATTTTTTTGGGATTTAATGAAATGATGGAAATTTCCATCTATATGCAAAGAAGGGTTAGCTCGTCTATAGAGATGACCTTTAGCTCGTCTATAGAGACGACCTTTAGCTCGTCTATAGAGATGACCTTTAGCTCGTCTATAGAGACGACCTTTAGCTCGTCTATAGAGACGACCTTTAGCTCGTCTATAGAGACGACCTTTAGCTCGTCTATAGAGACGACCTTTAGCTCGTCTATAGAGACGACCTTTAGCTCGTCTATAGAGACGACCTTTAGCTCGTCTATAGAGACGACCTTTAGCTCGTCTATAGATATGACCCTTAGCTCGTCTATAGAGACGACCTTAAGCTCGTCTATAGAGACGACCTTAAGCTCGTCTATAGAGACGACCTTAAGCTCGTCTATAGAGACGACCTTAAGCTCTTCTATAGAGACGACCTTTAGCTCGTCTATAGAGACGACATTTAGCCTGTCTATAGAGACGACATTTAGCTCGTCTATGGAGACGACCTTTAGCTCGTCTATAGAGACGACCTTTAGCTCGTCTATGGAGGCGACCTTTAGCTCGTCTATAGAGACGATCTTTAGCTCGTCTATGGAGACGACCTTTAGCTCGTCTTTAGAGACGACCTTTAGCTCGTCTATAGAGACGACCTTTAGCGCGTCTATAGAGGCGACCTTTAGCTCGTCTATGGAGACGACCTTTAGCTCGTCTATGGAGACGACCTTTAGCTCGTCTATAGAGACGACCTTTAGCTCGTCTATAGAGACGACCGTTAGCTCGTCTATAGAGGCGACCTTTAGCTCGTCTATAGAGACGACCTTTAGCTCGTCTATAGAGACGACCTTTAGCTCGTCTATAGAGATAAACTTTAGGTCTTCTATAGGCACTACCTCATTTCTTTATATTATTTTTTGTTAATAATTATTAAAAACAAGTTAAAAAGTATCAGTCGGCTTTGCCGACAGAGATATACCCTCAGCCTGTGCAAATTAAAACACTTTTTTTCACAAAAAACTTATGTGAACCGACAAAAATGTTGATTAGGATTAAAGTTCAAAAATTTTGCTGAAAAGGTACTTAAAGGAATGGACCGACATAGACCATGGGGTGCCATAGGGGGTTTTTTACCCTTCGGGCTGTTTTCTCAAGAAGTATGGACTTGCCCCTGAAACAACTTTTACCATCGTAATTGGGGCAGCGAATGTAAGTTGCTTCAACAAAAATCAAAGTGATTCAATAGCAGGTCTTAAAGTGAACTTATCCAAAATGTTGTGTGGGAGGTACGGGATGGAGTGGACAAATATAGTCCATATGCGAACCTGATCTATATCTGGTAGATATTATGAGAATGTGTAAAGTATGGACCAAATCGGTCACTCCCATCAAGAGTTATCGTGCCCACAATTTTTCCGAATATTTTTGAACTTTTGTGGGGTAGGTACCTGAAGGAGTGGACCGATATGGCTTATCTACGAACTTAAACTAAGTTTGGAAACAATATTACGAAGGCCAAATTTTGGCCGGAACCGGCATTTCCGTTCGAGAATTATCTTGCGGTTGCACCCATGAACATGGTGTCATAGGGTTTGTTTTTCAACTTTCAGGCTATTTTTTCAGGAAGTATGGACTTGCCCCTGAGGAAACTTGTACCTTCGTATAGGGGACAATGAATACAAGATTGTACAACAAAAACCAAGGCGATTCGAGAGCAGGTCCTAAACTGAACTTTTCCGAAATTTTGTGTGGGAGGTACTGGAAGGAGTTTACCGATTGAGTCCATATTGGAACCTCATCTAAGTCTGGTAGAAATTTCATAATGTGCAAAGTATGGACCAAATCGGTTACTCCCTTCAAGAGTTGTCGTACGCACAAATTTTCCGAACATTTTCGAACTTCTGTGGGGGAGGTACCGGAAGGAGTGGACCGATATAATCCATCTTTGAACTTGAAATATGCTTGGACAAAATATTACGAAGGCCAAATTTTAAACCAAATCGGTTGATCCGTTCGAGAGTTATCTTGCGCACCAACCACTACACACGGTGTCATAGGGTTTTTTGTAACTTTCAGGCTATTTTCTCAGGAAGTATGGACTTGCCCCTAATGAAACTTACAGCGTCGTATAGAGGACAGCGAATACAACTTGCTTAAACAAAAATCAAAGCGATTCGAGACCAGGTCCTAAACTGAACTTTTCCGAAATTTTGTGTGGGAGGTACCCGAAGGAGTGGACCGATTGAGTCCATATTGGAACCTGATCTAAGTTTGGTAGAAATTACACGATGTGGAAAGTATGGAACAAATCGGTTATTCCCTACAAGAGTTATCGTGCGCACAAGTTTTGCGACAATTTTTGAACATTTGTGGGGGAGGTACCTGAAGGAGTGGACCTATTTGGCCCATCTTCGAACTTAAATCGAATCTGGACAAAATATTTCGATACCCAAAATTTGAACCGAATCGATTGATCCGTTCGAGAGTTATCGTGCGCACCAGCCAGACAGACCGACAGACAGACAGACAGACAGACGGACGGACATTGCTAGATCTACTCAAAATTGTCTGAAACGAATATCGTACAAACATACTTGGGGTCTAAAACCATTATTTTCATGAGGCACATTTTTGGTCGTATCAAAGTGTAAATACCCTCTTTAGCCTAAAGGCTGAGGGTATAATAAACAATTTTATTACACATCTTAAGTGAATAAACCTCACATAGAAATGGAATTGTGAAAAATCCGGTTGAAGTCTCACAAAAGACCGTGCATGCGTTCAGCACATGACATGATTGTGCATATTTTTGCGTGTAGCTTTAATTTTTTATAGCGATTGGTTAATAGGCTGAATCATCCAAGCATCCATTCAACGACCACAGGATGGCAGAAGTTCATTCACTTTGGTTTTCAGTTTAAATAAAATTCGCACAAGAAATGTGTGTTTGAAATGCAGAATATTTAAACGCATTTTTTTCATTCACGAGAGACCGGAATAAAACAAAACAAACCGGAGAAGGAAAACGTGTAACCCCATAAGACCTGATAACCTAATTTCCTATTGAAAACAACTTCCCCTTTTGTTTTATTGTCGATTAAGTTATTGGGTTGTAGAACTTTTATTCCAAGTTCAGATTTTACACGAATAAATGAAGGCAGGCAACTGCATTTTTGTTTATTTAACGTTCGCATTTATTTATTATACATTCATATGTACGTTTGTTGTTACTTTTATTTGTTTATAGATAAGTTTATTTGTCTTTTAACCCGGAGGTTTGTTTATTTAATTTTGTTACTGTGCTTACAACAAAATTGAATTCTAAACCGCTGACATTTGGTTATTACACTGGATTACAAAGGTGTGATGACAACCCTACACAAACCTCAAAAATATATTTTAAAACCAAGTTTATAGATTGGATAGTCCTTCTAGGATTATTCACTATTATGAGTCCGCTGATACATATTTATAAGTACCTACAATAATTATCCCAAAATTAAGTTCATTTCCCCCGATACCATTTGTTTTTGTAAATATGCATATTTTTTTTTAATTAATCGGTTTGTTTATTTCCTAAGGTGACAGTTCATTGCTTCGCATGAACGTTTCCCAAATATTCCTTTGCTTTTGTTGTTTGCTGTGGAGTTTTTTTTTTTTTTGCAGCCATAATTTCTAGAAGAGTGAGTGTGAATATGAATCCGTTGATGATGATAACGTAAATATGAAAAATTCAAATAATACCACATTCAATAAAAATAGACAAAATAACATTAAAATAATAATAAAAATAATGCAAAAGTGATAAGAGAGTCGTTCTGACTTGCCTGGAGATTAAATGGTTTGCCGACATTGACGTCATAAAGCAAATTAAATTAATTCAAAACTCTATTTAAACTGTAATAAATTAAACTGCGAGAGACAAAAAGTAAAAATATTTGTTTATTTTTATCAGTTGCTTCCTTATTTTGTGCAATTCTTATACGAGGGATGTATTAATAATTTAATAAATTATTTTAAAAAAAAAATAATAAATAATTGATTGATAATAAACTAAATAAAATTTGTATTCTGTTTATGGGGCCAGAAATTTTCAGTCCATGTGTTGCCTATTTCCAAACATTGAAAAGATCATCTCATGCTAAGGCAACTTTTCTATATACAATTTTGAAATAGATAGCTGCAAGGCAAACCCGATCGTTAATGTCGCCAAGTCCTTCAAATCACTTGGCAACACCTTACAAAGCCGCATTTATATACTATTTTCAAATTTACCACATTTTTTTTTACTCTCCATACCACACCTCGTAAATTTTGTGTGTGGGTTTTTTTATTTATTATAAAATTGAACGAAACAATTTCTATTGCCCTCTAATACAAATGAAGAAATTCTTTTAATTCGTTGTGGCGACATTGAGTCTGGTGTTGAATTTTTTTTTTCAATTTTTTTCGGTAATTTATGTCTGTTTTTTATACATGTTTATTTTCGAATTTTTGGTGGGTAGATTATAAAACAAATTTTGAAAAAAAAAATAATACACATTTTGGTAGTTACTTGGTTATATTGTGGATGATTGTTTTGCTTTTTTGCGTATTTAGTTTCTTATCACAATGATTGACTATTAAATTATCTTCATGAAATCATACGATTTAAAGAAATACATTGTTATTTGTTTTGTAAAAACACGCTTTTATTTATTGGCTATTCTGAATTATATAGGTTTCTTTAAGTATCAGACATTATAAATTTTAATTTTAATGATTTTGCATTAGTTAACAATTGTGTGATGGCGCCAAGTTATAGACATAGTAACAAAATGTGGTCACTTTTAAACAACGAGGGTTGCTTAAAGAGTTTGGGAAATATATAATATTATATATTATATTATAGGCGAGCTAAAGGTCGTTTTTATAGACGAGCTAAAGGTCGTCTTTATAGACGAGCTAAAGGTCGTCTTTATAGACGAGCTAAAGGTCGTCTTTATAGACGAGCTAAAGGTCGTCTCTGTAGACGAGCTAGGTCGTGTTTATTGACGAGCTAAAGGTCGTCTTTATAGACGAGCTAAAGGTCGTCTTTATAGACGAGCTAAAGGTCGTCTTTATAGACGAGCTAAAGGTCGTCTTTATAGACGAGCTAAAGGTCGTCTTTATAGACGAGCTAAAGGTCGTCTTTATAGACGAGCTAAAGGTCGTCTCTATAGACGAGCTAAAGGTCGTCTTTATAGACGAGCTAAAGGTCGTCTTTATAGACGAGCTAAAGGTCGTCTTTATAGACGAGCTAAAGGTCGTCTCTGTAGACGAGCTAGATGTCGTCTCTATAGACGAGCTAGATGTCGTCTCTATAGACGAGCTAAAGGTCGTGTTTATTGACGAGCTAAAGGTCGTCTTTATAGACGAGGTAAAGGTCGTCTTTATAGACGAGCTAAAGGTCGTCTTTATAGACGAGCTAAAGGTCGTCTTTATAGACGAGCTAAAGGTCGTCTTTATAGACGAGCTAAAGGTTGTCTTTATAGACGAGCTAAAGGTCGTCGAGCTAAAGGTCGTCTCTATAGACGAGCTAAAGGTCGTCTTTATAGACGAGCTAAAGGTCGTCTTTATAGACGAGCTAAAGGTCGTCTTTATAGACGAGCTAAAGGTCGTCTTTATAGACG
This sequence comes from Musca autumnalis, assembly GCF_047663935.1. Taxonomy (NCBI): domain Eukaryota; kingdom Metazoa; phylum Arthropoda; class Insecta; order Diptera; family Muscidae; genus Musca; species Musca autumnalis. The sequence goes on from NW_027411755.1 coordinate 243,259,475, forward strand.
AGCTAAAGGTCGTCTTTATAGACGAGCTAAAGGTCGTCTTTATAGACGAGCTAAAGGTCGTCTTTATAGACGAGCTAAAGGTTGTCTTTATAGACGAGCTAAAGGTCGTCGAGCTAAAGGTCGTCTCTATAGACGAGCTAAAGGTCGTCTTTATAGACGAGCTAAAGGTCGTCTCTATAGACGAGCTAAAGGTCGTCTCTATAGACGAGCTAAAGGTCGTCTCTATAGACGAGCTAAAGGTCGTCTCTATAGACGAGCTAAAGGTCGTCTTTATAGACGAGCTAAAGGTCGTCTCTATAGACGAGCTAAAGGTCGTCTCTATAGACGAGCTAAAGGTCGTATTTATAGACGAGCTAAAGGTCGTCTCTATAGACGAGCTAAAGGTCGTCTCTATAGACGATCTAAAGGTCGTCTTTATAGACGAGTTAAAGGTCGTCTTTATAGACGAGCTAAAGGTCGTCTTTATAGACGAGCTAAAGGTCGTCTTTATAGACGAGCTAAAGGTCGTCTTTATAGACGAGCTAAAGGTTGTCTTTATAGACGAGCTAAAGGTCGTCGAGCTAAAGGTCGTCTCTATAGACGAGCTAAAGGTCGTCTTTATAGACGAGCTAAAGGTCGTCTTTATAGACGAGCTAAAGGTCGTCTTTATAGACGAGCTAAAGGTTGTCTTTATAGACGAGCTAAAGGTCGTCTTTATAGACGAGCTAAAGGTCGTCTTTATAGACGAGCTAAAGGTCGTCTCTATAGACGAGCTAAAGGTCGTCTCTATAGACGAGCTAAAGGTCGTCTCTATAGACGAGCTAAAGGTCGTCTTTATAGACGAGCTAAAGGTCGTCTCTATAGACGAGCTAAAGGTCGTCTCTATAGACGAGCTAAAGGTCGTATTTATAGACGAGCTAAAGGTCGTCTCTATAGACGAGCTAAAGGTCGTCTCTATAGACGATCTAAAGGTCGTCTTTATAGACGAGTTAAAGGTCGTCTTTATAGACGAGCTAAAGGTCGTCTCTATAGACGAGCTAAAGGTCGTCTCTATAGACGAGCTAAAGGTCGTATTTATAGACGAGCTAAAGGTATCTTTATAGACGTCTTTATAGACGAGCTAAAGGTCGTCTTTATAGACGAGCTAAAGGTCGTCTTTATAGACGAGCTAAAGGTTGTCTTTATAGACGAGCTAAAGGTCGTCTTTATAGACGAGCTAAAGGTCGTCGAGCTAAAGGTCGTCTCTATAGACGAGCTAAAGGTCGTCTCTATAGACGAGCTAAAGGTCGTCTCTATAGCCGAGCTAAAGGTCGTCTCTATAGACGAGCTAAAGGTCGTCTCTATAGACGAGCTAAAGGTCGTCTCTATAGACGAGCTAAAGGTCGTCTCTATAGACGAGCTAAAGGTCGTCTCTATAGACGAGCTAAATGTCGTCTCTATAGACGAGCTAAAGGTCGTCTCTATAGACGAGCTAAAGGTCGTCTCTATAGACGAGCTAAAGGTCGTCTCTATAGACGAGCTAAAGGTCGTCTCTATAGACGAGCTAAAGGTCGTCTCTATAGACGAGCTAAAGGTCGTCTCTATAGACGAGCTAAAGGTCGTCTCTATAGACGAGCTAAAGGTCGTCTTTATAGACGAGCTAAAGGTCATCTTTATAGACGAGCTAAAGTTTATAGACGAGCTAAAGGTCGTCTCTATAGACGAGCTAAAGGTCGTCTCTATAGACGAGCTAAAGGTCGTCTCTATAGACGAGCTAAAGGTCGTCTCTATAGACGAGCTAAAGGTCGTCTCTATAGACGAGCTAAAGGTCGTCTCTATAGACGAGCTAAAGGTCGTCTCTATAGACGAGCTAAAGGTCGTCTCTATAGACGAGCTAAAGGTCGTCTCTATAGACGAGCTAAAGGTCGTCTTTATAGATGAGCTAAAGGTCGCCTTTATAGACGAGCTAAAGGTCGTCTTTATAGACGAGCTAAAGGTCGCCTTTATAGACGAGCTAAATGTCGCCTTTATAGACGAGCTAAAGGTCGTCTTTATAGACGAGCTAAAGGTCGTCTTTATAGACGAGCTAAAGGTCGTCTTTATAGACGAGCTAAAGGTCGTCCTTATAGACGAACTAAAGGTCGTCTTTATAGACGAGCTAAAGGTCGTCTTTATAGACGAGCTAAAGGTCGTCTTTATAGACGAGCTAAAGGTCGTCTTTATAGACGAGCTAAAGGTCGTCTTTATAGACGAGCTAAAGGTCGTCTTTATAGACGAGCTAAAGGTCGTCTTTATAGACGAGCTAAAGGTCGTCTTTATAGACGAGCTAAAGGTCGTCTTTATAGACGAGCTAAAGGTCGTCTTTATAGACGAGCTAAAGGTCGTCTTTATAGACGAGCTAAAGGTCGTCTTTATAGACGAGCATAGACGAGCTAAAGGTCGCCTTTATAGACGAGCTAAAGGTCGTCTCTATAGACGAGCTAAAGGTCGTCTCTATAGACGAGCTAAAGGTCGTCTCTATAGACGAGCTAAAGGTCGTCTCTATAGACGAGCTAAAGGTCGTCTCTATAGACGAGCTAAAGGTCGTCTCTATAGACGAGCTAAAGGTCGTCTCTATAGACGAGCTAAAGGTCGTCTCTATAGACGAGCTAAAGGTCGTCTCTATAGACGAGCTATAGGTCGTCTCTATAGACGAGCTATAGGTCGTCTCTATAGACGAGCTAAAGGTCGTCTCTATAGGCGAGCTAAAGGTCGTCTCTATAGGCGAGCTAAAGGTCGTCTTTATAGACGAGTTTCAGGTCTTCTAATTTTGATTGCATGTTGGATATCTTGTGAGAGGGAAAACAGATATCAAGCGCATTATGTAACAGTCTGTTTCTGTAAAATTCTACGCGAACGAATTCGTTCGAGTTCCTACCAAGCTTAGGTTTCTGAGAAATTGTTTCGAAGTGGTCAAAAATATGGCCACACAAAAATGCGGTAATTCGAACGAATTCGTTCGCATAGAATTTTGCAGAAACTGGCTGTAAGTCTTCAACTTGTCGTGAGGTGTTTCATTATTTTATACATTACAATTGTGACAGTAGAGGCGACAGAGGACATCTTTGCTTAACTACTAAACTATCCCAGAAGGGACAAGGAAGACTTCTTTCATATAAATGGGTGCACGCCGTTTCATATTAGGTCAATGATATGGGACCTACTGTTTATCACCGCGTGTCCTAAGATACCTCTTGTAGAGAAGTTGTACATGGCTGAAATACTCAGAAAATGTCGGGGTATTTTGCCACCGTTGAAAATTTTAGGTTGCCTGCCCAGACAATCGAACCCAAGAGCTTCAGCGTAGATAGCAGGTGTGCATACTATTGAACCACATTGGCTCCAAATCTCCATAACATTTCATATACACTCCGGTTCATCTGAATAGAACCAGCCAATATTTGTCTACAAATACCGTTATATCTGACGAAAGGAGAGGAATTGTAAATTATATTTTTGTGGACATGTAGAGTATATAGTAGCCGATATTTTCAATACCTAACATGTTTCACATATGCGTTATAACGGTACTTTTTACTCGCTTTATGAAAAAATGCCAAAATATTAGCATTTTTGAATGGTTCACCAGGATAGAACCACCCTAAGAATTTACACAAATCCTTTGTTAGATGTGGTAAACTTTAACATGATGTGTGTTGACATGAAGCGTTCGGCGGTGGAATTTTCTTTATTGTTTGGGCCTGTAGATGTCCACAGCCAATGAAACTGGGTAGAACCCATCGATTTGCATTCACTTTCCTGAGATAAAATATCAAATTTTGGATTGGAAAGGTAGAATTTTGAATTATTTTTACCATATTTCATCTGTTTCGGACTCATAAACCTATCAAATGTGACTTTTTTGTAATTTTATTGTAGTATAGAAAATTTTGAACATAATTCAGTATAAAATTTTGTCTTTATAAATTGTTTCTACCGATTTCTTCATAAAAATATTTTTTGGAGCTCTAAGCCTCTATTTTCATCAAATTTCAAGACCCTAATACAAATTTTTGCACAATATTTGTTGGCAATCAACACAAGCGGCATTTATTTATAATTATAAATAGTTTTTTGTTAAAGTTTGCCACATCTAACAAAGGATTTGTGTAAATTCTTAGGGTGGTTCTATCCTGGTGAACCATTAAAAAATGCTAATATTTTGACATTTTTTCATAAAGCGAGTAGAAAGTACCGTTATAACGCATATGTGAAACATGTTAGGTATTGAAAATATCGGCTACTATATACTCTACATGTCCACAAAATTATAATTTACAATTCCTCTCCTTTCGTCAGATATAACGGTATTTGTAGACAAATATTGGTTGGTTCTATTCAGATGAACCGGAGTGTATATGGTTTTTGGTTCAAATGGAAAAAATGTAGGGGTATGAGTTCAAAAAACATTTTTTTTTGCTCGTACATTGCTGCCCAGCAACAATTTGGATCCGTTAGTCATTATGTAAACCATTACAAAGTAATGTAAACAAAAATAACTACTTATATTACTCCGTACTAAGTTATGAGAGCGTGTTTGTCCGATACAAATCCTAGTGTTTTGTGTTCCACGCTCACAGTCTTCACGCGAGTTTTTTGTTAAAAAAAAAAAAAAAACAGTTGGTGGTGCATATGTAAGCGTTTAAACAACCCTTAATGTTCGTACGCGTGACATAGTGTGTTCGGCTACAAGTCAGAAGTTCGCATGATCAAATCCAGCAGAGAGCGAAATAAAATATGACGAGTGTTGAAATTGAAAACAAATTCCACCTCAACTCTTCTAAAAATAGATTTTTTTTTAGCTTATTTTTCAACTTCTAGTGGCCACAGAATAACTAGCAAATCAATGCGACATGCCCTTGTTAAAATAATGGGTTAGTAGGGAGTTTTGTAATTAGTTAAGACTAGTTAGGATTTTTTTGATTGGTCTTGTTATTCAGATTATTTACTGGGGTATTCCCTCTTTGCTCAATGTTTCCCATATGTCATTTGGTCTGATGGTGTCGAACCATTTCATTAAATCGATGAACAGTAGATACATTTATGAAGTGTAGGGTTTGGCTGGTATACTACACAGATTCTACTTCAGCTGAAGCCAGCTTGTTAATCTGCCAGATTGTTTTCTACTTGCATTTGAATTCTTTCTTGCATTATGGCTGCCAGCATCTTGTACGACGGTCACTCGAAAACCACATTTATTGTCCAATCGATAAAAACACTTTACAAGTTCTTTGTAGTGGCTAAACAAGTAATCCTACAAAAAATTTTGAAAATCGGGTCAGATTTAAATATTAGCTATATAAAAGGCCCATGGAAACTTTGAGGCCCCAGTGGCACGTGTTACCATATTCCGATTGAGCTCAAACTTTGGCAATCTTAATTTTTAACAAAACTAAACATTTTAGGAGGGTGTCGCATAAAAAAATCCGACATCGATTTTTTAAAACCACTCTAATACACTCTTGCCGTGATTATCCACGTCGAAAATTATGAAAACTTGTCGGACGAATATTTTCCATTTTTTTGCAAAGTGATTTCTTCACCACCCAAAAAAATGTCAAATGACAGCTGGCGACACTGTGTGTTGCCTAGGTCAGAAGATTTTCTATAATTGTTACAATCTTTCAAATCGTATATTTTTGGATAACTTTACAATGATGTCATTCTTCCACGTTGGAGGCAATCTTTCTTACTCCCAAGTTGATGTGATGCGTTATAAAATTAAGATATTAAAGATTAAAGATAATCTCCTGATTTTTTTCTCTGATTTTTATGAGAGTTGTCAATTCTCAGATTGTTTGTCTGGGAACTAGGGATATTTTATTTATTTTGATAGGACTTGCGGTTTCCAAGTAAAATCGTGAAAACCTAAAAAACCCTAAAATTTTCAACTTGAATCGCGATTTATTTAAAAAGCGCTCCGGCGGTTGTTTTGTTTTTCGATTTTTCTCATCTATGAACAATGTAGTTCCAGAATCCGCAAAAATTTCCCAGGTGTGAGTACCCTTCATTTAAATCTAGTGAATGCGCACCGTGCGTAGTCGATTATTGACTGAACGAAAATCCGATAATCGGATCCCTCATCGACTGTAGAAAAACGGAGACGACTTTTAGTCGTAGTTGACCATTAGTTGTAGTTGACCTTTAATCGTAGTCGACTACAAGACGTAGTTGACTATTGGATATGTTAAAACCGCACAATCGACATACCAATAGAAATTGTTTTGACCGCACCAAAGGAAACGGTCGATTATAAGCAGTTTTCGGTTGTCAATGAAAAATCGAAAGTCGACTTTAGAAGCACTCCTAAAAATCGAGTTTATAGTTTTTGGCGAAAACCGAAAACCGATTATTGCATTTCACTATGTATCCCTACCAGGAACTCAATTGTTTTCATAATGATTTGCAAATAACTCTGCTTTATACTGATCTGATATTTTGGGTTTTACCTGATTCATGCTCATAGTTGCCTTCCAGGGACTGTAATTACTTTTTTAGAAGTAGATAAGTCTCTAAGGTAATTGATCATATTCCTACTTCCTTTAATCACAGAATTTAAATATCTGAAAGCTCCTAAAAATTCTTAAAAAATACTGTCCAATCCCTTTATATTTTTTTCGCTGGAAAAATCTAGATTTAATTTCCAAACATAAAATTCTCACATTAATTTTCTACTGCAAATTTAAATTCAATCTTTTAATTTGTTCAATTCATTCATTCTATTTCCATTTCTCACGTATTATTTGTCTGTTAATAAGACAATTAGCTGTGTGAATTTGACAATGTGCAAATTGAATAAACCAAAACAAATTTATTTGAATAGGCACACAACATTTGGACAAATGCTTTTGTATTGCATAATTTTTATTTATGTTTATATGGTTTTTATTCACACCAAAAGCAACAGTTGAATAAATGAAATAAAAAAACAACAACCACACCAACTTCCATGCGAGCGCGTTTTCTAATATTAATAATAATAAGAAATTGGACTAATCCAAAAAGCGGCCAGCGGCGTTTAGAGTCCAAAATTCTCTAATTGGGAACAAAATTTGATAAGAAATTTTTAGCACGCGTCATATTTTTGTTTTGAAATAGAGAAACGTCTCTTAATATACTCAGCGTGAGGCTATGCATTTTTATGGAATAATATTAAAGGGTATGGAAAGGATGAAATTTGTTTTTGGAACAGCCTACAATTATAGCAACGAGATCGAGAAAAATCGTTGATCACTTTGAACCTTAGCTGCAATTAATGTGAAATTGTTTCTAATTATACCACCTGACAATGTTTTCCATAATTCAAAAATCAATTATTGCATAGCACTCCATTTTTAATTAACATTATAAATCAATCAGTCTTACTTTGTTTCTAAATATAAAAATAATTTAATTTAAATCGGCCTCTGTTGTTGGTATTTTTGTTTTTGTTTTCGTTTTTTATTATGATTTTATGACTAGCGGTTGCCGCTTTTGATTTGAACACGTTTTACCGGCATAATTTAAATTATTTGAATAAACCAAACGAACCATCGAATGAGCGGACGAACATTGACGTATGGGTGTGATAAGCATTTGTGCATTTGTCTCGGTGTGCGGTAGACGCGCACACTTCGCTTTAGTTTTTATCTGCGATAAAAAAAATCGAGCCACATTCTTCTTCATTTCATGGTAGCAAACTTTGGCATCTGTTCACGTTTTTGGCGAATGGCTTCAAATGTTTATAGAACTCATAGGTCTATTCCAACCACTTGTTTTGTGGGTTCAATCAACAAGCCTTTTGGGTGCTGGTGGCGTGTGTGAACTTGTTTTGTCAGCAGGGCCATAAAAAACAACAGCAATATACTTGTTGTACATAATAAGCTTTTTATGATAAACATTAAAATGTTACTTCGTTTTCGCTCATTAACTTGATTAGATTTGTTATATTTTTTTGCGACTTGGAGACAGCAACAACAGGGGCAAAATTAACAGAAAGATCTTCGTTTACACTTTTTGTGTTTTGGTAACACTGGGAAAGAAATGTTAGTTTTTTTTAAGGATCCATCGAAAACAAACAGTCCGAAATCGCAACGAATCAGAGCGAAATTTATATGAAGAGGTTGACAGATTTCGCACCGAAACCTCGGAGGGCATCTTTGGCTTAGGAATTTGGAGCGAAAAACAAAAAACAAGCGAAAAAGTATCAGTCGACTTTGCAGACAGAGATATACATACCATCAGCTTATGTGAATTGAAACTTTCATCTACGGACGGATCGAATGTATTTAGGGTCTTTTCAGTATTTTTCCAGTATCTTTTGGACAATTGAAATTGTCGACAAAAATGTGGGTTAGGATTAAAGTTCAAAAGTGTTGCGGAGGAGGTACTTGAAGGAATGAACCTACATTGTCCATTATGGAAGTGGATCTTTTTTTGGGAGTCATATCTTTTCGATGGATATATGTAGCTTCCACTAGTCATTTCAGTGGCTCAGCGTATAACTTTTGGACCAATCAGGAAACAGGACCACAAAGAACAGCATCGGTATACATTTCCAAAGGCTTTTCGAATAGACCCTAAACTGAACTTAGACACAAATGGTGAAGTTTTGTGGGGGAGGTGCCCTAAAGAGAGTGCCGATATGGGCCAATTTAGAAGTTAAACTAAATTTGGACAACATATTGGGAGATTCAAAGTTTGGACCAAATGGGCTGTCCCGTTCAAGAGATATCATATATACCATTTTAGTGACATTTTTTAAATATTGGGGGAAATTACCGGAAGTTGTGGATCGGTATTGCTCATCTTCGAACTGAAACTTCTTCTTTATTTGCCTATTCGATTTTCGAATGTTGACGACCAAAATGCAAATATAAGTATAATATTACAATAGTTTGAATTATTAAATATTGTTTATAATATCGGCAAAAGTCTCTCTGTTTCTAGCTTCGCTTAGCAGGTTTATGACGTCACGTATGCCGGTCCATTCTTGGATGTTGTTGATCCACAGAAGTTGTTTCCTCCCTCTTGTCGGCCTTCCTTCAAAGTTTACACGGATAATACTTTGCAGCAGTTTGTATTTTTGATTTCTCATAACGTGTCCCAAGTATGATGTTTTTCGTCTCTTTATGTTATTCAACAGCTCTTTTTCTCTGTGTAATCTTCTAAGAACTTCATTATTTGTTATGAAGTGTGTCCACGATATTTTTAGGATGCGTCGATATGTCCACATCTCAAAGTCTTCGAGTTTTTTCATATCTACGGATTTTAAGGTCCATGTTTCCACGCCATATAATAGGACAGGCCATACATATGTTTTAATATATCTTATTTTAGTTTTTAAGTTTACATTATGGCTTGTAAAGACTTTTTTATATTTAAAGAATGTGTATCTAGCCATTTCAATCCTGCAGGCTATTTCTTTAGAAATGTCCCATTCGTTGTTGATTATAACTCCCAGATATTTAAAGCTTTGGACTCTTTCCACATTTATTTCATTAATTTTTAATGGGGCCGCATTAGTATATGTATGGCGTTTACTGATGACCATGTATTTCGTTTTGTTGATATTAATTTTAAGACCGTATTTTTCGCTGCAAGTGGTCAGCCTGTTGACGAGTTCTTGAAGTCCTGACATATTATCAGCTATAAGAGTGGTGTCATCGGCATACCTTATGTTGTTAATGAACGTTCCATTTACATATATTCCTTTCCGGATATCATTTATTGATTCTTTGAATATTCGTTCAGCGTATATATTGAAAAGTAGAGGGGACAGGACACAACCTTGTCTAACACCTCTAGAAATATTAATATTTTCAGTCAGTTCGCCATTGACGTTGACTTGCGCTGTTTGGTGCCAGTACAAACCAGGGTTTCGGAGTCGAGGTATTTTAGGCTCGACTCCGACTCCGACTCCAGACGAGTTTTTTTCACGACTCCGGCTCCGACTCCGACTCCGGGTCGACTCCGAGTGTGAAATCCTATACCACTAAAAATGAATAAAATGTTCACAAATTTTTAACTTTTTCCTATATTTTGGCCCATATAGGCTAATGTGTTAGTTTTCCTTAGAAAGGACATTCCTTGGAATACATTCGAACATATCAATATTGTTTCTGCCGAATCTTACATTGAAATGTAGCAAAGTTAGAAAATTTTTGTCGGGTTTCCTCTTTTGTACGAGTATATTCTGGACGGATTTCTTTCGCGTGAGAAAATCTTTAAGCCTTCAAAATATTTGAAAATGGTGGGGCAATACAAATCGTAACGACTACATGCAATAAAATCTATAAGCAATTTACGATTTAGTGTGCTTAGCCTTAAAAGGAGACCAATTGTAAAGCTCAGTAAAAGCCATTTTCATGATTTTTTCCGAGAATTTTTTCTTCATCTAAAAGAGAAAAATATTACGATGTTTTGAGGTCGTCTACGAAACCCTATTTTTATTAAAGCATTTTGCATTGCAAATTCTAGCTCCAGTTGTCATATATTTTCGGAAATATTTTTCCGCTCGACTTAAAAATTTGACCATATATTCTATGCTATATATACTTTCTACTTTTTTTGAAATTTATAAGTAGGGATCACCCCTTAAACTAAAATTCAGCGCTTACATTTTAAACTTTGGTGTGGAGTGGATAATTTTATTGAAATATTTGAGATATATTGTGTACACCACCCAGCACGAACACAGATGGATGTTTTCTGGAACTGAAAAATTAGCACACGATGAGATTTCGTACATGAAAATATTCTACAAAAATGTTGCTAGGAAATTTTTATGTAGTGTCGGTCCACTAGGACAATTGTATCGATATTAACATTGTATCGATATTATCATGTTTTCATTGTCCTTTATCATTTTTACCCGATCCTTTCACAAGGAAACTCTATGATTATGTATTTCATTGAATTTCGTATATGCTATTGATTGTGTAGAAAACTCGGATACACATGAACTATATCTGTTCCTGGCGGAGTGATCCGGTTAATTGAATGTCTACATCTAAAGCCCTCATTGAGTATATAATGAATCCTAGGCGAAAGACTCGCCGTTTGTCAGACTTCTGTGTTATGGCAGGATGAATCTGCCGTTGACCAACAATGAATTTATGATGCCCTAATTCAGAAGCGTCACCATCCGAATTTCATATATAGTTAATAGATTTTGCTAAATTTGCCGAAATACATAAACATTTACTTTTTTGAGAAAGTAACGGGTAAAACTGATAAAGGACAATGAAAACGTGACAATATCGAGTTCTTGGATATGGGAAACCTACATATAATTTTCGGTGGAACTTGTGAGAAGACCAGTAAGACTTCTGACAAAAGAAGTTAAAGGTCCAATCTTAATTCTATTGTCATAGAACTTTACTTTTGTTTGCAAAAATGTAAAGAATAAATTGGATCAACAAAATAAGGAAGAATAGACTACACTTCGGAGGATAGTAAATATCCTGTGAATTGTTCTTTAACTTAGTATAATATACCGTTTGCATATGTGTTTTCTTATACCTTTCTTTTAAAATAAATAATGATTTTAAAAATAAAAATTTTCTTGTTCCAAATTTAATGTTATATTTCTATAACGTGGAAAAAATTTTTGCCCGGAGTCGGAGTCGAGTTATTTTTTTCGACTCAGACTCCGACTCCGACTCCAGCAAAATTGCTCGACTCCGACTCGTAGACTCCGACTCCGAAACCCTGGTACAAACTATTTATGCATTCAAGCTCCTTGCCTTCTACTCCAATGGACAATAAAATCTCTATCATTTTGTCATGTTGGACCGTGTCAAATGCTTTTTCATAATCAATAAAGCATATGAACACGTCCTTCTGCGAATTTCGGCATTTTTGAACTAACGCTTGTAAGGCGAATAAAGCTTCGCGGGTTCCCATCCCATCTTTAAAACCAAACTGGGTGGTCCCCATTGCATTTTCACATTTCCGGTAAATTCTGGAGTGAATAATCTTTAAAAATATTTTGAGTGCGTGGCTCATTAGACTAATTAATCGATAGTCATTACACAATTTTGGACGAGTTTTCTTAGGAATGTTTATAAAAATGGATGTGAGCCAATCTTTGGGATATTTACTAGTTTCGTAAACATAATTAAAAAGTTTCGTCAGAAGGTTAATGTTTTCACCATCAATTAACTTCAACAATTCGGAAGGAATCTCGTCTGGTCCACATGCTTTTTTATCTTTTAGCGCCTTTACTGCTGTTTCAACCTCCGATCTTGTGATAGATGTCCCAGATAATTGTTGATCTACCGGCCTTTCGTAGATGGACCGATTTTCGTCAGTAAAAAGGATTTTTATATACTTGCTCCATATGTTTTTCTTGTCTATAGTATCCAAAACAGGTTCATTATGTTCATTGTATAGAACTTTAGGTATTCCTCTGTTGTATATTCCAGCAGCTTCCTTAATTTTTTTTATGAAGATTGAAGTCATCATGTAATTGTTGCAATTTCTCTATTTCTCTGCATTGATCATTAAGATATTCATGTTTGGCATGGCGTATATTAATCTGTATTTCTCTATTTATTTCGTAGTACAGTTCGTAATTCGTATTCTTATATTTTCGCCGTTCTTCCATTAAGTCCAGTATTTGTTTTGTCATTCAATCTTTTCTTTGTGGCTTTTCTGTATAGGACAGATTATTGTCAGCAATAGTTTTAATGGCGCATTTTATGGATTCCCAAATATTTTCTACATTTTCATTGTTGACTGAGGTTAGTTCGTGGCTTAAAAGTTGTTTCACATTGGCTCGAACTGTTTGATCCTGTAGTTTCTGTATATCAATCTTTTTCTTTTGTTTGGTCCGCTTAGCATATGCAGAAATTTTAATTCGTAATTTAGACATTAATAGGTTATGATCCGATGGCACGTCCGCCCCCGGGTATGTCGACGTCTTTTTTATGCTTGAGCTAAAGCGCTTGTTTATAAGAATATAATCGATCTGATTTCTAATAACATTGTCATTTCTGTCAAGTGGCGATTTCCATGTATAAAGACGTCTTGCAGGCAAGCTAAACAAGGTGTTAGTTATTATCATTTTGTATTCTTGACCGAATTGTACAAGTCTGTCACCTCTTTCGTTTCTTGATCCTAAACCGTATTGACCCGTAATTCCAGGAACCATGTGTTTTCCCACTTTCGCATTAAAATCACCTTGGATAATGGTAATTTCGTGAGATTTTGTTAATCTTAGTAAGTCGTTGATTTCTTCATAAAAGTTTTATATTTCATCTTTGCTTTTGTCAGCAGTGGGAGCATATACTTGAATTATATTTATTTTTACTGGTTTTGTGTCGAGTTGTATAAACATAGTTCGGTCCGATTTCGGTATGTAATCTGTTACGAATCTTGCTATACTTTCCTTCATGATTATTCCTACTCCATTCCTATGGTTTCTATCCAGATTTCCAGAATAAAAGATTTTCATGTTTTGCGAAGTGAAATCTCCACTATCAGGCCACCAAGTTTCGCACACTCCTAGTATATCTATATTCAGTTTTTTCATTTCAGATATTGTGTTTGCTAATTTGCCAGATTCATATAGACTTCGTATATTCCATGTTCCAATATTTAAAGTATTTATTGTTTTACCTCCGGGGATTCTTAGCACCCTCTCGTTTCCGGAGAATGAGGGCCGTATATTGTTGTTCATATTCATAGATGCATGGTTTACAAGGGATCTTACTTCAGTGGTTTCCCGTTGCCTTCTGAAGGGTTTAAAGTTTTCCGTGTACAAATTCAGCCGCTCCAATGGAGTACAGACGCTGTTTGCTGCCGCCAATTTTTGGTCAGACGCTGCCATTTTCCCTTTGTTTTTTGGTTCGCCCCGCATATTTTATTTTTGCGGTACCCATCATATCTGATGAGCGTTCCCCTATCCACCACCTGGGGAGGCGTCCGATGGGAGAAAAAAGTGGAAAAAAAACTCCGCACGGAGAACTGAAACTAAATTTGGACAAAATATAACGAAGGCCAAAGGCTCTCCAGTCACTACATATGGTGCCATAAGGCTTTTTTGGAGGCAGCGAATACAAGTTGCTTTAACAACAAGTAAGAAAATATCAGTCGGCCGTGCTGACGGAGACATACCCTCAAGCACTTAAAAAAAAAACAAGTAAAGAAGTATCAGTCGGCTTGGCCAACAGAGATATACCCTCAGCCTCGGACTTAAAGAAAAGAAGTAACACACAATACTTCTGACGTCTATATAATACGATGTATTACGATCGTTTTTTCTATTCGAGTTTTATCTAACGATTACCCAGTTTAGTTGGTGCCGGCATGCTTTTTTGGAGCTTTTGGGTCATTATCTCAAGAAGGACTTGCCTCCAAAAAAACATGTACCGTCGAAATGGGGTAAGCGAATACAAGTTGTTATAATAAAAACCAGGGGATTCGAAGTCCAAATTTTGGACCGATTCGGTTGATCCGTTCGAGAGTTATCGTGCGCTCCAGCCACTACACATGGTGCCATAGGGGTATTTTAAACCTTTCGGACTATTTTCTAAGGAAGTATGCACTTTCCCTTGAAAAAACGTGTACTGTCGTAATGGGGGCAGCCTCTAAACCTGATCTGGTGGTGGCCTGCATAGCTCTTCCAACTCTTCCCAGGGTCGGTTCCAACCCTACCACCAAGCACACGGGGATGCACAATTAAAAGGGGGATCTAACAAAAGAAACATACACAAATACAACACAAACACTACACACACATGTGACCAGGGAACTTGCTGGTTTGTTCCCCCACTCTGCCCACCCAACCTTGACCCTTGGTTCCGGGTATCATTCATTTTAAGGGCCCCTTATTCCACCTACACTTACCTTACATTAACATACCTCCCTACTTCCCTCTCTCATTAATAATCTAGCAAATTATGGACCCAATCGGCAGATCCGTTTGAGAGTTATTTTACGCTCCAACCACTACAAAGGGTGTCATGGGGGTATGTTTTCGCACCTTTCAGGCTATTTTCACAGGAAGTATGGATTTGCCCCTGATGAACCTTATACCGTCGTATGGGGGCAGTGAATACAACTTTCTACAACAGAAATCAAAGCTATTCGAGAGCAGGTCCTAAACTGAAGTTTTCCGAAATTTGTGGAGGAGTAATGCGCAATCAAGTTGACTTGTCACTCGGACTCGTTCTTTATACCGACAATTGTCCTGAGTGTAATTTGATGTGTCCTCTTCCTCATACAGACCGAAGGGAAATACCCGTGTCCGTAGAGGAATTGCGTTAGATAGTAATTAACGTCTCCTTGTTTCCTTTCCCACCTATGTTCTTACGCGTAGGATAATTTTCACAGTTCACATGCCAAAAGTTTCGCTGTCCCATCTTTCCTGCCATTTGATAAGAGTGTCATTCCCTATTTGAGCAAGGTATGCAGCTACATTTTGGGAACTTTTTGCTACGTAGATATTTAATAGGTCATTCTACCGTTAAGTCGAGGGCAGGGTTGCAGTTCCCGAAACTGTTCGGTTCTCTGAATTGTTAATCACATTTTTGGCTCTGTGCTTTGTGTAGAGACTCCGGGTCAGTCGCATCCGTAAACTGCAATAGTATTGGAGAGTAGCCACCCCCCCCCCCCACACCTCATAGTCGTCATCAATTTACTGTTTTTGAAAATTTTCTTGCTTGACTTGTTGTCTGAACTATGTCTTTTTTACCTTTGTTTGCATCCACCCAAACGTATTTCCTCGAGTGTAAATTGACTTATTTTCCTTATCATTTATGATGCTTGCCAAAATATCCGGCATCATTATAACCCACACTCTGCTAAGCTTAAATAATATTTAACGATTGATAACAGCAAAGTGTCAACATAATTCAGGTAATCACATCAACCAACAAAAATAAAGTTAAATAGCAATTGTATGGCCTGGTACCAGAATTGGCAACAAAAAAAAATCAACATGATTCCAACAAAACTCCAATATGCGCACCCCAAAATTCGCGGACACAAGAGTTAGCAAAATATAAAAAAATCCTGATGACCACATAAATGAGTTCATTGCTTCCCCATAAAGGTTTCGGCTTCAAATGTTTTTTTCGCAAATTTTAAAATTTGAAATTCTAATTTCAAATTCCAAATTTACATTAAAATTCGATTTTATTTCATAGGGAAATGATTCCACACACAAAAGCAAGTTAAATAAAACACTGTAAAAACATGTTTCATTCATTAAAATTTTAATATTCCGGCAAGAAATGGCGCCTAAATTTATTTCGCATGAGAAATTGTTGCTGCCTCTTTTTTTATTATCACATTATTTTGTTTGTATTTAGAAAAAGAATACATGTTTTACGTTTTTCCGATCAGTGTCTGCACGTGATGTCTCATTTAAATAAATATTCAGGAAAAATGAAGTAGCGAAATTTTTTTGATGATCATGACCTTTGGGTTATCTTGATTGAGTACACACATTATTTATAGTTAGTTGTTGAATGGGATTTGTCAAATATTCTTTTTATTAATTTTTTTAATTACATTCTCATATGGTTCAAGGGCGATTTAATGAAATTGTTGATATTATACTAGACGTTTAAAATAAGCTTAAACGTTGAACTTTCTACACTACTATCACATTTCAAATAATGTTGTTGTCAAACTAGTTTTCTTATTATTGCTTTAAAAAATAAAACACAAATAATAATTACTATAGAAAAAGGAATCATTTTGAAAGAAAATCTCAAAATAGATGAGCAAATTTTCATCCTACCGTTTAAGGTATGACTTAACTTTGGCAATATTTATACCCTCAGCATTTATGCTATGGAGGGTATATACACTTTCATACGGGCAAAATGTGCCTCATTGAAATAATGGTTTTAGACCAGAAGTATGTTCGGACGAAATGTGTTGCAGACAATTTGGAGTTGATATAGCCATGTCCGTCCGTTTGTCTGTCTGTCTGGCTGGCTGGAGCGTACGATAACTCTCGAACGGATCAACCGATTTGGTCCAAAATTTGGCTATCGTAATATTTTGTCCAAACTTAGTTTAATTTCGTAGATGGGTTATATCGGTCCACTCCTTCCGGTAGCTCCCCCACAAAACTTCGGAAATCTTCGGAAAATTTGTACGCACGATAACTCTTAAAGGAAGTAACCGATTTGATCCATACTTTGGGTATCGTGAAATTTCTACCAGACTTAGATGAGGTTTCAATATGGACTCAATCGGTCCACTACCTCGGGTACCTCCCACACAAAATTTCGGAAAAGTTCAGTTTAGGACCTGCTCTCGAATCGAATGTTGTAGCAACTTGTATTCACTGCCCTCCATACGACGCTATAAGTTTCATCAGGGGCAAGTCAATACTTCCTGAGAAAATAGCCCGAAAGCTACGAAACCCCCCTATGACACCGTGTGTAGTGGTTGTATTCACTGCCCTCCATACGACGCTATAAGTTTCATCAGGGCAAGTCAATACTTCCTGAGAAAATAGCCTGAAAACTACGAAACCCCCATATGACACCGTGTGTAGTCGTTGGAGCGCAAGATAACTCTTGAACGGATCTGCCGATTGGGTCCAAAATTTGGCCTTCGTAATATTTTTTGTCCAAACTTAGTTTAAGTTCGAAGATAAGCCATATCAGTCCACTCCTTCAGGTACCCCCCCCCCCAAGAGTTCACAAAAGTTCGGAAAAATTGTGCGCATGATAACTCTTGATGGTAGTGAACGATTTGGTCTATACTTTACACATCCCAATATATCTACCAAATATATATCAGGTTCGAATATGGACAACATTTCTCCATCCCTGGGTACTTCCCACACAAAATTTTGGATATGTTCACTTTAAGAACTGCTCTGAATCACTTTGATTTTTGTTGAAGCTACTTTCATTCACTGCCTCAATTACGACGCTATAAGTTTCATCAGGGGCAAGTCCATACTTCTTGAGAAAACAGCCCAAAAAGTGTAAAAACCCTCTATGGCACCATGTAGTGGCTGAAGAGCACGACAACTCCCGAAAAAATACTGAGTTGATCCACACTTTGCATATCGTAATATTTCTTCGAATATTAGATGAAATTCGAAGGTGGCGCTTGAAGGTCCACTCCTTCCGGTACCTCCCCTATCAAAGTTCGATAATATTAGCTAAAATAGTACACGCGATATCTCATAAACAGAGCCAACCGGTTAAGGGTCTGTGCGAGGATCCCTTGAAATTTGTTACCTAGTGGTCCTGTTTACAGCGATATCATGTTTTTCGTAGACAAGTACATGCTTTCTGATATAATGGTCCAAAACCTCTGAATTATGTGGTGACCAACTGAAACGACAGGTGGTCGCAATATCTATCGAGGGGAATGACACCCAAAATAAGACCTACTTTCAAAATGGAATATGTCCGTTCATTCCTTTAGATACCTTCCCGGCAAATCTTTTTGAGTTTCTATCCAAATCCATATTTTGCCGGTTCATACGCCCAAAATTTTCAAAACCCCTTAAATATATACGTTTTTGGAAAAAGTGTTTCAATTCACACATGCTGAAGGTATATCTCTGTCGGCAAAGCCGACTGATCCTTTTTTACTTGTTTAACTTCCAGTGACCATAAAATAACTAGTTATTCTAGTGGTCATAGAATAACTAGCTATTCAGTGCGATATGTCCTTGTTAAAATAATGGGTTAGTAGGGGGTTTTGTAAGTAGTTTCGGCTCCATAGGCCAAACTAAGAAAAGATCTCAATTTCTCTCTATTTGTTGCTTCACACTCTGGAATACCGCGCCTTTTCATCTCATCATCCACTTGTTTGCGCCATCTATTCTTTGGCCTGCCAAGCTGTCCGTATTTATACGCCTTTTTAGCGATTTCATCATCGCAATCGCTGCATCACGATATGATGCCGTTGTATAGCAGATACAGCTCGTGGTTCATGCGACGTCGATATTCACCGTCAACGCAGATTGGTCCGTAGATCTTTCGAAGAATTTTTCTCTCAAACACACCAAACACTGCCGTGTCTGCTTGCGCAAGTACCCAGGCTTTGGAGCCATACATCAGCAGGGGTAGTATCAGTGTTTTGTAGAGCGTTATTTTTGTTTGACGAGATGTGGCTTTGTTTTTAAACTGCCAAAGTAGCATCTGTTGGCCAATACAATTCTTCTTTTTATTTCACAACTGATGTCGTTTGTTGTGTTTACGGAGGTGCCGAGGTAGACGAAGTCTTTTACTACCTCAATATTATAGGAACCAACTTCCATAGTCGATCCAAGCTCAATGGACGCATTGCGTGTCGACACCATCAACTTGGTCTTCTCGCCGTTTATCGCCAGACCCACTTTAGCAGATGCTCCTTCGACCTTCGTAAAGGTATCAGTTACTTCTTTTACTGATCGGCCCATGATGTCTATATCATCAGCATAAGCAAGTAACATGTGGCTATTGGTGTAGATTGTGCCACTTCTTTTGACGTTTGCCTCTCGTATAACCTTTTCCAGCAGGATGTTGAAGAGATCACACGAAAGGCTGTCTGAAACCTCTTTTGGTACCAAACTCTTCGGAGAGGTTCTTTCCTATTTTAACTGAGGACCTCTTGTCAGTTAAGGTCATTTTACAAAGCCGGATGAGCTTTGAGGAGATACCAAATTCAGACATGGCTTGGAATACCTTTGAACGCAGCGGGCTGTCGACAAAAATGTGGTAGGTGTCGATCTGCATCTCTTGGGTCTTCTCCAGGATTTGCCGCAGGATAAATATCTGGTCAATGGTGGACTTGCCAGGTCTAAAGCCGCATTGGCATGGTCCAATTATTTCGTTGACCATAGGCTTTAGTCGTTCGCACAATATCCCTGACACGATATTGTAGGCAATAGGGAGTAGACTATAGTTAGAGCATACAGTCTTATCTCCCTTCTTGTGGACGGGACACTGGATACTCAGGTTCCAATCGTCGGGTACTCGTTCTTCCTGCCAGATGGTGCTAACTAGCTGATGAATACACCTTATCAGCGTGTCGCCTGCGGTTTTGAGCAGCTCGGCTGGTAAGCCATCGGCTCCTGCTGCCTTAATATTCTTCAGCCGATTTATTGCTGTCTTTACCTCATCTTGGCTGGGCGGTATACATTCAGTAACATCTTCTGGGATTGGATCTGTGGTATCTTCGCCGTTTTCCGTACAATCGGATACTAACAGTTTTGAAAAATTTGAATTAATTCTCTTTCGAGTTGAGCTATTTAGACCTAATAGGTACATTGAAAAATTAGGAATCCACCGAAGTCCCACACATTCAACCACTATGCTACGTTTCACGGGTGGTTAGACCGATCATCAGGCATATTGAATGGTGTTTTTTAGTGGGTGGACGAAGGCTAAGCTTGGAGACTAGCATTTATATCACAAATCATTCGAATTTTGTATATTCGAATTATTTATTTATTTTAATGTTATAGGCCGTTTATATATAACAAGGTTAACCCAGTGGGTCTGGGTTTCAAATGTCATTTCCATTGTATATACTTCAAATAAATCCTCATAAAGAAGGTTAACCCTGCAAAAAACTATAATATAAACGCCGTATTAGTCATTTAATTCCAAACCTTTCCTATAGTCCGACTTGGCTGGTAACCCTATTTTTCAATGCTTTATTACAAATACTAAGGCAGCTTTTTTCCACCTTTATTTTATTTGTTCTTCTGTATCAGAAGATTTTGATCATCAATATTTGTCATCGGAATGACAAGTTGATGGTGGCTTAGAACGCTAAGACGCCTGCAACCGTGTCACTTGGTTGTTGGGGTCCCAGGTTTGAATCCCAGCCTGGCTCATGCTGAAATCATTTTTTTGTTTTGCCTTATTAAGGCGAAGGTCATTTTTAGAGTGATGAAAAAGAAGATTGAAAAATGTTCTTTCCATATCCTGAGTACACTATCTGTATCAGTTACCAACTTACCTTGCTGGTCTCTACAGGAGGATGTGCCTGTACCAAAGCCATCAGTTTGATGCTTGACTCTTTGGTAGAATTTTCGGACTTCATTCTGGCTCCTGTACATCTCGATTTTTTCACACTCCCGCTTTTCCATCTCTCTCTTTTTCCTGCGGAAAAGACGTTTCTCCTCTCTCCTTTTCTCCCTGTATCACTCCCGTGCGCTACGCGTTGCTATGGATTGTAAAGTTGCCCTATATGCCGCATTTTTCTCTTCGTTGGCAGCACGACACTCCTGGTCATACAATGGATTCCTTGGTGGAGGTCTCTGGTATCCAAGTATGGATTTTGCGGCTGTTTGCATGGAGTGGGCAATGCTTTGCCATTGCGCTGATATGTTATCGGAATGAGAAGTGCTTTGATTAAGCAATTGGGCTAGTTGCGTGGAATATGCTGTGGCTATCTGGATGCCCTTTGATCGGCCATTTGTATTCTTCTCTTTGTTCTGCCGGGAAGAACCCCTTGGGAAACCAGCATTCTTCGCGTCGTTTCATCAATATAGCTCAGCGAAGCTCCAGTATCTATCAAGGAGTTAACGTGTATTCCTTCAACGGTGACAGGAACGAAATACCGACTGATTGGTCCAGATACCGGTGAAACTATTTTTTTGGTTTCCTTCGTCGTGCAGTTGCAATCACGGGAGAATACATCATCCCGTCCACAATGAGAGCAGAATAATACCGGTGTCTGCCGACATTGCCAACGAGTGTGGCCAGGATTTTTGCATCGCCAACAGTGCGTGTGACGGGAGTAGGGGATGTCTGTTACCTGGAGCAAGTGAGCGGTGTGGGGCCTTTCAAGGCGAGCTTCGTCCCGCTTTATCAACTCAAAGTCATCGGTTAGGCTCATCAATTCATCCAATGTTGTGAAGTCGTGACGGCGTACGTAATGTCGGTACTCGGATCGTAGGCCGTCGTATATACGATCCAGATGGTTCATGGATTTTATCTGCGGATGACGTCGTGAAATCGTTAGCATAGTAATTATGTAATCTTTTGCCTTTTCTTTGTTCTGTTGCCGACGATTGTAAAATGTGTGTTCAATTATACTCAGGTGACGTTTGGATAGGAAGAACTTTTCAGCTTCGGCACGGAAGTCGATCCAAGTTTTGATTTCGTCCCGCTTCACTCGGTACCACTTTAAAGCATTCCCCTCCAAAGTCGTCAGCAGCGATGGGAGTAGGCGATCGTAGGTGATGCTATGGCACTCGGCTAATTCTTCAAAGTGCTCGAGGAAGTCAAGAAGGTCGTGGTCGCCGGAAAATTTAAGTGACCAACGATGTATGATGTTCATCACCTCGGCATCGGACATTGTTGTCGTAGTGGGAACCGCTATCGATGTTTCGTGTTGATATTCGGGCACAGAAGCCTTCACCTCGTTTTCCAGTTCGCGCAATAAGTTCTCAGCTGATGCGCGCGTACGTTTCTTCCTGATGTGCTGGCTGAGTGGTTTTCGAAGATGATCCACGGTATATCCTTCGGTTTCAAGTCCAGCCTTTTTACTTTGTTGAACTAACTGCTCCCGCTTCAGCAAATATATCCAGCTAAGCGATTCTGGACTTAAGAAATCATTCACATCCAAATTTCCTCCTCTATTATTCGCGGAACTCGACGAATCCTCGCTGGCGATTGGTTTAGTTTTTTCGCTTTTCGTATTTTCGTCGGGTCCCTGCTCGGGCGCCATTTATAACGGGTGGTTTTATCTAGGGCTGAGGTAGGCTCAGTCGCTGCCAGGGTCGGCCTAAGGTTCCACAAACCTTAAGTAAAACACGAGTGTTCACAAGTTTAATCTTTATTGTGAACTCTTGGTGTTTGATGAACGAATAACATATGTGTGTGTGGAGAGTGGATGCAATATTAGTTATTATTATCGGCAGTGGCTCGGTAATCGTTCGGCTCGACTCTACAAGACTCGGGTTGCTGTCGGCTCGGGGCAATCGGGTGGCTTTCAGCTCGGGAGTTGTCGGATGTGGCTCGGGTCTACAAGACTCGGGTTGCTGTCGGCTGTGGGCAATCGGTAACTTTCGGTTCGGCAGTGGTGGACTCGGTTCTACAAGACTCGGGTTGCTGTCGGCTCGGGGCAATCGGTAACTTTCGGCTTGGCAGTGGTGGACTCGGCTCTACAAGACTCGGGTTGCTGTCGGCTCGGGGCAATCGGTACCTTTCGGCTCGGCAATGGTGGACTCGGCTCTGGGCAATCGGGCGGCTGTCAGCTCGGCAGTTGTCGGTTGTGGTTCGGTAATGCTTTCGGGTGGTTGTCGGCTCGGCGGTCGTCGGGTGTATGACTCGACTCGATGGCATTCGGGTTGCTGTGGGGGAAATAGGTCGGTAAATATTTAGGAGCTGGCTATGAGCATTGAGCTGGCTATGAGCGTTGAGCTGGCTATGAGCGTCGAGCTGGCTATGAGCGTTGAGCTTGCTAAGAGCTGGGAGCTTGCTAAGAGCGGTGAGCTTGCTAAGAGCTTGGAGCTTGCTAAGAGTCTGGAGCTTGCTAAGAGCTTGGAGCTTACTATGAGCTTCGAGCTTGCTAAGAGTCTGGAGCTTGCTAAGAGCTTGGAGCTTACTAAGAGCTTGGAGCTTGCTAAGAGCTTGGAGCTTGCTAAGAGACTGGAGCTTGCTTAGAAACTGGAGCTTGCTAAGAGACTTGGAGCTTGCTTAGAGACTGGAGCTTGCTAAGAGACTTGGAGCTTACTAGGAGCGTGTTCCAATCGTAGCTAACGAGTAACGAGACTGCGGACGAGCCACACGTCTTGTCGTACTTTGTCGGCTGGTGATCGACGACTTCGGTGAATAAACCCAGAATACATATTCGGCTAGTTACACGAAGTGACTGAGAATTATTATAAACGGTGGTTATCGTTAATTACCCCCAAGTTAAATTTGTCCACTATACTGACTGTGAAGTGGTGGTTGATGGTAATGGATGCATGTAGAAATACATATATGAAACGGTCACGTTACAAGCTGCAAAGTCTATCAGCCTCATACCATTGTCAGATGTTTCACTGTGGAGACTGAATTTCCCGACTGTTGGGCCAAAGATATTCTCCTTTCCAAGTTTTTAATGTCATGGGCAGGGCAACGGTCATATGTTTCTTCTAAGCGCTCGTAAAATATATCTTTGGTCTGTTCGTCCTTTTCTTCAGTGGGAGCATGAGTGGCTTAATCGCGACACACCGCCGAAGGTATGTGTTCACTCGAGATGAAAAAAACCAAGAAGAAAAGCTGGACTTTGCAATTTTATCTCAATCTCGATTTATTGGTATCAATCAGCCCGTATATCAACCAGTACCTGTCAGATTTATCAAATAGTGTAGTATTCGAACTGTCGACTTTAGTTGAAAAGTTATGAAAGGGTTGATTGACTCAAATGCATTAGAATATCAAAACAAAACTTCGAAAATGTTCTACACACAAGTTTTCCCATACACAATGTGGGGCACAAGTTATTGTTACATTTATTATCTATTCAATTAAAATATAATCCAAAAAAAAATATCAATTTAATTCTCAAGGTTTCATTAACCTTGAAAACTGACACCTTTCCACAATAGACTTTATCACTTAGAGGCACTCACGCACCCATACCTCAATCACCCATAATATTCAAGAATCAGTAATCACCTAACACAAAAGCCCCTTAAGAATTCTGAATGTCCAAAAAAGCATGTCAACCAAACAAAGTGGTCAAGTGGTTCTAAAGCCAAAATAGAAAATTGATTCTAAAATTATGATGAATAACTTTGTTAATGTTCTACGACGACACTTTCAGTTTCAGACATTTCAAAATAAATTGAATTTAATAAATGTTGAGTATTATTATGTGTTTTTTTCTGTTCTTTTTTATTTTATTTATTCTTATCATGTCACATTCATTAAACAAAAATAAAAACAACAACAGCAGCAACAATTAAAATGTGAAATTAATAATACAACAAAGTAGTGGCAAATTATCAGTGATATCACATTACTTGAGAGACGGACGACTTGAGAACAGCAACAGAGGTTCGTTCCATAGTGGTTGGTTGCTTGGTTCGTTGTTGATTTTCTCAGGCTACATAGACCAGTGAGTTGAGTGAGTGGCCAGCCAGCCCAAAGTTGTGTTGTTGCTACTATTGTTGCTGGCAACAAAACTTGACCCAATTTACTTTTTTCATTGTTTTGTATTTTCTGTGTTCTGAATTCAAAATATAAGATTAAGTAACACTTTAGATTGTAAGATTAATTAGGCCTCTGTCAATTTTGTTGACGAGAAGTCTATGTAGGAGTATATTTATGTGCGAGTGACAAGTTGTATCAATAAATCGCACACAAGGGTGGAACCTTTGTAAAAGTTTAATTAATATTTATTAAAATTAGTATAATTTTATAGACACAACAATATAAAGACAGATTTAGCTAAGGGTCCAATGAAAATGATATGAACATTTTTTTCAAACTTGTTTAATTTTTCCCATAACACGTATTAATACATATTTTGATTTACATATATTTTATTTTTCCTCAAAAACCACTGAGTTTTTAAAACTTGATCGTGCCTATTGAATCGAAAAATATGTTCATGTTCCAATATGTAATCCAGTTTACCTAATGGGGATGATAAAGAACATGTTGTATCTTTCTCCCAATTACTAAAACTCGATTTCCCATTCCATTTAGGTATTTTTCTCTAATAGAAATTTCTAGTAAGAAATTATTGTGCTGGTCAGTTTTTTATGTTTCAAAACACAACTAGAATTTTCCACACGTTATCTTTTCACTCATATCTAACGTTATCATAATTTACTGTGTTTTCAAAAAAACGTAGAAAACTCGTCTATTTTGACTATGGAATTTTCCACAACAGAGTGAAAAAGATTTTGGTTTATTTTTACCATAATTTATGTCAAAAAACATTTCCATGACAATCAGCTGTTATGTGAAAACAAAAGAAAGAAAACAAAAACGTCATTAGAACAGGTTTCCCTTGTAATGCATTCTTAATGGATGTTCATGGGGGATTAGTGTGAGTCACCCTTGGTGTTGTTAGTCTGTAGAATGGGCACAACAGGTAGCTGGAGGCCAGTCATAGGTTTTTTAACAACCTGTCGAATTATAATCGTCAAAAATAAAAATAATTTGGCCGGTTGTTTTAATGCGGATTGGGTATTTATCTTTTTCTACTGGGTCTTAAAGCGTTTGATGGTTTTGGGTAGTAATTTAAAAGCAACAGATAGATGTCTACTGAATCAACGATCAGTCCATGAGCAAGAAATGGATGAACCGATTTTACGCAACCTGTTGCTGGTTACAGGCGTCAGAATCAACGCAAGACGAGCTGGAATGACACGCGATGTTATTTTATAAAAGGGATTTCACTCCTCTCAGTGATGTGAGGGAAAGGAAACTTCATTTCCTCTCTACACCATTCTGTTTCGATAATCTCAGTCTTACAATTGGTGAAAGCTGTTTTCAATTGAACATTATTGCTCATTAAATCCTGCACAAGGAAGTATTTGGTGTTTGGTTATTTTGTAGACCAATGGAGCTCATTTTTCATGACAACGCGATTCAACACACGATGCTGGAAACTGATGAACTTGGGTGGGGTGACCTTTATCTTCGAATATTTGCGAATATAACATGTCTTGTATCAATGAGTGCATGACGATTTATATTTGACCTATGATATGGGGCCAGCTTTTTATAGGCGAGTCCGAACGGTGTGTCTTACGGCACCACTTGTATAGGGATTTTTCATGGCTGAAATACTCAGAAAATGTAATCCGACATTATGTTGAGGAGCTTTGCCACCGCCGAAAATTTTGATGTTCTGGTCAGGGATTGAACCGCAGATCTTCTGAGTGTAAGGCGGAGGTGCTTACCATTGCACCACGGTGGTTCCAAATTTCAAACATTTCACTTGGATGCATTTTATGACTACGAAAACCCCATATGTCTAAATTACGCCAAAAAATGTTTCTAAAATGTCTTCAATCGGGCGGTACTTTTTATATCAAAGTGCGGACACCTCAAATGTCAAATTACATGTAGTTCGGTCAAAAGTTATTTACTCCCAAAAAACAAGTAAGAACGGCGTTAAGTTCGGCCTGGCCGAACTTGTTATACCCTCCACCACAAATTGTATTGAAGTAAAATGGAATAATTAATTTCCTTTTGTGTATGAAGAAGACTTAATACTAAATTTCAGCAATTTCGGAAAAACAATGTGAGGCATCGTTCTATGGGGGCTATTTCAAAACGTCGATCTATACCGACAAATTTCTGATGGAAAGTTTTTAGACTCAAAGAAGACTAAATACCTATTTTCCTATATTCCGGTAAGAGAATGTGGCTAAAACTTAAAAAATACAGAAAATAAAGCAGTACGCTTTTGTGGGGATATAGGAAGACGTGGACCTATACTGATAATACTCTTCTGGAATATTTTATAACTCTTGGAAGAATTTCAGCCATTTCGGTGGGATATTGACGTCACAATCTTCAGTATTACGAGAATCGGGAGGTACCGTTCTAAGGGGACTATATCGAAACGTGGACCTATATCGACGAATTTTAATCGAAAATGATGCAATATGAAAACGTGGACCTGTACAGACAAATTTCTGGCAAACCGTTAATATCACATTGAAGACTAAATTCCAAATTTCAGCCATTTTGGTGGAATATTGAAGTCACAACCTTCAAAATAGGGAAAATCGGGAGGTACCTTTTCATGGGGGCTATATGAAGGCGTGGACCTATGCCGACAAATTGAAAGGGGAAGTTTGAGTGCCCCCAACGAAGTCTAAATACCAAATTTCAGCCATTTCGGTGGAATATTGAGGCCACAACGTTCAAAATACCGAAAATCGGGAAATACCGTTCTATGGGGGCTATATGAAGGCATGGACCGATACCGACAAAGTTCTGGGGGAAAGTTTTATACCACCAGCGTAGACTAAGTACAAAATTTCAGCCATTTTGGTAGGATAATGAAGCTAAAACCTTCAAAATACCGAAAATCGGGAGGTACAATTCTATGGGGGCTATATGAAGGTGTGGACCGATACCGATAAAATTCTGGGGGAAAGTTTTATACCCCTAAAGAAGACTACGTACCAAATTTCAGCCATTTTGGTAGGGTAATGAAGCTAAAACCTTAAAAGTGCCGAAATCAGGAGGTACCGTCCTATGCGGGCTATGTGAAGGTGTGGACCGATACCGATAAAATTCTGGGTGAAAGTTTTATACCCCTAAAGAAGACTACGTTCCAAATTTCAGCCATTTCGGTAGGATAATGAAGCTAAAACCTTAAAAATACCGAAAATCGGGAGGTACCGTTCTATGGGGGCTATATCAAAACGTGGACCGATACATCCCATTTTCAATACCAACCATCCTGCAAGTAATAAAAACTTCTGTACCAAATTTTGACTCTCTATCTTTAAAATTGATTTCAACAGACAGACAGACGGACATGGTTAAATCGACATAGAATTTTATGCTGATCAATAATATATATACTTTAGAGGGTCTCCTACGAATATTTCGATGTGTTACAAACGGAATGACAAATTTAAGTATCAGTAGGCTTTGCCGACAGAGATATACCCTCAGCCTGTGTGGATTGATATACTCTTTCCCAAAAAAACGTATGTATTTATGGGGTTTTCAAAATTTTGGGCGTATGAACCGACAAAAGTATGGATAGGATTAAAGCTCAAAAATTTGCTTGGATATCGATTGATAGGACTTTTTTATCATACTAGCCGACGAAAAACATAATATCGCTGTATACAGGGCCACAATGAAAACCTTCGTTAAAAATGTCCAAAGGATCCTAGAACAGAAACATTTGTGTGGGTGGTATCACAAGGATTGGACTGATAGGGCCCACATTGGAACATAAACTAAGTTTCGACAATATTTAGAGATTCAAAGTTTGGACCAAATCGGTTGCTACGTCTATGAGAAATCGTGCCTACCATTTTAGCGAATATTTTCTAACTTTTGTGGGGGAGGTATAGGAAGGAGCAGACCTATAAGCACCACCTTCGAATTTAATCTAATATTCGGAGAAATATTATAATATCCAAAGTGTGTACGAACGCAGTATTCGTTTCGAGCTCTCCAGGCACTACATATGGTGCCATAGGGTTTTTATACCCTCAGCCTTTAGGCTATGGAGGGTATATACACTTTGATACGATGAAAATGTGCCTCATCGAAATAATGGTTTTAGACCCCAAGTATGTTTGGACGAAATGTGTTTCAGACAATTTGGAGTCGATCCAGCCATGTCCGTCCGTCTGTCTGTCTGTCTGTCTGTCCTGCTGGCTGGAGCGCACGATAACTCTCGAACGGATGAACCGATTCGGTTCAAATTTTGGGTTTCGTAATATTTTGCCCAAACTTAGTTTAAGTTCGAAGATGGGCTATATCGGTCCACTCCTTCCGGTACCTCCCCCACAAAAGTTCGAAAATGTTCGGAAAATTTGTGCGCACGATAACTCTTGAAGGGAGTAACCGATTTGGTCCATACTTTGTATAGCGTAAACTTTCTACCAGGGTAATATGAGGTTCCAATATGGTCTCAATAGGTCCACTCCTTCGGGTACCTCCCACACAACATTTCGGAAAAGTTCAGTTTAGGGCCATCTCTCGAATCGCTTTGATTTTTGTTTTAGAAACTTGTATTCACTGCCCTCCATACGACGGTACAAGTACCATCAGGGGCAAGTCCATACTTCCTGAGAAAATAGCATGAAAGTTGCAAAAAATCCCTATGACACCGTGTGAGGGGTTGGAGCTCAAGATAACTCTCGAACGGATCTGCCGACTCGGTCCAAAATATGGCCTTAGTAATATTTTGTCCAAACATAGTTTAAGTTTGAAGATAAGCCATATCGGTCCACTCATTCAGGTACCTCCCACACAAAAGTTTAAAAATGTTCGGAAAAATTGTTCGTACGGTAACTATTGAAGGGAGTGGCCGAATTGGTCTATACTTTACACATCCTAATATATCTACCAGATATGGATCAGGTTCAAATATGGACTATATTTGTCCACTCCATCCGGTACCACCCACACAAAATTTCGGATAAGTTCACTTTAAGACCTCATATCGAATCAATTAATTTTTGTTGAAGCAACTTGCATTCGCTGCCTCAATTACGATGGTAAAAGGTTTTTTAGGGGCAAGTCCATACTTCTTGATCAAACAGCCCGAAGAGTGTAAAAACCCCCTATGGCACCATATGTTGTGGCTGCCATTCCTCTTGGTATCTCCTTCGCATATCTTTTGATCTTTAATCCTAATCAACATTTTTGTCGGTTCAAACGCCCAAAATTTTTAAACCCCCTAAATACACACATATTTTTGGGAAAAAATTGTTTCCATACACACAGGCTGAGGGTATATCTCTGTCGGCAAAGCCGACTGATACTTTTTTTACTTGTTTTTACAACTTTCGGGCTACTTTCTCAAGAAGTATGGACTTCCCCCTGAAAAGACTTTTACTGTCGTAATTGAGGCAGCTAATGCAAGGTGCTTGAACAAAAATCAAAGTGATTCGAGAGCAGGTCTTAAAGTGAATGGATCCAAAATTTTGGGTGGGATGTATCCGAAGAAGTGGACAAATGTAGTCTATATTTGAACCTGATCTATATCTGTTAGATATATTAGAATGTGTAAAGAATGGACCAAATCGGTCACTTCCATCAAGAGTTATCGTGCGCACAATTTTTCCGAACATTTTTGAGCTTTTGTGGGGGAGGTGCCGGAAGGAGTGGACCGATATAACACATCTTCGAACTTAAACTAAATTTGGACAAAATATTACGAAAGCCAAATTTTGTACCGAATCGGTTGATCCATTCGAGAGTTATTGTGCGCTCCAGCCAGACAGACAGGCAGACGGAAGGACATTGCTCAATCGACTCCACATTGTCTGAAACACATTTCGTCCAAACATACTTGAGGGTATAAAAACATAGGGGGTTATTCTGAAAGAAAATTCCCTGTGAGTTTTTGTCTTTTCGCCGTTTCAACTTAAGGAAGAAAGTGAAAAAATTCACGGGGAATTATCGTTCAGAATAACCCAAATTATACGTGGGTCGATATAACCCATATTCAAATTTGACCTGCCTATAGAAAATACACTCGGATGCAAGTATATAACGCTCATTTATTGTGAACGCTAGAGTGATTACAATAGATGGATATGGCTAGATCGATTCATAATTTTATCCTGATCACGAATATATAGGGACGCAAATGATTATTTTAAAGCGTTACAAACGGAACAACGTTAATGTGCTTGTGACTCGAATCATTTCTTTTGTTTGCGTTCATTGGTTGACAACCTTTCCAGAGATACGAAAAGTACCTTGTAGGTTTTTAGCTTGTGAGGTAACTTGACAGTGGTATCTATCCGGATCTCAGCCTTTTGATAACATGCAAAGGAGCTAAAAGGTTTGGAGTCCTGACATGTGTTTGATTGGCCTTTTTTGTGGAGAAGGGACATTTTGGCTAAAACCACACTCCCAGAAATAGAGTTATCGAAAGTACCCGTTGGAGTACCTATATGGAGAGTAGCGGCTATTGACGTTACCTGTCTATTTCACGTATTTTTAAGTTTTTAGGCACTCATTCCAACCGAATTAGCTGTAGCGGTTTTTCTATGGATAGGAAACTTTAGTGAACCCCTTTTGGTTTTTATTCAAAGTCAATAGTGAACAACTTATGAATATCCCTCCTCGGATGATGTCTATAAAAATCATGGAATTAGCAGAAACCCCTTGATTTTAGATCAACTGATTTTATAGACTTGAGAACCACAAGATTTGGGTTTGCTTATTATACCCTCAGCCTTTAGGCTAAAGAGGGTATATACACTTTGATACGACCAAAAATGTGCCTCATCGAAATAATGGTTTTAGACCCCAAGTATGTTTGTACGATATCCGTTTCAGACAATTTTGAGTAGATCTAGCAATGTCCGTCCGTCTGTCTATCTGTCTGGCTGGCTGGAGCGCACGATAACTCTCGAACGGATCCACCGCTCCGGTCCAAACTTTGGCTTTCGCAATATTTTGTCCAAACTTAGTTTAATTTCGAAGGTGGGATATATCGGTCCGCTCCTTCCGGTATCTCCCCTACAAAAGTTCGAAAACGTTCGGAAAATTTGTGCGTACGATAACTCTTGAAGGAAGTATCCGATTTTGACCATATTTTGCACATAGGGAAATGTTTACCAGACTTAGACGAGTTTCCAATTTGGACTCTATCGGGTCACTCTTTCGGGTACTTCCCAAACAAAATTTCAGATGTGTTTTGTTGTAACAACTTACATTCACTGCCCCACATACGACGGTACAAGTTTCATCAGGGGAAAGTTCATACTTCCTGAGAAACTACCCTGAAATGTGCAAAAAACCCCTATGACACCGTGTATAGTGGTCGGAGCGCCAGATAACTTTCTAACGGATTTACCGATTCGGTCCAAAATTTGCCATTCGCAATATTTTGTTCAAACTTAGTTTCAGTTCGAAGATAAGCCCTATCTGCCTACTCCTTCAGGTACCTCCCCCACAAAAGTTCAAAAGTGTTCGGACAAATTGTGCACACGATAACTCTTGAAGGGAGTGACCGATTTGGTCCATACTTTACACATCCTAATATATCTAACAGGCATAGATAAGATTGGTCTATATTTGTCCACTCCTTCATGTACCTTCCACACAGAATTACGGATAAGTTCACTTAAAGACCTGCTCTCGAATCTCTTAGTTTAATTTTTATTGAAGCAACTTGCATTCACTGCCTCAATTACGACGGTAAAAGTTTCTTTAAGAGCAAGTCCATACTATTTGAGAAAACAGCCCGAAAGGTGTAAAAAGCCTCTATGGAACCATTTGTAATGGCTGGAGAGCATGATAACTCTCGAATTGATCAACCGATTTAGTTCAAAATTTGACCTTCGTCATATTTTGTCCAAACATAGTTTCAGTTCGATGATGAACAATACCGGTCCACAATTTTCGGTAGCTCCCTCCAATATTTAAAAAATGACACTAAAATGGTATGCACGATAATCCTTGGACGGGGCAACCAATTTGGTCCAAAGTTTGCATCTCCTAGTATGTTGTCGAAATTTAGTTTAACTTCTAAAATCGCCCATAATGGTCTTTTCCGTAGGGTACCTCCCCCATAAAAATTCACCATTTGTATCAAACTGCAGTTTAGGAACTGTTCGAAGATCCTTTGGAAATATATACCTATTCTGTTCATTGCGATCCTGTTTACAGTGATATTATGTTATCCGTGGACAAATCCATGCTTCCAAAAGTTATACTGGTGGGAACGAGCTGATTCCCAAAAAAGATCCATTTCCATAATGGACTATGTCGATATATTCCTTTAAGTACCTCCTCCGCAACATTTTTATACCCTCAGCCTTTAGGCTAAAGAGGGTATATACACTTTGATTCGACCAAATAATGGTTTTAGACCCCAAGTATGTTTGTACGATATCCGTTTCAGACAATTTTGAGTAGATTTAGCAATTGCCGTCCGTCTGTCTGTCTGGCTGGCTGGTGCGCACGAAGGATCAATCGATTCGGTTCAAATTTTGGGTATCGAAATATTTTGTCCAGATTTGATTTAAGCTCGAAGATAGGCCATATAGGTCCACTCCTGCAGGTACCTCCCCCACAAATGTTCAACAATTGTCGCAAAACTTGTGCGCACGATAACTCTTGAAGGGAGTAACCGAATTGAATCAAACTTTGCATATGGTAATACTACCTCTAGGCTTACATCAGGTTCGAATATGGATTATATCGGTCCACTCCTTCAGGTACCTCCCACACAAAATTTGAAATAAGTGCAGTTTAGTGACACCTCACGAATCGTTATGAATCGTTTTGTAACAGGATGTTCGTGTGGCCCCCGTTACGTCATTGTAATTTTTTTCGAGGGCAAGCCCATAGCTCCGGAGATAATGGCGCATAACCTCAAAAAAAAAAAAAAACGCTGCACTATGTCGCGAGTTCAAATAAACGGTGACCAAGGAGTTGACGCTGGCAGATGAATTTTGGTATAAATACTTATAGTTCACTGACAATGTCGAGAGCAAAAAATTGGCAAGGTCGGTCCACGTTTTGGGATAGTCCCCATGCAACGGTACTTCTTAATGTTTCGGTATTTTGAATATTTTAGTTAAACTTATCAACCAAATTGGTTGAATTTTGAGATGCGGGGTTTTCACTTTACAAAAAACTTTTCCGATAAAAATTATGGACATAGGTCCACGCTATGAATAGATCCCATATAACGGTACCTCTCGATTTTCGGAATTTTAAAGATTTTACATATGTTTTACGCCCAAATACGCCGAAATTTTGCATTGAGGGTTCCCAATGGACTAAAAAAGTTTTCTGATAAAAATTATGTACATAGGTCCACGTTTTGATATAGCTCCAATAGAACGGTATCGCCCGATTTTCGGTATTTTCAAGGTTTTAGCCACATTAAACAACCAATGTAGCTGATATTTCGTATTTAGTCTTCACCAGGTCTTGCGAAATATTTGTACAGAGAATTGTTGGCATTGGTTCAAGTTTTGAAATAACACCCGTGGAACGGTACCGCCCAATTTTCGGTTTTTTAAGGCTTAGCCACATTATCCACCCAAAATGACAGAAATTTGGTGTTCAGTCTTCATATATTTTTGTGAGTTTATTGAATACATCAAAATTTGTCTTCAAATTGACCGATTAATGGTCAATAAACGGTACATTTTTTGTTAAAAATCGAAATTTTGACTTTGTATTCTTTTCCTTGACGGTGCATTCTTTTTCGGGGACAAGTCCATACTTTTTGAGATAATGGCCCTGGAGCTCCATTGAAAATGATGCACCACACTAATCGATTTCGCTTTTTATGCCATTTTAGTAATCAGAATGGTAGAATAATCGTTTCAGTAGTTTTGTTATTGATTCCGACAGAAAGAATGATGTTCCTGACGTAATTGTGGCATGATCGTAATTAGTGTCCCTTTATGGGCAATTTGAAGTTATTATCCAGCAAATGACTATGAAAAATTATAAAGGGTTGTGTCCAGAGTACGTACAAACAATCTAATGATGTATGGAAAGTCCTGTAATAGCCAGGCTTGTCTTATATAATACTAGTCTTTAACGGCGTTGCCCTGATAGAGGAGAGAATCATGACATAGAACAAACTTTTTTGCACGTTTCTTTAAAAATAGTTTTTAGAAACATTGTTGACAATGTCGATCATGTTTGCTTTTATAAAAACAAAAGTTTCAGCACTCTTTGTTGCTTTTCAAGCCCTACCATTCTTATTATTAAAATGGCATAAAAAGCGAAAAATTTGGAAATTATTAATCGATTATCGTGGTGCATCATTTTCAATGCTCAATTTAAAAATGTTCATTTTTTGTGTTTCGGTAAAATTTTAGTATAACGATAATGTAAAGGGAATATTTTTGTATGTCATCTTAAAGACAACTTTTCAGCCCACAAAATTGTTTTTTGAATTGTTAAAAAATCTCAACTCGTTTCCAAGATATCGATGTTTACATTTTTTATTTCAGGTTGCATCATTTTCAGTGACAGTCACTGTATATCTGTGTTGGCAATGTCGGCTGGTTATTTTTACTTGTTTACAGCAAAGTTAAAAATAACCCGCAAATATTCCACAAACAATCATCGACAATTTAATAACATAGCTTGTTTAAATGATTAAAATTGAGATTCGAGAGAATGACAAGGTCAGATAATAGTTTGTAACACTTTCATATCATTACAAATTACTACAGTACAGTTTGTAATACTAACTGTTACAGAATTTTTTGTATGTCTAGATAAGACGATTGATTAACCCCGCTTAACTTACAGTTAAAAGTGATCATTCAATTTTAAGAAGGTCCTTCTTAAATTTTAATGTAATTTTCACATCTTAAAGTCCTCCAAATTGGTTTATTTTGCTATTTCAAATCCATCAAATAGTAAAAGAAAACATATAATAATGGCCCTTTGTGTCTTATATTGAACCAAGTTGTATTCACGTGCCCTAACGCAGATATGTATTTTGAGAAAAGTCATCTGTTCCACCTCCACCCACCATATATTTACTAGTAGAGTTGTGCCAAAGGAACTATTTGGAACTATCTAGTTCCTTTCGCAGTTCCAACGGCCCACATTTTTTCTTTGAACAAACTGCGTATACTTACTATCACACGTTATATTTCATGATGTTACTCATACGTTTTGGAACTGGTACAAGGAACTAGGAACTAGATTGCCCAACTCTATTTACTACCCACCTGTCTTTAAAACATTTCAAAATCTTTATTTTTGTAATAATTATGAAAGAATAAAGATGTAAAGAAAGCTAAATTTACATCAGCTGATCGTCATAAAATTTGAGTTTTTATTGATTTCCTCTCTATTTCACACTTAACAAGCGCCACAAAGCAACTGGTCGCTATAAAAATGCAATGTCGATATTAAAAAAATACATATTTACATACAATATGTATGTTTGGATGTAGGTATAATAAGCATATGTTTTCTAAATTCTGTTCTGTTTGTGGTTGGTTCATGGACGGACATTCATACACATTTTGTAAACAAAAAATAAAAAAAATGCTACGGAATCTCCCCACAAAAATAGAAAAAAATGAAAACGACATCAGACGATATAACGAATTTTATATGTGGGTCACAAAACTAAATACAATGGATACTATCCACACGGTTGGAGGTTATTTCAACAATTGACCTACACATTCGGTTTTTAAAGATTCGGCAAAGAACTTTTCAAATTAACAAATTAATTTTATTTTCATAACAATGTGACATAGCTGAATTCTGTATTTTAATATACATATATATGTATTTAATTTTTTTATAATTAAATTAAAATACTGGGTACCTGAAGATGCTGCTGGATTATGGGAAGATCTGTAGAAATTCCAAAATATTTTATTTTTTTTGTTAAAAAATTAAAATAATTCTTAAAAAAAATATATGCTTATATTTTTAACAATCCCTATTAGAATACCAAAAAAAGTATTTCTATAGCCAACAACATTGAGTAGAGTGTAATATTTATAACCATAGTTTACTGTTTATATTTTCGTTAAAAATTACGCACTCATTTTCTTCTTTGTTTTTGTTGAGTTTTGTTTTGTTCGCCATATTCTCTTCCTATTTTTGTGTTGTGCCTCGACTTCGTAAAATAATCAACCAAAATAGACGGGGGACCCATAATGCATGAAACGGGGGACCCATAATGCATGAAAGACAAAAGAAACGAAAAAGACAACAAAACTGATTGTATTGTATATCCGAATCTAATAAGCCCTATGCCAATTGAATTCGTTGTGAGGGTGGTTAAATAAGACGCAATTTATTTGAATTATGTACTTGTCGAACATCATGTCTTGGTGTCTTGGGCATACAAGTAATTTGATAGGAAATCTGTCGTATGGATAAAAAGTACTAATGAATAAGTTCTATGGTTATTGGTAAAACAAAGACGGAGCATTTTTTGACAGTCTAATTAGTAGAGGAAATATTTGTTGTAGACTTAATTTTGAATTCTCTTCGATTTCGTCAAGAAGATTAAAAAGAATAAAAAGTGTGTTCTTTTACTCAATAACGCGGTGGAAGAAAATTTGGTCCATACTTGCTGCATAGTAATATTTCTGCGAGACATAGATAAGCTTCAAATAGGGACAAACCCGGTACACTCCTTCGGGTATCTCCCACACAACATTTTGAAAAAGTGCAATTCAAGACCTGCTCTCAAATCGCTTTGATAAGTGTTGTAGCAACTTGTGTTCACGGAGGACAATCGGAAGAGTGATGCGAATACGAACAATTATATTTGTTCACACAGTCAATCCTCTTCAAACGTCAACCTCACCTACTGTCTACTTGCTACTTCGTGTCCTCTGTTTACGCAAACGAGGCTCGAGTACAGTTGTGTGTTCGTGGTCCGCCAACCGACACGGGAGTGTAGAGAGGTTGGGAAGTATTTCTGAGAGCTACCCCTTTGCGCGGTGGGTAATACATTCACTCCACCTCCGGGTGTTGTTCCACTCCACCTTCGGGTGTTGTTCCACTCCACCTTCGGGTGTTGTTCCACTCCACCTTCGGGTGTTGTTCCACTCCACCTCCGGGTGTTGTTCCACTCCACCTTCGGGTGTTGTTCCACTCCACCTCCGGGTGTTGTTCCACTCCACCTCCGGGTGTTGTTCCACTCCACCTTCGGGTGTTGTTCCACTCCACCTTCGCGTGTTGTTCCACTCCACCTTCGGGTGTTGTTCCACTCCATCTTCGGTGTTGTTCCACTCCACCTTCGGGTGTTGTTCCACTCCACCTTCGGTGTTGTTTCACTCCACCTTCGGTGTTGTTCCACTCCACCTCCGGGTGTTGTTCCACTCCACCTTCGGGTGTTGTTCCACTCCACCTTCGGGTGTTGTTCCACTCCACCTTCGGGTGTTGTTCCACTCCACCTTCGGGTGTTGTTCCACTCCACCTTCGGGTGTTGTTCCACTCCACCTTCGGGTGTTGTTCCACTTCACCTTCGGGTGTTGTTTCACTCCACCTTTCGGTGTTGTTCCACTCCACCTTCGGGTGTTGTTCCACTCCACCTCCGGGTGTTGTTCCACTCCACCTTCGGGTGTTGTTCCACTCCACCTTCGGGTGTTGTTCCACTAACCAGTTCTCGTAGTATAGTGTAGAAGTTAACTTAGGCTAACACTAACTAACGATGGCCCGAACAACCGAGCCGAGTGCTGAATGAACATCTGCAACACGAATCACCGAGTGGCCGAATACCGAATCATCGAGCGGCCGAACACATACGAATTCCGAGTACGAACATCTACAACATGAATCACCTACGAACATCTACAACATGAATCACCTAGTGACCGAACCCCGAACACCCAATCACCGAGTGGCCGAACACATACGAACCCCGAGTAGCCGAACATCTACAACACGAATCACCGAGTTCCCGATTATCTTCCAATCGCGTACTACTGAACAGCGAATCACCGAGTACCCGATCATCATCAAATCATTTACTACGAATCCCGAAGCCGGTCGTTCTTTCGTCAATTACTAAACACCGAGTCACCAGCTCCAGGGCATCTGCGAATCGCCGCATCCGAACCCCTAAAACCGGGTCGTTGGGCCCTACAACTCCACCGCATACCTCGTACGAAGCTTCCAACCACAAATACTGAATCAAAGTTGCCGATCCCCAGTCAGTTACCCGATCTAGCAGATGCTATTTGAACCCTTCTTATCGTATTTAAACATCAGTAGATAATAAATTAGTTTTACATCAATAAATATCCGATTTAACCCCCAGGAAAGGGGGAATACTCGTCTTATTATTCCGTAAGGTTTAGTGGGCCCTTATGGCGACCCTGGACACGACTAAGTCTACCCCAGCCTACGACAAAACCACGTTACAATATTTGTGTTGTTATGGCGGACAAGGCAGTAGGGATGGCAACGGATGAGCTCATATAGATCAACGGTGTCGCCCACAGGCTTCCAAGAAGCTTACGCTCGTGCTTAGACGAATCTTAAATAAAGTTCGAAGGTGGACATGGGTCCACTCCTTCCGGTACCTTTCCCTAAAAGATAAAAAATCACTGAAATGGTATACAATAAATGTATTGAACAGAGCAACCGATTTGGTCCAAACTTTGGATCTCCTAATCGGTCATCTCCTTAGGGTACCTCCCCCATAACAGTTCAAAAGTTTTCATTAAAATGTTGAGCAAGATAACTATCGATGGCATTAACCGATTTGGTCCATACTTTGCACATCCTAATATTTCTGCGAATCTTAGATAGAGTTCAAATATGAACTATATCGGTCCCCTCCTTAGGGTACCTCCCCCGCAAAAGTTCAAGACTTTTGTTTATGTGCAGTTTTGGATCTATTCGAATCCGATGTTACTCCTTTGGTCGTGTTTACTGCTATATATGAATCTGTCAAGTCCTTCCTGACATAGTGGTCAAAAAACTGTGAGTTGTACGGTTACCAACTGAAATAACTGGAGGATGTGCTATCTATCGAAAATAAGTGACGATCAACTTCCAAAATAGACTATGTAGATGATTTTCTTCAGGTTCTTCCTCCTCAAGACTTTTGAACATTAATCCAAATATATATTTTTGTCGGCAAGTTTATACGTTCGAAAAGGGCCACAAAATCTGAATACATAATTATTGGGAAAAGGATTTTGGTTGTATAGCGGGTATTCAATTATATATGAAGGATTCAATTAACACAGCAACAATTTGAGTGGAATATATTTTGGCTATATGTTGTGATAGCCCCATTCTGTTGTCAGAACATTCAATTAATTTCCAATTTTGGTATCAATTTCGCAAATCATTT
Organism: Musca autumnalis; assembly: GCF_047663935.1. Classification (NCBI taxonomy): domain Eukaryota; kingdom Metazoa; phylum Arthropoda; class Insecta; order Diptera; family Muscidae; genus Musca; species Musca autumnalis. The sequence continues at coordinate 243,299,867 of NW_027411755.1, forward strand.
ACACCAATTCGAAAATCAATTTGAATCCGATTGGATTTTAATAAAATAGTTTGGTCTGTTGGACCTATTTAAATTTATACTTATTTATTTCAACATGGGTTTCATTGTTTTTTTGTTCTTCCTCATTTAAAAGTTAAATGATATACAACTCAAACATATACATACATATGTAAAACGTATCCATCCATCCACCCATCCATCCTCAATAACGTTTATCGATTGAATTATGAATGGCCTTTGACCTACATTAACCTTTATCGCATCCATCTTTACAAGGAATAAACAGCAAAAGGTAATGACTTTATTAATTTACACTTGTAAAGCCTTATTTATAAAAAGGTCATAATTTTTCTATTTGCTTAAAGAGGCGTGCGCACCACGACCCGAAAGAATTTTGCCTTTCTTACCAATTTGAACACACACACACATACATATACTTGTGATCATCCTTACCTTAAAACAATATATTAGCCTTATTCTTAATCCCCTAATACCATAGTAATTCACGGTACTTAATCCTAATTTCTTACATAATAGATTTCTTTAAAAAAAACAACTTTTTACCTATTGGCTGGCTACCTGCTCACAGACCTTCCTCTACATGAAGAACCGCAGGTGGTATACGCCGTCCGAATGTCTGCGTTTTTCCTTCTACAATGGAAAATTTTCCATCATCATTTTCAATCGCCGTTGACAATTAATTTTCCATTTAGACATTCGGTTTTTTTTCCTATTATCTGACGAATGGAAAATTCCCACTGCATGCCAAAAAAATTTTGAGGAAAACAAAAAAGAAAATCAGAACACAAAAACGTGCCTCCACTAAAACAAAACTGCCAGAACATTTGAGTAGGAATAATATTTGCAGTATTTGTTTTGTACGTACATAATTATAGAATGTACATATGTATGTATGTATAGCTAGTAAATGTGCATAAAATATTGTACAAGTTTGGGGATTCAAAATACCATCTATTGAAAATATCCAAGCCATAAACACAATAAGAAAGTAACAATCAGCTATGCTGACGGAGACATACCCTCAGACACTAATCATAAAAAAATAAATAAATAACAAATAATAATTTTTTGAAATTTTGCCTGTTAGGGCGAAGATCATTTTGAAAGTTAATTTTCTGGTTTAGAGTTAAGCTTTATGATAAAAATTTTTTTGCAAGTGAAAAAGGAAATCCTATGACTCGAACCCACACAACCACCAACAATTTTGTGACTAGGTTTGAGTCCACGGCTTTCCTTTTTCACTTGCAAAAAATTTCGATAATAAAGCTTAACTCTAAACGAGATATACCCTCAGCCTGAAACGTCCATCTATTGACAATATCAGGAACTTGGACTAGCACACGAAAAAAATAAAATCGCTTAAACAGGACCACAATGAATAGCATCGCTATAATTTTCCAAAGGTTCTTCGAACAGATCCTTAACTGCGCTTAAACAAAAATGGTGGTAAAAGTGGTACCTTCGGGTACCTAAGGAGAAGACCGATTTCTGAAGTGAAACTACATTTGGACAAAATATTAATAGATCAAGGGTTTGGACGGTGGCTTCGTTCAGCAGATGTAGCGCGTACAATTTTAGTGTCATTTTTTAACATTTGGGGATGGGGAGAGGTATCGGAGTGCCAATCTTCAAACTTAAACTTAGTTTGGACAAAATATTACGAAGCCCGTTTGAAAGTTATCGTAAGCATAGTGTCATAGGAATTTTTACAGCTTTCGGGCTACCGTCGTAATGGAGGCATCGAATTCAAGTTGTTACAACAAAAATCAAATGGATTCGAGAGCAGATCGTAACTGCACTTTCCCAAAATTTTGTGTGGGGATAGCCATAGCCATATTCAAACCTAATCTATGCCTCTTATGGACCAAATCAGTTCTGCCTTCGAGAGTTGTCGTGAACATTTTTTACTCATACCAAGAACGGTCCTGACCGGCTTTAACATGGCAAAGCCTAGGATTTATCTTGGTCCCTCTTTCATCTCAAGGGAATACTGACCACCCCCGTGGTGTCACCTGGGGAGCTGCCTTTAACATCCGTTAAAGGTAGTGAGCTCACATGTGCCACGCGTTCACCCATAAGAACGTTAAAAACATGGGTTGGGAGTTGGGCAAGTAAGTCACCACGTCAAAACACCGCCTACTAATAAAACACAGAGAAAAAGAAGAAAAACAAGCCCCATAAGGACCATGATCTGCGAATCTGCACCTGGAATGTCAGGAATCTCTACAGAGCAGGTGCAGTTTGCGCACTGGCGGATGTACTTGGTATGTACAAAGCTGATACAGGAAGTGCGATGGAACCGGGCAGACGTAAAAATCACAAACGATTACGCATTGTATTATAGGCTATAATTTGTAGCTGACATAAAACGAAACATAAGCTAGGTGTTGGATTTATGGTAAATCGGATGCTTAAAAATCTTGTATCCAACTTTACTCCGGTTGATGAAAGAATTGCCGCAATCCGTATAAAAGCAAAGTTTTTGATATCAGTCTCCTCTGCGCCCATGCCCCGACCGAAGAGAAAGATGAACAGACCAAGTATATATTCTACGAGCGCCTATGACCGCTGCACTAAGATTGTTCTAGGAGATTTTAATGCTAAAATTTGTAAGGAAAATATCTTTGGTCCCACTGTTGGTAAGTTCAGCCTTCATGAGGTAACATCCGACAACGGAATGAGGCTGATCGATTTTGCAGCGCAAAAACATGGTAGTGCGCAGTACCAGGTTCCAACACCTCGACATACACAAGGCCACGTGGATATCCCCAGATGGGAAAACAAGAAACCAGATTGATCATTGATTCGGACCATTTCCTTGTGCCTCGGTACGCACTTGTCTTAATGTTGCGGCGAAAGTGCGATCTTACACAGGACCAGCTGCAAACACAACAGATAGCACAAGCTTATTCCGCTCAACTGACTCACATGCTGGAAGACCGCACTACTTGTCCTGATAATGTGGAAGCGCAATGGCAAAGAGTAGCCCACTCACTTCAAACTGCTGCAAAATCTGTGCTTGCGTACCAAAAACCACCAACAAAAAATCTAAGGTACTATCAGCAGTGTCGTAAAGCTACTGAATAAAAGAACTCGGCAAAGAAAAATATCGTGAGAAGAGGAGAGAGGAGAAGCGTATTTTCAGAAGAAAAAGAAAGAGCAAGAAAAACGTGAGCGTGAGAAACTCGAGATGTTCAGGAGTCAGAATGAAGTCTTAAAACTTTACCAGAGTGTAAAACACCAGACTGAAGGGTATGCAAAGATCATGAAGGCAATCTGGTAGCTGATACAGATGTCGTACTCAGGATCTGGAGGGAGCATTTCATGAAGCTCTTAGTATCGAATATGAGCGGCGATGAAGCTACACCAGAACCAATCGCAAACGACGACGCACAGTGGTGCCGCTTCCTTGTAAACGTCGCGACGTTGAATGCCTACCACCTAGCCAAAGCGAGGTCATGACAGCAATTAATCGGCAGAAAAACAATAAAGCATCAGGAGATGATTTGCTGCCGGCCAAGACAGGTGGCGAAGTGTTGATAAGGAGTATGCATCAGTTAATTATCGAAATTTGGCAGGACGAAAGTATACCCAACGATTGGTCCCGTTCACAAGAGACAGTGTGTACAAACTACAGAGGCATAAGGCATTTGAATATGAGGCAGTCGACGGTATACGCTCCAAGGGAAGGCCAAAACTCCGATGGAAAGACCAAGTTGAAGGAGATATCACAAGACATGGCAACCAAAATTGGAGAAGTAAAGCAAAAGATCGGTGCGTTTGGAAGTCTATTCTTAGTTCGGCTTATGGAACAAGACGTTCTGTTAACATAAAAGCCAACTACGTATACAAAGTGCTGTCGAGCGTACTGTGTGAACGTCTGAAGCCCATGGTCAATAAAATAATCTGGTCATACCAATGCGGTTTTAGATCTGGTAAATCGACTATTGACCAAATTTTCACACTGCGCAAAATACTGGAGAAAACCCACGAAAGACAGATCGACACATACCATCTGTTCGTCAACTTTAATTCCGCCTTCGACAGCCCAATTCGATCAAAAGTGTTCAAAGCCATGTCTGAGTTTGGTATCTCTTCTACGATTATGCAGAATGACATTTGCTAACACAATATCAGCTGTTAAAATAGAAAAAAAAACACTCCGAACTGTTTGAAACAAAACGAGGTTACTGACGAGGTCAGTCACAGCCTATCGTGTGACCTATTTAACATTCTAAAGGATAAGGTCATACGAGAAGCAAATGTATATACGGATGGAGATAAAAACAGCAAAATTTACAATAAAAGTATTATGTTACTGGCCTACGCAGATGGTAGACATAATTGGTTGATCAACATGGGCCGTAACAGCCACCTTTGCAAAAATTGAAAAGAGTCTGCCAATGTGGGTCTGGCAGTCAACGGTGATAAGACAAAGTTTATGGTATCAACACGCAAGATGTCCAGTAGACTCGAACCAACTGTTGATGTTCAGAACTAAAATGTTGAGATAGTAAATGACTTTATTTACCAAAAATAAAAATAACAACATCATTTTTGAAATCAAAAGAAGAATAATATTGGGCAACAGATGCTACTTTGGTCTAAGTAAACAGTTTCAAAGCCAAACAACCTCTCGTCAAACAAAAAATATACTATACCAGACACTGATACTACCCGTACGTATGTATGGATCTGAAACATGGATACTTGCGAAAGCAGATGAGGCAGAACTTGGTGTGTTTGAGAGAAAAATTCTTCGAAAGATTTATGGACCAATATACGTTGACGTATGAACCACGAGCTATACTAGCCGAAAGACATCGATATAGTAAAACGTATCGAACTACAACGATTGCGTTGGCTGAGCCACGTGAGCAGTATGGATAATAATGCCCCCGCCAGAAAGGCATTTGAATATGAGGCACTCGACGGTATACGCCCCAATGGAAGGCCAAAACTCCGATGGAAATACCAAGTTGAAGGAGATATCACAAAACATGGAATGATCTAAAATAATCGAATTTTGAGCTTGAAGAACCGTTCCTAGAATCTTTTTAAGTTCTAGAAAGAACCGGTTGTAGACATTTCGTATGTTCCAGAGAGTTGTTTGCTGATATCTTTGCTACATTATTGTGGTCCATTGTTTTCTTGCATTTTGAACGGTTTAGTATCTATGGAGCAGGGACCGAGAAAAGAGGATAAAAATCGCATTTGATTTGCTATTTTGACCATTAAGAACCGTTTCTTCAGAGTTCGTATGTTCTAGAAAGTTGTTTACTAAGATATAAGGTAAATTTTTCTAGTTTGTTGTTTGCTTCAATTTTGATCGGTTTGATATCTGTAGACTAAAATCCCAGAAACAATTAAAAGGGAAATTGACGATTTTGACCTTGTAGGAGAGGTTGAATGGATTTTAAGTGTTCACAATTATTATTATTTAAGACGAGAGCTACAACATTTCTACTACGAGTAAGCCCAAATTCTTAGCGGTTTAGTAGATATGTGCCTGAGGAAATGATTCCTTTTTACATCAAGGCCTCAGGTCTTTGGGGGCCCATAGTCGCGAAAGTTGAAGTGGTAGGGAAAAACGCCGGGACACGTGTCTTCTTATTTTTGGTCTTCTATCCCGCTGCGGTGTCAGAATATGGTTAATAATTTTCGTGTCTCACAGTGTATAAGACCAACATAATAAGACTTCAGCAATCATTGAAATAATAGTCGGTTTAAATCCCAAGTATTTGGAGTCTACTTTGCTATGTCCGCCTGTCTGGATAAAGCATACGATAACTCTCGATAGATCTACCTATTTGGTTTAAAGTTTGCAAATCGTAATACTCTCTTGCACTTATCATATATATTTTGATGTGGTCCCCAGTTTAATTAATTTTATAAGGTAACATTAGTTCCACCCTAAATGTTGAGGAATGTTATTATTCCGGGTATCCGTAATCACGGTGTGCCTTTACCAAATTTAAATGGAAGGTGCTTACACCTGGGAAGTTTTTGCAGAAACTACAATGTCCATAGATGTGAGATATCAAGAAACAAAAAAATCGCCAGAGGGATTTTCAAATAAATCGCGATTTAAGTTCACATTTTTAGGGGTTCTTTAGGTTTTCACGATTTTGCTTGGAAGCCGCGAGCCCTATGTAAATGGGCCTAAAGAAAATTTTGTAGCCGTGAAAATTTTCCACAAGATTAACCTTTATGATATTTTTGTAGGTTTTATCGTTTTTGAGATATAGAAGTTCAAATTGAGACAATGCATCGACTGTATCGCCTCGTTATAAAACATTACGATGAAGGGTGCGGCTTAAGTAACTTTTGATGAAAACCGCTTACACATCGGAAGATTTCGCGGATTCTGAAACAGCAATGTTCATAGATAAGAAAAATAGAAAAAAAAACAGAAAAAAAATCTCCGGAGGGATTTTTAAATAAATCGTGATCAAAATTCACAATTTTAGGTTTTTTTAGGTTTTCACGATTTTGGAAACCGCAAGTCGTATCGAAATGAGTCTAAAAAAAATGTTGTAGCTGTGAAAATTCTCTACAAGACTGACCTTTATGTTTTTTCGTAGGTTTTACCATTTTTGAAATAGAGAGGTTCAATTCAAATTTTTAGCTTTTTATCTTATGTTTTCAAGATTTTGCTTGGAAGTCTTGCAAGTCTTATCAAAATGGGGCTAAAGAAAATCTTGAAGCTGTGAAAATTCTCTACAAGATTGGATGATTTATTTTTTTCTAGGTTGTATCATTTTCAAGATATATAAGTTTAATTTGGGAAATTGCAGTAATGACATTGTTTTATAAGGAGGCGACACAGTCAGTGCATTGTCCCAATTTGAACTTCTATATCTCAAAAACGATAAAACCTACGAAAATATCACAAAGGCTAATCTTGTGGAGAATTTTCACAGCTACAACATTTTCTTTAGTCCCATTTACATAGGACTCGCGGTTTCTAAGCAAAATCGTGAAAACCTAAAGAACCACTAAAAATGTGAAAATAAATCGCGATTTATTTGAAAATCCCTCCGGCGATTTTTGGTTTTTTGATATTTCTCATCTATGAGCATTGTAGTTTCAGAATCTGCAGAAACTTCTCAGGTGTAAGCACCTTCCATTTAAAATTAGTTAAGGCGCACCGTGTAATAGTTAATTAAAACAAAGATTATTGTTCTTAAATTCCTTTATTGAACTTAAAGTACCAAAATTATGTGTATATAAATCAACATTTGAGATACATTTCGCTTAAATCCTACATATGTAAATGTGTGGTTATGTGAAACTTATTTTTGTATAAACATTAATAATAATTAACATTATTCAGTTCTTGTTTTTTTCTATTTACAAAGCCCAAAAAATGTGCAAGAGAGTGAGAGATGGATGTTTAATTATTTCTATTCATTCAGCAGACATGTTCTGATGAGAGCATCACACACAGCATACGGATCACAATTGGAACTTGGACGGCGATCTTCAAAATAGCCCTTGCCAGCTGTGGCAACACCTTGTGGTACCCGTACACTGACACTACGATTGGCAACACCCCAAGAGAATTTATCGATGCTCGAAGTTTCCAAACGGCCAACCAAACGTCGCTCATTGTCTTTACCCTCTTTCGGGTCATAGGCCTTTATGTGTCTCTCATGATGTTTACTTAGCTTTTCAATTGCCTCTTCAATGGCTTTCATGCCGCCCTCCGCTCTCATGGCCTTGGTGGAGAAATTGGTGTGGGCGCCTGCGCCATTCCAAGGGCCCTCTACCGGTTTGGGATCAAAGGTAACCACAATACCAAACTCCTCAGCAATGCGTTGTAGAATATAACGTGAAACCCATAAATCATCACTGGCCTTAATGCCCAGACTGGGACCCACTTGATATTCCCATTGGGCTGGCATTACCTCGGCGTTGGTGCCACTAAAATCAATGCCTGCATAAAGACATGCCAAGGTGTGGGCTTCAACCAAATCCCTGGCATAAACACGATCTGCACCCACACCACAATAGTATGGTCCCTGGGCAGCTGGATAACCATTGGCAGGCCAACCAAATGGACGACCATCTACATCGAGCAAAGTGTACTCCTGTTCAATACCAAACCAGGGTTCTTCATGGCCCACCTTTTCGATGGCCTTTTGTAACGCATAACGTTTGTTCGAGGGTGTGGGGCTACCATCGGCCAAATAGGTATCACACATAACAATGATGTCATTTTTACCCGGCTTAAAAGGATCACGATATATGGCCCGCGGCACCAAGGTGGTATCGGAATTTTCACCTTGACACTGATATGTGGAGCTGCCATCATATTGCCATTTTGGTAAATCACTAACTTCTTTGGGTATTTTATTCAAAACACGATCCTTGACGCGGATGTTTTCCCCCGTACCATCAATCCACAAATAGGTCACTTGCAAACGATCACTTGGTGTTTCCAGAAATTTGTAGCGGTTTAAAATTGATTTATCCAAGGCATTGTTGGGGGAGTTTTTCAAAAAATCACTGGAAAAGAGCCGTGATGTGGAACTCAAGGCACGCGTTTGCCTTGCAGAGAATGAGGCACTTAATTCTTTGCCAAGCAGAAGACCAACACAACGAAGAGCCATTTTGTTTAAATTTTAATTTTATTAAATTTCTTTGAGAAATGGTGTTTTATTAAATGATTCTACTTTTGCGGGTTTTGTTGATCTTGTACTTCTTTTTTCAATCTGTTCTATGTTTCGTTTTTTTTTTGTTCTATGTTATTTTCTTCTTCTTTGTGTTCTTATTTCGTTTAGTCAAAATAGATGCGCGACGTTAACACGTTAACGTTAGGATGACTTGTGAGCGCCTGGGCAATGCGTAGATCTCCTTCGCTTGTTTGAAAATCAAATGCCGACCGTTGGTAATTTGTTCATTTTTCGGTGCAGTGTCCACGCACTCATTTATTTTAGGCTTTGTTGCGTTCTCAATTGTTCTCTTATGTTCTGGTTGTTAGATGGACAGGTACCTGGATGTTGTTTAGGCATATGAATAACATTAGTCATGTTTTTAACATAGTAGAATTTTTCCGTTTAGGTATTTTTACATTAATGAAGTTGAACCACCACAAATCTGCCCACAATAAACACTTCGTTATAAAGAGGCTATTTTCTGTGAAATTTCAAATTTCTGTATTATTCGTTATGAGGACGTTCGTTACCTTAAACAGGATTATTTATTGTAATTAATATTGGATAGAGAAGCACTCCTCGTGAGGCAGTCACTGTGCAAGCTTTTACTGTGTATTTTATTTTATTTTAATTTATTTATTGTTATTTTATTTATTTATTTTTTTTTTCATTTTATTTTTATTTAATTTTTTTATTTTGTTTTATATTATTTTATTTCATTTTATTTTATTTTACTTTATTTTATTTAGTTTTATTTTGTTTCTATTTTATTTCCTTTTATTTTATTTTATTTCATTTTATTTTATATTATTTTTTATTTTACTTATTTTTTATTTTATTATATTATATTTTATTCTATTTTATTTTATTTCATTCTATTTCATTTTATTTTACTTTATTTTATTTCATTTTATTTTATTTCATTTCATTTCATTATATTTTATTTTATTTTATTTTATTTTATTTTATTTTATTTTATTTTATTTTATTTTATTTTATTTTATTTTATTTTATTTTATTTTATTTTATTTTATTTTATTTTATTTTATTTTATTTTATTTTATTTTATTTTATTTTATTTTATTTTATTTTATTTTATTTCATTTTATATTATTTTTATTTTATTTTAATTCGTTTTATATTATTTTATTTTATTTTATTTTATTTTTATTTTATTTTATTTTATTTTATTTTATTTTATTTTATTTTATTTTATTTTATTTTATTTTATTTTATTTTATTTTATTTTATTTTATTTTATTTTATTTTATTTTATTTTATTTTATTTTATTTTATTTTATTTTATTTTATTTTATTTTATTTTATTTTATTTTTATTTTATTTTATTTTATTTTATTTTAGTTTATTTTATTTTATTTTATTTTATTTTATTTTATTTTATTTTAATTTATTTTATTTTACTGCATTTAATTTAATTTTATTTTGTTTTATTTTATTATATTTTATTTTATTTTATTTTATTTTATTTTATTTTATTTTATTTTATTTTATTTTATTTTATTTTATTTTATTTTATTTTATTTTATTTTATTTTATTTTATTTTATTTTATTTTATTTTATTTTATTTTATTTTATTTTATTTTATTTTATTTTATTTTATTTTATTTTATTTTATTTTATTTTATTTTATTTTATTTTATTTTATTTTATTTTATTTTATTTTATTTTATTTTATTTTATTTTATTTTATTTTATTTTATTTTATTTTATTTTATTTTATTTTATTTTATTTTATTTTATTTTATTTTATTTTATTTTATTTTATTTTATTTTATTTTATTTTATTTTATTTTATTTTATTTTATTTTATTTTATTTTATTTTATTTTATTTTATTTTATTTTATTTTATTTTATTTTATTTTATTTTATTTTATTTTATTTTATTTTATTTTATTTTATTTTATTTTATTTTATTTTATTTTATTTTATTTTATTTTATTTTATTTTATTTTATTTTATTTTATTTTATTTTATTTTATTTTATTTTATTGTATTCTATTTTATTGTATTCTATTTTATTGTATTTTATTTTATTTAATTTTATTTTTATTATATTTTTTATATCATTTTATTGTATTTTATATTATTTTTTATTTTATTTAATTTTATTTTATATTATTTTTTATTTTATTTAGTTTTATTTTATTTAATTTTATTTTTATTTTATTTCATTTTTATTGTATTTCATTTGGTTTTTTTATTTTATTCTATTTCATTTTATTTTACTTTGTATTTTGTTAAAAAAACACCACTATTATTTCTCTTCCGCATCTATTCTAATATGAATGCAATGTTCAGATTTTTTTAGGCAGTCAAAAAAATCTTCAGGAATATTCTCTCATTTTCTCTCTAAAACATTCTTTCAATATGTAAGATCTGCAATTCATGGCATTAACAAAATAATATTTTTGATTTATTCTTTTTTATAGCGTATTAAATTTTCAAGATGATTTTGAACTCTAGACAAACATTTTTATTAGGCTAAATGGCCTTTAGACTAAAGAGAGTATATACATGTTGATAAGATCAACAAGTAAAAATATCAGTCAGATATACCCTCAGTAGGTGAGAATTGAAACTTTCAATACGCAACAGAAACCCTTTTCCAATAATTATGTATTGGGGGGTTTTCAGATATTGTTGTCCTTTTCGGAGGTATGAACTTGCTGACTAACAATTATGTGGACTAAAGCACAAAAGTGTTGCGGAGGAGGTACATGAAGGAATGCATCGACATAGTCCATTTTGGAAGTCATGGGAGTCATTTCCTTCATTTGGTCATTTCATATAGTCACCGTATAACTTTGAGGTTTTGGGCTGTTATATCAGGAAGCATGAACTTGCCACGAAAACAAGTAAAACAGTATGCGTCGGCTTTGCCGACAGAGATATACCGTCAGCCTATCTGAATTTAAACTATCATCTACGGACAGATTGAATGTATTTAGGGTCTTTTCAGAATTTTGTGGCTCTTTTTGGACATTTGAACTTGCCGACAAAAATGTGGATAAGGGTTAAAATTTAAAAATGTTGCGGAGGAGGTACTTAAAGGAATGGAAAGTTGATCTTATTTTTTATAGATATCGCGCCCACTAGTCATTTCAGTGGGTCATCGCAAAAATTTTGGAACAGAAAATCGATATCGGTCATTTTGCAAGTTAAACTAAATTTGGACAAAATATTAGGAGATCCAAAGTTTTGAACAAATTAGTTGCCCCGTTCAAGAGATATCGTGCATTCCATTTTTCATTTTTAGTGAATTTTTTTAAATGTTGAAGGGGAAGTACCGGACATTGTTGCCCATCTTCGAACTGAGACTAAGTTTGGACAAAATATGACGAAAGCCAAATTTTGGACCAAATCGGTTGATCAGTTCGAGAGTTATAGTGCTCTCCAGCGACTACATACGGTGCTATGGAGTTTTTACACCTTTCGGGCAGTTTTATCAAGAAGAATGAACTTGATCCTGAAAAAACTTTTACCGTCGTCATTGAGACAGCGAATGCATATTGTTTCAACAGAAAAAAAAGTGATTCGAGAACAGGTCTTCAAAAGGAACTTATCCGAAATGGGAGGTACGCAAAGAAGTGGACAAATATAATCCATATTCAAAACTGATATACATCTGGTAGATATATTAGGATGTGTAATGTATGGACCACATCGGTCACTCCCTTCAAAACTTATCATGCGCACAATTTTTCCGAAAATTTTTGAACTTTTGTGGGGGATGTACCTGACGTATGTTCGAACTTAAGCTAAGTTTGGACAAATATGACGAAGGTCAAATTTTGGACAAAATCGGCAGATCCGTTCTTGCGCTCCAACCACTACACACGGTGTTATAGGGTTTTTTATGTACTTTTCAGGCTATTTTCTCAGGAAGTATGGACTTGCCGCAGATAAAACTTGTACCGCCGTATGGGGGGCGGTGAATACAAGATGTTACAACAAAAATCAAAGCGATTCGAGAGTAGGCCCTAAACTGAAATTTTCCGAAATTTTGTGTGGGAGTGGAGTGGACTCATTGAGTCCTTATTGGAACCTCATCTAAGTCTGGTATATCGGTTACTCCCCTCAAGAGTTATCGTGCGCACATATTTTTCGAACATTTTCGAACTTTTGTGGGGGAGGTACCGGAAGAAGTGGACTGATATAACCCATCTTCGAACCAGCCAGACAGACGGACGGACATTGCTAAATCGACTCCAAATTGTCTGAAACACATTTCGTCCAAACATACTTGGGGTCTAAAACCATTATTTCGATGAGGCACATTTTGCCCGCGTGAAAGTGTATATGGCGAAAACCAAAAATATTTTACAATCGATTAATCCGAGTTTCACCCATTCAGAATTCGCGAACTGTTAACATATTTTATATAGTATGATTGAAATTCTTTAAAATGAAGTGTTTTAGGAGGAATCCCATAAGGTCGACCATTAAAATTAATTTACGTGGAATCTGTGTTGGCATCAATGTAGAAAAACTGTTCAAAACCCAAGGAAATTTTAAAGGTTTTTTATTTACGGACCTGAACAGGAAAGAATGGTCGAAAATAATCAAATTTTGAGCGTGAAGAATCATTCCTAGAATGTTTATATGTTCTAGAAAGTCGTTTATTGAAATCTTAGGTAGGTTTTAGTAGTTGGATGTATACGTAATATGCGAGCGGTTCGATATCTGTCGACCAAAGTCGGAGAAAAAAGTATAAAAATGTAATATTTTCAAATGTTTTTTGCTATTTTCACCTATAAGGACAGTTCATAGACTGTTCGTATGTTGCAGAAAGTTGTTTACTGATATCTTTGTTGATTGTGTTATTGAATTTTGAACGGTTTGGTAGCTATGAACCGGAATCGGAGAAAAGAGGATAAAAATAGCATTTGTTTTGCTATTTTGGACATTAAGAACCGTTTCTACAGAGTTCACATATTCTAGAAAGTTGTTTATTGATATAGAAGGTACATTTTTGTAATTGGTTGTTTGCTTCAATTTTGATCGGTTTGATATCTGAAGGCCAAAATCCGAGAAAAAAATATGACGGAAACTTGACGTTGACGATTTTGACCTAGAAGATGAGGTTAAATGGATTTAATGTGTTCACAATTATTATTCTTTAGGATTAGATCTACAACTTTGCTTTGATGTGTAAACCAAAATTCTTAGCGGTTTAGAAGATATGAGCCTAGTAAAATGAGTCCTTTTGACATCAAGGCCTCAGCTTTTTGGGGGCCCATAACCGCGAAACTCGAAGTGATAGGGAAAAACGCCGGGATACGTGTATTCTTATTTTTTGTTTTCTATCACTCTGTGGTGTCAGAATATGGTTAATTTTTTTCGCGTCACACAGTGTTATTGTATGGGTTTTTGCGAAATAGTTGGAGAACTCCCAAATATTTTTTTCTAATTTTTCGAATCAAACCAAAAAATATATTTGCAACAATATTTTCCAACAATAAATTTTTGCTCTTTTGTTGTTGCTATAATATGCAATTTATGTACCCAATCTCTATAAATTTGGTATCATATTTCTCTACGCATTGCCTAAATTCCGCATATATTTTTAAATTTATTTTTTGAGGGACTCTGGGAAAGTAACATTTTTTTATTATTTGTTAAAAACCGCTTTAACTTTGGCACACATCGTCCAATTTTGTGAACGCGAAAAGATTTGAAACCAGAATTTTTTTCTTAACCTCTATGCCAAAAATTGTAGATGTGCTCGCAAAAATATGTTTTAATTTTTTTCCAATGGAATTGCAAAGGATTTTTTGGTTTTTGCCATATACCCTCGTTAGCATAAATGCGAAGGTATAAACATAATATAACCTCCTAAAATGTTTAGTTTTGTTAAAAATTAAGATTGCCAAAGTTTGAGCTCAATCGGAATATGTTAACACGTGACGTCAGTTGCGATTATTCACTCTTAAATTAAATCCACCATTTTTTTAACTTAAACGACGATCTGTATAAATAATTCACATTTGCATTTTCTTAATAACTTACATATAAATGCAGATTCCAATAACAGAAGTCAGTGCTGATGGACTGAACATATTCGTACCTATTATTCACATTATTCTGGTATAAAAGGAATACGAAGGAAATATACAATTTGCCATCTTCTTCTCTCTACCCACTACCAATGAAAACTCCAATTGTCACAATTAGTCCAGAAATAATTCTGGGGCGAACTAGTACCAAATCGTCACAAAGTAATGCGAAGGAAACCAATTGACACCTTTTTATCCCCAAGTAAACGACGAGGCGTCAGTTGCGACTATTTATTCTTACATTAAATCCACCACTTTTTTGAACAACATACTGGCATATGACTGTAAACTAGTACAATACTAGTACAAACTAGTACTAGGAACTAGTACAATACTATCTACAGGTAATGCATAAAAAGTCAATTGGTTACCTCCTATGACATCCCCATGTTAAAGTTTACAGTTGGAACTAGTTACTGTAGCCCTAAGAATCGACGAGTTACCGATGCCGAACTAGTTCATCTTGCAAGCGGGATTAGCTCAATGATATGGGGCCTACTGTTTATCGCCGAGTCCGAACGGCGTATCTTAAGACCAATGAATGTAAACAAACAAAACGATTCCCGTACCAATCACACAACGCCACAAACTTTTCAGCTTCTCTGACTCGTTTCATTCTCACAACCGAAACAAACCCACAAACTTTTCAATGTAAAAAAGATGAAAACCGTACGATTGCTCAAATGTACTTCGGCTATGCTTTGCCGAGTTGTTTCATTCACCACCGAAACAAAAAGATTTTTTGGCAAACGTTTGCCGTGCGTTATGGTCAATGACACACACAGGCACACACACACATGTGATTGCATAACAGCCCTATAAGTTAGCATCAGCCATGCATACCACAGTGAATTTTATCAACCACCAAACGTTTTTGATTTATTCACATGTGTTTAGTACTATTTAGTTTTTTATCTGCTCTTGTGGAGTTGAGTACTTTTCGCTAATCGTTTTGTTCGCACTCACGAATGTAAACAAAACGAAACTAAACAGCGAACTCCGAAACGATTGAAAATGTTATTTAAAGTATTTTTATTTAAAGTATTTAAGACACCACTTTGTAGAGAAGTTTCACATGGCTAAAATACTCAGGAAATGGCGCCAACATTACTGAGGGGTATTTTGCCACTGTTGAAAATTGTGATGTTGACTGGCCGGGGAATCGAACCCACGACCTTCGGCGTGCAAGTTGGGTGTGCGTAATGCGATGATAAAATTAGGGAGAATCAAACGGTTATGTCATTTTGGTTATGTCGTGTGCCTCATACCTTTTTTCACTTAAATATCTGTTTACAGTGACTTCAAAAAATGGTCAAAAGTTCTGAAAAATAAAAACTTTAAAAGCTTTTGTGTGGAAGCTTTTTTTTATCGAATCACTTTATGATTAAGATTTTATGCAATCTTAGGTTAAAGCTCATCAAAATATCATACAGGGATAAGAGGTTGTAAAAAGTCATAACCCTGATATACACTCTAAACTTTTTTTGTTGAATTTCACAATGATAATTATATGTAGGCAACAAGATACGTAATTTTCAACAGCTTTGTTGTTGTAAAATTGTACGCAAAATATGCTTAAATTTACACATTTTGAATTTAGACACAATTTATTGTAATTTGACGCACTTTTCTTTGTAAATGTATGCACCAAATAATTTCTGAATTTGTTTAATAAAACTACATTTTGAATACGGAACAAAATGCTTGGGGCGTGTAGTGAGAGGTGAAGTGTGTCTCAGAACATTCCCGACTGTATATATTTAATTATATATAAATTCTGGTTGCAGGCTTCTAAACTTTAATTAAAATTATTTATGACTCAAAAAATATTTTATAACTTTTTCTACTTTTAAGCACAAAACAATATCATCACAATCTTTCGTCCGCTTCAAACAAAGATCCACGAGCAACTAACACTTGGTTTTTGTGGTCGTTCTGCTTATTGTGCTAAAATGAATTTGCTACTGTTTATGTTTGATTTCAAGCAGTTTCTATTGCAATTACAGCTTTTGCAACACTTTATGTTTGAAATTACGCAGTTTGTGTTTAATTTTAAGCATATTTTGTAGAAACTACTGTTTTTGCAATAATTTGTGTTTGAAATTACGGATTTCCATAAATTGCACTATAATTTGTTAATTATTACGCACCTCTTAAAAATCAACAAAAAATCACAGTGATTTTCATTGCAATTTTCAACAAATAATTTAGAGTGTACATACTATGAAATTGTCAGGCAAATCTGTTTAGCGGTTTTTGAGTCCGTAAGGTTCAAACAAAAGTACAAAGAATTTTCAATTTTATACTTGTCTGAATTTCATAATTACTTTCCGTTCGTCTTCATATCATCCTTCTATACGTGTTCCTTTATTCCGCCTCCTTTTAACCCTAATTACCATTTCCAAATATCAATGTCAAGAGCATTTTTCTTATCAGGGAAACTTACTCGTGCAAACCACCCACAGACCTACCTACCTACGTAAGGAAAAAATCACATATCACTGGCGAATTTATCGGAACGCAGAGATAACTGCAAAAATGCTTCCTATTTCAGAAATTAGTTGAAAGAATGAAAATTCGCACTTCGTTATATCGACATGTGTGCACATTGGGGTATCAAGTTTTTTTTTTGTAAATTTAGCAAATCCATATATATAAAAGAGCTTAGTGATAAGTGAGTGAGTGAGTGACATGTATATCATCGCCCAGACGAAACCGCTGAAGCTAGAAAGCTGAAATTTTGACTGTAGGTTGCTGTCGGTGCGTGGGTGTGAGATAAGGCTGGGTTTTTGGAAATTCTCCCTAGAAAGGTACGAAAAGTACCAAAAGGTACTAAATATGGTACCCATTGTATTAGACAAACGGCAAGAGCTAGAGTTCTGAAATTTGGAATGGATATCACTGATTGATAATTAGAAAGATGTACCAAAGGGTTTTTGGAAATTCGACCTCTAAGTGTACGAAAAGTACTAAATTTAGTACCAATTGTATATTTTGAACGGATTTAGCTAGAAGCTTGGAATTTGATATGGAAATGAAGGTTGGCAAGTAGTGTTTATAAAAGGAAATGGTTTGTGAAATTAGTACTCATGTGTACGAAAAGTACTAAATGGTTCTAAATTTAGTACAATTTCGATTTGGGTGAAAGGATAGAGCTGGAAACCTGAAATTTGGAATTAAGATTACTGACGGAGTATTGGATTGAGATATGGGGGTAGTTTTGGAAATTCGTACGTATGTATACGAAAAGTACTAAGTGGTACTAAATTTAGTACAACTTGGATTTGGGAGATCGGAAAGAGCTAGAAACCTGAATTTTGGAATTCGGAATTAAGGTTACTGTTGGAGTGTAGGATTGAGGTAGTTTTGGAAATTCGTACTTAAGGGTACGAAAAGTACTAAATTTGGTACGATTTAGATAAACGGATAGTGCTAGAATCCTAAAATTTGGAATTAAGATTACTGGCGGAGTATTGGATTGAGATATGGGGGCAGTTTTGGAAATTCGTACTTATGTATACGAAAAGTACTAAATGGTACTAAATTTAGTACAACTTGGATTTGGGCAAACGGATAGAGCTAGAAACCTGAAATTTGGAATTAAGGTTACTGTTGGAGTGTAGGATTGAGGTAGTTTTGGAAATTTGTACTTAAGGGTACGAAAAGTACTAAATTTGGTACAATTTAGATTTAGATGAACGGATAGTGCTGGAATCCTGAAATTTGGAATTAAGGTTACTGTTGGAGTGTAGGATTGAAGTAGTTTGGAAATTCGTACTTATGGCTACAGAAAGTACTAAATGTTACTAAATTTGGTACAATGAGAAAGTGATTGAACGCATAGGCCTGGAAACCTGAAATTTGGAGTTAAGGTTACTGTTGGAGTGTAGGATTGAAGGGGATTTGGAAATTCGTAATTATGGGTACGAAAAGTACTAAATGTTACTAAATTTGGTACAATTTGGATTTGGGTGAACGTATAGGACTGGAATCCTGAAATTTGGAATTAAGATTACTGTTGGAGCGTAGGATTGAGGTAGTTTTGGATATTCGTACTTATGGGCACAGAAAGCACTAAATCGTACTAAATTTGGTACAATTAGGAAGTGATTGAACATATAGGCCTGGAAACCTGAAATTTGGAGTGTGGGATTGAAGATGATTTGGAAATTCGTAATTATGGGTACGAAAAGTACTAAATGGTACTAAATTTGGTACAATTAGGAAATTATTGAACGGGTAGGCCTCGAAGCCAGAAATTTGGAATTAAGGTTACTGTTGGAGTGTAGGATTGAGGAAGTTTTGAAAATTAGTACTTATGGGTACGGAAAGTTTTAAGTGGTACTAAATTTTGTACACTTTCGATTCGGGTCTGAAATTAAGATTACTCTTGGACTGTAGGATCGAGGTAGTTTCGGAAATTCGTACCAATGGGTACGAAAAGTACTAAATGGTACTAAATTTGGTACAATTTAGATTTGGATGAACGGAGAGAGCTGGAATCCTGAAATTTGGAATTAAGATTACTGTTGGACTATAGGATTGAGGAAGTTTGGGAAAATTATACTATGGGTACGAAAAGTACTAAATGGTATTAAATTTGGTACAATTTGTGTTTGGGTGAACGGATAGCTCTGGAATCCTGAAATTTTGAATTAAGATTACTGTTGGAGTGTAAGATTGAGGTAGTTTTGGAAATTCGTAATTATGGGTACGAAGAGTACTAAATTTGGTACAATTTGGATTTGGGTGAACGGATAGGGCTGGAATCTTGAAATTTGGAATTAAGATTACTGTTGGAGTGTAGGATTGAGGTAGGTTTAGAAATTCGTACTTATGGGTACGAGAAGTATTAAATTTCGTACAATTTAGACTTGGTTGAAATTTGGAGTTAAGGTTACTTTTGGAGTGTAGGATTGAAGAAGATTTGGAAATTCGTAATTATGGGTACGGAAAGTACTAAATGGCTCAACATTTCATACAATTAAATTTGAGTGAACGGATAGCGCTGGAATTCTGAAATTTGGAATTAAGATTACAGTAGCCTTATATTTGGTTTTGGAAGAATTTATAGAGCTGTAAATGTGTATCGCTGTAGCGATATAGTTTTTGATATAATGGTGTAATTTTTAAAACTATTACCTATTTTAAGTACTAAATTTGGTACCGTTTTGGTGTTGCATAAAGGGATATAACTGGAGTTTAGAATTTTTGTAGTAGGTTCAGTGTTAGTGTTTAGATATTGAACTGGTGTTGGAAATACGGAAATACATTTTGATATCACAAATTCCGAAATTACAAATTCTTCGGTTGGAAATTTTTAAACTACTCATACCGTTGTAGTGAAACGTGAACTAAAATTTAAAATGTTAACGTGTAGGATGCGATAAGGTATTTTTTTTTTTTTTTTTTTTTTTTTGGAAATTCGAACTAAGGGTGTTCGAACGGTATTTAAATGAAATTAAACATCAATTACATCAAAAATTTTAGTGTTCACCATTTTCATATTAAATATTGTTTATTTGTATATTCTTCCCTTTCCGCATACGAAGTAGCGGGCATTTTGCTAGTATCAAATATTAGGAAATGTGTACCACATTTTTTTTCTTTATAGTAAAAGAATTTCTGCACAAAATTCTCCTTTAGCTTTATTATTGGTCAATATTAATATAATTTTAATCATAGGCATCGCTTTTGGTGTTGGAATTTTGCTCATCGAATCGACCAAAAGTATTGGGTTTTATTACAAACACAATATTCGCCACATTGTATTTTTTCTTTATAACCCTAGTGTATATTCGTATTTGCACAAGCAAAATCTTGGCACACTTCTAATAAAAAAATTAAATGAATAAAACCACAACGAGAAAATGCAAACATCAACGCCATGGGAAATTAAATTTCAGTTTAATTTGAGGGAAGACTAAAAATAATTTTCTTTTCTACGAATGACTAATGCAGGCGAAAAGTAAGTCAGTGAAACCTTTGCCTAGATGAGACCTCCACCACCAACATCATCGCCAACAGCGCCGCCCACCAAATGTTATTCTTATCAGATCAAATGATTAGAAATAAATTAAATAAAATAGGAATGAAAGAAAATCCGCACTTATCTATTTGGAATATACCTACCACACACACACAGGCAAGCAGTCAGGCAGACTGACAACCAGACCGACCTACACAATAAATGTCTGCAAATGCACTTTGTACCATGGACAGTGATTTGGATTTGATTTAGAATATCCATACTTTACTTAATGATGGAATAAATTAGAATATCAAAGTCCAATGTGAATGGAAATGTTAACAGTCAGTGGAGTCAATATTAGATAAGAATAGAGAAGACATCTGAAAAATCTGCTCCCATCGCTGTTGTGAGGAAGGTAGCGGATGCAGTTCTCCGATATTGTCCATCTTCGAAATTGATCTAAGTTTGGAAAAAATATTACGAGGTGGAAAGTTGGGACCACATAGCTTGTTTCCCTACGCTTATAGCTTTGATGGTTTCTCTAGAAATTGTCTTCAAGCATCCACGTTTGTAGCTCTAATGGTCCCCCAAAAATTATCTATAAAAATCCACGTTTATAGCTATGATGGCCCCACTAAAATTATTTTTAAAATCAACATTTGTTTCTCTTAAAGTTAAAATAATTCCCCCAATCAAATCTTAAACTTTCTCACATTACACTGCAGTAACCTGCTGTTCTATTGACTTTGTTTGTGGCATTTAAGCCTTTGCTTTCATAGAAACATTTCTATTATCCTCACTATGAATTCGATATGCTTGCTTTCCGTTCTCAGGGTGAATGGTAGGTAATCTTTTGAATATAAAAAAGGAAACACTTTCCTTGTCTCAAGGAAGAGGAGAAGGGTGGTTGAAGACTTTGTAACGAATATGCAAATACTGTTGAAGGAGGACTTTGCTTAGTGTCTCGTGTCGTATAGAATAACATATGGCAGCTGATTCGTGTGTCCCACATAAATATAAATGCGGAATATATTGTGAAGTGGAATGAACGACGACTTGTTGATGTAACACCACTCGAGAGTAAACAAACGAAACAAAAAGTGACGTTATGAAATCCTAAATAGTGGAAACAGTAAATATAATGTCTATGAATGACAGACTATTTGAGTCGTGAGAACGTCAAGGAAGTGAATATTTGCTTTAAGAGGGCCTTAGCAGAAAATATTTGGAACTTTTTGTTTTTTTTCTGCAGCGATAAGTTTGTGATATTTTTACAATGAAGAAGAATTTGTATTTTTGGACTACCACACATCCACTATTATCCGATGTTTTTCGCAGTTGTTTAAGCTGTTCATCAGATATTTTACATTAGATATGCACATGCATATTACACACAAATATCACCAAGAGGGACAGGAAGAATTTCTTGCATGTCAAGGAGTCTGAGGAGTTTTGATAATATTGCTAGCTAATTGGTAAGGGACCTACCTTTACCCGCATGCTTCACATAGAATGACACAAATTGTTGAGAAGTCTTATTCTGAAAATTCTTTGAAAAATGTTATATTACCTTGAGCAAGTTTTGAATTAACAACCATCTGCTAAACATTGCCCCACTTTCCTTTCAACCTCTAAGGGCCCCTGCTCAAGGCTCAGTATTTTATTTTTTTGTCTAGCGAAATTATTTTTCAAGACAATTAAACGAAATAAGCAATCATCAGTGCTGCCTTTCAAGATGCTTAACGAGCAGTGAAACATTAAAAGTTTGACATGAGACGAACAAAAGAAAATCTTAGATGGCTTCATTTGGCTCAGACCATTTATATTTAAATGCACTTTGAAGGATGCTTATTTGAATATATTTTGGGGGATACTATTTATGTAGAATTTGTTATAATTAAGAGGCAGACAATTTTATGGACCTGTGGTACATAAAGTCTTTATCAGAAACTGCTGAAATTTGTCATTAACAAATATCTATACTTTATAGAATATAAAATATCAACAAGTAAAAAAGTATCAATCGACTTTGCCGACAGAGATATACCCTCTATGTGAATTTAAACCTTCATCTACGGACAGATCGAATGTATTTAGAGCCTTCTCTGAATTTTGTCTATTTTGGAAGTGGACAACTAGTCATTTCAGGGGATACGATGACCCACTGGAATGACTAACTTTTGGACCAGTATGCCAGGAAGCATAACATCGCTGTATACATTTCCAAAGGATCTTCGAACAGACCCCAGACTGCACTTAGACACAAATTTTGAAGTTTTGTGGGGGAGGTACCCTAAGCAGAGGACCGATACGGGCCGAGATAAACTAAATTTATACAAAATATCAGGATATCCAAAGTTTGGACCGAATTGATTGCCCGGTTCAAGAGATATCGTGCATACCATTTTAGTGACAATTTTTAAATATTGGGGGGAAGTGCCGGAAGTTGTGAACCGGTATTGCCCATCTTCGAACTGAAACTAGGTTTGGACAAAATATTATCAGTTCGAGAGTTATCGTGCACTTCAGATACTACATATGGTGCTATAGGGGGTTTTTTACTCTTTTCGGGCTGCTTTCTCAAGAAGTATGGATTTGGCCATGGAAAAACTTTTACCGAGTGCTAGTTGCTTCAATAAAAATAAAAGAGATTGGAGAGGGCCTTAAAGTGAACTAATTGTTACTTGGGGTCTAAAGCCATTATTTCGATGAGGCACATTTTGCCCGTATGAAAGTGTATATACCCTAAATTAGCATTAATATAATATATAAAATATAAGAATAATAAATATAACAATAATAATAAAATATAATTAAAATATAAAATTTAAAATACAAAATATAAAAAAAAAACATAAAATATAAAATATAACAGATAAAAAATAAAACATAAAACATAAAATATAACAGATAAAAAATAAAATATAATAAAATATAAAAATACAAAATAAAGTATAAATATAAAAATAGAAAATATAAAAAAGAAAAAATAAAATATAAAAAATTAAATATAAAAACAAAAAATAAAATATAAAAAAAAACATAACATATAAAATATAAAATATGATATATGAAATATAAAATAGAAAAAATAAAACACAAAATATAAACACAAAAAATAAAAAATAAAATATAAAAATAAAATATGAAATATAAAACATAAAAAATAAAAAATAAAATATAAAAAACAACAAATAAAATATAAAAATATAAAATATAACAAATAAAATATAAAATATGAAATATAAAATATAAAATATAAAATATAAAATATAAAATATAAAATATAAAATATAAAATATAAAATATAAAATATAAAATATAAAATATAAAATATAAAATATAAAATATAAAATATAAAATATAAAATATAAAATATAAAATATAAAATATAAAATATAAAATATAAAATATAAAATATAAAATATAAAATATAAAATATAAAATATAAAATATAAAATATAAAATATAAAATATAAAATATAAAATATAAAATATAAAATATAAAATATAAAATATAAAATATAAAATATAAAATATAAAATATAAAATATAAAATATAAAATATAAAATATAAAATATAAAATATAAAATATAAAATATAAAATATAAAATATAAAATATAAAATATAAAATATAAAATATAAAATATAAAATATAAAATATAAAATATAAAATATAAAATATAAAATATAAAATATAAAATATAAAATATAAAATATAAAATATAAAATATAAAATATAAAATATAAAATATAAAATATAAAATATAAAATATAAAATATAAAATATAAAATATAAAATATAAAATATAAAATATAAAATATAAAATATAAAATATAAAATATAAAATATAAAATATAAAATATAAAATATAAAATATAAAATATAAAATATAAAATATAAAATATAAAATATAAAATATAAAATATAAAATATAAAATATAAAATATAAAATATAAAATATAAAATATAAAATATAAAATATAAAATATAAAATATAAAATATAAAATATAAAATATAAAATATAAAATATAAAATATAAAATATAAAATATAAAATATAAAATATAAAATATAAAATATAAAATATAAAATATAAAATATAAAATATAAAATATAAAATATAAAATATAAAATATAAAATATAAAATATAAAATATAAAATATAAAATATAAAATATAAAATATAAAATATAAAATATAAAATATAAAATATAAAATATAAAATATAAAATATAAAATATAAAATATAAAATATAAAATATAAAATATAAAATATAAAATATAAAATATAAAATATAAAATATAAAATATAAAATATAAAATATAAAATATAAAATATAAAATATAAAATATAAAATATAAAATATAAAATATAAAATATAAAATATAAAATATAAAATATAAAATATAAAATATAAAATATAAAATATAAAATATAAAATATAAAATATAAAATATAAAATATAAAATATAAAATATAAAATATAAAATATAAAATATAAAATATAAAATATAAAATATAAAATATAAAATATAAAATATAAAATATAAAATATAAAATATAAAATATAAAATATAAAATATAAAATATAAAATATAAAATATAAAATATAAAATATAAAATACAATCAAGTAAAAAAGAATCAGTCGGCTTTGCGGACAGAGGTATACCCTCAGCCCGTGTGTATTGAATCACATTTTTCCAAAAAACATATGTATTAGGGGGTCTTTAGAATTTTGGGCGTATGAACTTGCCGACAAAGATATGGATTAGGAGAAGATCTCAAAAGTTTTGCGGGGGAGGTCCCTAAAGGTACATACGCAATATTCGGTTCGGGAGTTGTCGTGCGCACCAGCCACACACATGCTGGCCGCAGGGGATTTTTACAGTTTTCAGCTCATTTTCTCAAGAAGTATGGACTTGCCACTTAAAAAACTTGTACCATCGTAATAAGGGCCAAAATTGTGCAACATGTTGCAAGAAAAATCAAATCGATTCAAAAGGAGGTCCTAACCTGCACTTTTCCGAAATTTTGTGTGGGAGGTACCCGAGGGAGTGGACCGATAGAGTCCATATTGGAACATGATCTATGTCTGGTAGAAATATTACAATGGACCAAATCGGTTGCTACCTTTAAGAGTTATCATCGCATAATTTTTCCGAACATTTTCGAACTGTTGTGGGGGAGGTACGAAAATGTGTGGACCGATAAGGCCCATCTGAGAACTTGAATCGACTATGGGCAAAATATTAAGATAGTAAAATTTTGGATCGAATCGGTTTATCCGCACGAGAGTTGCCGCGCGCTCGATCCACAACACGTGGTGCCAAAGCGGATTTTTACAGCTTTCAGGCCATTTTCTCAGGAAGTATGGACTTGCTCCTGAAAAAACTTGCACCGTCGTAATGGGGGCAGCGAATACAAGTTGCTATAACATAAATCGAAGATTCGAGAGCAGGTCGTAAACTGAACATTTCCGAAATTTTGTGTTGGAGGTCTAGTAGAAATTTCTCGATGTGTAAAGTATGGACTAAATCGGTTACTCCCTTCAAGAGTTATCGTGCGCACAAATTTTCCGATCATTTTCGAACTTTTGTGGGGTATGTACCGGAAGGAGGGGACCGATATAGCTCATCTTCGAACTTAAACTATGTTTGGACAAAATATTACGAAAGCCAAAATTTAAACCGAATCGGTTCATCCGTTCGAGAGTTATCGTGCGCTCCACCCAGCCAGTTGATCAACTCCAAATTGTCTGAAACACATTTCGTCCAAACATACTTGGGGTCTAAAACCATTATTTCGATGAGGCACATTTTGCCCATATGAAAGTGTATATACCCTTTCTAGCCTAAAGGCTGAGGGTATAATTATAATGTGCCATTGTAAATTCGTTGCAGGTGATAACTTATATTTAATATTGCATATGTGCCCTTCATTCACATGAATGTTCAGTGGCAACTTAATGGCCAACTGTGTCGTCCTTCCACCTTCTTATAATGTACATCTTATATACCTGATGAAGCTATAGCTATCGATATGTTGCCTTCTAATTTAAATATTTGCTTCTGGTATTTCCATTGATTTGTAACATAATTAAGAAAGTAGGAGTGATTGGGTCTTATGGTTTGTACATTTTACATATATAGCGCATTTAAAAAATAGGACGTAGGTTATAACCCGTACCTCCGAAATTGAACAAAATTAATAGCATTTTTCCACCAAGGACCATCCCTGTGCATCATCTGAAAATTACATGGAAATCGGTTTAGAAGTTTTGAAGATGTAACACGTTCAAAAAAGTGGGCGTGGGCGGATCATAAAGCCACAAATAAGTCCCTTGGATCGGAGACACAACCACCATTGTTTATCGAATTAATTTCAAACCACGTTCCGCCGATATTCCACAAAACATATAGTTTATTTTCACCAAGCTCCAGGGGACACATATGCAGCCTATTTTCGCCAGGAATGTCCCGGTACATTCCCTGAAATTTGTAGGAAAATCGGCTCAGAAGTTTCAGAGATAGAAATTGGGCGTGCTCGGGTGTTAAGGTCCCAAAATGAGTACCTAGGGTCGGAGAATCGAAGGGTGGAAGTTCGGAGCAGAGTGGTTCGATATGTAGAAGTCCGGAGCGGGGTGGATGGGAGGATGTGGTTCGGAGGGTGGAAATTCCGAGCGGGATGGATCGAAAGGTGGAAGTTCGGGGCGGAGTGGTTCGGAGTGTGGAAGTTCGGAGCAGGGTGGAAGGTCGAAGTAGGGTGGATCGGAAGGTGGAAGTTCGGGGCGGGGTGGTTCGGAGAGTGCAAGTCCGCAGCAGGGTGGTTCGGAACGGGGTGGTTCAGAGGGTGGTTGTTCGTAAGAATTAATTCAATCACTCGTTTCATTAGACATAGTAGAGGTACCAAACCCCTCCGAAATTCAACACAATGTAAAGCCTATTTTAACCACGGGTCTACGAACTTCGGAAGGTGGAAGTAGAAATGTGAAAAATTGAAAATGGAAAAAAGTGGGCATAAAAGTGGTCGTGGCCAAATTTTCTTTGCATAAAGACCCAAGTCGGGTTGTGGCGCACATTTTACAGAAAGTATCGTCGAAATCGATCCAGCCGTTCTCCACTGATGTCATTACCAACGAACGACATTTGAATTTTATTTATATAGATATAGCATTTTTAGAGAAATAGGGTATGGGGGAAGTACCCCGCCCCTTCTTAAATTCAACAAAATTTGTAGCCTATTTTAACCGGGGCCATCCCTAAACATTCCCTGGCAATTTCAGGAAAATTGGTTGAGTAGTTTTGGTAGAAATGCGAAAAATTGCAAATTGAAAAAAGTGGGCGTGGTCAAAATTTCGTTGCATAAAAACCCAAGTCGGGTTATGGCGCATATTTTACAGAAAGTATTATCGAAATCGGTCCAGCCGTTCTCAACTGATGCCATTACCAACGAACGACATTTGATTTTTATTTATATAGATATAGGATTTTTAAATAGGGGAAGTACCCCGCCCCTTCTGAAATTCAAGAAAATTTTTAGCCTATTTTAACCGGAGGCCATCCCTGTACATTCCCTGGCAATTGCAGGAAAATCGGTACAGTAGTTTTTGTAGAAATGACAAAAATTGAAAATTGAAAGAGTGGGCGTGGTCAAATTTTCTTTGCATAAAAACCCAAGTCGGGTTATGGCGCACATTCTACTGATATGAAAATATAAAATATGAAATATAAATTATAAAATATAACATATAAATATAAATAATAAAATACAAAATATAAAACATAAAATATAAAATACAAAATATAAAATAAAATATAAATAATAAATAATAAAAACAAAATATAAAGTATAAAATAGAAACTGTAAAATATAAAATATAATATATAAAGTATAAAATATAATGCATAAAATATAAATTATAAAATATAAAATAGAAATTATAAACATAAAAAATAGATAATAAAATATAATAATTGTTCCACAAACATCCCAGGCAGGACAAGGGAGACTTCTCCCATATCAATGAGTGCAACCCGATTTATATTAGCTCAATGATATGGGACCTACAGTTTACCGCCGAGTCCGATCTGCATGTCCTAAGACACCACTTGTAGAGAAGTTTTACATGGCTGAAATACTCAGAAAATGTCGCCAACATTACTAACATTACTGAGGGGTATTTTGCCACCGTTGCAAATTTGATGTTGCCTAGCCGGGGAATCGAACCCACTACCTTCTGCGTGCAAGGCGGGTATGCATAACTGCACCACGGTGGCACTAAAAATAAAACATATAAAGTATATAAAAAATTTTACTTCAACTAAGTAGCTAGATTCGGCGGAACATATCCCCTTTTTTTCTTGTAAATTTTTTCCGTAAAATCTTCCCCGTTTTAAGTGTGACTGACTGTCGTGCAAAATTAAAATTATCACTATAGTCATTTTGTCTAGACGCTGATGAATAAATTAGTCAGTTATTTGCCCGTTTCTAATTTAAAATTGAAACTGTTTTTTGTTTGTTTCATGAAGCTATTACCTTGGCCATGACAGCTTACAGGTAACGTGATTCTTGGCTAAAAATATTTTCCACATGTAATTATCACTTTTCCATTACACCTGAAAATATTCTCTCCGCTCTTCAATTGTGTTAATTTTTGCTTGCCTTCGAATTTGGTCAATGACCCCATCACCGAAAAACGAAACAAAATCTTAAAAGGAAAAGTGTTGTTTATTTAAGGCCACATAACATGTTGAGTAGAACGACAACAACAAAACTAAAGGCCTAGACAACCTATGTTAAGGTAATGTAAATTGTTACTACACACATTTGTAAAGATAAGTTTTTTTATTATGGGCATATGGTGGTGATTGATGATGGAGCGAACTAGCTCCAACCCTCTCTCACTTCATCCCCCAAAAACCACCCCAGTCCCCCCAGTATTTTTGGGTGATAAGAAATGTGTATCTTGTTTTTGTTTGATATTTTACAAAAAAAATTGTTGCGCAAAAAAGCCATGAAAATCCAACACTCAGACAACAGAAAATTTTGTATGAAATTTCATTGACACCCAAAATTATATTTTTTCCTAGAATATTGGTGGAGGCGGGGGAGGGCATATTACACCCACCAGGAGATTGGCGAAATTAAAATTTGTAGGAAAAATTAAAACACTTATTTTGTTATTTATTTTCTTTTTAAATAATTTTTATTTTAATTTTTCTTTTGTTTCGTTTTTAATTGTTTTTTTTTGTTTCTCTGTACTCTTTTGTTGTTGTAATGGTATGTATTTGCATCGGTGTGTTTTCTTGGTTTTGTTGTTGTTTTTTATTAATATTTAGAATATGCATGGATTTCATTTGAATTGATAATATGTGAATGCTTTTTCAATATGTTTTGTTTCCAATTAAAAATTATCAGGTTTTTGGTTTTTTAATTTTTAGCAACAGTTCTGAGTTAATTTTCCATTGCAGTTATTCAACAATATTTTTTTTTATTTTTTGTCTGTTTTTAATTTTATTTTCTTTTCAAAACACACACATGTAAAGTGATTTTTTTTTTTTGAAATTCGCATAACCCCAATTGCTGTTATCTCTTCTTTAGGTTTAATGAACTTTTTTTTTGGCATTGTCTTTGTGTGCGTGCAAAATGTTTTTTTTTCGAAAATAAAATTTCAAAATTCTTCCGCCTTCTCCGGCTTTGTTTATAAAACAAATAAAACCTTTTGTTCTGCAAAAAAAACTTTTACTTTTAAAAATAAAACATGTTTGTGTTTAAAATTTTTCATTTTTTCTTTAATTTTTTATATTTTTAAATATATATTTTTTTTAAAATTAAAAAATACATTTCTTTGTTGTTTGTCTAAAAATTTGTCGGTTGCGTTTTTTTACAATTATTGTAAATACATTTTTTGTTTTTGTTTTTCATTATATATAAAAATTATTATGGCAGATTTAACTTAAATGCTATACAAAAAATAATAATAATAACATAATTTATGTTCACACAGAAAAAAAAATAATAAAAATAATTAATAATCAAAAGGTTAGTAACAATTGGTTTGGATCGAAATTTAAACATTTGTTTTTTGTTTAGTAAATTTTCTTTGTCAGCTATTTACAATGTTTAACAATTAATTAATAATTAATAATGTTCGTTTTGTTCTTGAATGTCCTTAATGGAATATTTGTTGTTGTTGTTGTTTCTTTAAGGGAAAAATACAAATCAAATTATTTATGCTTAGGACATGTTTAGGGCTGTGTTAGCTAATTTCTAATCCAATGGAATTTTTTCACTTTTCTTCTCTTCTTGCTGCTCTTCTCACTCCCCTCACTCGCTCGCTTATTCATTCAACAAGCAAGTTCTGATCAAGGCATCGCACACAGCATAAGGATCACAGTTGGAGCTGGGACGACGATCTTCCAAGTAGCCCTTGCCAGCATCGGCAACACCACGTGGCACACGTACACTGACACCACGGTTGGCAACACCCCACGAGAACTTGTCAATGCTGGAGGTTTCCAAGCGGCCAACCAAACGTCTTTCGTTGTCCTTACCCTCCTTGGGATCGTAGGCCTTGATGTGGCGGTCATGGCGTTTGCTCAACTTTTCAATGGCGGCTTCAATGGCCTTCATGCCACCATCGGCACGCATAGCCTTGGTGGAGAAATTGGTGTGGGCGCCAGCGCCGTTCCATTGTCCCTCCATGGGTTTGGGGTCGAAGGTGACAACAACACCGAATTCTTCAGCAATACGTTGCAAAATGTAGCGGGACACCCACAAATCATCGGCGGCCTTCATGCCTAGACTGGGACCTACTTGGTATTCCCATTGGGCGGGCATAACCTCAGCATTGGTACCAGCGAAATCAATGCCAGCATACAAACAGGCCACGGCATGGGCTTCAACCAAATCACGGGCATAGACACGATCAGCACCTACACCACAGTAGTAGGGACCCTGGGGAGCGGGGTAGCCATTGGCAGGCCAGCCAAAGGGACGGCCATCAACATCCAACAAAGTATATTCCTGTTCAATACCAAACCAGGGTTCATGATCGCCAACCTTTTCAATGGCTTCTTGCAAGGCACCACGCTTGTTGGAGGCGGTGGGTTTACCATCGGCCTGATAGGTGTCGCACATCACAATAATATCATTCTTGCCAGGCTTGAAGGGATCCTTGTAGATGGCACGGGGAATCAAGGTGGTATCGGAGTTTTCACCGCGGGCCTGATAGGTGGAGCTGCCATCGTATTGCCACTTGGGCAAGTCTTGGACACCGGTGGGCACCTTATCCAAAACACGATCCTTCAAACGAATATTCTCACCAGTACCATCGATCCACAAGTAAGTGGCCTGTACCCGATTGCTGGGAGTTTCCAAATTGCGATAACGTTCCAAAATCGACTTATCCAAGGAGGTGTTGGGAGAGTTCTTCAGGAAATTGGAACCCTTCAAGGTGGTGGTGGTGCTCAAGGCACGCATTTGTTGAGACAATTGGGAGCTTACCTCCTTGCTCAGTAAAAGACCAGCGCAACGTAAAGCCATTTTTTTAGATTTTCACTGTTTTTTGCTTATTTTTTATGTTAGAAAATTAAATCTCGATTTTAAGGTCAAGGACGTCAAGGATACGCTTTCGTTTGTTATTGGAAACGGAGGAAATATTTGTACTTTGTTGTTGTTGTTCAATGAGAAGAAAAGGTACTCGTTTTGTTTGTTTTAAAAATTTTCCCGATTTTTTAAAACATTTCACTTTAGTTGTTATTTTGTCTTATTTTTCAATACACTTTGTATTAGAAATATTTTTTATTTTGGTTTTTAGTAAAAAAAACTCAATTTTTTTTTTTGTTTTAACGCGACGTTAGCACGAGAACTGGACACCCATCATCTACGAAGTTAGGATAGCTTGTGAACATTTTCAGCTGTGTAACATTCACTTTTTCTCACTTTGAGACTGGCTGCGCTGGCCTATCGTTATCGCAAAACCCGACACAACAACAACGAGAACAACAACACCACCACTGAGTAGAGCAATATAATCGAACAGCAGCAACCGTAGCAGAGCTGTGTTATGTTATGGCACAGTGTAGGAATTAGGTACAAATGTGCAGAGCAGGGTAATAAATGTCAATAACAGCGGTAATAAGTTAAATGATTTTAGTAGTGGGAATATGTGAGTAATGTCATAACATCATGGTGTAGAGATATGAAATGGATCATAGATATAATATTTAATAATATGTATCGGTGGTCACTGGTCATAAAGTAATTAGTTATAAATACTTCGTATCGTATGACCGCATATGTATGCCATTATTATGTTTTATTATCGATAATTCCTTATCGTAGCAAGCTAAATTTGTCCGCGGGAGACCTTCACTCACACTTTGTGACTTTGAACATAGTTATTACGTTTTTATAATGCGTACCGAACGGCACCGGTTTAAACTTATTACCAATTTTTTACTACAAGCAATTATTAATATATTATGGAACAAAGAAGTCGTAAGAAATTGTAGCAAAATTGTTTAGAACTTCGATCGGGCGACAACGTGTCTAAAGTATTTTAAATAAATCTATTGAAACCCATACCAAAAAATAGAATAATATACTATTGAAAGGGCTCACTGCGATCTCGAAATTATAGATGTGTTTAACTTCATACAATTTTTTCAATTTCCTTTTTTTACAGTGTTTTATTTAACTTGCTTTGGTGTCTGTTTAGTTCAAATCTAGTAACTCATTTTTAACGCAGTTGCACACTTTTCAGATTTGGTTGACAATATATGAATATGAAAGGTAAACCAATATGGGTCCAATTTTTCCTATAGCCCCCCATATTGCGGTACCACCCGATTTTATGTGTTTGGAGGATTTTGTCTTCATTTGAAGCCCGAATTGGCTGTAACTTGACATTTGGAGTTCCCAATTGTACAGAAACTTCCCCACCAAAAATTGTGTACATGGGCAGATTTTGGTGTAGCCCCCATATAATGGTACCACTCGATTTCAGGCAATTTAAAGTTTTTATCTACATTTTCGGCCTAAATTGACTGGACTTCTCAGTGGTCAAAAATTTATTTACTAAAAAGTTAAAAATAATTTAAAAAAAAAATTTCAGTATTTTATTTAAAGATGCACTTAAAACTAGAAAATATTTTGTCGCCTTCCCTCAATAAGTATATTCTTCCTCATGATGGAAAAAACGATACAACACCATCATAAATCTATATATGTATATCCTATATTCCATCAATGACGCTCATTCCAAATTTGATAATTCCAGCTCTACTGGTTCGCCAAATACAAATGGTACCATATTTAGTACTTTTCGTACCCTTCTAGTTCGAATTTCTAAAACCCCAGACTTATGGGCCACCTTCGCTCCAAGACTAACCCCCAATCAAAAATTCAAGATTCTAGCCTAAGCCGTTTCGTCTGGTCGTTGATTATTACACTATTTTTAGTACATTTTAGTACTTTTCGCACCCTTTTAGGACGAATTTCCAAAAATCCAGCCTTATCGACCACCTTCGCTCCAAGACTCACCACCACCCAATATTTCAGGATTCTAGCTTCAGCCGTTTCGTCTGGGCGGTGTAGATCTGTCAGTCATCATCACTCAACTCTTTTATACATAGGTTAGGGTGGGGCGATTTGAACACCACCACGGGCGCCTGGATTTTCTGATTATTGGGATTGTACTGAGCAAAAAAAGACCACTAGACCATATCGACACCTCCAAATAATAGTATGCTAAGTCTAAAAAGTGAGTTTTGCAGGAGAAGCTCTCAAAGTTTGGAAATTTTTTTGAACTTCAGTACTATGCTAAGTCAATATTTGTTTATAACTTCTGTTCGGATTGACCGATCATTACCAAAATTAGACAGAATTTAAGTTAAAGGACGTTCGACACCTCCAAATAATAGTTTGCTAATTCTGAAAAGCGAGTTTTGCAGGGCAAGCTCTAAAAGTTTGGAAATTTCTTTGACCTTCAGTACTATGCTAAGTAAATATTTGTTTATAACTTCTGTTCGGATTGTCCGATCATTACCAAAATTCGACAGAATTTAAGTTAAAGGACGTTAAATATAAAAATGTAAAGAACTTGAAAACATGCTAAGTCGACTTAGCATACTATTGTTTGGAGGCGTCGATATGTCTACCGTGAAAATCGAGCCCCCGTTTTTTTTACATTTTTGGATAGTTTGGCATATGTGTAACTAGAGTTGGGCAATCTAGTTCCCGGAGCGGATCGATCTTTCTAGTTCCTCTTCCCAGAAGGAACTAGTTCCTTAATATAGTTCCATAGTTCCGAGAGCGACATAGTTCAATGAATCTTTCTCTTTCATCGTTCTTTCTGTTTCCTTCGTTCCAAATAGTTCCGAGAGCGATATAGTTCCATGAATCTTTCTCTTTCACCGTTCTTTATGTGTCCTTCATTTAAAAATAGTTCCGAGAGCGAAATATATCATTCCTTGTTTGGTGGAATTGACATAATAATAATAATAAATGAATTGCGGCAATGTTAGGTGCATGTCATTTATGTTTATTTGCCAATGTAAAATTAAGAAAAATTAACGCAACGAAAAAAGATCGACGTAGGTGAGGTGATACATTCAAGGAACGAGGTG
The DNA here is from genome assembly GCF_047663935.1 of Musca autumnalis. Classification (NCBI taxonomy): domain Eukaryota; kingdom Metazoa; phylum Arthropoda; class Insecta; order Diptera; family Muscidae; genus Musca; species Musca autumnalis. Next base: position 243,335,236 of record NW_027411755.1, read on the forward strand.
AACAAAAGGAACTATATGAACTAAAGGAACTATATAAAAGAAAGAGTTGGATATAGTTCCAATAGTTCCTCATTTGGAATAGTTCCTTGGAACTAGTTCGTTCCGGAACTACACAACTCTATGTGTAACAGCCAAACCACTGAGATTTTCGATCCAACGCAAAGACAAAAATTGTAGCCAAGACAATAATTAAGAACTCTCTAGTACATCGCAAAAGCATTGGAATGCTCCTTCAGGCAGTTATGGCTCCGAGAAAGTGCACATTTTTCCGAAAATATCTATAAATTACACTGTGCTACAAAATTTGACTCAAAGTCAGTGGGTGGAAATTTCCTTTTGGAGATGAAAGCCCTTGGTGAGTGTACTAAGAACGCAAAAGGACATTTTCAGGAAAGTTCAAGTTTCTGAGATATGGTTTGGCCAAAATATCCTTGAACAACATTTCAAGTCAAAATCCGGGGGCTCGATTTTCACCGTAGACATATGGTCTAGTGGACTTTTTTGCTCAGTACAATCCCAAGAATCAGAAACTCCAGGCGCCCACTATCACGTTTTTCCTTCCATACAAATCGCCCCGGCCTTACCTATATAGTATTTTTAATTAATTTCTCGTTGGAGTCGAGCTTAATGACCGATGATTTTTTGCAAGTGAAAAAGGAAAATCGATGATTCGAACCCACACAACTACCACTGAATTAAGCCAATATTTGTAATAGGTAATAAACGTCCCAGCAAAAAGTTTGCATCCGCGGATGCAGTTGAATCTCTACAAGTGTACAGTACACTTGCCGTTGGAATACATCTTTTCCTTTGAATTCACTTATGAATTTTACAAGAGAGCGCGCAGCTAGGATGAACTCCATTTTGCTTCCACAGCACACAGCTACACGCAGAGAAAAAATATTTTTCGCTTTTGTTGGAAAAATATCTGTTTTGGTCCCAAAAATGTATTTGTTTTGTTCAAACTTTATAATCCAAATCCAAAAATACCATCTTTTGTTCCAAACATAGAAAATAAACAACAACCGAATTTCCGCAATATTGTAAAAACGTTAACAATACCGATTGTAGGAACTATCATAATCTAATTTTGTTTACAAAAAGTATTGTCAACCCAGAAAAACAGCCCAGAAATTTTTGATTTGAGTGTATATACTTCTCATATACACTTTTCACATAACTTGGATAACTTGGTTTTTTCAACACAGCATGGAATAGCGAGAGAAGAGAAAAAATTGTCGAAGAAAAGAGAGAACTATTGTCCAGTTGACAAAAACTATTTTTGGATTTAACAAAACCCAATTGTTGGAATCACAATACTACATTTGGAATTTAACAATATCTTTACAATACATATTTTGCTCTTCGAATATTGTTGGATCAATCATATTTTTTTCTCTGCGTGTAGGGTGCACTCCATTTTCGATCCAAATCACAGCTTTTGATGTAGTGTTTTGGATTGAATTTAAAGGCACTCTTCGGATTGCATTTTTAATCAGTCTAAAGATGCAATTAAAATGCAAGCCATTGCGAAATATACCAAAATAAATAAAATGCATTTTTTATTTGTGTAAAACAAGGACACACAGAATTTTATTATATAAACACAAATTAAAAATTTTCCTTTACATTCAATCACATTTGACCTTACTTCCTCCGTTCTCGATTTAATCCAAGCGCATCTGATTTTCTTTCATCATCCTAATGTTTTTTTATGTTGCCTTCCCATCACTAGTTCAGCTTTCGACATGGACTTCAACTCCACTCCATTAAAAATTTCCGTCTCGTGAATTACCACAATTATTATTTCTTTATTTTATAACTAATGCTTAGTTTACATTTGGCGTCGTTTCGTGATTTCGAGGGCGTTTCGTGATTTCGCGCGAAATCAAGCAAAATTTATCATGATTTCGCATACAAAAATGAAATCCTCTCATTTCGTGATTTCAGCGAAATCAACATCGAAATCACAGTACACATGATATACAACCCTGCTTTTGCCTAAAAAAGTACCAAAAGTTGCAACACTTTTCACGTATCACAATAAACAAGGTAGATGGTCAATTGCTGCAACAAAAAATTTTAGTATCAAAATTTGTAAACAATGTGAAAAAATATTAAATTACTTTGTTACAATGATATTTTTTATTGTGTTCCCGTACTTTTTAATGGTAATGTTAGAAAAAAGAGCGAATTGTCAAAACTTGCTTCCCCATACAAATTTCATAAAAAATAAGGGAACGGAAAAATGACGGAAATTGCAAAAACTCCAGCATAAATATCAAAATCAACGTATCGGCTATAATATTAGATGCCAATGAACATGCTTGCTGCTAGTTTTCTACTAGGCCAAAATTGTATGGCAGAAAACAGAAGAAGAGGGTGTTATTCGGCGCTATTTTTGTTTAAAGAGAAGTGCAAGTCTTGCTAGATTTCGGAGTATGGGAACGCATTTTTAGCACTAAACGGGAAAACTACTGCAAGTACTAATTTTGTGCAGGTTCTGAGCACAATTTTTATCTATCGAATGGCCTGTTCCCATACTTTATAAAGTGGTAAAAGTTGTAAAAGTCGTAAACGATTTTCATATACATTTTGTGTAAGGGAACGAAAATGTGTAAAAGTGGTAAAAATTGTAAAAACTTTTTAGTTCTGGAACAGAGCTAAAATTTATTATAACGAAGTCTCAACGATAAAATCATTTTTTGATATTTTCATTTGTTAGTACTATACGCAATTAATACGATATATAGGTCATTTTACGATAATTTTCAATATAAAGTTTTAATGTTCTATATTGTCGTATATTTTTGATGCTTAATTCAATTTACAACAACTTGTTTTGAAAATTCATGTTCGATCAGCTGCGCATATGCATCCACCTTGATCATTGTGATATGTTTGAAATCAACAAAAAAATAAGTGTAAACACCGGGGTGTATTTCAGGATTTCGTGAAATCCAGTGGATTTTGGAGCGCAAGTATAAACTTGGCATAATTCTTCGAAATGTATACACTTTTGTTTATCTTTTGAAGAAATGTGTAGGGATCAACCAACTGTTTTTTTCTGTAGGGATCTCTACAGCAACTGCTTATAAAATGTATCGAACGGAGTGAATTTTTCATAACTCTTTTGGACTACATCAAAAGATGTTGTGAAATCATAACTCCCATTGCACAACTTCCAAATTGGGTACCCAGCAAAAAATTTTGGAAGTTGTGCAATTGGAGTTATAATTTCACAACATCTTTCGATGTAGTCCAAAAGAGTTATGAAAAATGCACTCCGTTCGAAACATTTTATAAGCAGTTGCTGTTGAGATCCCTAAAGAAAAAACAGTTGGTTGATCCCTAAACATTTCTTCAAAAGATAAACAAGAGTGTATACATTTCGAAGAATTTTGTATAAAATAAAAAAATAACAACTTAAGTTGCGAATATTTTTGCGGTAATTTACGAGACGGAAATTTTTAATGGAGTGGAGTTGGAGTCCATGTCGAAAGCTGAACTAGTGACGGAAAGCCGACATAAAAAAACTTTAGGATGATGAAGCAAAATCAGATGCGCTTGGATTAATTGAAGAACGGAGAAAGTAATCTCAAATGTGATTGAATTTAATTGAAACTTTTTTTAATTTGTGTTTATATAATAAAGTTGTTTGTGTTCTTGTTTTTCACAAATAATAAATGCATTTTATTTATTTTGGGATATTTCGCAATGGCTTGCATTTTAATTGCATATTTAGACTGATTAAAAATGCAATCCGAAGGATGCATATAAATTCAATCCAAAGCACTGCATCTTAAGTTGTGATTTGGATCGAAAATGGAGTGCATCCTAGCTGTGTGCTGTGAAAGCGAAATGGAGTGCATCCTAGCTGCGCGCTCTCTTGTAAATTTCGTAAGTGAATTCATAGTAAAAGATGTACTCCAACGGCAAATGTACCGTACACTTGTAGAGATTCAACTGCATCCGCGGATGCAAACTTTTTGCTGGGTAGTACTTAGTACCTAAACGTACATAGTACATAAAGGTTTTGGTCGTATTTGCTTGATTGTGGCCGTTGTGGAGGTAATATAATTTGGGATATTTGTTTTGTCTCAAGATTAGAATGGACCGACAATATCATTCCGAAGGCATTTATTGTTTGTCTGGTCACCGGAAATGAATGGACTTAGCTGTAAGGTGAGATATTTTAGTATAAAGCAATTTTTGTTTGAAGAAAATGTTTCGTACAACTATAAATAAACACAATTTATCACCTGAACCGCAAAATATACGACGAACATAACCGATATGAGTCCTTTAAATTGGAACTTTCCATGAAAGTCTATAGTCAGTAGCCATGAAACATAGAAACTCTTTTTCATACGGACCTGAGCGGGAAAATGTGATCCGCTGCCAAGTAAACTACTTATAAACTGGTATATTCGATGAAAAAATACATTATACATACATATATGTACATTAAATTATTTGTTGAAAATTGCAATGAAAATCACTGTGATATTGTTGATTTTTTAGAAGGTGCGTAATAATTGACAAATTATAGTGTAATTTATTGAAATGCGTAATTTCAAACACAAATTATTGCAAAAACAGTAGTTTCAACAAAATATGCTTAAAATTAATCACAAACTGCTTAATTTCGAACATAAAGTGTTGCAAAAGCTGTAATTGTGTATTATACCAGCAGAACCACCACAAAAACCGAAAGATTGTTAAGATATTGTTTAGTGCTTAAAAGTCGAAAAAGATGTAAAATATTTTTAGAGTCATAAATAATTTTAATTAATGTTTAGAAGCTTGCACCAGAATTTATATATAATTAAATATATACAGTTTATCGGGAATGTTCTAAGACACACTTCACCGAGTCGAAAAAGATGTAAAATATTGTTAGAGTCATAAATAATTTTAATTAAAGTTTAGAAGCTTGCACCAGAATTTATATATAATTAAATATATACAGTTTATCGGGAATGTTCTAAGACACACTTCACCTCTCACCTCTCAAGCATTTTTTTGAGTATTTCATGGACGGACTAGGGTGTACTCTTCGTTTTAAATACCCAATTGAATTTTAGCCCCAAGAAATTCTCAAAAGATAGAAGTAAATGAGGTGAACAAAATGCTTGAGGCGTGAAGTGAGAGGTGAAGTGTGTCTCAAAACATAACCGAATATATATTTACTTTTATTAGTATTTTTAATTAAATAATTTATGTTTTTATATAAATGAAACACATTTTTCTCCGTATTCAATACGAACGATATCCCATTGTAATTGCTTTAAGTATTTTAACTAAAATCGAAATAGTTTTAAGGGGTATGTTTACTTTCCTGTGTTGTGAAAATTGAAATTCATTAATTACAATAAACAAACGAATTATATTAAAATAAATTTGTCTAATTATTATTATTTTGTCAACAAGGAGCCACATCGTGTAGTTTTTGCCATAAAAAAACCCCCAACGATTTAGCCTAAACTGCATTTTTGTAAGGGGTATGTACATATATATTTCTGTGTCACTGTATATTTTATTTAAATAGACGAAAAGTCGGGAATAAAAAAGCTTAAGCAAAGCACAACATTTCCATTTAACTGTTCCAAAATATCAACCTTCAACGATGGCATTAACGATTTTCACTTTATGAAAGATGAATGAATAACAATCTTGTATATGGGGATTTCTGAGTGAAATCGGACACTTTTTCAAAAAGTGGTTTTTGATTTCTTTTATTTTTTGTTGTGGTAATGTTGCTCATCCGCAAAACATGTCAGTATATTTTCAGATTTTTTTGACAAACGGTTCCAGAGATATCGCGCCTTGAAAAAGTATAATTGTCTAAAAACTATGTACATACATATATGCAAAGAAACGCTCATAACTTTCTTGATATTGGTCCAAATAGAAAAATCTTTTTTTTTTGTATTTTTTGTTATTTTATCAGCTACCTGATGCAAATAGACAAACCTTTTCTTCAGTAGGGGTTAGATGCAATTTTCGCGATTTAATATTAAAAATCAATTTTTATCAATGTTTGTACTCTGTACTGTACAAAAATTTTAAGTCCTATTTGGTAGTGGGATTCGAACAATTACCATTTTTTTTAATTTTTTAAAATTTTTAATAACAATTTTCTCCTTCACACGAAGTTATTGTACCAACCAGACAATAAACTAACTAAATTTATAATGAAATAACCACAGCTTGTGAATTATATGAATGGGCATCCGAGTCGAATAATCTCTTAATCTAAAACAGCAATCTACCGTAGGGGTCTTCGAGGACAAGACAAATTCAACGAATTTTTTCGTGGGAGAGCCAAATCCAACGAAGATGAGCCAAATCCAACGAAAGGTGATCGTGGAAGAAGCACTTCGAGGCAAATGGTCGTCTGTTTCTTTGGTAAAACTGACCATGTGGCGACTATTCCTCTTGAGCAACGTAGGACGGTCAATTTATTTCCCTGAAGTCTTCGGAGAAATTCCATGACAGTGCGTGTTCTTACACATAGTCTCAAACGGACGCCTTTTTGACCGGCTAAAACGTGGAGTTATGGTTCATCCGAAAATGGCGTTGAAGGGTTGAAAAACCATGTTTTGGAGGTGTTTCTACAATTGGTTTGAGAGCATGCATACGCGTATAAATGATGCTGGAAAATATATCGAAAACTACAGAATCTTATCTAGTAGAAGTCGTAAGTCTTGTATAACTTTGATCGCAAGCCCACAGCTTCTGGCAATGCTAATTGGATATTCATCTTTTTCAGTGTCTCTTCAAGCACTTGAGAGCTTTTGGGTAGTCATTCAGAGGTACTAATAGTCCTTCAAAATATTCAGCGCTAAATAACTGACTACTGAAGAATAATCTGCCTAATACATGAATGAGTAGATTTTACGCATCCTGTTCCGGGTTTTAGATATCTAGCGTACACTGCTGAAGTTTGGAATCTGCTTAAACTTTGTAAAAGGGATCTCACTCTTCTCAGTAAAGTGACGGAAGAGAAACTTCAAGAAGTTTCTCAACGCAAATAACCCGACCCAGCACATAATCCTGAACATGTCTTTTTTTTTTTGCGATATTCGGCAGCAATCACCACAATGAACCCTACAGTTTAAAGACATTCTAAAGTCCTTCTTAGATTTTTGAGCGTTCACATCATTCAATTTGAGAGCTGGTTTATAACGACATAATGTGTTTCGTGGAAAGGTTCATGTTTTCCAATATAATAGTCCAAAAGCTTAAAGAAACTGTGACCAACATAAATGGCTAGTTGTTACCAAACTCTAAAGGAGTGGTTGACATTGGTCATTAAGTTCGAAACTTTGTTTAAGTGCAGTTAGAGGAATATTTTTGAAATCGAAGGTAGTCCATGTGATAGACAACGATATAATAGTAAACGTGGACAAGTCCATACTTCCTGACATAATAACTCAATAGCTCAAATAAACCTATGATGACCAACTAAAATGACTGTTTGGCACGAAAGGAAAGATTCACAAAATTAGATTCACTTCCAAGATGGACTATGGCGTGTGGAAATTTTAATTTTCGAATTGATAATATATTCATATTTAGGACTCATCGTTTGCCCACTATAACTTAAACAAATGTTGTAGTTCATATTGAATCTGGTAATATTTTTACAAAACATATATAAAGCCAATTAGGTACTAAGGTACAATTAAAGCGATTTGTACAGGTAGTGGTATCGACAAATTTTGAATATGTTATGTCAAAATGTTTTTATGTTGTGGAGAAATTACAACAAATATAATTTCGTTATAAAGGAATTTGATACTTTATATTCAAACAGCTGGTGTGACACTACTCCCTGTTAAATATGCATTGGGTACAATTAAACTGTATTTATAGAGTAAATAAGGAATAATAAAAAATTGGTCCGTTATGCGGTTCTTGGTCTCATAAACAGCTGATGAAGCATCAGAATTTCTCTGTCGAGCTTAAAGTTTTTGGCTGATAGCCCATGATCTCCGGCAGCCTTATTTTTTCAGCCAATTATATGTTGTTACTAGGTTTCTTGGTTTCTTGCGCTTCCGAAGTGGAAAAAATTGTCTGTTCATATAAACACTTTGGACCCGTGTGGGGCTTGCTAGATCCTCCATCGGGACCCTCCCATTGGCGAATTGGGGACGTTCGGTGTGTTTCAACAACATACAGGACACCGGGGAAATAAAATACCCGGGGGTGACCAAAATCTAGCCTAAGGGACGGCAGCTGGTCCCTTAGTATCACTGGCGGGCAGATGTCGAGTCGACTAATATGGTCGCTTTTGGAGAGTGGGTGGCGTAGCAGAAACTGCGAAAGCGGCACACACACAGCGAAATGTGAATATCGGTTTGGAGCAAGCCAAGCACATTCCACTTTCATCGGTAGCGTCTGACCCATATTGGGCGGCTACAAACAGCGTCTGTATTCCAGAGGAACGGCGGAACAAAAAGAAGGAAAACTATAAACCCTTCAGAAGGCAACGGGAAACCACTGAAGTATAATCCCTTGAAAACTATACAATTACAATGAATACAGGAAATAACAAACGGCCCTTAGTCTCCGGCAATTCGAGGGTGCTAAGAATCCCCGGAGGTAAAACCAAACTAAACGTAGGAACGTGGAATGTCAGAAGTCTTTACGAACTTGGGAAATTGGACAATACCATAAACGAGATGAAAAGGTTACAGATAGATGTGCTGGGCATTAGTGAAACTTGGTGGACCGAATATGGTGAATTTGTATCTCATGATATAAAAGTTTATCACTCCGGAAATCCTGAAGGAATTCATAGAAGAGGTGTCGCAATTCTGATCAAGAACAAAATAGCTGCCAGCGTCACTGGATGGGTTCCAATATCAGATAGGGTCATGATGGTGAAAATATCTGGAAAACCAATCAATATAAATAAACATAATACAAGTTTATGCACCCACCTCTGAAAGCAATAACGACGAAATAGAACAGTTCTACAACGACTTGGAAAAATTGTTGAAAATGACAAAACCGCACGACATCACAATAATCCAAGGGGATTTTAATGCCAAAGTCGGGCAAGAAGTAACAGCTGAAGTTACAGGCAAATTCGGACTGGGAAAACGGAATGAAAGAGGAGAGAAATTGATTCAGTTTTGCCAAGAATATAAATACAAAATCACCAACACATTATTTTGTCTTCACCCTAGGCGACTTTATACGTGGAAATCACCTCAGGATAATAATGGCAACATAGTAAGAAACCAAATAGACTACATTTTGATAAATAAGAGGTACTGTACGTGTGTGTCAAAATGTTCTACCTATCCTGGTGCTGATGTCCCCTCAGACCATCAAGAATCAATATTGAAAAACTGAATGACCCATTAACGAAGCAAACGATAAAGGAACAATTAAATGCCGATCTCATTGAAATAAATGCAACAATATATAATGTTGAAAACCTATGGAACCAAGTGAAAAAATCCATAAAAGATGTCACAAAAAATATAATTGGAACCAACATGCGCAAAAAAGAAGATCCATGGATAACGGATGAAATTCGAGCACTTCGGAAAGAAAGAAGTAAACACAAAAATGTAAACTATGAAAGATATTGGGAGATAAACCAAGAAATTAAAATCGCAACACGTGCTGCAAAAAATGAGCAAATAAATAAGCAATGTCAGGAAATTGAACGACTTAAAATACTTCATGACGACTTCAATCTCCACAAAAAATTAAAAGAGACATCTGGTATTTATCCAAAGAGATCGTCAACATTTATCTACAATGATAATAAAGTAGCAATTTATGAAACTGCAGAAAAGAAAAAACTATGGGAAGAATATATAAAGCAATTATTTATCGATCACCAACGAACATCCTTATCCAACTCTGGGGATGAAATTAATTTTACAGGGACACCCATTACTGAGAATGAATTACAACTAGCTATTATGTCAATGAAAGATAAAAAGGCAATGGGTCCAGACGAAATACCTGCCGAGGTACTTAAGTTAATAGACGGAAATAACACCAAGCTTCTTTTAAAACTATTCAACAATATATATAAAACAGGACAATATCCCCAAGATTGGCTCAAATCAACATTTATCACAATACCCAAGAAAAATAATGCGAAGACCTGCAGCGACTATAGACTAATAAGTCTAATGAGCCACGCTCTTAAAATATTTTTGAAAATAATACATAGACGAATCTATCCGATCTGCGAAGCACACATGGGACAAACACAATTTGGATTCAAGGAAGGCATGGGGACACGAGAAGCGTTACTAGCTGTACAAGTATTAATACAAAATTGTCGAGAGGTACAAAAAGATGTATTTTTATGTTTCGTAGACTACGAAAAAGCGTTCGATACGGTAAATCATAATAAATTGATAGAGATTCTACTTTCAATCGGATTGGAAGACAGTGACATAAACTGCATTAAAAACCTATACTGGAAACAGATAGCAAACATTCAAGTAGATAATGAATTAACTGACGATGTTCCAATTTCAAGAGGCGTAAGACAAGGCTGCATATTGTCCCCTCTTTTATTTAACATATATTCCGAGAAAATATTCGAAGAATCTGTACGTGGAAAGAATATTGGTATCCAACTAAACAACACCTTAATAAATAACATACGCTATGCCGATGACACCGTATTAGTAGCAAGCAGCATAGCTGGACTACAAAAATTAATAGACGCAGTAACACAAAATAGCGAAATATACGGATTAAAAATCAACGTTAAGAAAACAAAATATATGGTAGTAAGCAGGAATCATGCCGACAATAATACGCCACTAAAGATAAATAACGATGAAATAGAGCGAGTGACAACCTACAAATACCTCGGAATTCAAATCAACGATAAATGGGACATATCAAGAGAAATTAAATGCCGAATAGAAATGGCAAGAATTTCTTCAAACATAACAAAGTTTTACTTAGCCACGACATAAGTCTTACTACAAAAATACGATTTGTAAAATGTTACATATGGTCCGTTTTATTGTACTCTGCGGAAACATGGACTTTGAAAGCTGTAGATGAAAAAAGACTGAACTCGTTTGAAATATGGATATATCGTCGAATTTTAAAGATCCCATGGACCGAGCGCATTACAAACGACGAAGTGTTAGAACGCATGCAAGTCGAACGCCAATTAATAAAAATTATAAAAACACAAAAAACCGCATATCTTGGTCACATTATGAGGCATGAAAAATATAAGCTTCTGCAAACAATTATCCAAACAAAAATCGATGGGAGAAGACCGAGAGGGCGACGGGAAACATCATGGCTCAAAAACATTCAAGACTGGACTGGACACCATAATGAAAGAACTCTTCTGAATGCCGCCAAAAACAGAAAATTATATATAAATTAATAAACGGATTTGTTAAATATACCAAATTATCATTATGTAATTGTATGATCGCTAAAACCCGAATACGGAATGGCAAATAAAGAAGAAGAAACACTTTGGAAACGAATGGACCGACAAGCCATACGAAATAACACGTAAACGTAAATTTTTCCATGTAAATTTCGGTTTATGTATTTCGAAAGGATTGTCTTTTGAAGAAAGAAAATGTCCAAATCATTCACTTGCTTTGTAGCTGTCAAGTAGAACGTCCAAGTTAAGTTCGAAGTTGAACTACACATTTTTCAGATGTAATTCGATTAATTTTGTTGTAATTTGAGTATTCCATTTGTATCTCGAAACATTTCAATTGTAATTCGAATTATTCCATTTGTAATTCGAATGTATCCATTTGTAATTCAAATTATTCTATTTGTAATTCGAATGTATCCATTTGTAATTCGAATTATTCTCTTTGTAATTCCAATTGTTTTATTTGTAAGTCCAATTAATCAATTCGAATTATTTCATTTGTAATTCGAATTGTTTTTCTGTAAATCGAATTATGACATTTGAACTTCTAAACATTTTATTTGTATTTCGAAAATCATATATAAAACAAATGGAACAAAACATTTTTTTTTCGAATTATTCCATTCGCAATTCGAATTATTTCATTTGTAATTCGAATTGTTTTTTGTTTGTTATTCGAATTATTCCATGTGAAATTCGAAACAAAAACAGTGGGTTGCATTGATTTTATATTTAGTTTTTATACCCTCAGCCTTTAGGCTAAGGAGGGTATATACACTTTGATACGATGAAAATGTGCCTCATCGAAATAATGGTTTTAGACCCCAAGTACGTTTGGACGAAATGTGTTTCAGACAATTTGGAGTCGATCTAGCCTTGTCCGTCCGTCTGTCTGTCTATCTGTCCTGCTGGCTGGAGCGCACGATAACTCTCGAACGGATGAAGCGATTCGGTTCAAATTTTGGCTTTCGTAATATTTTGCCCAAACTTAGTTTAAGTTCGAAGATGAGCTACATCGGTCCACTCCTTCCGATACCTCCCCCACAAAAGTTCGAAAATGTTCGGAAAGTTTGTGCGCACGATAACTATTGAAGGGAGTGACCGATTTGGTCTATACTTTGTATAGCGTAAACTTTCTACCAGAGTAATATGAGGTTCCAATATGGTCTCAATAGGTCCACTCCTTCGGGTACCTCCCACACAAAATTTCGGAAAAGTTCAGTTTACGGCCATCTCTCGAATCGCTTTGATTTTTGTTTTAACAACTTGTATTGTTGCCCTACATACGACGGTACAAGCTTCATCAGGGACAAGTCCATACTTCCTGAGAAAATATCATGAAAGTTGCAGAAAAACCCCTATGACACCGTGTGAGGTGGTTGGAGCGGAAGATAACTCTCGAACGGATCTGCCGATTTTGTCAAAATATGGCCTTAGTGATATTTTGTCCAAACATAGTTTAAGTTTGAAGATAAGCCATATCGGTCCACTCCTTCGGGTACCTTCCCCACAAAAGTTCAAAAATGTTCGGAAAAATTGTTCGTACGGTAACTCTTGAAGGGAGTGGCCGAACTGGTCTATACTTTACACATCCTAATATATCTACCAGATATAGATCAGGTTCAAATATGGACTATATTTGTCCACTCCATCCGGTACCTCCCACACTAAATTTTCGGATAAGTTCACTTTAAGACCTGATATCGAATCACTTTGATTTTTGTTGAAGCAACTTGCATTCGCTGACTCAATTACGATATTAAAAGTTTTTTTAGGGGGAAGTCCATACTTCTTGAGCAAACAGCCCGAAGAGTGTGAAAACCCCCTATGACACCATATGTTGTGGCTGGAGATCCACTTCCATAACGGTCAATGTCGATCCATTCCTTTTAGTATCTCCTCCGCAAAACTTTTGATCTTTAATCCTAATCAACAGTTTTGTCGGTTCAATCGCCCAAATTTTTTAAAACCCCCTAAATACACACGTATTTTTGGAAAAAATTGTTTCAATATACACATGCTGAGGGTATACCTCTGTCGGCAAAGCCGACTGATACTTTTTTACTTGTTCGAATTACAAATTGAATGTTTAGAATTCCAAATGAAAAAATATGAATTACAAATTGAATAATTCGAATTATGTACATCCGAAAAAGGTCAAAGTTTTGGTATTTTGAGTTTTTTTATTTGCAAACCTTGAAAACATTTCTTGCCTCCATTAATATTTCCGTAACATTCTCCCACTGTGCAGCTGCACACACACATTTTCAAATGCATTCACACAGATACTGCTGCTGTTGCCGCCTGTCTAAAGCTGTTCTGTAGTAAGCACCAGTTAACATTGGGCTATCTCCACTTTATAAAAACAACAGTGTAATTGGGTGGGTGACAGACTGCATAGTAAAATTGAGTGGCTATTACCATGGTGTGAGTGTGTTTTTATGTTAAAAGAAAACCATAATAATAACAATACATTTTTTGCTGATAACAATGTCATAGATACAGTGCGAGAGAGAAAACGAGAGATAGAATAGTTGACGCATGATCTAGAAGAGACAGGAAGAGTGAATGCGTTAAAATAACATGGTTACAGAGAGGGCTGAGATATAGCTACCTGTCGTCGGTTTGCATTACATTACAAGTGAGAGCTACTTACTACCTAGGTCGGTCATTACAACCCCACTGAGAGGAGAAAAAGCAAAGGCAAAGACGTTGGAGTATTTCGTTTTTTGCCTAGAAATGTTGTAACGCAAAAAAAAAATAACAACAAATGTTATTGTTCGCGTCTGTCATTTTACATGGTCTTGGCCAATCATCACGTAGCCAGTCACTTGTAGTATTGATACGAATGTGTGGAACTGAAAAATATACACAAATAAATACATATATAGCGAGTACATAATTGTATTATTTATGTCATAAGCACTTGTTATTGTTTGTTGTGATCAATCAATTTGGGCAAACACATTTTAAAGTTCAATCGCCTTCCAATTTCGTCGCTTGGGAAATATTTTAAAGTACACTTTGATATTGTTGTGTACATACAAACAAACATATGGTTGGTTGTATGCACATATTGATATACGAAATGCTATTGTTTATATTTTTATTTTGGCAATTGTTAGTTGTAGTACTCATGCTCACTTGTATTGTAATTATGTTCTTGAATTTTCATTTCTCTATCTCTTTCTTTTACAATAAATTTTGTGTATATGTGTGGGAATCTGTTATTGGTAGGGGCTGTCATAAATGTTGGCGATATCTTGGATTTTGCGTTCCGTTTGCAACGTTCTCAACCGCCAGAAAAGGTTACTAACAGTGGGGTCGACTATGTGATGCCCTGCATCACTACACCTAATGAGACCAGTAAAAATAAAAATTAAAAACTAAGTTATGTTAAAATTTTTTATACTTAAAAGATTGGTAATGTCTTCGTAATCTGTGGAATATGTTTCTGCATTCTGTATGAAAATTTTTTCCATCCAAATGTGCATTGTCTCTTGCTGCTCTATTTAACCATGTACATACAATTATTTCGATATCGAATGCGGAAATTAGGTCCCTGATCTTGTTTGTCTTTTATTGCATTTGGAAGCTTTATGGTTTCCCAAAAGCATGTATTATGTATGTATTATTGTAGGGTACCTATAGCTAATAAAGTTTATAATTATATCGCATAGAAACGATTAAATTTGACACAATAAAAACACATTAACAGATAAGCAGTAATCAGTGTATAATTTTATGTTTCTTTTTTGTGGTGCTCATTTTTTTAAAGTGGTAGCGATCATTTATTTTAGCAGGGACTGTCAATCCATCAAGTTATTCGTGAAAATGTCAATTAATTTCTATTTTTGTGTGAAAAATTTTAACGACATTGACAGGCAGATTTAGATTTAACTGGTCCTTGCCATCTAGGTATTATATAATAATTTAAGGTTGCACAATTTCGATGGGTGAAATTGCTTACGTAACCAAAAAAGAAGAAAAAAATAAGAAACGGTGAAGATAAATGTTTAAAAAAGCGTTTAAAATTTGTGAGTGCAAAGGATTGTTGTTTCTTTGACAGAGTTTTTAGTCATAGGAGATTTAGGAATGTTTTATGAAAAGAAGGAAGGGGAACGAACAAGAGTTTGTCATATTCCTTTTAAAAAACCACCACATGTCACAGTGGTACCACTTGTATGGAAAAGAGTGCCAAAAATAGTTCTAATCGAGCTACCGCATCCAATTTTTAAACGTAGGTTTATAACAAGCCAAAAAAATAGAAAACCATTTTTAGTGGATATAGGTCCATATTTGGGTATATATCCCATAGAAAGGTAACGCCCGATTTGTGGTATATTGACGATTTTGGCGAAATTAACCCACCGATTTGGATGTTATTTTGCATTTTGAGTTCTGAGTGAATAAACTACCTCCTTGCAAAAAATATTCAATATAGGTCCACGTTTAGGTATAGCCACCATATAAATGTATCCTCAGATTTTCGGTATTTTGACAATTTTAGCGAAATTTTCCAACTGATTTGGTTGTAATTTGGCATTTTGAGTTCTGAGTGAACCAAATACCTCCATGCAAAAAATGGTCAATATTAGTCTACGTTTAGGTATAGCCCCCATGCAAATATCTGGACAAATAAACAGCTGTTTCTCATGAACTATAACAGATATTGTGTTCATCGTTTAACACTTTTTTATTTATTTATTTTTTTTTTTGAAATTACATGGGGAAAAAATTGTGTTCTTTCCATACCGTTTCCAGTATAAATTTTAGCTTTTTCACACAAATTGACTTTTTTAATATATGAGTTTTTATAAGAGTTATAGGAGTTTTATCAAAAGCCAAGGAATATTTTTTCAATTCTGGGAAAAAATTAAATTTTCTGAAAAAAAAATTTGAAAAAATGTTAATTTTTTTTTAATATTTTGTAGTTTTATGGTTTGTTTGGTTGTTTGTGTGTGCCCTTTTTTAAATAGTTAGAATATATGAAAAACTCATATTTTGATGCAAAATAAAAAAAACTCAAATTTTTAACTTTGACCTTGAAATCCTCCTCATCCGCTAGACCGAATTTTGTTACTTTTGATGTGTCGGAAAGCTTAAAGTGTTATCTGTCGAACAAAGAAAGAACATTTCCTATCTGCAAAGAAAAGACGCAACTGTGCAAAACTTTAGCGTCCTATCCCAACTTGTTAAGAAACTAGAGTGATTACCACAGACGGACGAATTTGACTCACGATTTTACCCAGATCAGGAATGTTATATACATATACTTTATAGGGTCGCAAATGATTGTTTCAATGTACCTTTTCATTAAAAAAGTACAATTTAAATTTTTAATTTTCCACCTTGATCCCAGTTTGCAATTGGTGGAATTTTATTTCCATGACGAATAACTATACTTCAGTTTGACGTATTACAAGGGAAGAATCTTAATATGAAAGTAGACCGTCTGACATTTATATCAGGAGTTATTATAAAAGATGCTAAGCCATCTTAATTTGTATATGAATGAAAAATATACACGGTGTGCCTTAACCAAATTTAAATGGAAGGTGCTTACACCTGGGAAGATTTTGCAGATTCTGAAACTATAATGCTCATAGATGAGAAATATCAAGAAATAAAAAAAAATAGCCGGAGGGATTTTCAAATAAATCGCGATTAAAGTTCACATTTTTAGGGGTTCTTTAGGTTTTCACGATTTTGCTTGCAAACCGCAAGTCCTATGTAAATGGGCGTAAAGAAAATATTGTAGCTGTGAAAATTCTCCACAAGATTGACCTTTAGGTCTTTTCGTAGGTTTTTCCATTTTTGAGATATAGATGTTCAGTTAAAATTTTTAGGTTTTTATCTTAAGTCTTCAAGATTTTACTTGAAACCCGCAAGTCATGTCAAAATGGGACTAAAGATAATTTTGTAGCTGTGGAAATTCTCTATAAGGTTGGCTGATCTATTTTTTCTTAGGTTGTACCATTTTTGAGATATATACGTTTGAGATGGGAAATTGCAGTCATAACATTGTTTTATAAGGAGACTTGTCCCAATTTGAACTTCTATATCTCAAAAAGTGTAAATACTGCGAAAACATCATAAAGGTCAATCTTGTGGAGAATTTTCACAGCTACAACATTTTCTTTATGCTCATTAATATAGGACTCGCGGTTTCGAAGCAAAATCGTGAAAACCTAAAGAACCCCTAAAAATGTGAACTTAAATCGCGATTTATTTGAAAATCCCTCCGGCGATTTTTTTTGTTTCTTGATATTTGTCATCTATGATCATTGTAGTTTCAGAATCTGCAAAAACTTCCCAGGTGTAAGCATCTTCCATTTAAAACTAGTTAAGGCGCACCGTGTATATCTGCTTCTAGTAGGCGTATTCCAAAAATATAACCTGATAATCAAGAGCTTTAAATCAGTACCAAGTACACGCAGAGAAAAAATATTTTTCGCTTTTGTTGGAAAAACAATGTCTGTTTTTTATGTTTGTTGTTGGGCTTTTTTGTCAGTTAATAATTTTATGAAAATAAAAACAAGTTTTTATTCCATTTTTTACCCGACGTTTCGTTGGCTTTTTTTCCAATTTTTTCAAGGGTGATGTTTTATTAGGGGAAATCAAGTAACATACTCGTAATTGAGAAATAACGTTTTACACTTTTAATTTTTCATATGATATTGTACAATTTTAACTTACATTATTTATATCATATTATCTTTTTGTTTACTTAAATATTAAAAAACGGGACTTCACGCACATAAATTAATATAAAAAATAATAAAAAATAATTGCACTAATAATTTAAAGTTAAACTTATCCTATATCACAGAACTGTTGTCGTTATTTCATTGCAATGGAATACTGTAGTTTTGTGTTGTCTTTATCCTCTTTTGTGTTTATCGATCTGTCAATTCTTTCTTGTATTCTTAAGCTTTCTAATGTGTATCGTCGATTCTCTTTTCTCTTCTTGTCCAGTATTTTGACAT
Source organism: Musca autumnalis (assembly GCF_047663935.1). NCBI lineage: Eukaryota > Metazoa > Arthropoda > Insecta > Diptera > Muscidae > Musca > Musca autumnalis. The sequence continues at coordinate 243,353,632 of NW_027411755.1, forward strand.
TTGCTAAATCTGCTATGTGCCCTTTTTCCATAATATGTTGTGAGAGTGCTGAATGAATATGAATATTAGTGAAATATATCTGCTTCTAGTAGGCGTATTCCAAAAATATAACCTGATAATCAAGAGCTTTAAATCAGTACCAAGTACACGCAGAGAAACAATATTTTTCGCTTTTGTTAGAACAACAATATCTATCTTTGTTCCAATAATTCATTTGTTTTGTTCAAGCATTGCAATTGCAAATCCAAAAATACCATCATTTGCTCCAAACATACAAAACAAAAACAACTTGCGAAATTCCTCAATATTGTAAAAATCATTTACAATACCTATGGTAGGAACTATCATAATCTGGAATTTTTACAAAAAATATTTTCAGCCCAGAAAATCTGTTACTGAAATTTTTAATTTGATCGTATATAATTCTCATATACACTTTCCACATAACTTTGGTAAAAATGTCACGTATAATATTATGAGCATTGCCAAACACTACACATGGCCAGGTTTTGACAGGTCTAACTAAAAAGACAACAAATGGAATGAAGAAAACATAACTACTCCATTGCGCTCATCCTCCAAGCACCTACCACATAAGGAATACCATAAAACCACAACAAATATAAAAAGAAAACACAAATTACGACCAAAAACACTTTTCAGATTGTGGTGTAACTCAACTACACAGAAAAAATTGTAGCCATTTCATAAAGAAATTCAAAGATTCAACCAAAAATTTATCGATTTTCCGGCAATAAAAAAATTGTCATATTGACAAAATTCGATAAAATTATTTGATCACAAAGTAAAAATACAGTTTGATAAAATACAATTGTAATATTGACTAAATTATTTATCGAATTTGTTTATCTTGAACTGATAAAATATTTTACACATTGACAAAAATATTTATCAAAATATTCCACATTTTGCTTGATAAAAACAACATATTTTCTTGATTAAAAAAATGTGGAATGCATTTTTCCAATCGATAAGAAAATGTTCATATTTACAATTATTTCGTTGTTTTTTGTTAAATACAAACCCAAAAGCCATAAAAAAGACACATACACACATTTATAAATGATTGTGGTGGTTATTTATTTAATTAAAACGCATAAAAATGCCAAACAAAAAGCAACAGCACACACATAGGTACATAAAAATAAGAGATACAAGAAATAACAGATGAAAGAAAGAAAAAACGGAATGGAAAAAATAAATAACAGAAGTAAATAATTATTTAGTGCCACACTTCAATTTAAATAAAAGAAAACAAAAACATCACTTTTAAATATAAAATACAGGGAACACCGTTGAACGCTTCTCGTTAGTTGTGAAATAAAACACATTCTTCTGCCACATTGAAAATCATCAGCGGAAAATGGATATCTGTAATTACAAATATATTACATAATTTATGACATACATATTTCAAATATATAAAATGTGTTGACGTTATTTCCAATATCACATGCGGTTGCTCCTTTGTCCAATAAAATATTCGTATTCTCCTTTTTCAGATACGTGAATTCAATTATAAAATGTATTGGGCATTTAATTTACTTGAAAGACACCTTTACTTTAAGAAAACACAGAAACACTGACTTATTTCTGCAATACCGATCCACACACAACGACTGCTTTAAAAAGACTGCCAAAATTAACCACACTGACGGTTAAAAAATATTATCTGCCTAATCTAACCACCAAACAGAACAAAACATGAGAACTCGTACAATTTTTTCCTTCCCTCTTCGTTTGTTAGGTTCATAAAAACAGTAAAAAACTTATTGTATACATACAAGCCTTCACCCGAGCACAAGTAGGTAAACAAACCAAATGCCAAACAAACGCATCATTCCTCCATGCCGCAAAAATGCCCATAAGCATAGCAACGACACTCACATCTCAAGAAAAAACACAGTACATTGTTTTAGCGCTCTCTCTCTCTCTCTATGCCGTAAACAAGTTTTTTTTCTCGCTCTTGAGAGCGAGACATTGCGACAAACGTTGAAAACCATTTTAACATGAAATCGTTCATCGATCGCTTTCTAGTAACATTTTCATGTTTGATAAACATTTTCGCTATATATACGTAATATTTTATCGCCATTCGACAAAAATATGGTGATAAAGCTTTTAATCAAAATTTTCAGGGTGGCTTTTTTTCTGTGTATCAAAATATAATGAAGAATAAGAAAGAAGAAACAAATAAAACAAGAATCTCATGGTGTACATACACAAAAAAGAACAAAGATAAAATAAAAAAAATTGTCCAGCAGACAAATACTATTGTTGGATTTGGCAACAACTATGCTTAAGCAACTGGATGAACCTGGAGTTGAGTATTTAACAAGTGTCCTCAACCTATCGTTAGCCACCCATATCATACCAGAAGCCTGGGAAGTTGGCAGGGTGGTCCCATTACTGAAGCCTGGCAAGGATGCCAGTAGGGGTGAATCTTACAGGCCGACTTCGCTCCTGTCGCCAGTAGCAAAGATCCTAGAGGCACTACTCCTCCCCACGATGAGAAGGTGTTTTCCACTTGCCCAACATCAACATGGATTTCGGAAAATGCATAGTACTACAATATCATTCGATGCCATATCCACACATATCAGTAGAGGACTGAACCAGAAAAGGCCGTGCGACCGAACAGTCATGGTGGCTCTTGACCTATCGAAGGCTTTCGATACCGTCAACCATGCCAAGCTGTTCGAGGATATTACGAAGACTAATCTCCAGCCATGTTTGAAACGTTGGGTAATCAACTATAAGTGTGCAGACGCCAGTCGTTTGAGGAATTCAGAAACAAGAAGTCCGAACACCGTAGAGTGAAACAGGGAGTTCCCCAAGGAGGGGTGATATCTCCGGAACTGTTAAACCTCTACCTTTCTGAAATTCCACACCCTCCAGACGGGGTAGAGATCGTGATGTATGCGGATAATTGATCTTGGCGTCGGGTCCTATCATCGATGACATATTTGATAGGTTAAATGTCTACATAGCTGATCTAATGCAGTTCTTCCATCTGAGGAATATAAAAATATCCGCCGCTAAATCCACTGCCACACCACATGGACGACTGAAATGAGGCTCCCACTGAACATATTGGTCGATGGTGTACTGATTCCAACCACTAACTACCCCAAAATACTGGTTGTAACGTTCGATAGCATGTTTAAGTCGTCCGCGCATGCAACAGCTATTTGCGATAAGATCAGAAGTAGGAACAAGGTGCTCAAGTCGCTGGCCGGCAGCACTTATGGAGCTGACAAAGAAATCTTGATGACCACCTACAATGCAATAGGCCGGTCTGTGGGAAGCTATGCGGCGCCAGCGTGGTCTAACCAAACCTGCCAGAATGCTGCCCTGAGGACTGCAACAGGGTGCCTCCTCATGACACCAGTGGACCATCTTGCTGAGAAGACGAAGGCTTGGATAGCATTCACACTGACATGGTTGCGCAGGCAGTACAGAGATACAGTGTGAATGCCGTACTTGGAGACCACCCCCGATCCATCGGAGCAGAAGAACGCCAGCTGCCAAGGCAAACACGAGTGGTTTTAGCCCAGTTAAGATCCGGACGATTCAGCAGCCTCAATTCGTATTGGGCCCGAATTGACGCCACGATACCCAACACCTGCCCAGCATGTGGATTGGGACCACACGATACACTGCATTTGTTTAGCTGCCCAGCTAACCCCACTCACCTGTCTCCTGATTTCTTATGGACGCAACCAGTCCAGGTTGCAGAATTCTTGAATCTGGATACAGAGGAACCTGATAACTGAAATAATACAGGAACGAACACATTTGCGTTGCTACAACAACAACTATTGTTGGATATAACAACAAGTATTGTTGGATATGACAAAAACAATTGTTGCAATTAACAACAAGTAAGAAAACGTTAAGTTCGGCCGGACCGAACTTTTTATACCCTCCACCTAAATTAAATTGAAAGAGAATGGAATAATTAGTTTCCTTTCATCTTAGAAAGTACTTAGCTCCGCCTACTTACCAAATTTCAACCATTTTTGTGGGATAATGAAGCTAAAACCTTCAAAATACCGAATATCGGGAGTTACCTTTCTATAGGGGCTATATGAAGGCGTGAACCTATACCAACAAATTTCAGGTGGAAAGTTCTATACACCCAACGATAACTAAATACCAAATTTCAGCCACTTTGGTGGGATAATGAAGCTAAAACCTCCAAAATACCGAATATCGGGAGGTACCGTTCTATGGGGGCTATATGAATGCGTGGACTTATACCAACAAATTTCAGGTGGAATGTTTTATACACCTAACGATAACAAAATACAAAATTTCAGCCATTTTTCAAGCTAAAACCTTAAAAATACCGAAAATCGTGAGGTACCCTTCTATGGGGGCTTTATACCATTTTCAACAATATCTTTACGATACATATTTTGCTATTCTAATATTGTTGGATCAATCATATTTTTTTCACTGCGGTCAAAAATAAAACATACCTATAATAACTTGTTTATAATCGCCTTTTTATTGAAAACTTAAAAGATTAGACGTTGCTTATTACATAGTCTATAATTTAATTGCAGTTATGGTTTTAATAGTGGGATTGTAATTATTTCGGTTCAGTTCGCTTTATGTCATCTGACGTTTAAATCCGGGGTGGCGAATAACTTTAGCATCTCCCTAAAATAAATGTTGATCCGTGAAATGCTTTTGATTGGGGAAAGTGGTGTAGGGTATTACATAGTCGGTCCCGTCCCGGCTATAGTCTTTGCTTACTTCTTTAGTATATATATGAAGTTGGGTCTACAACCTTTATTTCGATGTGTTACAGACGTTTGAGCCAAAACCAACATAATATACTTTTCTACATAGTGGTGGTATAGGGTATCAAAATTAAGGTGTACATAAACATACATATATGTATGTACGTAGCAACAAAACCTAAAAGTTGCATAACGTTGATGATTTGATGTTGTAACATTTCCAAAATATGTTCAAGAAAAACCTCTTAATGCCAGGGTCACCTCTGTAAGAAGAAAGGTCTAGGTCAATGTTTGAGTAGAGAAATTTCTAGACGAAAGTAAATGTGTTATACCTTTCTCATGAAAAGGTGGGGGAGAGGAAGATGTTGCAGAGAACATAAACCTGCAATTACTATTACATTTTTTATAGCGCATCTATAAACCACCACCACCGCCACCACAACATTTGGGTTAATGTTTTTGTTCTCTTGACCTTATTTCTAAACTTGGAATGGGTCATAGAAAAGTGGCGCGAAGTTTCCGTGTTCGATGAGATTTGTTTATGCGTAAAATGTAGAAAAAAAATTCGTAGTAATTTGTTTGAGTTTGAGTATACCAGAGGAAAAGGTATACGTGCATTCTCACATGTGATATGGGTATACAAATATTTTGTAACTTAAATGTATCTACGGAGCTGGTAGTTCTCTTCTCTAAAATCGTAGGATTTGTTTATTTGTGAGAGAATAAAAATTGTTATGCTCTTCTGACCTGACGCAAGTCAAATGGATTTCGCAGAGAGTTCACAGCTGTTGATTTAATATTTTATTAATACTTTTTCCACTAAAAGCTTTGTAGCTTTTAGAAGTGAAAGCTAATGTTATTTAACATTAAATGGACAAGTTTGAGCCACATTGAACTATTTTCAGACACGTCTAAATATCTGAAAATTTGAAATTTTCATATCAGTTTGGTTTGTTTGAGTTTTATAATTGTACAGCTGTAAAAGGATGTAAAAAGTTAATGATTAGCTTGAGGGTATTTTCCTATAAATCATAACAGTAACATCCAAGCTTTATCCTTACTCTATGGTTACTTTCCCCACCAATGTTAAAAGTCTGTAAATAACAGTGTGCCATTATAAGCAGGGCATGTGAATTTAATTTACAGCTGTAAAATAATAACATTTGTAGGATATCTGTTTAGAGGTAGTTTACACTATCTATCAATGTCATATGACACGAAATGAAAACATTCCATATCTACCCACGCAGGCAATGTGGAGACGTAATTTTATTACATTTTTGCTGGTGTGGACGCACAAAGTAAATGGCGTAAGGAAAATCCCCAATATTGCACATATTAGCGACTATATAATGATGGAAAATTTTATGTCATATGACATATACATATAGTGTAAACTACCCCTTAGTCTACCTAACATCCCTAACCTCAATTCTGTTAACCTAACATTAACCGTTATAAACAATGTAACATTTTCTGTTATGTTATTGAAATTGTGTTACAGAAATGCATTTCCTGAAATGCAATGTTACTCTCATAAAATAAAAATCTCTCTCACTGCATCCAAAAGAGAGTTGAGTGACCCAAAACAGAACTTTGACCTTTACATTGTAAAACCACATACAGAATAACGTCTCTGTTAGCCATAAGAATGTGTGTGTGTTAAGAAAGGCAAACGAAAACAAATCGAACGATTGTAGCATTTTTCAACTTGCATATTTTTTTTTAAATACCACAACAACAAGTCGGTGTGGATCAAGTCCATCACCCCACACCTCAAACCTGTTACATTTATGATAATTAAAACTAAACATATAGAAAATATGTTATGTTAAGGTGGGTCGCTTTTGAACTTTCATGGATTTTTAAAAATATTTTTTGAGGATTTCATGGGCGTGGAATTTTAAGAATATTTTTTGAGGTCGGCTATAGACGTGGATTTTTAAGAATATTTTTTTTTTGAGGAAGCTGTAGGCGTGGATTTTTAAAAATATTTTATGAGGAAGCTAGCTATAGGCGTGGATTTTTAAGAATATTTTTTGAGGGCGGCTATAGACGTGGATTTTTAAGAATATTTTTTGAGGGCGCCTATAGGCGTGGATTTTTAAGAATATTTTTTGAGGGCGCCTATAGGCGTGGATTTTTAAGAATATTTTTTGAGTGCAGCTATAGGCGTGGATTTTTAAGAATATTTTTTGAGTGCAGCTATAGGCGTGGATTTTTAAGAATATTTTTTGAGGGCGCCTATAGGCGTGGATTTTTAAGAATATTTTTTGAGGGCGCCTATAGGCGTGGATTTTTAAGAATATTTTTTGAGGGCGCCTATAGGCGTGGATTTTTAAGAATATTTTTTGAGGGCGCCTATAGGCGTGGATTTTTAAGAATATTTTTTGAGGGCGCCTATAGGCGTGGATTTTTAAGAATATTTTTTGAGGGCGCCTATAGGCGTGGATTTTTAAGAATATTTTTTGAGGGCGCCTATAGGCGTGGATTTTTAAGAATATTTTTGGAGGGCGCCTATAGGCGTGGATTTTTAAGAATATTTTTTGAGGGCGCCTATAGGCGTGGATTTTTAAGAATATTTTTTGAGGGCGCCTATAGGCGTGGATTTTTAAGAATATTTTTTGAGGGCGCCTATAGGCGTGGATTTTTAAGAATATTTTTTGAGGGCGCCTATAGGCGTGGATTTTTAAGAATATTTTTTCAGGGCGCCTATAGGCGTGGATTTTTAAGAATATTTTTTGAGGGCGCCTATAGGCGTGGATTTTTAAGAATATTTTTTGAGGGCGCCTATAGGCGTGGATTTTTAAGAATATTTTTTGAGGGCGCCTATAGGCGTGGATTTTTAAGAATATTTTTTGAGGGCGCCTATAGGCGTGGATTTTTAAGAATATTTTTTGAGGGCGCCTATAGGCGTGGATTTTTAAGAATATTTTTTGAGGGCGCCTATAGGCGTGGATTTTTAAGAATATTTTTTGAGGGCGCCTATAGGCGTGGATTTTTAAGAATATTTTTTGAGGGCGCCTATAGGCGTGGATTTTTAAGAATATTTTTTGAGGGCGCCTATAGGCGTGGATTTTTAAGAATATTTTTTGAGGGCGCCTATAGGCGTGGATTTTTAAGAATATTTTTTGAGGGCGCCTATAGGCGTGGATTTTTAAGAATATTTTTTGAGGGCGCCTATAGGCGTGGATTTTTAAGAATATTTTTTGAGGGCGCCTATAGGCGTGGATTTTTAAGAATATTTTTTGAGGGCGCCTATAGGCGTGGATTTTTAAGAATATTTTTTGAGGGCGCCTATAGGCGTGGATTTTTAAGAATATTTTTTGAGGGCGCCTATAGGCGTGGATTTTTAAGAATATTTTTTGAGGGCGCCTATAGGCGTGGATTTTTAAGAATATTTTTTGAGGGCGCCTATAGGCGTGGATTTTTAAGAATATTTTTTGAGGGCGCCTATAGGCGTGGATTTTTAAGAATATTTTTTGAGGGCGCCTATAGGCGTGGATTTTTAAGAATATTTTTTGAGGGCGCCTATAGGCGTGGATTTTTAAGAATATTTTTTGAGGGCGCCTATAGGCGTGGATTTTTAAGAATATTTTTTGAGGGCGCCTATAGGCGTGGATTTTTAAGAATATTTTTTGAGGGCGCCTATAGGCGTGGATTTTTAAGAATATTTTTTGAGGGCGCCTATAGGCGTGGATTTTTAAGAATATTTTTTGAGGGCGCCTATAGGCGTGGATTTTTAAGAATATTTTTTGAGGGCGCCTATAGGCGTGGATTTTTAAGAATATTTTTTGAGGGCGCCTATAGGCGTGGATTTTTAAGAATATTTTTTGAGGGCGCCTATAGGCGTGGATTTTTAAGAATATTTTTTGAGGGCGCCTATAGGCGTGGATTTTTAAGAATATTTTTTGAGGGCGCCTATAGGCGTGGATTTTTAAGAATATTTTTTGAGGGCGCCTATAGGCGTGGATTTTTAAGAATATTTTTTGAGGGCGCCTATAGGCGTGGATTTTTAAGAATATTTTTTGAGGGCGCCTATAGGCGTGGATTTTTAAGAATATTTTTTGAGGGCGCCTATAGGCGTGGATTTTTAAGAATATTTTTTGAGGGCGCCTATAGGCGTGGATTTTTAAGAATATTTTTTGAGGGCGCCTATAGGCGTGGATTTTTAAGAATATTTTTTGAGGGCGCCTATAGGCGTGGATTTTTAAGAATATTTTTTGAGGGCGCCTATAGGCGTGGATTTTTAAGAATATTTTTTGAGGGCGCCTATAGGCGTGGATTTTTAAGAATATTTTTTGAGGGCGCCTATAGGCGTGGATTTTTAAGAATATTTTTTGAGGGCGCCTATAGGCGTGGATTTTTAAGAATATTTTTTGAGGGCGCCTATAGGCGTGGATTTTTAAGAATATTTTTTGAGGGCGCCTATAGGCGTGGATTTTTAAGAATATTTTTTGAGGGCGCCTATAGGCGTGGATTTTTAAGAATATTTTTTGAGGGCGGCTATAGGCGTGGATTTTTAAGAATATTTTTTGAGGGCGGCTGTAGGCGTGGATTTTTAAGAATATTTTTTGAGGGCGGCTATAGGCGTGGATTTTTAAGAATATTTTTTGAGGGCGGCTATAGGCGTGGATTTTTAAGAATATTTTTTGAGGGCGGCTATAGGCGTGGATTTTTAAGAATATTTTTTGAGGGCGGCTATAGGCGTGGATTTTTAAGAATATTTTTTGAGGGCGGCTATAGGCGTGGATTTTTAAGAATATTTTTTGAGGGCGCCTATAGGCGTGGATTTTTAAGAATATTTTTTGAGGGCGCCTATAGGCGTGGATTTTTAAGAATATTTTTTGAGGGCGCCTATAGGCGTGGATTTTTAAGAATATTTTTTGAGGGCGCCTATAGGCGTGGATTTTTAAGAATATTTTTTGAGGGCGCCTATAGGCGTGGATTTTTAAGAATATTTTTTGAGGGCGCCTATAGGCGTGGATTTTTAAGAATATTTTTTGAGGGCGCCTATAGGCGTGGATTTTTAAGAATATTTTTTGAGGGCGCCTATAGGCGTGGATTTTTAAGAATATTTTTTGAGGGCGCCTATAGGCGTGGATTTTTAAGAATATTTTTTGAGGGCGCCTATAGGCGTGGATTTTTAAGAATATTTTTTGAGGGCGCCTATAGGCGTGGATTTTTAAGAATATTTTTTGAGGGCGCCTATAGGCGTGGATTTTTAAGAATATTTTTTGAGGGCGCCTATAGGCGTGGATTTTTAAGAATATTTTTTGAGGGCGCCTATAGGCGTGGATTTTTAAGAATATTTTTTGAGGGCGCCTATAGGCGTGGATTTTTAAGAATATTTTTTGAGGGCGCCTATAGGCGTGGATTTTTAAGAATATTTTTTGAGGGCGCCTATAGGCGTGGATTTTTAAGAATATTTTTTGAGGGCGCCTATAGGCGTGGATTTTTAAGAATATTTTTTGAGGGCGCCTATAGGCGTGGATTTTTAAGAATATTTTTTGAGGGCGCCTATAGGCGTGGATTTTTAAGAATATTTTTTGAGGGCGCCTATAGGCGTGGATTTTTAAGAATATTTTTTGAGGGCGCCTATAGGCGTGGATTTTTAAGAATATTTTTTGAGGGCGCCTATAGGCGTGGATTTTTAAGAATATTTTTTGAGGGCGCCTATAGGCGTGGATTTTTAAGAATATTTTTTGAGGGCGCCTATAGGCGTGGATTTTTAAGAATATTTTTTGAGGGCGCCTATAGGCGTGGATTTTTAAGAATATTTTTTGAGGGCGCCTATAGGCGTGGATTTTTAAGAATATTTTTTGAGGGCGCCTATAGGCGTGGATTTTTAAGAATATTTTTTGAGGGCGCCTATAGGCGTGGATTTTTAAGAATATTTTTTGAGGGCGCCTATAGGCGTGGATTTTTAAGAATATTTTTTGAGGGCGCCTATAGGCGTGGATTTTTAAGAATATTTTTTGAGGGCGCCTATAGGCGTGGATTTTTAAGAATATTTTTTGAGGGCGCCTATAGGCGTGGATTTTTAAGAATATTTTTTGAGGGCGCCTATAGGCGTGGATTTTTAAGAATATTTTTTGAGGGCGGCTATAGGCGTGGATTTTTAAGAATATTTTTTGAGGGCGGCTATAGGCGTGGATTTTTAAGAATATTTTTTGAGGGCGGCTATAGGCGTGGATTTTTAAGAATATTTTTTGAGGGCGGCTATAGGCGTGGATTTTTAAGAATATTTTTTGAGGGCGGCTATAGGCGTGGATTTTTAAGAATATTTTTTGAGGGCGGCTATAGGCGTGGATTTTTAAGAATATTTTTTGAGGGCGGCTATAGGCGTGGATTTTTAAGAATATTTTTTGAGGGCGGCTATAGGCGTGGATTTTTAAGAATATTTTTTGAGGGCGGCTATAGGCGTGGATTTTTAAGAATATTTTTTGAGGGCGGCTATAGGCGTGGATTTTTAAGAATATTTTTTGAGGGCGGCTATAGGCGTGGATTTTTAAGAATATTTTTTGAGGGCGGCTATAGGCGTGGATTTTTAAGAATATTTTTTGAAGGCGGCTATAGGCGTGGATTTTTAAGAATATTTTTTGAAGGCGGCTATAGGCGTGGATTTTTAAGAATATTTTTTGAAGGCGGCTATAGGCGTGGATTTTTAAGAATATTTTTTGAAGGCGGCTATAGGCGTGGATTTTTAAGAATATTTTTTGAAGGCGGCTATAGGCGTGGATTTTTAAGAATATTTTTTGAGGGCGGCTATAGGCGTGGATTTTTAAGAATATTTTTTGTTCGTTCCATGCTAGTGTGAGTTTTTTTAATTTTATACTATTTATAAAAGGTGTTGGAGTGCTAGGCTTGGCTGGTTGCCCGACTGGCTGACTAATAATGTGGTTACGAGGTAAACAGCAATTCAACAATAACAACAAACATACGTTCCGTCTAAAAACAGCTGATGAATGCATTTTATGGCATTGTATGTTTTTTCATATTCCAAACTCTGAATGCGTTGTTGAGTTTTAAAATTGCGTTTTATTTTTATTTATTTTTTGAAATTTGAAACATTCTGTCTTCGAAAAAAAAACCTGCCCAACTAATGTTGCATGACGCTGCTAGTGGTCTTCAAAGTTTTTTTTTTTATTGAAGATTTCATAATTTTGAATGGATTCTTCACTCTTGATTAAGCACAGTCGATTAGTTGAAGTGAACGGGTTTTTCTTTTTATTGTTTCCTAACGAACAAGAGCAACAACGACGGTGTGGAAATGCATCAACTGCATTGACTACGAATTGATGATTGTTGGTGTTGTTGGTCATAGCTCCACTGACTGGCACGCAATAAGTGAAACAGCGGAACGGGCAACTTGATCAGCAGCCCATAGATTGCTTAAAATATTAACCAAACAATAAAAATAATAACAACAATAACATACATAGGTGACTTATAAGCGATTGTCGTTTTTATTGTTTTTATTATAACATTTCTTTTTAATGTTGCCATTGTTTGCTGTTGTTGTGGACATTAATGGGTTTGTTTTCCTTTTATAAAATAAATTCATAAAACAAAAAAGTTTTCCTCATTGTTTGAATGTTTAACCCACCTTTGTAATGGGGTCTTTGTTACTATCACTGTTTGCGTGTTGTCCATTAAACAATAACACAAACAAAAACAATGTATAAAATATATTATAGATTAATATCTTATATTACTTATCGAGTTCCTTTGTAATCGCCCAAAGCAGGAAGCTGTCTCAATATTTTGAGTGCCAATTTCCAACGTTCATTTGATGCAAACAAAGATATGTTATAGGCCGATTAAAATAAATCTGTTATTAGTCATGGAAATTGAGGTCATTAATTGAAAATTATGGGCAATTTTAATGCGTTTCATTGACATGCTTTTGATGAACTAATTTATTACATTATATTTATATGTACCAGAAATCTTCAGAGTTTTAATTTTTGAAAAATGTGGATTTTTAATAAAAAAATTTTGAGAAGCCTTCGGTGCTGTAATCCTGGATTCAATATTCCTCAAAAAATATTCTTAAAAATCCACGCCTATGGCCCTCAAAAAATATTCTTAAAAATCCACGCCTATGGCCCTCAAAAAATATTCTTAAAAATCCACGCCTATGGCCCTCAAAAAATATTCTTAAAAATCCACGCCTATGGCCCTCAAAAAATATTCTTAAAAATCCACGCCTATGGCCCTCAAAAAATATTCTTAAAAATCCACGCCTATGGCCCTCAAAAAATATTCTTAAAAATCCACGCCTATGGCCCTCAAAAAATATTCTTAAAAATCCACGCCTATGGCCCTCAAAAAATATTCTTAAAAATCCACGCCTATGGCCCTCAAAAAATATTCTTAAAAATCCACGCCTATGGCCCTCAAAAAATATTCTTAAAAATCCACGCCTATGGCCCTCAAAAAATATTCTTAAAAATCCACGCCTATGGCCCTCAAAAAATATTCTTAAAAATCCACGCCTATGGCCCTCAAAAAATATTCTTAAAAATCCACGCCTATGGCCCTCAAAAAATATTCTTAAAAATCCACGCCTATGGCCCTCAAAAAATATTCTTAAAAATCCACGCTTGTGGCCCTCAAAAAATATTCTTAAAAATCCACGCTTGTGGCCCTCAAAAAATATTCTTAAAAATCCACGCTTGTGGCCCTCAAAAAATATTCTTAAAAATCCACGCCTATGGCCCTCAAAAAATATTCTTAAAAATCCACGCTTGTGGCCCTCAAAAAATATTCTTAAAAATCCACGCTTGTGGCCCTCAAAAAATATTCTTAAAAATCCACGCTTGTGGCCCTCAAAAAATATTCTTAAAAATCCACGCTTGTGGCCCTCAAAAAATATTCTTAAAAATCCACGCTTGTGGCCCTCAAAAAATATTCTTAAAAATCCACGCTTGTGGCCCTCAAAAAATATTCTTAAAAATCCACGCTTGTGGCCCTCAAAAAATATTCTTAAAAATCCACGCTTGTGGCCCTCAAAAAATATTCTTAAAAATCCACGCTTGTGGCCCTCAAAAAATATATTTAAAAATCCACGCTTGTGGCCCTCAAAAAATATTCTTAAAAATCCACGCTTGTGGCCCTCAAAAAATATTCTTAAAAATCCACGCTTGTGGCCCTCAAAAAATATTCTTAAAAATCCACGCTTGTGCCCTCAAAAAATATTCTTAAAAATCCACGCTTGTGGCCCTCAAAAAATATTTTTAAAAATCCACGCTTGTGGCCCTCAAAAAATATTCTTAAAAATCCACGCTTGTGGCCCTCAAAAAATATTCTTAAAAATCCACGCTTGTGGCCCTCAAAAAAAATATTCTTAAAACTCCACGCTTGTGGCCCTCAAAAAATATTCTTAAAAATCCACGCTTGTGGCCCTCAAAAAATATATTTAAAAATCCACGCTTGTGGCCCTCAAAAAATATATTTAAAAATCCACGCTTGTGGCCCTCAAAAAATATTCTTAAAAATCCACGCTTGTGGCCCTCACAAAAAATATTCTTAAAAATCCACGCTTGTGGCCCTCACAAAAAATATTCTTAAAAATCCACGCTTGTGGCCCTCACAAAAAATATTCTTAAAAATCCACGCTTGTGGCCCTCACAAAAAATATTCTTAAAAATCCACGCTTGTGGCCCTCACAAAAAATATTCTTAAAAATCCACGCTTGTGGCCCTCAAAAAATATTCTTAAAAATCCACGCTTGTGGCCCTCAAAAAATATTCTTAAAAATCCACGCTTGTGGCCCTCACAAAAAATATTCTTAAAAATCCACGCTTGTGGCCCTCAAAAGATATTCTTAAAAATCCACGCTTGTGGCCCTCAAAAAATATTCTTAAAAATCCACGCTTGTGGCCCTCACAAAAAATATTCTTAAAAATCCACGCTTGTGGCCCTCACAAAAAATATTCTTAAAAATCCACGCTTGTGGCCCTCACAAAAAATATTCTTAAAAATCCACGCTTGTGGCCCTCACAAAAAATATTCTTAAAAATCCACGCTTGTGGCCCTCAAAAAATATTCTTAAAAATCCACGCTTGTGGCCCTCAAAAAATATTCTTAAAAATCCACGCTTGTGGCCCTCAAAAAATATTCTTAAAAATCCACGCTTGTGGCCCTCAAAAAAAATATTCTTAAAACTCCACGCTTGTGGCCCTCAAAAAATATTCTTAAAAATCCACGCTTGTGGCCCTCAAAAAATATATTTAAAAATCCACGCTTGTGGCCCTCAAAAAATATATTTAAAAATCCACGCTTGTGGCCCTCAAAAAATATTCTTAAAAATCCACGCTTGTGGCCCTCACAAAAAATATTCTTAAAAATCCACGCTTGTGGCCCTCACAAAAAATATTCTTAAAAATCCACGCTTGTGGCCCTCACAAAAAATATTCTTAAAAATCCACGCTTGTGGCCCTCAAAAAATATTCTTAAAAATCCACGCTTGTGGCCCTCAAAAAATATTCTTAAAAATCCACGCTTGTGGCCCTCAAAAAATATTCTTAAAAATCCACGCTTGTGGCCCTCAAAAAAAATATTCTTAAAACTCCACGCTTGTGGCCCTCAAAAAATATTCTTAAAAATCCACGCTTGTGGCCCTCACAAAAAATATTCTTAAAAATCCACGCTTGTGGCCCTCACAAAAAATATTCTTAAAAATCCACGCTTGTGGCCCTCACAAAAAATATTCTTAAAAATCCACGCTTGTGGCCCTCAAAAAATATTCTTAAAAATCCACGCTTGTGGCCCTCAAAAAATATTCTTAAAAATCCACGCTTGTGGCCCTCACAAAAAATATTCTTAAAAATCCACGCTTGTGGCCCTCAAAAGATATTCTTAAAAATCCACGCTTGTGGCCCTCAAAAAATATTCTTAAAAATCCACGCTTGTGGCCCTCACAAAAAATATTCTTAAAAATCCACGCTTGTGGCCCTCACAAAAAATATTCTTAAAAATCCACGCTTGTGGCCCTCACAAAAAATATTCTTAAAAATCCACGCTTGTGGCCCTCACAAAAAATATTCTTAAAAATCCACGCTTGTGGCCCTCAAAAAATATTCTTAAAAATCCACGCTTGTGGCCCTCAAAAAATATTCTTAAAAATCCACGCTTGTGGCCCTCAAAAAATATTCTTAAAAATCCACGCTTGTGGCCCTCAAAAAAAATATTCTTAAAACTCCACGCTTGTGGCCCTCAAAAAATATATTTAAAAATCCACGCTTGTGGCCCTCAAAAAATATATTTAAAAATCCACGCTTGTGGCCCTCAAAAAATATTCTTAAAAATCCACGCTTGTGGCACTCACAAAAAATATTCTTAAAAATCCACGCTTGTGGCCCTCACAAAAAATATTCTTAAAAATCCACGCTTGTGGCCCTCACAAAAAATATTCTTAAAAATCCACGCTTGTGGCCCTCACAAAAAATATTCTTAAAAATCCACGCTTGTGGCCCTCAAAAAATATTCTTAAAAATCCACGCTTGTGGCCCTCAAAAAATATTCTTAAAAATCCACGCTTGTGGCCCTCAAAAAATATTCTTAAAAATCCACGCTTGTGGCCCTCACAAAAAATATTCTTAAAAATCCACGCTTGTGGCCCTCACAAAAAATATTCTTAAAAATCCACGCTTGTGGCCCTCACAAAAAATATTCTTAAAAATCCACGCTTGTGGCCCTCACAAAAAATATTCTTAAAAATCCACGCTTGTGGCCCTCACAAAAAATATTCTTAAAAATCCACGCTTGTGGCCCTCACAAAAAATATTCTTAAAAATCCACGCTTGTGGCCCTCAAAAAATATTCTTAAAAATCCACGCTTGTGGCCCTCAAAAAATATTCTTAAAAATCCACGCTTGTGGCCCTCACAAAAAATATTCTTAAAAATCCACGCTTGTGGCCCTCAAAAGATATTCTTAAAAATCCACGCTTGTGGCCCTCAAAAAATATTCTTAAAAATCCACGCTTGTGGCCCTCACAAAAAATATTCTTAAAAATCCACGCTTGTGGCCCTCACAAAAAATATTCTTAAAAATCCACGCTTGTGGCCCTCACAAAAAATATTCTTAAAAATCCACGCTTGTGGCCCTCAAAAAATATTCTTAAAAATCCACGCTTGTGGCCCTCAAAAGATATTCTTAAAAATCCACGCTTGTGGCCCTCAAAAAATATATTTAAAAATCCACGCTTGTGGCCCTCAAAAAATATTCTTAAAAATCCACGCTTGTGGCCCTCAAAAGATATTCTTAAAAATCCACGCTTGTGGCCCTCAAAAAATATATTTAAAAATCCACGCTTGTGGCCCTCAAAAAATATTCTTAAAAATCCACGCTTGTGGCCCTCAAAAGATATTCTTAAAAATCCACGCTTGTGGCCCTCAAAAAATATTCTTAAAAATCCACGCTTGTGGCCCTCACAAAAAATATTCTTAAAAATCCACGCTTGTGGCCCTCACAAAAAATATTCTTAAAAATCCACGCTTGTGGCCCTCACAAAAAATATTCTTAAAAATCCACGCTTGTGGCCCTCAAAAAATATTCTTAAAAATCCACGCTTGTGGCCCTCAAAAGATATTCTTAAAAATCCACGCTTGTGGCCCTCAAAAAATATATTTAAAAATCCACGCTTGTGGCCCTCAAAAAATATTCTTAAAAATCCACGCTTGTGGCCCTCACAAAAAATATTCTTAAAAATCCACGCTTGTGGCCCTCACAAAAAATATTCTTAAAAATCCACGCTTGTGGCCCTCACAAAAAATATTCTTAAAAATCCACGCTTGTGGCCCTCAAAAAATATTCTTAAAAATCCACGCTTGTGGCCCTCAAAAGATATTCTTAAAAATCCACGCTTGTGGCCCTCAAAAAATATATTTAAAAATCCACGCTTGTGGCCCTCAAAAAATATTCTTAAAAATCCACGCTTGTGGCCCTCAAAAAATATTCTTAAAAATCCACGCTTGTGGCCCTCAAAAAATATTCTTAAAAATCCACGCTTGTGGCCCTCAAAAAATATTCTTAAAAATCCACGCTTGTGGCCCTCAAAAAATATATTTAAAAATCCACGCTTGTGGCCCTCAAAAAATATTCTTAAAAATCCACGCTTGTGGCCCTCAAAAAATATTCTTAAAAATCCACGCTTGTGGCCCTCAAAAAATATTCTTAAAAATCCACGCTTGTGGCCCTCAAAAAATATTCTTAAAAATCCACGCTTGTGGCCCTCAAAAAATATTCTTAAAAATCCACGCTTGTGGCCCTCAAAAAATATATTTAAAAATCCACGCTTGTGGCCCACAAAAAATATTCTTAAAAATCCACGCTTGTGGCCCTCAAAAATATTCTTAAAAATCCACGCTTGTGGCCCTCAAAAAATATATTTAAAAATCCACGCTTGTGGCCCTCAAAAAATATTCTTAAAAATCCACGCTTGTGGCCCTCAAAAAATATATTTAAAAATCCACGCTTGTGGCCCTCAAAAAATATTCTTAAAAATCCACGCTTGTGGCCCTCAAAAAATATTCTTAAAAATCCACGCTTGTGGCCCTCAAAAAATATTCTTAAAAATCCACGCTTGTGGCCCGCAAAAAATATATTTAAAAATCCACGCTTGTGGCCCTCAAAAAATATTCTTAAAAATCCACGCTTGTGGCCCTCAAAAAATATTCTTAAAAATCCACGCTTGTGGCCCTCAAAAAATATTCTTAAAAATCCACGCTTGTGGCCCTCAAAAAATATTCTTAAAAATCAACGCTTGTGGCCCTCAAAAAATATTCTTAAAAATCCACGCTTGTGGCCCTCAAAAAATATTCTTAAAAATCCACGCTTGTGGCCCTCAAAAAATATTCTTAAAAATCCACGCTTGTGGCCCTCAAAAAATATTCTTAAAAATCCACGCTTGTGGCCCTCAAAAAATATTCTTAAAAATCCACGCTTGTGGCCCTCAAAAAATATATTTAAAAATCCACGCTTGTGGCCCTCAAAAAATATTCTTAAAAATCCACGCTTGTGGCCCTCAAAAAATATTCTTAAAAATCCACGCTTGTGGCCCTCAAAAAATATATTTAAAAATCCACGCTTGTGGCCCTCAAAAAATATTCTTAAAAATCCACGCTTGTGGCCCTCAAAAAATATTCTTAAAAATCCACGCTTGTGGCCCTCAAAAAATATTCTTAAAAATCCACGCTTGTGGCCCTCAAAAAATATTCTTAAAAATCCACGCTTGTGGCCCTCAAAAAATATTCTTAAAAATCCACGCTTGTGGCCCTCAAAAAATATTCTTAAAAATCCACGCTTGTGGCCCTCAAAAAATATTCTTAAAAATCCACGCTTGTGGCCCGCAAAAAATATATTTAAAAATCCACGCTTGTGGCCCTCAAAAAATATTCTTAAAAATCCACGCTTGTGGCCCTCACAAAAAATATTCTTAAAAATCCACGCTTGTGGCCCTCACAAAAAATATTCTTAAAAATCCACGCTTGTGGCCCTCACAAAAAATATTCTTAAAAATCCACGCTTGTGGCCCTCACAAAAAATATTCTTAAAAATCCACGCTTGTGGCCCTCACAAAAAATATTCTTAAAAATCCACGCTTGTGGCCCTCACAAAAAATATTCTTAAAAATCCACGCTTGTGGCCCTCACAAAAAATATTCTTAAAAATCCACGCTTGTGGCCCTCACAAAAAATATTCTTAAAAATCCACGCTTGTGGCCCTCACAAAAAATATTCTTAAAAATCCACGCTTGTGGCCCTCACAAAAAATATTCTTAAAAATCCACGCTTGTGGCCCTCACAAAAAATATTCTTAAAAATCCACGCTTGTGGCCCTCAAAAAATATTCTTAAAAATCCACGCTTGTGGCCCTCAAAAAATATTCTTAAAAATCCACGTTTGTGGCCCTCAAAAAATATTCTTAAAAATCCACGTTTGTGGCCCTCACAAAAAATATTCTTAAAAATCCACGTTTGTGGCCCTCACAAAAAATATTCTTAAAAATCCACGCTTGTGGCCCTCAAAAAATATTCTTAAAAATCCACGCTTGTGGCCCTCAAAAAATATATTTAAAAATCCACGCTTGTGGCCCTCAAAGAATATTCTTAAAAATCCACGCTTGTGGCCCTCAAAAAATATTCTTAAAAATCCACGCTTGTGGCCCTCACAAAAAATATTCTTAAAAATCCACGCTTGTGGCCCTCACAAAAAATATTCTTAAAAATCCACGCTTGTGGCCCTCACAAAAAATATTCTTAAAAATCCACGCTTGTGGCCCTCACAAAAAATATTCTTAAAAATCCACGCTTGTGGCCCTCACAAAAAATATTCTTAAAAATCCACGCTTGTGGCCCTCACAAAAAATATTCTTAAAAATCCACGCTTGTGGCCCTCACAAAAAATATTCTTAAAAATCCACGCTTGTGGCCCTCACAAAAAATATTCTTAAAAATCCACGCTTGTGGCCCTCACAAAAAATATTCTTAAAAATCCACGCTTGTGGCCCTCACAAAAAATATTCTTAAAAATCCACGCTTGTGGCCCTCACAAAAAATATTCTTAAAAATCCACGCTTGTGGCCCTCACAAAAAATATTCTTAAAAATCCACGCTTGTGGCCCTCACAAAAAATATTCTTAAAAATCCACGCTTGTGGCCCTCACAAAAAATATTCTTAAAAATCCACGCTTGTGGCCCTCACAAAAAATATTCTTAAAAATCCACGCTTGTGACCCTCAAAAAATATTCTTAAAAATCCACGCTTGTGGCCCTCAAAAAATATATTTAAAAATCCACGCTTGTGGCCCTCAAAGAATATTCTTAAAAATCCACGCTAGTGGCCCTCAAAAAATATTCTTAAAAATCCACGCTTGTGGCCCTCACAAAAAATATTCTTAAAAATCCACGCTTGTGGCCCTCACAAAAAATATTCTTAAAAATCCACGCTTGTGGCCCTCACAAAAAATATTCTTTAAAATCCACGCTTGTGGCCCTCACAAAAAATATTCTTAAAAATCCACGCTTGTGGCCCTCACAAAAAATATTCTTAAAAATCCACGCTTGTGGCCCTCAAAAAATATTCTTAAAAATCCACGCTTGTGGCCCTCAAAAAATATTCTTAAAAATCCACGCTTGTGGCCCTCAAAAAATATTCTTAAAAATCCACGCTTGTGGCCCTCAAAAAATATTCTTAAAAATCCACGCTTGTGGACCTCAAAAAATATTCTTAAAAATCCACGCTTGTGGACCTCAAAAAATATTCTTAAAAATCCACGCTTGTGGCCCTCACAAAAAATATTCTTAAAAATCCACGCTTGTGGCCCTCACAAAAAATATTCTTAAAAATCCACGCTTGTGACCCTCAAAAAATATTCTTAAAAATCCACGCTTGTGGCCCTCAAAAAATATATTTAAAAATCCACGCTTGTGGCCCTCAAAGAATATTCTTAAAAATCCACGCTTGTGGCCCTCAAAAAATATTCTTAAAAATCCACGCTTGTGGCCCTCACAAAAAATATTCTTAAAAATCCACGCTTGTGGCCCTCACAAAAAATATTCTTAAAAATCCACGCTTGTGGCCCTCACAAAAAATATTCTTAAAAATCCACGCTTGTGGCCCTCACAAAAAATATTCTTAAAAATCCACGCTTGTGGCCCTCACAAAAAATATTCTTAAAAATCCACGCTTGTGGCCCTCACAAAAATATTCTTAAAAATCCACGCTTGTGGCCCTCAAAAAATATTCTTAAAAATCCACGCTTGTGGCCCTCAAAAAATATTCTTAAAAATCCACGCTTGTGGCCCTCAAAAAATATTCTTAAAAATCCACGCTTGTGGCCCTCAAAAAATATTCTTAAAAATCCACGCTTGTGGCCCTCAAAAAATATTCTTAAAAATCCACGCTTGTGGCCCTCAAAAAATATTCTTAAAAATCCACGCTTGTGGACCTCAAAAAATATTCTTAAAAATCCACGCTTGTGGCCCTCAAAAAATATTCTTAAAAATCCACGCTTGTGGCCCTCAAAAAATATTTTTAAAAATCCACGCTTGTGGCCCTCAAAAATTATTCTTAAAAATCCCCGCTTATAGCTTGCATACATACATAGGCCTTCCTAAGCTAGTCAAATAAATTTTTGCACTTGCTTTCCATAAAAAAAGACACAATTTATGTGACATTAGGATTAAGAAAAAACTATGGCGCCACTGATGCCTGGCTAATGGAAAATCCCTACCATTAAGCAGTCATCGCACTATCAGAACGTACCGTCGGACGCGACAGAACATTTGAGAAGATTCTTTTGCTTTGTGTCTGTGTCTGCCACACTCTTTATAAGT
This sequence comes from Musca autumnalis, assembly GCF_047663935.1. Classification (NCBI taxonomy): domain Eukaryota; kingdom Metazoa; phylum Arthropoda; class Insecta; order Diptera; family Muscidae; genus Musca; species Musca autumnalis. The sequence goes on from NW_027411755.1 coordinate 243,375,750, forward strand.
TTGTTCTCCATTATCAGCATTTATTCCGGTTTTAGGTGCGGCACGCATGCGCCCCGTTTGCATGTGATTCAAACAGGAAAGCTTAAAACTAATGGACTTTGAACCTTGGGTTGCAGCTAAAGATGATTATGCTCACTGACGCAATCAATTCAAAAGAAAAAAGAAGAAGATGTAAACATACAAAAAACTGGTCCTGGACAACAACTTGTTGGAGCGACAACAATAACAGTAGCAGCCACAAAAAATCAACAACATACAACTTGACTTTCTTTCCAATGTGGCAGTATCATGCATTGAATGCATGACTTGAAATTCATACGTACATACATATGTAAATATGGAGATGCTATGCTGGAACATGCAGCTTTGATGATCACTGGTAAACATACAAACAACAGTGTACCTTTGTGCGGATGTGGGTCATCATTATGAAAGGAAACAAAACATTTTGGCACGTGGTTGGCGAGTGCCAATGCCATCAGTATCAGCAGCACTGCATATCAGTCAGGGATTGTAAATAATATTTTTATACAGCCTACCATCATTCAGTCAGGCAATCACCTAGGCAACCATCTAACCGCGGCGGATCTTATCGATTGTAATTTTTCTTTCGTTTTAGCGTGTTTAGGCCTCGAATCATCAACTGGACACATGATTGTTTTAATCTTTATGTTTGACGGCTATTTATGATATTTTTGAATGTTGATATTGTTTTTTTTCCGTCAAATTGTGAAGGTAATTCGCGTGAGAAGTTATAAATGATTGGCATTTTAAAGGTTTATATTTAGGCTATATAAAATTATTTAATGTAAAATTGGCCATTTTACGGTCGCACACTTTGTGAATTTAGAATGAATTATGGGGCTTATATAAAAGGTGAAAATTAAATAATTGTTTCAATGAAAATTCTATAGTATTTTTTAAATGTTGAAGATCCATGAAAATTTTATTCTGAAAGGGTATACAGTAGGCACTTCTGTAAAGATGTCATTTTCGAATAGCTACATAAGGATAACATCAATAGGAGACTTAAGAATTTTAGAAGAACTTTAGGAGCTAAAATGTCACGTAATTTGTTTCACTTTTTGAAGTGATTGATGTTAATTAATTTTGTTTTTAAAATTATTAATTAAATAAATAAACAAAAACTGAACCAATTGACCGTTGACAATATCTGTGCCAAAAATATAAACCTCATCAAAATTGTAGGGCAAAAAGTGACAAATGGACGTGAAATTAAATTAACAAATCAAATTATGAAAATGAATTGGGGTATTTATTGTGGTCTCTGTTAGTGTGGCTTATGACAATTCATTTGTCATGGACTTAAATAAAATTCATAAAAAGTAGATCGCATTCAAATCACTTTGGAGCTGAGAATACACAACAAATGCGTGTATAAATTGAATTATATCAAAATTCATGAAGAGAATTTTGTAGAAAAAAAAATTATAAACATAAATATCAATTTTCACACCCTAATTGTTAATTGTGTGGGTGGGATGATAGAAGAGCCAATAAAATTTGTCGTGGTGATTATTTTCTAATTTTTTAAATGGCAACAAATTTGTTGAAGAAATTTTCTGCTGCAATATTCGTCGCATAGTAACTAATTGAAGGGGCAAAAACTACAATTCTGATTGTTGAAATTAATAAACAGTTTTTTTTTTGGCATTGAAATATTGTTTTACAATTTGAACACCCTCTGCCTTATGGTTCATTACACATTGGTACAATGAAAATTATACTTATCGAAATAATAGTTTTGGACCCCACACATCTATATAAATAAATATCAAATGTCGTTCGTTGGTAATAGCATCAGTTGAGAACGGCTGGACCGATTTGGATAATTCCTTTTTTGAAAAGTTCGTCAAAACCCAACTTAGGTTTTTGTGCAAAGAAAATTTGACCACGCCCACGTTTTTTTAATTTTAATCTTTTATACAAAAACTACTAAACTGATTTTTCTGAAATTGGCATGGAGTGTACAGGGATGGTCCCGGTGAAATTTAGTTTCGGAGGGACGGGGTAATTCCCCTATACCCTATTTTAAATGCTGTATTTAAAATAATTACGAATGTATCGGTTTGGAAATTAATTTGCGAGACAATTGTGGTTGTGTCTGCAACCTTGCCTTCTTTTTTAGGACCCAAAGACTTGACCGCCGTGTTCTTGACTCAAATTTAAGTGGAGGGTGCTTACACCTTGGAAGTTTTTGCGGATTCTGAAACTGCAATGTTGATAAATGAGAAAAACACAAAAACTAAAAAAATCGCCGGAGCGCTTTTTAAATAGATCGCGATTCAAGTTGACATTTTTGAGGGTTATATAGGGTTTCACGATTTTGCTTGGAAACCGCAAGTCCTATTGAAATGGGACTAAAGAAACTGTTATAGCTATGAAAATTCTCTACAAGATATCTTCGTAGTTTTTACCGTTATTGAGATATAGAAGTTCAAATTAGGACAATGGATTGACTGTATCGCCTCCTTATAAAACAATGTCACTACTGCAATTTCCCAACTTAAACCTATATATCTCAAAAACGGTACAACCTAGGAAAAATTGCGAAAGCCAATCTTGTATAGAATTTTCACAGCAACAACATATTCGTTAGTCCCGAAAGGATTTGCAGTTTTCAAGCTAAATCCTGAAGACCTATGAAAAAAATCTGAAAGTTTGATCAGTCGGCCAATCTTGTACAGAATTTTCACTGCTACAAAATATTGTTTAGTCCCATTTCAATAGAACCTTCGGTTTCCAAGCAACATCGTGAAACCGTAAAAAACGATTTATTAAAAAATCCATCCAGCGATTTTTTTCTTGTTTTTGGATTTTTCTATAAACATAGCTGTTTCAAAAGCCGCAAAAACTTCCCTGGTGCAAGCGGCTTTCATTTAAAGTTATTTAAGGTGCACTGTGTATAACATTGTTTTATAAGGAGGCGATACAGTCAATGCATTGTCCTAATTTGAACTTCTATACCTCAATAACGGTAAAAACTACGAAGATATCACAAAATCCAATCTTGTAGAGAATTTTCATAGCTACAACATTATCTTTAGTCCCATTTCAATTGGACTTGCGGTTTCCAAGCAAAATCGTGAAAACCAGAAAAACCCGTTAGAAATGCCAACATGAATCGCGATTTATTTAAAAAGCGCTCCGGCGATTTTTATGTTTTTTAATAATTTTCATATATGAACATTGTAGTTTCAGAATCCGCAAAAACTTCCAAGGTGTAAGCACCTTCCATTTAAATTTGATTCAAGTGCACCGTGTATATCTACAAAATTACTGAACCGATTTTCCTTAAATTTTCAGGGAATGTACGTCCCTGTCCCTCCGGTGGAAATAAAACATATCTTTGGACTTTGTTTTATTTAAATTTAACCGCGCTCACTTTTTTCAATTTTCATTTCAATTTTAAGTTTTTTCTGCAAAAAGTTTACAAAGATGGTCCCCGAAAACAGGCTACGTATTTTATTGAATTCCAGACGCTATATTTGCGAGAATAACTCATGTATCGGTTTAGAAATTTACGGATTAATCTACAATGTAGTACATCTTTTTTTAAATGTTATATCTCCAATACTATTGAAAAGATTTCTTTATTTCATAATAGTCAAGAGAACATAGTTCCTTACAGACTAACAGTAATTCAATAAATAATATGTAAATTATACATAAATACGTATATACAAAGAAAAGAATTAAACAGTATTCATAATTACAAGTTATGTTGTTTCAAAATTGTTTTAAATGCATACTTTGTTACACTAAAATCAATCGGAAAAGATCTATTTAGAGTATTAATGTTTAATAACGCCCTATTTATTGGGCTATTCAAAACATAATTATTACGATTAGCATCTACGTGAAACATGTTAAAGTGCCGAAGACTTCGACTTGGAACTGTAAATCCAATTTTATCCAAGAGAAATGAACAGTCGATATTAGAATTAATTATATCATAAGCAAATAAAATTGAAAGTAATTTTCTTCTGCTTTCCAAAGTTTCTAATTGGATTAAAAGACACCGAGATTCATAATTAGGCCAAGGAAGAGTAAAGTTTAGATAAGCTAAAGCAAATTTGACAAATTTTTTCTGAATTTTTTCAATGCGATTTATATGAATTTTAGAAAAAGGGCTCCAAATCAGAGCACCGTATTCTAATTTGGATCTAATGAATGATGAGTACAATTGCTTTAGTGTATACGGATCTTTAAAATCCGTGCTATTTCGTTTAATGAAGGCAAGTAAAGAATACGTTTTAGGAATTAGATGATCAATATGTGAAGTGAATGTTAATTTAGAATCAAAAATAATACCTAAATCTTCTTTTTCCTCAACCATCTTTAACATATGATTACCCAAGTAAAAAGGCAATTGAAGTGGATTACGGGATCTATGAAAAGATAAATGGAAACATTTATCAATATTAAGATACAATTCATTCAATTCGCACCATCGGATAAGGTTGTATAGATCTCCTTGTATATTTGTATATATATTTCCATCAAAATTTCATCAAAAGATCAATGTTTGCCGTTGTTATGTATAATTTATTAATTTTGGAGGATGTGGAATACCTTCCCCACGCCTTTCTTTTAAACGCTATATGTATAAGACAAACTTATGATTATATTGGTCTCAGCATACATTTTGGGAGGCAATGGGGTTGTGTGTATCCTAGGTACATATGTGGAGCCAAAATACTTAAAAACTGATGACAACGCCCACTCTTTTCAATGCATTATTTTTCCAAAACTACTGAACCTAATTTCATGCAATTTTCAATTTTATAATGCTATATATTTGTAGACGAATATCGGGAGCCTATTGCTTTATAATCGCTATATTTGGTAAACTTAAGAGTGTATTGGCCTGCAAATTAATTTTCGAGACAACAGTGATTGCGCATCCGATCAAGAAAAATTATATATTTACAAATGTCCTTAAATGGTGAGGTTCAACGGACCATCAGCCATGAAAAACTAAAACATATAAGTCTCAATAAGTGGGAGAATTCGACTTAACCATTTTTTTATTTTTATAATTAGATCGTGGAGAAGTTTGTGTACCATTGGGGACTCCAAATGCCAAGTTACAGCCAATTCGGCCTAAAAATGAAGATAAAATCCTTAAAACACTTGAAATCGGGCCGTATACCAAAACCTGAACATATGTCCACAATTCAGTGCCATTGGAAACCCCAAATGCCAAATTACAACCTATTCGGGTTAAAAATGAAGATAAAATCCTTAAAACACTTGAAATCAGGTGGTACCGCTATATGGGTGCTATACCAAAACCTGTACCTATGACCATCATTTTTAGTGACGAAGTGTCTGTAACAATAGGGGCTCCCATTGCCAGTTTACAGCCAATTCGGCCTAAAAATGAAGATAAAATCCTCATAATAATTGATGTACCGCTATAAGAGGGCTATACCAAAACCTGGACCTTTGTTCACAATTTTTAGTGGGGAAATGTCTGTATCATTGGAAATGCCAAACGACAGCTAATTCGGGCAAAAAAAAAAAAAAAAAATGAAGATAAATCCTTAATAAAATACCTGAAATCGTGTGGTACCCCTATATGGGGCCTGTAGGGAAAAATGGGCCCATATTCATGTACTCGTATTGTCATCCAAATCTGAAAAGTGTGTAAAGTTTAAGTTCGGTTGGTCAACTGCAACTGTGTGGAAAATGAGTTACCAGATTTGAAAAGCAAGTTAGATAAAACACCGTAAAAACACTGTAATAATGGTAAAAATTGACCAATATTGGTTTTGATTCCATATTCATGTATTGTCATCTAAATCTAAAAAGTGTGCAAAATTTCAGTTCGATTTGTCAACTGCATCTGTTTTAAAACTGAGTTACCAGATTTGAACTAAAAGGACACCAAAGCAAATTAAATAAAACACTGTAAAAGTTAAAAAAATAAAAATAAAATAAAAATTTTTAAAGAAAATCGCGTTTTAGTACGAGGATTTGTCAAAATATATTTTTGCTGATTTTCCTATTTCCAAGGTATCTACATATATCCGCGATTTTAGTGGATGGATTCGATCGCGGAAGGTCTCATTAGATCTGTCGCGTAAAAAAACTAAATTCACGCGGGGTTCAAAGGAAATTGAATGACATTTTTAAATTTTAAACGCAAAAAATAGGTTTTTTTAAGAATATTCACGCATCAAATTTTGGCCTTTAGACTCCAATTACTAAGATACTGTAAGGAGCACACTCCTGAGATATACATTAAACGACGTAAAGTCACGAGTTCTATAATCCTATTATGAGTTTGGAAAATTATCTCGTTGCGCGTCCGGTTTATTACAAAATTAAAAAACCCGAAATTCCGGCTTCAAAATTTCAGCCTCAATTTTAGGTGGATGCAGTGGATATATCGAAAAAATATACACTAGTATCATGTTGCCCATGGAGTATTCTGTGATTCTTTTTTCGGCATAGGTCTATAAATGTAATGTTAAGCCAGAAATCGGAAGGGAAAATAAAAACATTTTTGGCTTTAAACCATTTTCCTACATTGATACCAAAACAGCTTCCACGTAAATTAATTTTAATGGTCGACATTATGGGATCCTTCCTAAAACATTTTATTTTAAAGAATTTCAGTCATACTCGGATTCATCGATTGTAAAACATTTTTGGTTTTTACCATATATTCTTGATCAGCATAAACTATGTCGGTCTGCCCGACCGTCCGGCTGTTCCAGATATTGCTCGAAGTATTTTAGATAGAGCTTTATAATTGTCTACTACTACTAGGATATTTGGTATTGGAAATGGGATATATCGGCCCATGTTTTGATATTGCGCCATTATAATACCGAAATGTGAAGGAAGGGGTTCTATGCGATGACGTGATTTCGTGTCATCTTTTGCATTGGTTCAAAGGAAGTCGTGAAAGATCCGATCTTTTCAACAGCATTTGTACCCATTCCATCGATCCATCGATGATGTTTGTGTTTTTATTACCAACCTGTTTATTTTCATTTTTTCTGTTCCAGTACTGCAAGAATCTACTAATTTTTATTATTTTTCCGATAATATAAAGGAAAAATTGTTATCGTAGTACAAATTAGTTAAAACTGTCGTCGTAATGTTATCTTACATTTCCTGTATATCAGACAAGTAAAACTTCCAAACAATTGGTATTGTACGAAGCTCCAAATGTCTGCAATAAAAAGGAAGTCCCAATCATCGAACTAAAAATAGAGTCGGACTGCACACTTTGGTATTTTAAAAGTTCTCTTGTCTGTTTTAAATCTGACATAGATGAAATCAATCAAGATATGGCCCACATTTGAACATAAACTAAGTTTCGACAATATTTAGAGATCCAATGTTTGGACCAAATCGGTTGCTACTTCTATGAGAAATCGCGCGTACCACTTTAGCGAATATTTTTTTGTGGGGAAGGTACCGGAAGGAATGGACCTATAAGCACCACCTTCGAATTTCATCTAACATTCGAAGAAATATTACAATATCTAAAGTGTGGACGAACGCAGTTTTCGGTTCAAGCCCTCCAGCCACTACATATGGTGCCATAGGGGTTTTTTACAACTTCTGGACTGTTTTCTCATGAAGTATGGACTTGCCTCTGATTGCCGTAATTGAGTCAGCGAATACAAGTTGCTTAAATAAAAATAAAAGTGATTTGAGAGCAGGTCTTAAAGTGAATTTATCCAAAATTTTGTGTGGAAGGTACCCGAAGGAGTGGACAAATATAGTCCATATTCGAACCAGATGGAGTATGGACCAAATCGGTCACTCCCATCAAGAGTAATCGTGCGCACAGTTTTTCCGAACATTTTTTAACTTTTGTGGGGAGGTACCTGAAGAAGTTTTCACAAAATAGTACGAAGACCAAATTGTGGACCGAATCGGCAGCCCTGTTCGAGAGTTATCTTGCGCTCCAACTACTACACACGGTGTCATGGGGCTTTTTTTGTACCTTTCAGGCTATTTTCTCAGGAAGTATGGACTTGCCCCTGATGAAACTTATACCGTTAAATGGGGGGCAGTGAATACAAGTTGCTACAACAAAAATCAAAGCGAATCGTGAACAGGTACTAAACTGAACTTTTCCGAAATTTTGTGTGGGAGGTACGCGAAGGAGTGGACCGATTGAGTCCATGTTGAAACCTCATCTAAGTCTGGTAGAAATTTCACGATGTGCAAAGTATGGACCAAATCGGTTACTTCCTTCAAGAGTTATCGTGCGCACAAATTTTCCGAACATTTCCGAACTTTTGTGGGGGCGGTACCGGAAGGAGTGGACCGATATAACCCATCTTCGAACTTAAACTAAGTTTGGACAAAATGTTATGAAAGCCAAATATTGGACTAAATCGGTTCATCTGTTCTAGAGTTATCGTGCGCACCAGCCAACCAGACAGACGGATATACAGACGGTCGGACATGGCTAAATCAAATCCAAATTGTCTGAAACATATTTCATCCAAACATACTAGGGGTCTAAAACCATTATTTGGATGAGGCAAATTTTGCCCGTATGAAAGTGTATACACCCTCGTTAGCATAAATGCTGAGGGTATAAAAAGTAATTTACGAACTAGAAATTCTTAAAAGAGTGCAATTGGAGTCCATGTCAAAATCTGAACTGGTGATGGGAAGATAATAGAAAAAACCTTTTGTAAGATGAAAGAATATTAGTTGCGGAGAACGGAGGAAGTAATCTTTTGCGTTGCAGCGGTGTGGATTACAATGATATTTTGGATGTAAATATTTTGCTGATAAATTAATTGTAGTTATTTCATGAATTCGGATTAGGATTCAAAAAATAACTTCATCTTTTGGTGGTCACGCTCTTATAAAATTCATGAGTGAAAATGACAAAAAGATGACATGCCAGATCACTTGCACCCATGATTCAAATCACGATTTGTCATCGAAGATTTTACTGTGTTGGTATTGGAAGTTTGAAACTACAAAACTGTCTACCAAAAATTTGTCAGTACAGGTCCACGTTTTTATATACATAGCTCCCGTAGAACGGTAACGCCAAATTTTCCGCATTTTCAAGGTTTGAGCCCCATTGTAACTCCGAAATGACAGAAATTTGGCATTTAGGTTTCTTTGGGGTTACAAAACTTTCCCCAAGAAATTTGTTAGCAGATTTTAAGTATCCAGATTTTATGATTGTTTTGTTGTTGTACACAACAATGGCTGTAACACGCAAATGACTGTAAATTGGTATTTCGGATTCTCAATGGGTTGAAAACATCGATGCATCATTGGTATTAAACCTTGTGTAAAAGAAAGCGATATTCTTCAGTTAGCGCAGCGGAAGATGTTGTTCCCTTTTACTTCAATACAACTCGTGGCGGAGGGTATAACATTTGCCGTTCTTACTTGTTTCTGAAATTATCCAGTTTTTTATTGTCCGTTATAAAAACCACACCTTGTACCTTTGAATTTTGGGATTGTTGTTTGTGAACTGAAAAAAAAACATTTCAAAATTAGTCACTTTCCTTTGAAATGGCAACATAAATGCCGTTATTAATTGAAATCTGCCTATGCAATAACCTGTTTTAGATCCCCCTATATAATTATTTAATCAATTACTATTGTAGCACGCCTTTATTATTAGGGTGTTGGTGGTCTTGGGTTATATTCTAATCATGTTTTTATGACAATCCTCCAATTTAGCGTTGCGAAACTATGTTTAACACCTCTAATTCAAGATAGTCATTTCTATTTCTTTCTTATTGACTGAAAAGTTTCAACAACAGAGTACACAGCAACAAAATAATAATAATTTAATTGACATGAAATTGACGTATAAGGTTTATTTATGAAAAAAAAAACAATCGTGCCAACACGGCTTTTTCCGGCCGCCTGGCCGTGCGATTATTTTTGCTGATTGTTGGCAACAGTTGAAGTGTTTCGTTAACTGATATGTTTAATCTTTATTTAATAATAATAATGTCCATGAACGCGAGGCTTATTATAAATTTTCATTTCGAAACAATTGACAATTTCAAGAGGTTTTATTTTGTAGTAGTTTTCAATATGTTCTACAACTATTATGGAAATCTATAGGCTATCGCAGCTTGCTTTAACAAAATTGACTAGGCTACTTCAGATTTCGAGGATAGAATTTATAAACATAGGCTGTTCGGTTAATGTGATTTGTGTTCAGGGTTATTTATAGAAGGAATTTTGTGAATGTCATTTTATTGATGCCCATTTTTCGTCTTGAAACACAGGTGGGGGTACTTATGTTTTTCTAATACGCTAATATTTTGTATACCCGTTTCCATTGTCGTTTGGATTTCCTATCAACAATTTTGGACAATTTTTAACAAAAAAATTATATCACTGCCGATTATACCTATTTTAATCTTAAGAAATGGACAAAAGTTTCAGTTGTAGATGCGACTAGAACCAGTTTTATTTCATTTCTTGAGTACCTAATATAGCTAATGCTTTTACACCTTCAGCCTTATGGCATCATATACCAGAATGATCAGATATGTATTCCCATTTCTCTTAGCAGCCTCTCCACATCTTTGCCTGGTGGATCCGGGCTTTCAATTGACATGTACATAAATAAGTGGATGAAACAATGGTGACTTTATGCAAGTGGTCTTCCGTCCTTAGAGCAGTGATATCTCCTCCGATGAAATAGAAAGATATATTAAATTCATTTTTTTTGGCAACTATACAATTTATTGCCCTATCTCTGTTGAAGGTTGCGAAGGTGGTACAGTTGTCTTCGTTTAGCCAGGCAACCCTCTGTTTGTATAAATATGGCTCGTGAACTAGAACTGTGTCAACTTCAGATCTTGTGAGGGCTCGAAGAAGTTCAGCAGCCGGGGCTTTGGAGTAATACGTGTTGATCTGCCATGACCGGCCACTTTTCAAGAGCTGGTTTGGAGATTAAGATTCGGTTCCCTTTCCAAAATTCCAAGATTTCCCTGTTTCACAGCAGATAACCGCTACCGTACTCCGTATACTTGGGAGGATCCCCAATGCCCGAGAACATAATGACTTGCAGACAATCTTCGATAAGCAGCCACTCTACTACTTTTGTGCTAGGCGAAACCGTACCCATCCTAGATCAAAATACAGTTTTTCCTCACCCGTCCTTAGATATTTTTGCCCTGAGTTTCGATTGACTGATAAGAATCCCATTCTTCAGACTGTGGGTGATCAATTTTCATGATCTGGTCTGGATGTTGGAATTATGCCTACCGTGTATTGTCGGTGTGTGTGCAGAGTCCACAGAAAATGGTGATATCCATGGTGACATTATATTTCTACTGGGGTTCTCCTTTGTACATTTAGCCGCTAGTGTGCCAACCTTCTCAGAATTCATCTTGAGTATCTACTGTGTTAACAAGGAATTCCAAGGCTTCCTTATTCTCATAGCAGATAACCTCGATTCTCCTAAAGGGGGCAGCGCTAGCGAACTGCGTATGTTTTGGGAGGATCCCCATTGCCCGGGAACACAATGTCTTGCAGACGATCTTCGATAGGCAGCCATCGATTGTCACTGATTTTCCAAACAAGATAAGCTTTATCGACAACCGCCACTCTAAGTTCATCTAGAATCATTGATTTTTTTGTTCTTTTCAACGCTGCTACTCATGAGTAGAGATCCTGAAGATATATTGTGAGGCTATGACGGCAAACAGATGAGGTAGAAGCTTTGGAGTCTTGACTCGGCTTGGGTTTCTTGGCCTTAAGCAGAGACGCGCTTCTTTGCAAAGAGAGTATAGTGAGAACATTTGCTTCTGTCTCTCACTTATAGTGTAAGTGAATGAAAACAAACAATAAACATCATGAAAACTTTGTTGTCATCTTCACTCATACATACGCACATACTAAAGCATTGATGGAAATTCTTGGGCGACGCCGCCTTAGAACGTGGTTCTCCTGTTGACTTAACTTTCTTCACCTTGTTCTTTGGTGGGGAAGAGTTGGTTTTGTTTGCAACCACACACTCATGTTTTTCTGTATTCATGATTGGATCTGGGGCTGATTATTTTTCTTTGACTTCAAAACCTTAAGTTTTGAGGGGTTTTTGTGTCAGTCATTTGTGGGTCGTTGAGCCAAGGCACCGTCTCTCCCGAACAAACTAAACTCTCTCTTCTTTAGCGTTACCTGTCGATTAACTTCTTGATCAATTATTTGGTCGAGGTACCTTCCTCAATGGCATCCTGCATCGGAAGACTAGTTCTATTCGGCCCACTCAGTGATTGGGACGACTGTGGTCTCAAGTTCGTCATTGGATAAACTGCCGCCGGCCTTAGCAGAAACACTACCCTGACTTAGACTCAGAGGCGCTGGACATCGGGAGCAGAGATTTAGATCACGATTTCACTTGGGCCACCTCATGGAGATGAACAAGGGTTCTCTGCCGATGAACTGCATGTAATAGCTCCGCCTAAAAACGCTGAGGTCCTCAGGTAGCTTTGTGGATGTAGCTACGTTTGCTTCTTCTTTCGAATTGGATCATCAACTTGACCAACGGACTTAGGAAGAGAACAGAACAAACTACACTCTCTCATCGAGATATAAGAGAATTAACTATATCGACCTACGGTAAGCCCTATTCTATTTAGCCAACGGTGCTAGTTAAGGCGGCGACATTTCCTGAGTATTTTAGCCATGTAAAACTTCTCTACAAGTGGTGTCTTAGGACACCCCGTTCGGACTCGGCAATAAACAGTACGTCCCATATCATTGAGCTAATATGGATCGGGGTACACTTATTAACATGAGAGAAGTCTCCCTTGTCCCATCTGGGATGTTTGTGGAACAATATATAGTTAAGGCGGTGGGAACATTGTCGGCCAATTTTTTGGTCGAGGTTTCTTCCTCTATAGCGTCATGTTCGGAAGACAGATTTTATTGGCTTCATCCGAAGGACGATCCTTCTGGGATTTCTACGATCTTGGCTTGGCTTCAAAGGTTTAACACTTTCTACTAAGACGACAAAAGTCGCTGGAAACTATCTTCGGCATCAGCAAAAACACTAACCAGACTGAAACTCAGAGACAACGAATTTCAGGAAGAGACAGAACTTCTTAAGTTCAAGATTTCACATGGGCAAGTGAGGGTTTATTTTTTTCGAATTTCCTCACTACCTTGGGATTGATCCTGATCAACCATCGACCTATGGTATGACGTCTTTGCTTTATCTATCCGATTTACTGCACTACTTGAGGTTCTTTTCTCAATATAATTTTGTTGAAGAAGACTAGTTCTATCAGCTTCCTGGGACGACTGTGGTCTCAAGTTCGATTATAATTGATGATTAACAAGTAAAAAAGTATCAGTCGACTTTGCCGACAGAGATATACCCTCCGCCTGTGTATATTGAAACAATTTTTCCCAAAATACGTATGTATTTAGGGGGTTTCAAAAATGTTGGGCGTTTGAACCGACAAAAATGTTGATTAAAGATCAGGAGATACTAAGAGGAATGGATCGACATTGACTGTTATGGAAGTGAATCTCCAGCCACAACATATGGTGTCATAGGGGGTTTTACACTCTTCGGGCTGTATGCTCAAGAATTATGGACTTGCCCCTAAAAAACTTTTACCATCGTAATTGAGGCAGCGAATGCAAGTTGCTTCAACAAAAATCAAAGTGATTCGATATCAGGTCTTAAAATGAACTTATCCGAAATTTTGTGTGGGAGTTACCGGATGGAGTGGACAAATATAGTCCATATTTAAACCTGATCTATATCTGGTAGATATATTAGAATGTGTAAAATGTAGACTAATTCGGCCACTCCCTTCAAGAGTTACCGTACGAACAATTTTTCCGAAAATTTTTGAACTTTTGTGGGGGAGGTACCTGAAGGAGTGGACCGGTATGGCTTATTTTCAAACTTAAACTATGTTTGGACAAAATATTACTGAGGCCAAATTTTGGACCGAATCAGCAGATCCATTCGAGAGTTATCTTGCGCTCCAACCACCTCACACGGTGTCATAGGGGTTTTTTTTTGCATCTTCCAGGCTATTTTCTCAGGAAGTATGGACTTGCCCCTGATGAAACTTGTACCGTCGTATGGAGGGCAGTGAATGCAAGTTGCTGAAATAAAAATCAAAGCGATTCGAGAGATGACCCTAAACTGAACTTTTCCGAAATTTTTTGTGGGAGGTACCCGAAGGAGTAAACCGATTGAGTCCATATTGAAACCTTATCTAAGTCTGGAAGACATTTCACGATGGGCAAAGTATGAACCAAATCGGGGTTTCCCTTCAAGATTTATCGTGCGCACAATTTTTCGGAACATTTTCGAACTTTTGTGTGGGAAGTGCCCGAAGGAGTGGACCGATATAGCCCATCTTCGAACTTAAACTAAGATTGGGTAAAATATTTCCAAAGCCAAAATTTGAACCGAAGCGGTTTATCCGTTCGAGAGTAATCGTGCGCTCCAGCCAGCCAGACATACAAACAGACAGACAAACGGACGGACATTGCTCAATCGACTCCAAATTGTCTGAAACACATTTCGTCCAAACATACTTGGGGTCTAAAACCATTATTTCGATGAGGCACATTTTGCCCGTATGAAAGTGTATATACCCTCGTTAGCATAAATGCTGAGGGTATAAAAATGGGAAGAACCCTAACTGACATTCACGGCAATCGGACATCGGAAGGAGAGAGTGTATTTTCTTTCAAATTTAGTCACCACCTTAACATTGATCCTGATCAACCTGCACTTTCTCTCATCGAGATGGACAAGGGTTTCCTGTCGATGAATTTCCTGAGGTTGTGCATCGAACTTAATTAAGTCTTCATGACCAATTCTTTGGTCGAGTATCCCTAGAATATTAACATCGGCTGATGGAGGTTCTTCTTGGTTTCTGCGGTACTGGTTTCAAAGGGTTAGAGCTTTCTACTGAGGCCGAGGCTAAATTATCATAGTCGCTAGACTAGTATGGCTTGATTCAACCTGCCCTCTCTCGTCGAAATGAACAAGGGTTATCTGCCGATGAACTTCCTGTGTTAGTACATAGACCTACGGCAAGCCTTCTTCTCGGTCGAAGACCTTTCCTCGGAAGAATAGTTCTAGCCTTCTTCTCGGTCGAAGACCTTTCATCGGAATACTAGTTCTATCGGCTTTGGTCGATAGAAGGTCCTTCTGGTTTTTCGACGCTCCTGACATAAAAAGGCCTAAGAGTGAACCTTAGAACACCAATAGAAACGCCTTCGCCTGACACCCCGGCATAAGGGGATCTCTAATGCGTATGAGATCAGTACGTGTATAAACTGTGGCGGGACATTGAGTGAAAGAAATTGCAGTTTTAAGACCACACATAGAGCAGTATTATTTTTTCCCGTCGCACAGTGGTCGAAACCACTGATCTAGCGGCGCGAAATTAATAACTTGGAAACGAATGAAGATATCTTTCTGAAATTTTGCACAAACTCAATCTGTGTCTGTGGGTAATTATGGACTAAATATGAACAACATAGGCAAATATTTTGGTACAGCCCCCATATAACGGTACCTCTTGATATTCGATATTTTGAGGATTTAAGCCACATTTTCCTTCCAAATTAGTTGTAATTTGGTACTTAGGGTTCCTAGTGATCACTAAACCTTTCCACCAAAAATTGTGGACATAGGTCCACGTTTGGGTATAGGCCCCTTTTAAGGTACCTCCCGACTTTCAGTAGTTTGGGGATTTAAAGCTACATTTTCCGACCAAATTAGGTGTAATTTGGTATTTGGGGTTCCCAGTGGACACAAAAATTCTCCACCAAAAATTGCGAACATAGGCCTACATTTTGATATAGCCCCCATATAACCGTACCGACAGATTGTGGGTATTTGGAGGATTTTAGCTATTTTTCAAGACCATTTATCAGCAAGATTTGCAGCTATTTGCAGCTAAATTTTGGTTATTCGGAATCTAGGGAGTCCAATTTAATTATTAAAAAAATAACTGGACCGAACCTCGGTGGACCTTTGTAGTTACGCTCCATCCAAAAAAAGTATATTGCACTAAAAACATACAAAAAATAATAATTTTTGAAAATTTATTGCTTTATAACTATGTAACTTCAGGCCCCAAACATTTTATTTTAATTTAACTTAAACCCTCCCCTATCAATAAAAAATAAACTTTGTTTAGTTTTATTACGAATTTATTTAACAATTAAACAAATATGAGATCAGGTTTTTTAGCAACAATTTTATTAGAATCTGATCCGTCAAAATTTCTTGCACTTGACACTGAATAACTGAGTGAATATTTACAACAACAAAAAAGTAAAAACAAAATCTAAAGCTGGGTACACATTGTCAGTTTTGAATGCCAGCTTTGTTGTTGCTTGCTAGTGTGGCCGTTCATTTTTGTCATTCATCATGCAACCACAAAATGTTTTGTGGTTGCTGGACGGTTGGACAGTAATCGATAATTGCGAAATATCGACATTCAAAACTGACAATGTGTACTGCTCTTTAGTCAGCAGAGTGTCTGTAATCGATATAATGGAAAACATTTCGCAATTGTTTACTTTGATTTTTTGACTTTCCCGCCGCTAGATCAATGATTTCGTCCTCTGTGCATCGGTTCCATTAGGATGCATAATGTTTAGAACAAATCGATCCTATTGAAGGCTATACAACCTCTTTAACCATAAGGCTGAACCACAAACCTGAAACTTCAACCCTCAAAATGTAGTTGCATAATATTACTAATCAATTTCCCAGCTGAACAAGTTCAAATTCTCTGTATCTTTTTTTAATATTCCCAGGGCTTATCTAATGGTCATTCCATGGGCATAAAGATAAGAGAACCGGTTCGTCAAATCTTACACTCATTTCTCCACTATTTTAGCTTGGTGCTCAAATTATGATTTTTTACTACGGCCAAACCTAAAAAGATTTTAATTTTCATACATTAATTTAATAGTTTTTCTTTTGAAAATCAAAATGTTTCCATCAAATTGGAAACAATCGTTTTGATGGCTGCAGAGAAAGTTTGATGAATATTAAAGATTGTGACTCCCTAATTACACTCAGCCGGAGAACTGGTTTCCCTCCCTCCACAATTCGTTGGGTTGCCTACCTCAAAAGCATTATGGTTGTCTGCTGTCAGAAGGTCTCTCTCAACATTTAATTTACATTTATATTTTCCAATAATTAGATGATGCGTTTTATTTTACAAAAGCCCTCTGCTTTCTACCTGCTGTTCAACATTCGACCGGCCACTCAAAACAATTCTTTATCATATTTATTGTTATTATTGTGTTATTGTAGCTTTCCATAAAGGCAAGAGCCTTTAGTGGCCACAGGGCATGTATATTGACAGTGACATCTCAACAATAACAGCAGTAACAGTCTCTGTCACTTCCCTTTGTGTGTGTGTGCCTGATGGACTGGACAACAGCATTATCATTGACAATGAGTTGTAGCATAAATTTGTCACTTGCCGCAGCAACAAAAGAAAAGAATAATAAGGGAACAATGTCATGCCATACAACGTGAGTTTCTCATATAGTCCACATTCCTCCTCTTCATATACGAAACATAAGGCATCGACACCAATTCATGATTTTTAGGTTCAACACGGAGATCGCCTTGCCCTCCAACCCACAATGTTGAAGTGTGAACAACATTTGTGTCCCTATTTTTCCACTTACAACATAGAAGACCCCAAAGTCAATGAAAATGGACTTCAAAAAGTGTTCGTTCATTGTCTGCTGCCGTCACAGAGTCCAAACAGTTAATGTTAACATTTTCCCCCAACAATGCATGAAAATCAAAAACAAATGAAAATATTTGTTAAATAAATCCCACTTTTTACCACAAAGTCCCCCAAACATCCATAAAAAGAGCGGCAATAGAAATTTTATTGTGGTGGCCAGTCTCTGTGATAATTATGATGACGATGACTGGTTAATAGTTTGACGACAGCTGCGTTTTTTGGGATACCCCAACTGAAAAAATGTTTCATGAACTTGAATAACCTTCGGTGGTCGGTGGTTAATTTATGACATCTCACTGATGGAAAAACAGGGAATATTATATTTTTTCTCTGATTACAAACTAATTAGTATTGGAAATCAATATCCATTAACTTGTGTTCGGAAACGAGGCTAGTAGTAAATGTGGGTATTTTTGTTGACTTGTTGTATTACAGATAGGAGAAACATCGATATTAGTTTACCCATGGTCCGGATTAAGGGCAACAGTAAATTGCTGGGGATTAAGACTACGCTAAAAATAGGGAATGAAACTAATACAGTCGGTGAAGTTACGCAAAGAATTTAGAATAATTTTCGATGCAGTTACTCTTACTCGGTGGAGTTTTTGAGAGGAAATTTCATAAAGAAACAAATAAAAATGAATCAGTGGGTTTGCCCAGAGCTAAATGCCCTCAGCCTATAAATTATATCTTCTGGAAAGTTGTTTATTAAGATCTAAGTTTCATTTTTGTAGTTGGTTGTTTGCTTCAAATTAGATCGGTTTGAAATCTGTAGACCAAAAATCGCGGGAAAAATTTGAAAGAAATTACATCTTGACGATTTTGACCTTGATGATGAAGTTTGATGGATTTTATTTGTTCGCAATTTTTGTTCAACTTTGCCTCTGAGATTTACTCAATTTTCTTAACGGTTTGGGAGATATAATCCTGACAATATGATCCCTTTTGACATCAAAGCCTCAAACCTTTGTAGGCCTATAACCGCAAAAGTTGATGAGAGAGGGAGAACGGAGAGACAGACACATTCTTCTTTGGTCTTCTATCATGCTGCGGAGTCAGAATATTTTTAATAATTGTCGTGTCGCATAGTGTTTTCTTCCAGTCCACAATTTTAGTTGGGCATATTTTATGACCACAGAAAGCCCACATTACTAAATTAGGTCAGAAAATCTATCTAAAAATGTCTTCAAGCACTTCAGACTAAAAATGTAGCTAAACCCTTAAAATACAGAAATATGGAAGGTACCGCTATGGAGTCGGCTTTGCCGACAGAGATATACCCTCAGCCTGTGTGAATTGAAACTTTCATCTACGGAAAGATCGAACGTATTTAGAGTCTTTTCTGAATTTTGTGTATTTTGGAAGTGGATCTCTTGTCATTTCAGTGGGTCATCGTATAACTTTTGGACAAGTATGCCAGGAAGCATGGACTTGTCCACGAAAACATAATATCGCTGTAATCAGGACCACAACGAACAGCATCGGTATACATTTCTAAAGGATCTTCGAACAGACCCTATACTGCGGTGCCCGGACATAACTCCCAAAATGATTTTGGGCGTTATGTCCGCTGCCCTTTGCGGACATAACTCCCAAAATTCGTTGGGAGTTATGTCCGTGAAGCAAAGCGGACATAACACCCAAAAAAAAATGGCGGACATAATTCCCAACGATTTTTTTCTTAATTTACAAATTATTTCTTTGCTTAATTTTGAAATTTATAGTTATAAATTTTAGAGTAGAAGTTAGAATGTAAGCGGAATTATACATTTGAGAAGGCCTAAGTGCCAACCACTATCGAAGTATCCACAGAATCCTCCTGATTTCATAAAATTACTTAAAAACTAAATTATGCCCGAAATTATGTAAGTAGCAGTTAGGAGAAGTTTTAAATTGTAAAAACATTTGTTAAGAAAATCGCGCTATTTTTTCAAAAATATTTTCGTTTTTCAGAAAGTATTTGAATATTTGTAAAAAATCTCGAGATTTTTGTTTTCAAAAATATTTTCGACTTTTTATCTCTTTTAATTGTGAACATATTTTTGAACACTTTTACAAAAACTTTTTATTTTCTTAAATTGTGAAAATATTTTTGTAAAAAAATCGCGTGATTTTTTCAAAAATATTTTCGCCTGCGGCGCTTTTCGTTTTTAGAAAGTATTTGAATATTTTTACAAAAACTGTTTATTTTCTTAAATTTGAAAATATTTTTGTAAAAAATCGCGCGATTTTTTCAAAAATATTTTCGCCTGCGGCGCTTTTCGTTTTTCAAAAAGTATTTGAATATTTTTTATATTTTTACAAAAACTTTTTATATTCTTAAATTGTGAAAATATTTTTGTAAAAAATCGCGCGATTTTAGTTTTTCAGAATGTATTTGAATATTTTTATAAAAACTTTTTATCTTCTCAAATTGTGAAAATATTTTTTAAAAAATCGCGCGATTTTTTTCAAAAATATTTTCGCCTGCGGATCTTTTCGTTTTTCAGAAAGTATTTGAATATTTTTACAAAAACTTTTTATCTTCTTAAATTGTGAAAATATTTTTTGTAAAAAATCGCGCGACTTTTTAGAAAATATTTTCGCCTGCGGCGCTTTGCGTTTTTCAGAAAGTATTTGAATATATTTACAAAAACTTTTTATTTTCTTAAATTGTAAAAGATTTTTGTAAAAAATCGCGCGATTTGTTCAAAAATATTTTCGACTGCGGCGCTTTTAGTTTTTCAGAATGTATTTGAATATTTTTATAAAATCTTTTTATCTTCTCAAATTGTGAAAATATTTTTTTAAAAAATCGCGCGATTTTCAAAAATATTTTCGCCTGTGGCGCTTTTCGTTTTTCAGAAAGTATTTCAATATTTTTACAAAAACTTTTTATTTTCTTAAATTGTAAAAAGATTTTTGTAAAAAATCGCGCGATTTTTTTCAAAAATATTTTCGCCTGTGGCGCTTTTCGTTTTTCAGAAAGTATTTCAATATTTTTACAAAAACTTTTTATCTTCTTAAATTGTGAAAATATTTTTTGTAAAACATCGTGCGATTTTTTCCAGAAAGTATTTGTGAATTTTAACAAAAACTTTTTATTTTCCTGTATGCAGCATTTTTCGTTTAAAATAGGTTTAAAGACAAATTTTGAATATAGTTCGATTTGAGATGGCTACTACTTATTTTGTACTTAATTTTCTTAAAAATTTTAAATCAATTATACATTTTTTATGAAATGAAAAATGCATTTGAACATAGAGTTAATTTTTAATTTTTTTCTTATACATTTAAAATAAAAATTGTATTTAAATAAAAATCACTTAAATTTTTAAAACGGACATAACTCCCATTGGGACTTATGTCCGCTAAGGGGGGTCGGACATAGCTCCCAAAAAATTTCGGAGTTATGTCCGCAAACCAAGGCGGACATAACTCCCAAAATCGTTTTGGGAGTTATGTCCGTTGGGAGTTATGTCACGGCACCTATACTGCACTTATACACAAATGTTGAATATTTGGGGGGGAGGTACCCTAAGGAGAGGACCGATACGGACCGAGATAAACTAAATTTTGACAAAATATTAGTGTTTAAGTTAGAATTGATCATATTGTTTTATTTGGCCCTATGAATCGCATAGGCATATTCGTTGAAATCTCCTCATTCCCATTTATTACACCCCTGTAATAGTATGAGAGATTTCAACGAATATTTACTTGACAACCGCCCTCATGAAGCATCCAGGCAGATGTCAACACAAAACACAATATAATAAACATAAACAACAAGAAAGATCGATCAGCTTGACTTGCAAGCAACACCCGCGCGTAATTGTAAGCATTGGTACATATCGTTGTAGAAAGGTAATATTGTGTACCACATAAATAAACAACGGCAGTTGAGCCAACCTTCTTACTAAAACTATCGTGTTTTATTTTATTTCTTTCATATTGACGGCCACTCGTACGCATTGGGCGAACTGGCTCCATTGGGGAGCCTCGATAACACTTGTTCCCCCCAGTCCCTATAGTGCGGACTAAACATTTGGCGCTTCGAGCCGAATAAACAATTAGGATATCTAAGTTCGGACCAAATTGGTTGCCCCGTTCAAGGGGAACGGGTCTTAAACCAGGTCTTAAAGTGAACTTATTCGAAATTTTGTGAGAGAGGTACCCGAAGGAGTGGACAAATATATACGATATTTGATGTATAAAGAATGGACCAAATCGGTCACTCCCTTCAAGAGTTATCGTGAGCACAATTTTTCCGAACATTTTTTAACTTTTGTGGGGGAGGTACCTGAAGGAGTGGACCAATATGGCCCATCTTCGAACTTGAACTAAGTTTGGACAAAATATTACGAAGGCAAAATTGTGGACCGAATCGTTCGAAAGTTATCTTGCGCTCCCACCACTACACACGGTGTCATAGAGTTTTCTGCAACTTTCAGGATATTTTCTCAGAAAGTATGGACTTGCCCCTGATGAAACTTATACCGTCGTATGGAAGGCAGTGAATACAAGTTGCTGCAACAAAAATCAAAGCGATTCGAGAGTAGGACCTAAACTGAACTTTTCAGAAATTGTATGTGGGAGGTACACGAAGGAGTCGATAGAGTCCATATTGGAACCTTATCTAAGTCTAGTAGAAATTTTACGATGTGCAAAGTATGGACCAAATCGCTTACTGCCTTTAAGAATTGTCGTTCGTAAATTTTATGCGAACATTTTCGGACTTTTGTGGGGAAGGTACCTGAAGGAGTGGACCGATATGGTCCATCTTCGAACTTAAACTAAGTTTGGACAAAATATTACGAAGGCCAAATTTTGGACCAAATCGGTTCATCCGTTCGAGAGTTATCGTGCGCACCAGCCAGGCAGACGGACGGACATTCCTAAATCGATTCCAAATTGTCTGAAACGGATATCGTCCAAACATACTTGGGCTCTAAAAGCATTATTTTGATGAGGCACATTTTGTCCGTATGAAAGTTTATATACCCTCGTTAACATAAATGCTGAGGGTATAAAAATGGACCCATGTTGACAATTTTACCCTCAGCCTTTAGGCTGCCACTTTGATACGACCAAAAATGTGCCTCATCGAAATAATGGTTTTAGACAGTTTGGAGTCCCCCGTCTGGCTGACTAGAGCGCACGATAACTCTCAAACGGATCAACCAATTTGGTCCAATATTCGGCTCTCGTAATATTTTGTCCAAACTTAGATCATCTTCGAAGATGGGCCATGTCGCTGCACTCCCTTGGGTACCTCCCCCGCAAAAGTTCAAAATTTGTTCGAAAAATTACAGTTTAAGACTCCTCTCGAGTCCCTTTGATTTTTGTTGTAACTACTTGTATTCGTTGCCCTTGTTACGACGATTCACGTTTTTCATACCTACTGAGAAAATGGCCCGAAAGCTGTAAGAAACCCATATGGGGTTAGCCTTCGTAATATTTTGTCCAGACTTACCCCCAGTTTTTGTACCTTATTTTTGTTCGTTCGTCTATATTCGTAATAATTTAGGCATTCATAGCTCAGCCCCCAGATGACATACACATCTAATTTTTCGTATACCCGTTTCATATATCATTAAGAATTCCTCATTTAAAAATCAGCGCTTTACATTTGCGCTAAAGCGAGTAAATCGATCTACAAAATTTGACAATTCGTGTGAGAAGAATAAACATTTTTACAAAAACTGGGGGTTAGTTTATGTTCGAAGAACGGAAAAACTATACGAACTAGAGTAACTATATCTGGGGCTCAATTCTGTTTCTGTGAAAATGTGAAATGAACAATTTTATAATGGAAATAAATGTCAAATGAAAAACATTATAAAGAAAATATTTTTCATTTCAAATTTTCATAGAACGAGAATCCAGCCCCTGGTTATGGTTCCAATAGTTCATTGTCCGGTATAGTTCCTTGGAACTAGTTCGTTCCCGAACTGCCCTCTAGGAATTTAGACGGCTGTACCATCCCGAGCACAGCTGAGCCAAAGCAACTTTGGTTCGTTGTGGAAGCCGACGCTCCTCAGTCATATTGGGGCTACAAGAACACGTAGACCTACGTCGACAATTTTTTGCATAGATATTTTATACATATTGGGAACTCACTGTACCAAATTACAGTCAGTATGATTGTAAAATGTGACTAATAGGTAAAAAATACCTTAAATCGGGAGGTACGGCTATATGGGGCCATACCAAAACTTGGACCCAGGGACTCCATTTTCAATACCTTTAATACTATTGATATAATAAAGTTTTGAGCCAAATTTTGGCAGCCTACGTCAAGTGGTTCGGCAGATAAAGAGTTTTTTTCCCAATATTTGGGTAAATACTCGAAATCGGGGTAACCATATTTGGGGCTATAAGAAAACGTGGACCTACGTTGACAAATTTTTGCAAGGATATTTTATACTCATTGAGGACTCACTGCGCCAAATAACAGCCAATACCACAAATCGGGAGGTACGGTTATATGGGGGCTATACCAAAACATGGACCCAGGGACTAATACTATTAATATATGAAAGTTTTGAGCCAAATCTTGTCAGCCTACGTCAAGTGGTTCGACAGTTAAAGAGTTCTTACCCAACATTTGGGTAAATACCCACTTGTCACGGTGTGCATTAACCAAATTTAAATGGAAGGTGCTTACTCCTGGAGAGTTTTTGCAGATTCTGAAACTACAATGCTCACAGATGAGAAATATCAAGAAACAAAAAAAATCGCCGGAGGGATTTTCAAATAAATCGCGATTTAAGTTTACATTTTTAGGAGTTCTTTAGGTTTTCACGATTTTGCTTGGAAACTGCGAGTCCTATGTAAATGGGCATAAGAAAAATATTGTAGCTGTGAAAATTCTCCACAAGATTTCCCTTTATGATATTTCCGTAGGTTTTACCGTTTTTGAGATATAGAAGTTCAAATTGAGAAAATGCACTGACTGTATCGCCTTCTTATAAAACAATATCATGCTCAGTGCGCCTTAACTAACTTTTGATGAAAACCGCCTACACATGGGAAGATTTCGCGGATTCTAAAACATCAATGTTAATAGATAAGAAAAATAAAGAAAACAGAAAAAATCGCCGGAGGTATTTTTAAACAAATCGCGATCAAAATTCACAATTTTAGGATTTTTTTAGATTTTTAGATTTTCACGATTTTGCTTGGAAACCGCAAGTCGTATCGAAATGTAGAGAATTTTCATGATTATGTACACAAGTAAATTCCATTTTTTTTGCAAAGTGAGAACGGTTATGCTAAAAGATGTCAAACTTTTCAATGGAAATATAAAATGGCGTCTGGCAACTCTGTGTACTGCTCAGGCCAGAAACTTTTTAGTTTCCCTCGCATGTGGTCAACAAAGTTTCTTTATCTGCACCTCAACTGCTGCCTGCTAGGGACTTGAGGACCTTGTTCCTACATCTCAGCTTGTCGCAGATAACTGTGGTACGAGCGGACGTCATGAACATGCTGTCGAATATGACCCATAGAATTTAGGGGTAATTTTTGGTCGTAATTCTGCTACCATCAACCATAACATCGAACTCTGTTATCACCTCTGCCGTCCATGTGGTAAACAGAGTGGCGGATATTTGCATATTCCCCGAGTGGAAAAAGGAATTTCAATGCCGTCTGGCATACAGGAGAGGTAGGGGTTAAACAGTTCCTTTTTAACTCTACGGGGTTTGGACTTCTTGTTTCTAAATTCAACGTACGACTGGCGTCCACACATATAATTGATTATCCAACGTTTCAGACTTGGCCGTTGTATGCTCAATGCCCTCCAACAACGTGGAGTGCTTGACAGTATCAAAGGATTTTGATAAAGTTGAGAACTTTAATAAGATACTCTACTCCCGGCGCATCCAGCATTACTATGAAGATTCCATCAGTTCGCAAGGCTTGATTTAGCGTTCCTGGTGGCATTGACAACATCATCAATTGTAAACTGCGGTGGTTCATCCTCGGTAGGAAGAGATCTAATGCGACGTACTACTCTACTCTTCGCCCTGTCACTCCATGGGTGCTCGAAAAACTATCGATTGAAATAACTTGCACACGTCTTCGGATCAGACAGCGTAATGCCGCCAAACGTGACCGAGTCCCTTTCTTCTTTCCGGGGTTCGAGAGTGACTTAACCGTTGCCCACAATTCACTTATACCGGATCCAATGTTGCAACTCTTGTTGCTCAACGAGATCAATGAGATATGCGTTTAGCCTGACAGAAATGTTATCAATGTTGGGACCTGACGCGTGCGTAATTATCTTAACGCCGTTGTGATATATCAGAAATATAGGTCTCATAAGAAAAGGGGTCTCGTAATAGAGGGTGTGTCTCCTGATATGCCGTTATTGGCGCTAGAAACGAGTTCTTGTATTGTACTTGAAAACAAGATTGTTCGAGTCATGCCACCTTTGCTCAATTCCCGAAGGTTCTCCAAACTATTAGAAATGAAAATATTTTCTATTGTGTTGACATAATCACATAATGCCTCAGTTCTTTAACAGACACTTTCAGGTTAGTATTTCAGTATGTAAATTTCCAACATTTTATTTAATTAATATACATTAATAAATCGAAACTGGCGACATAGCGCACTAGTTTTGTTGTTATTTTTAGATGCATTTATATGCAGGCGAATATTAGTATTTGCATACACAATGTAACAAAGTATGCAGCTCTATTATGGTTTAACAAAAAATCAAATTAATTAAATAACAACGTCTATGAAATCAAATAAAACCCCACAAGGTCACCACAACTATGGAAGCCACTGTGCTCTTGAACGACGTGTTGTAGGCCAATAACCGGTGTTGCGGCCGGCCAGTTGCCATGTGAGGGCAGGCAACTTGACTTGGAGAGTCTCGGTTATAACAAATTATCGGAGATATCAGTTTCAGTTTTATATCAATAAATACCTACAGAGAAAAAAACATGGTAAGCGAGCCATTCAAGCGATTAGTAACGAAATAAATAGGCTTTTATTTCATGTTGTTGTTTTTTGTTTTGTTTTTCTTGGTCTAATATTGAATTTATGTATTTGTCTGATTTACAGCCAATACGTCAACACTTCACCCCCGGCTTACTTGTTTTCAATAATAATTACAATATTATTATTGTTTATAACAAAATAAACATTGCTGTTTTTGCCTGAGTTTTTGTTGTTGTTTCAATACTCGTCGGCCTGTCTGTTTCTAAGTCTGCGGCAATTGGTGTTTTGTTGTCTCTCAGCTTGTTTTTATTTATTTTTTTTTTTTTTTGTCCCCACATTCTTATTTTGCGATAAAAGTGCACGGAATTGTTGTGGTCTGTCTCCATGACCATGGAGTGGAAAAAAACCACCATTCGAACTGCAGCAACAACTAAGAAAGCAAGAAATGCAATTTTAACAAAACAAATATTAATTGTATGTTGGAAGACAGTGGTTAATAGAAAAAGTAATTAAAATTATAAAAACAATTATGTCCAATAGTAGAATGTACTTCCAAACATGTGCATCTTTTTTGTGATAATTAGACTTTTAACATCAGGCATTTATGCTAACGAGGGTATATACACTTTCATAAGGACAAAATGTGCCTCATCGAAATAATGGTATGTTTGGACGAGATCGGTTTCAGATAATTTGAAGACGATGTAGCAATGTCCGTCCGTCTGTCTGGCTGGATGGAGCGCACGATAACTCTCGAACGTATTAACCGATTTGGTCCAAAATCTACCAGTGAACTTTTCGCTAACATCGAGCGCACGATAACTCAAGAAGGCAGTAACCGATTTGGTCCATACTTTGAACATCGTGATATTTCTACGAGACATAGATCAGGTTACATATGGACTATATACGTTGACTCCTTCGGCTACCTCTCACACACAATTTCGCCAAAGTGCAGTTTAGGATATCCTCTCGAATCGTTTTGATTTTTCTTGCAGCAGGTTGCACTCGTCCAAGTCCATACTTCTTGAGAAAATGATCGAAAATCTGTAAAAAAAAAACTCCTACGGCTAACATGTGTAGTGGCTGGTACGCACGACCACTCACGAACAGAATATCGTATTATTTCCTCGAATATTAGATGAAATTCCAAGATGATACTTATAAGTCCACTCCTTCCGATACCTCCCACATCTCTCAACGGAGCAACAGATTTGGTACAAAATTTGGATGTCGAAATATTTTGTCCAAACTTAGTTTATGTTCAAAAGTGGGCCCTATCGGTCCACTCCCAAGAGTATCACCCACACATATGTTCAACATGTTTATATAAGTGCGGTTAAGGGTCTGTCCATGAATCCTATGGACATTTTTACCAAAGGTACTCCTAGTTGCCCTGTTTATCAAAAAGCTCTAAATTATATAGTGACCAACTGTAATGTCTGGTGGAATGACTCCCAAAATGGTTTATGTCTGCCCATTAATTTAGGTCAACGGTTAAGTCACTCTCGAAGCCTGGAAAGAAAGAAGATAGGACCTTAGTCACGTTTGGCGACGTTACACAGTCGAACACCCAGGGGGTGACAGGGCGAAAGGAAGAGTACTATGTCGCATCAGATCTCTTCCTGCCGATGATGAACCACCACAATTTGCAATGTATGATGTTGCGAAAGTACCTCGGCACAAACCTGGACTGTCAATTGCGATGGAACAGGAATGCTGAGGAGCGGGCGAAGAGAGGATTGATTGCGCTTTATTCATGTAAGAATTCTATTGGGAAAAGTTGGGGTCTAAACCCATCGATTATACACTGGTTGTATAACACCGTGGTTAGACCCATCTTATCCTATGGTTCTATTGTTTGGTGGCACTCACTGCGCCAAATCGACATCCAGTAGGCTTGACAAGGTGCAAAGAGCTGCCGCATTCTCATAACTGGAGCCATCAGGAGCATACCACAGGCTGCGCTGAACGCAATGCTGAACTTAAAACCACTGAGTCTCAGCATTAGGTGTCAGGCAACTCGCGGTGTCCTACGGCTGCATGAACAGGATCTCTGGCGCGGTTGTGCCTATGGACATGGATGTATCCTGAACGAATCAGGTATAAATGTGAACCAACGCGGGAAATTGAGCGACTATATATCACCAGTCCTGAGATTTGGCGATATTGACGTAGTTATACCTAGTAGAGACGACTGGAACCGCAGTAACCCCCCTCTGGCCGGTCTGGCTTTTTATACAGACGGTTCCAAGATGGAGGAAGGTACAGGGGCTGGCGTCTACTGTGAAAGGCTACCTCTTGAGTACACCTACAGGCTAGACAGCAACTGTAGTGTCTTCCAGGCAGAAGTCTTCGCGATTTGGAAGGCAGCGTAATTGATAAAAAGTTTGGATGCAGTAATCTTTGAACCGGTGACTATCTTTGTGGATAGTCAAGCGGCTCTTAAAGCCATCAAATCCTGCAACATCAAATCCGATGTCGTCCTTAAGTGTATATCAGCCTTGGGAACGCAAACTAACGGCTTTCGGCTATGCTGGGTACCAGGATACCGCGACTATCTGGGTAATGAAAGAGCAGCTAGACGAGGATCGCAGTCTACAGATCTAGCTATCGCTGACTCCATCAAAACCCCCATTTGTCATTTCTTCCAAAAAAATGAAGCGTTCTCTGACGAAAGAGCCAGTGAATTGTGGCATAATGAACCTAGGTGCATTGTGACAAGATCCATATGCATTGTGACAAGATCCAGTCAAAAGAACGATCTCTCTGTTGAACCTGAGTAAAGCTAAAGTTAGAGTAACGACGGGAGTCATCACTGGACACTGCTATATCAGGGCCTTTACCATCAAATGGATGAGGATGTTACTGGCTATTGCAGACTCTGTGAGGATGAGGAGGAGTTGGAGACGATCGAGCACCTCCTGTGTCGTTGTCCGGCCCTGGCTCGTAGACGACATAGGTTAGTAGGTGTTCACTTTCCACCGTGTCTAACTTTCTACTCAGCTGTGGAACCTGCTGTGATCTACAACATCATCAAAAATCTGAAGTGGCTGGGACAGCGAAACCTGAACGCGTAAATGATGTTTCTATTATTCTGCCTACCATCAAAATAAAACTTTTTTCTTTCTTTAAAACTATTCCTCCCCTCTTAAACTTTCTTGTAATTTATTTGTTCTTTACTTTTTAATATCTTCCTCTTTCAATTTCTTCCCTCTCTCCTCTCTTTCCCTACTCATCTTTTGTTTACAGCATTTTCCTCTTTTTTCTACTGGATGATCACAATGGACCGGAAGGTCTCCGAGTGACGCTTTCACAAGTTAGTGGCTGCACATCCCCAAACCTAACCTAACCTATGATGTTGCGAATGGCGACGTTACACAGTCGAGCACCCAGAGAGTGACAGGGCGAAAGGAAGAGTACTATGTCGCATCAGATTTCTTCCTGCCGATGATGAACCACCAAAATTTTCAATGGATGATGTTGCGAATGTCATCAGGAACGCAAAATCATTCAAACATCGCTAGCAACCCACATCGTTCCCGAAGCCTGGAAAATCGACAGGGTGGTCCCGCTACTGATGCCAGCAAGGATGCCAGTCTGTAGCAAAGACCCTTCAGGCTTTATTCTTCCCCAACGACAGAAAAAGCTACCTAGTTGCTGATAATCATTATGGGTTCCGTAAGCAGCACCGAACGACAACAGCGCTGCACGGCATCTCCACACATATTAGTCAAGGACTCAACCAGATTAAGCCGTGTGTTCGAACAGTGATGGTGGCGCTTGGCTTATCAAAAGCCTTTGATACTGTCAAAATCTTTACGCTGTTTGTGGACATCGAGCAGACAACCCTCCGGCCAATTTTGAAACGTTGATCAATTATATGTGTGGTCGCCAGTCATATGTAAAATTTTGGAATAAGAAGTCCAAGTCCCGTAGAGTGAAACAGAGAGTTCCCCAAGGTGATATCATCGAAACTGTTTAACGTCTACCTCTTCTGTATTCCGCACCCTCCAGACGGCATTGATAACGTAACGTATGCGGATGATTGTACGATCTTGGCGTCAGGTACCTGGGCTGGTGGCCACTAAATCTACGGTCAATCACCACATGGAGAACAGAGTTGAATGTCATGGTCGATGGTACCAGAATTCCGTCCACAAACTATTCCAAAATTCTAGGGGTCACATTCGACAGAAGGTTCATAACGTCCGTGCATGCCACAGCTCTCTGCGACAAGCTGAGATGTAGGAACAAGGTCCTCTAGTCCCTAGCCGGCAGCACTTGCGGTGCATATAAATCAAGTTTATTGAACACATATAAGCCCACGGTCCGCGAATATAAGTACAACGCGATGGAAAATATTAAATCCTGTCAGAAAGCCGCCCTGAGAACTGCAACAGTGTACCTCCTCATGCCTTCAGTGCACCACCTACAAGAGGAGACAAAGGGTCTTCCAGTACAGCAACACAATTGCATGCTTTCTTTGCAGTACTTGCTCGGGTGTTTGCGTGAGAGCCATCTAATCCCCAGATGTAGGGTAAGTCCCCCATTTAGGCAAGTCAGATGGGATCTTCATGATCTAGAAAGAGAGGTCCAACTTTACAAGAAAGAACCCCTAGATCAAAAAGCCTACCAAGCAGGTTTATGCAGTATTCGCACTGATACAGTCGTAGATGCCATAAACAACTATCGTGTGAATGCGGGTTTCCTAGATCATCCCCCATCTATCGAAGCTGAGGACCTTTAGATACCACGACAAACCAGAGTACTTTTGGTTCAGCTATGCACGGGATAATGCAGCCGTCTAAATTCCTATAGGGTAAGGGATCGATTGCACCCTGCAAAACATCTGCCTAGCATGCGACACATTGCACCTTTTCAACTGTCCTGCCAAACCTACTCAACTAACTGCAACAGATCTGTGGTTACATCCCACCGAAGAAGCCACATTCTTAGAACTTGAAATAGACCGAGGGACAGATTAAGCAGAAAAGCGAACATACATACATATTAAATACTATTACAACAACAACGACGAATCTTTAAAAACATTTTATTATTTTTTTTTCCTGAGGTAATGAAGCAAAAGCTCTGGAAACAGATTTTCTCCAAGATCCTATGTTAACTAATGACGTGGAGTCAGTTAATGTCGCCTTACAAAATTGAATGCGCTTTGCGGAAATGCTAAATTCAGACATAGCTTGAAATATCTTTGAACGTATAGGGCGGTTGAATGCAACTTTTTAATTGACAAACATATACTATGTTTACATTTACGAAATCCACTCGATTTCAACTGTCAATTCCTTTGCGTATACGTCAATTGAAAACTCATCTGAAATCGATTCGTTTTCATTTGACGTTTGAGCAATAGAAATGACAGTTGAAATCGAGTGGCTTTGTAAATGTAAACATAGTAATATGCTAAGTGTCGATCTGCATCCCTTGGGCCTTTTCAGGATTTGCGAAAGGTAAGATTCGAGCCACGTATTACTCTTATAAACTACTTGCTACTTCCTGAATTGTTTTTTTGCTCACTTTTAAAAACACTGTCACTCCTCCGACCTTTGAGCTTAATTGACATTTGATGACGTCTGCCACTCTTGAAAGTAAATATTATATAATACACTTTGCGCCAACAGGAAGAAAATGGTTAAATAAAAATATCTGCTCAAACTAAGGGGACTTATGGGAAATAAATAAGCATTGATTTTGTTGATAAATTAATATTATTGTTATTGGAGAAATATAAACAAGAAAACAATAAAATGAAAATAAAAAAAATTAATCGAATTAATAGATTTAAATACAGCCCACGTAGAACTTTAAATGTCGTACGACAACGCCGAAGACATGACAAATTAATAAATAAACATATAATTTATTAAAATGAATTATTTTTTTTCCTCCGACTCGTAAGACTCATTGTTGGGTTAATTAACCGTTCTTTCCTGGTTTGTGTCTCGAATGATAAAAATTAACAGCATTATCGACATTTAGTGTGTGTTGGCAAGCTGTGGATCATCGTATCGTTCAGAAATATGCCCATGGTTTAAACACTGAAAACAGGGCGAATCAATCACAACAAGATTTGTTTGAAAGTGGTGAGTAAAATTAAAAGGTTCAAAGGTGATATTCCTAAAGAAATAAAATAAATTCTTGAAATAAAATAGAAATTGAAGTTGGTAAAATAAAAAAAATCATAGAATTGTAATGTGGATATGGGTAAATATAAAATTATCTACATATACATTAGGGTTAGTCATTTTTTTAGATTCAAAATCTGTGGAAATAGCATATAGGGCAGGCAAAAACAAGCAGAATTGCGTTTTTACTTTTTCGAAATTGTGAAAAAACGTTCCGCACAAAATGCAATTACTTTAGCTAAAAACAAAATTTTTTAGTTTACTTTTTTTTTAAATTTGAGAAAATTTTTTCTGCAATAGTTGTTCTTGGAAATAATTTTTTTTTAGTTGGTTTTAGTGCATCGATTTCAAATATGCAAAAAAACGATATAAATTATGTATTATGACATTACTTCTGTATTGTCAAACTTTTATTAGAGCAACTCGTTTAAAATTTTTAAAACTGGGAAATGAAACCGAGTTGCAAATTTTAAAATCGATGTAGCTTAAAAACTAAATGACAGATTTTTGATCAAATTGCATATTTGAAATCGATGCACTAAAACCAACTAAAAAAAAAATATTTCCAAGAACAACTATTGCAGAAAAAAAATTTCTCAAATTTAAAAATTTTAAAAAAAGTAAACTAAAAAAGTTTGTTTTTAGCTGAAGTAATTGCATTTTGTGCGGAAGGTTTTTTTACAATTTCGAAAAAGTAAAAACGCAATTCTTATTATTTTTGCCTGCCCTACATGCCACTTCCACAGATTTTTGATATTCGAAAAAAATGAAAAAATGACTAACCCTAATATACATATAAAATAACAAAAACATGTTTGAGTTTCATCAACGTCCGGACGAAACGTCTGAATTGGACAAACGTACGGATTTTGTATTGGGAATGAGGATTGCAGATGAAGTGTAAGATAGATGTACCAAAGGGTTTTAACAAAATTGGGTCTATAATTTAACGGAAAGTTCCAAAATGTACTAAATATTCTACCATTTCGTATCATGTGAAAGAATGTAGCCCAAATTTTGGAATCAAAATTATGTTTGGGAAATAGGGCTGCGGTTTTGAAAAACCTTACTTATATCATGGTGCGTCTTAACTAAATTTAAATTAAAGGTGCTTACATCTGGGAAGTTTTTGCGGATTCTGAAACTACGATGTTCATAGATGAGAAAAATCAAAAAACAAAAAAATCGCCGGAGGGATTTTCAAATAAATATCGGTCAAAGTTCACATTTTTAGGACTTTTTAGGTTTTCGCGATTTTGCTTGAAAACCGCAAGACCTATCGAAATGGGGTTAGAGAAAATGATGTAGGCGTGAACATTTTCTACAAGATTGACCTTTATATTGTTTTCGTAGGTATTACCATTTTTGGGATATAAAAACCAGGTAATTAATGCAATTTCCCAACTTAAACTTATATATCTCAAAAATGGTACAACCTATGAAAAAAGCCAATCTTATAGAGAATTTTTAAAGCTGTAAGATTTTCTCTAGTCATATTTCGATAAGACTTACCGTGAAAACCTAACAAAAAGCCTAAAATTGTAAACTGAGCTTCTTTATCTCAAAAATGGTACAGCCTGAGAACAAATCATAAACGTCAATCCTGTAGAGAATTTTCACAGCTACAAAATTTTCTTTAGCCCCATTTCGATAGGACTTGCGGCTTCTAAGTAAAATCGCGAAAACCAAAAAATGTCAACTTTGACCGTGATTTGAACTTCTATGTCTCAAAAATGGTAAAACCTACGAAAATACCATTGATGTCAAACTTGTAGAGAATTTTCACTGCTACAACATTTTCTTATACCCTCCACCATAGTATGGAGGGTGTATTAAGTTTATTTTTCTGTTTGTAACACATCGAACTAATCATTTGCGACCATATAAAGTATATATATTCTTGATCAGGATAAAATTCTAAGACGATCTAGCCACGTCCGTCTGTTGTAATAACTCTAGCGTTTGCAATAATTGAGCTAGAACGCTACATTTTTGCACCCGAGTGTCTTTTTCCATAGCCTGTTCAAGTTCGAAGATGGGTCCGTGGTCCGATACACACTTTTTGGTATAGCCCCCATATAACGGTACCTCCCGATTTTCGGTATTTTTTAGCTACTTTTTTTGATCAAACGGCCTGTAATATGACTGTTGAGGTTCCTAGTGGCCACAAAATATCTCCACCAACAATTGTCAAAATAGGTCCATGTTTTGGTATAGCCCCTATATAGCGGTACCTCCCGATTTTCGGTATTTTGAGGGTTTTAGCGAAAATGTTACACCGAACTGCCTGTAACTTGACAGTTGAGGTTCCT
This sequence comes from Musca autumnalis, assembly GCF_047663935.1. Classification (NCBI taxonomy): domain Eukaryota; kingdom Metazoa; phylum Arthropoda; class Insecta; order Diptera; family Muscidae; genus Musca; species Musca autumnalis. The sequence goes on from NW_027411755.1 coordinate 243,410,898, forward strand.
AGTGGTCACAAAATATCTCCACCAAAAACTGTCAACATAGGTGCATGTTTTGGTATAGCCCCCATATATCATTACCCCCCGATTTTCGGTATTTTGAGGATTTTAGCAAAAATTTTACACCGGACTGTCTGTAATATGACAGTTGAGGTTCCTAGTGGTCACAAAACTTCTCCACCAAAAACATAGGTCCACACTTTGATATAGCCCCATAAAAGGTTCCCAACCGATTGGATACATTTTTTATGCTTTTTTACCTTATTTAGGTATCAGTGGTCACAAAATATCTGCGCCTAAAATTGGGGACAGGAAAGGAAATAATTATTCGTTTTAGTTCAGAGTATTTTATGTGTTGGGTTTAAAAAATTCGGCCCGGCCGAACTTAGCGAATTTTTACTTGTTTAATCTCTTTTCGATAGGGCTTGCGGTTTCAAAGCAAAATCTTGAAAACCTAAGAAAGCCCTAAAAATGTGAACTTTGACCGCGATTTACATATTTGTTTTTTTGATTGTAGTTTCAGAAACCGCGGACACTTTCATTTAAATTTAGTTAAGGCGCACCGTGATATGTGTACGTTATGTTCTAAAATTTAGTATAATTTTAAATTGAGTAATCGGATGGAGATAGGTGACGTAGGGGATGAAAAATACAAAGGAACGGTCCTGACCGGCTTTAACATGAAACTAGGTTAAGAAGTTAAACTAACTTTGGACAAAATACAAGTGAGCAAAGGCTATAGTCGGGACGGGGCCGACCATGTGGTACCCTACACCACTACCCCAGTGCATAAGCTTTTCACTGGTAAACATTTCTTTTAGGGAATATAATCCGAATACCATCAAACATAATATGCCTCTTTCTCTCGGGACCCCCATAAGCAACCAAAATTTCGTGACCATCCGATCAAAATTGCGACCTGTAGCGTGATTGCAAAAAATGGAAGAATTTTATGCATTGTGATATCTCCCTTGTTTGGCCACCTTCGCCTTTACACCAATTTAAAGGTAATATTGTCTTCTTCTATTGACAGGATTTGCCGTTGGAAACCCCTACTAGAAGCCGATATATTCACAAAGAATAAAACTTTGAATTTGTCTCCACATGAGTTTTTCCCCATTCCGACCCCTAAATATTATCCGACTATCACTACAATCAATAGGCTTCTTCCTCTGTGGGGCCCGCATCTACCCCCAAAATCTAGTGACGATCCGATCAAAATTCCAACCGGTAGCGTGATTACAAAAAATGAAAAAAAATGGATATATTATTCACTTTTGCAATATCTCGGTTGTTTGCCCACTTACGCCAACATACTTTACATCAATATAAAGGAGATCTTTTCTTCTACCATTAGCGGGTTTTCTTTCTGGAATGCTCCTACCAGAAGCGGAGATATTTGCATAAGAAAAAAACTTTGACTTTTCTCTAGATAAGCTTTTTGCTTATGCCGACTCCTGAATATTATCCGACCATCACCAAACTTAATAGGCTTCTTCCTCTGTGGGACTCGCATCAACTCCCAAAAAATTCGTGACGATCCGATCAAAATTGCGACCTGTAGCGTGATTACAAGGAAATCGGAAAATGGGATGCATTACCGACTATTGCGATATCTCTGTTGTTTGACCACATACGACAGCCTACTGCACATCGTTGTAAAGGTGGTATTTTCTACTTTGCTTGTCAGGTTTTGCTTTTGATATACCTCTTAAAGAAACAGAGCTATTGGCTTTGAAATAAAACGTTGACCTTTTCTCCAAATAAGTTATTGCCCATTTCAACCCCTGAATATTATCCGACCATCATCAAAATCAATAGGCTTCTTTCTCTGTGGGACCCCCATTAACTCCCAAAATTTCGTGACGATCCGATCAAAATTGCAACCTGTAGCGCGATTTTGAAAATAATTGAAAAATGGGATGTATTACCGACTATTGTCATATCTCCGTTATTTGGCCACCTACGCCAACCCGCTTTGAATCATTGTAAAGGTGGGATATTCTTCTTTCATAGTCAGGCTTTGCTTTTGGAAGATCCAAAACCAAAGCTCTGATATTCGTCATTATAACTCAAATCGCAAAAATAAAAATATGGGTTGTATTAGCGGCTATTGCGATTTCTTCTTTGTTTGACCACCTACGACAACCTACTATACATCGCTAAAAAGATGATATTTTCTACTCTCATTAGCAGGTTTTGCTTTTGATATACCCATTATAGATGCGGAGATATTAGCTTTGAAATAAAACGTTGACTTTTTCCCCAAATAAGTTTTTTGCACATTCCGACCCCTAAATATTATCCGACCATCACCAAAATCAATAGGCTTCTTCCCCTCCGGGACCCCCATCAACATCCAAAATTTCGTGACGATCCGATCAAAATTGCGACCTGTAGCGTGATTACAAGGTTTAGATGGACAGACGGACGGACGGACGGACGGACTGACGGACGGACACACATAGCCAGATCGACTCAGCTCGTCGAGACATTCATTTTGGTATATATAAGTATGGGTCTACGATCATTATTTCGATGCGTTACAAACTTTTTGGCCAAAACCAACTTATAATACCCTCCCCACATAGTGGTGTAGGGTATAAAAACCCAGGATTTATCTTGGCCCCTCTTTCATCTCAAGTGGACACTGACCTTCCCGTAGTGGCACGTGGGGAGCTGCCTTTAACACCTCTTATAGGTAGAGAGCTAACATGTGCCGCGCGTTCACCCATAAGAACGTTAAAAACTTAGGTTTGGGCGTCGGGTTAGTAACCCTTCCATAGAAAAAGCAGCCTACTATGAAAAAGCAAAATAAAAGAAAAAACAATCCCCTCTAAAGAGACGACTCCCGCAAAGGACCATGATCTGCTCTTTATAGAGAAGTTTACGCGCAGTTTACAGAAAATACGATGAATTGTGAAAGGCGTCACAACAACACCTAAAGGTGACGCATGGTATTATAGCTGCCATGACATAAATCATGAGTTTGGTTGCGGATTTTTAGTTTGTTTGGAGATTAAAACATCTGATCTCCAGCTTCACTCCAGTGAACGAAAGGCTTGCTACAATACATACAGATAAAACCAAAATTCTTCAACATAGCTTTATATTCCCTCATGGTCCAATCGAAGTCAAGGACGAACAGACCAAAGATATATTCTACGAGCTTAGACGAGCCTGACATTAAAATTATTCTTGGCGATTTTAATGGCAAAATTGGAAAGGAGAAAATCTTTGGCCCAACAGTCGGAAAATTCAGTCTCCACAGTAAAACATCTGACAATGGAATGAGGCTTCGCAACGGCAAAAACATGGTAGTCGGCAGTACCAGATTTAACCATCTCGATATTCCTAAGGTTACGTTACATTGTTAAGCCGCAATCACAACAGATAGCCACAGTATATTCCACTCAACTGGCCCAATTGATTAATCGAAGCACTCCTCGTCCCGATAACATATCAACACAATGTCGAAGTATTGAACATCCACGCAAACAGCCTCAAAATCCATAGCTGGATACCAGAGACCTCCACCAAGGAACTCATGGAGTGTCGTACTGCTACCGAAGAGAAAAATGCAGCATATATGGCTACTCTACAACATAGATGAACAAGATGAGCACTCGCCTTTACGTTTTCGTGCGATTCACCATACAAATGCTCTTTTCGTGTTCATTGTTGCTCTACAATCAATAGTGTATCAGTAAGGTATCGGGAGAAAATGAGAGAGGAGAAACGACTTTACCGCAGGAAAAACAGAGAGATGGAAAGCAGGAGTGTGAAAAAAACGAGATGTACAGGAGCCAGAATGAATTCCGAAAATTCTACCAAAGATTGAAACATCAAACTGATGGCTTTCGCACAGGCACATCCACCTGTAGAGACCAACAAGGTAATTTTGTAACCGATACAGAGAGTGTGCTCAGGATATGGAAAGATCATTCTTCAAACTGTTGGTATCCAATATTAGCGAAGATACCGCATATCCAATTCCAGAAGATGGTATTGAATGTATGCCGCCCGGCCAAGATGAGGTAGAGACACCAATAAACCGGCTGAAGAATACTAAAGCCGCATTAGCCGAGCTGTACTAGGTCGGAGGCGACATGCTGATTAGGTGTATGAACTAGCTAGTTAGCACCATCCGGCAAAAAAAGCGTACCCAATGATTGGAACGTAAGCATTCTATGTCTCGACCACAAGAAAGGAGATAACAATGCATGCTCAAATTATAGGGACATAAGTTTGTTCTTTATTGCCCATAAGATAGCGCTGGGGATATTGTGTGAACGACTGAAGCCTATGGTCAACGCAATAATTGGGGCATATCAGTGCCGCTTTAGACCTGGCAAATCGATTATTGAACAGGTATTTACCTTGCGACAAATCCTTGGAAAACCCAAGAGATACAGATCGAAACTTACGCAATTTTTTGTCGATTACAAAGCAGCCTTCGACAGGCTCTTGTTCGGACGTATTTCAATCAATGTCTGAATTTGGCACTCTCGCAAAGCTCATTCGGCTATGTAAGATTACATTAACTGATACCTGGCTTCTCAGTTAAAATATAAAAGAACCTTGCTACTTAACAGTACAATAGGAATAGAGGTTTTAGACAAGAAAACAGTATTTCGTGTGATCTTATTTATCAATATCTTGCTAGAAACAGTCATACGATATGCAAATGTTGAAAGAAATGACACAATATACACAAATAGTCACATGTTACTAGCTTGACGATATTGACATCATGGGACGTTCTGTAAACAAACTAACTGATACCTTAAAGAAGGTCGAAAGAGAATCTGACAGTAAACGGCAACGGACCAAAAAAAAAAGACTTCGTGTACCTCGGCACCACCATAAACACAACAAACAACATCATTTGTGAAATAAGAAGGAGAATGGTATTGACCAATAGATGCTACTTTCGCTTAAGTTTTTTTGAATGTGAACAAAAAAAACACCTCTCTAATGCCTTGTTCAGACTAACGGTGTTTCGATCTCTATTCGTTGTTCGACCCCAAATTACGATATAATTACTTCATTTCCCATACAAATTTTTGAGAACGAACGACGATTTTTGTGCCTTGTTCAATTTAAATTACTCTCAGAACGACGATAAAATATGTCCCATCTCTAACAAATGAGAGAATTTATCGAAATAAATTAATTATGACAGGAAAAATACAAAATTTAAAAATTTATTAAAAACCCAAAAATTTTTAGAAAAACTGCAAAATATGAATGAAAAATAAACGGTTTAACAACTAATATACATTCAAATCATAGCAAATTTTGTCTTCTCGTTCATTGCATTTACATTTCTTGTCCATCGTTCCAAATTCGTGTACAAATTTAGAAACAAAAATCAAATGCCTGCCGGAAAGTCTGTATACCAAAAAGTTATTTTGGCAGGGGTCTCTCTCGTTAATTTTTAAAATAAAAAAAATTGAAAATATACTGAAAACACCATAATTGCGAGAAAAAATAGAAAACATGAATGAAACTAATATAATTTAATATTAAATAGATATCTGAAAGAAGGACAAACAAACTATGAAAATATGAATCATGTTGCTATGAATGATGTACCATGTCGTATGAACGGGTTAATTCGTGTACGTAATTATGAGAACGAACTACGTTATCCAAATGCTGGCATAAGGTAGTTTGGTTAATACTAATATATAATATAATACTAGTTTGGTTAATACTAATCAGCCGGATCTATTAAAATTCTGTGAGTGAATCTTCAGTAAAGTATACGAGCTATTAATCTGTGTAGACCATTTGTCTATAAAGTGCGCTGGTTATTTGGGGAAGCTGCGTAGATGCTTGGCCAATTTTTTTTATATTATTGTTGTTTATTTTTCAATTGTGTTCACAACACTTCGGCAGAGAATATAAACAGGTGTCCATGAAACTCTAGTAAAATTATGACCGCCACAATGCCTGTTTATCTTCAATGATTTTATAATTCTCATTAAAAAATTAAAGGGGATTTTTCTATGATTCCTTTGATATTTTTTTTTCGAAGAAAACAAATGGTTATTGTCATTGCTGAAAAACTAATAAAGTGTTTAATATGTGAAATAAACAAAAATAATTTAACAACAACACAAAACAAATATCGATATAAAATGAAGAATAAAATAAAATTTTGAAATAAATAATATTTATTCACCTCCCACCAGACCCCTAAGAGTGTAATTTTTAAAAATTGTTTTTCAACGACCATCAGACTTCGAAGCTAGGATTTTTAACAATTATTTTTGTTTTTAACGACCATCCCACCTCTAAGCGTGGATTTTTAAAAATATTTTATTAAACGACCGACAGACCTTTAAGCGTGGATTTTTAAAAATATTTTATTAAACGACCGACAGACCTTTAAGCGTGGATTTTTAAAAATATTTTATTAAACGACCGACAGACCTTTAAGCGTGGATTTTTAAAAATATTTTATTAAACGACCGACAGACCTTTAAGCGTGGATTTTTAAAAATATTTTATTAAACGACCGACAGACCTTTAAGCGTGGATTTTTAAAAATATTTTATTAAACGACCGACAGACCTTTAAGCGTGGATTTTTAAAAATATTTTATTAAACGACCGACAGACCTTTAAGCGTGGATTTTTAAAAATATTTTATTAAACGACCGACAGACCTTTAAGCGTGGATTTTTAAAAATATTTTATTAAACGACCGACAGACCTTTAAGCGTGGATTTTTAAAAATATTTTATTAAACGACCGACAGACCTTTAAGCGTGGATTTTTAAAAATATTTTATTAAACGACCGACAGACCTTTAAGCGTGGATTTTTAAAAATATTTTATTAAACGACCGACAGACCTTTAAGCGTGGATTTTTAAAAATATTTTATTAAACGACCGACAGACCTTTAAGCGTGGATTTTTGAAAATATTTTATTAAACGACCGACAGACCTTTAAGCGTGGATTTTTGAAAATATTTTATTAAACGACCGACAGACCTTTAAGCGTGGATTTTTGAAAATATTTTATTAAACGACCGACAGACCTTTAAGCGTGGATTTTTAAAAATATTTTATTAAACGACCGACAGACCTTTAAGCGTGGATTTTTAAAAATATTTTATTAAACGACCGACAGACCTTTAAGCGTGGATTTTTAAAAATATTTTATTAAACGACCGACAGACCTTTAAGCGTGGATTTTTAAAAATATTTTATTAAACGACCGACAGACCTTTAAGCGTGGATTTTTAAAAATATTTTATTAAACGACCGACAGACCTTTAAGCGTGGATTTTTAAAAATATTTTATTAAACGACCGACAGACCTTTAAGCGTGGATTTTTAAAAATATTTTATTAAACGACCGACAGACCTTTAAGCGTGGATTTTTAAAAATATTTTATTAAACGACCGACAGACCTTTAAGCGTGGATTTTTAAAAATATTTTATTAAACGACCGACAGACCTTTAAGCGTGGATTTTTAAAAATATTTTATTAAACGACCGACAGACCTTTAAGCGTGGATTTTTAAAAATATTTTATTAAACGACCGACAGACCTTTAAGCGTGGATTTTTAAAAATATTTTATTAAACGACCGACAGACCTTTAAGCGTGGATTTTTAAAAATATTTTATTAAACGACCGACAGACCTTTAAGCGTGGATTTTTAAAAATATTTTATTAAACGACCGACAGACCTTTAAGCGTGGATTTTTAAAAATATTTTATTAAAAGACCGACAGACCTTTAAGCGTGGATTTTTAAAAATATTTTATTAAACGACCGACAGACCTTTAAGCGTGGATTTTTAAAAATATTTTATTAAACGACCGACAGACCTTTAAGCGTGGATTTTTAAAAATATTTTATTAAACGACCGACAGACCTTTAAGCGTGGATTTTTGAAAATATTTTATTAAACGACCGACAGACCTTTAAGCGTGGATTTTTGAAAATATTTTATTAAACGACCGACAGACCTTTAAGCGTGGATTTTTAAAAATATTTTATTAAACGACCGACAGACCTTTAAGCGTGGATTTTTAAAAATATTTTATTAAACGACCGACAGACCTTTAAGCGTGGATTTTTAAAAATATTTTATTAAACGACCGACAGACCTTTAAGCGTGGATTTTTAAAAATATTTTATTAAACGACCGACAGACCTTTAAGCGTGGATTTTTAAAAATATTTTATTAAACGACCGACAGACCTTTAAGCGTGGATTTTTAAAAATATTTTATTAAACGACCGACAGACCTTTAAGCGTGGATTTTTAAAAATATTTTATTAAACGACCGACAGACCTTTAAGCGTGGATTTTTAAAAATATTTTATTAAACGACCGACAGACCTTTAAGCGTGGATTTTTAAAAATATTTTATTAAACGACCGACAGACCTTTAAGCGTGGATTTTTAAAAATATTTTATTAAACGACCGACAGACCTTTAAGCGTGGATTTTTAAAAATATTTTATTAAACGACCGACAGACCTTTAAGCGTGGATTTTTAAAAATATTTTATTAAACGACCGACAGACCTTTAAGCGTGGATTTTTAAAAATATTTTATTAAACGACCGACAGACCTTTAAGCGTGGATTTTTAAAAATATTTTATTAAACGACCGACAGACCTTTAAGCGTGGATTTTTAAAAATATTTTATTAAACGACCGACAGACCTTTAAGCGTGGATTTTTAAAAATATTTTATTAAACGACCGACAGACCTTTAAGCGTGGATTTTTAAAAATATTTTATTAAACGACCGACAGACCTTTAAGCGTGGATTTTTAAAAATATTTTATTAAACGACAGACAGACCTTTAAGCGTGGATTTTTAAAAATATTTTATTAAACGACCGACAGACCTTTAAGCGTGGATTTTTAAAAATATTTTATTAAACGACCGACAGACCTTTAAGCGTGGATTTTTAAAAATATTTTATTAAACGACAGACAGACCTTTAAGCGTGGATTTTTAAAAATATTTTATTAAACGACCGACAGACCTTTAAGCGTGGATTTTTAAAAATATTTTATTAAACGACCGACAGACCTTTAAGCGTGGATTTTTAAAAATATTTTATTAAACGACCGACAGACCTTTAAGCGTGGATTTTTAAAAATATTTTATTAAACGACCGACAGACCTTTAAGCGTGGATTTTTAAAAATATTTTATTAAACGACCGACAGACCTTTAAGCGTGGATTTTTAAAAATATTTTATTAAACGACCGACAGACCTTTAAGCGTGGATTTTTAAAAATATTTTATTAAACGACCGACAGACCTTTAAGCGTGGATTTTTAAAAATATTTTATTAAACGACCGACAGACCTTTAAGCGTGGATTTTTAAAAATATTTTATTAAACGACCGACAGACCTTTAAGCGTGGATTTTTAAAAATATTTTATTAAACGACCGACAGACCTTTAAGCGTGGATTTTTAAAAATATTTTATTAAACGACCGACAGACCTTTAAGCGTGGATTTTTAAAAATATTTTATTAAACGACAGACAGACCTTTAAGCGTGGATTTTTAAAAATATTTTATTAAACGACCGACAGACCTTTAAGCGTGGATTTTTAAAAATATTTTATTAAACGACCGACAGACCTTTAAGCGTGGATTTTTAAAAATATTTTATTAAACGACCGACAGACCTTTAAGCGTGGATTTTTAAAAATATTTTATTAAACGACAGACAGACCTTTAAGCGTGGATTTTTAAAAATATTTTATTAAACGACCGACAGACCTTTAAGCGTGGATTTTTAAAAATATTTTATTAAACGACCGACAGACCTTTAAGCGTGGATTTTTAAAAATATTTTATTAAACGACCGACAGACCTTTAAGCGTGGATTTTTAAAAATATTTTATTAAACGACCGACAGACCTTTAAGCGTGGATTTTTAAAAATATTTTATTAAACGACCGACAGACCTTTAAGCGTGGATTTTTAAAAATATTTTATTAAACGACCGACAGACCTTTAAGCGTGGATTTTTAAAAATATTTTATTAAACGACCGACAGACCTTTAAGCGTGGATTTTTAAAAATATTTTATTAAACGACCGACAGACCTTTAAGCGTGGATTTTTAAAAATATTTTATTAAACGACCGACAGACCTTTAAGCGTGGATTTTTAAAAATATTTTATTAAACGACCGACAGACCTTTAAGCGTGGATTTTTAAAAATATTTTATTAAACGACCGACAGACCTTTAAGCGTGGATTTTTAAAAATATTTTATTAAACGACCGACAGACCTTTAAGCGTGGATTTTTAAAAATATTTTATTAAACGACCGACAGACCTTTAAGCGTGGATTTTTAAAAATATTTTATTAAACGACCGACAGACCTTTAAGCGTGGATTTTTGAAAATATTTTATTAAACGACCGACAGACCTTTAAGCGTGGATTTTTGAAAATATTTTATTAAACGACCGACAGACCTTTAAGCGTGGATTTTTGAAAATATTTTATTAAACGACCGACAGACCTTTAAGCGTGGATTTTTAAAAATATTTTATTAAACGACCGACAGACCTTTAAGCGTGGATTTTTAAAAATATTTTATTAAACGACCGACAGACCTTTAAGCGTGGATTTTAAAAAATATTTTATTAAACGACCGACAGACCTTTAAGCGTGGATTTTTAAAAATATTTTATTAAACGACCGACAGACCTTTAAGCGTGGATTTTTAAAAATATTTTATTAAACGACCGACAGACCTTTAAGCGTGGATTTTTAAAAATATTTTATTAAACGACCGACAGACCTTTAAGCGTGGATTTTTAAAAATATTTTATTAAACGACCGACAGACCTTTAAGCGTGGATTTTTAAAAATATTTTATTAAACGACCGACAGACCTTTAAGCGTGGATTTTTGAAAATATTTTATTAAACGACCGACAGACCTTTAAGCGTGGATTTTTAAAAATATTTTATTAAACGACCGACAGACCTTTAAGCGTGGATTTTTAAAAATATTTTATTAAACGACCGACAGACCTTTAAGCGTGGATTTTTAAAAATATTTTATTAAACGACCGACAGACCTTTAAGCGTGGATTTTTAAAAATATTTTATTAAACGACCGACAGACCTTTAAGCGTGGATTTTTAAAAATATTTTATTAAACGACCGACAGACCTTTAAGCGTGGATTTTTAAAAATATTTTATTAAACGACCGACAGACCTTTAAGCGTGGATTTTTAAAAATATTTTATTAAACGACCGACAGACCTTTAAGCGTGGATTTTTAAAAATATTTTATTAAACGACCGACAGACCTTTAAGCGTGGATTTTTAAAAATATTTTATTAAACGACCGACAGACCTTTAAGCGTGGATTTTTAAAAATATTTTATTAAACGACCGACAGACCTTTAAGCGTGGATTTTTAAAAATATTTTATTAAACGACCGACAGACCTTTAAGCGTGGATTTTTAAAAATATTTTATTAAACGACCGACAGACCTTTAAGCGTGGATTTTTAAAAATATTTTATTAAACGACCGACAGACCTTTAAGCGTGGATTTTTAAAAATATTTTATTAAACGACCGACAGACCTTTAAGCGTGGATTTTTAAAAATATTTTATTAAACGACCGACAGACCTTTAAGCGTGGATTTTTAAAAATATTTTATTAAACGACCGACAGACCTTTAAGCGTGGATTTTTAAAAATATTTTATTAAACGACCGACAGACCTTTAAGCGTGGATTTTTAAAAATATTTTATTAAACGACCGACAGACCTTTAAGCGTGGATTTTTAAAAATATTTTATTAAACGACCGACAGACCTTTAAGCGTGGATTTTTAAAAATATTTTATTAAACGACCGACAGACCTTTAAGCGTGGATTTTTAAAAATATTTTATTAAACGACCGACAGACCTTTAAGCGTGGATTTTTAAAAATATTTTATTAAACGACCGACAGACCTTTAAGCGTGGATTTTTAAAAATATTTTATTAAACGACCGACAGACCTTTAAGCGTGGATTTTTGAAAATATTTTATTAAACGACCGACAGACCTTTAAGCGTGGATTTTTAAAAATATTTTATTAAACGACCGACAGACCTTTAAGCGTGGATTTTTAAAAATATTTTATTAAACGACCGACAGACCTTTAAGCGTGGATTTTTAAAAATATTTTATTAAACGACCGACAGACCTTTAAGCGTGGATTTTTAAAAATATTTTATTAAACGACCGACAGACCTTTAAGCGTGGATTTTTAAAAATATTTTATTAAACGACCGACAGACCTTTAAGCGTGGATTTTTAAAAATATTTTATTAAACGACCGACAGACCTTTAAGCGTGGATTTTTAAAAATATTTTATTAAACGACCGACAGACCTTTAAGCGTGGATTTTTAAAAATATTTTATTAAACGACCGACAGACCTTTAAGCGTGGATTTTTAAAAATATTTTATTAAACGACCGACAGACCTTTAAGCGTGGATTTTTAAAAATATTTTATTAAACGACCGACAGACCTTTAAGCGTGGATTTTTAAAAATATTTTATTAAACGACCGACAGACCTTTAAGCGTGGATTTTTAAAAATATTTTATTAAACGACCGACAGACCTTTAAGCGTGGATTTTTAAAAATATTTTATTAAACGACCGACAGACCTTTAAGCGTGGATTTTTAAAAATATTTTATTAAACGACCGACAGACCTTTAAGCGTGGATTTTTAAAAATATTTTATTAAACGACCGACAGACCTTTAAGCGTGGATTTTTAAAAATATTTTATTAAACGACCGACAGACCTTTAAGCGTGGATTTTTAAAAATATTTTATTAAACGACCGACAGACCTTTAAGCGTGGATTTTTAAAAATATTTTATTAAACGACCGACAGACCTTTAAGCGTGGATTTTTGAAAATATTTTATTAAACGACCGACAGACCTTTAAGCGTGGATTTTTAAAAATATTTTATTAAACGACCGACAGACCTTTAAGCGTGGATTTTTAAAAATATTTTATTAAACGACCGACAGACCTTTAAGCGTGGATTTTTAAAAATATTTTATTAAACGACCGACAGACCTTTAAGCGTGGATTTTTGAAAATATTTTATTAAACGACCGACAGACCTTTAAGCGTGGATTTTTAAAAATATTTTATTAAACGACCGACAGACCTTTAAGCGTGGATTTTTAAAAATATTTTATTAAACGACCGACAGACCTTTAAGCGTGGATTTTTAAAAATATTTTATTAAACGACCGACAGACCTTTAAGCGTGGATTTTTAAAAATATTTTATTAAACGACCGACAGACCTTTAAGCGTGGATTTTTAAAAATATTTTATTAAACGACCGACAGACCTTTAAGCGTGGATTTTTAAAAATATTTTATTAAACGACCGACAGACCTTTAAGCGTGGATTTTTAAAAATATTTTATTAAACGACCGACAGACCTTTAAGCGTGGATTTTTAAAAATATTTTATTAAACGACCGACAGACCTTTAAGCGTGGATTTTTAAAAATATTTTATTAAACGACCGACAGACCTTTAAGCGTGGATTTTTAAAAATATTTTATTAAACGACCGACAGACCTTTAAGCGTGGATTTTTAAAAATATTTTATTAAACGACCGACAGACCTTTAAGCGTGGATTTTTAAAAATATTTTATTAAACGACCGACAGACCTTTAAGCGTGGATTTTTAAAAATATTTTATTAAACGACCGACAGACCTTTAAGCGTGGATTTTTGAAAATATTTTATTAAACGACCGACAGACCTTTAAGCGTGGATTTTTAAAAATATTTTATTAAACGACCGACAGACCTTTAAGCGTGGATTTTTAAAAATATTTTATTAAACGACCGACAGACCTTTAAGCGTGGATTTTTAAAAATATTTTATTAAACGACCGACAGACCTTTAAGCGTGGATTTTTAAAAATATTTTATTAAACGACCGACAGACCTTTAAGCGTGGATTTTTAAAAATATTTTATTAAACGACCGACAGACCTTTAAGCGTGGATTTTTAAAAATATTTTATTAAACGACCGACAGACCTTTAAGCGTGGATTTTTAAAAATATTTTATTAAACGACCGACAGACCTTTAAGCGTGGATTTTTAAAAATATTTTATTAAACGACCGACAGACCTTTAAGCGTGGATTTTTAAAAATATTTTATTAAACGACCGACAGACCTTTAAGCGTGGATTTTTAAAAATATTTTATTAAACGACCGACAGACCTTTAAGCGTGGATTTTTAAAAATATTTTATTAAACGACCGACAGACCTTTAAGCGTGGATTTTTAAAAATATTTTATTAAACGACCGACAGACCTTTAAGCGTGGATTTTTAAAAATATTTTATTAAACGACCGACAGACCTTTAAGCGTGGATTTTTAAAAATATTTTATTAAACGACCGACAGACCTTTAAGCGTGGATTTTTAAAAATATTTTATTAAACGACCGACAGACCTTTAAGCGTGGATTTTTAAAAATATTTTATTAAACGACCGACAGACCTTTAAGCGTGGATTTTTAAAAATATTTTATTAAACGACCGACAGACCTTTAAGCGTGGATTTTTAAAAATATTTTATTAAACGACCGACAGACCTTTAAGCGTGGATTTTTAAAAATATTTTATTAAACGACCGACAGACCTTTAAGCGTGGATTTTTAAAAATATTTTATTAAACGACCGACAGACCTTTAAGCGTGGATTTTTAAAAATATTTTATTAAACGACCGACAGACCTTTAAGCGTGGATTTTTAAAAATATTTTATTAAACGACCGACAGACCTTTAAGCGTGGATTTTTAAAAATATTTTATTAAACGACCGACAGACCTTTAAGCGTGGATTTTTAAAAATATTTTATTAAACGACCGACAGACCTTTAAGCGTGGATTTTTAAAAATATTTTATTAAACGACCGACAGACCTTTAAGCGTGGATTTTTAAAAATATTTTATTAAACGACCATCAGACCTCTAAGAGTGGATTTTTAAAAATATTTTATTAAACGACCATCAGACCTCTAAGCGTGGATTTTTAAAAATATTTTATTAAACGACCATCAGACCTCTAAGCGTGGATTTTTAAAAATATTTTATTAAACGACCATCAGACCTTTAAGCGTGGATTTTTAAAAATATTTTATTAAACGACCATCAGACCTCTAAGCGTGGATTTTTAAAAATATTTTATTAAACGACCATCAGACCTCTAAGCGTGGATTTTTAAAAATATTTTATTAAACGACCATCAGACCTCTAAGCGTGTTATCCGCGTATTTCGTGACATGCCGAAAAATTTATCACAGAAAAATCGAATATCGTTCTAATTTTCGCCACAAACACATTCGAAATGTCAATATATCCGACGTCATTATAATAATTCATTATGAAACATTTAATTGCCCGCGTTAACGACCTCAAACACCAAGTAATTCGAATATTTTGGGTAACACCCATAACAAATGCAGTGTCATGTTTCTTCTGTCCGCACGTAGGTCATTTACTTCAGCCAAAGAACAGTGGTTTATAATTTTGTCCTTTTTTGTTGGGACTGCATTAAAGATCCCTTTTTTGTCGGTTATATGCCATTTTCTTTAACTTTCTCTGTCATTGACTTTGGGTCAATGTTAGCCAACGAATGAGAAGTCAATGGAACTGGCAGAGGCATGTTTATTTGCACAAAAATTGAACTTCCTGATAGCAGCAAAGGCAGTGACCTTTACTTTTTTACGCAAGAAAACAAATATTGACAATCCTTCATCTTTTTGGTAGCAGCAGCGCAGTAACAGCACCATAAAAACAGCTGGCAACTGCAAGTGGTGCTGGTGTAAATTGGATTGCCACTGTCATTTCTCACATGTACCCATCACATCACACACACATGTCGTTGTGACAATTTTGCCTTGATTTGTCACTGCAAATCTCTATGAAAACACGCCAATGAACTGAAATCAAAACAAACACATGGTCCGTGCGGACTATGTATTTGGTTTTAATTTTGTTGATTTTTGTTTGCTTCTCCTTTGTATTTGGTTTCTTTTTTTGAAGAATAACACAAAATGGGAATTAAATGTGAAATCACAACATTAACTCGTTGACAGATAACACCGAAATGTGACAAACCGCACAAAATTATCCAGACACGAAGACAGATATGCATTTGAGAACTGTTTATTTAAGAAGAAGAAGAAACAAAAAGAATGGAATATTTTCTTGGTCGAAAATTAATGCTGATTGATATAATGACCCGACAGGTGAGTGCTTTATGAGAGACATGAGGACAATTAAATCTATTGACGCACGACGGAAGAATTGTAAAGAAAACTTTGATAGTGTAAATGCATAATTATTGTAATAATTTGCAATAGTAGAAATTTCATATCTTGATGTGTTATATTTGAATTTCATCACATATGGCTTGTAACATTGTTTAAGGGAGAAACACATCTTCGTGATCATATAGGAGGGTTGACGTAGGAGGTGAAGGTTACCAAGCAACTGCCCTGAGCGGCTTTAACATGCAAAGCCCAAGACCTATCTTGGTTCATCTTTCATCTCAAGTGAACACTGACCTTCCCATGGTGTTACCTGGAGAGCTGCCTTTAACACCCGTTAAAGGTAGTGAGCTAATATGTGCCGAGCTTTCACCGATAAAAACTGTTAAAAAAACAACATACCGTGAAAAAACTAAGAAAAACAAACACCTCTAAAGTCTACGACACCCGCCAACTTGCTACAATTCGGGTAAAAGCAAACTTGTTATACCCTCAGCATACTTTACACATCCTAATATATCCACCAGATATAGATCAGTTTCAAATATGAACTACATTTGTCCACTCCTTCGGTTACTTTCCGCACAAAATTTCGGATAAGTTCACTTTAAGACTGCTCTCGAATCACTTTGATTTTTTGTTGAAGCAACTGGCATTCGCTGCCTCAATTACGACGTTGAACTTTTTTTTTCAGGGACAAGTTCAACTTCTTGAAAAAAAGCCCGAAAGGTGTAAAAATGGATGGCGCGCACGATAACTCTCGAACTCATCAACCGATTTGGTCCAAAATTTGGCCTACGCCAAATTTTGTCCAAACTTAGTTTCAGTTCGAAGATGGGCAATACCCATCATTTAAAAAAATACTAAAATGGTATGCACGATATCTTTTAAACGAGGCAAACAATTTGGTCCAAACTTTGGGGTCTGTTCGAAGATCCTTTGCAAATGTATACCGATGTCGGTCCATTACTTTAAGTACTTTGTCGACAAGTTCAAATGTCCAAAAAGGGATTCAAAGCCGACTGATACCTTTTTACTTGTTCAGTATCAGTTTTATTTCAGCTCATGCTCCCACTGATGACAGGGGCGAGAAGGCCACATTTATACTTTACGAGCGCTTAGAAGAAACATATGTACGTTGTCCTACCGATGACATTAAAATTATTCTGGGCGATTTTAATGTCTTTGGTCGAACAATCGGAAAATTCAGTCATTTTCAGAAACATCTGAAAATGGAATGATGTTTGGAACCAGAGCATTGTGATATTGTGTAAATGACTAACCCCCTATTTTTGCATAAAAAAATATTCTTTTCACACGAGTTGTCAAATTTTGTAGATTGATTTACTCGCCTTAAGGCAAATTTAAAGCGCTGATTTTTAAATGAGGAATTCTTAACTATATATGGAACGCGTCTATGAATAATTAGGTATGTATGTCATCTGGGAGCTGATGACTAAATTATTACGAATATAGACGAACGAACAAAAATTAGTTACAACAAGTACAAAAAGTATTAGTCGGCTTTGCCGTAAGGGGTATACCCTCAGCCTGTGTGAATTGAAACACCTTTTTCCCAAAAAAAAAAACTATGTGTTTAGGGGGTCTACAGAATTTTGAGCGTATGAACTTGCGACAATGATTTGGTTTAGGATAAAATCTCAAAAGTTTGGGGGGGGGGATGTACCTAAAGCAATGGTCCGACATAGTCCATTTTGGAAGTGTGTCTTATTTTGGGAATCATTCCTCTCGACAGGACGATTACATCAGGAAACATGGACTTGCCCACGAAAATCATCATATCGCTGTAAACAGGGCTACTAGGAGCACCTTTGGTAAAAGTAAAAAAATAAAAAGTTGCTCCTGGAAAAAATTGTAATGAGGGCAGTAATACAAATTGTTACAACAAAAATCAAAACAATTTGAGAGGAGATCTTAAACTGCACTTTTCCCAAATTTTTGTGTGAGAGGTACCTGGACCGATATAGTTCATATTCAAACTTGATCTATGCTTGGTAGAAATACTATGATGTGTGATCGGTAAGTCCCTTTGAGAGATCTTCTGTTATCCTTGACTCCCTGTGGAGCATAGCGCCCGAACGATCCTTGAATATTTAACTAGCAATAGGTAATGGAAAGCAATAATCGATTTTTCGATTTTAGATTTTGGTCTGAAACAAAAAATGCGGTTTTTCGGTCTGGCGATTATTTCAGTTGTATTAAAACTCGACTTTCGACTTTTTCAGAAAATCGATTATAATCGATTATTCGTCGATTTTCGAGTTTTCTTTTTAAATTGTAAAACCGCCGAAAGTGTAAAACCGCCAAGTCAGCAAGTTATGTCGACTTAAATATCTTTTTGTGGGGAAGTACCCGAGGGAGTGGACCGATATAGCCCATCTTCGAACTTAAACTAAGTTTGGACAAAATTAAATTACGAAAGTCAAATGTTGGACCAAATCGGTTAATCTGTTCGAGAATTATCTTGCGCTCTAACCAGACAGACTCCAAATTGTCTGAAACTGATTTCGTCCAAACATACTTGGCGTCTAAAACCATTATTTCGATGAGGCATATTTTGCTCGTATGAAAGTGTATATAACATCGTTGACATAAATGCTGAGGGTATAAAAACAGGGGGTCAATGAAAAAATTGGGCCACATCTCGTGAAACAAAAACAACTTAGAATGGCGTAAAGGCCGGGCCGAACTTTTTATACCCTCCACCACTTTCAAAATAACGAAAATCAAGAGCTACGCTTCTAGAGATATAGGAAGATGTGGACCTATACTGATAATTCTCTTCTGGAATATTTTATAACCACATGGAAGACTAAATAAAAAATTTCAGTGATTTCGGTGGGATATTGACGTCACAACCTCGGGAGGTAACGTTCTATAAGGGTTATATCGAAACGTATACCAATACCGACGAGTTTCAATCGAAAAGTTTTTTACCTCCAACGTAGACTAAATACCAAATTTCAGCCATTTCGATGGGTTGTTGGGGCCACAAACTTCAAAATACCGAAAATCGTGAGGTGCGTTTCTGTGGGGTCGAGATGAAGGCGTAAACCTGTGCGGACAATTTTTTTTTTTTTTTTGAAAGTTGTGTACCGCCAACAAATACTAAATTTCAGCCATTTCGGTGGAATATTGAGGCCATAACCTTCAAAATACCGAATATTGGCAGGTACCGTTCTATGGGGGCTGTATGAAGGTGTGGACCTGTACCGACAAATTTAGGGGGAAAGTTGAATACCCCCAACAAAGACTAAATACAAAATTTGCGTGGAATATTAAGGCCAAACCTTTAAAATACCGTTAATCGGGAGGTACTTTTCTATGGGGACTATATGAAGGCGTAGACCTGTACCGACAAATTTCTGGGGGAAAGTTTTATACCCAAAACGAAGACTCTAAATGCCAAGTTACAGTCTTAAAACACTTGAAATCGGGTGGTACCGACATATAGGTGGGAAGCTTCAGTATTATTGGGAACCCCAAATGCCAAATTATACCCTATTCGGGTCAAAAATGAAGATAAAATCCTTAAACACTTGAAATCGGGTGGTACCCCTATATGGGGGCTATACCAAAACCTGTACCTATTTCCATAATTTTTAGTAAGGAAATTTCTGTACCCATTGTCAAGTTACAACCAATTCGGGCTAAAAATTAAGATAAAATCCTCATAATACTTGAAAGCGGGTGGTACCGCTATATAGAGCCTATACCAAAACCTGGACCTATGTTCACAATTCTTGGTAGGGAAATGTCTGTATCATTGGGAATCTCAAATGCCAAATGACAGCGAATTCGGGCTAAAAATGAAAAAAGCCCGCAATATGGGGGCTATAGGAAAAAGTGGGCCCATATTCATGTATTGTCATCCAAATCTGAAAGGTGTGCAAAGATTCAGTTCGATTGGTCAACTACAACTGCGTTAAAAATGAGTTATCAGATTTGAACTAAATCGGGTGGTACCGCTATATGGGGGCTATTGAAAAAATTGACCTATGTTGGATTTGATTTCATATTCATGTATAGTCATCCAAATCTGAAAAGTGTGCAAAGTTTGAGTTAGATTGGTCAACTGCAATTGTGTTAAAAATGAGTTATCAGATTTGAACTAAACGGACACCAAAGCAAGTTAAATAAAACACTGTAAAAACAACAATGGGACTAATCCAGACTATTTTGAAAACAAAGGTGCAACAGCTATCCCAACAGAAACGCCACCAATGTTCTGATTTCAAAGAATATTATGGAATATTATCAAAAATGTTGTGGTGGTGGGAACTTGATCCCCTGATTTGGTTACCTCACGTTGTCAACTTTATGTGTATTTATACCCTACACCACTATGTGGGGAGGGTATTATAAGTTGGTTTTGCCCAAAAAGTTTGTAACGCATCGTAATAATGGTCGTAGACCCATACTTATATATACCAAAATGAATGTCTCGACGAGCTGAGTCGATCTGGCTATGTGTGTCCGTCCGTCAGTGCGTCCGTCCGTCCGTCCGTCCGTCCTTCTGTCCGTCTGTCCATCTAAACCTTGTAATCACGCTGCAGGTCGCAATTTTGATCGGATTGTCACGAAATTTTGGGTGTTGATGAGGATCCCGTAGGGGAAGAAGCCTATTGATTTTGGTGATGGTCGGATAATATTCAGGGGTCAGAATGAGCAAAAAATTTATTTGGAGAAAAAGTCAACATTTTATTCCAAAGCAAATATCGCAGAGTCTATAAGGGGTATACAAAAAGCAAAACCTGCTGATGAAAGTAGAAAGTATCACCTTTACATCGATGTAACGTAGGTTGTCGTAGGTGGTCAAGCAACGAAGATATCACATTAGTCGCTAATAGAACCCAACTTTTCATTTTTGTGATTTTAATAATAATGACGGATATCACACCTTTGGTTGGGGACCTTGTTAAAGCAAAGCCTGATTAAGAAAGTAGAAAATCGCATATTCAAAATTATGCAAAGTAAGTTGGCGTAGGTGGTCAAATAATAGAGATATCGCAATGTATCCCTTTTTTCCACTTTTTCTGCAATCACACTACAGGTCGGAATTTTGATCGGATCATCACGAAATTTTTTTTCACAGAGATAGAAGCCTATTGATGTTGGTGATGCCGATAGTAGTCAAATATAGAATTCAATATTAATTATTTTGGTTCAGTTCGCCTTAAGTAATTTGGTATAAAAGCCAGATAGGTGAAAACTTTCGTATCTCCCTAAAAGAAATGTTTTCGAGTGAAAAGATTATGCACAGAGGTAGTGGTGTAGGGTATCACATAGTCGGCCCCATACCGACTATAACTATTTGTGGTATTGTGAAATTATCCTTGCTTCTAGCAAGGATAACATAGCATAGTTGTTCCCAATACTCACAAATATAGGAATAAATATACTTCCGATTAACACAAATATGTTGTGTATATATTGTCATTAATATCCTTAAATAATTTTCATAAATTTGTTGATTTAACTAATATTTGAGCTATTCTCATTTGTTTTTATAAAGAAATATGAATGTGTCATAAATAATTTCACAAAATTGCAACATTTGTTTGTTTCTTTTCTTACGTTTTTACACAGAAGCCATGCTGAATTAAGTGCCTAAACAATATTACTTTGATAAGCTACTTAAAAAACTAAAATCTTTCCAAGTCCATATTTACAATGGCTTGCAATGTCTAATTGGATTCCAGTTATTATAGCTTATTCTACTACGGAACAATATTTGCAGTACAATATTTATGTACTTCTATTTAAATATTATTTTTGAAATAAAAATTCTTCATAACCTGTGCTTCCCAGGTGCCACTTATGTACATTACACCTTACACACTCTCCCTACCCTCCTTCACCTTGCATTCATAACCGTTTCAATTCTATGGAAGTCTTAATTCAAAATTGTATGTGTGTGTTTTCTTCACAGATGTTATGAGTTTCCGAAAATTCCCTAAGTACGGTCAGAATTTATTACATTTCAAATTTCCGTCTAGACAAATGATTGCAATGAGTTCTGGCGCTATTTGAGGGAATTTCTTTTTGTTTCTGTAAAATCCATGAGATTTGAATGGTATTGTTTTTAGGATTTATTTGATTTGTTTTTATTTAATTTTTTTGAAGAATGAAAGATTATAAAGTTCTTTCACATGCTTTAGTTTTTTTTCTTTTTTTGCTAAATCTGTCTTTAGCGCTAATATAACAATACGTCGTTTTTTTATGATTCCATTTCTCATTCATATTTAAACAACCTGTGTTTTATGATGAATTACAGTTTTGTTTAAACATTTGTTGCGTTTGTTTGCTTAAAAATCATAAAGAAAGAAAAACAAAACAAAAAAAAAAAAAAAAAACACCAGCAGGTAATTCAATAAAATTGTTGCAAAAGTTGAATGATCACCGCCATACACTCAAAGGAAAATGTTGGTTGTAAAAAAATGAAATCGAAGTAGAATAAGGGACAATAAATGTATCGTAGAGTAAAGTAAAACGTGAAAGAATATCACCTTGGTTTGATTGAAAAACAAATAATTTGGAATAAAATATTTAATTAAATTTAATTTTAATTATTTTAAAAATTGAAAGTAGAGGAAATATGCTCTAAATTTTATGGACAACCAACCGTATTTTATCAACCCCTAATATCATTAATAACACTTGCATTTTGCTCACATGCAATTTAATATAAAAGTCGTATGCCAGACTATGAAAATGTTCATCAAAATGTTGTTAGCTTATGGGTAAGAAGGGAGAAAGGGAGCTCCTTCACCTCCGCTCTCTCCTAAAAGCTAAAATATTTTCATGTGTTAATTTCAGTGTCTGGCACAAGAGTATATTTATTTTAAATCAAATGTCGTTCGGCTAAAGAATAAATATTAAAACCACAGACGCTTATGATATGAGGCGAACAGAATATAATAGCACGTGTCTTTAAAAAATTAGAAATAACACTATGCAACACTGAAAATGCAAACAACTTCTAGTATGCATTTTTTGAAAGTACATATTTAGACTACAAAAACCCTAGTAGGGTTTTGTCCTGTCAGATCCAGTTCGGATTTTATGGCCTCATCTGAACCAGGCTAAATCTACACTTTTTGCATTTATCAGACCTTTATCTCAGAAATGAATAGGAATTTGGCCTAGCTGTCTTTAGCGATATTGTAGCCCTAAAATAGTAGAACTTATCTTTTGAAAAAACCACATAAGAAAAACTCCATCTAGGGCATAAAAATCTATAAAATATAGAAAATTTTTCATAATTGCTGAAATTCTGGTCAGTATCGGCTAAACTATTGGGAGTTGAACCAAGTAACCTTTTGCAAAAATCTTCCAAATAAAGTTCTCAACAATTCTTTAGAACATTCTGAAACTCTAAAATGCTTACTTCATGTTGTTTCAGTGGTATTTTGCATCATATCTTTTACAACACGTATTTCAAACACAGTTCACACCAACAGTTTATTCTCGCATTTCGGATTTCACCACATTATTGATATTTTTATTAAATCGTCGTTGAAAAATGTACTGAAAACAACGGCGTAGAGGCATTTTACAACAATGACATGTTCTAAAGAGTTGTGTAGTACATTCCAGGGAATATTTTTCCAAAAGAAAATATTCAGAAAAAATTAACGGGTTGGGAGATACTGTGCGAAATGTATGAACATTGTGGAATTTTTGCATATATTTTGAAATTTGAGGCAATAAATGTAGTTTTTCGAGTTTATTATTTCTCCAAATATTTTATTCTTGTCCTTATCTACAAATTTGCTTCAGAGGAAGAAGATTCGCATTGGTTTCAGAGATATAGTCCCGAATTTCTTTGAAAACTCAATATTTAACCATGTTTAGATGGGGCCATAAAATCCGAGCTGGATCTGACACAACAAAACCCAACTAGGGTTCCTTGTCTTTGGGTCTGTACTTTCAAAAAATCCTCAGTTCGAATTGTTTGCACAAGATCACCTTAAAAATGTTGCACAGTGTAATTAACCGCTTGTGTTTAAATGTTAGCCTGAAAGTATGATTTGAAATCTTTAATATTGTCAAGTATATTATTATTCCTTCCACCATATATAATAATAATTAAATTTGTCATCCCGTTTGTAACACATGTAAATATTCGTCGGAGACCCTATATTGTTTATATATTATTGATCAGCATAAAATTCTATGTCGATTTGACCATGTCCGTCTGTCCGTCGGCCTGTCTGTCTGTTGAAATCAAGATACAGCTCGCAATTTTAAAGATAGAGACTCAAAATTTGGTACATAAGTTTTTATTACTTGCAGGAAGGGTTGGTATTGAAAATGGGATATATCGGTCCACGTTTTGACATAGAACGGTACCTCCCGATTTTCGGTATTTTTAAGGTTTTAGCTTCATTATCCTACCAAAATGGCTGAAATTTGGTGCGTAGTCTTCTTTCGGGGTATAAAACTTTCCCACAGAATTTTGTCGGTATCGGTTCACACCTTCATATAGCCCCCATAGAACGGTCACCCCCGGATTTCGGTATTTTTAAGGATTTAGCTTCATTATCCTACTAAAATAGCTGAAATTTGGTACGTAGTCTTCTTTAGGGGTATAAAACTTTCCCCCAGAATTTTGTCGGTATCGGTTCACACCTTCATATAGCCCCCATAGGACGGTACCTCCCGATTTTCGGTATTTTGAAGGTTTTAGCTTCATTATCCTACCAAAATGGCTGAAATTTGGTACGTAGTCTTCTGTAGGAGTATACAACTTTCCCCCAGAATTTTGTCGGTATCGGTCCACACCTTCATATAGCCCCCATAGAACGGTACCTCCCGATTTTCGATATGTTGAAGGTTTTAGCTTCATTATCACACCGAAATGGCTGAAATTTGGTACGTAGTCTTCTTTAGGGGTATACAACTTTCCCCCAGAACTTTGTCGGTATCGGTCCATGCCTTCATATAGCCCCCATAGAACGGTACCTCCCGATTTTCGGTATTTTGAACGTTGTGGCCTCAATATTCCACCGAAATGGCTGAAATTTGGTATTTAGACTTCGTTGGGGGTACTTCAAACTTCCCCCTTAAATTTGTCGGTATATGTCCACGCCTTCATATAGCACCCATGGAAAGGTACCTCCCGATTTTCCGTATTTTGAAGGTTGTGTCTTCAATATTCCACCAAAATGGCTGAAATTTGGTATTTAGTCTTCAATGTGATATAAAACTGTTCACCAGAAATTTGTCTGTACAGGTCCACGCTTTCATATTGCCCCATTTCCGACTAAAATTCGTCGGTATAGGTCCACGTTTCGATATAGCCCCCTTAGAACTGTACCTCCCGATTTTCGTAATTCTGAAGATTGTGACGTCAATATCCCACCGAAATGGCTGAAATTCGTTATTTAGTCTTCCAAGAGTTATAAAATATTCCAGAAGACTATTATCAGTATAGGTCCACGTCTTCCTATATCCCCATAGAAGCGTACTTCGGTATTTTTTAAATTTTAGCCATATTCTCTTACCGAAATATAGGACATTTGGTATTTAGTCTTCTTTGAGTCTAAAACCTTCCCGTCAGAAATTTGTCGGTATAGATCGACGTTTTGAAATAGCCCCCATAGAACGGTGCCTCACATTGTTTTACCGAAATTTAGTATTAAGTCTTCTTCATACACGGAAGGAAACTAATGTTTCCGTTTTACTTCAATAAAACTTGTGGTGGAGGGTAAAAAAAGTTCGGCCCGGCCGAACTTAACGCCGTTCTTACTTGTTTATACCCTCAGCCTTTAGTCTAAAGAGGGTATATACACTTTAATACGACCAAAAATGTGCCTCTCCGAAATAATGGTTTTAGACCCCAAGTATGTTTGTACGATATCCGTTTCAGATAATTTTGAGTCGATCTAGCAATGTCCGTCCGCCTGTCTGTCTGTCTGCCTGTCTGGCTGGTTTGTGCGCACGATAACTATCGAACGGATCAATCGATTCGGTTCAAATTTTGGGTATCGAAATATTTTGTCCAGATTTGATTTAAGTTCAAAAATGGGCCATATTGGTCCACTCCTTCAGGTACCTCCCCACAAAGTTTTGCTTAAGTGCTCTCGAATCGCTTTGATTTTTGTTGCAGCCACATGTATTCACTACTCCCTTTACGACCATATAATTTTTTTCAGGAGCAAGTCCATACTTCCTCAGATATCAGCACGAAAACTGCAAACAACCCATATAATACCATGTGTCGTAGTTGGAGCGTACGATAACTCTCGAACGGATCAACATATTTGGCTCAAATTTTGGGTCTTTCAATATTTTGTCCAAACTTAGTTTATGTTCGAATATAGACCATATCGGTCCACTCCTTCCGGTACCTTCCCCACAAAGGTTCAAAATTTTTCGCCAAGATTGTGGGCATGATAGTTCTAGGAGGGAGTAACCGAATTGAGCTGAACTTTGCTATTGGTAATATTACTTTCAGGCATAGATCGGGTTCTAATATGGGCTACATCGGTCCACTAATTTGGGTACCTCCCACACAAAATTTGGAAAAAGTATAGTTTAACAAGTCCTCTCTGATCTTATTAATTTGTGATGCAGCAGGTTGCACTTGCGGCCCCTGTTACGACGTTCTATTTTTTTTCGTGGCAAGTCCATACTTCCTGAGATAATGGCCCAAAAAGGTCCAGAAAGTCCTACCGGCACCACCTAAACTGGCTAATGTGTAAAATAACCCTTTAAAAGAGAAATCGATTTATGTAGCTCAAACTTTGTAAATTGAAAAGTAAATTTGTAATATATTTAAATTCAGAAAATGAAGTACAACATTTTTAATTATATAGTCTGTAAGGAAAATATCCATAGACTAATAAAGAAAAAAAATTATTTCTTACAGATTTGTATTAGATCCGAATATGTACTACATCGGATCACTCCTACGGTTACACCCTACCCAAAGTTTGAAAAAAATGCACTCGTCTTGGATCATTCTGAATTTTGTTGCAACATGTAGTTTTTTGCGGCCCTTTCCATCCTGGAAAATTTTCCCAACAGCTAAAAAACCTACAGAAGTAATGTGTTAACTTTTTTTCTTCGGGTACGTGGCTGAGGGTATATCTCTGTCGGCTCAGCTGACTCATACTTTCTTACTTGTTTTTTTTTTTTTTAATTTTGTCAAGTGTAAACAAATTTCCCTAATTTAACTATTATTTTTTCTCGAGTGTATAAAACATATGCTTATTTAAGAAGGGAGAAATGTATGGGTCTTCACTTTAGCCGTTCGTTTTCACATTTTCAACTGGCATTATTGGCACTCTGCTGCAGTACAATTTAACTTCATAAGCACTTTGTGGTCTTTTATCTGATAATTAATCTGGCTTTTTTATACTCCCGCAATTTTTCGGGGATTCTTCTTTTGTTGTTCTTGTTGTTTTTTTCGTTCACATGGCAATGAAACATGTAAAACATTTGGCGAATTTTGTTCGTGGGAATTTTATTGAATTTTGTTTTATTTATTTGTAGGCAGACAGATGTAATTTCTTATTGTTTTCCCCATTCAGCCCAAACCCAATTGGATTTTCAGTTAAATTTTTAAGAAGTGTGAAAATATACGGAAGTGTCTATTGTTTTTTATTATTCTTTTGTTTTCAACTGTGTTACAAATATGATGCATATTCATGTAATTTGAAATTTTTGGGAAAAGCTGCTGCTGCTGATGAACCTTCAGGAATTTTTAAAAATTTTCTGCAGAACAGAATTTATGTTGATATTTTGCTGCATTAAAATGTAAAAAATGCTGATATTTTTTGTTTTTGGGAAAAACCTCTTCAAAAAAACTCAAGTGCGTTTGTTTTTGGCAATACTTCAAGGCTGGCTGTCGGCAATGGAAAAATCCCAATTGC
The DNA here is from genome assembly GCF_047663935.1 of Musca autumnalis. Classification (NCBI taxonomy): domain Eukaryota; kingdom Metazoa; phylum Arthropoda; class Insecta; order Diptera; family Muscidae; genus Musca; species Musca autumnalis. The sequence goes on from NW_027411755.1 coordinate 243,439,140, forward strand.
AGAAATTAATATATCAATTTACAGCCTTTTGCTTAATGTTCAAACCAAAAGTTTTAAAATTGTAATACGGAATTTCATTTAACACTTTCTATTAAGAACGTTAATGTAATTTGGGATACTTACAGAATTAAAATTGCACATTGTATAAGGAATAAACATTTTGCCGAGAGCAATAATTAAACGTGTATACAGTGAAACGTCGCATTTTAGGCAATGCAATTTTTCATAAATGGCTCCAATTTCTTGCACAGCACTATGGGCCCAATGACAGGTTTCTGAGGTAAAAAGTGTATTTTTCAAGTCATATATTTGAATAAAATAGTAAGGGGATTATATTTTTGACACTTTGGGCCAATTTAAAAAAAATACTTTTCAACCTGACAATGCTTTATGATGGCATACCGGGCTGTCAAAGATAGTACATCATGCATTGTAAACTTTTAAAAAATTCAATCGCATGAAGAACAAAATTGTTTCTCCCCTCAATTAAACGCCGTTAACATAATGAACCTTTCCAAGGAACCAAGGATACCAAGGAACGGTCCTTACCGGCTTTAACATGGCAAAGCCCAGGATTTATCTGTTCATCTCAAGTGGACACTGACCTTCCCGTGGTGTCACCTGGGAACTGAATTTTAACACCCGTTAAAGTTAGTGAGCTAACATGTGCCGCGCGTTCACCCGTTAAAAACTTGGGTTTGAGCGTCGGGTTAGTAACCCTCCCCTAGAAAAAGCAGCCTACTATGAAAAAACGAAAGAAAAGAAAAACAAACCCCTCTAAAGTTGACGAACCCCGCAAACGTTTTAAGGACCATGATCTGCGAATCTGCACCTGGAATGTTCGCACTCTTTATAGAGAAGGTGCAGTCTTCGCATTGACAGACGTACTTGAAAAGTACAAGGCCGATATTACTGCCATACAGGAAATGCGATGGATTGGGAAAGGCGTCACAACAACACCTAAAGGTGACGCACTGTATTATAGCTGCCATGACGTAAAGCATGAGTTTGGTTGCGGATTCGTAGTTAGTCGGAGACTAAAACATCTGGTATCCAGCTTCACCCCAGTGAATGAAAGACTTGCTGCAATTCGAATAAAAGCTAAATTCTTCAACATCAGCTTTATTTGCGCTCATGCTCCCACTGAAGAAAAGGACGAACAGACCAAAGATATATTTTACGAGTGCTTAGAAGAAACATATGACCGTTGCCCTGCCCATGACATTAAAATCATTCTAGGCGATTTTAATGCCAAAATTGGAAAGGAGAATATCTTTGGCCCAACAGTCGGGAAATTCAGTCTCCACAGTGAAACATCTGACAATGGTATGAGGCTGATAGACTTTGCAGCTGCAAAAAACATGGTAGTTAGCAGTACCAGATTTAATCATCTCGATATTCATGAGGGCAGATCAAAGAACAAGTAATCAAATTGATCATGTTGTGATAGATGGAAGACATTCATCCAGCGTGTTGGATGTACGATCGTTCCGAGGCGCAAACATTGATTCGGACCACTATATTGTTGTAGCAAAGGTACGTACCCGTCTAAACGTTGCAAATAAAGCACGAACAGACACAACGCGGAAGTTGGACATCGATAGGCTGCAAACGCAACAGATAGCCACAGCATATTCCACTCAACTAGCTCAATTGCTTAATGAGAGCACTCCTTACCCCGATAACAAGGAGTGAAACATCAAACAGATGGCTTTGGTACAGTCACATCCTCCTGTAGAGACCAGCAAGGTAATCTGATAACAGACACAGATAGCGTGCTAAAGATATGGAAGGAACATTTCTCCAATCTGCTGGTATCCAATAGTAGCGAATACGATGATACCACAGATCCAATCCCAGAAGATGATATAGAATGTATACCACCCGGCCAAGATGAGGTAAAAACAGCAATCAACCGGCTGAAGAATATTAAAGCAGCAGGAGCCGATGGCTTACCAGCCGAGCTGTTCAAAACCGGAGGCGACGCGCTGATAAGATGTATTCATCAGCTAGTTAGCACCATCTGGCAGGAAAAACGAGTACCCGACGATTGGAACCTGAGCATCCTGTGTCCCGTCCCTAAGAAATGAGATAAGACTTTATGCTCCAACTATAGGGGCATAAGTCTTCTCCCTATCGCCTACAAGATAGTGTCAGGGATATTGTGCGAACGACCATGACTTTGGTCAACAAAATAATTGGACCATACCAATGCGGTATTAGACCTGGCAAGTCAACCATTGACCAGATATTTACCCTGCGGAAAATCTTGGAGAAGACCCAAGAGATGCAGATCGACACCTATCACCTTTTTGTCGATTATGAAGCAGCCTTCGACAGTCCGCTACGTTCAAAGGTATTCCAAGCAATGTCTGAATTTGGTATCCCCGCAAAGCTCATTCGGCTTTGTAAAATGACTCAAACTGACACAAGATCTTCAGTTAAAATAGGAAAGAACCTCTCCGAAGAGTTTTGTAGCAAAAGAGGTTTCAGGCAAGGATCTTTTCAACATCCTGCACTTTAAAAACAAAGCCACAACTCATCAAACAAAAATAACGCTTTACCAAACACGGATACTACCCGTGCTGATGTATGGTTCCGAAACCTGGGTACTTGCGCAAGCAGGTAAGGCAGTGCTTGACGTGTATGAGAGAAAAATTCTTCGAAAGATCTACGAACCAATCTGCGTTGACGGTGAATATCGACGTCGTATGAACCACGAGCTGTATCTGCTATACAACGACATCAATATAGTTAAACATGGCGGTGGACGCAGAATTGGCAGGCCAAAGAATAGATGGCGCAAACAAGTGGACGAGGAGATAACAAGGCACGGTATTCCAGAAAGCGAAGCACTAAACAGATAGAATTGGAGATCTTTTCTTAGTTCGGTCTATGGAACAAATGTTCTGTAATGGGCCAGCTAAGTAAGTAAGTAACCTGTAATTATAAAGTTTTCAAAAATCGGACGCCATCGCGGTATTCTATTTCTAAAACATCAATTAATGATAGAAGTCACAATCACTATTGTATTATATACCAATACCTCTAACAGTCTCTAAGATTTCGCATTTGGCTAAAACTGTTTGTGGGGGAGGTCCCCGCCCCCTCAATTCTTCGGTATAAAAACTACCTTATTATCTATTCTCAGACCTATCGAATCTACAAACAAAATTTTATCAAATTCGGTCCAGCCATTTCAGAAGAGTTCTACCTCGAACATCATGACAGGCCTGAAGAATTTTCTTTATACATATATATATTTATCTGTACCGATCAGAATCAAATTTTCTGGACATGATTCTAAATTGAACAGGATCTACAATATCAAATGTTAAAGCCATCGGATGAAAATTGTGACCTTTTGTGCGGCTTAAATATAAAATCGGATGAAACATATATGTATAGGAACGCTAGGGATGCCGATCCCGAAATCCTGAAAACCCGATATTTTAATTTTTGACGCTATTATTTTAAGTTACTTGTTTTTATTATGTAGATTTTCTATCAAAATTTAAATTTTTTAATTTAAAATTCTTTAATCATGGCAAGTCCCGACAAATCTCGCAGTCCCGAAATTGTCCCGAAATTGTCCCGAAAAATCCCGAAAACCCGGGTTTAGAAATTTGGAAATCCCGAATCCCGGGATTTTTGAAAACCTGCCCCGTTCGACATCCCTAATAAAAGCTATATCTGAACCGATTTCTACCAAATTTCGCAGCTGTATTTTTATGCTAATTATAAACATCGGAATTCCAGCTGATTCCAGTGACTTGTTGCCTCAAAAACCTGTCATTGGGCCCATAGTACACCGCCCTCACCTAAATATCCTTCTGACTCATGATGTGCACTATTTACTCGATCTTTATGCGAAGTCCAGTGCAACTAAATTGCACAAATATGGCATTTTCAGGGATCGGAACGGCGCACAGTGGTCGAAGTCACCGATCTAGTGGCGCGAAATTAATAACTTGCAAACGAATTTAGATATGTTTCTGAAATTTTGCACAAACGTAGTATGTGTCCGTGGGTAATAATGAACTAAATATGAGCAAAATCGGCTAATATTTTGGTATAGCCCCTATATAACGTTACCTCCCGATATTCGGTATTTTGAGGATTTAAGCAATCCTTTCCTTCCAAATAAGTTGCAATTTACTTATTTACTTAGCTGGCCCATTACCGTACATTTGTTCCATAGACCGAACTAAGAAAATATCTCCATTCCTCTCTGTTTTGCTTTTTAGAATACCGCGCCTTTTATTTCATGATCCACTTGAATGCTCCATCGAAGCTTAGGCCTGCCGATTCTGCGTGCACCGCCATGTGGAATGTATTCGCCTTTTTAGCGGGTTCATCATCGCTCATTCTTATAATATGGCCTAGCCAACGCAATCGCTGCATCTCGATACGTTTAACTATATTCAAGTCTTTGTATAGCTTGTATAGCTCGTGGTTCATACGACGTCGATATTCACCGTCAACGCAAATCGGCACGTAGATCTTTCGAAGAATTTTCCTCTCAAACTCACCAAGCACTGCCTTATCTGCTTGCGGGTAGTATCAGCGTTTTGTATAGTGTTATTTTTGTTTGACGAGATGTGGTGTTTTTAAATTGCTTACTTAAACGATAGTAGCATTTGTTGACCAATACAATTCTTCTTCTGATTTCACAACTGATGTTGTTTGTTGTGTTTATGGCAGTGCCGAGGTACACGAAGTCTTTAACGACCTCAAAATTATAGGTACCAACTTCCACAGTTGGTCCGAGCTCTATGGACGCTTTGCGCGTCGACACCATCAATTTGGTCTTTTCGCCGTTTACCGCCAGACCCACTTTCGCAGATTCTGCTTCGACCTTCCTAAAGGTATCAGTTACTTCCTTTACTGGTCGTCCCATGATGTCTATGTCATCAGCATAAGCAAGGAACATGTGGCTATTGGTGACATTTGCATCTCGTATTACCTTTTCCAGCAAACTTTTGAATAGGTCACACGAAAGGCTGTCTTCTTGCCTGAAACCTCTTTTAGTACAAAACTCTTCGGAGAGGTTCTTTCCTATTTCAACTGATGATCTTGTGTCAGTTAGATTCCTTTTACAAAGCCGAATGAGCTTTACGGGGATACCAAATTCAGACATGGCTTGGAATACCTTTGAACGTAGCGGGCTGTCGAAAGCTTCCTTATAATCTGCAAAAAAGTGGTATGTGTCGATCTGCATCTCTTGGGTCTTCTCCAGTATATTGCGCAGGGTAAATATGTGGTCAATGGTGAACTTGCCAGGTCTAAAGCCGCATTGGTATGGTCCAATTATTTCGTTGACCATAGGCTTTAGTCGTTCGCACAATATCCCTGACACTATCTTGTAGGCTATAGGGAGAAGACTTGTGTCCCTATAGTTGGAGCATAAAGTCGTATCTCCTTTCTTATGGACGGGACACAGGATGCTCAGGTTCCAATCGTCGGGTAAGGGTTTTTCCTGCCCGATGGAGTTAACTAGCTGATGCATACACCTTATCAGCGTGTCTCCTCCGGTTTTAAACAGCTCGGCTGGTAGGCCATCAGCTCCTGCTGCCTTATTATTCTTCAGCCGGTTTATTTCTGTCTTTACCACATCTTGGCCTGGTGGTATACATTCAATACATACCGTCTTCTGGGATTGGATCTGTGATATCTTCGTCGACTTCGCTGCTATTAGATACCAACATTTTGAAAAAATGCTCTTTCCATATCCTTAGCACACTATCTGTATCAGTTACCAGATTACCTTGCTGGTCTCTACAGGAGGATGTGCCAGTTCCAAAGCTATCAGTTTGATGTTTCACTCTTTGGTAGAATTTTCGGACTTCATTCTGTTTCCTGTAACACTCTTGCTTTTCTATCTCTCTCTCTTTTCCTGCGGAAAAGACGTTTCTCCTCTCTCCTTTTCTCCCGATACCTCTCTTGTGCGCTACGCTTTGCTACTGATTGTAAAGTAGCCCTATATTCCGCATTTTTCTCTTCGGTTGCAGCACGACACTCCTGGTCATATCATGGATTCCTTGGTGGAGGTCTCTAGTATCTAAGTACTGATTTTGAGGCTGTTTGCATGGAGTGGGCAATGTTTTGCCATTGTCCTGATATGTTATCGGGACGAGGAGTGCTTTGATTAAACAGTTGGGCAAGTTGAGTGGAATATGCTGTGACTATCTTTTGTAATTGCAGCTTACCGATCTCAAACTTCCGTGTTGCGTCTTATCGCAATTTGTTTGCTACCTTTAATCTGGTACGTACCTTTGCTGCAACAAGGTAGTGGTCCGAGTCTATGTTTGCACCTCGGAACGATCGTACATCCAACACGCTTGATGCATGTCTTCCATCTATCACAACGTGATCATTTTGATTTCTTGTTCTTTGATCTGGCGACAGCCAGGTGCCCTTATGAATATCGAGATGCTTAAATCTGGTACTGCTAACTACCATGTTTCTTGCAGCTGCAAAGTCTATCCGCCTCATACCATTGTCAGATGTTTCACTGCGTAGACTGAATTTCCCGACTGTTGGGCCAAAGATATTCTCCTTTCCAATTTTGGCATTAAAATCGCCTAGTATAATTTTAATGTCCTGTGCAGGGCAACGGTCATAAGTTTCTTCTAAGCGCTCTTTGGTCTGTTCGTCTTGTCTTCAGTGGAAACATGAGCGCAAATAAAGCTGATGTTGAAGAATTTTGCTTTTAATCGAATTGCAGCGAGTCTTTAATTCACAAATCTGCAACCAAACTCATGCTTTGTGTTATGACAGCATTAATACAGTGCGTCACCTTTAGACGTTGTTGTGACGCCTTTTCCCTTCCATCGTATTTCCTGTATGGCAGTAATGTCGGCCTTGTACTTTTCAAGTACATCTGCCAATGCGTAAACTGCACCTTCTCTATAAAGAGTGCGAACATTCCAGGTGCAGATTCGCAGATCATGGTCCTTAAAACGTTTGCGGGGTTCGTTCGTAAACTTTAAAGGGGTTAGTTTTTATTATCTTTCGTTTTTTCATAGTAGGCTGTTTTTCTAGAGGGTTACTAACCCGGCGCCCAAACCCAAGCTTTTAAAGTTCTTATGGGTGAACGCGCGGCACATGTTAGCTCACTACCTTTAACGGGTGTTAAAGGCAGTTCCCCAGGTGACACCACGGGGAGCTCAGTGTCCAGTTGAGATGAAAGATGGACCAAGATAAATCCTTGGCTTTGCCATGTTAAAGCCAGTCAGGACCGTTCATTGGTATCTTACATCCCATACGTCACCCAATTAAATTGCAAAAAATTGGCATTTTCAGGGATCGGAAGGGCATTAAAGTTGAGAACACAGTCAGCTTTTAGCTTAATTTCCCTGCTTAGCTTATTTCTTTACTAGACCACTTATTTCTTGGTATCACACATCGATGCGTTAAATTCATGGGCGCTATAAACATAATTATTTCAATATATCAAATAAAATTCAATATATCAAATTAGTACCGAACAAAAAAATTACAGACAAATTCTATTTTCAGCTTGAACATTTGTTTATATCAAATTGAATATCGAAACGAAATGTCAAAAATGAAGTCAGGCGAAGAATTCAAAGTTCAACAATTTTCAACTTTGTGGCCTTAAGCCTCGTTTCGTTGTGGCCTTTCGAGCGAGGCGGAAGAAATAAGCAACAAAAATCCATAGTGTTCTCGCCTTAAGAGCTTTGTGTGCAGTTGCTTTTGGGCGGTCACTGCGACCGTATTCACACACTAAGTAAGTTGCAGATTTCCTGTCGTTGTCCCTCACATGGACGACTTCAAAGCAAGTCAGTCCCGGCACCGACCACAAGGATCAGGAGCAAGCACCCACCGATAATCTGTTTCCAACTATACAAATGCAAACATATGTAGCGTGTATGTAGGGTGACAAAAAAATTATAAAATTCGATCCCATTTTTACAAATTGAACTGGTTAAGTTTTTCATCGATGGGACCATAATTTTTCCTGGAAACAAATATCGGTCGGTTGGCTCGGGACAACGTAAACCGGTCACCATAAAATTTCATATTTAATTATTCTCCGTTATTTTAGTTGGTGCCGGCAGGTGTTTTAAGAGTTCTTCGGTAATTTTCTCAGGAAGTATGGACTTGCCTGAAGCTGAGCATATTTATCTGTAGGCAGACAGACTTTTTGTAAAAAAAGATTATAAATTGGTTATGTGATGGCCGATGTAATGCGTATTAATTAACTTTATGCAAAAACCAGAGATGTTGAAATCGTTCAATAAACTCTTTTCCGGTGAATTTTTCAATAATAATTTCTATAAAAAAATACAAGACATCTACTACGAATTTTCCTAATTTTTCTTTGTAATTTTTCACTTTGCACAAAAATAACATGACACGTGTATGGAGAAATTTTATGCAAAAAAAAAAAAAAAAAAAAAAAAACATGAAATAACCAAATTTGGATGTTGTGCAAGCTTCATAATTCTGTGACAATGACAAATCCTAATTATGATGCCTCTGCTACTGCTGCGTTAATGATGTCAATGAACAGTTTGTTCAAGGCTTCTATGAACATCTGTTAGACACAAATTTGAAATTAGGGAATTTCTAGGAAATCTTCATATATAATTCTCAAATAAAATCTGACATGAGTAGTTGGTGGGATGTCCTACGGTCCATAGACTTTTCAATGAATCACGTTTGCATTCCACTTACCTTCAGATGCAGGGAAATTTTCCCCATTTCGTGAATGATTCAAAATAAGAGACAGAGATTCAAAAGAAATTTGTCGTGAAAATTCCATTTTGCAAATAATTTAAATATTTTAAAGGAATCGTTAAAGAAAAAATTCTTGGCAAAGAAAATTATATCTTTTTGGTGTATATAATTTATTGGCCAATTATATGTCGTGTGTAGTTTATAGATATGTATGAGATCATATGGGAATATGTATGCTAAATGCTTATCATTTCTTCGCGGTGACAAATACAAATTAGCCAATCAAGCATGAAAATTGATTTTTCTAATTTCATATTTTTCCTATGAAAATGTGGAACATTTTTTCACTGAGAAGGGAACGTAGATATATAAAATGGATCTTTAAATTAAATAAAAATAAAAAAACCAACAACAGACAAAAATGCGTGGAATTTTAAACAATATTTTTTCAATCAACAACAGACAAAAAAGCGTGGATTTTTTAACAATATTTTTCAACCAACAACAGACCAATAATGGCGAATTTTTAACAATATTTTTTCCCACCAACAACCGCCCAATAAGCGTGGATTTTTTAACATTATTTTTTCCAACCAACAACCGACCAATAAGCTTGGATTTTTAACAATATTTTTTCCAACCAACAACCGACCAATAAGCTTGGATTTTTAACAATATTTTTTCCAACCAACAACCGACCAATAAGCTTGGATTTTTAACAATATTTTTTCCAACCAACAACCGACCAATAATCTTGGATTTTTAACAATATTTTTTCCAACCAACAACCGACCAATAAGCGTGGATTTTTTAACAATATTTTTTCCAACCAACAACCGCCCAATAAGCGTGGATTTTTTAACAATATTTTTTCCAACCAACAACCGACCAATAAGCGAGGATTTTTTAACAATATTTTTTCCAACCAACAACCGACCACTAAGCGTGGATTTTTTAACAATATTTTTTCCAACCAACAACCGACCACTAAGCGTGGATTTTTTAACAATATTTTTTTCCAACCAACAACCGACCAATAAGCGTGGATTTTTTAACAATATTTTTTCCAACCAACAACCGACCAATAAGCGTGGATTTTTTAACAATATTTTTTCCAACCAACAACCGACCAATAAGCGTGGATTTTTTAACAATATTTTTTCCAACCAACACCCGACCAATAAGCGTGGATTTTTTAACAATATTTTTTCCAACCAACAACCGACCAATAAGCGTGGATTTTTTAACAATATTTTTTCAAACCAACAACCGACCACTAAGCGTGGATTTTTTAACAATATTTTTTCCAACCAACAACCGACCAATAAGCGTGGATTTTTTAACAATATTTTTTCCAACCAACAACCGACCACTAAGCGTGGATTTTTTAACAATATTTTTTCCAACCAACAACCGACCAATAAGCGTGGATTTTTTAACAATATTTTTTCCAACCAACAACCGACCACTAAGCGTGGATTTTTTAACAATATTTTTTCCAACCAACAACCGACCAATAAGCGTGGATTTTTTAACAATATTTTTTCCAACCAACAACCGACCACTAAGCGTGGATTTTTTAACAATATTTTTTCCAACCAACAACCGACCAATAAGCGTGGATTTTTTAACAATATTTTTTCCAACCAACAACCGCCCAATAATCGTGGATTTTTAACAATATTTTTTCCAACCAACAACCGCTCAATAATCGTGAATTTTCAACAATATTTTGCCAACCAACAACCGACCAATAATCGAAAATTTTTAACAATATTTTTCCCAACCAACAACCGCCCACTAAGCGTGGATTTTTAACAATATTTTTTCCAACCAACAACCGCCCAATAATCGTGAATTTTCAACAATATTTTGCCAACCAACAACCGACCAATAATCGTGAATTTTCAACAATATTTTGCCAACCAACAACCGACCAATAATCGAAAATTTTTAACAATATTTTTCCCAACCAACAACCGCCCACTAAGCGTGGATTTTTAACAATATTTTTTCCAACCAACAACCGCCCAATAATCGTGAATTTTCAACAATATTTTGCCAACCAACAACCGACCAATAATCGTGAATTTTCAACAATATTTTGCCAACCAACAACCGACCAATAATCGAAAATTTTTAACATTATTTTTTCCAACCAACAACCGACCAATAAGCGTGGATTTTTTAACAATATTTTTTCCAACCAACAACCGACCAATAAGCGTGGATTTTTTAACAATATTTTTTCCAACCAACAACCGACCAATAAGCGTGGATTTTTTAACAATATTTTTTCCAACCAACAACCGACCAATAAGCGTGGATTTTTTAACAATATTTTTTCCAACCAACAACCGACCAATAAGCGTGGATTTTTTAACAATATTTTTTCCAACCAACAACCGACCAATAAGCGTGGATTTTTTAACAATATTTTTTCCAACAAACAACCGACCAATAAGCGTGGATTTTTTAACAATATTTTTTCCAACCAACAACCGACCAATAAGCGTGGATTTTTTAACAATATTTTTCCAACCAACAACCGACCAATAAGCGTGGATTTTTTAACAATATTTTTTCCAACCAACAACCGACCAATAAGCGTGGATTTTTTAACAATATTTTTTCCAACCAACAACCGACCAATAAGCGTGGATTTTTTAACAATATTTTTTCCAACCAACAACCGACCAATAAGCGTGGATTTTTTAACAATATTTTTTCCAACCAACAACCGACCAATAAGCGTGGATTTTTTAACAATATTTTTTCCAACCAACAACCGACCAATAAGCGTGGATTTTTTAACAATATTTTTTCCAACCAACAACCGACCAATAAGCGTGGATTTTTTAACAATATTTTTTCCAACCAACAACCGACCAATAAGCGTGGATTTTTTAACAATATTTTTTCCAACCAACAACCGACCAATAAGCGTGGATTTTTTAACAATATTTTTTCCAACCAACAACCGACCAATAAGCGTGGATTTTTTAACAATATTTTTTCCAACCAACAACCGACCAATAAGCGTGGATTTTTTAACAATATTTTTTCCAACCAACAACCGACCAATAAGCGTGGATTTTTTAACAATATTTTTTCCAACCAACAACCGACCAATAAGCGTGGATTTTTTAACAATATTTTTTCCAACCAACAACCGACCAATAAGCGTGGATTTTTTAAAAATATTTTTTCCAACCAACAACCGACCAATAAGCGTGGATTTTTTAACAATATTTTTTCCAACCAACAACCGACCAATAAGCGTGGATTTTTTAACAATATTTTTTCCAACCAACAACCGACCAATAAGCGTGGATTTTTTAACAATATTTTTTCCAACCAACAACCGACCAATAAGCGTGGATATTTTAACAATATTTTTTCCAACCAACAACCGACCAATAAGCGTGGATTTTTTAAAAATATTTTTTCCAACCAACAACCGACCAATAAGCGTGGATTTTTTAACAATATTTTTTCCAACCAACAACCGACCAATAAGCGTGGATTTTTTAAAAATATTTTTTCCAACCAACAACCGACCAATAAGCGTGGATTTTTTAACAATATTTTTTCCAACCAACAACCGACCAATAAGCGTGGATTTTTTAACAATATTTTTTCCAACCAACAACCGACCAATAAGCGTGGATTTTTTAACAATATTTTTTCCAACCAACAACCGACCAATAAGCGTGGATTTTTTAACAATATTTTTTCCAACCAACAACCGACCAATAAGCGTGGATTTTTTAACAATATTTTTTCCAACCAACAACCGACCAATAAGCGTGGATTTTTTAACAATATTTTTTCCAACCAACAACCGACCAATAAGCGTGGATTTTTTAACAATATTTTTTCCAACCAACAACCGACCAATAAGCGTGGATTTTTTAACAATATTTTTTCCAACCAACAACCGACCAATAAGCGTGGATTTTTTAACAATATTTTTTCCAACCAACAACCGACCAATAAGCGTGGATTTTTTAACAATATTTTTTCCAACCAACAACCGACCAATAAGCGTGGATTTTTTAACAATATTTTTTCCAACCAACAACCGACCAATAAGCGTGGATTTTTTAACAATATTTTTTCCAACCAACAACCGACCAATAAGCGTGGATTTTTTAACAATATTTTTTCCAACCAACAACCGACCAATAAGCGTGGATTTTTTAACAATATTTTTTCCAACCAACAACCGACCAATAAGCGTGGATTTTTTAACAATATTTTTTCCAACCAACAACCGACCAATAAGCGTGGATTTTTTAACAATATTTTTTCCAACCAACAACCGACCAATAAGCGTGGATTTTTTAACAATATTTTTTCCAACCAACAACCGACCAATAAGCGTGGATTTTTTAACAATATTTTTTCCAACCAACAACCGACCAATAAGCGTGGATTTTTTAACAATATTTTTTCCAACCAACAACCGACCAATAAGCGTGGATTTTTTAACAATATTTTTTCCAACCAACAACCGACCAATAAGCGTGGATTTTTTAACAATATTTTTTCCAACCAACAACCGACCAATAAGCGTGGATTTTTTAACAATATTTTTTCCAACCAACAACCGACCAATAAGCGTGGATTTTTTAACAATATTTTTTCCAACCAACAACCGACCAATAAGCGTGGATTTTTTAACAATATTTTTTCCAACCAACAACCGACCAATAAGCGTGGATTTTTTAACAATATTTTTTCCAACCAACAACCGACCAATAAGCGTGGATTTTTTAACAATATTTTTTCCAACCAACAACCGACCAATAAGCGTGGATTTTTTAACAATATTTTTTCCAACCAACAACCGACCAATAAGCGTGGATTTTTTAACAATATTTTTTCCAACCAACAACCGACCAATAAGCGTGGATTTTTTAACAATATTTTTTCCAACCAACAACCGACCAATAAGCGTGGATTTTTTAACAATATTTTTTCCAACCAACAACCGACCAATAAGCGTGGATTTTTTAACAATATTTTTTCCAACCAACAACCGACCAATAAGCGTGGATTTTTTAACAATATTTTTTCCAACCAACAACCGACCAATAAGCGTGGATTTTTTAACAATATTTTTTCCAACCAACAACCGACCAATAAGCGTGGATTTTTTAACAATATTTTTTCCAACCAACAACCGACCAATAAGCGTGGATTTTTTAACAATATTTTTTCCAACCAACAACCGACCAATAAGCGTGGATTTTTTAACAATATTTTTTCCAACCAACAACCGACCAATAAGCGTGGATTTTTTAACAATATTTTTTCCAACCAACAACCGACCAATAAGCGTGGATTTTTTAACAATATTTTTTCCAACCAACAACCGACCAATAAGCGTGGATTTTTTAACAATATTTTTTCCAACCAACAACCGACCAATAAGCGTGGATTTTTTAACAATATTTTTTCCAACCAACAACCGACCAATAAGCGTGGATTTTTTAACAATATTTTTTCCAACCAACAACCGACCAATAAGCGTGGATTTTTTAACAATATTTTTTCCAACCAACAACCGACCAATAAGCGTGGATTTTTTAACAATATTTTTTCCAACCAACAACCGACCAATAAGCGTGGATTTTTTAACAATATTTTTTCCAACAAACAACCGACCAATAAGCGTGGATTTTTTAAAAATATTTTTTCCAACCAACAACCGACCAATAAGCGTGGATTTTTTAACAATATTTTTTCCAACCAACAACCGACCAATAATCGTCGATTTTTTAACAATATTTTTTCCAACCAACAACCGACCAATAAGCGTGGATTTTTTAACAATATTTTTTCCAACCAACAACCGACCAATAAGCGTGGATTTTTTAACAATATTTTTTCCAACCAACAACCGACCAATAAGCGTGGATTTTTTAACAATATTTTTTCCAACCAACAACCGACCAATAAGCGTGGATTTTTTAACAATATTTTTTCCAACCAACAACCGACCAATAAGCGTGGATTTTTTAACAATATTTTTTCCAACCAACAACCGACCAATAAGCGTGGATTTTTTAACAATATTTTTTCCAACCAACAACCGACCAATAAGCGTGGATTTTTTAACAATATTTTTTCCAACCAACAACCGACCAATAAGCGTGGATTTTTTAACAATATTTTTTCCAACCAACAACCGACCAATAAGCGTGGATTTTTTAACAATATTTTTTCCAACCAACAACCGACCAATAAGCGTGGATTTTTTAACAATATTTTTTCCAACCAACAACCGACCAATAAGCGTGGATTTTTTAACAATATTTTTTCCAACCAACAACCGACCAATAAGCGTGGATTTTTTAACAATATTTTTTCCAACCAACAACCGACCAATAAGCGTGGATTTTTTAACAATATTTTTTCCAACCAACAACCGACCAATAAGCGTGGATTTTTTAACAATATTTTTTCCAACCAACAACCGACCAATAAGCGTGGATTTTTTAACAATATTTTTTCCAACCAACAACCGACCAATAAGCGTGGATTTTTTAACAATATTTTTTCCAACCAACAACCGACCAATAAGCGTGGATTTTTTAACAATATTTTTTCCAACCAACAACCGACCAATAAGCGTGGATTTTTTAACAATATTTTTTCCAACCAACAACCGACCAATAAGCGTGGATTTTTTAACAATATTTTTTCCAACCAACAACCGACCAATAAGCGTGGATTTTTTAACAATATTTTTTCCAACCAACAACCGACCAATAAGCGTGGATTTTTTAACAATATTTTTTCCAACCAACAACCGACCAATAAGCGTGGATTTTTTAACAATATTTTTTCCAACCAACAACCGACCAATAAGCGTGGATTTTTTAACAATATTTTTTCCAACCAACAACCGACCAATAAGCGTGGATTTTTTAACAATATTTTTTCCAACCAACAACCGACCAATAAGCGTGGATTTTTTAACAATATTTTTTCCAACCAACAACCGACCAATAAGCGTGGATTTTTTAACAATATTTTTTCCAACCAACAACCGACCAATAAGCGTGGATTTTTTAACAATATTTTTTCCAACCAACAACCGACCAATAAGCGTGGATTTTTTAACAATATTTTTTCCAACCAACAACCGACCAATAATCGTGGATTTTTTAACAATATTTTTTCCAACCAACAACCGACCAATAAGCGTGGATTTTTTAACAATATTTTTTCCAACCAACAACCGACCAATAATCGTCGATTTTTTAACAATATTTTTTCCAACCAACAACCGACCAATAAGCGTGGATTTTTTAACAATATTTTTTCCAACCAACAACCGACCAATAAGCGTGGATTTTTTAACAATATTTTTTCCAACCAACAACCGACCAATAAGCCTGGATTTTTTAACAATATTTTTTCCAACCAACAACCGACCAATAAGCGTGGATTTTTTAACAATATTTTTTCCAACCAACAACCGACCAATAAGCGTGGATTTTTTAACAATATTTTTTCCAACCAACAACCGACCAATAAGCGTGGATTTTTTAACAATATTTTTTCCAACCAACAACCGACCAATAAGCGTGGATTTTTTAACAATATTTTTTCCAACCAACAACCGACCAATAAGCGTGGATTTTTTAACAATATTTTTTCCAACCAACAACCGACCAATAAGCGTGGATTTTTTAACAATATTTTTTCCAACCAACAACCGACCAATAAGCGTGGATTTTTTAACAATATTTTTTCCAACCAACAACCGACCAATAAGCGTGGATTTTTTAACAATATTTTTTCCAACCAACAACCGACCAATAAGCGTGGATTTTTTAACAATATTTTTTCCAACCAACAACCGACCAATAAGCGTGGATTTTTTAACAATATTTTTTCCAACCAACAACCGACCAATAAGCGTGGATTTTTTAACAATATTTTTTCCAACCAACAACCGACCAATAAGCGTGGATTTTTTAACAATATTTTTTCCAACCAACAACCGACCAATAAGCGTGGATTTTTTAACAATATTTTTTCCAACCAACAACCGACCAATAAGCGTGGAGTTTTAACAATATTTTTTTTTTCAACCAACAACCGACCAATAATCGTGGAGTTTTAACAATATTTTTTTCAACCAACAACCGACCAATAATCGTGGATTTTTAACAATCTTTTTTCCAACAAACAAAAGACCAATAATCGTGGATTCTTAACAATATTTTTTCCAACCAACAACCGACCAATAATCGTGGATTTTAACAATATTTTTTCCAACCAACAACCGCCCAATAAGCGTGGATTTTTAACAATATTTTTTCCAACCAACAACCGACCAATAAGCGTGGATTTTTTAACAATATTTTTTCCAACCAACAACCGACCAATAAGCGTGGATTTTTTAACAATATTTTTTCCAACCAACAACCGACCAATAAGCGTGGATTTTTTAACAATATTTTTTCCAACCAACAACCGACCAATAAGCGTGGATTTTTTAACAATATTTTTTTCCAACCAACAACCGACCAACAAGAGTGGATTTTTAACAATATTTTTTCAAACCAACAACCGACCAATAAGCGTGGATTTTTTAACAATATTTTTTCCAACCAACAACCGACCAATAAGCGTGGATTTTTTAACAATATTTTTTCCAACCAACAACCGACCAATAAGCGTGGATTTTAACAATATTTTTTCCAACCAACAACCGACCAATAAGCGTGGATTTTAACAATATTTTTTCCAACCAACAACCGACCAATAAGCGTGGATTTTTTAACAATATTTTTTCCAACCAACAACCGACCAATAAGCGTGGATTTTAAACAATATTTTTTCCAACCAACAACCGACCAATAAGCGTGGATTTTAAACAATATTTTTTCCAACCAACAACCGACCAATAAGCGTGGATTTTTAACAATATTTTTTCCAACCAACAACCGACCAATAATCTTGGATTTTTAACAATATTTTTTCAACCAACAATAAACCAGAAAGCGTGGATTTTGAACAATACTTTTTCCCACCAACAACCTACCAAAAATCGTGCAATTTTAACAATATTTTTTCCAACCAACAACCGACCAATAAGCGTGGATTTTTAACAATATTTTTTCCAACCAACAACCGACCAATAAGCGTGGATTTTTAACAATATTTTTTCCAACCAACAACCGACCAATAGGCGTGGATTTTTAACAATATTTTTTTCCAACCAACAACCGACCAATAAGCGTGGATTTTAACTATATTTTTTCCAACCAACAACCGACCAATAAGCGTGGATTTTTTAACAATATTTTTTCCAACCAACAACCGACCAATAAGCGTGGATTTTAAACAATATTTTTTCCAACCAACAACCGACCAATAAGCGTGGATTTTTAACAATATTTTTTCCAACCAACAACCGACCAATAATCTTGGATTTTTAACAATATTTTTTCAACCAACAATAAACCAGAAAACGTGGATTTTGAACAATACTTTTTCCCACCAACAACCTACCAAAAATCGTGCAATTTTAACAATATTTTTTCCATCCAGCAATCGACCAAAAAAGTGGATTTTTAACAATATTTTTTCCAACCAACAACCGACCAATAAGCGTGGATTTTTAACAATATTTTTTCCAACCAACAACCGACCAATAGGCGTGGATTTTTAACAATATTTTTTTCCAACCAACAACCGACCAATAAGCGTGGATTTTTAACAATATTTTTTCCAACCAACAACCGACCAATAAGCGTGGATTTTTTAACAATACTTTTTCCCACCAACAACCTACCAAAAATCGTGCAATTTTAACAATATTTTTTCCATCCAACAACCGGCCAATAAGCGTGGATTTTTAACAATATTTTTTCCATCCAACAACCGACCAATAAGCGTGGATTTTTTAACAATATTTTTTTCCAACCAACAACCGACCAATAAGCGTGGATTTTTTAACAATATTTTTTCCAACCAACAACCGACCAATAAGCGTGGATTTTTTAACAATATTTTTTCCAACCAACAACCGACCAATAAGCGTGGATTTTTTAACAATATTTTTTCCAACCAACAACCGACCAATAAGCGTGGATTTTTTAACAATATTTTTTCCAACCAACAACCGACCAATAAGCGTGGATTTTTTAACAATATTTTTTCCAACCAACAACCGACCAATAAGCGTGGATTTTTTAACAATATTTTTTCCAACCAACAACCGACCAATAAGCGTGGATTTTTTAACAATATTTTTTCCAACCAACAACCGACCAATAAGCGTGGATTTTTTAACAATATTTTTTCCAACCAACAACCGCCCAAAAAATTTGGATTTTCACAATATTTTTTCTACCAACAACCGACCAAAAATGTGGATTTTCACAATATTTTTTCTACCAACAACCGACCAAAAATGTGGATTTTCACAATATTTTTGCTACCAACAACCGACCAAAAAATTTTTTTTTCTACCAACAACCGACCAAAAACTGTGGATTTTCACAATATTTTTTCTACCAACAACAGACCAAAAAATGTGGATTTTCACAATATTTTTTCTACCAACAACCGACAAAAAAACGTGGATTTTTAACAATATTTGTTTGACCAACAATTCACCAAAAAACATGGATTTTTAACAATATTTTTTTCTATCAAAATTGACCAAAAAACATGGATTTTTTAACAATATTTTTTCTACCAACAACGACCAAAAAACGTGGATTTTTAACAATATTTTTTCCAACCAATAATCGTAGATTTTTAACAATATTTTTCTGCATATGGATTTTCCTGCTATTGATTCAATTTTCCCCAAAAAACATTTCCATGCAATATGTTGTTCATTCACCTTACCTTTCCCCCAAGATCGAATCCAAACCTAACTAATCTAATAACCATTCAAATTGATATTTCATATTTATTATTGGCTGTATTGAGTAAAATATAAAAATAGTTTGTGCTGAGCCAAAACGAATTTTGCACAAAATTTGTTTAATTGTAAATTACAAATAAAGGTCAAATTTCAAAATTAGCAATTTGGCATATTTGACTTGGTGGCTAACATTGAAATTTTTCTATGGCAAACATTTCAATTGCAATTTATGAAAGTTTTTATAAAAGTCCAAAATGATTCAACAGGTACTCTCGCCGCAAACGGCAACGCCAAAACGCCACAACAACTCGGACAATATTTTATTTGAAAAAAATTTGTTTTTGTTTACTACAGACACTAGGTCGAGGATTGTGCGTGTGATTAAACATAGCTGAACGAACACAAAGAAAGACGGAGCAGGAGGTGGCAGAGCAGCTGGGTTATTCCTTATTGCACGAACATGTTGCTTTCATGTGATATTGAATATTGTACGAAATACCAGCATGAATGTGTGCATGTGAATTTTTATGAATGAGCTATTTTCCTCCTCGTGTTTTCCAAGAAATTTCAAAATGTGTGTTTTGCAAATTGTGAGCGAGAGAAATTATTGATGCTTTCCTTTTAATTTTGGCAAAGAAGCATGGGTCCATAGTGTGCCATAGAACACTTCACAATGTGTGTGTGTGTTTTGTTTATTTTATTATTTTTCTTCAAAACAACAGCTGTGTGGTATCAAGCTAACAACCAACACTATTCTCTTGGACGCAACACCGCAAATGTAGTTCACCAACACATTTGAAGCTATCAGCTGTTTTTGAGTGATTTTCTTTCTCCCGGCTCATAGGATTTTCTATTTACCTTTTCAGAAGTGACTCTTACCAAAATAAACACTTCTAGCATTTTGGAGAGAGTGTGTGGAAAGTATTTGTAAGCGCATGCGCTATCAACACTGAACAAAATTTCATGTAGGTTTTCTGATAGGGTATGTACTACCATCGTTTGAGTGTCTTTGAAGTGATAAGGTTCGGGCATCAAATTGTTTCCTCATTACGTTCAAGTTGACATTGACCTCTTTGTCGTTGTCAGTTAGAAATCTAATTGTAGCATTCGTTCCACATATAATGGAGCCACCATCGTGCAGTGTTATGCACGTCCGCCTTGCACTCAGAAGGTCAGCGGTTCAATCGGTGTACTCATTGATATGAGAGAAGTCTTTCTTGTCCCTTCGAGAATGTTGTGGGAACATATGTATGTATGTATGCAAGTACAGCATTTAAAAATATAAAGGAGGCTTCTCTAATATGAAGGAGTGCAGCAAAATCCAGTACACAAGAAAGGTATAAAACAGATCCCAAATGTCTCTCGCTATCTATATATTTAAAACTGAAAATGTTTGTTGTTTTGTTAGTTAATCGCTAAACACACTCTTAATTATTTGTTGAAAATTACAATGAAAATCACTGTGATTTTTTGTTGATTTTTTAGGAGGTGCGTAATGATTAACAAATTATAGTGCAATTTATGGAAATGCGTAATTTCAAACACAAATTATTGCAAAATCAGTAGTTTCAACTAAATATGTTTAAAATTAAACACAAACTACTTAATTTCGAACATAAAGTGCTGCAAAAGCTTTGGATTAAAGCACAAAAGTGTTGCGGGGGATGAACCTGAAGCAGCTCTAAAACTTCAAATTTCCGAAATCTTGTGTGGGAGGTACCCGAAGAAGTTGATATATATTCCATATTTTAATCTGATCTATATCTCGTAGAAATATTACGATGTGCAAAGTATGGACGAGAGTTATCGTGCGCACCATTTTAGCGAAAAGTTCTGAACTTTTGGGGGGGAGGTCCCAAAGAAGTGGACCGATACACTCTATATTCCAACTTGATCTATATCTGGTAGAAATATTACTGACTTACTTAGCTGGCCCATTACAGAACATTTGTTCCATAGACCGAACTAAGAAAAGATCTCCAATGCACTCTGTTTAGTGCTTCGCTTTCTGGAATACCGCGCCTTGTCATCTCTTCATCCACTTGTTTGCGCCACCGAATTTATACGCCTATTTTGCGGGTTCATCAACGCTCATTCTTATGATATGGCCTAGCCAACGCAATCGTTGCATCTCGATACGTTTCTCTATACTGATGTCGTTGTTTAGCAGATACAGCTCGTGGTTCATACGACGTCGATATTCACCGTCAACGCAGACCTTTCGAATAATTTTTCTCTCGAACACACACCAAGCACTGCCTTGTCTGCTTGCGCAAGTACCCAGGCTTCGGAACCATACATCAGCACAGGTAGTAGCAGGGTTTTGTAAAGCGTTGTTTTTGTTTGACGAGATAATGCTTTATTCCTAAACTGTTTACTCAGCCCGAAGTAGCATCTGTTGGTCAACACTATTCTTCTTCGTATTTCACTACTGATGTTGTTGTTGTTCCTTTACCGGTCAATGTCATCGGCATAAGCAAGTAACATATGACTGACTGTTTGTTTATATTGTGCCACTTCTTTTCACCTTCGCATCTCGTATAACCTTTTCCAGCAGAATGTTGAAAAGATCACACGAAAGACCATCACCTTGTCTGAAACCTCTTTTGGTAGCAAACTCTTCGGAGAGGTTCTTTCCTATTTTCACTGACGATCGAGTATCAGTTAATGTCATTCTACAAAGCCAGATGAGCTTTACAGGGATACCAAATTCAGACATGGCTTGAAATACCTTTGAACGTAGGGGGATGTCGAAGGCTGCTTTGTAATCAACAAAAAAGTGGTAAGTGTCGATCTGCATCTCTTGGCTCTTCTCCAGAATTTGCCTCAGGGTTAATGTCTGGTCAATGGTGGGTTTGCCAGGTCTAAAGCCGCATTGGTATGGACCAATTATTTCATTGACCATGGGCTTTAGTCGTTCGCACATTATCCCTGACACTATCTTGTAGGCAATAGGGAGAAGACTTATGCCGCTATAGTAAGAGCATACAGTCTTATCTCCTTTCTTGTGGACGGGACACAGGATGCTCAGGTTCCAATCGTCGGGTACGCGTTCTTCCTGCCAGATGGAGCTAACTAACTGATGCATACACCTTATCAGCGTGTCGCCTCCGGTTTTAAACAGCTCGGCTGGTAGGCTATCAGCTCCTGCTGCCTTATTATTCTTCAGCCGGTTTATTGCTGTCTTTACCTCATCTGGGCCGGGTGGTATACATTCAATACCATCTTCTGGGATTGGATCTGTGGTATCTTCGCCGTTTTCGCTGCTATCGGATACCAACAGTTTGAAAAATGCTCTTTCCATATCATTAGCACACTATCTGTATCAGTTACCAAATTACCTTGTTGGTCTCTACAGGAGGATGTGCCTGTACCAAAGCCATCAGTTTGATGTTTCACTCTTTGGTAGAACTTTCGGACTTCATTCTGGCTCCTGTACATCTCGATTTTTTCACACTCCCGTCATTCCATTTCTCTCTTTTTCCTGCGGAAAAGACGTTTCTCCTCTCTCCTCTCTCCTTTTCTCCCGATACCTATTTCGTTCGATACGCGTTGCTACTGATTGTAGAGTAGCCCTATATGCCGCATTTTTCTCTTCGGTAACAGCACGACACTCCCGGTCATACCATGGATTCCTTGGTGCAGGTCTCTGGTATCCAAGTATGGATTTTGCGGCTGTTTGCATAGAGTGGGCAATATTTTGGCATTGTGTTGTTATGTTATCGGGACAATGAGTGCTCTCATTAAGCAATTGGGCTAGTTGAGTGGAATAAGCTGTGGCTATCTGTTGTGTTTGCAGCCTATCGATGTCCAACTTCCGCGTTGTATCTGTTCGTACTTTATTTGCAACGTTTAGACGGGTACATACCTTTGCTGCAACAAGGTAGTGGTCCGAATCTATGTTTGCTCCTCGGAACGATCGTACATTCAACACGCTTGATGCCTGTCTTCCATCTATCACAACGTGATCAATTTGATTTCTTGTTCTTTGATCTGGCGACAGCCAGGTGTCCTTATGAATATCGAGATGTTTAAATTTGGTACTGCTAACTACCATGTTTCTTGCAGCTGCAAAGTCTATTAGCCTCATACCATTGTCAGATGTTTTACTGTGGAGACTGAATTTCCTGACTGTTGGACCAATGATATTCTCCTTTCCAATTTTGGCATTCAAATCGCCTAGAATAATTTTAATGTCATGGGCAGGGCATCGGTCATAAGTTTCTTCTAAGCGCTCGTAAAATATATCTTTGGTCTGTTCGTCCTTGTCTTCAGTGGGAGCATGAGCGCAAACAAAGCTGATGTTGAATAATTTTGCTTTTAATCGAATTGCAGCGAGTCTTTCATTCACTGGGGTGAAGCTGGAGATAAGATGTTTTAACCTCCGACCAACTACAAATCCGCAACCAAACTCATGCTTTGTGTCATGGCAGCTATAATGCAGTGCGTCACCTTTAGGTGTTGTTGTGACACCTTTCCCGTTCCATCGTATTTCCTGTATGGCCGTAATGTCGGCCTTGTAATTTTCAAGTACATCTGCCAATGCGAAGACTGCATCTTCTCTATAAAGAGTGCGAACATTCCAGGTGCAGATTCGCAGATCATGGTCCTTAAAACGTTTGCGGGGGTCGTCAACTTTTGAGGGATTTGTTTTTCTTTTCTTTCGTTTTTTTTTCATAGTAGGCTGTTTTTTATAGGGGAGTGTTACTAACCCGACGCCCAAACCCAAGTTTTTAACGTTCTTATGGGTAAACGCGCGGCACATGTTAGCTCACTACCTTTAACGGATGTTAAAGGCAGTTCCCCAGGTGACACCACGGGAGGTTAGTGTCCACATGAGATGAAAGAGGGACCACGATAAATCCTGGGTTTTGCCATGTTAAAGCCGGTCAGGACCGTTCCTTGGTATCTTCCATCACCTTCAATATCCTTTTCGTCCTTTATTTTAAGAACCACTATAAAAGTACCAAAAGATGACGTTTAATAACTCGGAAGTTCGACTCACGGCGGATCTGTCCTTCGGGATTCGTAATATACTCACCAATGTCTTTCATCTCCAAAAGGAATTATCTCTGCCCCAGATTTTCACCTCTATTTAGTACCACAGTGCTATTAGTCGCAAAGTTTTAATTAAGTCGCTTTATTCTTTATCCAGACAGACCGACCCGCCCGGGCGGACAGGGCTAAAACGAATAAAAACTGTCTCAAACTGATTTTGTCCAAACACACTTGGGGTCTAAAATCATTATTTGGATGAGATAAATTTGTTAGAGGGTATAAAAACTGTTTTGCTAAACTTCCGAAGAAAAAAGTAATCATTTCTCCGAGGGTGTTATATTGGGTGATCCAACTAGAGGTTCACAACTTTTTTTAAATAAAAAACAGAGAAAATTCTAATAGAATGGGGAAATGTGTATTCTCATTTGAAATAACATTCTTTAGCATTTATTTTTTAAATTTATGTCTATCAAATGTTGGCCACGTCTACGACTTAGACGGTCTATCTGTGGAGTTCAATTTTCGGTGAATTGTTCGACTGTTAACTGACGAATGACACGCCTGATTGTTTGCTCCAAGGCCTGTATTGAAGCGGGGTTGTCCGCATACACTTTAGACTGGAAAAAGTCGAACGGAGTGATATCACACAATGTTGGTGGCCAATCGACCCACAGTGGTCGAAATCACTGATCTAGCGGCGCGAAATTAATAACTTGGAAACGAATGGAGATATCTTTCTGAAATTTTGCACAAACTCAGTCTGTGTCCGTGGGTAATAATGTACTAAATAAATGGTATAGCCCCAATATAACAGTACCTCCTGATATTCGGTATTTTGAGAATTTAAGGCGCCCTTTCCTTCCAAATTAGTTGTAATTTGATACGTACTAGAAACCCAGTGATCACTAAACCTTCCCACTAAAAATTGTGGATATAGGTCCACGTTTGGTTATAGGCCCCTTTTAAGGTACCTCCCGATTTTCAGTATTTTGGGCGTTTAAAGCTACATATTCCGGCCAAATTAGGTTTAATATGGTATTTGGGGTTCCCAGTAGACACAAACAATCTCCACCAAAAATTGTGGACATAGGTCTACGTTTTGATATTGTCCCCAATATAACGGTACCTCCCACTATTCGGTATTGTTAGGATTTTGTCTACATTTTCAGACCAAATAAGCTGAATGTTGGCATAGGAGGTTCTCGTTTGTTATACATCTTCTCCACCAAAAATTGTGAACATGTGTCTACATTTTGCTATAGCCCCCATATAACCGTACCGACAGATTTTTGGTATTTTGAGGATTTAAGCTATTTTTCAAGACCATTTATCAGCAAGATTTGCAGCTATTTGCAGCTAAATTGTGGTTATTCGGAAGTCCAAGTTAATTAGTAAAACAAAAATTGAACTGGACCTTAGAGAACCTTTGTAGTTACGCTCCATTCAGCAAAAGTATATTGCACTAAAAACATAAAAAATAATATATTTTTTAAAATTTATTGCTATATAACTATGTCACTTCAGACCCCATCATTTTTTTTTTAAATTTAACTTACACCCTCCCCTATCAATAAAAAATAAACTTTGTTTAGTTTTATTACGAATTTATTTAACAATTAAACAAATATGAAATCAGGTTTTTAGCAACGGTTTTGTTAAAATCTGATGCATGAAAATTTCCTGCACTTGACAGTGAATAACTGAGTGAATATTTACAACAACAACAAAAGTAAAAACAAAATTTTAGTCAGCAGAGTGCCTGTGAGGGAAAAATATTTGAAATACTTGAAATAGGAAAATACCGGTTTGGGGCGCCTACAAACAGAACTTGGTTCGAAAATTTAAAAAAAAATATTTTTTTTTTAATTTCGTTTTTTTTTTATAAAAAACTAGCGTCCCGGTCCCTTGTAACAGTTTTATGTTACATTTTCTTAAGTAAAGTATATTTTTCTTGCGTCGCAAATTAGTCAGGAACTGCACGTGACTATAAATAATACATCTTCAGAAATGTTGGTGTCTATATGAAATTTTGGCGGTCTGTTAACTGATGACTTGAGGCATGAATTTATTTCATCTGCTGGAATAGTATAACTGACAGTGTTTGTCTGAAATTTAAACGTGCATTACTCTTAAATCCTTCAACAATCGTTCTAAAGCTTTTTGGGAATTTTTATGTGCCATCGTACATTCGTTCCAGATGATAACTTCTATTTAATATCGCATGTGTGCAATTCAATCAAAAGAATGTCCAGTGGCAACTTAAGGGTCGACTGTGTCGTCCTTGCACCTTCTTATAATGTACACCTGATGAAGCTATAGCTATCGATATGTTGCCTTCTAATCTAAAGACGTGCTTTCCAATAAGACCAAAGCTTCGTTATGCATAACATCTGGTATTTCCATTGATTTCTAACATATTTCAGAAATTGGGAGTGGTCGGGTCTTACGGCTAAAATATGTACGCAGGGTTGGGGAAACGGACACGTTCGTAAATTTATATAGCCTATTTCCACCAGGAGCCTTCCCTGTAGATCATCTGAAAATGACATGGAAATCGGTTCAGAAGTTTTGGATGGGCGTGCTAAAAGGGTTTTATAATAAGGAGGGCATGGGGGAGGTACCCCGTCCACTCCGAAATTCAAAAAAATATATAGCCTATTTTCACAACGGGTGTTCATGGTGGGCCATCGCTGTGCATTCTCTGAAATTTTAAAGAAAATCGGCTCAGTAGTTTCAAAGATATAACATATTTAAAAAAGTGCGCATGGTCGGGTATTTAAGCCCTAAATAAGTACCTAGGGTCGGAGATTCAACCACCGTTGTTTCGCAAATTTATTTTCTTAGCCATACGTTAGTAAGTTTTGCAAAGACAGAGTTTTAATAAAATAGGGCAAAGGGGAGGTACCCCGCCCCTCAGAAATTCAACAAAATATATAGCCTATTTTCACCAGGGGTCATCCCTATCCATTCCCTGAAAATCGGTTTAGTAGTTTTGGATATATAAGATATTTAAAAAGTGGGCGTAATCTGGTCCCAAATGAGTGCATACGGTCGGAGACACAACCACCATTGTCCCCAATACGTTCTTGTCTCAGATACGTTCTTCAGTTTTGTTGAAATATCGTTTTCAAAAAAATAGGGCATGGGGGAGGTTCCCAGCCTCCTCCGAAACTCAACAAAATATATAACCTATTTTCACCACGGGTCCTCCCAGTAGATTCTCTGAAATTTTCAAGAAAATCAGTAAAGCAGTTTTTGATATATGTATAAGCTATTTAAAAAAGTGGGCGTGGTCGGGTCTTTAGGCCCCACATCAGTACCTAGGGTCGGAGACACAACAGCCATTGTCTCCCAAATTAACTTTCTCTCCGATACGCTCTTCAGTTTTGTTAAAATATCGTTTTGAAAGAAATAGGGCATGGGGGAGGTTCCCAGCCCCCTCCGAAACTCAACAAAATGTATAACCTATTTTCATCACGGGTCCTCCCAGTAGATTCTCTGAAATTTTCAAGAAAATCAGTAAAGCAGTTTTTGATATATGTATAAGCTATTTAAAAAAGTGGGCGTGGTCGGGTCGTTAGGCCTCAAATTAGTACCTAGGATCGGATACACAGCAACCACTGTCTCGCAAATTAATTTTCTCTCCGATAAGTTCGTCAGTTTTGCTTAAATAGCGTTTTTAGAAAATAGGGCATAGGGGAGGTACCCCGCCCCCTCCGAAATGCAAAAAAATTATCCTATTTTCACCACCAGTGTTCCCTGTACATTCTCTCGGTTCAGCCGTTTTTGAGTCTATACGGAACATACAAACATACTAACATCCACACATTGTATTTTATATATAAGAAGAAGATTATATATAAGATAGTTATATTTCAAAATTTTTAAAAATAATGTCGAAAAGTTGCACTATGCTTTGGAAAGCTCTTTGTCAAACAAAGAAAAAAGTTCATAAGTTAGAGAAGTTTTGGCAATAAAAATTAATCTGAATCAGTGCACCTAGCATAGAGGGGAAATGTGGGGTAACAGTTGTGCAAACCAAAAAAGTTAAATCTCTTTTTTGCATATTTTGAAAGATTTGTGCATATTTGGAATATATGTATGGCCAGGGACGTACGCAGGATTTCATTTCGGGGGGGGCCCAACTTGACCAAAAATCATGAAAATTAAAAATGTTGTGTGTCGTTACGTAAAGCTATTTTAAAGGGGTTTTAATTGATTTTATGTATATTCAATATTGCCACAAAGTATATACATTCAAAAGAGAGAGATCACAATATTTTAGATACAAGATTGAAATTTGGAACTGCTTATAATATATTAGTCCTTGGATGAACCATACCAGACCACGTTCGGCATAGTTTCCTTACAAATGTTTTTAACCAAATTCTCCAACAGAACTGAAGCAATAACTAAAAAATCTTTCAAATGAATATTACCCATATAGATGTACGTTTTGGTGTATCCCAGAATTTTCAACCACATTAGCTCTTATTTGACATTTTGGGTTCTAAATCCCGCAGCGAATAGCGTTCGAAACATTTTCTATATTCGAGGCTATTGGCGTAGTTTTTTTAAATATCGTCAGTAATATGGATTTTGAAAATCATTTTGTTGGGAGAATTTCCAAGCAAAAAGTGGTGAAAATAGATCCACGTTCGAACGCAGGGATTGCATTCGCGAATATGTCGAATAGATATATACATTTTTTGGAGGATATAAACAGTTCGATCTGAACATAACGCCGTTTCTTCTTTATCACACACTAACTTCTGTGCCATTAAAAAAGTTTTGTATTACTGTAAGAAAATAATATTCTTTAAGTGCATAAAAACACCAAAACTTTACTATTTTACCAGAAGTGATAGAGTCCGTGAAAGCCAACTAATAATTCAGAAAATTACATTAATAAAAGAAAAAAATATCAGGAGCCGGGCTATGCAATCTACGACTCATAGACTCCGAATCCCTCTCGCAGTACTGTTTGAGACTACGCAAACACATGGAAAAAATATCTCTCAAAAAAGATCGGCAACATTTTAGCTAAATCCTGAAAAAATAGCTTAAGACGAAAAACTCCATCCATTTTTCCATTTCTATCTTAATTGTACGACTAGATGTTTATGGACTCGATGACCTTAAAAACTTTCCAACGACCAATCACTTCTGTCGGTACAGCGGAGACAAACTTATGAAAATTCATAACTTTTGTTTTCTGTAAAACAAGTAAAAAGTAACAATCGGGTTTGCCTACAGAGATATACCCTCAGCCTGTGTGAGTTGAGACTTTTATATATAGACAGATCGAATACGGGCAAGATAGCTAATTTTTTCTATGAATTGTGTAGCGAAGAAGTTTCAGAATTTAATATGTACGTTATTTTAGGAAGTTTCGGTCAAATCGGATAATTGAAATTTTGTGTTGGAGGTATCTGAAGGAGTGAATCGATATAATCCACATTCGAACCTACTCTAGGTCTCGAAAAAATCGGATTGGACTTTGCTCAAGATTTTAGGGAAACATTTTGAAGTCTGATGTCCAAAGGAAGGTTGGACAAAATATTGCGAGATCCAAAATTTGGACCAAATCTGTTGATCTGTTCGAGAGTTATAATGGGCACGAGCCAGACAGACGGACAAACTGGGATAAATCGACTCCAAATTGTTTGACGCGTGTTTCGTCCAAACATATGATTAGTCTAAGAACATTATTTCGATGAGGTACATTTTTATCGTTAGCCTAATGGTTGCGGGTTCAATATCACGGTGCTCTTGAACCAACGTTAAATGAATGGAGCTTACAACTGGGAAGTTTTTGTGGATTCTGAAACAGCAATGTTCATATATGAGAAAAATCCCAAAACAAGAAAAAATCGATGGAGGGAATTTTAAATAAGTTCACATTTTTAGGTTTATTTTAGGTTTTCGCGATTTTGCTGGGAAACCACAACTCCTATCGAAATGGGGCTAAAGAAAATGTTGTAACTTTGAAAATTTGTTTGATTTGTTCCTAGATTTCACCATTTTTGAGATATAGAAGTTCAGGTCACATTTTTAGGGTTTTTTGTTAGGCTTTCACGATTTGCTTCAAAACAGTAAGTCTTGTCGAAATGGGACTACAGAAAATCGTATAGCTGTGAAAATTCTTTACAAGATGGGGATTCGTAACTTTTTTACTCGGTTGTGCCATTTTTGAGATATATAAGCTTAAGTTGGGAAATTGTTGTCCTGACATTGTTTTATAAGGAGACGATACAGTCAGTGAAGTGTTTAAATTTGAACTTCTATATCTCAGAAATGGTAAAACCTACGAAAACATCATATAAGAACAATATTGTAGAGAATTTTCACTGCTATAACATTTTCTTTAGTTCCATTTTGATAAGGCATGTGGTTTTCCAGCAAAACCGTCAAAACCTAAAAAACCCTAAAAATGCAATTTTTTGTTTTTTGATTTTCTTCTTTCATTTAAAGTTGGTTCAAGAGCACCGTAATATACAATACAAATAACAGCAGATTTTAATACAATACCATATAACGAAAGTTTGAGCATTAATTTCGTTTACTGTAGTTTTCAGCTACAAATTTGTTACTGATAGGAAAAAAATTCAGATGGGCACGCTATTTATAGCAGATATTATCACTTTATTATGCACAACAATACTTTTTTCTCCATTATCCCACTGTTTAGCAACAAGTTTATATAAAATAGGAATACAACATTATTATTAAGGCAGTAAAACAATTTTCTAACTGCTTTTCGAGATATACTCCACGGAAAACCCTTGATATGTCGTATATATTGTCCAATAGACATTTCATTTTATGTACTTCTAATCCGCACAATACTGAATTTGTAAATATTTTGAATACAAAATGAGTTTAAAACCTCAAGACCTTTATATTTATTACAGAACTCCAAAACACTGGCATGGCAGTTCCAGTTTAAATGGAACTTTCTCTAAAAAGAGTATTCAAACAAAAAATTTTTAAATATTTCTTAGACAACTTGATGACAAAGTACATTTTCAGTACAGAACCTTCAGAACAATATCAGTTATCATTTGAAATTTTAAAAACAAAATATATTTTATAGCATAAATGGTAATAATTTGATAAGTAGCTCAAAAAATTGTAGTCGACCAAACCATTTCGGGGGGGGCACGGGCCCCCAGTGCCCCCCCCCCTGCGTACGTCCCTGTGTATGGCGGTACGCTGGGTGGAACCATGAACAAAGCCCTGGAATCACTATTTATCACCTTATGGACGAAATGTTCTGTCCCGACATGTAAGGAGAAGTCATAAAGCAATCGTTACAAAGATCATTCCTAGATATCGGCATAACAAAAATATCTTCTTAATTGAGTGTTATTGACATGACCATCCTTGTCATTGCCTTGTGGCCAAGCATTCATCATGAAGATGATAAAGAGAGATTTCCACAGGTGGAGGATAAAACCTACAGATCCGCAAGCATGTTATTATGTATCAAATCTTTCTTTATAAGCCCATGTTGTGATATAAAACGACAATTTTTTTTTTTATAAAACTGAATCGCATTATTTTTCCTATTTTCAAATTTCCTACAAAAATTGCGGGTTTTCTTCTCTCGTTATCCAACAAAGAATTTACGTTCCACAAACCACAATGAAGAACTAAAACATTCCACTCAAAATGGGGAATGTTTTTAAAAAAACACACACAGAAAATACAGTGAAAACATCTTGTCATCTATATCAGCGATATCGGCTGGGAAAAGCAAAACAGTTTTATATGAGATATCGTCGGAATAAGATGTGTTGAGCGGAAAGCAAAAAAATACAAAATAAATTAACACAAAACAAGATATTTTGAAACAGCACAAATATTTATAAAAATAACAACAACAGTTTCGCAATAGAAAACAAAAATTTTTGGAAAATTATAACAGAAATTTTGAAACCGTTTTTTCTCAAGTAATATTTTCAAATCTTCGGCTTTCGGTGTGAAACAACAACAAAAAAGCTTATTCAGTTTTTACCTCACATTTTTTTAAAAAAAAAGCGAGGGAAAACGAACGATTTGATATTTTATATAAAAGTTATAAGCAAATTAAAAATTTATGGCATTTTCCAAGTGAAGTGAAAGTGGTAACCATTAAATGCTCCCAAGAAGAATTATCAAACAAAAATCGATAAGAAAAAATTGAAATATTTTTTTGAAATTACCAAATTGAGATTAAATTAAAACCTTTTTTGGATTAAAGTAAACAAAGTTCTAAAAAATTACAACAAGAAGAAAAATCACACGAAAATATGCCAATGAATTTTCTATTAAACTGTGAACAAATTACAAAAAGCCAAGAAATTTTAGAAAATTTGTGAAAAAAAGTACAAATTGCTAAGGAAACAGTTGCCAAGAGGAAATTTTCCCTAAAAAACGCAAACAAAGTGTTATTTACATTTTAAACATTATTATTAAAACAAAAAATAAATTAACTAAAGCAACCACTTATCAATTACAACAGCTTGAGTTGTTCTACACTACATACTCTCTCTCTCCCACTCAATTGGAATATTAATTCAACAGGTAAGTGAGTTTTGAAGCATCACTTAATTCCATTCCAAAAGCAATTTAAGTTTAATTAATTGTTGCAAAGAACCAGCCACCACCACCATTAACTCGAACCCAGTCTGCGTACTTGACATCTTTTGTTGTTCACACAATTTCAGTTTTGTTGTTTTTCTTTTCTTTATTTAATTTATAAATATTTTGAATTTTAAATGTCTTGACGCAATAAGTAGTAGAATGAACGGTTACTTTTATGACAATTAAATAAAGTAAAAAAAGAGATAGAAACTGATAAGACAGTAGGCACAGTAGTGCGGGCAGATAAAATATAGGGAGATTTTTAAAATATTGAAAAAATTTCGTCACATTTCCCAAATGTCATTAAAATGTCTGGCCAATTGTGTGTTAGTGCATCAAATAGGCGAAATCGGGTAAACATGTATATGGGAGCTATATCTAAATTTTGAGCAATTTCAGTGGAATTTCTCAAATATATTTCTAGACAAAATTCCGTCACATATTTTAAATTTTAATATATTTTAAATTTCATCAAAATTGGACAGATATAGCGAAAATACATATGAGAGCTATAATCAAATCTCGATCGATTTCACCCTACACTAGGTTATAAAAAATTCCAATTTCAAAGTGATTCATGGCCTTATAAGGCCTTTTAAAATAATTCGCCATAAAATATTTATTTATTTTATAATTTGCATTTTCATCAATATTTATAAAGACCCAATACGTCATTTTTAAAATTAATTTAAAACAATAAAAGAGATGATTGATAAGTGAGTAACAGTCTGATTATTAGATATTGAAATTTCGATGTTCAAAAAAGGTGGATTTTTAGAAATTATAGAAAAATTTGCTTTGTACTATATGCAATAACGCCATCTATATTTCACGTTTCCCTTATTATTGGTTTTAATTTTTAAAGTAAAATATTTAATAAGAAGTTTAATTTTAGGTGGGTTATTGAAAAATTACAACCAAATATTTTGTAAGGTTTGAAGGTTCAAAAAATTGCATAAAGTTCTCTTTTTACACCATATTCTATAATGCCATCTACACTTGATTTTTCCATTATAATTGGGTTTAATTTTTAAAGTAAAATATTTAATAATAATTTTAGCTTTGGGTGAATTATTGAAAAAGTACCACCAATTAATTTTGTAACGTTTGAAGGTTCGAAAAAGTGCATAAAGATCTCTTTTTTACACCATATGCTATAATGCCATCTATACTTCACTTTTTTATTATTAGTAAGAGGATCTTTCAAGTAAATATAGCATAGTTTTAGGTGAATATATGAAATAACAAGTACCATCAATATCAGCTTGGCGAGGCATTAATGTCGTTAGGAAGTTTCGAAATTAGTTGGGTCTTAGGAATTTATTCAAGAATAATCGCAAAAAGATGCTACCACGCCATCTATAATTCATAGTTTCATTTATATCGAGTACTTTTGCTATGTAAAAGTATATTGATGAACATAAATTTAGGCGAATTATATAAATATTTAGGTGAATTTCATTAAAAGAGTTTCATGATGCGTTTCTCGATAGTAGTAGTAGTTCCATAGGAGAGGAATTGCTGTAGTGGGGAATTCGATTTGAGAACGAACACCTAATTTCATGAAATTTATCAATGAAATTCACTCTAGTGTGGAACGCGATTATGGAATTTCTTTGAAAAAGAGATTGAAACTTTATATAGATTAATGCAATCAATCGAAGTACACTAGGAATCATGATCAGTGCGCCTTAAATAAGTTTTGATGAAACCCGCTTACACATGGGAAGATTTCGCGGATTCTGAAACAGCAATGTTCATAGATCAGAAAAATAAAAAATCGCCGGGGGGATTTTTAAACAAATCGCGATCAAAATTCACAATTTTAGGATTTTTAGGTTTTCACGATTTTGCTTGGACGTATCGAAATGAGTCTAAAGATAATGTTGTAGCTGTGAAAATTCTCTACAAGACTGATCTTCAGTTTTTTTTCGTAGGTTTTACAATTTTTGATATATAGAGGTTCAGTTCAAATTTTTAGGTTTTTATCTTAAGTCTTCAAGATTTTGCTTGGAAACCGCAAGTCATATCAAAATGAGACTAAAAAAATGTTGAAGCTGTAACAATTCTAGGTTGTACCAATTGCAAGATATATAAGTTTAACTTGGGAAAATGCAGTAATGGCATTGTTTTGTAAGGAGGCGATACAGTCAGTGCATTGTCTCAATTTGAACTTCTATATCTCAAAAACGGTAAAACCTACGAAAATATCATAAAGGCCAATCTTGTGGAGAATTTTCACAGCTACAACATTTTCTTTAGGCTTATTTAAGTAGGACTCGAAGTTTCCAAGCAAAATCGTGAAGACCTAAATAACTCCTAAAAATGTGAACTTAAATCGCGATTTATATGAAAATCCCTAGAGCGATTATCTTTTTGTTTCTTGGTATTTCTTATCTATGAGCATTGTAGTTTCAAAATCTGCAAAAACTTCCCAGGTGTAAGCACTTTCCATTTAAAATTAGTTAAGGCGCACCGTGCCTCAGGTTCTAAATTTTAGTGAAATTCCAAATTTAGTGGAGTAGAACTTTTAGGTAACAGCATGGAACAGGTTTTCGTTTTCACAGAATGATGACTAAAAGAGTCCTCTTTCATACCATATATACATACTTTTGTGCCCGCTTTGTTCCGTCCGTTGAACACTTTTTTTAAATTTATTGAAATTACATGGGTAAAAATGTGTGTTTTTATACCCTCAGCATTTATGCTAACGAGGGTATATACACTAGGGTTATGACTTTTTGACATTTTTCCTGAAAAATGATTTCCTGTAGCAGGGATGAATGAACTTTTGCCTATTAATCACTATGCTATCGTTTATTCCATTGAAATATAAAAAAAGTTCACGCAGAAATCGATTTAAAAAAAAAATATTTTTTGAAAAAATATATGAAATGAAAAAAAAAATTTTTAAAAAATTATTTTTTGTTGCACGAATGATTAAATATAAGCCTACTAATAACTATAATAACGTTTATTTCATTCAAATATTAAAAAAGTCGCGAAAAAGGTCACTTTGAAAAAATTTTAAATTTTTGGTTTTTTATTAAAAAATTATATTTTTGAATAGAAGCGTTTACGACATTTTTACGATTCTCAGAATTGAAGAAAAATAGTGAGAAATAAATTTTATGTCATTCTAATTATTTTCAATTATATATCTGTTTTCAGTGACTTCAAAAATTGTCCATAATTTTGATAAATTCAAATTTTAAAATCATTTTGTGCGTGAGGTTTTTTCACCGAATCACCTTATAATTAAAATTTTATGTAATCTTATGGGAAAACTCATCACGCTATGATACAGGGATATGAGGTTGTAAAAAAGTCATAACCTTAATATACACTTT
Organism: Musca autumnalis; assembly: GCF_047663935.1. Classification (NCBI taxonomy): domain Eukaryota; kingdom Metazoa; phylum Arthropoda; class Insecta; order Diptera; family Muscidae; genus Musca; species Musca autumnalis. Next base: position 243,475,725 of record NW_027411755.1, read on the forward strand.
CATACGGGCAAAATGTGCCTCATCGAAATACTGGTTTTAGACGCCAAGTATGTTTGGACGAAATGTGTTTCAGACAATTTGGAGCCGATTTAGCAATGTCCGTCCGTGCGCACGATAACTCTCGAACGAATGAACCGATTTTGCCCAAAATTTGGCATCCGCAATATTTTGTCCAAACTTAGTTTAAGTTCGAAGATGGGTTATATCGGTCCACTCCCTCCGGTACCTCCCCCACAAAAGTTCGAAAATGTTCGAAAAATTAGTGCGCACGATAACTTTTGAAGGATATAACCGATTTGCTCCATACTTTGCACATCGTGAAATTTCTACCAAACTTAGATGAAGTTCTCGAATCGCTTTGATTTTTGTTTAAGCAAGTTGTATTCGCTGTCCTCTATACGACGCTGTAAGTTTCATTAGGGGCAAGTCCATACTTCCTGAGAAAATAGCCTGAAAGGTACAAAAAAAACCCTATGACACCGTCTGTAGTGGTTGGAGCGCAAGATAACTCTCGAACGGATCTGCCGATTCAGTCCAAAATTTGGCTTTCGTAACTTTTTGTCCAAAGTTAGTTCAAGTTTGAAGATAGATTATATCGGTCCACTCCTTCCGGTACCTCCCCCACAAAAGTTCGAAAATGTTCGGAAAACTTGTGCGCACGATAACACTTGAAGGGAGTAACCGATTTGGTCCAAACTTTGCACATTATGAAATTTCTACCAGACTTAGATGAGGTTCCAATATGGACTCAATCAGTAAACTCCTTCGAGTACAACCCCCCCCCCCCCCCATTTCGGAAAAGTTCAGTTTAGGACCTGCTCTCGAATGGCCTTGGTTTTTGTTGTTACATCTTGTATTCACTGTCCCCTATACGAAGGTACAAGTTTCATCAGGGGCAAGTTCATACTTCTTGAGAAAACAGCCCGAAGGGTGTAAAAACCCCCTATGACACCCCCCATGGTCTATGTCGGTCCATTCCTTTAAGTACCTTTTCCACAAAATGTTTGAACTTAATCCTAATTAACATTTTTGTCGGTTCATACGACCAAAATTTTTTGTAAGTTTTTGTGAAAAAAGTGTTTCAATTTACACAGGCTGAGGGTATATCTCTGTCGGCTAAGCCGACTGATACTTTTTTACTTGTTTCTCTCCGTTTTCCCATATGAATTATAGCTTTTTAACACAAATGAACATTTTATTGACATAAAAGAGTTTTTGTATCAGTTATATGAGTTTTTTGAAAACCCAAGGAGTATTTTTTTTATTTTAACAAATTTTTAATTTTTTGAAAAAATTTTTAAATTTTTTTTTAACTTAAATTTTTTTGTGTTTTTATGGTTTGTTTATTGATGTTTGGCCACTTTTAATAGATTGGAACATATGAAAAACTCAAAAGCAATCATAGTTTGATGCAAAATCTGAAAAAAACTCAAAATTTAGACTTTACCTTGAAATCCTCTGCAACTTCTAAACCGACATTGATTGCTTATAATGCATTGGAAAACTGATTGTGTTCTATGTCAAACAAAAAAAAAAGAGTTATGAATTTGACCAGGAAAAAACGATTCTGAACCACTGTGCGGACTAAGCTACCAAGTCTTGACTAGAGGCTAAGTGGTCGTCCTCAGAAAAGTTGACAGACTGCAGGGTTTTGTTTTACAGTTTGATTGTTGCATTTGTATTTTTGGAGGTAGGTACCCGTAGGCGTTGTCCGACAAGACCTTCTTGGAACTTATGTACCTTTGGGAAAATTTTCCATGTGCAATGTTTCGTCCAAATTCATAAGTTATCATGCCTGTCAGTCATTTTAGTTGCTTTCGCCGGGTTTTTTTTTAATTTTTTTGGGGCATTATCTTCGGAACTATGACTTGCCCCCGAATAATAATTATATAATCGTACATAAAAAAATTATATTTTGTGTTGGAGATACTGGAAGTATGGACTGGTATTGTCTACAACGTATAGGCATACTTGGTGTCTTAAATAATTTTTTCGGTGAGGTTATTTTATCGGAAATGACAGTACAATGCTATGTACACCCGCCTTGCACCCTGAATTCCCTGCCAGACAACATCACATTTTCAATAGTAGCAAAATACTCCTCAGTGAAAAGTTTTTGATTACTAGAGCCAAGTAAAACTTCCCTAAAGTAGTGTATTAAGACACTCCGTTTGGAGTCGGTGATAAAAAAGTAGATACCATATCATTGGGGTACACTCATGGATATGAGCTTTGTCACAACTGGCAATAGTCGTACTAGATCTCTCGGTTATGTTACAATCCTAGTATGTCGATCTAATGATACTTTGTTTTGCAATTGGAACTTTTAATTTAAACTGTTCAAAGATATGGACATATTTTCAAAAGGTTCTGAATTTATACAGATTTTAAATGAAATCGTAATGTTTTAATTATACACCATAAGCTAAATGTCCTAAATTCCGTTTAATTCACTTTCATAAACATTCATGGTTGCAATTCTTTATTCTTTGTTTTAATTAATCTTTCGTTGGCGTCGATGATTTTTGCAAGTGAAAAAGGAAAGCCAAAGATTCGAACCGACACAGCCACCATTATGTGACCGGTTTCGCTGTGGATCATCAGGCTCATCTTATTATCTGTCATAGATCAAAAACCCATTTTCATTTTCCATTAGTCTTTACATCCACAACATCTCTTCTTTCGAGGGAAGAAGGATACGCACAATATATCACAACATATCCTTTTGCCACCACTTGCATAATAGACAACAGGCCATATTTTTATTTGCAAACTGCTTGTAAGTTCACGGTAACTGGGTATAAATAAAAGGAAAGAAAAGAAAATTCCAATAAGATAACATTTTGCTCCCCTACTGGTAGTTATAATATTAACAAAGGCACGTGTCTATAAACGGCAAGGAGTATAGAGAGAGGGAGCTTGACTACGAGAAAAAAATAGTTTGTTTGGCAATTAGTTTCTATTTTGTGCATAATCAAATTGCATTGTAATTAATTTTATGTACGCGTTTATCATGTTTATCTCTCTACATTATTCACAACAATGATTTCTGGTCGATGCAAGAAGGGGGGGGGGGGGGTTTGGGGAAGTTATAAGTTTTCTTTCTTAACTTTCTTCAAACTAATATTATATAACTTCAATTGAAAATAAATACAAGGGAAAATGAAAATTATCTGAAAAGTTTAAACAACTGCCAACTAAAAAAATTTTGCAGAATTTTCGATTACCAAGTTTTTAAAATCATTTTAGTATTTTTTACATTACCAAAAATTTTCCATCGATATCGTTTAAAGGGAACCGAAATGTTAATTAAGTGAAAAAATGTTTAAAAACTGCTAATTACAAATTTTGCAGAATTTTCCATTACCAAGTTTTTAAAATCATTTTAGTATTTTTTACATTACCAACAATATTCCATCGATATCGTTTAAATGGAACCCAAATGTTAATTAAGTGAAAAAATGTTTTAAAACTGCTAATTAAAAATTTTGCAGAATTTTCCATTACCAAGTTTTTAAAATCTTCTCAGTATTTTTTTTTATTATACCTAAAATTTCCATTCACAAATCGTTTAAATTTCCATTCACAAATCGTTTAAAATATATCCCAAATGTATCCCAAGTTTTTAAAATCTTGTCAGTATTTTTTTACGTTGACCAAAATTTTCCATTCAATAATCGTTTAAAATGTAACCCAAATGTTAATTAAGTGATAAATTCTCCACATCACTTTGATAAAACCTACAAATCCACGTCCACATGAGGTGTATTTAGGAATTCCTTTTCTCCAAAAAAAAAAATCCCATTTCCCTAATGACAATTAATTGTTTCCTGGCAGTAAAATCAAATGATTCTTTTAAATACCCCAAATACTGACTTCCGCTTAGAAATTAATCAACTGTTGATCAAGTTTTGGGCAGAGATTTTCTTAACAATGCTCTTCTATAAACATGCAAGCGGACACATTAATACCAATATACGTCTACATACATACATATGTAAGATACTCATTGGAGTATATGGGCATGTTACAATTAGTAACACGTGCATCAATACCCATTGCTCAAAACTACACATATCACCCACTGTTCGTACATCCATCACCCACCACACTTTCTGTAATGTCCCGAGGACCTTTTACCCCTACGACTTGCCCAGACAAAAACTCATTGAGAATTTTGAAAGAGAAAACAGCTGGATATACAATAAATGGACCCAGAAACAAAACCCAATTTTAAGCACGTGAAAATGTCAAAACACAAAATTCTCAGCCTTTCAGCTGACACAATTGTGTTAGAAGGCAAATGTAAACCACCTACACACATTTAGTAGTCCTACCACGCACGCATTCTAAAGGACGTTTGTGTGTTGGTTGTTAAAAATAACACAGAATTGATGCGAGCTGGCTCAGACCACCCATTATGGACACAAGTTAGCAACAAGTGTCAGCCAGCCAGGCAAGACATTCCATTCATTCATTCATTCCGATGTTCAATGTAAAGAGCGAAGAGTAATCTAAAATAATGGAAAATTTCATGTGAACTGTAGCTGTATAATGAGTAGAGATGATGATGACGGTGTTGGTGATGGTTATGGTTGTTGTGATAGCGGTGGTGCTTGTGATGATGATGTCGACAATGATGGTAACAATGTGGGAACTTTTGACTTTTTGTGATTATTGACACATGATACTAATGTTGGGAGTGGGAGATATTCTATGAGAGATTAGTTGATGGCTTCTAGAATGATGGGAAATGTAAGGAAAATAATTAATGAAATTATCAAGGAGACCATGGTTGGGGAATAATTTTATGAGGACAAAAAAAATGGGAAGCATGATGGAAGAAAGAAGAAAAATATTGAATGATGTTTCTTATCACTCAAGGACAATTTACATAACGTGCTCCTGTGCTCAAGTTAAAACTTTTCATTTGAGGGATTATGGCCACTTATAAATTTTACAAAATCGAAACATTTTTTATTGGCTCATTTTAAATTACAAGTAGAATAGAATGTGTTGCCAAATTTCGAGTCGATCGGGCTGATATGAGCGTAAGAAAGAGAAAATACTATATGTAACATCGAAGTTTGAAAAGCGGTTTTCTCCAAATGGCATTTTGGAATGTGGTGCCCACTGTAGCTCGAAAACGGATGATCCGATCTCCATATGTTTTTGTGGGATATTTATACATATAAAAAGCTGGTAACTAAGCGAGCGATTTAAAAAAAATTTTACGGATTAAAGCGAAAAAACTATCAATTTTTATACCCTCAGCATTTATGCTAATGAGGGTATATTCACTTTCATACGGGCAAAATGTGCCTCATCGAAATAATGGTTTTAGACCCCAAGTATGTTTGGACGAAATGTGTTTCAGACAATTTGGAGTCGATTAAGCAATGTCCGTCCGTCTGTCTGTCTGGCTGGCTGGAGCGCGAGATAACTCTCGAACGAATGAACCGATTCGGTTCAAATTTTGGCTTTCGTAATATTTTGGCTTTCGTATATTTGGGCTATATTGGTCCACTGCTTCCGGTACCTCCCCCACAAAAGTTCGAAAATGTTCGGTAACTCTTGAAGGGAGTAACCGATTTGGGCCACACTTCGTACATCGTGAAAGTTCTACCAGACTTATATGAAGTTTAAATATGGACTCAATCGGTCCACTCCTTCGGGTGCCTCCCACACAAAATTTCGGAAAAGTTCCGTTTAGCCAACGCTCTCGAATCGCTTTGATTTTTGTTGTAACAAATTGTATTCGCTGTCCCCCATATGACGGTACAAGTTTCATCAGGGGCAAGTCCATTCTTCCTGAGAAAATAGCCTGAAAGGTGCAAAAAAACCCCTATGACACCGTGTGTAGTGGTTGGAGCGCAAGATAAATCTCGAAGGATCTGCCAATTCGGTCCAAAATTTGGCATTCGTAATATTTTGTCCAAACATAGTTTAAGTTAAGATAAACCATGTCGGTCAACTCCTTCAGGTACCTCCCTCACAAAAATTCAAAAATCTTCGGGAAAAATATGCGCACGATAACTCTAGAAGGGAGTGTCTGATGTAATCCATACTCTGCACATCCTAATATATCTAACAGACATAGACCAGGATCGAATATGGACTACATTTGTCCACTCCTTTGCGTACCTCCCAACACAAAATTTCGGATAAGTTCACTTTAAGACCTGCTCTCGAATCACTTTGATTTTTGTTGAAGCGATTTGCATTCGCTTCCTCCATTACGACGGTAAACGTTTTTTCAGGGGCAGGTCCATATTTCACCATATGTGGCTCTCGAACTGTTCTACCGATTTGGTGCAACATTTGGTCTTCGTTAATTAATTTCTGTTAATTCCTAATCCGCATTTGTGTCGGCAAGTTCAAATGTTGAAAAACGGCCACAAAATTCTGAAGAGACCCTAAATACATTCTATCAGTCCGTAGATGAAAGTCTCGATTCACATTGGCTGAGGGTATACCTCTGTCGGTAAAGCCGACTGACACCTTTTTACTTGTTTTAATCATGGATTTAATATTTGCTTTTTTTATCGCGGAATATTAACAACTATTTTAAATTGTGAATTTTTAAAAAATATGTTTTTAATCGTATATTTAAAAACACTATTTTTTGGACGTGGATGCCTTTTTTGAATAACATTTTAATAGTGGATGTACATTTTTTAATCATGGATTTACATTTTTTTTATCTTTAATAGTTGGTTTTAAAAATACGTTTTTAATCGTGGACTAAAAGATTTATTTTATAAACGTGGATGTTTTTAAATAACTATTTAATCGTGGATTTATTTTTTATTTTTTTGTCAATAATTCAGGTTTCTAAAACCCCTTCCATAGTGGAAGGGACGTATAATTTACGTCATAATGTATACGCTATTGTTGCTACATCTCTCTCTCTCTCTCTCTCGTATGAAAATTTGTTACATGGAGAGTATGAGCTATATTATAAGTTATACGCCTAGTATTATTCCTCTCCCGTTTGCTAATTTATTTTAATTAAATTAATTATACACTATTGTTGCTACCTCTCTCTCTCTCGTATGAAAGTTGGTTACTTGGAGCGTATGAGTTCTGTTATAAGTTATACGCCTAGTATTATTCCTCTATCGTTTTTTGCTTATTTATTGCAATTAAATTAATTAAAACATTTATTTAGATTCCGTGATATTTTTCTTTAAATACATTGCCTCGCACGATTTCCTACTCTTCAAGTATTTTGGTATTTTTAAAAAATTTGCCAATTATTTTCTTGTCAAGAACATTTAAAGAGAGAGCGCAAAAATGCCAATAGGATCATGCAGAAACAACAACAGCAAAACAAAAGACCCAGCATGATATTAACTGCGGGTTGCCTGGCCAGTGGTATTTGATATCATATGGTGCAAATATTTCAACCCATAGACCATTAAAGATTGATCGATTAGACGATCCTCTGATTGTACAGCAAGCAAAACATTTTTGATGAATCAGTATTTCTCTGCTTTTTGTCGACAATGATGGTGATGATGATGGAAAATTAAATGTAGTGAAAATGGAAATTCCTTTAGAGGCGCAAATAATAACAAACGATCAACATATTGTCAAGAAAAATATAAGAAAAAAGAGAGAAAATAAAAAAACACATTCACTCAGCATCAGCAACATGTTAACGATAAATAACAGATGTTTTCTTTTATGAATGTTCTTTATGAAGAAAATGTATATATAAAAAATAGAGAAGAAAAAAGAAAAGCATGTTGACAATAAAAATTATGAAAGGGGATAAAGGCATGATATATTGAATGGATTAAACGGAGCCACAGTGGTACAATGGTTGCTATAGACGTCTTACATGCAAAATGTCATATGTACATACCAAGTGCAAACTCTGCGTGAACACGATTGAACTGAGAAGTAATTAATATATGGTTTTATGCAAAGACGCAATAAAATATGGGGTTGGGAATTTAGTCTAGTGTTATCCAAAAATAAATTTAATAATTTATTATAACGCCATCTATTATTGAAATTAATTAATATATGATAAGGTTATCACTTTGAATAATAGATGGCGTTATAATGAATTCTTAAATTAATTTATTTCTTACATAACCCTAAACAGAATTTCCACTAAGACATAGAACTGTAAAGACTGGAAAAGATGCATAATGCACAAATGTTTATGAAACAAAGTATATAAACATTTTACCAACAACAGGGGTATGTTAATGATAAAAACCCCATTAAAGCGCAATTCGGCTTATACAAATTGTAGGGAAGCAAAAAGTTGGACTCAGGATTGTATTCCATTGCAGTTTCCAGTTCATTGAATAAAAAAACGCGGTTAAAAACGCCTGAAATGGTTAACTACTTAACAGAATGTTGTTATGATATCGTAACAACAGAGCTTAACTCCATCTATTGACAAATGTTAACAATTGAGTTTTCCCATCTTTATGTATTTACATCTTTGATTTCCAACTCCATAGTGTCTCGCAATTTTGCATAAAACCAAATATTAAAAAACCCATAGGCCAGTAAATATTATTTAAATATTTCCCATCTAAGAATGATCATTAATTTTAGGCGCGATAAAATATGGGGTTGGGAATTCAATCTAGGTTCTGCAATTAATTAATATATGATAATCAATTTGAATAATAGATGGCGTTATAATGAATTCTTAAATTTATTTATTTCTTGCATAACCCTAGACTGAATTCCAAACTCCACAGTGTCTCGCAATTTCGCATAAAACCAAATATTAAAAACCTCATAGTCCAGTAAATATTATTTAAATATTTCCCATCTAAGAATGATCATCAATTTATTCATTCTCAGACAACTCGCCGTTTAGTAAGGTAACATTAAAATATAGATGGAGTGACTTGGAAGTCCGTTAACAAGTAGCGTAGTTAAATATTTACAACTTATATCTTTCGCCTAAAGGTATGTAGATCGATAGATCGATTTCTCAAGGTAAGGTCACATTGGGCAAATATTTGCTCCAGCGACCGGCAGTGTGGGCTTACTGAGAACAAGGAGGCATAAATTGCAATGCATTAATTACGCTCACTTGCTCTCAGTAAGCTCACACTGCGGCCGCTGGAGCAAATATTTGCCTAATGTGACCTTACCTAAAGACAACTACTCTGAACAAAAACAGGACAGGCAAAAAGGACCATGAAAACGCGACAATATCGATTAGTTATCAACGACATTCTTACCTAAAATTTTCTGAGCGACATTTTTGCAGAACATTTCGAAGCTGAAAAATGTCATCTTGTGGTACTTTTATTGCGGTTCTTGAAATAAAGGACGAAAACGACACAGAAGGAAGCGAGTTAGAAGATCGAAATGTTCTACGAAAAAGATCCTCATTAGATTTGACTGAAGACATGTCATATCAAAAATAAGCCAAAACAACAGCGAACAAAGATATAACGCTAATTTCTGATGGCTTATACGGTCTTCAGTGAAAAATTCATCACGCCATAACTCAAAAGTTCGACTCACGGCGGGTCTGCCATTTGGGGTTCTGTATATACTCATCAAGGGCTTTCACCCCCAAAAGGAATTTTTCACCCCACACCTCGAGGTCCATTTTGTTGCACAGTGTTATAGGTGGAGTTGTATTGAGTGTAGAATGTTAAGGACTTATTTGTGAAATTTTCAGGCCAATCTAAAACTATTTTCCAAAACTGTCATCTTATGTAGCATTATCGAAACAAAAAATCACTTTCTCTGCAAAAAAACCCTGTAGTCTGGCATTTAAATCTTTCGCCTATAAGTATGCCCCTCAATTTATTATTCTCAAACAACTCGTCGTAAAATAATGTACAAAATGGAGTTATAAGAAATAATGCAATAAGAATTAAAAATATATATGGAATCTAGAACTCGCGCCAAAAAATCAGTTTTTCTTCTAAAAACCCCTGTAGACTGGTATTTAAATCTTTCGCCTATAAGTATGCTTCTCAATTTATTATTCTCAGATTAACATGCTCGACTTGAACATTGAATGTTCGGTTTAATAGAAGATGAAGTATAAATGGAGTCATTTATTTAACTCAATCGATCCAGTAATTAGTTCAACATTGAAGTATAGATGGCGTTAAAAGAAATAATGCAATCTTAAAGCTTTTCTTCAATATTCGCATCATTCTACGAGAAATGTACAAACACTAAACCTTATCAGACACGAAGAGGTTTTTTTTTTGAAAAATTCTATATCTTAGTTTCAGTCGTTTCAACCGGGAATTGATCAATCTGTCGGTCATTCACAACCTAACTTATTTATATATAGAGAAAGATTGTTGATGCCCTATACCAACAAATTTCATAGAAATTCCACTTTATTCAAATCATTCGCCCATTTATCTTAGACAACTTGCCATAACGTAACGTGAACTTTTAAGTATAGATGGAGTTATAAGAAATATTCCAATTTAAATTATAGGTGGTGTTATAAGAACTGAAACTGTCAGAGTGTTGCAATGGTTAACATGCTTGCCTGAGATACTCAATAACCGGTCGCGGCCAAGACAATGTCCTCTGTATTTAAACACAACCTCATCTGCTTGAACTCTACTCTTTTAACTTTTTCATACACTGGAAGTAGACTTTAATCAAAAATGTAAGATCCTAATGCCCGAGGGAGAGTACATTATTATTATTTAAATCAGTTTGAATATTTAATGGCGTCGAATAGTAAATTAAGATTTAAGTATAGGTGGACCTATTTAACTCAATCAGACAACTAGTTCAACAATTAAGTCAAAGACATACAATGGTAAAGATTGGACATCATGCACAATCGAGTTAATTTTAATATTCAAGCATAGAGGGCGTGTATGTATAACAGACAAATAACAGAAACAAAAGCGTACACCAATGTGAACTATGTTAAATATAACATAATTCATGTCACCATATTGTAGCACCACATTATGTTAGACCACCAGCGCCATCTGCCGATATATACTAGCAACGTAAATGTCCCATCTTATTGTATTATATATCTTTGATAAAGTCAAGCCTGAAGTACAGATGGCGTTAGAAGAAATAATGTTCAATCAGCCGGTCATACACAACTTTACTTTATTCGTGCCATACACGAACACGCCTATCATTTTCATCAATTTGTCATTCTCAGACAGCTCGCAGTAAAATGATGTAAATATTTAATTGAAGAGGGAGTTATAAGAAATAATCCAAAAACGATTTAAAATATAGATGGTGTTATATGAAATAAGGGTGTCACCGTGAGAGTTCGGGTCCGGGTTTAGTTCCGATCAAGACATTAGCTTGAATACTTTCAATATTCTAACGATCCCGATTTCGATGAGAGAGTGAATACTTCAATAATAATTATTTTTAGTTTGAAAAATATATGGTGTCAAACAGTAACGTAACATTTATGTATAGATGGAGTCATCTATTAACCCCAATCAGACAATTGGTCAAACAATTACGGTATATTCGAAGTAAAGGTGGCGTTATAAAAATAATGTAAATTCTATGTTTTTTTTCTTCTTCAATTTTCAATTATTTAAACAATAAATCTCATCTGAAGCAAATAAGGCTTCTTTGTCACATTTCAGAATTCTGGTTTCAGGCGGGTGATGATGTTCTATCAGTCAACATTTTTGTATAGCTGGAGTCATCTATTTAACTCAATCAGGCACCTGGCCAAACCATTACCTTATATTTGAAGTACAGATGCCGCTATAAAATAAAGAAAACTTAAGTTTTTTCTTTAATTTTCTCACATGAGAAATTTTAAAACAATAAATCTCATCCGAAACAAATAAGGCTTCTTTGCCCGATTTCAGAATTCTGGTTTCAGCCGGTTGTTGATGTTCTGTCAGTTGGTCACTCACAACCATCCTTTTTATATATATTTACAAATAGTAACATATAGAGGGAGGACTAGATAATATTAACAAATCAACAAAACCAAATCAATTTTAAAAAATGCGTTATCTCGAATAAATTGATTTTTAAAACCCTCTTTTTTCCTTTATATTATTTCTCTCTTTGTGAATCAAATCATCTTGAAAGAATTCCCGGTGACGATTTTTTTCGAATAACGACAAATGCGCAATTATTGACGACAATGAATAAGATGAAAATGCTTACGTTTTCATTTGTGTTTTCTTCTTTTCATAATCACTCTTTTCACAGTTCGTTGGACAATATCTCATATATATAATGGAGACAAGCCAACTAGCATATACATACATATATACATACATATTAAAAAAAATAAATAAATAAAAAAGAAAAAAATCTTTTTCAAAAAAAAAAAAAGAAAAAATTGTCACAAAATTAAAAAAATAACAGAAATGAAAAAAAGCATATACAAAGTGTTGACATAAGGCAAACGACAAAATGCCAAAAAGCTGGCCGCGGAAAGCCAACCAAAGCAACACACAAAATCAAAATGACGCATAGCACACGTATAAAAATCGTGTGGGAAAGAAGAATGAAATGAAAACAGAGCAAACGACAGAAAAACACACCGAAGATCTTTAGCAAATCGAACAAAAACACCGCCAAAGATTTTCTCAAATACTTTGGGAGCTAGTGAAAATATTTTTTGTGATTTTTCGTGTTTTCCTTTTTTTATTTTGTGATTTTTTATAGACTCTCTATGAGCGCAGGCAAAATAGCAAGTAATATATATGTACATATATATGTATGTAGAGATTGTGGCGAATTCTTCACAAGACTTTATACCGTTGGGCGCCATTCTGACCGCTACAAGTGATGGCAATTATAAATAGCATTGGAATTTCAGAATGGATTTTTAATGTGTGTTCAAATCCAAAGGGTGGTTGCCATTATATTTCGCTGGGGTATTGTAAATACTAAAAAAATTGCAGGGGCAAAGAAACGTTTATGTTTTTTTTTTTTTGCTTTGGAATTTATTCAAAATATCAGCTGGTAGGTAGAAGCAAAAAAAAAAAAAAAGAATACTAATAACAAAAGGAAAAAAATCTTGTGGGCAATTTTTCAAAATCAGGTACATATTGAAATATGTGTGCCTAGCACTAAGTAATGGAATGCGTTTGTTTTAACCAAGAATAAAATATTTTTCCTTAAAATAAAATTTTTATAAAATATTTGGATTCTACTAATTTGTACTATTTTTTCCGATACCATAAAGGAAAAACTGTTATCGTAGTAAAAAATAGTAGCTTCTTGCAGATTTCAATATTAGGTCGAGGGAAATTTAATATTTTTTTCTTACTTATAATTGCTCTATTCCAAAACTGCAAGAACCTACTAATTTTTAATATTTTTGTTTCGATGTCATAAAGGAAAAAAATTGTTAGCGTGGTAAACAAAACAAAAAAATGTTTCCTTTAAAAAATAGTAATAATAACAATTATTTAAAAATTTTCTTTCGAAATATTATATTATTAAAATATTCATATCGCCAACAATAATTGTTGGTTTGTGTAATTTTTCTACTAATTTTTACTGTTTTTTCATGTTATCGGAAAAAGGAAAAAATGTTATCATAGTAAAAATTTGTAGCTTCTTGCAGATTCTGGAACAGAGCAATTATTTCAATATTAGGTCGAGGGAAATTTAATAGTTTCTCTATTCCAAAACTGCAAGAACCTACAAATTTTTAATATTTTTTTCGATATCACAAAGGAAAAAAATTGTTAGCGTGTTAAAAATTTGTAGCTTATTACAGGTTCTGGAACATAGCTATTATTGAAGTATTGTTTTTTTGTATTGTTTCTTTTACTAAATAGAAAATATGTGTTCCTTTAATAGTAATAATAAAAAATATTCCAACATTTTCTTTCAACAAGATTGAATAATTGTTCTTATAGTATTAATAATAATTTTTATTATGAAATATTTTGTTTTTTTCTTTCTTTCCAAAAATATGTTTGCCTTTAAAATATAGTAATAATAAAAATTATTTAAAAAAATTCTCTCAAAAATTTACCAACAAAAGACTTATGTACGTGTGTTTCATATCGACAACAATAATTTTTGGTTTGTGTAATTTTGTTCCAATTTCAAAATTAGGAACATCTGCACATTAATTGTTTTTTTGTTTTCTTTTTCATAATGTCCCAACCCCATCCATCCAAGCAACCAAACTATCCAGCCTGGCATCCATTTTTAAAGAGGTCAATGTGTTAAGTGTTGGCCAAAAAACAGCACCAGATCTTGAGTGCCCTGCCTTTTTGTGTGTTTTTCCCACTTGTTGAAAACATGTGAAATGTTTCCTGGTCAGTTTTTGGACAACTGTTCTTTGGTTATTTTTTGCCGTTATTTTTCCTGTTTTTACATATTGGCCAATATAAAATTTCCTTCAACAAAAAACCCGCCCATTTAAAAATGGCATTATTAGGTTGATATGAAAAGTATTGCTGCTGTTTTATTTCATTATGCAATTTTATTTTTGATCGACATAATTGTGTCATATGTAATGAGGAATTTTAAGTAGATGGATAAAATTTATTCAAGGCTGTGTTAAATCAATTGCATGGAAGGGGGTTAAAGTGAATGTGATGTTATGCAGGTTGGGGAAATTCCTTTTTTATTTATTTCATTATTTTAGCAAGTACCCACAATTAGAACAGACATACTCAATATGTTTATAAGAATTCACAATCAGATTGATGGCCCTTAAAGGCAATCCCCAATAAATCTGTACACTTCTGCTCCAACTCCTAGTAGATTCTTGCAGGTTCTGGAACAGAGCAAATATTTTGATTCAAAGAGACACTGTGGGTAATTCTAGGGGGCGTATACATTCTGTCGTTAATCATACGCCCAATTGCATATTTATTATTCATGATGAAATGTGCATTTAAAACAAATTCAGTGAACCCATTTTCCCTAAAAATATGTTTATTGATACACAACCCAATAATAATTAATTTCAATTCTAGGTGGCTTTCTAGAAATTTGGAGAACACAAATGGATGTAAATACCATTCTCGAACTAATTTCAATAGAGTGTAGGTGGGAGGGTATAGGTGTTTTTAAAATTTTAATCTCGAATTAATATCCAAAAATTTCATCAGACTTTTCCATGTTTAGAACCCTGTAGTCTGGTTGTTTTTATTGCCATCTTTCGGCTATGTTCATGAAATTATCAATCTTAGATGGAGTTATAAGAAATAATCCAATCCCAGGCAACTAAGGTAAGAACAAATAACACTTAATTTGAAATAATGATGGCGTTATATGAAAAATATTTTTTTAATTTTCTCTTAAGAATCCATGATCAGATTGATGGTCCTTTAAGTTAATCTCCAGAAAAAAATTATTTGTCTGAAGTAACTTCCAAAGAATTATTAATTTGAGGTACAGATGGAGTTGGATAGTTGTTGTGGAATATAATATCCTAACTATTCTCGGGCGAGCTTCTAGAAATAGCGTAGTTAAATATTTATTACTTATATATATATATATTGCCTAAAAGTATTTTTATCGATATACCTCTCCGAAATAACGAGTTAAACTAAACTATTTTAGACAACTAAGGCAAGAACAAATAACCCTAGATTTGAAATAAAGAGGGCGTTATAACAATTTTTTGAAAAAGAGATTTTTAAATTTTCTACCCTGGTACACCCTTGGGAAAAATCCGCTATCAAATATTTAATCAAAATGAATCACCCAAAATTTCCACAAAATCTTTATTTAAAGAGGGCGTTGAAAAAAATATTTAAAAAAGAGATTTTAAAATTTTCTACAGTGGCAAACCCTTGGGAAAAATCCGCTATCAAATATTTAACCGAAATCACCCAAAATTATTCTCTTAAGAAGGCGTGATCAGATTGATAGTCTTTTAACTTAATTTCCACAAAATCTTTATTAAAAGAGGGCGCTATAAAAATTATTTGAAAACGAGATTTTTAAATTTTCTACCCTGGTATACCCCTGGAAAAAATCCGCTATCAAGTATTTAACCGAAATGAATCACCCAAAATTATTCTCTTAAGAAGCCATGATCAGATTGATAGTTTTTTAAGTTAATTTCCACTATATCTATATTTTTCTCAAGCAACTTCCAAATAATTATTAATTTGAAGTACAGATGGCGTCTAGTTTCTTGTGCAGTATAATATCAAACCCATTTTCGAATGAGCTCCTAAAGCTAGCGTAGTTCGATATTTATTACTAAAATCTTTTGCCTAAAGGTATGTTTACAGATTTATCTCTCTAAGACAACTACTGAATAGTAACCAAAATGAAATATAGGCGGCGTTATATATAAGATTTTTAGAAGTTCCTAAAGCATTTTAAAATGACCAACCTATACGCTGTAGTAAACCGTAGAATAATAAGAGTTTTTTTTTTTGCACTTTTCATACACATATCGAACTAATTTCAATAAACTCCAGCTTATTTGGCATTCTGACACCTAAAATGATTTTCGATTTCTATGCTAAAGCAACATTTTTACATCCTAATGTCCGAGCGAGAATATCTTAATTACACTGTGAACACAAATTTGGGGGCGGAGATAATTCCTTTTGGGGAAGAAAGGCCTTGGTGAGTATATTAAGAACCCCGTTATGGCATGATGAAGATTTTGCTAGAGACCCTGTAAGCCATCAGGAATTAAAGTTATATCTTTGTTCACTGTTGCTTTACCTTATTTTTGAGATGACATGTCTTCAGTCAAATCTAATGAGGATTATTTTCGTAGAGCACTTGGACCTTCTAACTCGTTTCCTTCAATGTCCTTTTCGTCCTTTATTTAAAGAGCCGCTTTAAAATTACCACAACATGACGTTTTTCAGCTTCGAAATGTTCTGCAAAAATGTCGATCAGAAAATTTTAGGTAAGGCTCTCATTGACAACTAATCGATTTAGTGACATCGTGTGTTGTCTTCTTTTCTATAGAACGCAACGTGTGTTGGTTTCTATTCTATAGAAGGCATCGTGTGTTGTCTTCTTTTCTATAGAAGGCAACGTGTGTTGTATTTTATTCTATAGAAGGCAACTTGGGTACTCACCAAGGCCTTTCTTCCCCAAGAGGAATTTTCCATGCCCCATTAAGATTTAGGTATAGGTGGAGTCGTATATTTAACTCAATCAGACAACTGGCCCAACAATTATGTTTAACTAAAGTACAGATGGCGTTAGAAGAAGTACTGCTCAATATATCGGACATTCACACCATTACATCTTTACATATAGATAATTCATAACATACACGAAGATATTTCCATGAAATACAACTTTCTCTGCTCTGCCAAAAACCCAGTAGTCCGGTATTTTAATCTTTTGCCTATAAGTGTGCTTATCAGTTTATCATTATCAGTCAACTCGCCGTAAAATAAACATTTCTATGTATAGGTAGTTATAAGAAATAATTCAATAAGAATTGAAATAAAGATAGTATTATGAGAAATAATAGTGCCAGTCTGGTGCAAGAATTAATTAAGCAGTACTTAGAACATCATGTGCTTTAACATATGAGAAATCTACATCCATTACTTTTATGTGGCATAATTACCTGTATGTATCCTCTTTAGTCATGAAATCCAAACATATTGGTTCAATAAAAAAGAAAACTCATTATTTTTTTATTTAATTGAACTCATTTAATTCTATATAAATGATAATTTTGGTTAAAATAGATAGAATGAGTAATTATAGGTGGTGGCGTATACATACTATCGCTAATCATACGCACAATTGCAAATGTATTATTCATGATTGATTATGCATTTCATTCAATGTACCATTTATACGAATCACGTTGTTTAAATAAAAGAATTACGAATTTGCATTCGTGGGAGATCCGTGATTTCGTTACAACTCATTTCATCTATAAATAATGCAATTTTTCCAATACATACATTTTATCTAATAAATAAATTATGTGTGATAATTTAAAATTGTTATAGGAAAAACAAAAAAAAAAACTATATAAAAAATTTGAGCAAAAAATTTAAATTATATTACCTAATTTGTTAAATGATAAACAATCCTAGGAAATTATTTAATATTTTTTGGTTAACAGGAGATAGGGGGCGAATACATACCATCACTAATCATACGCCTCATTGCACATTCATTATGCATGATGCGTTTTGCATTTTAACCAATTCAATGGACCATGAAAGCGATTCATTTTCTGTAAATAGAGACATTTCAAATTTTACTGAACAGGGAAAGATGGGATCGTGTACATAACATATATTATCTATATCTTAAGAGCTATCCTATCCACATATTTTCCGAGCAAAATACAATAATTATATTACGGCTAATAACATCCAAAGATTTACTATATACATTTTATTTGTTTTAAGAGATAGGGTGAATAATTTTAGGTGACGTATACATGTTATCACCAATTATACGCCCCATTACAAATTCATTATTCATGCTCTGATGTGCATATTAAAAATTATTGCTATACATTTGCTGTAAATAGAAGAATTTAAAAATACAAATACATGGAAATATTCATATTATTTCGAAAAAGCATTTTCTACTAATTCTCTTAACCACTCACAACGGATTTCTATATAACTTGAATTTTATTTAAAAGAGGTAGGGTGAATAATTCTAGATGGCGTATACATGTCATCACTAATCATACGCCCCACTGGAAATTTATTGTTAATGTGTTTAGCTGCATTTTGTGATATTTCAATAAACTGGGAATACGATTCACTGTTTCTTTAAATAGAAGGATTTCACATTTTTCTGCAGCTCATCTTATCTATAAATAATTTATTTAAATATAAATTTAAATGAATGTGTTAAGTAGCTCACTTTCTTTAAATAAATATTATGTCTTGTATTCTTTATGGGCTAAAGAAATATCAAGTCTATAAATTATTCTCAATAAAGTAAGGTAATTTAAGATGTTGATAGTATTAGGAGAGAATTTTTATTTACTCATCTTAACGTATACGTGTTGACATCAATTATACGACCCAAAGCTAAATGTGTAATTAATTATTACTTTATTAATTTAAAATAGGTATTACTTTTCTTTAGAATACCAGTAGGCCTATTATGTAAATTTGCAACAACTATCGATACTGTTAAAATTGCTTTTATTATTTTTACAACAAATGAAATTTTTGGAAAACAATAATGAAAGTTTTTAAAATATTACTGTAATAATTTAAAATTTTAATAAGCAATTTAAAAAGATTTCAAAATCAACCTTTCTTCTTGACTTTTTGACACACATAGACAAAGGTAGAAATATTTTTCATTCGATTAGTCATCTTATCGTATACATGCTGACATCAATCATACGTTCCTTATCCAAAAATAAATTATTCATGCAGTTATTTTCAAACAAAATACTTTAATGACCCACACGACCAAACGGCATCTTCTTCCCCATCTTTTTTAAACTCAAAAGAGGTTTTTTGATTTTCTGTTGATTAACGAAACGTGATCTTATGAAAAAAAAACAAACAAAAATTATGGAACAAAAAAAAGACAACAACAGCAATTCCATAGTCATGAAAATGTTGCTTTGCAACGACAAAAACAATTTTTATACATTTTTAATTTTTTTCTTATACAAACAAAAAATATTTTATCATATGTATATAAGAAAAAATAGGCTATCGTATCGGTAAATATTGCTGTATAAATCACAATGAGAAAACATGAACAACATTTTAAACTAAAAGGCAAGTAAATGATGTTAAAAGGCCAACTCTATGCAATAGTTGTTTTCTTTTCTTTTTTTGTTGTTGTCCATAGATTTTATGTTTTGTTTCTGTTTTAATTTTGCAATGTTGGCATGTTTTGTTGTTTGTTATGTTTTGCCCAATATCCATCCATTTAAGGTTAATGCTACCATTAGCTATCAAATTAAACAGACATATGGTATTGGTCGTATTGAAATGTAATTGCTTCTAAATAAATTTCGATTACACACAAATTAATGAAATTTAAAATTAAAAAAATATATGAACCAATTTTATTGAACATAAATTGGGCCTACGGGGAGATAGATAATGATTTTTCTTTATAAGGATAAAAATAATAATAAAAGAACGCATAGCCGAAGGACCAATTATGATTTTTTGATATTACAAATTAAATAAACAATTAACATAAATTAGTTCTAAAAGAAGATAAAGATTTTTCTTTATAAAAAATATGAAAATAATAGGAAAAGGCATAGTCGGAGGACCAAAAATGATCCACGATTAATAAAAACTATTTTTTCTAAATTTACGATTTATAAATTTTTTTTAGAAATGTACGATTTATAAAAAAAATATTTTTATTCAAAATGTACGATTTATTAAAAATATTTTTTAAAAAATGTATGACTTATAAAAAATAGTTTTTTTAAAAATCTACAATTTATTTTTTTAATCTACGATTGATAAAAATATTTTTTTAAATGCACGATATATAAAAAATACTTTTTTAAATCCACGATATATAAAAAATATGTTTTTTCTAAAATCAAAAAATTATAAAAAATATTTAAAATCCTCGATTTATAAATAATTTTTTTTTAACTACGATTTATAAAAAATATTCTTTTAACATCTATGATACATAAAAATAAATAAATAAAATAAAATTTATAATTTTATAAATAAATTTATAAATAATATTTTTTTAATCTACGATTTATAAAAATATTTTGAACATCTATGATATATCAAAATAAAATATTATTTTTTTTAAATCCACGATTTTTTTAAAAACTATTTTTTTTTTAAATCGAAATAAAAAAATATTTTTTGTAAAAATCCACGATTTATAAAAAATATTTTTTGGAAATCCACGATTTATAATCTATAATTTTCTAAAATCCACGACTTATAAAAAAATATTTTTTTAAAAATCCACGGTATTTTAAAAATTATTTTTTTTAAAAATCCACGATTTATAAAAAAATATTTTTTTAAAAATCCACGATTTATAAAAAATAATTTTTAAAAATCCACAATTTATACAAAATATTTTTAAAAAACCACAATTTATAAGCAATATTTTTAAAAAATCCACGATTTATAAAACAATATTTTTTAAAAAAAAAACCAAGGTTTATAAAAAAAATATTTTTTTAAAAAATCCACATATAAAAAATAATTTTTAAAAATCCACGATTTATAAAAAATAATTTTTAAAAATCCACGATTTATAAAAAATAATTTTTAAAAATCCACGATTTATAAAAAATAATTTTTAAAAATCCACGATTTATAAAAAATAATTTTTAAAAATCCACGATTTATAAAAAATAATTTTTAAAAATCCACGATTTATAAAAAATAATTTTTAAAAAATCCACGATTTATAAAAAATAATTTTTAGAAAATCCACTATTTATAAAAAATAATTTTTAAAAATCCACGATTTATAACAAATAATTTTTAAAAAATTCACGATTTATAACAAATAATTTTTAAAAAATCCACGATTTATAAAAAATAATTTTTAAAAAATCCACGATTTATAAAAAATAATTTTTAAATATCCACGATTTATAAAAAAAATAATTTTTAAAAATCCACGATTTATATAAAAAATACTTTCAAAAATCCACGATTTATATAAAAAAATACTTTCAAAAATCCACTATTTATAAAAAATAATTTTTAAAAATCCACGATTTATAAAAAATAATTATTAAAAATCCACGATTTATAAAAAATAATTTTTAAAAATCCACGATTTATAAAAAATAATTATTAAAAATCCACGATTTATAAAAAATAATTTTTAAAAATTTACGATTTATAAAAAATAATTTTTAAAAATCCACGATTTATAAAAAATAATTTTTAAAAATCCACGATTTATAAAAATAATTTTTAAAAATCCATGATTTATAAAAAATAATTTTTAAAAAATCCACGATTTATAAAAAATAATTTTTAAAAATCCACGACTTATAAAAAATAATTTTTAAAAATCCACGATTTTTAAAAAATAATTTTTAAAAACCCACGATTTATAAAA
Source organism: Musca autumnalis (assembly GCF_047663935.1). Classification (NCBI taxonomy): domain Eukaryota; kingdom Metazoa; phylum Arthropoda; class Insecta; order Diptera; family Muscidae; genus Musca; species Musca autumnalis. The sequence goes on from NW_027411755.1 coordinate 243,497,679, forward strand.
AATAATTTAAAAAATAAAAAACGATTTATAAAAAATAATTTTTAAAAAATTCACGATTTATTAAAAATAATTTTTACAAATCCACGATTTGGAAAAAATTATTTTTGAAAAATGCACCATTTATAAAAAATAATTTTAAAAAATTTCACGATCTATAAAAAAAATTTGTACAAAATCCGCGATTTACAAAAAACATTACAACCCAGCAAAAATCCTCGTTACAAACCTCCTTTTCCACCCATTATTTTAACAAGGGCATGTCGCGCGAAATATCTGGTTATTTTGTAACCACTGAAATAAGTAGTTAGAATCTACTCAGTATCTACTTATTTCAGTGGTTACCATCTACCTATTTCAGTGGTTACAAAATAACCAGATATTTCGCGCGACATGCCCTTGTTAAAATAATGGGTGGGAAAGGAGGTTTTTAATGAGGATTTTTGCTGGGAAAGACCACAATTTTAAAAATAGGTAACGATTTTTCTTTATAAGTAAAAAGTAACATTAGAAAAAGCATAACCGAATGACCAATTATGATTTTTATAAATATTAGTAATATTATATCAATATTATATTAAATAAAAAGTGAGGCAATTTTATTGAACTTAAATTAGGGCTTCTTTATAAAAAATTATGAAAATAATAACAAAATGCATGGTCTGAGGAACAAAAAATTGAAAATATTAATATAATTAATTGGGCAAAGTGTTTTTTTTTTTCCTAAAGTTGTCAATAAGTTTCTTTTCCTTCTGCCCACTGTAATCTTATTTAATACATAATATGAAAATATACAGCAACAAAAAAAGAGTTCATCTAAACACCATCACACATAATATCCAGCTATCAGAATAAATTCTATCTGTCAGCCAATGTGGTGAGTGATTTTTATTTTTTTATCAAGTTTATCTTGATTTTTGAATGATAAGAGGAGTCCCACCACAGTAAGTCAGCATTTTGTAAAACAACATACATACATATATATTTCAAAATGTTTTCGTTCTTCATTCACTCTGCCTTTATTAGGGGACATTTGTATTTATACGGAATTTACGTATTGTTTGTTGTTGTTGTTCTTGTTGTTGCTGTGCTGTGGAATGTGTATTTAGAGATTTATTTTTGAAGAAGTTATTTCTTTTTTTCTCGAACAAGACAATTTTCTTTCTTTGTCAACTTGACATTTACTGTTGCTCTGTTTATAGGCATGAACAGAACGCAAAAAAAAAAATAACAGAAAGACAGACAATAAAAAACGAATATAATACTAAAAAAAATGATTCCATTGGAATGTTTGGAATTTTTTATGCAAATATTTACATTTTTATTTCTTTCAAAAAGAAAGGGGGAATTATTTTTTCTAGTGTCAATGCAAAAACCTTATAGAAAAAAGATAGTCACAGAGTTAAGTATTTTGTTAGGTGTGAAATGAAAGAAAATAATTTTCTCTTTTTTTATTAATTTTATCATTAAAACAAATATTAAAGGAATTTTAATAAAAAACACATGTTTTATTTATTATATTGTATTTTAACTTGGCCAACACAGTGTTTGCTTAATTAGTCAACTTCAGCTTCTAGTCTCTTGTTACCAAAAGGCAAAGTTTAATTTAAAATATTGACGTTATTTGTAAAGAATTTTAATATTCATGGCTTGTGTTTGCCATGGTGTCAAGCAATAGACGAGAGAGTATTTCTCTACTGCAATGAGAAAAAAGTTGACACGTGCTAAGCTTCAACACACATTAAGCGTGTGCAGAAAGCAAAATCAAATGATGCCAGTAACCGAATATATTGAGACACTGCTGTTAATTTTCAAAAATAAATTATTTTATCTTTTGTTTATTTAATTTTGTGCCATAAAATCACGTTCTTGCTGTGATAAGGAAAATCAAAAATTATTTGAAACAATATGAATCATCAGAAATTGTATTCGTTTAAGGGTCATTAAGGCATTTAAATTCAAAATTGAGCGTTCTTAATGGGTATGGCTTAGGAGCGTATGATGCACGTGGGCATGTATACGCAGGGTATTTTTAAACTTTCTGAATGACAAACTATTCCAAATGTTTCTAATGAAAAATATACACGATTTATAAAAAATATTTTTTTGTAAATTTACGATTTATAAACAATATTTTTTGTAAATCCATCATCTATAAAAAAATATATTTTTTACAATCTACGATTTATACAAAATATCTTTATTTAAATTCACGATCTATAAAAAATATATTTTTTTACAATCCAAGATTCATAAAAAATATTTTTTTTTTCTTAAATCCACGAGTTATAAAAATTATCTTTTTAATTGCACGATTTTTATAAACTATTTTTTTAAATCCAAGATTTATGTAAAATATTCTCTTTTTAATTTAAGATTAAACATTAAATATTTTTTTTTAAACCACGATTTACAAAAATATTTTTAACTCCACTATTTATAAAAAATATTTTTTTAAATCCAAGATTTATAAAAAATATATTATTTTTAAAAAATCACGATTTATAAAAATATTTTTTATCTTCACTATTTATAAAAAAAATGTTTGTTTAACTCTACGAATTATAAGAAATATTTTTTTCTATTTCCACGTTTTACAAAACTGTAAAACTTTCTTATAAAAATCCACGATTTATAAAAAATATTAACGATTAAAAAATTGTATCAATTAATATTTTTTTTAAATCCAATATATAACTTTTTTTAAAAAATTCACAATTTATAAAAAATATTTTTAAAAATCCGCGATTTATAGACAATAATTTTTTAAAAATTATTATTAATAAAAACAATTTTTAAATATCTACGAAATAATTTGAAAAAGAACTATTAAAAATTATTTTAAAAAATTCGACATAATAAAAATAAAAACTTTAAAATATTTACGTTTTAAAAAAAATTGTTAAAAGTCCACGACAAATCAAAAATAACTTTTACAAATATTCGATTATAAAAAATATTTTTAAAAATTACAAGTTTTAAAAAAATAATACCCTTATTATTCGGGTATTATTTTTTAAAACTTGTAATTTTTAAATATTTTCAATTAATAAATAATTTAAAAAACATTTTTCAAAATCCAAGATTAATAAAAATAATCCGCGATTAATATAAAATAATTTTCAAAAATCCTAGATTAATAAAAATTAATACAGGGTTAAATATTCACGATTAATAAAAAAACAATATATAAAAATCTACGATTAATTTTTTTAAACAAATGTAAATAAAACATAGTCTACGACCAATTAAAATGTATACGAATAATAAAAATGATTTTTTAAAAATCCGCGATTAATATTTTTTTAAGTCAGCGATTAATCAAAAAACTTTTAAAAATCTGCGATTAATAAAAAACAATCTCTAAAAATCTGCGATTTTTTATTGAAAATTTTCAAAAATGACCTTTTTAGCCGTAGATTTTCCAAATTTTGTTAAATTCGGATTTTTATTTTTTTTTTTACGAGCAAATTTTTATTTTTTTAATATTAATATTATTTTATAATCAAAAATTGTTTTTTTAATTTTTGTTTTTCAAAAAATTATTTAATTCGGATTTTTAAAAATAATTTTTTACGACTGAATTTATATTTTTTTAATATGAGATTTTAAAAATTATTTTAGTTTTTAAAACCCGTGATTATAAAATAATTTTTAAAATCTCATATTAAAAAAATAAAAATTCACTCGTAAAAAATAATTTTTAAAAATTCGAATTAAACCATTTTTTGAAAAAAAAACCGAAAAAAAATAATTTTGGATAATCAATAAAATATTTTTTGAAAATTTTCTATTAAAATAATATTTTTAAATCCACGATTAATGGTTTTTAAAATATAAAATAAAAAAAAATATATTTTCAAATCCACGATTAATGGTTTTTAAAAATATAAAAAATATTTATATTTTTAAAAACCATTAATCGTGGATTTGAAAATATTTTTTTAATAGTAAATTTTCAAAAAAAAATTTAAAAAAATTTTCAAAAATTACCTTTTTAGTCGTAGATTCTCCAAAATAATTTTTTTTCTGTTTTTTTTTTTTCAAAAAATTGTTTAATTCGGATTTTTAAAAATGATTTTTTACGACTGCATTTATATTTTTTTAATATGAGATTTTAAAAATTATTTTAGTTTTAAAAACCCGTGATTATAAAATAATTTTTAAAATCTGATATTAAAAAATTAAAAATTCACTCGTAAAAAATAATTTTTAAAAATCCGAATTAAACAATTTTTTGCAAAAAAAAAAAAACAGAAAAAAAATAATTTTGGAGAATCAATAAAATATTTTTTGAACATTTTCTATTAAAAAAATATTTTCAAATCCACGATTAATGGTTTTCAAAAATATAAAATAAAAAAAAATATTTTCAAATCCACGATTAATGGTTTTTAAAAATATAAAATAAAAAAAAATATTTTAAAATCCACGATTAATTCTTTTTAAAAATAAAAAAAATATTTATATTTTTAAAAACCATTAATCGTGGATTTGAGAATATTTTTTTAATAGTAAATTTTCAAAAAAATTTTTTTTCAAAAATTACCTTTTTAGCCGTAGATTTTCCAAATTTTGTTAAATTCGGATTTAACAAATTTTTTTTACGAGTGAATTTTTATTTTTTTAATATGAGATTTTAAAAATTATTTTATAATCACGGGTTTTTTAAACTAAAATAATTTTTAAAATCTCATATTAAACAGAATATAAATTTAGTCGTAAAAAATTATTTTTAAAAATCCGAATTAAAAAATTTTTAGAAAATATTTAAAAATTACGCTGGAGAAATATTTAGAAAATAGAAAAAATAGATTAAAAAAATTTACAATGATGGCCTTGGAATAATAGTTTAAAAAATTTACAATTATGGCCTTGGAAAAATCGTTTAAAAAATCCACGATTATTGCCTCAGAAAAATATTTTAAAAATCCACGATTATTGCCTTAGAAAATAGTTTAAAAAATCCACGAGTATTGCCTTCAAAATAAATTCAATTAAATATCGACTATTATTGCCTTGAAAATATCTTTAAAAATGCACGATTATTGGCTTAAAAATATGTTAAAAATCCAATTAATTAATTATTAATCATTATTGGCTTATTAATATTTAGAAAATCCCCCACTATTGTTTTGGATAGAAATCCAAGATTATTGGTTTAAAAAAATTAATAAAAAATCCACGAGTATGGGCTTGTCTTAGATATTAAAAAACCACGATTATTGGAAAAATATGTAAAAAAAATTCACAATTATTGATATGGAAACAATGCCCTTTGAAGGTTTAAAAAAATTCAGGATGATTATTGGCTTAGAGAAATATCTTAAAAAATACACGAATATTGGCTTCAAAATATTTTAAAAAGTCAATGTTTATTGGTTCTAAATCTACTATTGTTGGATTAAAATGTATTTTAAAAAAATCCACAAGTACTTGTTAACATATTTTGAAAATATGAAAAATTATTATTAAAAGCCACGATAACTGCCCACTAGGGTTATGACTGTTTTTATGAACTCGTATTCCTGTATCATATTTTGATGAGTTTTTCACAAAGATTAGATAAAATCTTAATTACAAGGTGATTTGATAAATAAAGCTCACTCACAAAGTCATTGGAAAATGTTTCTATATGAGATAGTAAACATTTATTTAAATCGCATCTAAATTCATGAACAATAAAGTTTCTGTGGAGCGTATGGTCAATATCAGAATGCATACACCTTGTCTTCTTCTTTCCAAACTACTCTATGTATATTTTCTTTCGATCTCATATTTTTCTTTCGATTTCACTCTCGTTCTCTCTTTGTAATATATGTCTTGGGTGATTTTGATAAATGTTTTCCCCTAGCCTTTACATCACAAACTCATGACATTTTATAATCATATTTCATAATTTTTTATAAAACAGACATCATAAATTTTTAGAGATATTTGCAACACAAATCCCTGATGTATTGTATGCAGTTAAAATTATGACATATGATTTGATCTTTATGGCCCAGACGATCATTTGTTAGATATATTATTTCTCATAATATTTTTAAATACATTTATTTCTTAAGAAATATACATAAATCATTTTATTCAAAATGCCTTCTTTCATAAGGGGAAAAATATAATAAGTTCTTTAAAATTATTTAAAATGAACTGAAAAAATAAAGTTATAATTTATCCTTAACAACAAAATAAATCCTTACGAAAAAAATCCCTGCAACATATTGTATTCCCCATAAGATGCATTCATAATAACGTCTGGTCTTGTCTTTAATGACATGTTGTTTTTTTTTTTCTTTCTTCTTTTCTTCCAGTTAACATCAAAATGAAGGCTGAAGACAAAACTGCCATACCCAGAGTACGCATTGCGGTTATTGGCCATGCTGATGTTGGTAAATCAGGTAAGTTGTATTGATTTTTTTCATCTTCTTGTTATAATACCCATGGTTTATGTGCGTGTGCGTGGGTTTTATTGCGAAAAACTGTTATTGATTGACAGCTTTTCTTGCTCATATTGTTTATAACATATCATTTTGTCGAAGAAGAAAAGAACACACATATAAGAATTTACTACTGCTGCTGTTATATCAATTGAGGTAATATATATTACATGGAATTGCATCATGTTGTTTTCAAAGCCACAAAGGAGCAAGAAGACGATGATGAAATAAAGAAAGTTATAAATGAAAGTGGGTAGTAAGTGTTAGGGTTGGTAATGTTGAGCTTGGCATTGATTTAGTGCATAACCATGTTGTATGTAGGGGCCTAATGTGCCCATTTTAAAAAAGAAAACAAAGTGCTAGAGCATAATAAGAGTTTTTATTTATAGAAAGTTGTGGGCGAGGATGCTGTTGTCCAAGAATAAAACCCATTATTTAAAAATATACATAAATTATTGCATAAAAGCATCTTAGAATGATGATGATCATATGACCATGATGACCATTCAAAATTAGCATTTAAGAAAATTTGATGAGTATATTTTTAGGTGCAATGGATGAATCTTGAAATTTAAATCAGTGTTACTGTTGTTCGGAACATTTGTGTTCGGAAATAATTTTTAGATAAATAAAAATGTCCCTAATATTGTACTGGATCATACATCACCATCTATATTTAAATTTCAACATTGTTGTTGGACAATTTGTCCAAAGAGAAAAATTTTTGGGTATATTTTTAGGCGCAATATGGTACCCAATATTTCACAAAACATTAAATTGAAATATGTCCCTAATGGATTGTTTCAATTTGATTCAATTCTATATGAAATTACATAATAGAATTTCACGCTGGTCATTCTAACAACAAATTATAAATAGCATAAATCTCTATAAAATTAATTATAATAATTTTTTACCAATTCCAAATAGAAAAGCAACTAAATAACCCATCATTTAATAAATAATGTTTGTGAAAGATTTTCATTTTCCACACCACAACCGCATAGTCATTATTTATGCCATTCACATTAGTATGAAAAAACTAATAATATTGAATGCCACAGATTAGTATGGAAAGCAATAAATTAATTTTAAATTTCTTTAAAAAAAGAGTATTCTCAACACACACTCAAACAAAAAGAGAGATATCAAATAAAATGATTTAAGCTTTGACCTGAATAGCATTTATTTAGAAAAGAGAGAAAAAAAATCAATTTGAAAATAATCTCACAAAAATTTTTAAAATACCCCGAAAAATTACAACTGCACATTTTCTACAACGACCCACTTAAAAAAAAGTCTGATGTTTGTACATTTCCACGCTAAGGTGTTTATGGCATTTTCGGTTTTTGTTGAGCTGCATATTTTGCCTCATTTTTTTGTTTGCACTCTCAATGATATTCAATTTATAAGGGGGAGAGAGAAGAGAAGCAGATAAATATGTAAACACCATACTTTAAGTGTTTCTTTTTGGCAAAATACAAAAACATTTAATTTTTTAAATTTGTTTGGCCTGCCTCAAGATTTTCCCTGATCACCTTTATGGTATTACCTACCACAAAAGTCATTGAGGTGGGGTACTTCAAGGCATTCTTAAGGCATTAATTACTTGTTTGCTACTTTGGACACCTGCTGTTTTCATTTATTTGTCTTAAAGTATAGAATGTTGGCCATGTAATGAAGATTTAGATGCGCCAAGCGAAGGCATCACAAAACAAAAAATGTTGCAATAGGGAATTTTTTCTAAGAATTTTAGCCACTTGTTTTTGTTGTTGTTTTAGCTGGCGTTAATGTTTGTTTTGATGGTGTAGTTTTTAATTTTTTATTTTTTTTTTCTTCTTCGCTGATCTTTTGAATATTCTTTATAGTTTGTTTATTTACATGAACGACGTAGTATTTTGTTAATTTTTTTTTTCATGTTGTTGTTCCTTTCAAATGTCTCACATCACCACCTTTTCATCTTCAACACCTAGCACCTACCTACCACCCACCATTCCATATGCAGTTTCTTTTTTTTTGCACTGTAAATGGCTTTTGTTTTCAGCCTCTTGTTGATTTTTATTGTCAATAAACATTAATCGAGAAGAATAAAGAAAAGAGAAAAAAACAACAAAATAAGCAAAATGTAAAGAAATTCGAAAATTTATTACATCGAGGTGTAAAATGATGATTGCAAAGCAGCTACTCGTTCACCTTTTCGTTCGTTGAATCTGTAAAGACCTTGTTAAGGTACAATTCATTGTGAACTTTTTTTCTGGGGATTTCAAAAAGAGGAAAATTAACAAAATCGGTTTGATGGCACTGTGAATATTCGCACACAATTGTGAATTGCTATAAAAAAGCAATTTGGAAAAAAGAAAATTAACAGAAAATGAAATTTTTCAAAACCTCAAAAGGAATAAAAATGCACATTTCACAGTTTTAATGTTCTTCTATTTTTTCTTAGGCCCCGTATTGAGATATTTATTTCTATTTAAATATTTCACCTAAAAGTAGACTCTTTATTTTATCTTTATCCGATAACTCAATAAGTAGTTATTTTCGAAAATTCAAGTGTAGATGGCGTTATGAAAATATCAAAGATATTTTAGCCGATTTCGCAACCTAGTAGGGTGAAAAATTCGCTTGATATGTTAAACCAGAAATCTAGGAGGGATAGTAACTAGGCGTTTACACACAGACAGTATTGGCAAGACAATAGCAAAGTTACAAACCATTTTCACCAATACATTCACACTTTTCTCTATAAATATTTAAAAATTTATAAATGTATTTGTGAAAAAGGTTTGCATTTTTGCTATTGTCTTGCCAAAACTGGCATTTGTAAACGTGTGGTAAAATATATTTCAATTTGAAGATTTTTTGAATTTTCTAAAATCTAGCTTTAGCCGTTTAGCTTGGGCTTAATAAATACCGAGCTTTTGTATATGCATATAAAAATCAATAGGTATAGACCAGCTGGACAGATCAAATTTGATAAACCCTTAACCCCCATATATATGTTTAATTCGTTAATGTTTTATCCATATTTAGGATATAAACCCTAGCTTCTGTTTTTTTTTTGCCCAAAATTATGCTCATCATCTCTCGCATATTACTCGCCCAATAGTGCTATAATTGAAGTGTAGATGGCGTTAGTAAATACCAATAATATTTTAGCAGATTCCGCAACCTTGTGAGGTGAAAAATTCGCTCAACATGCTAATATTGAAATCTAGGTGGGTTTGTAAAATATAATTTTATTTAAGGATTTTTAGAACTTATTCTTACCTTTCGTAGATACATTTTATTGTATTGAGCTCTCTTCCAAAAGTTACCGTTTTGCCAAATTTCTAAAATCTATCTTCAGCCATTTAGCCTGGACTTAATAAGCAACTAATATCTGTTTATGTCTATAAAGATGATTAACTATAGACCAGCAGGACAGATCCAATTCGCTAGTCCTCGAACTCCAATATATTTTTAATTCATTACTTTGTTATCCACATTTTTCATCTCTTTATAGCCTTAACTCTAGCATCAAATTAATGAACATAATTTTGGGCAAATAAAAAATATTTGCTGGTGATCAGTCATGAAGTCCTCAATCACCTTTAACTTTTTTATATCAAATGTAGATGGTGTTTCAAAATAACAAAAATATGTTAGCAGATGTCGCAACCGAAAATGGCGTGTAATTTCACGTTTTTCACCACGGATCATTCAAATTTTCAGCAGTTTGACCGATGTTTTAAGGATAATTTTGCAATATTCTTGTTCGAATAGATTATACCTATGTGGAATATAGTTGGAAAATCTAGTTCCCGGAGCGGATCGATTTTTCTAGTTCCTTTTTCCAAAAGGAACTAGTTTCTTAATATAGTTCCATAGTTCCAAATAGTTCCGAGACCGATATAGTTCAATGAATCTTTCTCTTTCATCGTTCCATTCACTCCAAATAGTTGCGAGACCGAAATGGTTCAACGAATTTTTCTTTTTCATCTTTCTTTTAGTTCCCAATAGTTCCGAGACCGAAATAGTTCAGCGAATCTTTCTCTTTCGTCGCTCTTTTTGTTTCCTTCGTTCCAAATAGTTCCGAGACCGAAATGTTTTCCAGGTTTGGTGGATGAATTGACATTAAAATAAATACAAATTGCAGCGAACAAACAGCAAAAACGTAAAGGCCAGAACTGAATCAATCGTCGCTTGCTTTGCTTGCTTCCCAAATGTCAAACTATAAAGGAAAGCCAGAGCCTCCTAAAAGGGGAACGCAAGCGGATTTGCAAAGAGGCTCTGGCATTCCTTTATAATTTGACATTTGAGCAAGCAAAGGAAGCGACGATTGATCTGTTCTGGCCTTAAGATCGACGTAGGCGTTAAGTTGAAGGAACCAGAAAAACGAAAGGAACTATATGAACTAAAGGAACTATATAAACGCAAGAGCTGGATATAGTTCCAATAGTTTTTTTGTCCGGAATAGTTCCATGGAAGTAGTTCGTTCCGGAACTACACAACTCTAATGTGGAACAACTATATTATTGAGATGTAGATGACGTTATAAAATATCAAGAATATTTAGCTGATTTCACCATTGCACCACGGTGGCAACTGATCACGTTAGATACTAAAGCGAAAATCCAAAGTTACCCTACCCTCTCCGCATAAATAATGATCATGAATGAATCCGTTTTAGATGGGCGTTAATTTTTTTAAGCCAGATTTTAGTATCAATCTACGCGAATTGGTTGCTATTTTGGGATTTTAGTATGTAAATAATTTCAAGAATTTTGAACAATATTTTATTTCACTGCTCTTTCTTCACTGGTGATTTAACTTCCCCAAAAATAGTAAATTACGTTAGTATTGAGATGTAGATGGCGTTATACAGTATCAATAATATTTAGCTGATGATGATTACGTTAATTTTAAGCCAGTTTTTTGTATCAATCTACTCGAATTGGTTGTAATTTTGGGATTTTAGTATGTAAATAATTTCAAGAATTTTTAACAATATTTTATTTCAATGCTTCGAAAGTTTTAGCCGTGATGTAACTTTCCCAAAAAATAGTAAATAACTTTAGTATTGAGATGTAGATGGCGTTATACAATATCAATAATATTTAGCTGATTTCACAACCGTCCCTAGGCAAAACCCACGGTATGTTGTCCAAATTCGCATCAATAGTGAAATCTTTTTCAATAATTAGACAAATGAGGTTAATAGTGAAGTGTAGATGGTGTTCTAAAATATCAGAAATATTTTAGCAGGTATCACAACCCAGTCCCCAGCAAAAGTGGGCATCATTTCAAATTTCCACCGTTTTGCCTGGACATTAATGATCTGTCCTATGTTCTTCCTACTAGTTGGCTATAATTTGACACTTTATGAAAAATGAAAGGATTCAATATTTTTCTGAATTTTGTCATTGTAAGTTATTCTATTATTTTTAAATCTTTAAAATTGATTGTGGAAAAATATAATAATAAAGCGCGGCCTAAACAATAGGGACCTGTTTATGTATGTCGATAAGAAAATGAATGCGTTAGAAAAACTACCAAATTTGAGTGTGTTTTTCAAATTTGTTTTTTGTTTTGAAGCAAAAGCAAAGGAAATAATATTTCCAAAACTAAATTTTGGGTATGTTTCATGAATTTAATGTTTGGAAGCTACAAAGAGGTTGTAGGTGACACATTTCACTTGTTGTAATTTTGATAATTTTTTACCCTTATAAATTTGTCAAGAAACAAATGAAACATAGTAGGTTCTTGCAGGTTCTGGAAAAGATCTCATGGTTTCCAGTTTGTACATTTTTCATAATAACTTCTTAAAGTCTAAAGATTCCCCATAATGATATTTTTCCCGAAAAAGAAGTGCACATTTTTCCCTTTCAAAAAAATAAACGAAAGGATAAATCATTATTATTCTATATTCACTTATTTTTCTTTAAATTTCTTTTTCCCCCTTAAATACTTCAAAACTGCTTGTTATAAACCTCATTGTCCTTCACGAGAAATTCAATACGAAATACCGAACTAACTTTCCACATGTTATACATTTCAGCAAAACATTTTTCAAGTTAAAAAACAAGTTAAAAAAAAAACAACAGCTTATGTATTGCATAAAATGTATGCCGGCATTCGAATGCATTCAGAACTAGAAAAAAAATAAATAACTACACATCTTTTATAAGATGTCTAACAAGTAGTCGATAAAGAAGAAGAAAAACCAGAAAGACATAACATGAACTTCTACAATAAGAACACAAATGTAAAACGAAATATATTAGATCACACATGCAAGGTTGGACAGGGAATGTTATAGCAGCATAGAGAACATGTTATGCATTTCTATGATGAGGGTCCAAGAGTTACATATTTGTTATTTGCCATATTGTTTTTGCTTTTTAAAACGTTGCCCTCCCTCTTTTTTTGAGTGTTATTTTTCTAAGAAAACGATATACCACTCATATGTTCAAAATGCTTCATTCCTTGTTAGATTACAAGGTCATCATTAATTTAAGAGGAAGGATAGTCGTTTGTTTCCTTCGAAATTTATTAAAGTTAAATGCATTTAAACTCCGACAAAAAATAACTTAAGATGTAGCTTTTTAATCATGCTAGAAACAGCAACTTCAAATATGCCCCCTCTATACGTCAAGTCCTGTACCAAGGTCTCTTGAAATGATAGTTGAAAATTGCAAGATGTAGAAAGAATAAAATAATTTGAATAATAGATGGTGCACTTTTACTTGTTTTTATTTTATAACCAAAAATAATGATAAGTTGAAGTGCCAATGTCATTATTTATTTAATAGATGGTAAGATTTATATAAATTAAATCAAAAAATCCAAATTAATACTGGCAAAATATTTATCTTGTTAGAAACCAAAGCAACTTAAAATTTGACCCCTCTACATGTCAAGTTTTGTATCAAGGTCTCCTGCCATGGTAATAACAAATTTCAAGATGTAATATAATATAAGTTGACTAATAGATGGTGGCCTGTAATTGCCTGCAAGTTTTGTATCAAGGTCTCTTGCCATGGTAATAACAAATTTCAAGATGTAATATAATATAAATTGACTAATATATGATGCCCTGCAAATGCCTGCAAACTTATGACAAATTCCCAAAAAAACACACAAAAGTAACATTTCTTTTGTTAAAATTCCCCATGAAAAGACACTACAAATAAAATTAACTTCATTAAAATACAGCTTCTGAGTAAAAGCAACTACGATTTTTCATTTTCAAATGTATTTCCTGTTCCTGTTCATAAGTCATTAATTTATCTGCCACTTCTCAAAACATTTGAGACAGAAATAAAATGGTTTTTTTCCATGAAATTTACAGGTAACCGAAGATTTTAACTTCTTTATAACATGCTATGTTAGCCAGCAGGAAATAAAAACCAATTATGGATTCGTGGGAAAAATAAAGTAGGAAAAGCGTAGAAAGAAATAATGAAATTAAATTTCTCAGAATAATCAAACAAAAAAGAAAATAATGAAAAAAACTATGAATGAAATTAATAATATATTTATAAAAGAAATTGTATTAAAAAGAACATATATAATTCAACAAATTTATGCATTTATATTTACACATATTATCGCATGACAAGATACAACATAATTAGCAATTAGAAAATTCTTATGGCATTGGGCCAATAATATCATTAAAGAATCTTAAATATGCGTCACTGCACAATGTGCGCCATCTAGGTGTCATAATTTATGCCGCTCATACCGTCGTCATTATTAATGACCCAAATTTTGTGTTTTCTTTGCTTCTAATCATAATTAAGGTATACAAATCATCTTTTAATTCAAAATTTACGTTCTATTTATGTGAGGCTAAACAAATTAGCATTTGCATTCTTTTCGAAATAAATTCATTATTATTAATTAATGTCATATAAAATCCGTTTATTAATAGCTAAATTTGCACATGTTATACATATTTATTAAAACGTCACATTTATTCAATTAAGTGATTGTATTTTTTTTTAATTGTGTTCTTTGTTTTTGTTTTTTGTATATCTTAAATGAGTTAAAAACATACCGCACGTTTTAAAAACAGGTGTAATTCTTCTTTGCTTTCTAAAGGGATTTTCCTAGGAATTTTGTTGTTATTTTTTTATTGATATAAAAAATGACTTGTGCTGGGGAATGATGAATATTTTTGTTATATTTTATAGGGAAATTTTATTAATCATCAAAGAGTATATAAAAAGATCGAAATATTTGTTGTGATTCAATAAATATGTTCGAGTTGTAAAATAAAATTAAGAATATATTAAATAAAATTTAAATAATTCTCGCAAACTAAATATCCTACCGATTGAAAAGAATTTGTGCAAGAATAACCAGGGAATATAAGATGTTACGTAGCCCCTGCACCTAGCGTTCATGGCGCGTATGGTATCCATTATACCACAGTAAAACAACTATTTAATACTAAAGACATTTTGTTAAAATTTCGAACACTCTGTGATGAATTTCCTATCATTAATTGTTTCATCGAAGAATTTATTTTCAGTCACTCATTACCCATTTAATTTATATACTCATGTAGACTATCGCCTGTATGTTATTACCGAAACAAATCACTTAATGTTGGTTTAAAGCTTTGTTCTGGCAAATCGAAAGCAGTTAGTCATGTCAGAAACCCTCATCAGATCAGTATTATAACATCAACTTGAAAAAGTCCCCTCTATATGTCAACTTTCTCACCAACGCCTCAAGAAAAATATAGAGATGACACAAACCTAAGTAATTTGAATAAGAGATGGCGCTTTATCTTATTATTACGAAGGTTTATTTTATATTTTATCAAATTAATGTCAACTTTTCCACCAACGTCTAAAAAATACAGATATGACAAAAACCTAAGTAATTTGAATAAGAGGTGGCACTTTCTCTTTTGATTAAGAAGGTTTACTTAGCTGGCCCATTACAGAACATTTGTTCCATAGACCGAACTAAGAAAAGATCTCCAATTCTCTCTATTTGTTGCTTCGCACTCTGGAATACCGCGCCTTTTCATCTCATCATCCACATGTTTGCGCCATCTATTCCTTGGTCTGCCAATTCTGCGTGCACCGCCAAGCGGTCCGTATTTATATGACTTTTTAGCAGGTTCATCATCGCTCATTCTTATCATATGGCCTAGCCGACGCAATCGCTGCATCTCGATACGTTTAACAATATTCCAGCAAAATGTTGAATAGGTCACACAAAAGGCTGTATCCTTGCCTGAAACGTCTTTTGGTACTGAACTGTTCGGAGAGGTTCTTTCCAATTTTAACTGAGGGCTTAGTATCAGTTAAAGTCATCTTACAAAGCCGGATGAGCTTTGCGGGGATACCAAATTCAGAAATTGCATGGAATACCTTTGATAGGAGGGGACTGTCGAATGCTGCTTTATAATCGACAAAAAGGTGATATGTATCGATCTGCATCTCTTGGGTCTTCTCCAGGATTTGCCGCAGGGTAAATATCTGGTCAATGGTGGACTTGCCTGGTCTATAGCCACATTAGTATGGTCCAATTATTTCGTTGACCATTGGCTTTAGTCGTTCGCCCAATATCCCTGACACTATCTTATAGGCAATAGGGAGAAGACTTATGCCCCTATAGTTGGAGCATACAGTCTTATCTCCTTTCTTGTGGACGGGACACAGGATGCTCTGGATCCAATCGTTGGGTACTCGTTTTTCCTGCCAGACGGTGCTAACTAACTGATGCATACACCTTATCAGCGCGTCGTCTCCGGTTTTAAACAGCTCGGCTGGTAAGCCATCGGCTCCTGCTGCTTTATTATTCTTCAGCCGGTTGATTGCTGCCTTTACCTCATCTTGGCCGGGCGGTATACATTCTATACCATCTTCTGGGATTGGATCTGTGGTATCATCGTCTTCGCTACTATTGGATACCAGCAGATTGGAGAAATGTTCCTTCCATATCCTGAGCACGCTATCTGTATCTGTTACCAAATAACCTTGCTGGTCTCTACGGGAGGATGTGCCTGTACCAAAGCCATCTGTTTGATATTTCACTCTTTGGTAGAATTTTCGGACTTCATTCTGGCTACTGTACATCTCGATTTTTTTCACACTTCCGCTTTTCCATTTCTCTCTTTTTCTTGCGGAAAAGACGTTTCTCTTCTCTCCTTTTCTTCCGATATCTCTACGCTACGCGTTGCTACTGATTGTAAAGTACATCTATATGTCGCATTTTTCTCTTCAGTAGCAGCACGACACTCCTGGTCATACCATGAATTCCTTTGTGGAGGTCTCTGGTATCCAAGTATGGATTTTGCGGCTGTTTGCATGGAGTGGGCAATATTTTGCCATTGTGTTGTTATGTTATCGGGACAAGGAGTACTCTCATTAAGCAATTGGGCTAGTTGAGTGGAATATGCTGTGGCTATCTGTTGTGTTTGCAGCCTATCGATGTCCAACTTCCGCGTTGTGTCTGTTCGTGCTTTATTTGCAACGTTTAGACGGGTACGTACCTTTGCTGCAACAAAGCAGTGGTCCGAATCAATGTTTGCGCCTCGGAACGGTCGTACATCCAACACGCTCGATGAATGTCTTCCATCTATCACAACATGATCAATTCTCTTATAATTATGAAGGTTTATGTTACCTTTTAAATGTTGGTTTAAAGCTTTGTTATAGTAAATCGAAAGCACTTAGTAAAGTCAGAAACCCTCATCAGGATCAGTATTATCACATCAACTTAAAAAAGTCCCCTCTATATGTCAACTTCCTCACCAACGCCTGAAGAAAAATATAGAGATGACACAAACCTTAGTAATTTGAATAAGAGATGGCGCTTTCTCCAATTATTACGAGGAATTATTTTATATTTTATCAAATCAAAGTAAAAATTCCACTATGCCCCCTCTACCAACGTCTATAAAATAGAGATATGACAAAAACCTAAGTAATTTGAATTAGAGGTGGCACTTTCTCTTATGATTATGAAGGTTTATTTTACCTTTTAAATGTTGCTTTAAAACTTTGTTATAGCAAATCGAAAGCAGTTAGTCAAGTCAGAAACCCTCATCAGGGTCAGTATTATCACATCAACTTAAAAAAGTCCCCTCTATATGTCAACTTTCTCACCAACGCCTGAAGAAAAATATAGAGATGACACAAACCTAAGTAATTTGAATAAGAGAGGGTGCTTTCTCTGATTATTACGAAGGTTTATTTTACATTTGATCAAATCAAAGTAAAAAAGTCCCCCCTATATGTCAACTTTTCCACTAACGTCTAAAAACAGAGACCATTTAAATAAGAGGTGCCAATTTCTCCTATGATTATGAAGGTTTATTTTACCTTCTAAATGTAATGTTTAAAATGAAAATCTCTATTGTGTAATATCATCCTCTGAAGATGCAAATATTAAACAATCAAATAACCAACCTAAAACATAAACGAGATTTTAAATGCATAAGTAACTTGAATAAAAAATGGCACTAGCTCTTGCTACTGGTAATTTAGTAGTTCCCTGCACTTCTATGACTCCCATTTCCCAAAAGCCCAGACCCATTTTGCAAATTCACGCTATTTATGACCCTTATGCTATTTTTTCAAGATCCAGCTGCAGCAGTTTACCTTTATGGTTGATGATTCGGGAGTCATTCATTACCTTACTTTTTTATACATCTATTTTCGTGTTGAAAATATCTTTTCATTTTCATTTAGTTATCATATTACAAATTCAAATAAATTGTGTTTACAATTACGAAAAAAAACACAAAACTAGTTCAACGCCACCATATATTTTAGTTATTACTTTATATTTTTCCCACAGTGAATCAGATTTGTGTCAATTGCTGGATTTCCGTCCGTGTCCGGTCCTTGTCGATTTACTGCTAATCACAGCCAAAAGATCAATGTTCTTTTAAATTTGAATAAAAGCAATTAAATAAATGAATTATGGTTATTTCATGAATTCGCTGAAAAATATATTTAGAGCATATCTTTATTAAATAGAATATTTTTTCCTTCGCCACTAATTCACCAGAATAGGAAATTGAAGGAAAATGCACACTTTCACCACAATTGTTTTTGGCCTAGTAGTGTGCTAGCTCGTATAGAACAATGACCCTTGTCAAAATAGAAATTAAAATTCACATGCCAACAAAACAAATTTGGATAGTAAGGCACAACCGCCCAAATTTGATGTCATATATCAATTTTTGGAAAATCTTTTTTTTTTGTTTTTGGTTCATCAATAAATAACTAAATTGAAAATTTGCTGGGTCCTCCTCTAGCATCATCCCCTACTACTAGCGGCAGCATCAGCAAATAAAGTCATTGAACTGTTTTCCATTAAATTTTCAACAAAGTACATACATACATTCCACCAATATACAGGCATACATACATCTGTATGTTTTTGCAGTATTGATGGGGCATGTCATGTCAAGGTCTATACCTCGCTCGCTCAATGATTTGAGGCCAATAGAATTTTCAAATTCAAAAATTTGTTTTTTTTTTTTTTTTGCAAAAATAAAAAAGATTGAGTATCGATGAATATTTGCAAATAAATTAGCAGATGTTGATATCAACTCGAATTCATCAACATGTCATGACAACATATCAACATATTCTGTCTACACTTTGCACTTTTAACCTAGCATCGTCGAAAGCATTATATGGACCATTTGTATTGGAATCGCTAGCCACCAATACTCCTAACATCAATACATTTGCCATACTATATAATTGCATTTGTGTGTTATGCTTGTGTTGCAAATGTCGAAGGCTAGTTATGCCGGAATGCTTGTCATTTCCAGAGAAAATTATGAACATAAAAGCCACAGGAAGTAACTGATTTGTTGCATACTTTTAGTAGAGTAAGCGAAGGTTTGTTGCGGTGATTGATTGAAAATTTTCCAACCATAATGGAAAAAATTACAAGCTCACATAAAATCTTCTAAGCTCTTTAATAATTTTCAAATAAAAAGTTCTGTATAAACCCCCGCCCCATAAATGTTAGTGAGATACTAAGTAACTAAGCGATTGATCATTAAAGCCCAGACAAAAATCTTTTTAAACTGGAACTTTAAATTGCAAAACGATTTGTCACTGTTCGTTTGTGTAGAAGTTAAATTTTCTAAAATTCATTCCAAATCTCTATAATTATTACAGCGCCATCTATACTTGAACATGGATCATGGTAAACAACAAACATAAACATAAGTATGCTTTTTGGGGAAATATCAAAATAACAATATTAATAAAAGAAACTAGAACCACCATCTTTTGGTGAAGAAATGGAGTAATATGAAGCTTGGAACTAAAAATTAATTTATAATAAAAATTTTCTATAACAAATCAAAAATAATAAGTCAAGACAAAAACCAAAAGCTGGTAGAAATATCACACTAACGTAAAAACGTTCTCTCTCTATGTACATTTTCTTACCAGCGTCTGAAGAAATTGTTTCATCGAAGGGTTTATGATCACTCAATCAGTCACTCATCAGCCATTTCATATATACATATGTATACAGACTATCACCTGCATGTCATTACCGAAACAAATTACCTAATGTTGGTTTATGGCTTTGTTATAACAAATCGAAAGCAGTTAGTTAAGCTATAAACCTCCATTAGGATCAGTATTACCACATCAATGTAAAAAAGTCCCCTCTATATGTCAACTTTCCTATTACCGACTGAAAAAATTAAAAGGTGACACAAACTGTTGTAAGATGCAATTTTGGAATTGTTTTTATATACATAAATACAGCATATAATAACTCTAGCTGGTGTTGATAGTTTCAACATACTCGTGCACATTCTTCTACTATTAATCTCAAAATGATAACAAACGGGAAAATCATTAGAATTAGATGTCAGCGCCCAAGAACATTTTCCGATTTTTTTTTAGAAAATCTAAACTTTTCTTCGAATTTGTCCAGAATTTATTTCCGAATTCGGACCGATTTTCTTCAAAAAATCTAAATTTTCCAGAATTTTTTTCGGAATTCGGAACGAATTCCTTGCGAAACTCTAATATTTTGTTAGAATTTTCTTAGAAAATTCTTTCCGAATTCGGTGGACACGTCCATACAACTTTTGTACCGAATTCGGCATCAAAATCTGCAACTTGTGCAGAGATTCTGACCGAATTCGCAAAAAAATCGGAAAAAAATTTTAGATGTATTGGTTTTGGAAGTAAAAAATTATAAAATATTTGTGATGTTGTACAACGCCACCTACATTTCAATTTTAAAATTATTAGTAAACTATTGTTTTGTGAGAGAGATGTATTGATGAGCATACTTTTGGGCGGAATATTTAAATAACTTTGATATGCCAGATAATTTGTAATAGTGTTATATATTAGGAGTCTTCTTACTGGGAGGATGAAAAATACTCAGCAAAATGTTTGATGCAAAGGTTGAATCATGGAGGAAAGTGCTGCAGTATTACGTGAAAAAAGGAATGATTTATACAAAGGCGTGACCGTGATGCAGTCATTCTGCACTCTGGCTACCTCCCCCGTTCCTTTAAAAGATCAAAAGTAATCGCGCTTTTGAAACCAGGTAATGACCAAGCGGAAGCATCGAGTTATCAGCCCATTGCTCTTCTTTCGGTGTGCTTGAAGCTTTTCGAGCGTCTTATTTTATGCCGCATTGAAGATGAAATTGACAAATTCATCCCCAACGAACAAGCAGGTTTCCGCAAGGGCCGTAGTTGCACCGACCAAGTACTGACACTCACGAACTACATCGAGAATGGTTTCGACAGGATGCAGAAAACCGGAGTGTCTTTCATTGATCTAACGGCAGCCTACGACACAGTCTGGAAGAATGGTCTGTTACTAAAACTAAACAAAATAATCCCCTGCAGTAGGATATGCAACATTATACAGGCTATGCTCAGTGACAGACTTTTTACCGTCCACTTAAACAACAGCTCCAGCAGAAACAAAAAACTCAATAACGGCCTGCCTCAGGGTTCGGTCCTTGTCCCAAACCTATTTAATCGTTACATCCATGATCTTCCGGAAACAGCTTCCCGTAAATTCAATTATGCAGACGAACTTCGAAATCTTAGAGAAGGTTCTGGAATCAGATTTATCTTTAATATCATCCTTCTGCCACAAATGGAGACTAAAACCTAGCCTCTCAAAAACAGAAGTCTGCTGTTTCCACCTCACTTACGTCGAAGTAGACAGGAAACTTTTAATAAATTTTAACGGTGCCATCCTCTGTCACAACTTCAATCCGAAATACTTTGGTATAATTCTTGACAGAAACCTATCTTTCAAACTGCACCTACAAAAATCGGCCCAAAAACTGAAGACAAGAAACAATTTAATCCAGAAACTCGCTGGAACAACTTGGGGAGCATCTTCCAGCTGCCTTCGTACGTCTGCTCTGGCCCTGGTGTATCCGACTGCTGAATATGGTTCTCCGATCTGGCTGAATAGCCCTCACGTAAGACGCATCGACACACAATTGAACACCTCCATGAGAATAATAACAGGAATATTGAGGGCCACACCGACAGATTGGTTACCAATGTTAGCTAATATCCAACCCCCCTCTTTAAGAAGAAGACAATCTCTACTCCAAGAGTATAAAAAATCGTGGCAAACCCCAGTAACCCTCTTAATCAAGACTTATCGATAAACTACGCATCGAGACTCAAGTCAAGAAAACCAACATTGCTGTTAGCTAAGCAACGGTCGATGCGGTGGAATGATTGCGACCGCAGCAGTCCTCTATTTAATCCTAATAACCGGAAAACATAATTCAACCTTCCCAGAAAAACGTGGTGCAACCTAAACCGTTTACGTACTTCCACAGCCAGAACATCAGAGTCTCCGATGACGCTACCTGTGTATGTGGTGCCCCTTCCTAGACTATACAACACATTATCCACACCTGCCCTATCCTTTCATTCCCAGGACGCATTGAGGAAATCCAATCCCTTATATAGATGCTATATACATGCTAAAAAAATATATATATCATCGAAAAGTCCATACGCTAAATAAAAAAATAAATAAAACAACCAATTTCAATCTCACGATTGTTGTTCGTAGCCTACTTACCTACCCCACTACCTTTACCCAAATTTTTTTATTGGTAAAAACAATATATTAAATAGAAATATGATTTTAATTTGCGTCTCAATATTGGGGGAAATATACAAAAAAAACTACAATGTTTTTTACAATATTAGTAAATTGGACAGCGCCACCTGCATTTCAATTTTTAAATTAATATAAATTATTATTGTATAAGTTAGATACTTTGTCCCTCAACTTCCTCTGCTCGATCAATCACGGATGCTGATTGGCGCACTGGCATCTCCTCTACAATTCCCTCTGCGGATACCGTAGTGTGCGGATCGCCGCTGGGCATCGGTTGTTGTCGGTTTGCTCACTTTGTTACACTTTGCTCTCACTGGAATAATTGTAATTGTAGTAGTATATGACATGGGATCCTCTGCGATCACTCAGAACCTCTGCGTTCACTTGTCATCTAGCACTTGTCGAGAAATAACGTCTACGCGTTATTACTTAAAGGCCTCTGACGCCACCACCCGATTACAAAGGTAATCTACTTTGTTGTTTGAAAAGAGTCACAAATAAACTTCAATTATATTTATATTAAGAATAAATACTGGTTGTTTTTATTTCTTTTATTCTTTTCTCCCTCCACTGCTCATCATACGGTAACTGAGAAACATACCTATGGATCACCCCTCCCTCACCTCAACATTTTATCCTATCGAACTGGAGAATTTGTTGTTGCCCAACTAAACATTTGGTCCTTCGAGCCGGATAGACGCCAGTATTGTTGTTGCTCCCTCTCTCTTGAACGAGAATTGAAGCTTTTGTTGTTGCTTTGCACGGAGAAATCATTGGATCATCTCACGTCACATATAATTGATATTATTACATCTACAAGTCACCATACTAACACCAGGTACGTAAACTCAGATTCCATAAAAAGTGAGCTACCCGCGAGTGTTAGTATTTTTCGTTTCGGTTACTAATTTGAGCATTATAAAAATCATTAAATTCGTTGCCTTCATTCCCCCTTCATACAGTCCACACAAATTTTGTCTAAATCGTTGTTGTACTGATCATCCGACGTCGCGTTGATCGTACAAATCATTTGTTGTTGTTATTATTGTTAGATTTGCTCCAAATCATTTGGTCTCACCATAACAACACACACATAAAACCAATTGTCTTTTCTCATTGCAATTCCTAATTGTAGCTAAAAAGCACTCTGGTCGACTATTAACATCACCACGTGTGTTAATTATTTCGTTCCTCCATTTGAAACCCTAGTTGTTGCTAGTTTTATTTTGTTGTACTGATCACCCTACGTCGCGTTGATCATACAAAACGTCTTCGTTTTTCTTCATAATATCACATAATATCAATAGTTGTTGATCTCATTTGAAAGTGAGAATTCGCTGTGATATTTACAAAAACAAAACTCATCAAATTTCCAATCGGATTTGCATCGGTTATTAAACTCTCGCTTTGGTAAATAATAACTCTCATTGCACCGATTGTTGTTGTTATTCCCCAGGGTTTTTTCTAACGAAGCCCTTCTGTTGAGAATTTGCATTGGCAAATTTACACTAACATACATTGTTACACTTTATATACATATTGTCGTTTGGTTTTAGTTGTTGGTACGATCCTCTCCATCCCAAAAAAAAATATTTGGCGTTGTTATTCCCCCTCTCTTTACATAAAACCCTTTGAAAATTTGCACAGCCAAATTTACAATAACAACGCACCTTCCAAATTCTCTCTGCATTTGATTTCGTTGTTGTATAGATCGTCCATCACCATTCAAACACATTCGTTTTTCTATTCTCCTACCTTTGTCGGTCAGGTATTTATTCTAATTTGAGAAATTACATGGTAATTCTACCAACAACTTTCCCGCCCTTTTAAGCGTCCCTTAAAAACTCTGCTGATCCTCAGCACTCACTTGCTTGGTCGGTTGCAACGTCTGTTGTTCAGTGGGAGTTTCGCTGTTCACACACAGCCATTTCTCTGCTAGCGTCGCTTGTGTGGTTAGCACAGTGGGGTAAATTAGCACAAATAGTTTTTTTTTAATAATTAATTTTCAAAATAATTTTTCGATAATTTTTTGAAATATAATTAATTGGCAGTAGGGTTTTCGGAATTTTTGGACAAATTCACCCTACATTCGGCATTTATTGCACCTATTTGGAGTAGAGAAGATATGTAAAAAATACTTGTTTTTCGACATTTTAGTATTATTTTTGGCAATATTTGTTAAATATTTTTGAAAATTATTTGAGTCTCCGTAGGGGTTTCGGTATTTTTGGACAAATACACCCTACTTTTGGCATACTTGCACCAACGTGTCAACCAAATAACATATATTTCTGACAAATTATTTGATTTGCGTTGATTTTCTTGGGCAAACATTTATTTTTCGTACAAATAGCTTACTTGTCGTTGGATTTTGGAAACGTACACCCTACCATTGGCTTATCTCGCCACATCATACACCCTACACTTGGTAGCACCATTTACATTTTTGTATTTTGAGACTTTTTAGCATTGTTTGGTCAAATTAAAGTAGTTTTTTGTTCGCCCTGAGAAAGTTTCTTGAACTTATCTCCCAATCCGCCCTACTTTAATTAAACTTGTTATCGCCTTGCTACTTTTGGAGTTTTTGTGAAATTTTCTTATTTCTTTCCCACCTTTCGCTTTGATTGTTTGCTTCTTTACATTCAAAATGTCAGTAACGCCGCTTACTCGTTTTGTTAGAGCCTCGGACACAGTTTTGAAGCGTATAGCATCATTTGAAAAGAAACCTGAAACCACTTATAATTTGTTCATTCTCGAAATTCAGAGTTCTGAATTTCGATCATTGTGGAATAAAGTTCAATACACTTATGATGAGTGTAAAAACTTCCTCACGACATCCGAGACTGTACAGTCTGATCTTATTGATGTCGTTGAAGAGAAGTACTGCACATCGTACACTGCTTACCTTCTGTGCATAAGTGCAATTGACAGGCATCTTGAACGCTTTAAGTCTTTAAGCCTTCCTCCAGTAGAACTTCCATCCAATTTTTCATTAGATACATCTATCTTGCCTGTTCCTGTGCATTCTGCTTCCTCCTCTGTGCCTGCTCCAACTGAAACTTCTTCCCACCTTTCGCCTATTTCAGATAACAGTTTCTCGTCCATGACAGATTCTTCCCACTCTGTGAGTAGTTTGATTTGCCCTGCTACACCTTCAAATATTTCCCAAAGAATATCACCTCCTAATTTGCTATTGGACGATCTTGTTCCGTCTTCTTCCTCTACCACCCACACTGTTGCAACTCAAAATTCACCAGTTTTCAAGAATTCGAAAACGTGTAGTACCCAGACTGACGACATCACCATTAATTCTGAACAGTCTTCATCTGGTTTGCCATTGAGGGAGTATGTCCCTTTGCAGGTTGATGCACCACATGTCTGTCCTTCACCTCCTCAAATCACCACCACCACAAATTGTTCTGCTGCCCCTATTGCAAACCACTCCAAGTCAACTGTCGATACCCATTATCTGCCTTTGCCTCCTATCGGCATTGATGTTTTTGCAGGTGGATTTATGTCATGGCCCACGTTTAGGGATTTATTCACCACCCTTTTCGTTGAAAATTCGCGTCTGTCAGACGTTGAGCGCCTTTGCTATTTGTTGCAGAAAACCACCGGTGAGGCTCGCGAAATCGTCTCGTCATTTCCACTCACCAATTCTAGTTTCCCCTTAGCGTGGAAAGCATTGTCGGATACGTATGACAATAAACGTATCGTGGTGAATAGTCACATCCAGCAATTGCTTAATCTCCCTTCTTTTAATAAAGAAACTAGTTCTGATTTGAAAATTCTTCAACGCGGCATAAATAGTTGTCTAGCTGCAATGATCGTCTTTGACGTCATCACGGATCATTGGGATCCAATAATAGTTTGTATTTGCTTGCAGCGTTTGCCTAAATTGACATTGACTCTGTGGGAGCAAAGCATCCAAAACAAGTCTTCGCTGCCTTCTTGGAGAGACTTAGATGCTTTCCTCACAGAGAGGATACAAACATTGACTTGTATCCAAAACTTGTATGGAAATCAGGTCACAAAGAAAGTTGTCTCATCTCGCTCCTCCAATAAAGTGTTGTCGGTACATAAATCTAACGATGTATCACATCCTCGATCTACAAATTTGCTGACAAGTACTTGCCCAATTTGTTCTGGCCAGAGCCACGTTCTTCGTCTCTGCCCACAGTTTATTAAACTATCATTTGAGGACAAATTCTCGATTGTGAAAAAGCATAATTATTGCATAAATTGCTTATGTCGTGGTCATGCTGTTAAGAAATGTAACAGCAAATATAATTGCAACATGTGCAAACAACGGCACCATAGCCTTCTCCACAGGCCACATGTTAGAAGAGCTCCGGCCACATCAAAACTGTCTCCGTCTTTTACTGATGTCAAAAGTCGAGATCCCAGTTATGTTCTGTCGCAGCCCAGACACCCCCCAGGCAGTTCTACTTTGCCATGCACTTCTCCGGCTTTTACAAATGTCAAAAGTCGAGAGTCTAAGTGTACTGTGTCGAATCGCACTTCTAACAAACATCAAAGCAATCATCCAGACACTAATACCTTGCGCAATAAAAAAGTTCTTGCTTCGCCATCTTTGAATACCACTCCGGCTTTTACATATGTCAAAAGTCGAGTATTAGCTTCAACTCTGACGAAATCAACTCCGGCTTTTACGAAGGTCAAAAGTCGAGTATTTAGCCCTTCTTCCTCGCGCTCAAATACCTCTCCGGCTTTTTCCAAGGTCAAAAGTCGAGTATTTAGTCCTTCTTTGTCCCGTCCAACCTCCTCTCCGGCATTTACTGATGTCAAAAGTCGAGAACTTCGTTCGTTGGATCGGTCTTCGGACAACATCAAACTCCTCCTCAGATAATAGTTTGCTTTTGGGAACGGCCAAAGATAGTTTTGAATTCGTAGCTTCCCAAAAATCTATTTTCGGGTACCTCCTTACGGTTCAGTTCCTACCGTCTCTAGCACATAACCTCACAATCGATAGTACTATTGAAAATCGACCACTATAGTCAATTGTAGAAACATTCAGTACTATTATATCTTGAAAACTAAAATTTATTTGTTCAGTGACTCGTCTCCATATTCTTGAATTGAGCGAATATCGGAGTAGATCATTTCTTAATTATTCGTTTATAGAAATCGCTAATTTGAAATATAGCTCACTTGGGAATCTGAATTTACGTTCATGAATCCTATTATTAACACATTTTTTCAATATTATAAATCTTCATAGTAATTATTCCTAGCTTTAATTTGTTGATCCACGCTAACGTGTATCAAGGTGGGCGGCAATGTATAAGTTAGATACTTTGTCCCTCAACTTCCTCTGCTCGATCAATCACGGATGCTGATTGGCGCACTGGCATCTCCTCTACAATTCCCTCTGCGGATACCGTAGTGTGCGGATCGCCGCTGGGCATCGGTTGTTGTCGGTTTGCTCACTTTGTTACACTTTGCTCTCACTGGAATAATTGTAATTGTAGTAGTATATGACATGGGATCCTCTGCGATCACTCAGAACCTCTGCGTTCACTTGTCATCTAGCACTTGTCGAGAAATAACGTCTACGCGTTATTACTTAAAGGCCTCTGACGCCACCACCCGATTACAAAGGTAATCTACTTTGTTGTTTGAAAAGAGTCACAAATAAACTTCAATTATATTTATATTAAGAATAAATACTGGTTGTTTTTATTTCTTTTATTCTTTTCTCCCTCCACTGCTCAACAAACGGTATCCTGAGCTATCGAAGAAACCTATGGATTTCCCCTCCCTCACCTAAACAATTATTGTGAGGCTTTTTTAGAATATCAGTGAATATCATTTTCATTTTCAATATTGCACAACGCCACCTACATTTCCATTTTAATATAACTCCTTCTTCTTGATTCCTCTTCATAATGAGCCTACGAACCTACTGCTCTACTCTTGCCTTAACTTTGTTTATGGAACGACTGTGGGAGGTTAAAATTCACTTTGATGTCATGACATCAAGGCAAGGTAAACTCCTTATCAAATTTCTCTATAGGTCACCGAAAAAATTATGTCTCCATTATTAACCTTCAATACCATTTACATGGCCTTAAACCATATTTTATGTAATAATTACCTTAACAAATACAAAAATGAGGCCTAAAGGTGACATAAAAAGAGGCTGAGACATTCTGATAAAGCAATCGGTATTATCAAATATCTCAATTTATTTTTTATCCTACACTTGCATGCATAATCTTATATTATAATATGATTACATACATGGATACATAAAAACATATAACCAAACAGACATATACAAGGCAAAAAGGGTACGTACAGAGAGAGTAAACGAGTTGTGTAAGTGTTAGACATAAGCGTGTATTTTGCAATATGTAAACAAAAGACCTTATTATTATGATAGATATATTACCTTGTGTGTAACGCGGCACGTAATACCTACACTAACACACACAGAACACATTGTGAAATTGTGCAGATTTCTTATTACACAAAAGAGAAAGTTGAGCTATAAACAAATTTTGAATTGCAAATTTATTTTACACAATTAAAATTAAATGCATTTCTTATTTTATTTAGCCTTGTATTGTGGTGAAATGATGATATATTACAAAGAAAAAATTCCAGGAATCACCATGAGCAAGAATTTACATATGTATTTTTAATTTTAATTGTTGAAAATAAATTTTAATTATTATTGTGTTATATAAGCATCATTGATGGATGGATGTTATCTGTACGAATTCATTCATATTTATTTAATGAATGGCCGACAATGAATGGCATCGACAGACAATGTGCTGCAACATGTTGGCAATTAAAATGCATAAAATGTGCCCATTCGTATGTAAAGATAATAAAGAAGATTCTGTTTGTATGTAAGGTGTGTTTAAAATGACAAATTTGTCACTTTATTTTCTTGTTGTTGTTTCTGTTTGTCACTGTCATTTTTCGTTCCCAATTCACATGTCACATTTTCGTTTTCTGTCTCATTACAGCACTCACAGTACGCTATCTGACGGGTCGATTTATAGGCGAATATCGTTCAAATACAGATTTGTTATACAATAAAACCATAACATTGGAGACCGGCCTGACGGAAGTGGAAATTGTTGATGTATATGCCGGAAGTGTTGATGGTGATGAACAAAATGAATTTCCCATGGAACAGGTAAGAATGGATGGATGAGCAATGCAGTAGCATATATAAATATATCAATATAAATTTACAACATTCATACATATGTTTTTTACGCCTACATACATATGCCGGTAAATTTTTGTGGGAGTTGTATACATGTTTTTTGATTAAAAAATCGCATGTCCTCTTTTTTTCCAATTGTTTGTAACAAAAAGAAAAATTACACGGATCCCATTGCTTGTTTATTGGCAGTGTTTTGTTCGTATGTTTTTAATATTGTTTGCTGTCAATCTTATTGTGTAAAGGTTTCCGACATTGAAATTTGTTTTGGTCAAAACAAAAAAGATATTGAAATCGGAAATTATTATTATTCTTTTTCTGAATATTGCAAATTCCTTTTAGTTCAATGAACCTTGATTGAATTTTTTTCTGTTAATTTCAACGTGAAAAAAGCTTTATTTGAACTTGAAAATTGATTATTATTGAATTGAAAAAGTGGCAGGGCTGTAGATTGGAATGATAAATATTAAAATTAAAAAAAAATAAATAAATAGAAATATGGATATAGGATATATAAATAGCACAGCTGGCAATATTTTTTTATAAAAAAAAAAATATTAAAATATTGAAATATAAACTATTTCTCTAATCATATAAAAATCTTCAAATCGGATGTAAAATAAAAGTTGCAACATTTACGTTTTTTAATAATGAAAATATTCTTTTCTAATTTTTTTTTTAATTATTTGTAATTTTTTTTCTTAAATTAATTTAATTAAAAAAAATAATGCTCTAATTTAATTAAAGAAATTATATTATTTATAATTATGGGTATTTATATTTTAACAATATATAAAATAGTAATTTTTTAATTTTATTTAAAAATTAATATTTATTAAAAAATTCATATTTATTAAAAAACCATTAAATCGGATGTAAAATAAAAGTTGAAACATTTATTTTTTTTTTAATAATGAAAATATTATTTTTTAATTTTATTATTTATTTTTTTTTTTTAAATTAATTTAATTAAAAAATAATGCTCTATTTAATTAAAGAAATCATATTTTTTTATAATTTTTGGTATTTATATTTTATGAATTTATAAAATAGTAATTTTTAATTTTATTTACTTACTTACTTACTTAGCTGGCCCATTACAGAACATTTGTTCTATAGGCCGAACTAAGAAGAGATCTCCATTCCTCTCTATTTGTTGCTTTGCTCTCTGGAATACCGCGCCTTTTCATCTCAACATCCACTTGTTTGCGCCATCTATTCCTTGGCCTGCCAATTCTGCGTGCACCGCCATGTGGCATGTATTCATACGCCTTTTTAGCGGGTTCATCGTCGCTCATTCTTATGATATGGCCTAGCCAACGCAATCGCTGCATCTCGATACGTTTAACAATATTGATGTCGTTGTATAGCAGATACAGCTCGTGGTTCATGCGACGTCGATATTCACCGTCAACGCAGATTGGTCCGTAGATCTTTCGAAGAATTTTTCTCTCAAACACACCAAGCACTGCCATGTCTGCTTGCGCAAGTACCCAGGCTTCGGAGCCATACATCAGCACGGGTAGTATCAGTGTTTTGTAGAGCGTTATTTTTGTTTGACGAGATGTGGCTTTGTTTTTAAACTGCTTACTTAATCCAAAGTAGCATCTGTTGGCCAATACAATTCTTCTTTTTATTTCACAACTGATGTCGTTTGTTGTGTTGACGGAGGTGCCGAGGTAGACGAAGTCTTTTACTACCTCAATATTATAGGAACCAACTTCCACAGTCGGTCCGAGCTCAATGGACGCATTGCGCGTCGACACCATCAACTTGGTCTTCTCACCGTTTACCGCCAGACCCACTTTAGCAGATTCTCCTTCGACCTTTATAAAGGTATCAGTTACTTCTTTTACTGATCGACCCATGATGTCTATATCATCAGCATAAGCAAGTAACATGTGACTATTGGTGTAGATTGTGCCACTTCTTTTGACGTTTGCCTCTCGTATAACCTTTTCTAGCAGGATGTTGAAGAGGTCACACGAAAGGCTGTCTCTCTGAAACCTCTTTTGGTACCAAACTCTTCGGAGAGGTTCTTTCCTATTTTAACTGAGGACCTCGTGTCAGTTAAAGTCATTTTACAAAGCCGGATGAGCTTTGCGGGAATACCAAATTCAGACATGGCTTGGAATACCTTTGAGCGCAGCGGACTGTCGAAGGCTGCTTTATAATCGACAAAAAGGTGGTAGGTGTCGATCTGCATCTCTTGGATCTTCTCCAGGATTTGCCGCAGGGTAAATATCTGGTCAATGGTGGACTTGCCAGGTCTAAAGCCGCATTGGTATGGTCCAATAATCTCGTTGACCATTGGCTTTAGTCGTTCGCACAATATCCCTGACACGATCTTGTAGGCATAGGGAGTAGACTTATGCCCCTATAGTTAGAGCATACAGTCTTATCTCCCTTCTTGTGGACGGGGCACAGGATACTCAGGTTCCAATCGTCGGGTACTCGTTCTTCCTGCCAGATGGTGCTAACTAGCTGATGAATACACCTTATCAGCGTGTCACCTCCGGTTTTGAACAGCTCGGCTGGTAAGCCATCGGCCCCTGCTGCCTTATTATTCTTCAGCCGATTTATTGCTGTCTTTACCTCATCTTGGCTGGGCAGTATACATTCAATACCATCTTCTGGGATTGGGACTGTGGTATCTTCGTCTTCTTCGCTGCTATTGGATACCAACAGATTTGAAAAATGTTCTTTCCATATCCTGAGTATACTATCTGTATCAGTTACCAAATTACCTTGCTGGTCTCTACAGGAGGATGTGCCTGTACCAAAGCCATCAGTTTGATGCTTGACTCTTTGGTAGAATTTTCGGACTTCATTCTGGCTCCTGTACATCTCGATTTTTTCACACTCCCGCTTTTCCATCTCTCTCTTTTTCCTGCGGAAAAGACGTTTCTCCTCTCTCCTTTTCTCCCTGTATCTCTCTCGTGCGCTACGCGTTGCTACGGATTGTAAAGTAGCCTTATATGCCGCATTTTTCTCTTCGGTGGCAGCACGACACTCCTCATCATACCATGGATTCCTTGGTGGAGGTCTCTGGTATCCAAGTATGGATTTTGCGGCTGTTTGCATGGAGTGGGCAATGCTTTGCCATTGCGCTGATATGTTATCGGGATGAGGAGGGCTTTGATTAAGCAATTGGGCTAGTTGAGTGGAATATGCTGTGGCTATCTGTTGTGATTGCAGCTTACCGATGTCTAACTTTCGTGTTGTGTCTGCTCGTACTTTGTTTGCTACGTTTAAGCGGGTGCGTACCTTACAAGGTAGTAGTCCGAATCAATGTTTGCGCCTCGGAACGATCGTACATCCAACACGCTCGATGAATGTCTTCCATCTATCACAACATGATCAATTTGGTTTCTTGTTTTCTGATCTGGAGACAGCCAGGTGCCCTTATGAATATCGAGATGATTAAATCTGGTACTGCTAACTACCATGTTTTTTGCAGCTGCAAAGTCTATCAGTCTCATACCATTGTCAGATGTTTCACTGTGGAGACTGAATTTCCCGACTGTTGGGCCAAAGATATTCTCCTTTCCAATTTTGGCATTAAAATCGCCTAGAATGATTTTAATGTCATGGGCAGGGCAACGGTCATATGTTTCTTCTAAGCATTCGTAAAATATATCTTTGGTCTGTTCGTCCTTTTCTTCAGTGGGAGCATGAGCGCAAATAAAGCTGATGTTGAAGAATTTAGCTTTTATTCGAATTGCAGCAAGTCTTTCATTCACTGGAGTGAAGCTGGATACAAGATGTTTTAGTCTCCGACTAACTACGAATCCACAACCAAACTCATGCTTTACGTCATGGCAGCTATAATACAGTGCGTCACCTTTAGGTGTTGTTGTGACGCCTTTCCCAATCCATCGTATTTCCTGTATGGCAGTAATATCGGTCTTGTACTTTTCAAGTACGTCTGCCAATGCGAAGACTGCACCTTCTCTATAAATTTTATTTAGAATTTAATATTTATTAATTTATTTTATAAAATTTAGATAAATTATAAAAACAATAAAATATATATTTTCAATTTAATTGAGAAAAATAGTATTTAAAAAATAATATTTTTTAATATAATTTATAAAATAATATTTTTTAATTAAAAATTAAAAAAATAAATAAATAAATAAAAAATATGGGTATAGTATATATAAATGTCACAGCTGGTATTATTAAAATATAAAATATTTCTCTAATCATAAAAAATTATCAAATCGGAACTAAAATAAAAATTGCAAAAATTTTTTTAATTATTTATAATTTTTTTCTTAAATTAATTTAATAAAGAAAAATAATCTTCTTATTTAATTAAAGAAATTATATTTTGTATAATTATTGGTATTTATATTCTAACAATTTATAAAATAGTAATTTTTAATTTTATTTAAAAATTAATATTTATTAATTTATTTTAAAAAATTATATGTTGTTTTTATAATTTATCTAAATATACAAGATAAATTATAAAAACAACAAAATATATATTTCCAATTTAATTGAAAAATATAATATATTTTAGTATAATGTATAAAATAATATTTTTTAATATATTTTTATTTATTTTTTAATATAAAAAACATTTTTATATTGAACAAAGTAATATCTTTGATGCGTATATTTTAACAATAAACAACAAAATATTTTTAATTAATAATGATTTTCGTTGTAAAAGCAATAATTTTTAATTTTACTTGTAATTAATAAAAATATTATTTTTTATATATTTTATAAAATATTATTTTAATTTTTTAAATTATTTTTAAATTTATTTTATTAAATAATATTGCGAATTTAGATAAATTATAAAATTAACATAATTTATATTTTTTAATTTAATTGAAAAAAATAATACTTTTATATAGCTTAAAATATAATATTTTTTAGTATAATTTAAAAAAATAATATTAATAAAATATGTATAAAAATAAAATATAATAAGAATAAAAGTAATATCTTTGAAACGTGTATTTTAACAATTAACAACAAAATATTTTTAATTAATAAATAAACATGCTTTTCATTGTAAAAGTAATAATTTTTAATTTTACTTGTAATTTATATTAATAAAAATATTACTTTTTAATATATTATTTTAATTTTTTAATTTTTTTTTTAAATTTATTTTATTAAATAATATTGCGAATTTGGATAAATTATAAAATTAACATAATTTATATTTTTTAATTTAATTGAAAAAAATAATATTTTTATATAGATTAAAATATAATATTTTTTAGCATAATTTAAAATAATAATAATAATAGTAAAATATATATAAAAATAAAATATAATAATAATAAAAAATAATATTTTCTAATTCAAAAAGTAATATCTTATAAACTTATACTTCAACAATTTATAAAATAATATTTTTAATTAATAAATAAACATGTTTTCCGTTTATTTTTATATTAATAAAAAATATTGTTTTTTAATTTAATTTATAAAATAATATTATAATTTTTTTTATTACTTTAATTTAAACAAAAATTGCATCATAATTTTTTTTATTTTTTAATAAAAGTATTATTTTTTAATTTATTTTATAAAATAATATTGTGAATTTAGATCAATTATAAAAATAACATAATATATATTTTTAATTTAATAAAAAAAATTGTTATACGGGTTAAAATATAATATTTTTAGTATAATTTAAAAAAATATTTTTTAATATAAATTAAAAAATAATATTTTTTAATTGAAAATAGCAATGTCATTAAATTTATATTTTACAAATTTATAAAATAATATTTTTAATTGATAAATAATGAAAAACATCATTGTAAAAGAAATAATTTTTAATTTTATTTAAAAATATTAATAAAAAATTATGTTTTTATTTATAAAATAATATTTTAATTTATTTAGCTTAAAATATAATATTTTTTAGCATAATTTAAAAAATAATATTTTCTGATTAAAAAAGTAATATCTTAAAAACTTACATTTTAAGAATTTATAAAATAATGTTTTTATTTAATAAATAAACATGTTTTCCGTTGTTTTTATACATATTAATAAAAAATATTTTTTAGTTTAATTTATAAAATAATATTATAATCCTTTAATTACTTTAATTTAAATAAAAATAGCATCCTATTTTTTATTTTTTTAATAATAAAAGTATTATTTTTTAATTTTTTTTTTAAATAATATTTATTAATTTATTTTATAAAATAATATTGTGAATTTAGATCAATTATAAAAATAACATAATATATATTTTTTAATTTAATTAAAAAAATAAAATTGTTATACGGGTTAAAATATAATATTTTTAGCATAATTTAAAAAACATTTAATATAAATTACAAAATAATATTTTTTAATTTCAAAAAGCAGTGTCATTAAAATTTATATTTTAACAATTTATAAAATAATATTTTATTTGATAAATAAATATGTTTTTCGTTGTAAAAGAAATAATTTCTAATTTTATTTAAAAATATTAATAAAAAATTTATTTTTTTATTTATAAAATAATATTTAATTTAAATAAAATTAATAATAAAATTAATAATAATTAAATAAAATTAATTAATAATTGCAACAAATCAGATGTAAAATCAAAATTGCATTTATTTTTTTATATTTTTTTATAATAAAATATTATTTTTCAAATTAATTTATAAAAAAAATATTTTCATTTTTATTTATTTATTACTAAATTTATAATTTATTTATTATTTAATATAATTTAAAAACTAATGCTTTAATTTATTTTGAGAAGTTTTTTTATTATATATATTGATATTTATATTTTAACTAATAATTTTTAATTAATTTTAAAAATAATATTTATTAATTAATTTTATTAAATAATATTATGAATTTAGATGATAAAAACTATCATAATATATTTTTTTTAATTTAATTGATCAAATAATATTGTATATAGTTTAAAAATAATAATTTTAGTATAGTATTAATAGATTTTAATATAATTTAAAAATATATATTTTTTAATTGAAAAAGTAATATCTTAAATATTTTAATTTTTTTAAATTATTTTATTATTTATTATTTATTTCTTTTTTTTTCAATAATATAAATATTAATTTTTAATGCAATTTAAAAAATACTATTTTTAATTTTAAAAAATTAAAAAAAAAATTAAAAAATAATAATTAAAAACAATTAATAAAATAATATTTTTAATTTTTTAAATAATAATTTTTAATTTTTTAAATAATATTTGTATATGTTTAAAAATAATAATTTTAATATAGTATTATTAGATTTTAATATAATTTAAAATGATATATTTTTTTAATTGATAAAGTAATATCTTAAATATTTTATTTTTTTTAATTATTTTTGATTTGATTTAAATTAAATAAAAATTGCAACATTTATTTATATTTTCAATAATATAAATATTAATTTTTAATGCAATTTAGAAAATATTATTTTTTTTTTGTAATTTAATTAAAAAATAATAATAATTGAAACAATAATTAAAAACAATTAATTAATTAAATAATATTTGTATATAGTTTAAAAATAATAATTTTAGTATCGTATTAATAGATTTAAGTGTAATTTAAAATGACATATTATTATTTTATTAAATTATTTTTTATTCAATTTAATTTAAATAAAAATTGTAACCTTTATTTCTTTTTTTAAATAATATAAATATTAATTTTTAATGCAGTATAGAAAATACTATTTTTAATTTTATTTGTAATTTAATTAAAAAATATTAATAAAAAAATTATTTTTTGATTAAATTTATAAAAAAATATTATAATTTTTAATTAATTTAATTTAAATAAAAAATGCAGCAATACATTTTTTAAAAATAAAAATATTAACTTTTAATTCAATTTAAGAAATAATATATATTGCTTTATTTTATAAAAATAACATAATATAGTTTTTAATTCAATTGAAAAATTAATATTTTGATATAGTTTAAAAAATATTATTTTTACTATAATTAAAAAAAATATTTTATAATATAATTAAAAAATAATTTAAATGAAAAAAAAAATAATATAATTAGTGAAATTTTAAATGATTTTTTTTTTATATATTTAATTCATATAATAATTATTTTTAGTCAATTTAATTTAAATAAAAATTTCAACATTTATTTCTTTTTTTAATAATAAAAATATTAGTTTTTAATGCAATTTATAAAATACTATTTTTAATTCTATTTGTAATTTAATTAAAAAATATTAATAAAAAATATTTTCTAATTTAATTTATAAAAAAAA
The DNA here is from genome assembly GCF_047663935.1 of Musca autumnalis. Classification (NCBI taxonomy): domain Eukaryota; kingdom Metazoa; phylum Arthropoda; class Insecta; order Diptera; family Muscidae; genus Musca; species Musca autumnalis. The sequence continues at coordinate 243,535,672 of NW_027411755.1, forward strand.
TATTATTATTTTTAATTAATTTAATTTAAATAAAAATGAAACAATATATGTTTTAAAAATAAAAATTATATTTTTTTATTCAATTTAAGAAATAATATTAATTAATTTATTTTATAAAAATAACATAATATGTTTTTTTTAATATAGTTTAAAAAATATTATTCTTAGTATAATTTTAAAAATAAAATTTTATAAAAAAAATAATGTCTTTTTTACTAATTAAATTTTAAAAGATTATTTTAAGTATTTAATTTATATAATAATATCCAGTTTATAATTATTTTATTTAAAAATATTCGTTTTTAATTTAATTAAAGAATTAATATTTTTCATATTTATATTTTAACAGTTTATAAAATATTAATTTTTAATTTAATTAAAAAATAAAAACTTTAATTTAATTAATAAAAGTATATATTAATAAAAGTATATTGAATTAATAAAAGTAATTTTTAATTGTATGTATAATTTAATTTTAAAATATTTAAAAAAAGAAATATATATATATATATATATATATATATATATATATATATAAAAACGGTACTATGGAAAAATATTTCTATAATATAAGCGACAACTTGAATTTGAAATTAATTTAACTTGTCACATAAAAAAATTTTAACATAAAAAATAATTTTTTTTGTGGATATTATGGCCGTGTTTATTTATTAATATAAAGTGGTTTTCACTGGGCTGATTTGGTCAGTTATGTGATGGAATAAAGAGTAGATAATGAAATAAATTAGTTTTATTTATTCCATCACATAACTGACCAAATCAGCCCAGTGAAAACCACTTTATATTAATAATTTTTTTAGTATTACCTAAAAATAACATTTATTTTTTATTAATTTTATTAGAATTTGCAATGCATGTTTTTTTTCTTTTCTTAAATCCTCATCATTCCAAATATTTTCCAAAAAGTCTCCTTCCTTCTAAACTACTTTTCACCAAAGCAATTTCAAATTTTCTCTTCTGAAACTTATTTAAATTATAATGATTTTCCATTTATTTTGATTATTAATGCTTGCATTATTAACTTGTTAATATATGTATATATTTTTATTGAGAAACAAAATCCATACAAACATTAATTTCATATTTTTTGTTCATACTGGCAAACAAATTTGCATTTAAAACACAAACAATTTATTAGATTTTTATTGGTTATTGCAGTTTGAAATTTTCCAAAAAGAAAACGAAGCAAATCAAATTCAGAACTAATGGATCTTTGTTAGCCAGGCAGGCAGGCACACGATAGATACATCAATCTGTCGTCTAAATGAAAAATACACATCACAATTCGAATTGAATCAGGAGGAATGAAAAGAATGTGGAATAACATTTATTAGCTTGTACATATCCCAAAAAGCAACAAAACATCTAGAAAAAAATTAAATTAATTGTTAAATTGATGTTTTTGAGAACACATACGCAACACAAGTGGGAAGAGTAAAGTCCCCATGAAAAGCAAAAAAATGTGAAAACTAATGTTTTTTGCTACAATAAAAATTTATAATGACATTGCTTTGGCATTTTAATGTACATATGAACACTTTTTTGTGGTTTTTTTTATGAGGGATTTAAAATATTTTGCAAAAAAAAAAAACAAATAAAAAACATGTTTTTAGTTATGAATTTTGTATAAGAGATTTGAAATTTAAAATGTTTTGCACAAATGAAGCAATGTTTTTAGTTTTGGAAATTTACCAAAAACAAAATGTTGTTTTCTGTCAATATTATTAATTACAGTTTGCGGAAATTAATATTCTGAACTAATAAATAACCTCATTCCAATATTAATATTAAATGTCTTCAGTCAAGAATAATTTCTAAAAATATTCCACAAATTAAAATAGACAGCCTAAAAATAATCTAGCGTATACACTATGTAAGCACTATTTAAATTATTTATACGCTTCATTGCCTATTAATATTATGTATACACTCAGAATGGCAAAATACAAAAAAATATTGAAATATTACAATTTGTGTATTGATCTCAAAAATTCGAACAAACAAAATATTACATGCATATTATTATTTGTTTGCCTTATTAGGGAACAGTATCAGAACACTCAAAAACCAAGATTTTGCCCCGATCTGGTAACATATTTACATATTCCCTTTGATCTAAAGTTTTCAAATATGCCACAACACTTTATGGGGGTGTGCAATTACAATTTCGAATTATTTATTTGACATTTTACCATTTATCATTATTTTGTAATGCCAAACATTTCAAAGTTTACAAGAAAAAAAAACTCAAAACAACTACCGCAAAAAAACTCCAGATGGCCAAACTAAAAAATTCCTCTCCAAAAAATATGCAAACACATAAAATTTTAATTTATTATTTATAACCAATATTTCTGAGGGGGGAACTAAAAACAACAAAACAATCCATTTTTGTGGGTAAACACACAATTTCGATTTTTCTAATTTTTTATTCCTCTCTAATTTTTTATTTGTTTCTAATTTTTATTTGTGTGTTTTTTCTTCATTTCGTTACAGGTTCTATGGGCAGATGCCTGCATGATCGTTTACAATATCACACAACGTAGCAGTTTTGAATATGCGGCCAAATGTCTGGCCGAATTCAAATCATTACAGAATGCACCCACAGCCTATTTGGTGGGGAACAAAGCTGATTTGGATCATTTAAGAGAGGTAAGGCAGAAAAGCAACAACAAATAAACCATTTGAAATGTGGTTTCTAGTGGTGAAAGATTTTTCTATTTTCCTGGTTGGGTTTAAAAATAGTTTTTTTTATTAAGGGACAAGCATATTTTTCATTGTGGACTTATTAACAAATTAACGCCGAAATGAAGGAAAAAAAAATGCATGAAATTAATTTTGTCTTGTCATAGGTCAGCAGCGCGGACAAGTGTTTTGGCCTTTTTCTCTATGAGATTTATGGTGATGGGAAAAGTTTTTAAAACAACAACAATAAGAAGAAAATAAATGCAAGGCCTTACGCAACATGTGGTGATTAGGGAATTAGACAAATTTGGGTCATAAACTTTTCCCCTCCAGAACAAGAACAATTTAAGATATGGGAATTTTTTGTGTGGTCTGGAAGGGGGAGAAGTGTGATTGGGTGTTAATTTCAAAACAATTAAATCTTGTTTTGTCTTAAATATATCATTAACAGTGGGATATGTGTGATTAAATATTGTAAAAAACATGTTATGTTGCAATTAAGTTAATGAATGCACCAGTGAGAGCATCCCACCCCCTGCCGGCAGTGCAATGTTTTCAAAACATTGCCATGCATTTTGGAAAATTATACAAAACTGTGAAGAAAATATTAATTATTTGTTGTTTGTTAGGAAATTCCAGCTGTCAATGCAAATTGCATTTTGACTAATTTTCAATAAAATAGTAATTGTTTAATGAATTTTTATTTTACAACGCTGTGAAGATGCAACGCATACAGTCATTATTCACTTCAGCATTGCAGCACATAATAATTTGTTAAATAAACAAAAAAAATGTGTTTGAATTTGAAAGAAGTGGAATATTAAAAAAAATCCCACAAACATGCAGGAATATTCTAAAACAGCAATAAAAAATGTACCCAACTAAGCAACTTCAATAATAAATAGTGGAGCCAGTCATAAAACACTGTAAAGAAGATAAGAAATATACCTGAAATTGTTTATTTTAAATATAATAAAAAAATCCCCTCAGATTTTGAGTCATGTAAAAACTTCTCTGCAAGTGGCGTCTTACGACACGCCGTTGGAACTCGACTATAAAAAAGTAGGTCCCACATCATTAAACATTAAACATATATGAATCGGGATGTATTCAGAGATATTAGAGAACTCTTTCTTTTTCCTTCAATGCTGTACCCATTATATTTCCCAGCAAAAAATTAGCATCAAAGTTCGTATGAAAACCACTTTATTTAAATTATTTTTCAACATTTTCAAAATATGACAATTTTTCTGCCAATACCAAATTTTAGAACAATTATGTTAATGGAAAAAATGTTCTACACAAAAATCCACTATAAATTGCCGAACAAAAGATATTTGTAGTTTTAATACATATCAGTAAAATCTCAGTAGCAATTATAGCATATATCGAAATTAATTTCATATTGGGTTGCGTATACGTGTTGACAGCATGTATACGTCACATAGTCCACATTATACAAATAGAGCAACAAAGTATTTTTACAGATAGTCTTCTTCAAAAGAAAATTCTTTAAAAATCCACGCCTTGGGTTGAAAGAGAAAGCCTAGAAAATACTTTGAAAATCATGTCTAGAAAAATCTTTAAAAATCCACGCCTTGGGTTGAAAGAGAAAGCCTAGAAAATACTTTGAAAATTAGGTCTAGAAAATTCTTTAAAAATCCACGCCTTGGGTTGAAAGAGAAAACCTAGAAAATTCTTTGAAAATCAGGCCTAGAAAATTCTTTAAAAATCCACGCCTTGGGTTGAAAGAGAAAACCTAGAAAATACTTTGAAAATCAGGCCTAGAAAATTCTTTAAAAAACAGGCCTAGAAAATTCTGAAAAAATCCACGCCTTGGGTTGAAAGAGAAAGCCTAGAAAATACTTTGAAAATCAGGTCTTGAAAATTCTTTAAAAATCAGGCCTAGAAAATTCTTTGAAAATCCACGCCTTGTGTTAAAAGAAAAAGCTTAGAAAATGCTTTGAAAATCCAAGCCTAGAAAATTCTTTAAAAATCCACGCCTTGTGTTGAAAGAGAAAACCTAGAAAATACTTTGAAAATCAGGCCTAGAAAATTCTTTAAAAATCCACGCCTTGGGTTGAAAGAGGAAACCTAGAAAATACTTTGAAAATCAGGCCTAGAAAATTCTTTAAAAATCCACGCCTTACGTTGAAAGAGAAAACTTAGAAAATACTTTGAAAATACAGGCCTAGAAAATTCTTTAAAAATCCACGCCTTGGGTTGAAAGAGAAAACCTAGAAAATACTAAGAAAATCAGGCCTAGAAATCCTTTAAACATCCACTCCTTAGATGGAGAAGGAAGGCTTGAAAAAATATTTGCAAACTCCACGTCTTTGGTGGAAAAGGAAGTCTTGAAAAATTCTTTGGAAATCCACACTTTGGGTGGCAAAATAGAGCCTGGAAAATACCTTGAAAATCCATGCCTTGAGTGTCAATAGAAAGTCTAGAAAATTCTTTGAAAATCCATGCATTGTGTGGCAAAGGAAGGTTTAGAAAATACTTTGAAAATCCACGCATTGTGTGGCAAAGGAAGGTTTAGAAAATACTTTGAAAATCCACGCCTTGTGTGGCAAAGGAAGGTTTAGAAAATTCTGTGGGAATCCAAGATTTGTGTGGCTAAAGAAATCTTAGAAAATACTCAGAAAATCCAAGATTTGCGTGGCTAAAGAAAGCCTAGAAAATACTCAGAAAATCCAAGATTTGTGTGGCTCAAGAAAACCTAGAAAGTACTCTGAAAATCCAAGATTTTTGTGGGTCAAAAAAGGCTTAAAAAATTCTTTGAAAAATCCACACCTTGTGGGACAAAAAAAGGCTTAAAAAATTCATTAAAAAATCCACGACTTGAGTGTCAAAAGAAACTCTAGAAAAAAGTCTTTGAAAAATCCACGCCTTGTGGGGCAAAAAAAGGTTTAAGCAATTCTTTGAAAAATCCACGCCTTGTGGGGCAAAAAAAGGTTTAAGCAATTCTTTGAAAAATCCACGCCTTGTGGGGCAAAAAAGGTTTAAACAATTCTTTGAAAAATCCACGCCTTGTGGGGCAAAAAAAGGTTTAAACAATTCTTTGAAAAATCCACGCCTTGTGGGGCAAAAAAAGGTTAAAAAATTCTTTGAAAAATCCACGCCTTGTGGGGCAAAAAAGGTTTAAACAATTCTTTGAAAAATCAACGACTTGTGGGGCAAAAAAAAGCCTTAAAAAATTCTTTGAAAAATCCACGTCTTGTGGGGCAAAAAAAGGTTTAAACAATTCTTTGAAAAATCAACGACTTGTGGGGCAAAAAAAGGCTTAAAAAATTCTTTGAAAAATCCACGCCTTGTGGGGCAAAAAAAGGCTTAAAAAATTCTTTGAAAAATCCACGCCTTGTGGGGCAAAAAAAGGCTTAAAAAATTCTTTGAAAAATCCACGCCTTGTGGGGCAAAAAAAGGCTTAAAAAATTCTTTGAAAAATCCACGCCTTGTGGGGCAAAAAAAAGGCTTAAAAAATTCTTTGAAAAATCCACGTCTTGTGTGGGAAAGGATGGCTTATTTTTTCTTTAAATCCCCGCCTTGTGGGGCAAAAAAAAAAAGACTTAAACAATTCTTTGAAAAATCCACGTCTTGTGTGGGAAAGCAAGGCTTTTTTAATCCCCTCCTTGTGTTGAAAGGAAGTCTTGAAAATATTTTTGAAAATTCGCTCTTTTTGTGGGAAAGAAAGACTTGAAAATATCTTTGAATAATTCGCTCTTTTTGTGGGAAAGGAAGACTTGACAATTTTTTTGAAAAATTCGCTCTTTTTGTTGGAAAGGAAGACTTGACAATTTTTTTGAAAAATCCACGCCTTGTGTTGGAAAGGAATGCTTGATTTGTTTTGAAAAATCCACGCCTTGTGTTTGTCAAACCTTCCTAGATTTTTTTTTTTAAATCCACGCCTTTTTAGAGAATGGAAGGCTCGTAAAATATTAAAAAAATGCACATCTCGTGTGACTAAGATGCTTGAAAATTCTTCAAAAAATCCACATCTTGTTTGATCAAAATGCTTGAAAAATTCTTTGAAAATTTCAAGCCTTGTGTTTTTGAAAAATCTAAGCCTTTTTTGGGAATGGAAGGATTGATTACTTTTTTCTCAGGCCAGAAATAAAAAAAAAACGCTACGTTTATTTAATTTCTAATATCGAATTTGAAATTTGATTGTGTGTTGCGTATAAGTATTGACAACATGTATACGACACCTATCACATCTTTAGTATTTTAAAGAGCCCACTAACACTTATATAATTAACTGGTGGACTTCCAGCAGATCATTCATTTATGAAATTCAGGAACTTAATAAGTCTAAATATGTTTTCGTTAATTCGTACATTTGTGCTTAATCGCTGTTTTCTCACCTCACCCGCATGAAAATTATGGTTTGGACACCACATACATATGTTGGGGTCAAATACGTTGTAGATAGTTTGAAATCGATTTTGCAAAATCCATTCGTCCGTTTGGCTAGTACTTTCACATGAAATAAGACAAATGTGATATCAATTGACAAAAACTGATCTCAAATATGCCGTTGAGGTATTTTCAACCTTTCACTAATAGAAATGATTCATGCCATGATACCAAATGCACTATTGCATATTTCATAATTTTTATCTGCATCATTAATGTATTGACCTTTCCTTAAAAAAAAACACTGAAATGCCAAAGAAATTTTGCCATAATATATGTACATAATATCAGCATGTAACGTGAGGCGTATAAGTCATAATGTCAAGTATACGCCAACCTGCTTTAAAACGAATTCATTCCTAAAAAAAATAGTCAACTTTAATTTTAGCAGTTGGCGTATGCGTTGTGATGTCAAGTATACGCCTACTGAACTTCTCATCAATTCTTATTCAAAAATATGTATGTATGTACATTTTTAATATTAACAAATGTAGAGAGATTTTTATAAATTCAGTAATTTCCTTTGTTTCTGATTCTTGGTATATATAACTTCAATTAGTAATTGCTAAACTGAAGATGTTGTTCACCGAAAAATTCCAAAAGTCATTTAAAGTGTTTGAATTGACATATAATTGTCAGGTGGATTAAAGAAACCGGTAGAAAGCAAATTTAAAACTGACGTCTATTTATGGTATTTTCAAAATAAAACTTTGAATTAAATATGTAACTTTTCTAATTTATTTCGCCTTACATAAATTTGACGTCATTAACTATCAACTAGAAAATCAACTCCCTGCGGATTTTCTTTTATCCAACTAAAAACCAAAACAGATATTTCCCTTTAAAGTACTAAATTAGCATTGCCACAACTCATTGCATTTCAAATATATGTGCATGTCATGTGAAGTCCACCTTCTGAATAAATTTATTAAATTCTAATTTTACGTCATTTCACAATAGAATTTTTTAAACCTAAAAACTATTTTTTAGCTATGCTAATTACAATTCCAATCAATCACGCAGAAAATCTTCATTATATAAATTAATTGCAATTATTTGAAAAAATGTTCCCCAAACCCTTTTTTGTATTTTGAGGGTCATGTTAAATAATTATTAACCCCCCCACCGAAACGTGTATTTCATTTTGCGAACTTTGGAAAAGTTCCTTGCAGATAATGATGGTGCCTCCTAATCAACAACTCACGTTAGCAAAAATTTTCCTTTTAATTACGTAGTGGCGTTTTACCGGATATGCTTGTTATCTTGTAATCTAATACATTGTTAATTGGATGTCTGAGCTAAAACAAAACAGAGCACACGCACACACAGGCACACACCAACATACAATGTCACATGAAAATTTATTAACAAAACGGCTGTCCTAGAAATTGATAGTCTGCAAATCCAGTCCATTTAAGATGGGCACGTGTAAGTTGCACAGGTTTTTCATTCTTTTTCTCTTCGATTATGTCCTCAAAACCTAGACAACACAATGACCATGACATGTTGTGCGAAAAAAATTTATGGTAAAACGTTGATGGTCCATGGTGTTTTTTTGTGGAAAAAAGTGTGACCATTTGTTAAAGGGAATATCATCATTTGGGCTATTGTTGTTTGTTGTATAGATAATTTGGAAAATATCTATCTATTGCCATGGTTATCAAGGTAAACTGGATTGTTGTTGTTATTTTCTTGAAAAGATAGAAAAAAAGAAACTGGGACAAGGAAATGCGATTCTTTGCACATTTGAATAAATGGGACAAGGTAACATAAGAAACTGATAACAGCTATTAATCAAACACAAAGGAAAAGGCAAATTGTTAAGAAAGACAACTTAAGAGGTTTATGTTTGGCAGGTGGTGGCGTATACTTGATGTCAATACGTATACGCATTGAATATAAAAAGAAGGATGGTCCGAGAGAGAATTATTAGGTCAATAAAATACGGATTAAAAATTTATTTAATACCACCTTCGGCCAAAGAAGTCAAAAAAGTACACGGCTTAGATGGAGAAAAGTGGTTTGAAAATTTCTTATAAAATCCATGCCTTAACATTTGTTTTAAAAAATGCGTACCTTGATTTTTTTTTTAAAAAATTCTTTAACAAAGTGCCTTGAAAAATTCTTAGGAAAATCCATGCTTTGAAAAATTCCTAGGAAAATCCATGTTTTAAAAATTCTTAAAAAATCTATGCCTTGAAAAATTCTTAAGAAAATCCACGCCTTGAAAAATTCTTTAAAAAAATTGACGATTTAGATGAAATATTCTTTAGAAAATCTATTCCTTGAAAAAATTATAAAAAATCCACGTCTTCAGAGAGCCTTTGAAAATTCTTAAAAATCTATGCCTTAACAATTTTTTTAGAAATCTATGGCTGAAAAATTCGTTAAAAAAATTCACTACTTAGGTAATTTAGAGTGGCTTGAAAAATTCTTAAAAAAATTCGTATTTGAAAAAATTCTTAAAAAATCTATGCCTTGAAAAATTACTTAAAAATGCCAAGTCCTCGATAATTTAGAGTGGCTCGGACAATTCTTAAAAAAATCCATATTTGAAAAGTTCTTGAAAAATTCTTAAAAGAATACAAGTCTTTAGAGTGGCTTGCAAAATTCTTAAATATCTATGCCTTGAAAATTTTTTTAAAATTTTATGCCTGAAAAATTCTTTAAAAAAAAATTCACGACATAGATAATTTAGAGTGACTTGGAAAATTCTTAAAAAATCTGTATTTGAAAAAATTCTTAAAATATCTATGGCGTGAAAAATTATTTAAAAATTACAAGCCTTCGATAATTTGGAGTGGCTTGGAAAATTCTTAAAAAATCCATATTTGAAAAGTTCTTGAAAAATTCTTAAAAAAATCTATTCTTTGAAAAATTCTTAAAAAATCGACGTCTTTAGAGTGGGTTGGAAAATTCTTAAAAAATTCGTACTTGAAAAAATTCTTAAAAAATCGATGCCTTGAAAAATTACTTAAAAAATCCACGTCTTTAGAGTGGCTTGGAAAATTCTTAAAAAATTCGTATTTGAAAAATTCTTAAAAAAATGTATATAATTCAAAAATTCTTAAGAATATATGCCTTGATAAATTCTTTAAAAAATTCAACATTTAAGATATTTTAGAGTGGCTTGGAAAATTCTTAAAGAACTCCATATTTGAAAAATTCTTGAAAAATAAATTTTTTTAAAAAAATTCTTAAAAAAATATATATAATTCAAAAATTCTTAAGAATATATGCCTTGATAAATTCTTTAAAAAATTCAACATTTAAGATGTTTTAGAGTGGCTTGGAAAATTCTTAAACAAATCCATATTTGAAAAATGCTTAAAAATACATTTTTTAAAAAATTCTTAAAAAATATATATAATTAAAAAATTCTTAAAAATATATGCCTTGAAAAATTCTTTAAAAAATTCCACCTCTAAGATATTTTATAGTGGCTTGGAAAATTCTTAAAGAACTCCATATTTGAAAAATTCTTAAAAAAATCTACGCCTTCAAAAATTATTTAAAAAATTCCACACCTTTAGAGTGGCTTGGAAAATTCGCAAAGAATCCATGACGTGAAAAAATTCTTAAAAAATTCCACTACTTAGATAATTTCAATTAGCTTGGAAACTTCTTAAAAATCCATGACTTGAAAAAGCTTGGAAAATTCTTAAAAGAATTCATTGCTAGAAAAATTAAAAAAATGATGAGTGACTTGAAAAATTCTTAAAAAATCCACGCCATAGATGAGGAAGACTGCCTTGAAAAATTCTTAAAAATATCCATCCATGCCCTCAAAAATTCTTAAAAAATCCACGCCTTGAAAAATTCTTCAAAAAATGCACGCCTTGAAAAATTCTTCAAAAAATCCATGCCTTGAACAATTTTTTTAAAATATCTACGCCTTGAAAAATTCTTAAAAATATCCATGTCTTGAAAAATTCTTAAAAAATCTACGCCTTGAAAAATTCTTAAAAAAATCTAAGCCTTGAAAAATTCTTAAAATAATCTATGCCTTGAAAAATTCTTCAAAAAATCTATGCCTTGAAAAATTCTTAAAAAAATCTACGCCTTGAAAAATTCTTCAAAAATCTATGCCTTGACAAATTCTTAAATAATCTACGCCTTGAAAAATTCTTAAAAAAATATACGCCTTGAAAAATTCTGAAAAAAAATCTACGCCTTGAAAAATTCTTAAAAAATCTACGCCTTGAAAAATTCTTCAAAAATCTATGCCTTGACAAATTCTTAAATAATCTACGCCTTGAAAAATTCTTAAAAATATTCACGCCTTGAAAAATTCTTAAAAATATCCATGCCTTGAAAAATTCTCAAAAATATCCTTGCTTTGAAAAATTCTTACAAATATCCACGCCTTGAAAAATTGCCATCCTTAAAAAATTCTTCAAAATATCCATGCCTTGAAAAATTCTTAAAAATATCCATGCCTTGAAAATTTTTCAAAAATATTCACGCCTTAAAAAATTCTTAAAAATATCCTCAAAATATTCAGGCCTTGAAATTTTTTTCCAAATGTCCACGACTTGAAAAATATCAATGCCTTAAAAAATTCTAAAAAACATCCATGCCTTGAAAATATTTCAAAAATATCCATGCCTTGAAAAATTCTTAAAAATATCCATGCCTTGAAAAATTCTTAAAAATATTCATGCCTTGAAAAATTCTTCAAAAATATCCATGCCTTGAAAAATTCTCAAAAAGATCCATGCCTTAAAAAATTCTCAAAAATATCCATGCCTTGAAAAATTCTTAAAAATATCCATCCCTTAAAAATTTCTTAAAAATATCCATGCCTTGAAAAATTCTTAAACATATCCATGCCTGGAAAAATTCTTAAAAATATCCATGCCCTGAAAAATTCTTAAAAAAATCTACGCCTTGAAAAATTTTTAAAAAAAATCGACGCCTTGAAATATTTTTAAAAAAGTCTACGCCTTGAAAAATTCTTAAAAAAATCTAAGCCTTGAAAAATTCTTAAAAAAATCTCCGCCTTGAAAAATTCTTGAAAATATCCATGCCTTGAAAAATTCTCAAAAATATCCATGCCTTGAAAAATTCTTAAAAAAATCTACGCCTTGAAAATTTTTTAAAAAAATCTACGCCTTGAAAAGTTCTTAAAAAAATCTCCGCCTTGAAAAATTCTTAAAAATATCCATGCCTTGAAAAATTCTTAAAAAAATCTACGCCTTGAAAAATCTTTAAAAAAATCTACGCCTTGAAAAATTCTTAAAAAATCTACGCCTTGAAAAATTCTTAAAAAAATCTACGCCTTGAAAAATTCTTAAAAAAATCTACGCCTTGAAAAATTCTTAAAAAAATCTACGCCTTGAAAAATTCTTAAAAAAATCTACGCCTTGAAAAATTCTTAAAAAAATCTACGCCTTGAAAAATTCTTAAAAAAAAATTCCACGCCTTTAGAGTGGCTTGTAAAATTCTCAAAAAAATCCTTACTTGAAAAATTCTTAAAGAATTCCACAACTTAGATAATTTAAATTAGCTTGGAAAGTTTTTAAAAAATCCATGACTTGAAAAAATCTTAAAAGAATTCACTGCTAGAAAAATTAAAAAATAAACATACATTATATGGGGAAGAGTGGCTTGAAAATTCTTAAAAAATCCACGCCATAGATGAGGAAGAGTGGCTTGAAAAATTCTTAAAAATATCCATGCCTTAACAATTTCTTAAAAATATCCATGCCCTAAAAAAAAATCTTAAAAATATCTGCGCCTTAAAAGTTTCTTAAAAATACCCATGCCCTCAAAAATACTTAAAAAATCCACGCCCTAATTGCGGAAGAGTGGCTTGAAAAATTCTTAAAAATATCCATGCCCTAAACAATTATAAAAAATTTCCATACCTTAAAAAAATCCTTCAAAATGTCCACGCCTTGTACAATTTTTCAAAAAATCCATGCCTTGAATTTTTTTTAAAATATCCACGCCTTAAAAAATTCTTAAGAATATCCAGCCTTCAAAATTCTTCAAAATCTCCATGCCTTAAAAAATTCTTAAAAATATCCATGCCTTGAAAAATTCTTAAGTATATCCATGCCTTGATAAATTCTTAAAAATATCCATGTCTTAAAAAATTCTTAAAAATATCCATGGCTTCCAAAATTCTTAAAAATATCCATGTCTTGAAAAGTTCTTAAAAATATGCATGCCTTGAAAAATTCTCAAAAACATCCATGCCTTGAAAAATTCTCAAAAATATCCATGCCTTGAAAATTTCTTAAAAATATCCATGTCTTGAAAAATTCTTAAAAAAATCCATGCCTTGAAAAATTCTTAAAAACATCCAAGCCTTAAAAAAAATCTTAAAAATATCCATGTCTTCAAATTTATTCAAAATATCCGCGCCTTGAAAAATTCTTCACGTCGTCTACGTCTTAGATGTAGGGAATAGAGTGGCATGAATATTTCTTAAAAACATTTTTAGAAAAATACAAGCCATAGATGGGTGAAAAGTGTCTTGACAAATACTTAAAAAATGATTGGAATTTCCTCTGTTTCTCCCCAAATTCCATAAATTAGAAAATACTCGCGCATGTGGAACTCTTCATTATGGAACTCTTCATTATAGGGGGGCGTATGCATCATGGTATCAATTATACGACAAATGATTTTGAAATGTCAATAAACAAAATTGAGCATTTAAAACATATTTAAGGGCTGATTAAAACATATTTAAAGGCAGATTAGGATGAAGTGAATAATTCTATTAGAAGAAAAGCTTATATTTTTTTTATAAACATTTAAATATTTCCCACAACCATGCGAGTCACTACTGATTTTGTCGTCCTTCTTTACTTTGTACATATTTTTATTACAAAAAAATATTTTTTAATTTCTTAAACAAATATTTAAAAAAGTTGTTTAAATCTCTGAGGAATTGCTTTCATAAAAATATTTTTATTTACAAAATAGATTTTTATTAATTTTTTTCATGGTGGTATTTTTTGTATAAGTTTTTTTTCTAAAATGTGTTTATTTAACCAATTTAAATATTTTTACCGACTAATAAAAATCTAAATAAATGGTTTTTTAAATTGTAAAATAAAATCGTGGTGCCCATGTTGTAAAGCAAAACCTCTTGAAACAAAACGAAAATTTAAAAATTGACCTTCAGCTCAGCGCATAGTATTTGTTGGTATAACCCATAATAAAGCGGCCAGTGAAATCAAAACAAAAAAACGAAAAAAAATAATTTTGAAAAAAAAAACTATAAAAATGCCATAAAATTTAGTTTCTCCTACAATTTACCCCGGTTAAAGCAGCAGGGTGAAGTAACATTGAAATTGGCTTAATGCTTGCAGCACTTGAGGTATTTTAAACAAAAATGAAAAAAAAGAAAAATGAGAACATGACCTTTTCAGCCTTGGACTAATTGTGGTCACATACTATTGGCATATTGATATGTATATACATTTCAAACACAACAGGTAGGCCCAGGAATGTTGTGTAAATGAAGAAATTCAAACGCTAGAAATATGAAATATGAGGGAAAATAATTGCCATAAAAAATAAAATTTATGTATGAGAAAATATTCTTGAAAAGTGTCGTTCAACTTGTTGATGATAGCTAGCTGATGGTGGTTGTGCTCCAGTTATTTTGTAAAATTTTTACAAAAAAATATCAACAAAACAAAATCAAACATTTTTTCTTAAACAAAAAACTTAATTAACCATAACACAAAAATAAAACAAATACAAATATATGTATAATAGCCAGCCTAATATATGTATTGGGGGGTCTTGAATATTTTCAAGATGAAAAATCATTGTTTTTTGTGCTTTGCAGACTATCGGCGACTTATTTCCTCCTTGAAACATGGCGCGTGGTATTTTGTGATTTTTCTCAATTTGTTTTTTTTTCGGATTCTTGGTGAACACATATTCGCCATAGCTGCTGGCTATTGAAACTATTTTGTTTAGCTCTTCTAAACGCAACGTGTGGTAAAGTGGCCAAAATGGGTGGCGTACGCTTTCAAATAAGACATTGAATTTTCAAAAAAAATAAAAAATTAAATACAAAAAATTGTGCGGTGCCATCACATACTTTACAATTAATGTAAGATGCAAATGTAGGTGGGTATGTTCTGGAAAATTTGTTTCTGTGCCAAGAAAAAGATGATATCCCCTGGTAAAAAAAAAAATATTTTCAAAATTGTGGCACAATTATTAGCAAATGGAAGCAATTAAATTACACATTTGACAACAAGAATTACTAGATACACCTACATTCAGGAGCATGCAGGTCACCCAGGAGTCGATTGGTTAATTTCAATGTCAACATATTTGGACACCTATATAAATTGGTAGTCAGCTGGGATTTTGGGTAAAATATATCTTTTTTTTTTTGACAAAACTATGACAAACAAAGCTTACAATATTGACACATTTCTCAAAAAATTACACGTTTAACAAAATATTTTGGAGAGAGAAAAAAATAAAAACAAGGTGGGCGTATAAGTAACGACAACACGTATTCGTACCTCTGTCAGTTTTGTTTTACTCTTCATTTATCAAGTGTTTTTTTCAAAAATTGAAAAATATACTTTTGCGGTCTAATTTTTTTTTAATTTTTCAATTTCAAATTTAAAAAATGGACACCAAAATAGGTAGTCATCTGGGCTTTTTAGGTGGCCTAGTATTGGATAGTATTCTTAGTCCCAATTTACATTAGGCGAGTTTACTTGCGGCAATTGTCAGTTTGTTGGTGAGAGAGGGTGGTGAGAGGCAAAGGGTTACCATATGCCTCACCTCTCTCTCCAACAAACTGACAATTGCCGCAAGTAAACTCGCCTAATGTAAATTGGGACTTAGATATGTTTGTATATATAAAATATTTCCAAATTTTTTAACCAAAATTATGACAATTAACTTTCAATATTGGCACACATTTCATAGAGAACAATTACAAATTGAACCAAATATTTTGTCGTGAAAAAATAGAAACAAGGTGGGTGTATAAGTAACGACAACACTTATTCGCACTATTGTCAATTTCTATTTCACTTGTCATTTATCAAGGTAATTGGTTCCAAGTGCTTCTGTTTATACTTTCCGCAAACTAAACTATGTCAATTATTGACCACTCAACACACTTTAAATAATAATAAATTATTTAGAATTTTTTCGTTTTGTTTTACCTTAAAGTCATTGAAACTCAATGACCTAAATTTTTGTGCTCTAAGAAAAAAAAAAAAATGGTATGGTATGCGTTTGCTGAAATGAAATATTACCATGCTAATATTTATTTCAAATGCTAAAATAAAGTATTTTAGTTATAGCTAAATTAAACAAAAACAATACATAATCCTCAGAAAAAATGTATATGTACACAAAAACAATGGCAGTGAAAAAGATTTTCCCTTATATAACAAAATTTTTTCTTGATGGAGGTCATCACCCAACATTTTATAGCTTTTTTAGAGCCTAGGACAAAATAAAGCATAGACATGTTGAATGGTTTCTCTTTGTTTTTTTTTTTTTTTTTTTTTTTTGCAATGGAGAAGAAGACACATTCATGATATAGGAAGTCTTAACTGGCGCCACACAAATTATCATCCAATAATAAATCATGATTTTATGTCAATCGTAGGACAGGGTAATTTATTAAAAAATTTTTTTTTTATTAAAGAGAAACCTAAAGAATTTTAAATTCAAAGAAAATCAATAATATTTTTTGGAACATATCACAAAAAATTTCCATTAATTAGAAAAACATACAAATAAATAAGGTAGGCGTATAAGTGATGATAAAACGTATTCACACCACCGGACCAGCAGAGGTCAAATAAAATTTCGGCAAATTTAAAAATCAAAGTAATAAAAAATTAATAAAAAAAACAATTATTTTTATAACAGAGCCAAACAATTTATAATAATTAGAAAAAATACAAAGACATAAGGTAGGAGCATAAATGACGACAAAAATTGGCTTGAAAAAATTCTTAAAACAATTACATCTTAAAAAAATCTTTAAGAAAATCCATCCCTTAAAAAAATGTTAAAACTACCCATGCCTTAAAAAACTCCTAAAAAATCCATGACTTGAAAAATTCTTTCAAAATATCCATGCCTAACAAATTCTAAAAAATAACCATGCCCTGAAAAATTCTTAAAAAAATCCAGGGCTTAAATGGGGACTAGTAGCTTGAAAATTTCTTGAAAATCCATGCCTTAAAAAATTCTTTAAATAATCCAATCCTTGAAAAAATCCTAAAAAATCCATGCCTTGAAAAATTCTTTAAAAAATCCATGCCTTGAAAAATTGTTTTAAACAAATGCAAAAATCCATGTCTTGAGAAATGCTTAAAAAAATCATTGCCTTAAAAACTGCATAGAAAAGTCCATGTATTGAAGAAATTTTTTAAAAAATTCCACGTTTTCTATGGAGAAGAGTAGCTTGAAAAATTCTTCAAAACTCCCTGTCTTGAAAAATCCTTAAAAAATCCATGCCTTGAAAAAAATCCTAAAAAATTCATGCCTTGAAAAATACTTTAAAAAATCGATGCCTTAAAAAATTCTTTTAAAGAAATCCAAAAATCCATGCCTTGAAAAATTAATAAAAAAATCCAAGCCTTAAAAAATTCTTAAACAAATCCCAACCTTGAAAAATGCTTTAAAAAAATCTATGTTTACAAAAAATCTTTAAAAAATTCACGTCTTTGATGAAGAAGAGTAGCTTGCCAAGCCATGCCTTGAAAAATTCTTTAAAAGGTGCACGGCTTAGATGAGGAAGAACGGCTTCAAATTTTCTTAAAAAAATCCATACCTAAAAAAATTTTTAAAAACAATCCATGCCTTAACAAATTCTTAAAAAATCCATAACTTGAAAAATTCTTTTAAAGAAATTCAAAAATCCATGCCTTGAAAAATTAATAAAAAAACCCAAGCCTTAAAAAATTCTTAGACAAATCCCAACCTTGAACAAGTAAAAAAGTATCAGTCGGCTTTGCCGTCAGAGATATACCCTCAGCCTGTGCAAATTGAAACACTTTTTTCACAAAAAACGTATGTATTTAGGGGGTCGTATGAACCGACAAAAATGTTGATTAGGATTAAAGTTCAAACATTTTGCGGAAAAGGTACTTAAAGGAATGGACCGACATAGACCATGGGGGTGCCATTGGGGGTTTTTACACCCTTCGGGCTGTTTTCTCAAGAAGTATGGACTTGCCCCTGAAACAACTTTTACCATCGTAATTGAGGCAGCGAATGTAAGTTGCTTCAACAAAAATCAAAGTGATTCAATAGCAGGTCTTAAAGTGAACTTATCCAAAATTTTGTGTGGGAGGTACGGGATGGAGTGGACAAATTTAGTCCATATTCGAACCTGATCTATATCTGGTAGATATTATGAGAATGTGTAAAGTATGGACCAAATCGGTCACTCCCATCAAGAGTTATCGTGCGCACAATTTTTCCGAATATTTTTGAACTTTTGTGGGGTAGGTACCTGAAGGAGTGGACCGATATGGCTTATCTACGAACTTAAAGTAAGTTTGGAAACAATATTACGAAGGCCAAATTTTGGCCGGAATCGGCATTTCCGTTCGAGAATTATCTTGCGCTTCCACCCATAAACATGGTGTCATAGGGTTTGTTTTTCAACTTTCAGGCTATTGTTTTTCAGGAAGTATGGACTTGCCCCTGAGGAAACTTGTACCTTCGTATAGTGGACATTGAATACAAGATCTTACAACAAAATTCAAGGCGATTCGATAGCAGGTCCTAAACTGAACTTTTCCGAAATTTTTCCGAACATTTTCGAACTTTTGTGGGGGAGGTACCGGAAGGAGAGGACCGATATAATCCATCTTTGAACTTGAACTAAGTTTGGAAAAAAATATTACGAACACACGGTGTCATAGGGTTTTTTTAAACTTTCAGGCTATTTTCTCAGGAATTATGGACTTGCCCCTAATGAAACTTACAGCGTCGTATAGAGGACAGCGAATACAACTTGTGTAAACAAAAATCAAAGCGATTCGAGACCAGGTCCTAAACTGAACTTTTCCGAAATTTTGTGTGAAAGGTACCCGAAGGAGTGGACCGATTGAGTCCATATTGGAACCTCATCTAAGTTTAGAAGAAATTATACGATGTGCAAAGTATGGACCAAATCGGTTATTCCCTACAAGAGTTATCGTGCGCACAAGTTTTGCGGCAATTTTTGAACATTTGTGGGGGAGGTACCTGAAGGAGTGGACCTATATGGCCCATCTTCGAACTTAAATCGAATCTGGACAAAATATTTCGATACCCAAAATTTGAACCGAATCGATTGATCCGTTCGAGAGTTATCGTGCGCACCAGCCAGCCAGACAGACAGACGGACGGACATTGCTAGATCTACTCAAAATTGTCTGAAACGGATATCGTACAAACATACTTGGGGTCTAAAACCATTATTTCGATGAGGCACATTTTTGGTCGTATCAAAGTGTAAATACCCTCTTTAGCCTAAAGGCTGAGGGTATAAAAATGCATTAAAAAACCTACGTCTTCAAAAATTCTTTAAAAAAAATGCACGCCTTTGATGAGGAAGAGTAGCTTGACAAGCCATGCCTTGACAAATTCTTTAAAAAGCGCACGACTTAGATGAAGAAGTGCGGCATAAAATTTTCTTAAAAAATTCCATACCTTAAAAAATTCTTAAAAACAATCTATGCCTTGAAAAATTCTCAAAAAATTCATGCCTTAACAAATTCTTTAAAAAATTAAAAGAATTTCACGCCTTTGATGGAGAAGAGTAGCTTGAAAAATTCTTAAAAAAAAATCCAAGCCTAAAAAATCTTAAAAAATCCATGCCATGAAAATTCTTAAAAAAAATCTAAGCCATAAAAATTTTCAAAAAAATCCATGCCTTCAAGAAATTTTTTAGATAATCTATGTCTTGAAAAATTCTTAAAAAAAAATCCACGCTTTCGATGGAGTAAAGTAGCTTAAAAAATTCTTCAAAAATCCATGCATTGAAAAAGGCATATAAAAATCCATTCCCTGAATAATTCTTAAAAAAATCCATGCTTTGAAAAATTATTTGAAAAAAATCTAGCCTTAAAAATTCTTAAAAAATTCTACGCTTTCTTTTTTAATTAATTTCTCGTTGGAAATCGAGCTTTATGATCAATGATGCATCTGAAAAAGGAAAGCCGACGAATCAAACCCACACACCCACCACTATGTGTCATGACATGTTTCGCCTTTGGTAATGAAGGCTCCTCAGACATATCGAATGTGGGACGGTTTCGCTATCATCTAACTTTTACTCTTTCAAATGCATATTTTTTTACAACTCTGTATTGTTCTGTAATTGTATGGCTCTCATGACAAACGCTTAGCGTAGTCTTTGAAAGTTATGAGTTTGGTTCTGAACGCTTTCGATGGAGAAGAATAGCTATAAAAAATTCACGCCTTCGATGCCTTGAAAAATTCTTAAAAAACCAAACCTCTGATACAAAAGAGTGGATTCAAAATCTTTTAAAAATCCACGCCTTTAATGGAGAAGAAAAATTCAAACAAAAAATCTATGCCTTGACAAATTTTTCAAAAATATTCCACACCTTAGTTGGAGAAGAGTGTCTTGAAAATTCTTATAGAAATCTATGACTTGAAAAATCCGTAAAATTGACATATTTTTTATCAAAAGTTTTAAAATAAAAAATCAATAATTTGTTTTAACAGATATAAACAAATTGTACCATATAGAAAAATACTAATAAAAAAGGAAGGGGCGTGTAATTGATAATAACACGTATTCGCATAACTGGCCAATCAGAGATAAGATCAAATGTTGGAAAATACATTAATTTTTTACAAATGACACATTCATGAAGATTAGAAATTGAAAAAAAATTGTCTTTTATATTTTTTATTAGAAAATTCATAAAAACAAAGGGGCGCATAAGTTATGACAGCACGTATACGGAGTACTTGACATTACGGACACAAAATCAATATTTTGTAAAATTGTGTTTACTGGGAGAAAAATTTAGCTCTGAGTGTGATCTTTATTTGCCGGTCGTAAATGGCAATCCTTTGCCTCACGCTGTCTTCCTAAAGAAAAAATAAAATATTTTTTTTTCCAAAAGCCCAATAAAAAAATTTTCTTTATCTTTTTATTTATTTAAGTAAATCATTAAAATTGAATTTAAAATTATGTTTAATTTCTAAAAAACCTAGGGGCGTATAAGTTATGACAAAACGTATACGCCGTATTGGACATTAGGAGCTGAAATTTAGTATTTATTAAAATTGTAGTATATTTTGCTGTGAGAAAGTCGGCCAATGAGAGAAAAAGTTAGCTCTTACTTTGATTTTATAAAGGGAAAAGATTTACCCAACCTTTATATACATACGAGTATTTATAGATATATTCGCAATAAAGAAAAACAAAATCATGGTCAAGGTTACAGTCCGTAAAACAAAGTTAGCTCTGTGGACACTAATCATTGAAAATAGTATATGCGGAAAACCAGATTTTTTATGACAATTTCCAGTTTATCGTTGATAGATTGTGTTGAGAGGTAAAGCGTGTTCATATGTCTCATCTTCTCTTCATCCAAATGACAACTGCCACATGGAAAATTGGCTTAAGTAAATCTGTAATGTACTGACTGTAGCAAAATGGGAAGAAATATGTATTTGAGATATTTATCGTATTCGCAGGCAAAATATTCTAATACCCATATTTACAATCTGAATACTTTATTACATAATTCTCGACGATGTTATTTATTGTTTAAATATTCCGCCTACACGTATGAATCATCAAATTATATTACTCACACAGTTCTCTTAATTATAAAGATAGCTTTAAAGTAAAGCAAAAACTAGTACAATATCAAGATTATTTCCTATCATTCTACAAAGACATAAAATAGTAAATGCATAATCCAGTTACATTTCAATATTCAAGCATAGATGGCGTTTATGTATAACAGACAATTAACAGAGCACAACAGAAACAAAAGCGTACACAAATGTGAAATATGTTAAATATAACATAACTGTCACACTTTGGCACGTAACACTATATTAGACCCCCAGCGCCATCTGCCGATATATTATATGTCTTTGTATTCTACAAATTTCAAGTACAGATGGCGTTATAAGATTCATCAGATTCATATACGATCGTTATGTTAACTCAGTCAAATATATGCATAGACACTGAAGATATAAACCATATGAGATCGAAAAAAAGAGAACCTCTGTTACATATGTTTACCAAGGCCGGAATTTTTATACCTTGAAATCTCGTAGTAATTCAGAAAATTAGGAAAGCAAAACAAAATATCCCTTATTTCTTTCCAAGACATGAACCTTATAACATTAAAATAACCCAGGCGGTAGGTAAATACTTTTTCCGAAACGAGGTTAACTTACTAATCAAATAGCCCTTAGATATTGTATAAAAAATCTTTTAAAACTAATGATAAATTTGAAGTTGTGGGCGCCATAACAAAAATAGAAAAACTTTACAAATATTTGAACTCTTCTATTAAATTAACGATTGCGTTCTTTACATGCAATAGTAACTTTTTTTAATCATTTGTTAATTAGGTAAGGAGTGAGAGTTACTTAAAAGTTTGAAGTATAGATGGCGTTCTAACCAATTTTGGTTTTTGAATTCACTTATCATCTAAATCACTGATAGATAGATGTAAATATAAGATGAGAACAATTTTTCCATAAAATTTTTGACTCAAAAGCTGCCTCGCCTGCTTGCCGTGCTTTGCTGCATCATTTCTGACATAACAAAAATAAAAGAATAAAGAAGAAAAGGGCAACCTAGTTCGAAGGCGAGGCAGCTTATGTACCCAGGCCTTTAGGTAGCCCCTATACTACACAAGAAAACGCACAATACTAATGATAAAGGTGAAATGTAGGTGGAGCCATAACAAAATTAGAATAAAATATTTTGTAGAATTAATAGAAATTCGAAGTAAAGAAGATGGTATACATAAAATACTACACTCCAATACTCACACTTTTAAATAATTTTAAATGGGAATGAATGACTTACTTATCAATTTCAATTACAGATGGCGAAAATATCAAAAACCTATTTTTTATGTCAGCCACTCATCAACTAACCCATTCTCATACAGTAGAATAGCTATAATTTATACCCCGATAAATTGAAAGCGGTTTTTTCATTTTTAATTCCTATAATTGAAAAATATGTAAGATACATTGGGTTACGAATTTATAGGGATACAGGTTAAAGACATAAACCGAATGAGAATGAGATTTTTCTTTATTTGACCTTTAGAGAAGATTTTTCTTGTTGTTTTTTTATTGTTGGGTTTCAGAATTTAATTTTTGTCTTCAAATATTTGAATAGCAACAAAATGTTTTACAGTTGGTATGAAATTGATTAGCTGCTGGCGGAGGTAGGGAAGACTATCGTTTCAGCTGTCACCAAACAACTTCATCAGTTCCCTTTGCCGCCGACTCTGCATCGATAAACAAGTCATTAAGCACAATAAGAAATTATTTACTAAATATTTGAAGACAACAAAATATTTGTTTTTGGCTGAAATAAACACACATGATAGAAGATTTTTCTTTCGTATATTATTTAAATATTCCGCCCAAAAGTATGCTAAATGTATATATCTTTCATATTATCTTCTTATACTGCAAACCTCTTTCAAATATAGATGGCGATAAACCAATTTTTAAAGTATTCAGAATTTCTACTTTTGAACACTTCTACTGAATCATGCTCTACCTTAAAGCACTAATAAATTTATTTATTTCTAGATAAAAAAATCTCTAACCAACTTTTTTACAACCTTTGAACAATTTTAATTTTATTGCTAATCACAGGTCAATATTCTCAACATACAATTATTTCGAAACCTAAGCAAAAGTTTATGAAATTTTTGATTTTTTTCCTAAGAAAACCACACAACTCATATTGGCCGAATGATTGATATTAATTCAAAGGGGTTGCATGATTGATGTAATCCAATCACAAATCAATCATACTAAGACAGTTCTCTATAAGGTCCAATTTAAAGGTTATGATCTCAAAATCGAATAAAGAAAAACTGGTTTAAATTAAAAAGAAGCAAAAATAGGATTACATAAAAGTTCAATGTATCATCATAAACTTATGATTCATAACGAAAAAAAATAGTTTTTAAATTTAGAGAGCCCAAAGCTTTATTGATTACATAAAGGGACATAGGTCATTGATGATTTTATATAAACAGATACAATTTTGGTATGTGATATCTAATTCAATTTTGTGAAGTTTAGGTTTTATTGTTTATTTACACAGACACACATGATTGCCATGACCATGTATGGGTTTAATAACACATCTTCTTGATTTTATTTATTTATTTTCTTTGTTTTTCTTGATATGTGTGTACAAAAAAGGCCAATAAGACATTTCACAAAACCTTAACACATAAAATCAATCAATTGATCAATGTCCCATAAACACCCACAACAACAAATTTAGTTTTTCAACATTTTTTTTGTTTTTTTTTTTTTTTGAAAATAAATCATAACATTTATTGTGCAATGTTTACACGTACAAAACCAATTCATTTCTACGATTTCTGTCTTTTTTGTTTGCCTGCAAGCTAAACAACAACAACAAACTAAAAATGAAAATTCTGTTTCATAATGAAAGTATATTTTTCAATCAATTTTGATGTTTTCGATTTTCCAATGTTTTATGGTTGGACAGACGGACTATGGAAAAGAAATTACGATAGCACAAAAAAGAGATTTATTTTTAAACTCAAAATTTGTTTTTTTGAGTTTATTTTTAGTTTAGCCCTCTTCCATTTCATTATATGGCTTTCTTTGCTTTCTTTTTAGTCTATACTAAGTGAAAGAAAATTTAAAAATATACTTTTTAATTTTTATGTTTGCCATTTGGGTGCCATAAGCCAAGTAATGGCAAATTCTTTGCATATAATTGTTGTGTTTATGTTTAGTTTGGTTGTTGTTTTTGTTGTAGAAATTTAATTATTTTTCTATTTTTTCTGTCTAAGTGAACAAAAAATACAAAATTAGTCATCTTCTCGTGGCAAACGATGTACGTCATTGGATGGAGCAGGAGAAAGTAAAGTAGAAATAAATGTTATTAACATGGTGAGGGTTTTATTTGGTATAAATAAACACTGAACTGGCATAGGGGCGTATGACTGATATTAATTGGAGGAAAGGGAGGGCGTATGAGAAATGTTATTAAATAAAATCAAACATACTCAGAGGTCCGCATTTAAAAATATTACTAATTTCTTCATCTCTTTTTTTTCATTTTAGGTCCACGAAAAAGAAGGTGCCGCCCTAGCCGCTGCCAGCTCCATTGGCTTCTGTGAAGTTTCGGTAGCCGAATACACACCCACCCTATATAAAGCATTCGAAAAGCTCATCATTGACTCCCGAGCCCGTCCCCAAAAACAAAATCGCAAATTCTCTGTGAGTAAAATGTTGGGTACACTGATAGGCAACAACAGCTATAGCCAAAAGTCATTGGGTCCCATTAATCATCAGGGCACGGTGGTGCCCTGCCACAAAGGAGAATTGCACAAGTCGCGTGTCTTAAAAAGGCGTCAAGGTTTCACAGCCACAACTAGTCTGTGACCAGCACGTGAAGATAGTTGGTAAACACAAAAAACAACAACACCACAATAATGGAACCTGAATAGCACCCGCATAACATAAGCTCAAGAAAAATCAATTACAATTAAGAAGAAGAAGAAGACGTAGAAGAAGATACGTAACTACAAGGAACTAACAGGACAACAAACCAAAAAAGTAAACCAAAAACTAATTTTAGTAAGAAAAAAAAACAAAATGAGAGATTTTTATATATATAAAACAAATTTATTAACCCTAAGCCATAATTGATTTTGTAATTATGGTAGCCAAAAACAAAAGAAAATTGGGCCCAAAAACCTAAAGCTTAAAAGATAACTAGGAAAAAAACGCGCTAGATTACTATTATTAATTGCTTAGAAACTAAGAATTAGTTATTAAATGGAAAGCAAAGAATTTTGAAATATTTTTGTAGCTAAGACAAGGAATTTAAATTAAAAAAAAATACAAATATGAAAATTAGTTAGGTATTGAAATTGGGTACAGACAAAATATTTAAAAACATTATATTATTAAAATAAAAATTAAGGGAAAATTTTTGTTATAGAGGTATCTCAAAAAAAAAAAAAAAAAAAATATGTGAAAATATCCTTCAGAATTCAAAAGGAAAAATTAAAAAAATGAAGGTTTGTTCTAAAGATCCCCGACCCTTTAAGAGGCCATTAATGGAGAACAAGTGGGGCTACAAAGCTTAAGAGAGAAGTACCAAAGTCTCCTCCTCTCTCTCTCTGCCTTTCACAAATGTTTGGCAATTTAAAAAAAAAAATCAGAAGCTGACAGAAGCTGAAGCTTGTAAATTCTGTTGTCATAAAGACCTGATGTGGAGTTAGAGTCTTGGTTCCAAAGGACAAAATATTTGCTAAGGGGTCCTCTTAATATTGGTCTTTGACATGAGATCGATGTTTCAACGTATTCTGGCCCAAATTAAATTTCTTTCAATTGAGCCCCATTTTAAAGAGAAACCTCAAAGCAAATGTGCTATTAAAAAATATACAAAATATATGGCAAGGGATGGAGTTAGGACTTTCAGTCTGAAGGAGAAAAAATTTGTTTAAGGGTCCTCTCAATATCTCTCCTTAACATAAGGCATATAAGAGAAGTACCAAAGCCTGCTCTCTCCGATTTTCACAAACATTTGTCTAATTAAAAAAAATCAGAAATTGATATTTGAAATAAATCCTTGAGCAGTAACGGCATGGAGTAAAGTTCGAGCTTCGGATCCAAAGGACACAATGTTTACTAAAGGGTCCTTGTCATATGCTTCCTTAACATGAAGTCGATAATTAAACGTTTTGTGGCCCCAATGGAATTTATTTAAAAAAAAACAAGTTTTGAAAAATGTGTTATTAAAAAATATACCTGATGTAGGATAAAGAATGGAGTTGTGACTTTCGGTCCGAAGGAGAAAATGTGTATTTAATGGTCCTCTCAAAATCTCTCATTAGCACAAAGCATAAGAGAGAATAACCAAAGCCTCTTCTCTAAGATTTTCACAAATATGCGGTAATTTTAAAAAAATCAAAAACTGATATTTTAACTAATGTCTAGTGTCATAAAGAGGCATAAAGGGGAGTTCGAACTTCGGGTCCAAAGGACAAAATGTTTGTTAAAGGGTCTTCGTCATGTGCTTCCTGAACATGAAGTCTATAATTACAAGTTTTCTGTCCCAAATGGAATTTATTTCAATTAAACCAAATTTTAAAGAGAAGACATTAGGGAAATGTACTATTACAAAAATATACCAAATATAGCGTAAAAGTAAAGTTATGACTTTCGATCCGAAGGAACAAATGTTTGTGTAAGGGTCCTCTCAAAATCTCTCCTTAGCACAAGGCATAAGAGAGAAGAACCAAAGCCTATTCTCTACGAATTTCCCAAATATGTGCCAATTTAAAAAAATCAAAAACTGATATTTGAAGTAAATCCATGTGTCGTAAAGGTATAGAGTGAAGTTCGAGCTTCGGGTTCAAAGGACAAAATGTTTGCTAAAGGGTCCTCTTAATATGCTTCATTGACATGTAATCGAGATTTTGAAGTTTTCTGGACAAAATTGAATTTATATCAATTAAGTCCCATTTTGAACATAACACATTGCGAGAATTATGTCTTCTGTTCAACATATGGAATGTGTCGCAAGGAATGAAGTTATAGCTGTCGATGCAAAGGAGAAAATGCTTGTTAAAGTATCCTCTCAATATCTCTCTTTGACACATAGTTAGTATTTCAAAGAATTTTGATCGAAATGGGGTCAAATTTAATTTAGCCTCATTTAAAAAAATACCCCAAGAAAACGTCGACTTTTCAAAATATAATGATTTCACGGCAAGGGATGGACCTAGAGCTTTGGTTCCAAATAACAAAATGTTTATTAAGGGATTCCCTGAATATGGGCATTTAACATGAAACCGCTATTTATAGACATTCTTGACCAAATCGTATTTATTTCAATTAGGCCAAAATTTTAACATCAAGAAAATGGTGCCACTGGAAAACACATAGAATGTGTGGAAAGGGCTGGTGCTATGGCAAACAGTTCAAAGGAAGAAATGTTTGTTAAAGGATATCCTTTATATCTCTCCCTAACACGAAGTCAGTATTTCAAAGAATTTTGGCCTTAATGGGGTGTCTATTTATTGCAGCCACATTTAAAATGTACATCTAAGAATTTTTTCGCATAAAGTGATGATTTCATGGTAAGAAGTGGACTTGAACCTTTGGATCCAAAGGACCAAATGTTTGCTAAATGATTTCTGAAATCTTGTCCTTTAACCTGAAGCCGGTATTTATAAGTCCTCAGGCCAAAATGTCCTTTATAACACACTAGTCCATTTTCATAGAAAGTCCTCAAGATGAAGGTGCTTGGTAAAAACATATAGATTTTACGTAATGGGTTGATGATATGGCTAATGGTCTAAAGCAACAAATGTAGGTTAGAGGGTCCTCCCCATATCTCTCTTTAACATAAAGTCAATATTTCAAAGAACTTTGCCCGAAATGAAGTTTAATTCAATTATGCCATTTTTGGCTTATTGCACAAATATAATATGTACCTACTTCAATATTTAAGCATTAAGTATGAGATAACGGGTTCCTAGGACATTTATCTCTGAGAGAAAAATAAAGAGGACAGTGTAGTGAACAGTTTCGCAAAAGACCACCTTACTCCCCAACAACTGCTTAGTTGTAAAAATAGCCTGCAAAATAAAAAAAAAAACATAGAAACAAAAATAAAAAAAAAAACATAAAACCGAAATATTTTGTGAGGTACCCTTAGACCAGCAAATTATGTTCGGAGAAACCCCTTAGACTCTGAACTCCTTATACAAAGAATTGAGTAAAAGCTGCAGTCCCTCCCCCCCCCCCCCTCTATTTTATAAGACTTCTTAATAATTTATCTTTAAAAAGGGAAGATTTCTTTATAAAAAAATTTTGTTCTTGAAAAGCTCAGTGCCATCTTCCATCTGTACTGTTCGCAAAGTCCTTGGATATGTAGAGATTAAACCTTATATTTCCCTTAAAAATTCAATATTATTGCCTTGAATTCTTTTCATAAGGATATAAAAAAATCGTAAAACCGTAAATCGCAGGTCGATATTATACGGAAGAATATTGTTTTGAAAAAAGAAAAATACCCTTGAAACTCGATTTGCCCAATATTTATTTTATATAATATTTCGTTTTTCAATATTTTTTCTGTACCCATTTTTCTTAAGGCATGCAACAAAATATATAATAAAATTGGTATTTTTATAAGAATTATTTTTGTAAAATGGGAATAAAGAAAAACAAAACACAGACATAAGTACTTGGTACAGACATAAGATGAACTTTTTTGTAATAATAATAATTAGAAAAAAAAACAACAACAACAAATTTTTGTAAACTATTGTTAAGTAAAAAAATAAGATGTACTCAAACAAACCACAAAATTAAGCTATTTTTGTAAGAATTGGCAAGTAATGTTTTTGTTTTCTAAGTTTTTATTAGAAAATCGCTGAAACCGAAATCAAAATAATTGTCTTTTAAATGGAATTTTGAATACATACCTAAAGCAACTGCAATAGTTTCAAATTTCATTGTTAAATGTGTCTCAAGTCTAAATGTAAAATAAAACAAATAACCCAATTAAAAAAACAAAAACATTCCTTTCTAAAAAAAACTTAAAACTAAACAAGAAATCAATCAAGCAAAAAATATTAAATGTTTAAACATATACCCTCCCCCAAAACCCCTCCTTTTGCAAATAGAAACCTTTTTTCAAACACAGTCAATAACAGTAAATCTTCCAAACAGTTCAAAATTTCATTTGGAAACAAGATTTTGAAGTAATTTACAAGAAACTAGAAATTTAAAAATTAAAATTTAAACAAACTGAAATTATTTGGATTTTTTGTTTAAAAGTCAAAACTACCAAAGTAAAATGAAACAAAAAATCCAAATTGTAAAGAACTGTGATATAAAAAGGTTTTAATTTAATTTAAATTGGTAAAAACAAAAAATATTGAAAAAAATCACCAAAACATTTAATATTTAAAGTTTTAACAAATTTTAATACTAAATGTTTAAACAAAAAAATTGTAAAACATTAAATATATAATAGCTGTAAGAATAATATTTTCGAATAAAAAAAAATAATTATTCTTTCATCTAAGCTATATTAGAAAAAAAGAAACCCCTTAGCTTCCCCCCTACAAAACCTAAAAGAGAACAGCTAAAACGACTAACCCTAAAAAACTAAGAACCAAATTGTAATAATTGTTTAATTATAATTATTATTAATTTTATTTTTTGTTTCCTTAATTTTTTAATTTATATTTTTATTTTCTTCATTGATAAAAATATAAATGCCCATTACGAACAAAAAAAAACGAATTTAATTTTCACTTAAGTATTCCAAAACAAGAATACTTAAATTTTGAGAATTTCCTCATTTGTGGAATACAGTTGGAATTTATAATGTAAACACAACTTGGTTAAAGACAATAAATAAAATTTGAAGTATTCTTAAAAATAGAAAATTAAATTCATTTTGCATTTATATTAAAAAAAGATTATACATTTTCGTATTTCAATTTAATTCAATAGATTTATTTTTTTCCAAAATCGTTATAATTTCGTATTTAATTTTTTTATTATTGGTTTCATTTGTTTTAAAAATTTATTTAAAATTATTGAACAAATTATTTGTTTTTCTTTTGTACTAAAAAACTATTTTGTATTAATACTTATTTGCACAAAACCTTTGTATCCACTGTATTATGATTAGAAGAAAAAAAAATCAGAAAAAACATCAACTTTATTCAAAAACAATAATAATGAATAAATATTGAATAAATTTCGTATAGAAATTTTATTTAAATAAATGTTAAACAAAGTGGTTTTATTTTTGGGAAAAAATTGTAATGACTATGAAATATAAGATATGCGGAAGAAATTGCCGTGGTAGATGAAGTCACTAACTACCTCAAAAAAATTTCAATTTCCAACCTCCAGAGTTGGTCTGGGTTCAGTTGTCCGGTTCTGGTTCCTCTGAGTACAGATTCAAAGCATAAACTTGCTGGGTACATAAAGAATGAGGAGTTACCTGGGCAGTTAAACAATTGCAGCATGACTTGCAGTTCCAATCCATATGCAGGACATGTGACGGCCATCGTTCCATCAGGAATTAGCTGGGCAGTTAAACAATTGTGGCATGTCTTGGCAGTTCTAATCCACAGGTTGGCAATAGTGCCATCAATTCGGGCTAAATATAAATTGAAACTGCTTACCATCCTGATCTTAACTGGGCATCAGTGGGAATGCTATCAAAGCATGCCTGATAGGCTCGTTGATCTAGAAGTTTTCGTTTGGACGTCTCTCTCTTGATTATGAAGTTCTCTCCTGACGCGTCTGTGTGGGGGAAGCTTCTCCACTAGATTTTGGCAGTGACCCTCACGGCGATAACAGCCAAGCATGTACTGCATCGACAATATCTTGTTGTGCTGATGCACATGTAAGATCAGATCTTCGTCCCCTCATGAAGGCCTATTGCTTTGTAAGAGGTCAACAGGGTTTCTTTGTCAGCACTCCAAGTGCTTCCGATCAGCGACGTGAGAACCTTGTTCCTACTTTTGATCTTGTCGCAAATAGCTGCGGTTTGGTCGCACGGCTTTAACAAGTCAGCTGACGTTACACTCAAAATCTTGGGGTAGTTAGTGGTCGGAAGTTGGATGCTATTGACCAATGTGTTCAGGGAGGCCTCATTTCAATCACGCAGGTGAAGATCGGTGTGGCAGCGGATATAGCTTAGCACTCCTCGTCCCGATAACATATCAGGACAATGGCAAAACATTGCCCACTCCATGCAAACAGCCGCAAAATCAGTACTTGGATACCAGAGACCTCCGCCAAGGAATCCATGGTATGACCAGGTGTGTCGTGTTGCTACCGAAGAGAAAAATGCGGCATATAGGGCTACTTTACAATCAGTAGCAACGCGTAACGCACGAGAGAGGTATCGGGAGAAAAGGAGAGAGGAGAAACGTCTTTTCCGCAGGAAAAAGAGAGAGATGGAAAAGCGGGAGTGTAGGAGTATAGGAGGCAGAATGAAGTCCGAAAATTCTACCAAAGAGTGAAACATCAAACTGATGGCTTTGGAACTGGCACATCCTCCCGTAGAGACCAGCAAGGTAATCTGGTAACTGATACAGATAGTGTGCTAAGGATATGGAAAGAGCATTTTTCCAAACTGTTGGTATCCAATAATAGCGAAGTCGACGAAGATACCACAGATCCAATCCAGGAAGATGGTATTGAATGTATACCACCCGGCCAAGATGAAGCAAAGACAGCAATAACCGGCTGAAGAATAATAAGGCAGCAGGAGCTAATGGCCTACCAGCCGAGCTGTTTAAAACCGGAGGCGACACGCTGATAAGGTGTATGCATCAGTTATCAGAACGCGAACCCGACGATTGGAACCTAAGCATCCTGTGTCCCGTCCATAAGAAACGTGATAAGACTTTATGCTCCAACTATAGGGGCATAAGTCTTCTCCCTATCGCCTAAAAGATAGTGTCAGGGATATTGGGCGAACGAAATAATTGGACCATACCAATGCGGCTTTAGACCTGACAACTCCACCATTGATCCTGAAGAAGACCCAAGAGATATAGATCGACACCTACACCTTTTTGCCAATTATAAAGCAGCCTTCGACAGCCCCCTACGTTCAAAGGTATTCCAAGTCATGTCTGAATTTGGTATCCCCGCAAAGATCATTCGGCTTTGCAAAATGACTCTAACATACACAAGATCTTCAGTAAAAATAGGAAAGAACCTCTCCGAAGAGTTTTGTACCAAAAGAGGTTTCAGGCAAGGAGACAGCCTAAAACTTCTTTGGAGGTTATACGAGAGGCAAACGTCAAAAGAAGTGGCACAATCTACACCAATAGCCACGTGTTACTTCCTTATGCTGATGATATAGACATCATGGGACGATCAGTAAAATAAGTAACCGATACCTTTATGAAGGTCGAAAGAGAATTTGCTAAAGTGGGTCTGACGGTAAACGGCGAGAAGACCAAGTTGATGGTGTCGACGCGCAATGTGTCCATTGAGATCGGACCAACTGTTGAAGTTGGTTCCTATAATCTTTGAGGTAGTAAAAGACTTCGTATACCTCGGCACCGTCGTAAACACAACAAACGACATCAGTTGTGAAATAAAAAGAAGAATTGTATTGGTCAACAGATGCTACTGTGGCTTAAGTAAGCACTTCAAAAACAAAGCCACAACACGGCAAACAAAAATAACGCTTTACAAAATACTGATACTACCCGTTCTGATGTATGGTTCCGAAGCCTGGGTACTTGCGCAAGCAGATAAGGCTTGGCGTGTTTGAGAGAAAAATTCTTCGAAAGATCTACGGACCGATCTGCGTTGACGGTGAATATCGACGTCGTATGAACCACGAGCTGCATCTGCTATACAACGGCATCAATATAGTTAAACGTATCGAGATGCAGCGATTGCGTTGGCTAGGCTATATAATAAGAATTAGCGATGATGAACCCGCTAAAAAGGCGTATAAATTCGAGCCACATGGCGGTGCACGCAGAATTGGCAGGCCAAAGAATAGATGGCGCAAACAAGTGGATGAAGAGATGACAAGGCGCGGTATTCCAAAAAAGCGAAGCACTAAACAGAGAGAATTGGAGATCTTTTCTTAGTTCGGTCTATGGAACAAATGTTCTGTAATGGGCCAGCTAAGTAAGTAAGTAAGGAAGAACTGCATTAACTCAGTTATGTAGATTAGGGCAACCCAAAAAAAGTTTCCATTTGGTAAAAAAACTTTATATATGAAATTTTATGGCGTTAACGTTACCCTTGTCATTTGTATGCGGTTAGGTTGCATTTTTACAAAAATTCTCTAAAAACCGTAATTATGGTCCAGTCGATGAAAAAACTTTACCAGTTTGTTGTTGTTGTTGACGGCATCGAAGACATTCCATAAATCAAGAACCACCATGACTGTTCGGTCGCAAGACCTGTTCTGGTTCAGTCCTCGACTGATATGTGCGGATATGGCGTGCAATGTTGTTGTGGTACCGTGTATTTTTCAGAATCCATTATGATGCTTGACATTATGATGTTGTTGCTGGGAAACTGTTTCTCAGGAGGAGTAGTGCCTCCAGCATCTTCGCGATTGGCGACCGGAGGGAGAACGGCGGCCTGTACGATTCGCTCCTACTATCATCTTTGCCAAGTTTCAGTAGACCACCCTACCAACTTTCCAGGCTTCTGATACTTTATGGGTGGCTAACGATAAACTGAGGACACTTTTCAAATACTAAACACCGGAATCATCCAATTTCACCTCTCATTCACTCATTCTTAGTTTGGGGTAGTACATATTCTTCAACACAATCTTCTTTGCCTCATCACTCTTTGGGTGCTCTTTAAATTGGTGGTTAAAATAACACTTGCACCTCTTCGGATCTCTCAGAGTTATTAAACCGTTGCCCATAATTTACTTAATCATGTACCAATATTACCTTTCATTAGGTGGTTTAACCACTTTTACCGTTTATGCTCGCCTACTAGGCTGTTGACTTCAAGAGTAAATACCCTAACTCTTGGATCTTCAGGGTTCGGAGGCAGTTGTGATGATTTCCTGCAAAACTCTTTCAGCTACCCGAGTAGTAGAGGAAATCGCAGAAAGACATTATAAGAAAGCTGATTGGCCGAGTTTCAGAGAGTTCACCAATCACCGCTTCAGAGATCTGCCCAATCCTTCTGATGTTCTTGTAGCGGAAAGGACGTTCCGAGATATCATCACTGCTGCAGCCGCTCGCCATATCCCTGCTGGTCGAATACCCGAAGTAAGAGCAAACTTCCCAGCAGAGGAGACGGGTTTTGCAAATGAGCGTGATGAGCTTCGTCGAGCCAACCCCAATGACCCCAGAGTCAGGGAGCTGACACTGGAGGCTAACAGGCTGGTCGGCGAGCATAAGCGGAACAAGTGGTTAGATCATCTGAAGAGTTGCAACATTGGAGCCGGTATAGGTGAATTGTGGGCAATGGTTAAGTCACTCACGAACCCTGGAAGAAGGGAAGATAAGACCTCAGTCACGTTTGGTGACGTTACGTTGACTGACCCGAAGGGGATGCGCAAGTTATTTCAATCGACAGTTTGTCGAGCACCCCAAGAGTGACAGGGCGAAGAGAAGAGTATTACGTTGCATTAGATCTCTTTCTGCCGAGGATGAACCACCAGAGTTTACAATGGATGATATTGCCAATGCCATCGGAGCGCTAAATCCTCCAATGCGTGGGGCCCTGATGGAATCTCCATGGTAATGCTGAAGCAGCTGGATGAGCCGGGAGTGGAGTATCTCACTAAAGTTCTCAACTTGTCGCTAGCCATCCTCATTGTTCCCGAAGTCTGGAAAATGGACAGGGTGGTCCCACTACTGAAGCCAGACAAGGATGCCAGCAAAAGTGAATCGTAGAGGCCGATTTCGCTTTTGTTGTCCGTAGCAAAGATCCTTGAGGCCTTAGGCCTCCCCAGTATCAGAGATAGCTATCAAGTTGCCGATTATCAGCATGGATTCCGTAAGCAGCACAGCACGACAACAGCGCTGCACGCCATTTCCACATATATTTGTCAAGAACTCAACCCGAGACCGCCGTGTGATAGAACAGTGATGGTGAAGCTTGACTTATCAAAAGATTTTGATACAGTCAGGCACTTCACGCTGTTTGAGGCCATTGAGCAGACAGCCCTCCGGCCAAGCTTGAAACGTTGGATAGTCAATTATATACGTGGACGCCAGTCGTACGTGGAATTCAGGAACAAGAAGTCCAAACCCCGTAGAGTGAAACAGGGAGTTCCCCAAGGAGGGGTGATATCTCCGGAACTTTTTAACATCTACCTTTCCTGTACTCCGCCCCCTCCAGATGGTATTGAGATCGTAACGAATGCGGATGATTGTACGATTCTGGCTTCAGGTAGCTACCCTGATGACATCTGTGAGAGACTGAACTCCTATTTAACCGATCTTACCACATTTTTACACGCGAGGAATATGCAGATATTCGCCGCTAAATCGACGGCCACTCTGTTCACCACATGGACAGCGCAGTATAGAAGAG
Organism: Musca autumnalis; assembly: GCF_047663935.1. Lineage (NCBI taxonomy): Eukaryota > Metazoa > Arthropoda > Insecta > Diptera > Muscidae > Musca > Musca autumnalis. The sequence goes on from NW_027411755.1 coordinate 243,572,080, forward strand.
AGTTGAATATCGGCCCCAAAATTCTAGGGGTCATATTCGACACCACTTTCACGTCGTCCGAGCATGCCACAGCTATCTGCCATAAACTGAAATGTAGGAACAAGGTCCTCAAGTCCCTAGCCGGCAGCACTTGGGGTGCAGATAAATAATCCTTACGTATAGAGCTATAGGTCGGTCTGTGTAAAGCTATGCGGCTCCAGCTTGGTCCCCGAGATTATGTGATACGAATTGGAAAAAGATTCAAACCTGTCAGAATGTGTCCTGAGAACAGCAGCAGGGTGCCTCCTCAAGTCTTCAGTGTACCATCTACATGAGGAGGCTAAGATTCTTCCAGTACAGCAACCCAATGAGATGCTTTCGTTGCAGTACTTGCTTGGGTGTTACCGTGAGAGCCATCCCATTCACCATCTTGTGGGTATGCCCGACACATTCAGGCACATCAGTAAGGATATACACGCTCTAGAGGGAGAGGTCAAAAGATACAGAAGAGAACCTCTAGATCAACATGCATTCACACGGATGCAGTTGCTAAGGCCATAAGCAAATATAGTGTGAATAAAGTTCTCGGAGTACATAGCCCATATATCGCAGCTGAAGAGCGTCAGCTGCCACGACAAACCAGAGTAGTTTTGGCTCAACTACGCTCGGAATATTGAAGTCGCCTAAATTCTTATTGGACTCGCGCCGTGCAAGACATCTGCCCAGTATGCAGCATGGGCCCGCATGACACAAAACACCTTTTCAACTGCCCCGCCAAACCTACTCATTTAACTCCAGTGGATCTGTGACTACATCCCATGAAAGCAGCCATTTTCCTGGAACTAGAATAGACCCAGAGCCAGATTGAACAGAAGAACGAACATACAAACATAATAATAAATACTGTTACAACAACAACAGCAGCTCTCTGAAGCGGTGATTATTAAATGTTGTGAATTCTTTCCTAAGTTTAGACGTTATGAAGTGGTAAGAGGTAAGGAAGTGGGTCTGAGCCAAATGAAATGTCGAGTTGCCAATACACTTAATTTATCGGACTGGAAGCTACAATGTTGATGTCTGGAGAGCTTATCCTCGTTGGAGAGTCTACGTTCACCGTGTGAAAACAGCAATATTCTCGGTTAGCACTGTAACCCTCTGCTAATTAACTAGGACAAAATCCCCTAGCACCAGACGGCTTTTGCCTTCCAAAAGCGAACGAATATCAGGCATATAACCTATTCATCGACGGTATGTTCACACTAAACAACTCTACCTTGGCAATCCCAAACTTAACTGTTATCCATATATGTACATTATACATACATGCATGGGTCGCTAGAGTCAAGCTAAAGCGTGATAGGTTTGTACTGGATAGACTGGTTTATAAGGAAGGGAAGTCTTCTTTATCAGCTTCATGTACGATCTTTCCGCAAAACATTGTAACCATCGTACCATTGCACGCTATAGGTGACGTTGAGCTTCGTTTTCTAGATCGCGGCTACCATGATATTTATCCGACTCATAAAGTTTACAATTTTGCTGACTTTGTTGCGTATTCCGACGACGAAGTTGGGATATGTTCTGACACAGCAGACAGCAACATAACTCCTATCGCAGTAGCCCTGGAAGCAGATCAGGGCAGATCGGCCTCGCACGTGCACAAACATATAATTGTTGACCTGGTGGCCACTGATCGAATATTCGTCCGAGTTAATTCGTTGTATATCGCGGTCATATCGCTGCCGCTTGTTGCCAATAGCTTAACAATGTGTTTTTCATACCTTTAGTACGCTTTCTGTATGTATCTTTTGAAAGATTCACATGCTCGTCTCTACAGAAGATGTGCTTGTACCGAAGCTGTCGGTATGATGTACCACTCTTTTCCATTTCTCTCTTTTTCTGCGGAAAAGAAATTTCCCCTCTACTATTTTTTCCCTGATACCATTATAGCGTCGTCGGGAAATTCAGTCTCCACAGTGAAACATCTGACAATGGTATGAGCCTGATAGTCTTTGCAGCTGCAAGAAACATGGTAGTTAGCAGTACCAGATTTAAGCATCTCGATATTCATAAGGGCACCTGGTTGTCGCCAGATCAAAGAACAAGAAATCAAATTGATCACGTTGTGATAGATGAAAGACATACATCAACATAAACTCGGACCACTACCTTGTTGCAGCAAAGGTACGTACCGGATTAAACGTAGCATCAAAGTGCGAACAGACACAACACGGAAGTTGGACATCGGTAAGCTGCAATCACAACAGATAGCCACAGCATATTCCACTCAACTAGCCCAATTGCTTAATCAAAGCACTCCTCATCCCGATAACATATCAGCGCAATGGCAAAGCATTGCTCACTCCATGCAAACAGCCGCAAAATCCATACTTGGATACCAGAGACCTCCACCAAGGAATCCATGGTATGATCAGGAGTGTCGGGCTGCCACCGAAGAGAAAATGCGGCATATAGGGCTACTTTACAATCCGTAGCAACGCGTAGAGCAGGAGAGAGATACAGGGAGAAAATGAGAGAGGTGAAAAGTCTTTTCCGCAGGAACAAGAGAGAGATGGAAAATCGGGAGTGTGAAAAAAATCGAGATGTACAGGAGCCAGAATGAAGTCCGAAAATTCTACCAAAGAGTCAAGCATCAAACTGATGGCTTTGGTACAGGCACATCCTCCTGTAGAGACCAGCAAGGTAATTTGGTAACTGATACAGATAGTTTACTCAGGATATGGAAACAAAATTTTTCAAAACTGTTGGTATCCAATAGCAGCGAAGACGACGATGATACCACAGTCCCAATCCCAGAAGATGGTATTGAATGTATACCGCCCAACCAAGATGAGGTTAAGACAGCAATAAATCGGCTGAAGAATAATAAGGCAGCAGTAGCCGATGGCTTACCAGCCGAGCTGTTCAAAACCGGAGGCGACACGCTGATAAGGTGTATTCATCAGCTAGTTAGCACCATCTGGCAGGAAGAACACGTACCCGACGATTGGAAACTGAGCATCCTGTGTCCCGTCCATAAGAAAGGAGATAAGACTTAATGCTCCAACTATAAGGGCATAAGTCTTCTCCCTATTGCCTATAAGATAGGGATACGTATTACCAAACAAAAATCGATCTTTCGATCTTTTGATTCTTACTTAGAACTCAAGAATCGATCCTTCGATCTTTTGATTCTTACTTAGAACTCAAAAATCGATTTTACGATTCTTACGTAGGAATCAAACTTGGATAAAAGAATCGTTCGATCGAGATGACTCCTTAGTAGAAAATGTGAACGTTTTAGTGTACAATGCTTCGCGTTTAACACTGCCGTACCGTCAGATTAACTTTGTTCAACAGTACAACAAATAATATAATATTGTTGTCTTGCTCTTACCAATGTAATCTGTATGTTTTGTATATTTCATTTTCGTGGTACATCAAAAAGTCAAAACAGAATTGATCATTCGATTCCCACTGCAAGAATCGAAGAATCATAATAGAGAATCGATCTTTCGATTCTCTATGAAGTCAAAACTCGATTCCGATTTTTCGATTCTTCAAATCAAAGAATCGAGGAATCGATTACTCGAGAATCGACTTGCGTATCCCTACTATAAGATAGTGTCAGGGATATTGTGCGAACGACTAAAGCCAATGGTCAACGAAATAATTGGACCAAACCAATGCGGCATTAGACCTGGCAAGTCCACCATTGACCAGATATTTACCCTGCGGTAAATCCTGGAGAAGACCCAAGAGATGCAGATCGACACCTACCACCTTTTGGTCGATTATAAAGCAGCCTTCGACAGCCCGCTACGTTCAAAGGTATTCCAAGCCATGTCAGAGTTTGGTAGTCCCGCAAAGCTCATTCGGCTTTGTAAAATGACTCTAACTGACACAAGATCTTCAGTTAAAATAGGAAAGAACATCTCCGAAGAGTTTTGTACCAAAAGAGGTTTCAGGCAAGGAGACAGCCTTACGTGTGAATTTCAACATCCTGCTAGAAAAGGTTATATGAGAGGCAAACATCAAAAGAAGTGGCACAATCTACACCAATAGCCACATGTTACATGCTTAAGCTGATGATATAGACATCATGGGACGATCAGTAAAAGAAATAACCGATACCTTTATGAAGGTTGAAGGAGAATCTGCTAACCAAGTTGATGGTGTCGACGCGCAATGCGTCCATTGCGATCGGACCAACTGTTGAAGTTGGTTCCTATAATTTTGAAGTCGTAAAAGACTTCGTATACCTCGGCACCGCCGCAAACACAACAAACGACATCAGTTGTGAAACAAAAAGAAGAATTGTATTGGCCAACAGATGCTACTTTGGCTTAAGTAAGCACTTCTAAAACAAAGCCACAACTCGCCAAACAAAAATAACGGTTTACAAAACACTGATACTTCCCGTGCTGATGTATAGTTCCGAAGTCTGGGCACTTGCGCAAACAGATAAGGCAGTGCTTGGCGTGTTTGAGAGAAAAATTCTTTGAAAGATCTACGGACCAATCTGCGTTGACGGTGAATATCGACGTCGTATGAACCACGAGCTGTATCTGCTATACAACGACATCAATATAGTTAAACGTATCGAGATGCAGCGATTGCGTTGGCTAGCCCATATAATAAGAATGGGCGAAGATGAACCCGTTAAAAAGGCGTATAAATTCGAGCCACATGGCAGTGCACGCAGAATTGGCAGGCCAAAGAATAGATGGCGCAAATAAGTGGATGAAGAGATTACAAGGCGCTGCATTCCAGAAAGCGAAGCACTAAACACTAAACAAATGTTCTGTAATGGGCCAGCTAAGTAAGTAAGGTGGCAATTTGTTAGTACAAGTAAATACTTCCCGGCTACCTCCCTCACATAAGTGTCGCTTAAGTGCAGTTTAAAGGCTGATCGAGGGTCGTTTTGTAATTTTAACCGAAGGTTCTTCTTGCGGTATAAAGTTTTTCGTGCGCAAGTCCATGTTTCTGATATAATGGTCCAAACTATTTACATGATAACTATCGAAAGAAGTGACTGATATGAACTTTGAATGTTTGCTATTTGAGGACTATTTTTGAAATGCTCAACAAAGGTAGTCCTTGCTGTCCAGATTTCAACGATAAAATTTTTTCATGAGCAAGTTCATGCCATAATGACTTGAAAGTACTTAACAATCCTACGGTGGTCAACTAACATGACTGTTGCTTATCGAAATGACAGGCTTTCAAATTTATATCATGTTCATGATGGACTTAATCTGTCCAGTTACCGCTTCCACAAAAGTTCTATACGTTTGCACTTAAATTCAGTTTAAGACAGTTCTTTGGATCGTGTTAAATTTCATGCAATTTTTTTTCTGGCGAAAGTCAATACTTTCCGAGATATAAGCCCCGATATGTCCCAATATTTAGGGGCGCTCCTTCATACATCTCACGCAATTTATATAGCTGTACTACGTAACAGTTATAGGGTAACACATATGTAGTTGATCAAGCCGATTATATTGTCCCCTGTCAATATAACTGACGTACGTTCAGTTTTACATTTTCCTCTGCCTATTTGTTTACTTTTTTATTAAAAACAAATAAAAAGTTCAGCCTTCAAGACAGAATTAGTCTGAAAGTCAATTAAATGTTTAAATTTTACCAATTTCTTAGAACTACTCATAAGTATTTATTTAATTATTTGCGCAAAATAAAAAAATTTAAAAAAAAACAGAAAACACATTTATAACTCGTGTTCTAAAACGCAAATGTAAATATTATTATTTGTGTTTTTTGTTGCTGTCAGTAGTAGTAGTATGGTATAACAGTCCTCTACTACGTTGCTGGGTATTTCCCACATAAGCGTGGATGACGGGATGAATATACAGCTTGTTATCCACATGTGTTGTTTGCCCTCGTTTGACACTAGTGTAACAGTTAATGAAACAACTAGAACAACAACAACCAGTAAGGAAAGGATCAAAGTCGGGCGGGGCCGACTATATGATACCCTACACCACTGTGAATATGTAAAATATAAATCGGAGCTATATCCAGATCTAAACCGATTTTGATATAATTTGGCACATTTATTTCCAGACCGAATTCAGTCACACATTCCAAATATTATTGAAATCCGACTTATATAGCGTGTTTGGAGCAGCAAATACGCGAAATCGGCCGAAAATATATATGGATGCTATATCCAAATCTGAACCGATTTCGATATAATTTGGCACATTTATTTCTAGACTGAATTCAGTCACACATTCAAAATTTCATCGAAATCGGAAATATATAGCGTGTTTGGTACAGAAAATACGTGAAATCGGCCGAAAATATATATGGGAGCTATATCCAAATCTGAACCGATTTCTATATAATTTGGCACACTTATTTCTATACCAAATTCAGTCAAACATTCCAAATTTCATTAAAATCAGACGTATATAGCGTGATTGGTACATCGCATACGTGAAATCGGGCGAACATATATATGGGAGGTATATCCAAATCTGAACCGATTTCGATATAATTTGGCACATTTATTTTTAGACCAAATTCAGTCACACATTCCAAATTTCATCGAAATCGGGCATATATAGCGTGTGTGTTACAGAAAATACGTGAAATCGGCCGAAAATATATATGGGGGCTATACCTAAACTTGGACCGATATAGCCCATCTTCGAACTTGATCTTCCGACGGCTAAAAAAATGGTATTCCCCAATTTTCAGCGAAATCGGTCAACAAATGCGACCTGTATGTTGCGAACGGACGGACGGACGGACGGACGGACGGACGGACATGCATAAATCGACTCAGAAAGTGATTCTATGTATATCCCTAGAAGGAACTATGGGTCTATCTCGCTTCCTTTTGTATGTTACATACAAATGCACTAACACATAATACCCCTTACCACATAGTGGTGTAGGGTATAAAAACAAGCAAGTACTTGGAGCAACAAACATTGTTTGTATATTATATTATTGTTGTTGTTCATATTATTTTACTCATTATTTCGTCTTTGAAAATTACCCCTCACACATGCAGACACATTTGTTTGGAATCACAATTCCTGTGCATTTCACATGTTCCTTCACGAGGTAATCGTGGAACGTTTTACATTTAGGTATACCCTACAGAAGAATATTCGGAATTTCATTAGAGCCTTTCGAGCAACACTCAGTACCTATAGAAGATCATTGGTTCGAGGTGCGAGGTTGTTCAAGGGACCTTCAAAAATATTGTTTAAAAATCCACGGTTGGTTGTCCAGTGGAACCCTTGTTTAAAAATCGACGATTAGTTGTCCAAGGCACCCTCAAAAATATTGTTTAAAAATCCACGGTTGGTTGTCCAGTGGAACCCTTGTTTAAAAATCGACGCTTAGTTGTCCAAGGCACCCTCAAAAATATTGTTTAAAAATCCACGCTTGTTTGTCCAAGGGACCCACAAAAATATTGTTTAAAAATCCACGGTAGATTGTCCAGGGGACCCTTGTTTAAAAATCCACGGTAGGTTGTCCAGGAGACCATTGTTTAAAAATCCACGCTTGGTTGTCCAAGGGACCCTCAAAAATATTGTTTAAAAATCGACGCTTAGTTGTCCAAGGCACCCTCGAAAATATTGTTTAAAAATCCACGCTAGGTTGTCCAAGGGACCCTCAAAAATATTGTTTAAAAATCCACGCTTGGTTGTCCAAGGGACCCTCAAAAATATTGTTTAAAAATCCACGCTTGGTTGACCAAACGACCCTCAAAAATATTGTTTAAAAATCCACGCTTGGTTGACCAAACGACCCTCAAAAATATTGTTTAAAAATCCACGCTTGGTTGACCAAACGACCCTCAAAAATATTGTTTAAAAATCCACGCTTGGTTGTCCAAATGACCCTCAAAAATATTGTTTAAAAATCCACGCTTGGTTGTCCAAATGACCCTCAAAAATATTGTTTAAAAATCCACGCTTGGTTGTCCAAATGACCCTCAAAAATATTGTTTAAAAATCCACGCTTGGTTGTCCAAATGACCCTCAAAAATATTGTTTAAAAATCCACGCTTCATTGTCCAAGGGACCCTCAAAAATATTGTTTAAAAATCCACGCTTCATTGTCCAAGGGACCCTCAAAAATATTGTTTAAAAATCCACGCTTGGTTGTCCAAGGGACGCTCAAAAATATTGTTTAAAAATCCACGCTTGGTTGTCCAAAGGACCCTCAAAAATATTGTTTAAAAAAGCCACGCTTGGTTGTCAAAGGGACCCTCAAAAATATTGTTTAAAAATCCACGCTTGGTTGTCCAAGGGACCCTCAAAAATATTTTTTTTAAAAATCCACGCTTGGTTGTCCAAAGGACCCTCAAAAATATTGTTTAAAAAAGCCACGCTTGGTTGTCAAAGGGACCCTCAAAAATATTGTTTAAAAAAGCCACGCTTGGTTGTCAAAGGGACCCTCAAAAATATTGTTTTAAAAAAACCACGCTTGGTTGTCAAAGGGACCCTCAAAAATATTGTTTAAAAAAGCCACGCTTGGTTGTCAAAGGGACCCTCAAAAATATTGTTTAAAAAAACCACGCTTGGTTGTCAAAGGGACCCTCAAAAATATTGTTTAAAAAAACCACGCTTGGTTGTCAAAGGGACCCTCAAAAATATTGTTTAAAAAAACCACGCTTGGTTGTCAAAGGGAACCTCAAAAATATTGTTTAAAAAAACCACGCTTGGTTGTCAAAGGGACCCTCAAAAATATTGTTTAAAAAAACCACGCTTGGTTGTCAAAGGGACCCTCAAAAATATTGTTTAAAAAAACAACGCTTGGTTGTCAAAGGGACCCTCAAAAATATTGTTTAAAAAAACCACGCTTGGTTGTCAAAGGGACCCTCAAAAATATTGTTTAAAAAACCACGCTTGGTTGTCAAAGGGACCCTCAAAAATATTGTTTAAAAAAACCACGCTTGGTTGTCAAAGGGACCCTCAAAAATATTGTATAAAAATCCACGCTTGGTTGTCCAAGGGACCCTCAAAAATATTATTTAAAAATCCACGCTTGGTTGTCAAAGGGACCCTCAAAAATATTGTTTAAAAAAACCACGCTTGGTTGTCAAAGGGACCCTCAAAAATATTGTTTAAAAAAAACACGCTTGGTTGTCAAAGGGACCCTCAAAAATATTGTTTAAAAAAACCACGCTTGGTTGTCAAAGGGACCCTCAAAAATATTGTTTAAAAAAAACACGCTTGGTTGTCAAAGGGACCCTCAAAAATATTGTTTAAAAAATCCACGCTTGGTTGTCAAAGGGACCCTCAAAAATATTGTTTAAAAAAACCACGCTTGGTTGTCCAAGGGACCCTCAAAAATATTATTTAAAAATCCACGCTTGGTTGTCCAAATGACCCTCAAAAGTATTGTTTAAAAATCCACGCTTGGTTGTCCAAGGGACCCTCAAAAATATTGTTTAAAAATTCACGCTTGGTTGTCCAAGGGACCCTCAAAAATATTGTTTAAAAATCCACGCTTGGTTGTCCAAGGGACCCTCAAAAATATTGTTTAAAAATCCACGCTTGGTTGTCCAAGGGACCCTCAAAAATATTGTTTAAAAATCCACGCTTGGTTGTCCAAGGGAACCTCAAAAATTATTGTTTAAAAATCCACGCTTGGTTGTCCAAGGGACCCTCAAAAATATTGTTTAAAAATCCACGCTTGGTTGTCCAAGGGACCCTCAAAAATATTGTTTAAAAATCCACGCTTGGTTGTCCAAGGGACCCTCAAAAATATTGTTTAAAAATCCACGCTTGGTTGTCCAAGGGACCCTCAAAAATATTGTTTAAAAATCCACGCTTGGTTGTCCAAGGGACCCTCAAAAATATTGTTTAAAAATCCACGCTTGGTTGTCCAAGGGACCCTCAAAAATATTGTTTAAAAATCCACGCTTGGTTGTCCAAGGGACCCTCAAAAATATTGTTTAAAAATCCACGCTTGGTTGTCCAAGGGACCCTCAAAAATATTGTTTAAAAATCCACGCTTGGTTGTCCAAGGGACCCTCAAAAATATTGTTTAAAAATCCAAGCTTGGTTGTCCAAGGGACCCTCAAAAATATTGTTTAAAAATCCACGCTTGGTTGTCCAAGGGACCCTCAAAAATATTGTTTAAAAATCCACGCTTGGTTGTCCAAGGGACCCTCAAAAATATTGTTTAAAAATCCACGCTTGGTTGTCCAAGGGACCCTCAAAAATATTGTTTAAAAATCCACGCTTGGTTGTCCAAGGGACCCTCAAAAATATTGTTTAAAAATCCACGCTTGGTTGTCCAAGGGACCCTCAAAAATATTGTTTAAAAATCCACGCTTGGTTGTCCAAGGGACCCTCAAAAATATTGTTTAAAAATCCACGCTTGGTTGTCCAAGGGACCCTCAAAAATATTGTTTAAAAATCCACGCTTGGTTGTCCAAGGGACCCTCAAAAATATTGTTTAAAAATCCACGCTTGGTTGTCCAAGGGACCCTCAAAAATATTGTTTAAAAATCCACGCTTGGTTGTCCAAGGGACCCTCAAAAATATTGTTTAAAAATCCACGCTTGGTTGTCCAAGGGACCCTCAAAAATATTGTTTAAAAATCCACGCTTGGTTGTCCAAGGGACCCTCAAAAATATTGCTTAAAAATCCACGCTTGGTTGTCCAAGGGACCCTCAAAAATATTGTTTAAAAATCCACGCTATTGTTTAAAAATCCACGCTTGGTTGTCCAAATGACCCTGAAAAATATTGTTTAAAAATCCACGCTTGGTTGTCCAAATATTGTTTAAAAATCCACGCTTGGTTGTCCAAGGGACCCACAAAAATATTGTTTAAAAATCCACGCTTGGTTGTCCAGGGGACCCTCAAAAATATTGTTTAAAAATCCACGCTTGGTTGTCCAAGGGACCCACAAAAATATTGTTTAAAAATCCACGCTTGGTTGTCCAGGGGACCCTCAAAAATATTGTTTAAAAATCCACGCTTGGTTGTCCAAGGGACCCTCAAAAATATTGTTTAAAAATCCACGCTTGGTTGTCCAAGGGACCCTCAAAAATATTGTTTAAAAATCCACGCTTGGTTGTCCAAGGGACCCTCAAAAATATTGTTTAAAAATCCACGCTTGGTTGTCCAAGGGACCCTCAAAAATATTGTTTAAAAATCCACGCTTGGTTGTCCAAGGGACCCTCAAAAATATTGTTTAAAAATCCACGCTTGGTTGTCCAAGGGACCCTCAAAAATATTGTTTAAAAATCCACGCTTGGTTGTCCAAGGGACCCTCAAAAATATTGTTTAAAAATCCACGCTTGGTTGTCCAAGGGACCCTCAAAAATATTGTTTAAAAATCCACGCTTGGTTGTCCAAGGGACCCTCAAAAACATTGTTTAAAAATCCACGCTTAGTTGTCCAAATATTGTTTAAAATCCACGGTTCGTTGTCCAAGGGACCTCCAATAATATTGTTAAAAATCCACGCTTGGTTGTCGAAGGGACCGTCAAAAATGTTGTTTAAAAAAGCACGGTTGATTGTTTTGACGTGTTATGTGGATTACATTTAAGATAACAGTCATTCATTTCAAACCTTTTTGGAATTCAAATTATTTAATTTAAAATAATAGAAAACAAAAAAAATTATCGTGTAAGGCATGCCTTAGTCGTTACATTTCCATTTGAATTATTTCCTTTAGATTTCATTAGAATTTGAAATCCAGACAATCTTTGGATTGCTTTGGGAATTGACGTGAGTATGTAATATTAAGAGCCACCACCACCACCTACATCCTTGTTGTTATCATGTCAATGATGATGGTGGGGTGGCTGGCAGGTTGGCCGTTCGGTCGGTCATTAACAACCCATGTTTTATTGTTGTTAAGTGTAAATAAAAATTGGGCGAAATCATTTTGTTTCTGACGCGTGGCAGTTGCATTCGTTTCAATCGATTCCATCGATGAGAAGACTATAATAATTCGCCGTATTTATTGAACTCTTCAATAAATATTTTGGAAATTGCAATGAAAACTAATTTGGGGAATTTATGGGGAAAATATCGATTTTTTTGTAAGTAACACGTGTCTGCCCCTTGGGTTAGCACAGTTTGCGATAGTGGAATGTCCAATAGATATATTAGGCGGTCGCGATTTCAATAAACTTTCGCTCACAGCAGAGCAGATCTTGGGGAGAATCAGAAGTTAAGGTTAAAGTGGAGTAAATGTTCGCTTTGTATATTTATCTGTAATGTTGTAAAGACCAGCTCCAGCCCCAGAATGGAACTAGCAATTACGGTGCGCTATGTCACCTTCCGGTCTTTACAAGATATGATCGTCCTATGTCTAGAATGACCCGCCTCATAGCCACTTAAAGTTCCTGAAATAATTTAACAGGGTTGCAGGATCTATGTAGGAAAAATAAGAGATAGATACTATCTCATGCACTCCAAACAGCCTGTGTCTTTTGACTGCCAGTCTAGGACACAGACAGAGGAAGTGTTCGATTATTTCAATATCTTCGACATCCGCACATATCCTACAGTACTCAATGCTGTGGTCCTCCCACTTACTAGACATAAATATAATTCTGCAATTACCAGTGAATTTTGATCTCAGATTTGAGTAGTGACATTCAATACCTTACAACCAGGTACGTCTTGCCAGAACCTTACGGTTTTATATTCCTAGAGCTTACGGAGTTTGCAAAGAAAGAAACATTATCTTCAACGTTACAGGGCCCACCGTATAACTTAGAGGTTTTGGGCCAATATGTCAGAAAGCATTGATTTTCCCAAGAAAAACATATTATCGCTGTAAACAAGATCACAAAGAGTAGTATCGGTATAATTTTCCAAAGGGTCTTCGGACAGATCCTAAACTGCACTTAAAAAAAAAGTTGAACTTCTGCTCCCCACAAAAGTACCATTTTCGAAGTTAAACTACATTTGGACAAATTATAAGAAGATTCGAAAACGGTTGCCCGGAAGCGTTGAGTTCCATTTTAGAGAAAAGTTAGGAATTTTTGAGGGGGAGGTACCCGAAGGAGTGGTCCGATATGGCCCATTTTGAAACTTAAATTAAGTTTGGAAAAAATATTAAGAAAGTCAAATTTTGCCCCGAATCGACGTATCAAGGTACCTGAAGGAGTGTACCGATATGGCTCATCTTTGAACATAAACTAAGTTTGAACAAAATATTATGAATGCCAAATTTTGGACTACTTCGGTTCATCCGTTCGAGAGTTATCGTCCAGCATCCAACCCATGCTTCTACTTAGGTTTCTCTGCTGCTAGAACAACAACAACTAAACTGCAAATAACTTGGTGGGTCGGGTACTTCATAGGCTAGCACCAAGGCTCTTCTCGAACCTACTTCCAGCCTCATCGTCATCACTGTAATTGTGGAGTAGAATAAGATTTAGACTTTTCTTCGCTACAATACAAGTTATTACCTTTGTAGGATTTCGATGTGTTTGGCATTTGTCATGTAAATGTTGGGTATAAGTAGGCCTGCCTAACTTGTTTATGCCCACTTGGCAAACTACATTTGTTGTTTTTAATGCAGGTACAACTAGTTACCAAAGCAATTTCCACGCGGTGCTCTTGAACCAACTTTAAATGGAATGTTCTTACTCCTGGGAAGTTTTTGCGAATTCTGAAACTACAATGTTCATAGATAAAAAAAAAATCAATAAACCAAAAAATTGCCGGAGCGCTTTATAAATAAATCGCGATTCAAGTTGTCATTTTTAGGGTTTTTTAGGATTTCACGATTTTGCTTGGAAATCGCTAGTTTTATCGAAATGGGATTAGAAAAAATATTGTAGCTGTCATGTAAAGTGTGGTGCGCCTAAACTAACTTTAAAAAAATCCGCTTACACCTGGGAAGTTTTTGCGTATTCCGAAACAGCAATGTTCATAGATGAGAAAAATCCAAAAACAAGAAAAAAATGTGAGGTGTTAAAGAAATGTTTTCAAAATGTAATGAAGGCTCTAAAATACCCCATATTTTCGATAAATACTTAAAAATCATGATATTTTATGAATTTTATTCTTCATAAGGATAACCTACTAACAAGTTTCAACAATATTAGATATAGAATATCCCTTCTAAGAGGGTTACCTTATGGACTAAGGGGGTATCAGATCATATTACATGCAAATAATGTGCTATAAGTCCCAAACCGGGAATATCTGAAAACTAAGACGTTTTGTAAGTGTCAAATTCCGTACGACATGTTATATATTTTTTTTGATTTTTCTCATCTATGAACATTGTGGTTTTAGAATCCGCAAAAGCTTCCCAGGTGAAAGCACCTTCCATTTAAAGTTGGCTCATGAGCACCGTGAAAAACAATCCTTAAAACTACAGCTGCTAGTCAGCTGATCTATTTAACATACAGATGATTCGAACAACGGTATTTCACACGGAATGATATATCGTTACTTATGGCAATACAAGTAAGTAATTGTTTTCACACTACGAAAACGAACACGAACGAACAAAAAAAATATCATTCAGAAAAAAACTATTTCCCATAAAGACTTCTCACGGTGTGCATTAACCAAATTTAAATGGAAGGTGCTTACAACTGGGAAGTTTTTGCAGATTCTGAAACTACAATGCTCATAGATGAGAAATATAGAGAAACAAAAAAAAATCGTCGGAGGGATTTTCAAATAAATCGCGATTTAAGTTCACATTTTAAGGGGTTAGGAGTCCTATGTAAATAAGCTTAAAGAAAATATTGTAGCTGTGAAAATTCTCCACAAGATAGATCATTATGATATTTTCGTAGGTTTTACCGTTTTTGAGATATATGAGTTAAAATTGAGACAATGCACTGACTGTATCGCCTCAAAAGATGACAAAAAAAGTAAAAAAAATAGCTTAGAAATGCATATTTAAGATATTGCCAGTTTATACTGATTTTGTAATGGACATCTGATTTTAACTATTTTCAGCCAATTCGGAGACTTCTCTAAGTTTTCTGGTTTCCATGTTATTCCATAGTAGCATTGTAGCATTATTTACACATCACTTAGAATGCCACTGTATTACTTCAGTGTACACGAAATGTCCCCAATAGGTCGTAGTAAGCATTTCTAAAAATTGTCGAAATCTGTATCCCATACATAAAAATATAATATTTTCAAAAGTTTTTTGCAATTTTCGCATTTAAGAACTGTTCATAGACCTTTCCTTTGTTCCAGAAAGTTGTTTGCGGATGTCTTTGCTACATTACTGTGGTTGGTTGTTTTCTTGAATTTTGAACGGTTTAGTATCTATGGAGCGGAAACCGAGGGAAGAACATTAGGATTCGTTTTTGAACATTAGGATTCGTATCTACAGAGTTCGTATGTTCTAGAAAGTTGCTAAGGTACGTTTTTGTAGTTGGTTGTTTGCTTAAATTTTGATCAGTTTGATATATGTAGATCAAAATACGAGAAAAAATTGTAACGGAAATTTGGCATTGACGATTTAAACCTTGAAAATGAGGTTGAATGGATTTTTTGTGTTCGCGATTATTATTTTTCGTTAAGACGAGAGCTACAACTTTGCTTCCACGAGTGAATCCAAATTCTTAGCGGTTTAAAACATATGAGCCTGACAAAATGATCTCTTTTGATATCAAGTCCTCAGGTCTTTGGGGGTCCATAACCGTGAAAAACTCCGCGACACGTGTCTTCTAGTTTATGGTCTTATATCTCGGTGCGGTTAATAAACCATGACTCAAAAAATTACACACAGTGTAATACTACAACGTATCTCCATTGTGATTCTATATCTCCACAAATGTGCTTCGAGGCAACGAAGGTGCACATACCCCACAGGGATGAATGGACACACAGCAGCCAACCTCTAGACGGTATAGAGATCTATACTGATGGCTCTAAGATGAAAACAGGCACAGGAGTAGGCGTCTACAACGATCAGAAAGGCCGCGGAACTGATAAAAAACATGAGAGGGGAAATAGTTGGACCGGTCAAGCGGCCCTAAAATCACTCAAGTCCCATTACATCAGGTCCGCGGCTGTTCTAGACTGCAAACACGCTTTGGAGCCACTAAAATCAACCGTCACCTTGTGTTGGGTCCCAGGGCATTGCAACATCGAAGGAAACGAGGCAGCCGACGAACTGGCACGATGTGGATCAGAGTCACAAACCATTGAAATCGACTACTCCATCAAGCCACCACTGTGCCACTTCAGAAAAAACAATAGAGCAAAAATGTCGGGAGAAATTCTGCCAACATTGGCAAAACACACCAAACTGCAGCATATTAAGGGCAATCTGGTCAATCCCGTCCAAGTCAAGAACCGCCTCACTGCTCTCAATGAGGAAATCAGACCTGAAACTAGCAGTGGGGATCATCATCACGCTAACAATAATCATCAACACACCAGTCATCAAGTCTCTGTAGGTCGCAATAATAGTCCGATTGCCTCGAAATTTTAAATAAGGTAAGAGTATATGACAAAGTAGAAGTTTGCAATTTGAGATGGCGATCAGATAATATTTAGAACCACAACTTTTGTGTGAAAATTGTGAAAATTTTTAATATACAGCTTATATCTTTTTTCCTGAAAGAGACATTCCGGGCAAGTAAGCTATACTTGACCTTTCTATTGATTTCAATTGTGTTGGTGTACATGATAAGATAACAGAGTTACAGCCTAATATACCCAGTTATTTGTTTGTAGTGTTATCATAAACACGCTAGATTTCGCAATTATAGCTCAATAATCACGAAATTTTGCACGAGGTAAAAGTTTAGGTAGAAGAAAATGCTTACAATTGAAATGAACCACTACTTTTGTATGAAATATACAAAAAAATATAATTGGTCAATATTTTATTTCCTGGAGGGCATATGCCGGCAAAGTAGACTACTTATAGAAATATAACTACTGATCTTCCCCCTGATGCAAATTGCGATCACGTGTCTGCTAGATAACGGGCCTACTGCATAATATATAATGTGTTTTGGGTTCCTATTACCAGTTTTTGGATTATTGCAAATTACATGGTGCCCTAACGTTATAATTGTCCAATTGGATTTTTATACATACATTGCAGCATGGGTCGCTTTGCCACCTTTTTGCAAAACGATTCCCCAGCCGGGCAAAATCAAATTTTCAACGGTAGCAAAATATCCTTCAATAAGGTATCCTTCAGTATGAGTATTTCAGTCATATAAAACTTATCTACAAGTGGTGTCTTAGGGCACGCCGTTCGGACTCGGAGATAATCTGTGGGTCCCATATCATTGAGCGAATATAAATCGGGGTACACCCACTCATTGTCCCATCTGAGATGTTTGTGAAACAATTTTTATATTATTATTTGAGCTTGGTGTGATACGGTACCAGAATCCACAAAGTTATTTCTTACAATAAGTTTATATGTTCCAAAAAGAAATGTTGATTTGTGAAAAGCTACTTTCCAGTGGTAAAGGTGTAGGGTATCACATGGTCGCCCTCGTCCGACTATAGCCTTGGCTTACTTGTTGTAATAAAATAATATTCTTTATGTGCATAAAAACACCAAAACTTTACTAGAGTGATAGAGTCAGTGAAAGCAAATTAAAAATTCAGAAAATTGTATTTAATTATATTGAGACTTCGCAAAAACATGATAGAAAACATATCTCTAAAAAAGTTCGGCAACATTTTAGCTAAATCCTGAAAAAATAGGTTAAGTCAAAAAACTCCATCTGATACATCAATGGTTTCCAACGACCAATCCCTTCTGTCGGCAGAGCGGAGGAAAACTTATCAGAATTCATAACTTTGTTTTCTGAAAAACAAGAAAAAGTAACAGTCGCGTTTGCCTACAGAGATATACCCTCAGTCTGTGTTCGTTGAGACTTTTATATATAGACAGATCGAAAACGCGCTGCATAGCCAATTTTTTTTCGGTAAATTGTAGCCAGGAAGTTTCAGAATTTCGTCTCCTTTTTTGGACATATAAACTTTTCGACAATAATTTCGAAAAATTTGGGGTGTACAACATCTCGATTGTTGGCGTTATGCTAAAAAATGTGACTTCGACGAAAGCGCAACAGTTTTGCACTTTTGCACAGACTATACCTGAAAGAATCGACTGATAAAGTCCATTTTGGAAGTGGATCTAATTTTGGAAGTCACCCACGAAAAATACAATATCGCTATAAACGTGACCTCAAGAACTATCATTGATCCAGGGACGTACGCAGGATTTCATTTCGGGGGGGCACAACTTGACCAAAAATTAGAAAAATTCAAATGTTGTGTAGCGTTACGTAAAGCTATTTTAAGGGGTTATGGCCACTTTTAAGCATGAGAAAAGCCATTTTCATGCATTTGTTATAAAAAATCTATTAAACCTTAACTTACCTTCTATTTTTTTTTTTTTTAATATCTTACATTAAAATTCCCGCTTATAAAGCACTGTTTTTACTAAAGCAGTTTGCGGTACCCACTGTAGTTTGAAAAAGAATAAACCGATCAGCATATATTTTTGTGGGACATTACGAACCTAATAATCTTTTCCATTATCGAAAAGGAATTAAAAAAATCAATTTTTAAAAATTTTTAACAGTTAAAATTAAAATTTCGATTTTAACAAAAACAAAACACCGTACAAAATTGATATTTTTTCTGACTCCGTCAGCAGTTTTTTTTAGACTCTCTCGGTTAAGCACATGATTTATGTGTACAATAGTCCCACAAAAACATATAAAGTGCCACTTCGAGGAAAAGACGTTTTTAGTTTCTATGCTACATACAAAACACAATAAATGTTTCCCTTCGAAAGCTCATATCTCGGTAAATTTTTGTCCGATAGACTGGAAATTTTGGCACATATTCTATTCTATATTTTATATGAAATAATGGTACAAAGTATATAAATTCAATAGAAAGAATTCCTAATATTTAGTCCCAATTTACATTAGGCGAGTTTACTTGCGGCAAGTCTCAGTTTGTAGGAGAGACACGTAAGGGGTATGGAAGTGGAAAAAATTTGCTCGTACCGGCAATTTTCAGGCAATTCCTTTTATATTTTTCGTTTTTGACATTATTTTCATTGTTTTGAAAACAAAACTTGCAGAAACAGAATTGCCTGTACAAACGCAAGAGGCAAGTTTAAAAGAGAACGAGAAAAATTGCCGCAAGAAAAATCGTTTAATGTAAATTGGGACTAAGGATACGGTTTAAAATATTTACAGAGTAGGATATTTAGAATTGAAATTAG
This sequence comes from Musca autumnalis, assembly GCF_047663935.1. NCBI lineage: Eukaryota > Metazoa > Arthropoda > Insecta > Diptera > Muscidae > Musca > Musca autumnalis. Next base: position 243,591,273 of record NW_027411755.1, read on the forward strand.
ACAATATCGGGCCACGTTCGGTAATGTCGCCATGTACAATTTATTGAAGTATATTGAAGTTTTTAATCATACAGGTCCACGTTATGGTTTATCGCAGAATTTTACAACAACAGAGAATTGCCGTTGTCTTTGCTATAGCAAAATTTTCACTATTTCGATGATCTTAGCCTAAGTTTTAAGAATATCGGCTGTCGTTGATATGTTTCCAAATGAAAACATTATGAAAAATTTAACAGTTTTGGAGATATGGTGCGAAATGTATACAAATTATGGAATTTTTAGATATATTATAATTTTTTTTTTTCATTTCTCCAAATATTTTATTTTGGCCCTTATCTACAAATTTGCTGCAAAAGTCAGAAGAAGATTTGCATTGGTTTCAGAGATATAGCCCCGAGTTGTTTAAAAAGTCGATATTTAATAATGTTTAGATGGGGCCATAAAATCCAAACTGTATCTGACTCAACAAAACGGAACTAGGTCTTTTGTACTTTGGGTCTGTACTTTCAAAAAAATCCTCACTTCAAATTATTTGCACAAGATTACCTTAAAAATGTTGCACAGTGTTATTTACCGAAAGAAATAGATTCTAATACCAGGATTATTTTTACTTTTAATATTATGTTACAAAAGAAGCGTTATAATTTGTTTTCTTAATTGTACGGTTAGAAGTTTTTGGACTCGATGACAAACACTTTGATGGACTTAGTTCTATATAGTTTTTACAAACAACAATCGATCCTTATTGAACCCCACATAATTATTCACTAATAATTATTTGGAGACACTCCTCTCGATAGTTACCGCACCCATAAGCTTTTTAGTTGGCCACCGTAGTGTTTAGAGCTTTGTCAGGAAGCATAAACTTGTCCACGAAAAGTAGGATGTCGCTGTAAACAAAAATGTCCAAAGAATCATCGAACAGTCTTTAAACTGCAGTTATGTTAGACTTGTATAAGAGACCTGAAGATGTTGTCCAAACATATTCTCTTGGACCTTGAGTACTTTTGGAAGTAATCTTGCGAACCATATTAGGTTCGATTTTAGACCGAATCGGTTAGTCCCTTCGACCATTTTAGTGAACATTTTTGAACTTTTATGGCGGAGGTACCGATATGACTTAAATATAATTTAGACAAAACATTACGAGATCCATAACTTGGACCGAGAGTTATCATGAGTTCCAACCTGCCAGACAAACAGAGATACAGACGAACGGACGGTGGTAAGTACTTCCATCTTGGCTGAAACGAATATCGTCCAAACATATGTGACCCACAAAAATTCATTTGTCTTCATTATTTTCTCATACTGTTTAGCAGCAAATTTGCCTAAAACAGAATAACAAAATTTTGGCGATGGCAGTAAAACAAATTTCTAATTGGCTTTCAGTATGTAGTCCACGAAGGACCTTCATACATTTTATTCAATAGGTTTTTTCATACATTTTATTCAATAGGTTTTTTTATATACATATTTCCATTCCCATAATACTGAATGCGTTATTTTTGTTATAACCGGATGAGTTTTAAGCCTCGAGAGCTCTATACAGTTCGAATAAATAATAGACATGGGGTATATTCATTAAGGAATTAGCTTTTGATAGTGGTATGATATGACATGAAGAAGTAATTCAGATTTTATTGGAAGTTTCTCTCAAAAACAGCTTACAAACAAAATTTTTCAAAATATTTTCTTACAAAACTTGTTAATGATGTACATTTTCTGTTCAGAAACTTAAGAAAATTTAAGTTTTAATATGAAATCTTCAAATATACAAACATTTTTATGAGGAAAAAATACAATAACTAGTTACAGTAGCTTAAAAAATTTTGTTCGACCAAACCATTTCGGGGGGGGCCCGGGCCCCCCGTGCCCCCCCCTGCGTACGTCCCTGCATTGATCAAAATGTTGTCCCAAATACACCTTCTTGGTACTTGATATATGTACGTTTGGAAGTAATTTGAGGATGTTTAAAGTTTCGGTCAAATCGTATAATTAAAATTTTGTGTTGGAGGTACCTGAAGGAGTGAATCGATCCATATTCGAACCTACTCTAGGTCCAGAAAAAATCGAATTGGACTTTGCTCAAGATTTTAAGGAAACATTTTGAAGTCTGGCTGGAGATCCAAAACTTGGACAAAATCTGTTGATCTGTTCGAACGTTATAATGGGCTCTAGCCAGACAGACAGACGGACGGACCAACTGGTATAAATCGACTCCAAATTGTTTGACGCGTGTTACATTTTTATCATTAGCCGAACGGCTGAGGGTACAATATCACGGCGCTCTTGAACCAACGTTAAATTAAGGAGCTTACAACTGGGAAAATCTTGCGGATTCTGAAACAGCGATCTTAATAGATGAGAAAAATCCAAAAACAAGAAAAAATTGCTGTAGGGATTTTTAAATAAATCGCGGTCAAAGTTCACATTTTTAGGTTTTCGCGATTTTGCTTGGAAACCGCAAGTCCTATCGAAATGGGGCTAAAGAAAATGTTGTAGCTTTGAAAATTTGTTCCTAGGATTTACCATTTTTGAGATATAGAAGTTCATGTCACATTTTGAGGTTTTTTGTTAGGTTTTCACGATTCCTCGGTTGTACCATTTTTGAGATATATAAATTTAAGTTGGGAAATTGCAGTCTTGACATTGTTTTATAAGGAGACGATACAGTCAGTAAATTGTCCCAATTTGAATTTCTATATCTCAAAAATGGTAAAACCTACGAAAATATCATAAGAGAACAAGAATTTTCACTGGTACAACATTTTCTTAGCAAAACCTAAAAAACCCTACAAATGCGATTTTTTTTTATTTTTTTCATCTACGGTGTAAGCTTCATTTACAAATAACAGCAGATTTTAATACAATACCAAATAACCAAAGTTTGAGCATTAATTTCGTTTACGGTTGTTTTCAGCTACAAATTTGTTACTGGTAAGAAAAAATTCAGATGGACACAACAATAAATTTTTCCATTATTTTTCCCACTATTTAGCAACAAGTTGATATAAAATAGGAATTCAAAATGTTGATTAAGGCAATAAATCAATTTTCTAATTGGTTTTCGAGATATACTCCACGGAAAACCCTTGATATGTCCTACAGATTGTCCAATAGACACTTCATTTTATGTACTTCTAATCCGCAGAGTACTGAATTTGTAATCGTTTTGAAAACAAAATGAGTTTAAAGCCTCAAGACCTTTATATTCATTACAGAATTCCAAAGCACTGGCATGGCATAAAGAAGGAATTCAGTTTTACTGGAAGTTTCTCTCAAAAAGTGTATTCAAATAAAAAAAAATTAAATATTTCTTCAGACAACTTGTTGATAAAGTACATTTTCAGTACAGAACCTTCAGAACAATATCAGTTTTTATTTGATATTTCAAAAACAAAAATTATTTTAGGGAAAAAATCGTAATAATTTGTTAAAGAAGCTCAAACAATTTTGTCGGACCCTGCGTAGGTCCCTGGTGTCAAAATATGGTTAATAAAACATGACTCAAAAAATTGCACACATTGTAATACTACAACTTATCTCCATTATTTAGTTCACATTTGACGCTGAACTCCTCGAAACAAAATGTATGTAGAACTGAAATGGAAGAATATTAACATCCATTTTATTGCATATAACTCAATGATATGGGACATATAGTTATATCCTACTTTAAGTGGTCCAAAAAAGAAAAATTCTCTCATAAATTGATCAAAGAATAGAATTCCAAACCCCCGATTCTACATTTTTACTTTTGTAATTTTAAATAAAACGTTTTTTAATACCAATATTATTCTTTAAATTACTTGATTACTAACTAACACATAAAGTACACGAGTATGTTAGTAATTGATGTAACTGAAAATCCCATATGTGCATCTGTTACAACTTACAGTATTGTTATGTTTTGTGTTCTATACAAAGAACCATAATGTCACATACAATTTAAGAGAAATTAAATAAAACTGAGAGATGTAATTCTGTACACGTTAGTGTTCCATGTTATTATCTGTAATAACTTTCCACAAAACATGTCAACCCGATGACCTGTTTAATAAAAAAACACATGTTTTACAGACTCTATTGCAATGTGAAAAAACAATAGAATCTTTCCAAGTTACTAGTTATAGTTTTACAATTAAAGATATCACATTCCAATTTCGTTATAAATGTTGACTATTTCTTAAGTTACAGGTTACAAACGTGATGTTGTTGGTAGTGCCATTAAAGTTTTTTGTTACTCTAGTCGAAGTAAATTGCAGTAATTATTTTTAACCTGACTAACTAGAGAGTTAGACAATGGATAAATAACCAATTACAGAGTAAACACTTTACTTAATAATTGTTAATCTCCGAACTATTAAATTTGTTGATTTATTAAGTTTCATCAGATTGAATTCTTGATTAAAATTATTTTTTTTTAATTCATTCAAAATTAATATTTGGTATATATTTGTAAAACGTTTGGTGAGCAAATGTATTTTTAAGAGTTTATAACGTTTTTTGAATATGTAATAAAAAACTACTTGCTGCTTAAGTACTGTGTTTAATCAATTAATAGTTTAACATTTATAAGTAATATTTGCTTTATAGTTTTTCATGTTCATCGTACTTTGTAAATTACTTCAATAAAAATATTCAATTATTCAGCTACTATATCTCGAGATCTTTCTTCGATTTTAGCTGCACACGACGGAAATCCGAATAGCAAATTTACGTCTACCACGAATCAATGCAAAACGTTTGTTAATGGAGAACTTGTGTAGGTAGCATGGACTTTCCCACGAAAAACGTAATTGTAACAATTTGCAAAGAATCCTCCGACAGACCTTAAAGTGCACTGAAGCCAAAATGTTGAATTTTTGTGAGATAGGTAGATACCCGAATATGTTTTTCAACATAAACCTTCTTGGAGATAGATGTGCGTTTGGGAGAGCTATTTAGAGCTTTTGTACAGTCGTAACGGGGACCGCGAGGTCTATTTGCTCCAGAAAATTGCATCGCAGAGTTCCTATACAGCACTTGTGCCAAACATTTTGAAATGTTGTGTGGGAGGTATCGGTCCATCGATTCAAATTTAAACAAAATGTTGCGAGAATCAATTTTTTACCAACTGGGTTGATCCGTTCGAGAGTTATCGTGAGCTCCTATCAGTCAGCTAAACGGACGGACATGGCTACATCAACTCCAAATTATCTGAAACGGATTTCGTCCAAACATACTTGGGGTCTAAAACCATAATTTCTATGAGGTATATTTTCATCGTAACAAAGTTTATATACCCTCATTATCCTATTACACTGTGCGACAAAAAAAAAATGACAAGTTAAACTGAGTAGAATATGAAAGTAGCGTTAACAATATGAAACACGTGTATCGGCGTTTACATCGGAAAGTAACCAAAGTAGGCGGGGCAAGTTCCGCCCATTTCTAGTTTTTTTTTCGAAATATTCGAGTTAAAATATCTTGGAATTCTTGAATTTTAGGTTTATAGTGTATTTGGCAAATTACAGAGGAGGATGTGGGAAATATTTTTGTCAAAAATTCAAACCCTCATGCGGTTCATCAAAGGGGTCTTTTTCGTCCTTTTTTCGAAAATCTTTCAAAAACTCCTTTAAAATATGATCATATCATATCCAAATATTCTACAAAATTGTTCGCCATAAAATTTTATTATATGTCTCAGAATACACCAAATCTGTATATCTTATCTAACCGCTAGGAATCTCTAAAAATTAAAAACACATTTTAGGGTTAAAGTCGGAGTTCATCTGAGTTTATTCAAAATTGTCCCACAAAACATAATTTTAGAGAGATGACGTCAAAGAGAGCTTGGTCACCAAAGAAATATCTATTTACATTATATATCATGAAAACATAAGTATCAATTTTGCTGAAAAAACATGAAAATTTTTCCGAATTTTTTTGATGAAAATTTTTTCCTTCTTTTTTCGAGTTGAAAAAAAGTGTAAAAAAAAAAAGAAAAATTCTGCACAAAATTTCACTATGAGTTTCAGAATAAACCATATAAGTATAAGTTGCTATCCATAATCGGCGCCTAAATATCTTCTATGCATGCGTGTGTCATGCTCAATAAGGAATATGCAACGAAATAATGATTTCACTTTTTTGTGTGATTTGGTTTTGTTTACATATATTTGCGACTTAAAATGTTTTTTGAATTATAAATTTTTTAATACAATTCTGATTTCCTTAAGTTTGTGTTTTTCAATAATAAATAATATAAATAATAATAAATGTATAACTTTTCTTTCTTAAAAAAATGCTCATTTTAAAAAAAATTACTAAGGGTGTGCTTAAGTTTTGGCCGATACTGTATGTATTCAAACAAGTTTTGAAAAATTAAACTGTTACAAAATTTTTTGCAGATGTTCTGATATACTATTTTTTATTTTATAACGGCAAATAGGCTACTTATATCTTTCGAAGAAGCTATATTTTTTTAAAAGCGGTTAACAAATGGTTAGGTTATAGTGATTTAGGTGTAAAAAACGCATTAAAAAAGAGAAATGCTTTTCCTCGTGGTGTAGGCTGCTTAGAAAATTCCAAACAGTATAATTTATTTCTTATTTTATAATATTTAATTTATTATTTGTAATTAAGCATTCGAAAATTGGAAAATTTCAAGCTAAGTCATTAAGACTCATAACTAACGCTCCATGGTTCGTTAGAAACACTACGATATCAAGAGATCTTAAAATGAAATCAGTTCAAGAAGAGATAAAAAATTATAGCAGTAAATACTTATCCAGACTTCAAATACATCCAAATCCCTTGGCAAACTCACTATTGGACACAAGAAACGAAACTAGAAGACTAAAGCGGAAGCACGTATTAGATTTAAGTATTTAACATTTAAATTTAACTGATCTCACATGTTGCTTATAATTACGTACCTTTTTGAATATACGTAATTCCTGTTACTGTAATAAATTATCTCATTTGCTTATTGTCTTATATAAGAGATAGATTGCAAATAAAGAATCACATACAAAAAAAAAAATTGGAAAAACCAATGAATTCGGTTGAAAATATATGAGATATATATTTTATACCCTCCACCGTAATATGGAAGGTATATTGAGTTGGTTTTTCCGTTTTTAAAGCATTGAAATACTTATTTTCAACCCTATCAGGAAAAAATTCTGGGTCGATATAGTCATGTTAGTCAGTAAAGCTCTATCTTAAAAATTTAAAAATGTATCTTACAGACATTTTTAAATTTTTAAGATAGAGCTTTATAATTTGGTATAGAAGTTTTTATTATATAGGTCCAAACTTAGTTTAAGTTAGAAGAGGGCCATATCGGTCAACCTATGTATGTAAGTGTATATAACCTTGTTACCTAAACTCTGAGAATATAAAAATGCCATACTAAAACCTGGACCTATGTTCGCAATTTTGGCCACCTTGAACTTAGAATCCCAAATTTCTGGCAATTTAGGCCGACAATTTAGGTAATAACTCCCAAATACCTTAACCCTAAATTCAAAATTAAAGCAAATATAGATCTAGATAAAGTACGGTTATATGGGGCTATATGGGGCTACCTACACCTACGTCCATAATTTTTGGTTCAGATTTGATCACCCTAAATGCCAAATAATAGCTAATTCCGTCTTTTCCAAAACTTCAGTGTCCTATCTCAATTTTGGTGGATGATCAATTTTACCATAGTATGGAGAGTATAATGGTACCCCTTAACCCATTTCGTCCCGAGACAATGTTTTTATTTATTAAAAAAATACTTTTTTACGGCAATTAGGAACCACTGATGTCAAAAATCTACTCAAAACAAGTAAAAAAAAGCTTTGCCGACAGAGATATACCCTCAGTCTGTATATATTGAAATAATTTTTCCCAAAAAACTTATGTATTTAAGGGTTTTTAAAAATATTGGGAATTTGAACCGACAAAAATGTTCATTAGGATTACAGATCAAAAGTTTTGCGGAGGAGATACTAAAAGGAATGGATCTACATTGACCATTATGGAAGTGGATTTCCAGGCACTACATATGGTGCATAAGGGGGCTTTTACACCCTTCGGGATGTTTGCTCAAGAAGTATGGACTTGCCCCTGAAAAAACGTTTACGATCGTAATTGAGGCAGCGAATGCAAGTTGCTTCAACAAAAATCAAAATGATTCGATAGCAGGTCTTAAAGTGAACATATCCGAAACTTTGTGTGGGAGGTACCGGATGGAGTGGAAAAATATAGTTCATATTTGAACTTGATCTATATCTAGTAGATATATTAGGATGTGTAAAGTATGGACCAATTCGGCCACTCCCTTCAAGAGTTACCGTATGAACAAATTTTCCAAACATTTTTGAACTTTTGTGGGGGAGGTACCTGAAGGAGTGGACCGATATGGCTTATCTTCAAATGTAAACTATGTTTGGACAAAATGTTGCTAACGCCAAATTTTGGACCGAATCGGCAGATCCGTTCTAGAGTTATCTTGCACTCCAACCGCCTCACACTGTGTCATACGGGTTTTTTGCACCTTTCAGGCTATATTCTCAGGAAGTATGGACATGCCACTAATGAAACTTGTACCGTCGTATGGAGGGCGGTGAATACAAGTTGCTAAAATAAAAATCAGAGCGATTCGAGAGATGGCACTAAACTGAACTTTTCCCAAATTTTGTGTGGGAGGTACCCGAAGGAGTGGGCCGATTGAGTCCATATTGAAATATTATCTAAGTCTGGTGCACACTTTACGATGGGAAAAGTATGGACTAAATCGGTTACTCCCTTCGATAACGATAACTCTGCGCACAAATTTTCCGAACATTTTCGAACTTTTGTGGGGGAGGTACCGGAAGGAGTGGAGCGATATAGCCCATCTTCGAACTTAAACTAAGTTTGGGCAAAATATTACGAAAGCCAAAATTTGAACCGAATCGGTTCATCCGTTCGAGAGTTATCGTGTGCTCCAGCCAGCCAGACAGGCAGACAGACAGACGACGGACATTGCTCAATCGACTCCAAATTGTGTGAAACACATTTGGTCCAAACATACTTGGGGTTTAAAACCATTATTTCGATGAGGCACATTTTGCCCGTATGAAAGTGTATATGAGGAAAAGTCAAAATTTTTTAGTTTCCATGAAGCCAAGGTTTGCACTATTATAATACGCGAACTATTGTAGTTTACCAGTAACTATGACTATTGCTGGATTAATTTAGATGTTTTTGTACAAAGCTCAAAAATTTAGCAAAAAAATTTAATTTACGTGGTAGTTACGACCGCGTAAAGGAAAAAACATAGGTAAAAACGCGTTGAAGCTAAACAGGTTTTTTACATTGCTATTCGATTTCTGATTAAACCATTCAAATGACGGACATCTGCCCAAAGTAAAAGTAGGAGAATACAAAATGAAGATTACACTTCTAATGTATCACTTTCCAAAATTTCCACTGCATCCACCTTTTATGGATGCTGACATTTTGAAGCCGGATTTCAGGTGTTTTTTGTATTTTTTATGTAACTGGGACGCGCATTCGGATATTTCGAAAAACCAATTATAGGATTAAAAAACGCGCGATTTCGCATAATCTGATATGTATATTGAGTATGTAGCCCATACAGCAGCAGAGTAATCTACTGCCAAAGGCCAAAAATTAGTGCCATATTTTTTCTAAAAAACCTATTTTTTGGGTACAGTATTTACAATATCGTTTTGAGTGTGCTGGTACCCCGCGATATTTTAGTTTTTCGACGATCCGGATCATATGAATCACAGATCGTAAAAATCCATCTACTAGAACGGCGGAAATGGCTACTGCAAAAATTGAAAAATTTGCGAAAAATGTTTTTCAAAATATCGCTGACTAATTCGCGTTTTATGTGGATCGTTTCCATTTCAATGAAGAAAGTGAATCATCACTCGCGTTTGTGCGAAAACAGCGGTTTGAAAAATTTTGTGGCATGGGAGCTGTATCCGATTTATCCAAAAAATACTGTGTGATGCTACATCCACGGTTCTTGATGGATTTTATTGAAATATGTTTAGATCGATGTATTTTATCATGGTTGATAGTGAAATCGGATGCGCATAAAAAGTGTATGCACTTTGTGCAAAATATAAGCGTTATACAGTTTGTTGCACACTAAACTGCAGACGATGCTACATCTTAGCGGCTAAAGTAAATCCTGGCAAATGTGTACAAATTAAAAGAGAAGAATTCGCTGTATTGGTAAACCGCATGCGCATCAAGTGATTTTGAGGATTTCGCGATTTACACGCATTTCAAAATGAACATTACCCGATACAATTTTATTTCAAGATTATACCCCATTTAAAGAAACCCAACATTTATTTGAAAGATATCCATATCTTTTGCTAGATGTTAGCGTGTTTTCGAGGAGTGATTAGAATAAAAAATGTGATTTATTGCGTGAAATTTAACTAAAATAGAAGAAAAACTTCGACCTATTTTTCTTACATTTTGTTCAACTAACTCACAAAATAAATTTTAATAAATATTTTCTCTTACAAAAATTTTATAAATTTCCTCAATATAATTTTTGTTTTTTGCTATAATATGCAAACCGCTAAACGGATTTGTATAGTTTTGGTTTCATTTGAATCTTCGCGATGTTTAGATTACGTACATATTTTAATATATTTTTCAGATGCATAAACAGCTTGAATTTTATTAGAACAAGTTGTAAACTACCAATTGTTTTGAATGCTTTCCTAATTTCCGCGAAAATTTACAACTTTTTCACTAAAGTTATGGGACCTCAATAAACATATAGTATGTAGGGAGCCCCTAATTAAGAGAGTTTCTCAATATAATGATTAGAGTCTTTTAAAGATTTTTTTCTTTTTATCAGAATTGAAACCGCCATAACTTTTGCGCGCAACAACCAAAATTAGTATCTCGAACAGATTTAAGAATGGGTTTTTTTTCCCAATCTATGTACCAAAAATCTTTCATGTAGCTTAAAAAAATTTTTTTAATTTTTTTTTTATGGAAAACTAAAAAATTTTTTCTTTTCTTCATATACCCTCGTTAACATAAATGCTGAGGGTATAAAAAAATCCGATTGTTTGTTTTCCCGGAAAATGGTGTTCGAAATTTCGAATCCTGGCACGAACACTATATGTGTAGAAGTAAAAAATGATTAATTTGCTATTTTATTGATTTATTTTCTTATTTTTGAACGAAAAAAATGATTGAAGAGTAGTATTGAGTCCTACAAAACTATTCCCCGAAAATGTGTCAGTACTGGTTAACGTTTTGGATTACCACCATAGAACGGTACCGCCCAATTTTAGGGGTTTTTCAGGGGTTAAGCTGCATTATCCTATAGAAACGGTTGTAATTTAATACTTATTTAGTCTTTTTGGGGCTACTAAACTTCCCTCTAGAATGTGTCAGCTCTCGTCCATGTTTTATATAGCCTCATTAGAATGTTACCTCCCGATTTTAGGGTTTATCAGGATTTTAGCCGTATCCTACAGAAATGACTGAAATGCAGTATTTAGTGTTCCAAATCATCTTCTTTGTATTTTGTGAAACGGTTACATATATTGGCAATAATTCGCCATGATTACATTTTAAATTTCATTTTTTAAAATCAAACTCCATGTACGAAATGGGTTAAACAGATAAACAGAGACATCACGCATTCTTATTGAATTTCGATTCAAATCGTCTTTTGGCTAACGACATTACGTTATAAACGATGTTGTGTGAACGCTTTATTAAATCTTATTAACATATTCTAGGTATGTTATATGTATCTGTTAAAAAAATACTATGCTAGTTGTATATTTCTCTCGTTTCGGAATATATTCTGTAAAATGGTGTGAACGATAACTCTTGAAGGGAGCAATCGATTTGGTCCAAAATTTGCACATGGTATTATTTCATCCAGTCATGTATCAAGTCGGATATAGTCCATATCAATCCCGCCTAGGGTTTTGGGTAGGGAAATCCCGCACCGGGAATTCCCGTGAATTCTCGGTTTTTTGGTTACGGTATTTTCCCGGGAAACAAAATCATATTTCCATATCATATCCGGAAATATATTTTTACATTTATCGCAACTAATATTGAATGAATGACTAAACTATGCCCGTCACTTTTATATCATAGAATCAAAATTCGATTAGATTTTACAGAATCAATAAATCAACAAAAGCGTTTTCAGGGAAAAAGTTATAAGAGCCGCACCAAAAACATGGACTATAACGACGTATTTTTATTATATTCCATTTAAGTGCGAAAAAATATTTTCTATTTTAAAGTCTCATTTTTATACCCTCAGTCATTGGGCTAAAGAGGGTCCGGCTGGCTGGTGCGGACGATAACACTCGAACAAAGGCACCGATCAGGTTAAAAATTTGGCATTCGAGATTTTTTTCAAATTTAGTTTAAGTTCGAAGATGGACCATATCATTGGTCCACTACTTCCAGTACCTTCCCCACAAATGTTCAACAATTATCACTGCGTTTCGTACGCAACTCTCGAAGAAAGTAACAGAATCGGTCATAATTGTGCATATGGTAATATTAGTTCCAGGCATAGAACGGATTCCATCCCAAATTCGGAAAAGGTGAAGTTTAAGAGCTCCTCACGGATCGATTTGAAATTTGTTTAACAGTTTGTCTTTACGGTCCCCTTTACGACGGTACAAATTTAGTAGGGGGCATGTACGAACTTCCTGAGATAATGTCTGAAAAGCACCAAGAAACCTTGACGGCAACAACTAAAATGGAAAATTGGAAAGATAACTCCCGCAGGAAATTTCTAATTGATCCAAATTTTGTACATTGTATTTTTTCATCTAGTCATGTATCAGGTTGGAGTATGGACTATATCGGCCCAGCCCTTAGGGTACCCCCAACACAAAATTTTAAAAAATGCAATTTAACAGCTCATCTCAAATCGTTTTGAAATTCTTTCCAAAAAGTTCTACTTGAAGGCCGTGTTACGACGGCGCAACTTTTTTTGGGAGGCCAAGTCCACTCTTCCTGAGGTAAAGGCCCAAAATCTCAGAAAAAGCCTGCCGGTACCAACCACATAGGGTAGGTAGTACGTAAGATAACCGTCGAAGGGAGAAATATCCCACACTCTCTCTTTTAAATGTTTGGCAATATGTTTTGTGTGCGACCCTAGTTAAAACGGTACCAATTTTTCGGGGCAAATCCATACTTCCTAAGAAATTAGCTCAAAAACTCAAAATGCCCCTAGACATAAGTATTGTTGTATTGATCCAATCTCTTATTTTTAAATTTCCCAGGAAATCCCCAATTCCCGGAAATGGCGATTTTATGATTCCCGTTTCCCTGGAATTATAAAAACCGGGAAAACCCAAAACCCTAATCCCGTCCTTCAGTTACCTCCCATTCAAAATTTTTATTTACATTCTTTCTCTAAATTTGGTGCAATTTAGCATTAAGGGTTCGTAGTGATCAAAAGACTTCTCCGCCAATATTTGTGGACATATGTCCAGGGGCAATACCATGCCCCTAAACATCGATGCCGCCCAATTTCAAGTAGTGTACACAATTTTAGCTGACAAGGTTAGGTGATAGGTAATTGGTTTACTCAGTGGTTAAGAAAATACACCTAAAATTGTGGGTAATGGTACTTTCGTAACGGAAAGAAAACTAATCACTCCATATTAGTTCAGATTATTTCATGGTGAACGTTTTTACTTGTTTTTCATTAGGTTTAAAAAAAAGGAAGTTGCTTTCCCCCAGATTTGATCCTGGCTACGCCCTTCATGTCAGCGAAATATACGAAGTAAACGAGCTCTTGGAACGAAACTAAAGCTCTCGCAGAAAGTCGAAATAGATGGAAGCTACTATGAGACGCCCTATGTTCCTAAAGAGTACTATTCATACGTTTCAATTATTGATTTATTAAAATCGAGCAAACATGTTTAAGATATGATTTGATAAATAAATCCATATCTACATTAGGCAATTTTCCTTGCGGCAATTGTCAGTTTGTCGGCGAGAAAGGCAAATGTGTTTCCATATGCCTTAAATCTCTCTCCATCAAACTGGCAATAGCCGCAAAGAAAATTACCGAATGTGGATATGGTCAAAATGGAAACTAATTTTTCCTCTTTTTTTGTACATAATCACTATCGTTCAACTTTGGTATCGCTATTGTGGTCCACAAAAATTGTTATTGGAAAGTTTGAATGCCTGCTTTGATTTTATAGCTCATCCAGTTTTATTGAACGTAACGTTTTTTATTATTATTTTTAAAACGCATTAAATATACAAAAAACACGTCTGTTGGTTAATGCAATTTGATAGCACACAACAAAATATCAACTTCACTATTTCATTCATAAAAAAACGAAAGAAACCATAACCGACATTCATCCTGGGTTGCGTATGAATAACATTAACCAAAACAACACATGTCGTGTATACGACGCTTTCAAAACAACCACAACAATTTTTTCTTAGAACATTTAAAGAAAAATAATCTGTAAAGTCTGTACAAGAGGGTGTCGTGGAAGAAATCTAAAAGTAAAAATATTCAATAACACTTTTTGTTATTTTTACAATCTGTTATATTCACAATTGAAGTCATTCATTATTTTGCAACATCATCTTAAGAACTCAACATTAGGGCGTCCAAAAACGCATTGTTTTATAGAAATGCAAACCCCTAAATACGAAATGTTATAGCTATTGCACACATTCTTTATGAAGTATGTAAATTTTACAATGGCTTAAAAGTGTTTACGGGCGATCTTCAATAAAGGGGGTCTATTGGTCTTTTCTTTTTGTTGTAGTTTTATAGTAGCGTGGGTTACTAAACTAACGCCTAATCCCATGACTTTTAACGTTCTTATAGATGAACGTGATATTGGTTGTCTTTGGGACGCTAAAGACTCGCTCCTTTGATACAGGGATCATAGGTACTCAGACATTTACTCCTGTACCCTCCCTCTAGATACGTTGAATTGTTCGGGACTGATTGCTTAATTACCCATTATATCTACGGTGTGTTCCACAAATTGAAAAAAATAATTAAATATATTCTCTTTGTCGATGTGTATTTTATAATGCGTTGCTAAATATTCTAATTAGAATAGTATAGAATTAAATGCCTGACTGCCCATAACGGCTGTATCAAAGGAAATGTGATCCATAAATTCGTCTTTATAGACTAATTTCCATAGTCTGTGAAAAATTTCCTTAAGCTATAAACACTTATTTTCCGTTTTATAATTAATTGCATAATTTTGCTAATTTTCTTTCATTAGTTTTTCATTCATCAGCGTCTAATAGAAGAACCCATTTTTATATAAATTTTTTTGCCACATTATGCTGAACTGAAATCTATACCATCTTAATTTGATTGCCTTCTTTTCTACCCTGTCTAAAGATTTCACATTGTTAATTGAAAATTAAGAATTACTTTTTTTTCTGGAAATCTCATAACAATCACGTTTTCACAAATGATTTGTTCTATCGGAAATGTTATTTGATTCACATAAATAATAAATGAGTAAACGTGTATTCATTCAAATGCAAACATTTGTTTGATTTTCTTAGAAGGAAGCCTAAATCGACTTATGTCTTTTTCTGAGAGTTTTGGAAATTGTTTACAAAAACGCAATTAAGGAGCCAGGGGCCTAAATGAACTATAAACTGATAAGTGATTAATTATAGCATTTTCGTCGTTGATCTAAGAAGTTTTGGGAGTTTAGTTTCCAAAATAAATTTTTATTCGTTTGTAGGATTGGTATCATAAACAGTGGGCCTATTTATTCCACTGACAGATACAATCATATATTTCAAGAAAATCATCTGGAAGAATTGTGGAGAATAAAATTGTTACGTTGTAGCAAAGATCCCAAAGCCTACTACAAATTTAGTGTGAGAAGTGTATGTAGAGACTGCCCTAAACTTTAAGAGAATTTGGACAAAAAGTTTACTGTGGTAGTCATGATCAGAATGATTACCCCTATTAACATTTCAACACGATCCTTGAAGTGGTCTTAAACCAGACGTGACCAAAAAGAGAACATCCCAAAATGTGAATGTATTCAAACTATTGGCAACTTATGACTGTGTGTTAGTGTGTTTTTATGCACGCACGCTACAAAACAAAAACAAATCAATGCATTATCTCTTTTTCGTACGCTCATTCTATGCATTCGGGTCGTATGTGTGTAAATTGCCGAAAAACTTCGGCACCGCTGTGTCAAAGAAGAACACATTTGTCTTAAACTACATTAAAACGGAAAAGTTTTGAACTTTTAAGAAGGAGGTATCTGAAGGAATGGGATACATTCCTTAGCATAGTCTTTGTGCTAATCAGCAATTTTCGTTTGTCACCGTTAGAGCTTCTGGCCCATCACGTCAGGAAGCACGGACTTGGCCACCAACAAACACTACCTTCGATATAAATTTCAAAACAGTTCTCGAACAGCCTTTAACATGCAAACAAACGAAAACTAAGGGCTTTTGAGAAGAAGAAGGGATTGTCCGATATATACAGTTTGAGAGATATATTACGAAGTGCAAATGTTGGACGTTTGTCAGTCACTCCTTTCGATAGCTATGGTTCACAATGCAATGGTAAACACACCAACTTGTATACCAAGGACGCATTGTATTTTTATACCCTCAGCATTTATGCTGACGAGGGTATATACACATTCATACGGGCAAAATGTGCCTCATCGAAATAATGGTTTTAGACCCCAAGTACGTGCAGTTGATTGGAGCGCACGATAACACTCGAACGGATCAACCAATTCGATCCATAATTTGGCTTTCGTAATATTTTGTCCATACTTAGTTTTAGTTCGAAGATGGGTTATATCGGCCCACTCCTTCCGGTACCTCCCTCACAAAAGTTCGAAAATGTTTGGAAAATTTGTGCGCACGATAACTCTTGAAGGAAGTAACCGATTTGATCCATACCGTGTATATCGTAAAATTTCTACTAAACTTAGATGAGGTTCTAATATGGACTCAATCGGTCCACTCCTTCAGGTACCTCCCACACAAAAGTTCAAAAATATTCGGAAAAATTTTGCGCACGATAACTCTTAATGGAAGCGACCGATTTGCTCCATACTTTACAAATCGTAATATATCTACCAGATATAGATAAGGTTCGAATATGGACTATATTTGCCCGCAGAAAATTTCGTATCAGATCACTTTAAGACCTGCTCTCGAATCACTTTGATTTTTGTTAAAGCAACTTGCATTCGCTGCCTCAATTACAACTGTAAAAGTTTTTTCAGGAGAAAGTCCATACTTCTTGAGAAAACTGCCAGAAAGGTGTAAAAACCCCTATGGCGCCATATGTAATGGCTGGAGAGCACGATAGGTAACTCTCGAACTGATCAAACGATTTGCTCCAAAATTTGGCCTTCGTCATATTTTGTCCAAACTTAGTTTCAGTTCGAAGATGAGCAATACCGATCCACAACTTCCAATACTTCCCCCCTATATTTAAATAATGTCAGTAAACAATTGAACGGGGCAACCAATTTGGTCCAAACTTTGGATCTCCTAATATTTTGTCCAATTTTAGTTTAACTTTTAAAATTGCCCATATCGTTCCCCTCCTTAGAGTACCTCGCCCACAATAGTTCAACATTTGTGCCTAAGTGCAGTTTAGGGTCTGTTCGAAGATCCATGGATCAGGACACAGAGAAATAAGTGTGACGTTTGTTGGGTTAGCAAGGCAATAGAGGAGTTGTCTTGTAATGTGTGGTGCCCACATTTTTGGAATGGTCTCCTTATCTTTTTGAGGACTTTGTACCGCGTCCCCAGGTGGCGGATAGGGGAATGCTTCCCAGACATGGGTGGTAGGACGGAAATCAAATAAATCCCGCGGACCAACAGGTACCTGTGTCTGTCTTAAAGTAAGCGGCAACAAACAACATCTGTACTCCAGTGGAGCGGCTGAATACGTAAAAGGAAAACAGTTAACCCTTCAGAAGGCAACGGGAAACCACTGAAGTGTCTCTCCCTCGAAAACCATACAATCATGAGTGATGAAACAAACACACGGCCCTTAGTCTCCGGCAATACAAGGGTGCTAAGAATCCCCGGAGGTAAAAAAACAACATTTAAACATTGCAACATGGAATTTAAGAAGTCTCTATGAAGCAGGAAAACTAGCCAACACCATAGCGGAAATGAATAGCTTAAATATCGATATACTCGGAATAAGTGAGACCTGGTGGCCACAATACGGTGAATTTAGCTCCCAAAACGCGAAAATATACTTCTCTGGCAATTCTACCGAACATCACAGAAACGGTGTAGGATTTATAGTAAAAAGTAACATAGCGCAAAGTGTAACGGGTTTTATTTTTAAGTCGGATCGGACTAAGCTGCATAAAAACTAACACGAGCAAAAAACGGATGATTAGTCGTAAAATCGATGTGGCAAAGCTTGAAAATACCACACTCAAAGCAAATTTCCGAGATAAAATAAATCAAGAACTGAGAAACATAAATACTGAAAACGTTGACGACTTGTGGAACGCACTAAGGACTACGCTCAAGCCCCTAGCGGATAATACCCTTGGATACCACAAAATATCTAAACAGAAAGAGTGGATGACACAGGATATTCTCGACTTGATGGAAGAGAGACGAAAACACAAAAAAAACATAAATTTTGAACGATATTGGGAACTAAATAGGGAAATCCAAACCGCTGTAAGAACAGCAAAAAACAACCATATAACTAAACAATGTCAGGAGATTGAAAGATTGAAAAGCCTTCACGACGATTTTAATCTCCATAGAAAGTTAAAAGAACTTGCTGGTGTATACCGCAAAACTCCCTCAAAAGTACTTTACAACAATAATTACGATCCTGTTTTTGACATAGAAGAAACGAAAACTATCTGGAGAGATTATATAAAACAAATTTTTACTGATGAACATAGAACAACTTTTGAAGAACAGACACAACATCCTCTTACAGGAACACCAATAAGTAGAATAGAAGTTGAAACTGCTATAAACAGTCTGAGAGATAAGAAAGCTTGTGAGCCGGACGAGATTCCCTCGGAAATCCTAAAACTAATAGATGAAGAATATATAGAACTTATAACAAAATTATTTAACCATGTATATGATACAGGCCGATTCCCGCAAGATTGACTAAAATCAACATTTATTACCATTCCGAAGAAATGCCATGCAAAATATTGTAGCGAATATTAGCCTTATGAGCCATGCTCTAAAAATATTTCTACGTATTATCCACTCCAGAATATACTCAAAATGTGAAAAAGCCATGGGAACATCCCTGTTTGGATTTAAGGAAGGTATGGGAACCCGTGAAGCACTTTTTCAATACAAACATTGGTCCAGAAATGTAAAAACGCACAAAAAGACATATTTCTATGCTTCATTGTTTACGAAAAAGCTTTCGACACAGTGTTACACGATAAGTTAATTGACATCCTCATCTCCATTGGCCTAGATCAGAAAGAAGTACAATGTATTAAAAGTCTTTATTGGAATAAAAATGCACAAATAGAAGTGAACGGGGAAATGACAAATAGTATTGATATATCCAAGGGAGTCAGACAAGGGTGCATATTATCACCTTTGCTATTCAATATCTATTCAGAAAAAAATTTTCAAGAATCGATAAACAAAATTCCAATCGGCATTCCTTTAAATGGAACATTTCTGAACAACATACGATATGCTGATGATACAACCTTACACACAGCGAGAAATATGGTTTGAAAATTAACATCAGTAAAACAAAATTCATGGTTGTAAGCAAAAAGAATGACCACAATAATGCAACATTGAAAATTCACAACACCAATGTGGAGTGGGTTAAAAGTTTCAAATATCTAGGAATTACAATAACTGACCAGTGGGACTGTTCAAAAGAAATACGATGCAGAATTGAACTGGCCGGAGAAGCATTTTCAAAATACAGGCGAGTATTTACGAGTCATGACATTAATCTTGAAACAAAGATTCGTTTTATCAAAACCTATGTCTGGTCAGTGCTATTATACGCAATAGAAGTATGGACCATAAAAACTGCTGATATAAGAAGACTTGAAACTTTTGAAATGTGGATTTATTGGAGAGTTCGGAAAATTCCTTGGACAGCCCATGTGACAAATGCCGATGTTCTAAGAAGGATGCACTGGGAAAGAGAACTTATCTCTGTTATAAAAACACGAAAGACAGAGTATTTGGGGCATATAATGCGAAATCAAAAATATAAATTACTGCAACTTGTAATCCGCACAAGTATAGAAAGAAGACCTGTAGTGGGATTCTGTAACTCATTTTTGCTGTTTCCGACAAAAATCGGTAAAATTAAATCGCAAATTTATGACTAAAAACATAAAGAAAAGTTGGCATCGCTGTTTGTGTCGATAGAGGCTAGCGACTACTTTTTATTCATCGTAAACTTACCGAAAAATTTTGGTAATTATCGAAATTATAAGCATTTTAATTGTACCGACAATTATCGATAACAGCAAAAATGAGTTACTGCTAGAGGTGGAAACATGGCAGAACTACCAGGTAGTGTTATCACACCAGCTGATCGAATATGAAAAGTCAAATCCCTTAATAAAAAAATTATTTTTGTTGTAATTTCCCCAACAACATAAAGAAAGTTTTGACATAACATATTCAAAATTTTACGATGCCACTACCTGGGTAATTGTGCCATTGGTGGAAAGGAGACAACATGGATTGATAACATCACAGAATGGACTGGCATAAAGAAGAAGAAGATGCACGCAGAGAAAAAATATTTTTTTAACTGGTGGTGGGCAAAATTCCATTTTGTCTGGCACCAAATAATTTTTGTGGCGCACATATTATTTTAAAGGCAATAATGTATATTGCCAATTTTGATTCTGTTCACCAAATAAAATAACAACAAATCACAAAATCTCGATATATGGTAATATTTTCATAATTATCTGATGTTCAATCCAACCACAATCTGCTTAACTTTCTCAGTTTTACGTATGAGGTGTCAAAAACAACAGCTGTTCACTGCCAAAAGCAAATGTTCTCTCATTTGTTGTTCTGTCGCTGAGTAATAAGGTTGTAAATTTTGTTTCATTATACCCTCAGCCTTTAGGCTAAAGAGGGTATTTACACTTTGATACGGCCAAAAATGTGCCTCATAGAAATAATGGTTTTAGACCCCAAGTATGTTTGTACGATATCCGTTTCAGACAATTTTGAGTCGATCTAGCAATGTCCGTCCGTCTGTCTGTCTGTCTGTCCGTCTGTCTGGCTGGCTGGTGCGCACGATAACTCTCGAACGGATCAATCGATTCGGTTAAAATTTTTGGTATCGAAATATTTTGTCCAGATTTGATTTAAGTTCGAAGATGGACCATATCGGTCCACTCCTTCAGGTACCTCCCCCACAAAAGTTCAAAAATGTTCGGAAAAATTGTCCGCACGATAACTCTTGAAGGGAGTAACCGAATTAGTCCATACTTTGCACATCGTGACATTTCTACCAGACATAGATGAGGTTCTAATATGGACCCTATTGGTTCACTTTCTCGGGTAAATCTTACACAAAATTTTTCTTAAGTGCAGTTTAAGGCCTGCTCTCGAATCGCTTTGATTTTTGTTGCAGCCACTTGTATTCACTACCCCCATTACGACGATATAATTGTTTTCAGGAGCAAGTCCATGTATCCTCAGAAATCAGCACGAAAACTGCAAACAACCCATATAATGCCATGTGTCGTAGTTGGAGTGCACGATAACTCTCGAACGAATCAACATATTTGGTTAAAATTTTGGGTCTTTCAATATTTTGTCCAAACTTAGTTTAAATTCGAAGATAGACCATATCGGTCCACTCCTTCCGGCACCTCCCCCACAAAGGTTCAAAATTTTTCGCCAAGATTGTGGGCATGATAACTCTAGGAGGGAATAACCGAATTGAGCCAAACTTTGCTATTGGTAATATTACTTTCAGGCATAGATCGAGTTCTAATATGGACTATATCGGTCCACTCATTTGAGTACCTCCCACACAAAATTTGGAAAAAGTATAGTTTAACAACTCCTTTCTGATCTTAATAATTTGTGATGCAGCAGGTTGCACTTGCGGCCCCTGTTACGACGTTGTAATTTTTTTCGTGGAAAAGTCCATACTTCCTGAGATAATGACCCAAAAAGGTCCAGAAAATCCTACCGGCACCACCTAAACTGGCTAATGTGTAAAATAATCCTTTAAGAGAGAAATCGATTTAGCCGAAACTTTGTAAATTGAAAAGTAAAATTGTAATATATTTAAATTCAGAAAATTAAGTACAACATATTTAATTATATAGTCTGTAAGGAAAATATCCATAGAATAATAAAGAAAAAAAATATTTCCTACAGATTTGTATTAGGTCCGAATATGTACTACATCGGATCACTCCTATGGGTACACCCTATCCAAAGTTTGGAAAAAATGCACTCGTCTTGGATCATTCTGAATTTTGTTGCAACATGTAGTTTTTTGCGGCCCTTTCCATCCTGGAAAATTTTCCCAACAGCTAAAAAACCTACAGAAGTATTGTGTTAACTTTTTTTCTTCGGGTACGTGGCTGAGGGTATATCTCTGTCGGCTCAGCTGACTGATACTTTCTTACTTGTTTTCATTTAAATTAATGGTATAAAATTAGTAAAAACATCATTCCAAACAAGGAATGAAATAGTTCGAGTATTTGTGGACGGTATTAATATGACTACAATTTATTTGTGAATGAAGATATAAAAATGTGTAGAAAGAAAAATCAAAAAGTGACAAAAAGATATTAGTGCCTGAGTTGTGTTTCATTTTCTTTCACTTCTTAAATAAAAAGAATCTCCGAATGTTTCGTGCAAATTTTGTGCATTATTTAATTTTGTCTATTAATAACACAGTGCTACAGTGAAAATTTGCAGGGGTTCTAATGCATAAATTCGGTTTTGCGGGAGTCCACAGAAGACGAAAATACCTTTGGTTTCTTTGGGTCACTTCGGTTTTTCATTTTATAACGGTAAATGTAGTGAAAAATGGGCTTTCTTGGATTTTCATCTTTAAACGGACATTACTTCTTTTTTCCACAACCGATTTGCACACACTGTTTTTCATTATAAAGGGGAGAGTAATGCCTTTCGAACAAGCCATAGATTTTTAAAATTGGTTAACAAATGGCTAATTAATAGTGGTTTAAGTGTGACAAAAACGCATTTCCTTGTGCTCTAGGCTGCGTAAATGATACCTAACAGTACAATTATTTACAGTTAGCAAGTAGGAAATTTAGTTGGCTTTCCAAAAATCCCTTGAAAAATTAATGCGGTATGACATTTTTTGTGTTTCAACTTTTTGGTTTTTTTTCATATTTTCCTTTATAAAACATTGATACCTTGTGCGTAATTGTTAAGCAGGATAATCACAATTAGAATCATACATGCTAAGATACCAATCTTTTATAAAGGAAAATATGAAAAAAGCCAAAAAGTTGAAACACAAAAAATGCCATAACGCATTCATTTTTCAACCGATTTCGTTGGTTTTTCCCATTTTGGAAAGCCAACTTAATTTCCTACTTGTCAGCAGTAAATAATTGTACTGTTAGGTGTCGTTTACGCAGCCTAGAGCACAAGGAAAAACATTTTACTGTTTTTTAATGCGTTTTTGTGACACTTAAACCACTATTACTTAGCCATTTGTTAACCGATTTTAAAAATTTATGGCTTGTTCAAAAGGCATTACTCTCCCCTTTATAACGAAAAACAGCGTCTGGAAAAAAGAAGTAATGTCCGTTTAAATTTGAAAATCCAAGAAAGCCCATTTTTCACTACATTTACCGTTATAAAATCAAAACCCGAAGTGACCCAAAGAAACCAAAGGTATTTTCGTCTTCTATGGACTCCCACAAAACCGAATATGTGCATCAGAAATCCTGCAAAAAAAGTTTGTCCACTTTTGTATCACAGTGTAATTAATAGAAATCGTATGCAAGTGATCGAAATAACAAGAAAAAGAATGTATGTATAACATAAACATATGTTGTTGTTGTGTTCGGTATAAGTATGATACAAACGGAGAGACAACAGAGAGAACTGCATAGTGTTTGTTAATATTATAAAGTATAAGTGTATTCAATATTATACTTATTTATTCTACTATATCCAAATTGTTCATAAATAAATAAAACTTTTATTTAAAATACATTGAAAAATCTTTTAATGGGCAATTAATCACAAAGGTACAGTATAATTCCAAGAAAAATACTACTTATTACAGGCAACCACAACATGTTTCTACTGCTACCACAACATTTTAAAATATTTCAAAAATTGTGTTATTAGAATATGATAGAGGTTACCATATATCTATAATATATATTTTCCTTTCAAAATATGGTGGCATGAATCATATTTTTTCTCTGCGTGTACCAAAATGGATATAGCACACCTATATGTGTATTTTCAGCCGATTTAAGTTATTTGATGCACCGCTATATCTATCCATTTTCGATGCATGTTTGAATGTGTGACTGGATTGGGTCTAGAAATAAATGTGTCAAATTATATTGAAATCGATCGAGGTTTGAATATGTGTAACTCCCATATATTTTTAAAATATTCAGGGTGGTGAATATGAACCTTACTGGTTTTGTATTGAAACAAAAAACTCTACCCCTCAAGACTGGTGAATTCATTTGAACGAAAATTCCGTAAATACATATTCATATATATTAACTCTCGTAGACGTATTTACGAAAACAAACTCATTTCAACAAAATCTTAAATTAGCTCCGATATTCCCAAAATCCCAGTTTTTTATAATTTTATTACCATAACTAATATTTTTTCGTATTTCTTACGCATTAATTTTATATTGATTTCTGTCAATATTTCTATTGTTTCCGGAGGCTTTCACATGTACAACACTCATAACGCCCTTTCTATGCATATTCCGCAGGCACACGGTCGACCCATTAATTAGTTGTACATAATAGTAATAAAAGCATGCCGACTACAACAGATTATGTTAAAACATTGTTAATATTAAATGTATTTATTGCATATTATTGCGTTTAATTATGTATTATGCGTATAAATTGGTAAAGTGTACGCACAATTTGTCTGCACGTGTTCCCAAGTCCAACCATGTAAATCAGACGTATTCAATGGAAATTACATGTAACGGATGTTGGTCAATAGATGTGCATAAAGCATTTTCCTCTAATAATACGAGTAAACTTATTGTCCAGACAAATGTCTTGGGGAATTGTTTCGATAAGTACATGCATAAGATGAATTACGTATTAAACAAATACATGCAAATGCAATGTAGGTATGTACTTTAAATTTATTTTAATTCAACATTGCTGTTTGTTATTAAATTTAGAACGTATTTAACTGTTATGGAAATATAAAATAAGACCCAGCTATTCGAGGAACCACGCTGATGGGTGAATGCATCTGATCACAACAAAGTATTAACATCACTTTGTTCTTCATTCGTAAAAAGGAAAATGCAAATGTCGCCAACAAAATAATACTCTTGGTGTGCCATATAAATACCGCAAACCCATTAGCAAGCAACAGCGGGATCAGACTTTTCCCAGAAAAATAACAAGAAAAGTTTCATATGAAAATTAGCAAATGTTATTTTGTGGTTCATTTTTCCATAAACCTTTCAAGGCAAAATTGTCTTTTCAAGTAGCGAAGTTCATCAGAAATCAGACACAAACCTATATATATTTTTTTTTAAATTTCATATTTATATCTCAACATTAACAATTTGCAGATAAATGTGCACATTAATACATACATATGTATGTAGGTATTTGTTACACATTTATTGCTTCGGGTTATGACCATGGTGGTCACAACAAATATTCTGTTTAATTTTCATCTATTGTGTTTATGTTTGTATCTCGTTTGAAGTATGACCATGACACGTGCTCTTTGTTTTCCCCGATTATCCTGTTTGTTGTTGCTGTTTGCCACATTTTTGCACAACAAAATACATATTTATGAAAACGTTTTATTTGGTAACGTTTTCTAATGCAGACAAAAATATTGAGAAACACTTTAAACACCAATTAATCATCAAACAAACAATTTTGAACGTTTAAGGAAAAATAATTTTGAAAAATTTGATGTGGGGGTTTTTTGAGCACTGGGAAACCCCAAATACCTAATTCTGTTGTTGTTGTAGTTGTGTATTATTTCAGTTATCAGGTTATGGTCTCTCTGTTTCCAGACTCAAAAATTCTGTAACCTGGACTGGTTGCGTCCATAAAGAATCAGGAGACAGGTGAGTGGGGTTAACTGGGCAGCTACACAAATGCAGCGTGTCGTGCGGTCCCAATCAACATGCAAGGCATGTGTTTGGTTAGTACCATCACGAATTTAGGGGGCTGCATCGTCCGGATCTTAACTGGGCTAAAACCACTCGTGTTTGCCTTGGCAGTGGGGGTCCTCAAGTACGGCATTCACACTTTATTTCTGTACTGCCTTCTCAACCGTCTCAGTGTGAATGCTATCCAAACCCGCCAGTTGGCTCGTTGGTCTGGAGCTGCCATGCACGCGTCTTTATAAAAAAGTTAACTACAACTCTCTTTCCCATACAAAAACCCAAAATAGCATTCTCTTCTTGTGCACCATTGGTCTGGAGGTTCTGTTTCATACCTTTGGACCTCTCTCTCTTTCTCTAAATCATGAAGATCTCTCCTGACCTGCTAGGGTGGGGGAATCCTGTTTATTAAATAGTGACAGGGATGGTCACGTCGAACTGCATCGTCTCCTCATGAAGATGGTTCACTGGTGTAATGTGTAAGCACCCTGTCGCAGTGCCCAGGTCGGCATTCTGGCAGGTTTGGATATTCTTCCACTGCATAGTTCTAACATTTGCATACCAGCACCCAAAGTTTTGCAGGCCAGCGACTTGAGAACCTTGTTCCTACTTCTGATCTTATCGCCAATAGCTGTGGCTTGCGCGGACGACTTAAACATGCTATCAAACTTTATAATAACAATAATTGTTCCACAAACATCCCAGGCGGGACAAGGGAGACTTTTCTCATATCAATGAGTGCACCCCGATTCATATTACCTCAATGATATGCGACCTACAGTTTATCGCCGAGTCCGAACGGTGTGTCCAAAGACAACACTTGTAGAGAATTTTTACATGGCTGAAATACTCAGGAAATGTCGCCAACATTACTGAGGAATATTTTGCCACTGTTGAAAATTTTATGTTGCCTAGCCGCGGAACCCATGACCTTCTGCGTGAAAGGCGGTTGTGCATACCATTGCACCACGGTGGCTATCGAACTTTTCACTCAATATTTTGGAGTAGTTAGTGGTCGGAATCAGTACACCATCGACCACTATGTGCAGTGAAAGCCTCATTTTAGCCGTCCATGTGGGGGATAGTGTGGCGGTGGATTTAGCGGCGGATATTTTCATATTCCTCAGATGGAAGAACTGCCCTAGGTCAGCTATGTAGACATTTTACGTGTCACATATGTCATCGACGATAACACCCGACGCCAAGATTGTACAATCATCCACATACATTACGATCTCTATGCCGTCTGGAGGGTGCGGAATTTCATAAAAGTAAAGGTTAAACAGTTCCGGAGATATCACCCCGCCCTCCCTAGAACTCCCTGTTTCGCTCTACGGGGTATGAACTTCTAGTGTTTGACTGGCGTCCGCACATAGAGCTGATTATCCAACGTTTCAAACACGGCTGAAGAGTGGTATCGAAGGCCTCTTCTGATATGTGAGAATATGGCGTCTAATGCTGTTGCAGTACTATGCATTTTCCGGAATCCATGTTGATGTTGGGCAACTGAAAAACAGTTTCTCATCGTGGGGAGGAGTAGAGCCTTTAGAATTGTTGCTACTGGTGACAGGAGGGCAATTGGAAAACAGCTTCTCATGTTGGGGAGAAGTAAAGCCTTTAGAATATTTTGCTAGTGGCGACAGGAGGAAAATCGGTCTGTACGATTCACCTCTGTTTACATGTTTGCCAGGCTTCTGTAGCGGGACCACCCTGCCAAATTTCCAGGCTTCTGATACAATATGGGTGGGTTACCATAGGTTAAAGACACTTACGCTTAAGCATTACCATTGATATTCCTTGTTTCGAATGGCGTCTGCAACATCGCCCTCCTCGGTACCTCGTCGGCTGGGGGAGACTCTTCTGATACGGAGTAGCACACTCCTATTCGCCCTATAACTATCGGGGTGGTGTATAAATGGTCGGTTAAAATAGCACCCCACCTCTTCCGATTGAATGTTACAACCTTCTATCATCCTTCTTTTCCAGATTCGAGAGTGATTTAACCGTTGCCCACAATTTACTTAATCCTGTACCAATGTTGCATTGCTTCAGGTGGTCTTACCACTTTTTTCGCTCATGTTCGCCTACTAGTCTGTTGATTTCAAGAGTAAGCTTTCTAACTCGGGTCTTCAGGGTTCGTACGCCGAAGCTTATTACGCTCATTTCCTAGTCCCGCCGCCTCTGCTGGGAAATTAGGTCGGGTATTCTACCAGCAGGTGTGTAGCGAGCGGCTGGCGCAGTGATGATGTCCCGGAAAGTTCTCTCAGCTAACCAAGGGCAAATTGGTAAATTCTCTGAACCCCTGCGAATCAGCTTTCCCATGATTCAGGGAAGTACGGCGTTTAGAGGTTATGAAGTCGGGTGGTCCATTTACGAAGATAATGATAGGAAGATGGTCTGAGCGAAGGGAAATGAGGGTTGCCAGGATACTTCAATTATCCGACCCGGTGCCACAATGGTGATATCTGGCGAGTTGTGGCAATCTCCTCTACTCTCGTCCTCATTCACCATGCAAAACGTGGAGCTATCAATTTACTCTGCCAGCGTTGTACCCCTCTGATCATTACCTAGGACGGGATGCCAAAGTTCATGTTGGACATTGAAGTCCCCTAGTGTTTCCTGGATCGCGGCGACCATGATGTTTTTCCGCCTCATAAAGGCGATGTTCTGGCGCAGCAACCAGCAACATACATATCGCAGAGCACCCATTCTGTACATCCATTACATCGCACCATTGTTGACATGTGGTGGAGGCGGATCTGGCAAACGGAACATATCCATACTGGCCCGGGGTTCATCTCTATCCCGGCACGGACCAAAAGAGCTCTGAACAGGCATTCCGGGATAAACGGCCGCTGCCATGGTGAAAAAAATATACGAACATAAACACATAATTGTTGAAGTGACGGCCCCTGGTCGAAGATTCCTCCGAGTGACCCGGTGCATATAACCGGCCGCCGTGGGACTGTTAACTAATTTTAGATAATTCGGTCATGTAAAATCGGATGGGCCAATGTTCATCATTTTTGATTGAAAAGTTTTTAATCACTGGGAACCATATATGCCAAAGGACATCCAATATTACCCGAAAATGTTGGAGTAGTTTTGTAACAACTGGGAAATTACACAACGGTACCTCCCGGTTTTAGGTGATTTCAGAATTTTAGATACATCTGTTAACCGAAGATGTAGCTAAAATACTGACATTAATTAAAACCGGGAGGTACGGTTGTGTGGGTGCTATACCGAGACATGGAGCTACGTCGACAATTTTTGGTAGAGAAGTTTCGTGACTGCAGGAAAACTTCAAATGTTTACTTCAGTCAGAAAATGTAGTTAAAACTCTCAAAATACAGAAAATTGGGAGGTAACCTATGTTGAAAATTTCTGGTGAAGAAGTGTTGGGGCCGTTAAAAACCTCAAATGTCAAATACAGCTAGTTCGGTTAAAAATTATTGCTAAAACCCTCAACATACCGTAAATAGGAAGATACTTTTATATGGAGGCTATAACTAAACATGGACCTATGTCGGCCAAGAACCTTAAATGACAAATTATAGCTAGTTCGGTTAAAAATTTTAGCTAAAATATTCAAAAATTCAAAAATCGGGAGGTATCGTTATATAGGAGCTATAATAAAACATGGGTCAATATAGACCATTTTCGAACTTGGCCTGCCTATTCGAAATCGTGCGCTTCAGTTATTGTGACCACCATTTTAGCGAAAAGTTTTGAACTTTTGTGGAGAGGTACACGAAGGAGTGGACCGATATGACCCATTTTCGAACTTGATCTAAGTTTAGACAAAGTGTTACGAAGACCAAATTTTGGACAAATCGGTTAATCCGGTCGAGAGTTATCGTGCGCTCCAGTCAGACAGACGGTCGGACATGGCTAAATCGACCCAAATTGTCTGAAACGGATTTCGTCCAAACATGCTTGATTTCTAAATCCATTACTTCGATGCGGCAAATTTCATCTGTTGCCTTTGCCAGATCCACATCCACCACATGTCAACATCGCACAGTGGATCCACTTAATGGAGAAAGTGGCCAAAAATATTTAGAGTGTAAAAATCAAGCCAGTGCGCCGGTTACAGCTTTGTGCTGCTACGAAGAGTGTTTCAAGAAACCACGAGCGTAACATTCTCCCCCTTTCCCCTCTGGAGGGGGTATACGGGAAGAATTGTTTTATGCTGTAAATATAAAATGACATGAAAAAAGATCCCAATTATCTTAGGATGCAAAAATAGGCTTGGGGAAACAAAACAATCTCCAAAACAACATAAAATCCAGCCAATTTAGCGGATTAAAAAAATCAACATTTTTGTTTGAAAATTGGTAAAATTTTTAATATAGATTTTATAGCGCTCTTCCTGGAAGCCACGTACCGCCAACGTAAGACAAAATTTGGAAGAAGATTTCTTCATCTTGCCACTGATATCAATAATGTTAATGTACGTGGTCAGATAACAGAGTTATACGCTAATATATCCATAGAAACTCTATTCTAGGGCAGCTTTAGTCAGCGACTCACCATTTATAGTCTGGCACTAGATGGCAGCTGATTTTAATACTGAATAATCTTGAACCCATGGACTACTTTGGAAAATTATTCGCGAGGTGGGCACTGGTGGGCATCATGACTAAAACCTTAGGTCAAATTTCAATATATGATCAAATTGGCATTACAAAATACGCTAAGAAAATATGCAGCTAACTTGAATTCCACAACACGCTAAGACACTATTTTTTAATGAAAATCAAGCTATTATCTCCTCCTTCAAAATTCACTATAATATTTAGCTATACGTATTAGTTTCGCGATATTTTGAATATATTTACTTGTAGTTAAAATATAGGTTGTACTCACAACAAAAAATATTAGTCAAATGTTCCGACTTTTGAAGCTGTTCTTACGAAGATCGCGTTCGAATGAAACAAAAAATAATATACTTTTAGAAAGATCCATGTCATCAGGGATGCCAGATAAGTTTGGTCGAAAATCGGCACTTTTCGGGTGCCAAAATCGGCAAAATCGGCAAAAAATTTTCAAAATCGGCAAAAAATCGGCAAATTAAATAACGTTTATTTCAGTTCAAATTATTGCTATATTTAATAAACATAAGTTAAAAAATATCATTTTAAGTGCAACAAAACAATTAACAATTCATAAACCAAGGCAATAATTCAAAATATGTATGAATATAAATGGTTTTACCATATGCATATGTAGTATATATTTATAAGTACGTGAAATCAATATATTTTCAATTCAGTCAAGCTGAACAAAACGTATACAAATATTGTCTTAAGAGGTTATTAATAAGGTGATTGTTTTTATACCCTAAGCATTTATGCTAACAAGGGTATATAAACTTTCATACGGGCAAAATGTGCCTCATCGAAATAATGGTTTTAGACCCCAAGTATGTTTGTACGAAATGTGTTTCAGACAATTTGGAATCGATTTAGCAATGTCGGGTACCTCCCACACTAAATTTCGTATAAGTTTTCTTTAAGACCTGAGGCCCAATTCCGTTTCTATGAAAATAGGTTTGTCCTTGTACTTTCTCAGTAAATATTTCTCAGTAACTTATTTTTAGAGAGTAATGAATTTTATACTCTTTCAAAGGAAAAAAATAAAAAAGTAAAAAGACAACATTCAGTAAAAATTTTCAATTTGATTAATATTTAAGATTATAATATTTGAATATTTTAAACTTTTGACAACTGCCTAAAGCTACAAAATGTTACTGAACAAAATTCCTTCAGTAAAAATTATAAGTTCTCAGTAATAAAAATTACAAAACAAGTTTCTCAATTCATTCTCTTTTACTGAACATTTGTGTAAAAAAACAACATTCAGTAATAATTTGTAATAATTATTACAAATTATCGAGTACACAGACACACTTAATGTAAAATGAAAACTTTTACAAAGGAGAAAACTGTCAAATGAAAAAAATTATAAAGGAAATATTTTTCATTTCAATTTTTCATAGAACAAGAATCCAGCCCCTGCTCTCGAATCACTTCGATTTTGGTTGAAACAATTTGAATACGCTGCCTCCATTACGACGGTAAAAGCTTTTTCAGGGGCATGTCCATACTTCTTGAGAATATAGCCCGAGAGGTGTAAAAACCCCTATGGCACCAAATGTAGTGGCTGTAGAGCACGATAATTCTCGAACTGATCAACCGATTCCAAAAGTTATACGATGATCCACTGAAATGACTAGTGGGCGCGATATCTATCGAAAAGATATAACTCTCAAAATAAAATCCACTTTCCTAATGGACTATGTCGGTCCATTCCTTTAAGTACCACTTCCTCAACACTTTTGAATTTAAATTTTAATCCACATTTTTCGGCAAGTTCAAACGTCTAAAAACGTCCGTAGAAGAAAGGCTGAGGGTATACCGCTGTCAGCAAAGCCGACTGACACTTTCTTACTAGTTGTATTGGAATTTTGAAATGTTGGTTTACAATTAAATTCAATTTCTGTAATAAATATTTGAATTAAAGTTTTGTAACAAATCATTTTTAATGACAACATTATAACAGTTAGACTTATATAATTTTAAGTAGTCTTTAGTGAAGAGAATTCCTTCCATCGAGTCCCTAACTAATCGATCTCGGCACTTGTTTTTATATAAATGTACTTGACTAGAAACTCTTTCCACATTTGCTGAAGAATGTGGCAAGACTAAAACATATTTAATAAATTTGGAGAAAATAGGAAATAATGATTCAGAATTTGCACATATTAATTCACACATTGTTTTCCAAAATTCTAGCAACTCTGAGTTTTTATCTTTAAACAAATTTTTGAAATTTAAACGTGAAAGTTCGCGTGTTTCTTGCTTTTCGTTTATGTTTATAAAGCATTCGTATTCCTTTATAATGTCGAAAAATGAATCTTGTGTGCCATTTATTATAAAACTTTGATTTATTGAAGCTAGGCACTTAAATTTATTTTCAAAATTAAACCGCTTCAAAATCTGACCACAAAGTTCAATGTAAAAGTTTGTGCAGTTTTTAATTATTTCCACTAACCCACTTTTCGACAATTTCGTTTTTTGAACAATTTCCTTGACGTATATACTGAAGTACACGTTATGGTAATCAAGAAAATTCAAACTGTTTTTATAAAATGTTTAAAAAATGTTATTATTATTAATCAAACTACTCTTGACGATATAGTTGTCTTTGTTATTGTACCAAATTAGTTCTAGCTACCACAATTTTCATACAAAATGGAAATTTTATGTGAACAAGTTGCCTTAACTAAAAATCGGCATTTTAGGGGTAAAAATCGGCAAATCGGCATTTCTATTTTTTTGGACTAAAAATCGGCAAAATGCCGATAAATCGGCAAATCTGGCATCACTGCATGTCATAGCTGTCAGAGTTGCCAGATGTTGTACCAAAATGTTGACATTAATTTTTTTATTTTTGGCCAATGGGTGGACCCACTGTGCATCGGTGAGATGTAATGGATGTAGGAAATGCGTGCTCTTCAAAGACTGCTGCGCTAGCAGACCATCCAAATTCATAACCACTGAAAAAGCTAATTGGCAAGAGTTCTGAGAATTTACCAATGACCGCTTCAGATAGCTTCCCATTCCCTTTTATAAGCGGGTAGCTGAGAGAATTTTCCGGGACATGATCACAGTTGCAGCCGCTTGGTACACACCTGCTGGTCGAATACCCGAAGCAGACAAAGGTACTAGCAAAATACTGTGATGAACTTCGTCGTACGAAGCATGAAGACCCTAGATTTAGGGAACTTGCTCTTGAAGTGAGCAGGCTAGTAGGCGAGCATAAGTGGAAATAGTGGTTAGACCATATGAAGCAATGCAACATTGATACAGAATTGAGTAAATTGTGGTCAACGGTTAAATCACACTCGAATCTGGAAAAGAAGGATGATAGAAGGCTGTAGCTTTTAACGGTGTGACAGATCGGAAGAGGTAGGGTGCTATTTTAATCGACCATTAATAGATCATGTGATGTGATAGGGCGAATAAGAGTGTGATACGCCGTATCAGAAGAGCCGCCCCAAAGCCGAGGAGGTACCACCAAGATTTACAATGGGCGATGTTGCAGACGTCATCCGAAACGCGAAATCATCCAAAGCGTTCGGCCCACACGGAATATCAATGGTAATGCTTAAGCTTAAGTGTCTTTAACCTATCGTAAGCCACTCATATTGTACCAGAAGCCTGGAAAGTTGGCAGGGTGGTCCCGCTACTGAAGGTTGGCAAACATGCCAACAGAGGTGAATCGTACAGACAACATATTCTAAAGGCTTTACTCCTCCCCAACATGAGAAGCTGTTTTCCAATTGCCCAATCACCAGTAGCAAAAATTCTAAAGGTTCTACTCCTCCCCACGATGAGAAGTTCTTTTTCAGTTACCCAACATCAACATGCATTCCGAAAAAATGCATAGTACTACAACAGCATAACACGCCATATCCAAACATATCAGAAGAGACCTTCGATACCACTCTCCAGCTGTGTTTGAAACGTTGGATAATCGACTACATATATGTGCTGACGCCAGTCGTTTGTCTACTTCAAAAACTAGAAGTCCAAACCCAGTAGGGTGAAACATGGAGTTCCTCAAGGCGGGGTGATATCTCCAGAACTATATAACTTTTACCTTTCTGTGATCGTAATGTATGCGGATGATTGTACAACCTTGGCGTCGTGTGTTATCGTCGCTGACACATGTGACAGGTAAAATGTCTACATAGCTGACCTAGGACAGTTCTTCCATCTGAGGAATATGAAAATATCAGCCGCTAAATCCACTGCCACATTACGGCTGAAAAAGGGTACCGCTGAACATAGTGGTCGATGGTGTAGATAAAAATACCTTGTTGACCACATAGGCGATAGGATCTTCTGTTGTAAGCTATGCAGCGCTGGTTTGAAGTAACATACAAACCTATCAGAAAACCGCCCCTAGAATGTCAAAGGTCATGTCATCAGTGGGCCATCTACATGAGGAAACGAAGATTCTTTCAGTACAGCAACATAATGGCGTCTTCCGAGAGGAGGTTCTAGGCATTTTAAAAGCCATAGAACTGATTTAAGTCAACTTGCGTGGTTCCGAGAGAACGATAGTGGTGTCTGTGGATAGTTAGGCGGCACTCCAGGGACTCAAATCCTGCTCAAATCAAGTCCATGATTGTTAACATGTGTAGAGATTTGTTAGCAAGGCTTAAGGCCGATGAGCTGGCACGTGCATGATCGCAGTCACCCAAAAGTAAGGAAACTGTGTATGCCCCACAGTGTCACTTCACCAATAAACTCGACAACTTCTATAAAGATCTGTCTGCTCTCAAATGGCAGAACGAGCCCGGTTGTAGGATCTCGAGGCTTATCTGGCCGATTATATCGAGTTGTAGAACTTCCTCCTTGTTACTCCTTAACAAGGCTGAAATCAGAATTGCTGTTGGGGTCATGACGGGGCACTTCTACGTAAGATCCAGAACGTGTCGGTGGGATAGTAGTGTCGATTACTGCAGGCTGTGCGAGCATGAGTAGGAGACGGAAACCATTGAGCGAGCACCTACTGTGTTATTGTCCAATGTTAAACAACACTAGACACATATACTCCGCGACTATGAGTTCTCTTCTGCCTCAGAACTATCTAGCATGGGCATATAAGCTATTGTTCTTTACTCAAGAAGTCTTAAATGGCTATGGGGAAGGAACTCTGAGCGTCTTTAAACTTAAGAGCGAGAAAAAAAACGATTTCTTTTTCTACTTTAACACACCTTTCATTCTATGTATATTTTCTAGTCTACTTACAGAATGGGTGCCTCCATGGTATGCACACCCGCCTTGCACGCTGAAGGTCGAGGGTTCGATTCAACATCAAATTTTCAACGGCGACAAAATACCCCCAATAATGTTGGTGACATTTCCTGAGTTTAAGAGCGGGAAAAAAGCGATTTTCATTTTATACTTTAACGCACCTTTCATTCTATATTTTCGTGTCTACTTACAGATTGAGTGCCACCGTGGTGCAATGGTATGTATACCCTTCTATGAAGGTCGTGGGTTCGATTCAACATCAAACTTTCAACGGTGGCAAAATACCCCCCAGTGATGTCAGAAGTTTTTTTTTACAAGTGATGTCTTAAGGCACGCCGTTCGGATTCGGCGATAAACTGTAGGTCCCATATCATATGAGAGAAGTCTTCCTTGAGAGTAGTCTTCCTTGAGAGAAGTCTTCCTTGAGAGTAGTCTTCCTTGAGAGAAGTCTTCCTTGAGAGAAGTCTACCTTGTCCCGTATGGGATGTTTGTGGAACAATTATATAAATTATATATACTTATAAATTGAACATAATGGACCTTTGGTCTACGAGTGGAGCGGCTGCATTACTTACAGTGGCGCGTCCTAAAACCTAAACATAGATAGGACTCTCTCACAAAGTCATGTCAGGAGGAATCGTTAAGAACTATTGTCTGAATGCGGTCCTCGGAGTTCATCTCCCATCTGTAGCAGCTGAAGGAAGTCAGATGCCACGGCAAACCGGAGTGTACTTGCCCAAACTACGTTCGAAAGGGTGCATGAAACCGTACAAAATATTTTTCCAGCATGTGGCACAGAGCCGTGCGACACACTACAATTTGTCTTTTTTATACCCTCAGCATTAATGCAACGAAAGTTTATACACTTTGATACGACCAAAAATTTGCTTCATCGAAATAATGGTTTTAGTCCCCCAAATATGTTTGGACGAAATCCGCTTCAGACAATTTGGAGTCGATTTAGCCATGCCCATCCGTTTGGCCGGCTGGTGCGCACGATAACTCTCGAACGGATCAACCGATTCGGCCCAAAATTGCCTTCGTAATATTTTGCCCAAACTTAGTTTATGTTCGTAAATGGGACACCACAAAAAATTTCGAAAAGTGCAGTTTAAAAACTGCTCTCGAATCCCTTTGATTTTTGTTGTAGCAGTTTGTTTACGCTGCCCCTATTAACATGGGACAAGTCTATACTTCCTCAGAAAATGGCCCGAAAGCTGTAAAAAACCCCTACGGCGAACAATGTGAAGTGGCTGGGTCGCACGATACCCCTTGAACGAATCAACCGATTCAGTCCAAAATTTGGTACCTCCCACACAAAATTTCGGATAAGTTCAGTTTAGGACCTGCTCTCGAATCGCTTTGATTTTTGTTGCAACAGCTTGTATTCGTTTCTCCCGTACGACGGTACAAGTTTCATCAGGGGCAAGTCCATACTTCCTGAGAAAATTACCAGAAAGGTGCAAAAGCCCCTATGACACCTTGTGTAGTGGTTGGAGCGCAAGATAACTCTCGAAAGGATTTGTCGATTCGGTCCAAAATTAAACCTAGGTAATATTTTGTCCAAACATAATTTAAGTTCGAAGATAAGCCATATCGGTCCACTCCTTAAGGTACCTCCCCCACAAAAGTTCAAAAATGTTCGGAAAAATTTTGCGCACGATAACTCTTGAAGGGAGTGACCGATGTAATCTATACTTTGCACATCCTAATATATCTACCAGATATAGATCAGGTTCGAATATGGACTATATTTGTCTACTCCTTCTGGTACCTCTCACACAAAATTTGGGATAAGTTCACTTTAAGACCTGCTCTCGAATCACTTTGCCTTTTGTTGAAGCGATTTGCATTCGCTACCTCCATTACGACGGTAAAAGTTTTTTCATGGGCAAGTCCATTTTTCTTGGGAAAACAGCACGAAAGGTGTAAAAAACCATCATGTCACCATATGTGGCGGTCGGAGAGCACGATAACTCTCGAACTGTTCAACCGATTTGGTCTTCGTCATATTATATCCAAACTTAGTTTCATGGGCAATACCGGTCCACAACTTTCGGTACTTCTCCCCAATGTTTATAAAATGTCGCTAAAATGCTAGGATGATATCACTTGAATGGGGCAACCAATTTGGTCCAAACTTTGGATCTCCTAATATTTTATCAAAATTTAGTTTAACTTCTAAAATGGCCCATATCGGTCCTCCGGGTACCTGCCCTACAAAAGTTCAACATTTGTGTATTAGTGCAGTTAATTCCTAATCCACATTTTTGTCGGCAAGTTCAAATGTCTGAAGATACCTTAAATACATTTCGCTTCACATTGGCTGAGGGTATATATCTATCGGCAAAGCCGACTGACACTTTTTTACTTGTTATTGTAGCAGTTAGTATACGTTGCCCACATTACGACTGTGCAAGCCTTTTTCAGGGGCAAGTCCATAGTTCCTGAGTAACTGATCCGAAAGCTGTAGAAACCCCTACGACATCATGTGTAGTGGCTGGAGCGAACGGATCTGACGTAATATCGTAATATTTTCTCCAAACTTAGTTTAAGTTCGAAGGTGAGCCATATCGGACCGACCACTCTTTCTGGTACCTCCACCACAAAATTTTAAAAACTGTTACTAAAATGGTACTCGCTATATCTCTTGAACGGACATGTCGATTTGGTCCAAGCTTTCAATCCCCTAATATTTTATCCAAATGTAGTTTAACTTCGAAAATGGTCCAAATTTGTGTTCTCCTTAGAGTACCTCACCCACAAAATTCAACATTTTTGTTTAAGTACAGTTTAAGTTCTGTTCGGAGATCCTATGGAAATTCATAACGATGCTACTCTTTGTGGTCCTAGTTAGAGAAACATTATGTTTTTCGTCGAAAGTCCATGCTTCCTGGAAAATCCAAAAGCTTTAAATTATACGGTGACCAACTGAAATGACTGGAGGGCGCGTCATCTATCGAAAAGAAATGACTCCAAAAATAAAACACACTTCCCAAATGGACTATGTTGATCCATACCTTCAGTTACCTCCTCCGCACCACATTTGAGTTTCAATGCAAAAATAATTTTGTCGGCAAGTTCATAAAAGAAGGACCACAAAATCTTTAAATTGGGGAAAATGATTTTGGTTGCGTAGCCGGTATTCGATTCAATATTGTACATAGATGAAAGTATCAGTTTATACAGGCCGTGGGTATATCTCTGTCGGCAAAGCCGATTGATACGTTTTTACTTGCTTAAACCTTGTATTCTTGCAGTCGTGACAAATTCCATCGGAATCAAATGTAAAACGATTAAATATGTATGCATCTATATTAACTAAATCCCTTCTCATTTTGTGTTAAACATAATCCACGCCCACCATTCATATGTAAATAGCATTACTATTAGCAAATCACGACCAACTAAAAATATCCAGTTTTTCTTCCTGTTTTATTTATAAATTAAGGAAACGGTATACGTTCTTTTTTCGAACCAAATTGATGTTTCCTTGATTTGCAGCATTTAACCAATACAGAAGCAATGAACAAATTTTGTATTTGCTTAACCCACTTTTGTGATGAGAGATAAATTTATGAAATTGTCACGTAATGGGGATAAATGGAAGGAAGAAGTGAAAAGAAAACGAAACCAATGTGGAATCACTTATCTGGCATAGCAATGAGTAAAAATTGTGTTAAGCTGTTTAAAGTTGGCCAAGGTTATGACAGGAAATGTGTTCTAGAAGAACACCACCTCTCTCAATCTAATAGGAAGTTAAACAAAGTGTAAGAAAAAACAAATCTTGTAATCATTAAAAAAACAAGTGCGAATAATGTAAACAGGAAAAAAAACAAAAATATTTGTTCACAGGACTTGAATATGGAAAGAATTTTCCAAACAGAAAGGAAGTAGGTAGGAAAAGCGTGGCATATTTTGTAAGCAACTTAGCCAATTAGAGTATTAGTTAATTATTCGACCGGTGGTGGTGTAAAACCCTAGACTTAAAGGCACGCGTTCGACCCATTACAAATAACATGATGTACATACATACATACATCCAGTAAGTACTTAAATAGGTCACAACACCATTGACTGTCACCTTGTCTGAAACCACAAATTTTAACTGCTGATCTTTTATATGTAACTGTAACTAGTAAGTCCCAATCTACATTAGCCAAGTTTACTTGCGGCAAGTCTCAGTTTGAAGGAGAGACACGTAAGGGGAATGGAAGTGGAAAAAAATTGCTCGTACCGGCAATTTTCAGGAAATTCCTTTTATATGTTTCGTTTTTGACATTATTTCCAATGCTTTGAAAACAAAACTTGCCGAAACAGAATTGCTTTTATAAACACAAAAGGCAAGTTTAAAAGAGAACGAGAAAAATTGCCGCAAGGATAATCGCCTAATGTAAATTGGGACTAACTAGAAAATAACAAGTAAAAAAATATCAGTCGGCTTTGCCGATAGATGTATTTCCTCAGTCTGTGTGAATTGAAACAACTATTTCCCAAAAAAAGGGGAAACAAGTAAGAACGGCGTTAAGTTCGGCTGGGCCGAACTTGTTATACCCTCCACCACAAGTTGTATTGAAGTGAAATTGAATTATTAGTTTCCTTTCGTTTATGAAGAAGACTTAATACTAAATTTCAGCAATTTCGGTAAAACAATGTGAGTACGCTTCTATGGGGATATAGGAAGACGTGGACCTATACTGATAATACTCTTCTGGAATATTTTATAACTCTTGGAAGACGAAATAACAAATTTCAGCCATTTCGGTTGGATATTGACGTCACAATCTTCAGTATTACGAAAATCGGGAGGTACCGTTCTATGGGGCTATATCGAAACGTGGACATATACCGACGAATTTTAGTCAGAAATGGGGCTATATGAAGGCGTGGACCTATACCGACAAATTTAAAGGGGAAGTTTGAGTACCCCCAACGAAGTCTAAATACCAAATTTCAGCCATTTCGGTGGAATATTGAGGCCACTTTGTTCAAAATACCGAAAATCGGGAGGTACCGTTCTATGGGGGCTATATGAAGGCATGGACCGATACCGACAAAGTTCTGGGGGAACGTTTTATACTACCAACGTAGACTAAGTACTAAATTTCAGCCATTTCGGTGTGATAATGAAGCTAAAACCTTCAAAATACCGAAAATCGGGAAGTACCGTTCTATGGGGGCTATATGAAGGTGTGGACCGATACGGACAAAATTCTGGGCGAAAGTTTTATACCCCTAAAGAAGACTACGTACCAAATTTCAGCCATTTTGGTAGGATAATGAAGCTAAAACCTTAAAAATACCGAAAATCGGGAGGTACCGTTCTATGGGGGCTATATGAAAGTGTGGACCGATACGGACAAAATTCTGGGCGAAAGTTTTATACCCCTAAAGAAGACTACGTACCAAATTTCAGCCATTTTGGTAGGATAATGAAGCTAAAACCTTCAAAATACCGAAAATCGGGAGGTACCGTTCTATGGGGGCTATATCAAAACGTGGACCGATATATCCCATTTTCAATACCAACCATCCTGCAAGTAATAAAAACTTCTGTACCTAATTTTGACTGTCTATCTTTAAAATTGCGAGCTGTATCTTGATTTCAACAGACAAACGGACGGACAGACGGACATGGGTCTTTTACTTTATAGGGTCCCCGACGAATATTTCGATGTGTTACAAACGGAATGACAAATATAATTATACCCTCCATATGGTGGAGGGTATAAAAATGGTTATGGGAAACATGGACTTGGCCACGAAAAACATCTTATCGCTGTAAACAGGTCTACTATTCTCGCACAGACCCTTACCGCACTAAAACATAAATGTCGATCATTTGTGTGGGTGGTACCCTAAGGAATAGACCGATAGTGCCCACTTTTGAGATCCAAAGTTTGGACCAAATTGGTTGCTCCGTTTATGAGATATTGCGCTTACCATTTTAGCAGATATTTTCGAACTTTTGTAGGGGAGGTACCGGAAGGAGTGGAACTATAAGCACCATCTTCGAATTTCATCTAATATTCGAAGAAATATTACGATATGCAAAGTGTGGACCAACGCAGTATTCGATTCGGCAGTTGTCGCCCGCACCAGCAACATATGCTGGCCGTAGGGGTTTTTACAGTTTTCGGGCCATTTTTTCAAGAAATATGGACT
Organism: Musca autumnalis; assembly: GCF_047663935.1. Taxonomy (NCBI): domain Eukaryota; kingdom Metazoa; phylum Arthropoda; class Insecta; order Diptera; family Muscidae; genus Musca; species Musca autumnalis. Next base: position 243,633,639 of record NW_027411755.1, read on the forward strand.
TGCCACTGAAAAAAACTTGTACCATTGTAATAGGTTCCTTGAAAAATCAAAATAATTCGGGGGGGTCCTAACCTGCACTTTTCCGAAATTAGGTGTGGGAGGTATTCGAAGGAGTTGACATATCTAGTCCATATTCTAACCTGATCTATGTATGTCTCGTAGAACAAGTAAACAAGTATCAGTCGGCTTTGCCGACAGAGATATACCCTCAGCCTGTGCAAATTGAAACACTTTTTTCACAAAAAACTTATGTACTCGTATTTAGGGGGTTTCAAAATTTTGGTCGTATGAACCTACAAAAATGTTGATTAGGATTAAAGTTCAAAAATTTTGCGGAAAAGGTTCATAAAGGAATGGACCGACATGGACCATGGGGGTGCCATAGGGGGTTTTTACACCCGTCGGGCTGTTTTCTCAAGAAGTATGGACTTGCCCCTGAAACAACTTTTACCATCGTAATTGAGGCAGCGAATGTAAGTTGCTTCAACAAAAATCAAAGTGATTTTATAGCAGGTCTTAAAGTGAACTTATCCAAAATTTCGTGTGGGAGGTACGGGAACCTGATCTATATCTGGTAGATATTATGAGAATGTGTAAAGTATGGACCAAATCGGTCACTCCCATCAGGAGTTATCGTGCGCACAATTTTTCCGAATATTTTTGAACTTTTGTGGGGTAGGTAGCGACATGGAGTGGACCGATATGGCTTATCTACGAACTTAAAATAAGTTTGGAAACAATATTACGAGGGCCAAATTTTGGTCGGAATCGGCATTTCCGTTCGAGAATTATCTTGCGCTTCCACCCATAAACATGGTGTCATAGGGCTTGTTTTTCAACTTTCAGGCTATTTTTTCAGGAAGTATGGACTTGCCCCTGAGGAAACTTGTACCTTCGTATAGGAGACAGTGAATACAAGATGTTACAACAAAAACCAAGGCGATTCGAGAGCAGGTCCTAAACTGAAACTTTCCGAAATTTTGTGTGGGAGGTACTCGAAGGAGTTTACCGATTGAGTCATTATTGGAACCTCGTCTAAGTCTGGTAGAAATGTCATAATGTGCAAAGTATGGACCAAATCGGTTACTCCCTTCAAGAGTTATCGTACGCACAAATTTTCCGAACATTTTCGAACTTTTGTGGGGGAGGTACCGGAAGGAGTGGACCGATATAATCCATCTTTGAACTTGAACTAAGTTTGGACAAAATATTACGAAAGCCAAATTTTGGACCGAATCGGCAGATCCGTTCGAGAATTATCTTGCGCTCCAACCACTACACACGGTGTCATAGGGTTTTTTGTAACTTTCAGGCTATTTTCTCAGAAAGTATGGACTTGCCCCTAATGAAACTTACAGCGTCGTATAGAGGACAGCGAATACAACTTGCGTAAATAAAAATCAAAGCGATTCGAGACCAGGTCCTAAACTGAACTTTTCCGAAATTTTGTGTGGGAGGTACCCGAAGGAGTGGACCGATTGAGTCCATATTGGAACCTCATCTAAGTTTGGTAGAAATTGCACGATGTGCAAAGTATGGACCAAATCGGTTATTCCCTACAAGAGTTATCGTGCGCACAAGTTTTGCGACAATTTTTGAACATTTGTGGGGGAGGTACCTGAAGGAGTGGACCTATATGGCCCATCTTCGAACTTAAATCGAATCTGGACAAAATATTTCGATACCCAAAATTTGAACCGAATCGATTGATCCGTTCGAGAGTTATCGTGGGCACCAGCCAGCCAGACAGCCAGACGGACAGACAGACAGACGGACGGACATTGCTAGATCTACTCAAAATTGTCTGAAACGGATATCGTACAAACATACTTGGGGTCTAAAACCATTATTTCGATGAGGCACATTTTTGGTCGTATCAAAGTGTAAATACCCTCTTTAGCCTAAAGGTTGAGGGTATAAATCACTGATGGGCAAATTGCGAGAGACTCATGTATTTTTTACACTTTTGTGTGTGAGGCAGAGCATTTCTGCCCATCAGTGGTATAAATATTATACGATGCCCAAAGTATTTATCAAATCGGTTACTGCCTTCGAGAGTTCTCGTGCGCACCATTTTAGCAAAGAGTTTTGAACTTTTGTGGCGGAGATTCCCAAAGGAGTAGACCGATAAGGCACATCTTAGAACTTGATTTAACTTTGGGCAAAATATTATGATTGCCAAATTTTGGATCGAATTGGTTTATCCGTTCGAGGGTTACCGTGCGCTCCATCCACAACACATGGTGCCATAGATTAGATAGATTAGATTTTTTCATGGTGCCATAGCGGGTTTTTACAACTTTCAGGTCATTTTCTCCGGAAGTATGGACTTGCCCTTGAAGTATGGACTTGCACCTTCGAATACAAGTTGCTACAACAAAAATCAAAAGGATTCGAGAGGAGGTCTTTAACTGCACTTTTCCGCAATTTTGTGTGGTAGGTACCTGAAATAATGGATTTAGACCCCATGTATGTTTGGACGAAATCCGTTTCAGGCAATTTGAAGTCGATTTAGCAGTGTCCGTCCGTCTTTCTGTCTGGAACGCACGATTTATTCCAAAATGTGGCCTTCGTAATATTTTGTCTAAATTTAGTTTAAGTTCGAATATGAGCCATATCGGTCTGCTCCTTCAGGTACCTACCCCACAAAAGTACGAAAATGTTCGGAAAAATTGTGTGCACGATAACTCTTGAAGTGAGTAATCGATTTGGGTCTACCAGACATAGATCAGGTTCCAATATGGACGACTCCTCCGAGTACCTCCCACACAAAATTTCGGAAAAGTTCAGTTTAGGACCTACTCTCGATCGATTTGATTTTTGTTGTAACAACTTGTCTTTACTGCTCGTATTACGACGGTACAATTTTAATCAGGGGCAAGTCCATGCTTCCTGAGAAAATAGCCCGAAAGGTGTAAAAATCCCCTATGGCACCATGACACGATAACTCTCGAATGGATCTGTCGAAGATGAGCTATCTTTTAGGTACGATTCCACAAAAGTTCAAAACTTGTCAAAAAATCGAACTAGATCAGGTTCAAATATGGACTATATATGTCAACACCTTCGGGTACCCCACGTAACATTTTGGAAAAATGCAGTTTAAGGCCTCCTCTCGAATCGCTTTGATCTTTGTTGTAACAACTTGTATTCGCTGCCCTAATTACTGCGGTATAAGTTTTTTCACGAACGGATCGGTCGATTCGGTCCAAAAGTTTGGCCATCATACTCAGTTTAAGTTCGAAAATGGGTACTATGGTTGCGCACCTTCCGGTAACTACTAGGGGAAGTCCGATTGCCTTGTAGCCCGTGGGAATGGTCTTCTTATCCAGCAAGAGAATTGAATTTTTCATTTCCTAATGTTCCCTGCTCCTACCTAAGCATGATTACAAAGTATGTGGAATTTTTCAAAGGTGATGCGTAGTATTTGAGAGTTTTTGGTCGTCCGGACACTCTGGATATCAAGGTATACCTCTTTTGTCCACAATGTAAGGTTGGTAGCTGTGGATTTTGGGGCGGATAGTTGTTGTTGTAGCAATGCACATATGTTGGTTCGTATATATTTTCAATTATCTGCTTCATGTTTGTCCAAATTCAAAAATCTGCAACCTTGACAGGCTGCGTCCATGTGTTGGCTATTGTGTCTTCAATTCGGACCCAATACAAATTAATGCGGCTTCATCGTCCGGATCTTAACAGGGCTAAAAGGACTCGTGTTTCCCTTGGCAACTGGCGTTCTTCTGCATTGCATGATTTCGCTTTTCGGATGACGTCTGCAAGATTGCTTATAGTAAATTATGGTTGTACCTTCTCGGCTGAGACGGCTCATATACGGCGTAGCACACTCCTCCTGTCACTATCACTCTTGGAATTGTCTATAAACGCCGATTAAAATAACACGCGCACCCTTTCGGATATGTCGTTGTGATTTCCCGGACTCGAGGGTGATTTAACCGTTGCCCAGAATTTACACAACCCTGTACCAGTGTTGTCTTGCTTCGAATTGCCTAACCACATCTCCGGGTTTGCTCGCCTATTAGCCTGCTGACTTCGAGAGTAAGATCTTCAAGGTTCCGTCGTTGAGAAATTCGGTCTAATTTCAGGTATTCGACGAGCCCAGAAAATTTTTCTCAGCTACCCGTATCTGAGGTGATAGGCAGCTATCTGAAGCGTAGATGGGTAAATTCTCTGAACGCTTAATAATCAGACTATCATTGGTTCTGACCTGCATGGTCATAGATTATAAAATCGGGTGGTCAAACAAAATTAAAGGTTGCCAGGACACGTCAATTATCAGACTGGGTGGACCGGGTGCCATAATTGTGATGTCTGGCGAGCTCCTCTCTCCTCTTATACTCGTAGGAGAGTCTTTGTTCGGACAGCGCTGTACATCACTGGACATTTCCAAGGGTTAAATGCCAAAGTTCATGATAAGTGTTGAAGTCCCCTAGAACTAGACGGTTATTGCCCATTATGCAACTCTACCTCGATAGTCCCACATTTTTACTGCTACCCCAACATATTCCATGTATGGGGCACTAGAATCCAGTTCAGTCGAAATAAGTCTGTACTGAAGAGACTGGTGCATAAACTAGCCAAGTCATCCTCCTCCGCTTCTTGTACGATAATTTCGCAAAACGTTGTAACCATCGTAAGGTTGTAAGCTACAGGTGGCGGAGAGCTTTGTTGCCTGGATCATGATGATGTTTCTCCGACTCTACAATTTTGCTGACGTTGTTGCTGATACCGCCGCAATTGATTGGCAGGAATTATGAATTCCCGTGGAGCTGAAAAACTACACTCAGCTCAAAACTACAAGATGCTGCCTTTGTTGTTGGAGAGACTGCGGGGGTGCCTCGTATTCCGACGACGAAGACACGTTGGGATATAACTCGTTACCGGCACGGTCCAAACGAGCTAGGTAATTGTTAAGGTGACGCCTCCTGGTCGAAGATTTCTCCGAGTCAATGCAGTGCATATAACCGGCCGCCGTGGGATTGATCGCAACGTTTAAAGCTACAGATGATGATGAATATACTTTCATGATTCTTCTAATCATGATACCTACAATCTCGCTGACTTTGTTGCGAAGACCGGTGCCGAAAAGCGAAATGAGGTGTAATGGGCTGGGGTTTTTTTGTTGATATATTACGGGAGATTTCGACGACCTCAACTAGGGAGCAGACGACTAAAATGCTGGATGTTGCAGGCAGGAACATAACTCCTATCCAATGTTGACATGTGGTGGAAGCGGATCTACTAAATTGCTCTACCGGAACAGATATTCCGACAATATACGAGCATTGTTATATGTATAATTGTTTATAAATTTATTGTTTAGGTGATGGCCGTGGGTCGAAGATTCTTCCAAGTCAGTCGGACGCATAGAAACGGTGTTACGTACGTTTGCTTGTAGACGACTTTTTGAAACACAGTATTTAAGGAGTTCCTCTATATTTGACGTGTGATGGAATGACGCCTTTTATGTCCCCCAAAAGCTCAACTGAAGTCATTACAGATATATGTGGGTGGTGGATTTTCTATTGCTGTACGATAGTTAGGTTGACTCATCTATATACCAATCTACCAAAATGCGAACTATTTGGCGATGATCAATAAGAGAAATAGTACTCCGTCTTGTAGTTCTGCCCCCATATTTGCCTCGTTTCGAATCGGTTCTATGGAAAACTGTCCTGTTTCAACCACCTAAGTAAATTTTTTTGGAAAATTAATTATTTTAATTGTTGTCCTGTGTATGTATATAAAAGTTTATTGCATCCATGTTTCTTTTTCGAAATAAGATTATAACACATGCACTTGTCCGTTTTGACTAAATGAATTGAACTACTAAAATAAACCAAAAAGAAAAACTAAACTTAATCATAAGACGACACGAAGATTTGGTAAGAAAGTCTGAAAAGCGATAATCTTGTTGAGATAAAATTAAAATTAAATAAAAATAATATCGATTCCTAATCCAAGTGTATATAAGTAGTCTATAAATTTAAAACTTTTTTAACATAGTTAATAACAGTCTGATGTTCCAAAATACCCATGTGATCAACACCACTTAGGGCCATTGTTGAGATGTTTGCCGATTGATAACCATTCCAGTAGTGGCAGGCACGCAACGAACGTCTATTGACAGTACCATCACCAACACCCATTATTAATTTGGGCGTTTCACCAGCAATATCGTCCTTTTTGTATTCAAGTCTGGAAAGAAGAAGATAAAAATTGAACTGCATATAATTTCCAAAAGATTTATTTTAACGGACCTTTCCACCGTATCCAAACCATCACCATATAGACAATGTAATTCCACACCAGGCGCCCCAAAATTAAGAGTATAATGTAGAGTATCCTTGCGCATTTCCCAACCAGTACGATAATCAATATCGTCGAAAAACTGTTCCATTTGAGCCATGGTATAAACGCGGGAGGGAGTTTTTACCAAAACATCATTACTCTTCCAAAACAGAGGTGAGGGTAGTAACCATGCCGTTGAGGGATTGGTAATTTGTTCAGCTTTTAAAATTTTACCACTCAAAAAGAAGGAATCCAAATCATCACCCATGGCAAATACCTTCAAGGCCTTAACACTGCCAGCCCAGGCTCCGGCCAAACTTATTTGTCGAGCTATATATTTAGCTTTCCATTCCACGGTTTGTTGTTGTAAAAACACCAAAGTCATAGGACTGCCCATGCTGTGAGTTATAAAGGTAATCGGTGTTTGTTCATTTTGTTCATAGGTATCTTCCACTAATTCCTTGAGATCAATGAAGAATTGTTTGTGTTCATCTGTCAAGAAGAAAAAGAAACAGTTATTTTAAAAGGAAAAAATTGAGATTTAAATCATTACTCACTTGGTGCCTTGCGGAAATCATAGGGTGCTCCTCGTATATTCTTGTTCCTAACATAACCATTATCAGCCAACATTGTTGCCAGTGTACGGAAGTAAGCTCCAGCCTTGTTGTGTGTGGGATCTATCCATTCCACAACTTCAGGATTACCCCATCCTGGTATGCGTATATCTACTCCAGGTGTATTGTGGGTGGTACGCGTCACATTGTCATAGTAGAGTTTGACATTATCAACCCAGCAGTAAACAGCCGGTATCACAATGAGTTCCAAATTCAACCATAGATTAAACCAATCCGACTGTTTAGCACACAACAGATTCGGTGAGGTAGATTTATTGAGACGTGCCTCAACTTGACTGCCACCATCGCCAGGAACTGTAACAGTTGTTTATAATTTTATGATTATTGGGAGGTTTTTTTGAAACACACTAGATGCACTTAGAAACTACTTTGAGTTGATGAAGGATGGAATGAGAATGATAGTAAAAGATTTTTCTCAATATTTTAAATATTTGTCAGAGAGAGAGAGGATGTTGGAAGACAAATGCTTCCCATATGCCTCACCTCTCTATCTCTATAATCGCAAGGAAAATTTAAATCTGGGCATATTTGTCAGTCATGATGATAAGTTCTACCCTGTATTAAAATATCAACACCATGCGACAAGTGTCCTTAACCTTAGAGCGATGTAGCCTATTTTCGACTTTGATCTGAGATTGGGAGACACTTTTTCGATAGTTTTCTCGGCCTCCGGTGACCGATAGTATTTTTTAGACCTTTTTGACCATTATCTCTGGAAATGTGGACTTGTCCAAGGAGAACATTGTACCGTTATAAGAAGGGACACAAAAAAAAAATTATAACGATTCAATAATATGCAAAACAATTTTTTAAAGCGTGGATTTTTTAAAAATAATTTTTTTAAAACATTTTTTACAAATATTTTTTTGAAACGTGGATTTTTTAAAAATAATTTTCTAAACGTGGATTTTTTAAAAATAATTTTCTAAACGTGGATTTTTTAAAAATAATTTTCTAAACGAGGATTTTTTTATTTTATTTAAAACGTGTTTTTTTAAAACGCGGACTTTTTAAAAATATTTTTTTAAAACGTGGATTTTTTAAAAATAATTTGTTAAAATGTTGATGTTTAAAACGTGGATTTTTTTAATATAATTATTTTAAAGGTGAATTTTTGTAAAATGACTTTTTAAAAAGTGGATTTTTAGAACGTGGATTTTTCAATAACAATTGTTTAGACGTAAATTTTTGTGCCTCATCGAAATAATGGTTTTAGACCCCAAGTATGTTTGGACGAAATGTGTTTCAAACAATTTGGAGTCGATTGAGCAATGTCCGTCCGTCTGTCTGGCTGGCTGGAGCGCACGATAACTCTCGAACGGATGAACCGATTCGGTTTAAATGTTGGCTTTCATAATATTTTGCCCAAACTTAGTTTAAGTTCGAAGATGGGCTATATCGGTCCACTCCTTCTAGTACCTCCCCCACAAAAGTTTGAAAATGTTCGGAAAATTTGTGCGAACGATAACTCTTGAAGGGAGTAACCGATTAGGTCCACACTATGCCCATAATGAAATGTGTACCAGGCTTAGATAAGGTTTCAATATGGACTCAATCGGTCCACTCCTTCGGGTACATCCCACACAAAATTTCGGAAAAGTTCAGTTTAGGGCCATCTCTCGAATCGCTTTGATTTTTGTTGTAGCAACTTGTATTCATTGCCTCCCATACGACGGTACAAATTTCATCAGGGGCAAGTCCATACTTCCTGAGAAAATAGCCTGAAAGTTGCAAAAAACCCCTATGACACCGTGTGAGGTGGTTGGAGCGCAAGATAACTATCGAACGGAACTGCCGATTCGGTCCAAAATTTGGCCTTAGTAATACTTTGACCAAACATAGTTTAAATTTGAAGATTAGCCATATGGGCCCACTCCTTCAGGTACCTCCCCCACCACAAAAGTTCAAAAATGTTCGGATAAATTGTTCGTTCGGTAACTCTTGAAGGGAGCGGCCGAATTGGTCCATACTTTACACATCCTAATATATCTAACAGATATAGATCATGTTCAAATATGGGCTATATTTGTCCACTCCATCCGGTACCTCCCGCACAAAATTTCGGATAAGTTCACTTTAAGACCTGACATCGAACCACTTTGATTTTTGTTGAAGCAACTTGCATTCGCTGCCTCAATTACGACGGCAAAAGTTTTTTAGGGGCAAGTCCATACTTCTTGAGCAAACAGCTCGAAGGTTGTTAAAATGCCCTATGGTACCATATGCAGTGGCTGGAGATCTACTTCCATAATGGTCAATGTCGATCCATTCCTTTTAGTATCTCCTCCGCAAAAGTTCTAATCTTTAATCCTAATCAAAATGTTTCTTCTTCTTTATTTGCCATTCCGTATTCGGGTTTTAGCGATCATACAATTACATAATGATAATTTGGTATATTTAACAAATCAGTTCATTAATTTATATATAGGTTTCTGTTTTTGGCGGCATTCAGAAGAGTTCTTTCATTATGAAAAAATTGTTTCTTGCCATTTCTATTCGGCATTTAATTCCTCTTTATATGTCCCATTTATCGTTGATTTGAATTCCGAGGTATTTGTAGGTTGTCACTCGCTCTATTTCATCGTTATTTATTTTTAGTGGCGTATTATTGTCGGCATGATTCCTGCTTACTACCATATATTTTGTCTTCGTAACGTTGATTTTTAATCCGTATATTTCGCTATTTTGTCTTACTGCGTCTATTAATTTTTGTAGTCCAGCTATGCTGCTTGCTACTAATACGGTGTCATCGGCATAGCGTATGTTATTTATTATGGTGTTGTTTAGTTGGATACCAATATTCTTTCCACGTACAGATTCTTCGAATATTTTCTCGGAATATATGTTAAATAAAAGAGGGGACAATATGCAGCCTTGTCTTACGCCTCTTGAAATTGGAACATCGTCAGTTAATTCATTATCTACTTGAATGTTTGCTATCTGTTTCCAGTATAGGTTTTTAATGCAGTTTATGTCACTGTCTTCCAATCCGATTGAAAGTAGGATATCTATCAATTTGTCATGATTTACCGTATCGAACGCTTTTTCGTAGTCTACGAAACATAAAAATACATCTTTTTGTACCTCTCGACAATTTTGTATTAATACTTGTACAGCTAGTAACGCATCTCGTGTCCCCATGCCTTCCTTGAATCCAAATTGTGTTTGTCCCATGTGTGCTTCGCAGATCGGATAGATTCGTCTATGTATTATTTTTAAAAATATTTTAAGAGCGTGGCTCATTAGACTTATATAATCAAAATGTTTAAAACCGCCTAAATACATACGTTTTTTTGGGAAAAATTTTTTTCAATATACACAGGCTGAGGGTATATCTCTGTCGGTGAAGCCGACTGATACTTTTTTATACCCTACACCACTATGTGGGGAGGGTATTATAAGTTGGTTTTGGCCAAAAAGTTTGTAACGCATCGAAATAATGGTCGTAGACCTATACTTATATATACCAAAATGAATGTCTCGACGAGCTGAGTCGATCTGGCTATGTGTGTCCGTCAGTCCGTCCGTCCGTCCGTCTGTCCATCTAAACCTTGTAATCACGCTACAGGTCGCAATTTTGATCGGATCGTCACGAAATTTTGGATGTTGATGGGAGTCCCGGAGGGGAAGAAGCCTATTGATTTTGGTGATGGTCGGATAATATTCAGGGGTCGGAAAGGGCAAAAAACTTAGGAGGATAAAAAGACAACGTTTTTTCCAAAGCGAATATTTCAGCTTCTGTATGGGGTATACCAAAAGCAAAACCTGACAATGAAAGTAGAAAATATCACCTTTCTAATGATGTACAGTAGGTGCTCGTAAGTGATCAAACAACGAAGATATCACAATAGTAGCAAATAAAACCCCAATTTTCATTTTTGCGATTATAATTCTATTGACGAATATCACAGCTTTGGTCTACGTTTTATTTCAAAGCCAATATCACTGATTCTTTAAGAGGTGTATCAAAAGCAAAACCTGGAAAGTATAAAGTGTCACCTTTACAACGATGTAAAGTAGGTTGTCGTAGCTGCTCAAACAACAGAGATATCGCAATAGTCGGTAATGCATCCCATTTTCCAATTTGTTTGTAATCACGCTACAGGTCGCAATTTTGATCGGATCGTTACTAATTTTTTGGGAGTTGATGCGGGTCCCACAGGGGAAGAAGCCTATTTAGTTTGGTGATGGTCGGATAATATTCAGGAGTCGGAATAAGCGAAAAGCTTATGTGGAGAAAAGTCAACGTTTTTTTCTTATGCGAATATCTCCGCTTCTGGTTGGAGTATTCCAAAAGGAATACCCGTCAATGGAAGAAGAAAAGATCTCCTTTATACTGATGCAAAGTATGTTGGCGTAAGTGGGCAAACAACCGAGATATCGCAAAAGTCAGTCACGCTCAGGTTGGAATTCTGATCGGATAGTCACGAAATTTTGGGGGTTGATGGAGGCCTCACAGAGGAAGAAGCCTATTGATTTTGGTGATAGTCGGATAATATTTAGGGGTCGGAATGGGGAAAAACTCATGTGGAGAAAAATTCAAAGTTTTATTCTTTGTGAATGTATCGGCTTCTAGTAGGGGCATTCCAATGGCAAAGCCTGCCAATTGAAGAAGAAAATAGTACCTTTACATTGGTGAAAAGTAGGTTGGCAAAGGTGGTCAAACAAGGGAGATACCACAATAGTCGGTAATGCATCCAAATCTTCCATTTTTTGCAATCACGCTACAGGTCGCAATTGTGATCGGATGGTCACGAAATTTTGGATGCTTATGGGGGTCCCAGAGAGAAAGATGCATATTATGTTTGGTTGTGGTCGGATTATATTCCCTAAAAGAAATGTTTACCAGTGAAAAGTTTATGCACAGGAGTAGTGGTGTAGGGTATCACATGGTCGGCCCCGTCCCGACTATAGCCTTTGCTCACTTGTTTACTTGTTAAAAATATTTTTTTCAAAAGTGCATTTTAAAAAATATTTTTTGAAACGTAGATCTTTATAAAATATTTTTCTAATGTGGATCTTTTAAAAATATCTTTTTAAAACGAGTATTTTTTAAAAATATTTTTTAAAACGTCTATTTTTTAAAAATAGGTTTTTAAAACTTGGATTTTTTACAAAAAATTTATTAAATCGTGGATTTTTTTAAAATAAAATTTTAAAACGTGGATTTTTTACAAGTAATTTTTCAAAACGTGAAGTTTTTACAAATAATTTTTTAAAACCTGTTTTTTTAGCAATAATTTTTTTAAATATTGACTTTTCAAAAATTATTTTTTAAAACGTGAATTTTTTAAAAATGATTTTTTAAAACGTGGATTTTATAAAAAATATTGTTTTAAAAGCAATTCTTTAAAATGTTGTTTTTTTACTAAGAATTTTTTAAAATGGTGATTTGTTTAAATAATTTTTAAAACGTTAACTTTTAAAAAATATTTTTTATAACGTGGATTTTTTAAAAAAAAAGTAATTTTTTTAAACATGCATTTTTTAAAAATAAGTTTTTTGAAACGTAGATTTTTTAAAATAATTTTTTAAAACGTGTTTTTTAGAAATAATTTTTTAAAAACAATTTTTTAAGCATGGATTTTTTAAAAAATATTTTTTAAAAACAACGCTGATTTTTTAAAAAATATTTTTTAAAAACAACGCTGATTTTTTTAAAAACAATTTTATTTAAAAGTGGATGAGCTTTGTCGTACGAACACTAAAGACCCAAGAGTTTGGGAACTTACTCTTGAAGTCAACAGGCTAGTAGGCGAGTAAAAGTAAAGAAAATGCTTCAGCACTTAAAGCAATGCAACATTGGTATATGATTAACTAAATGTGTTTTTTGAAGAACTTTTTAAAAAGTGGATTTTTAATAATATTTGTTTTATAAGTGGATTTTTAAAACGTGGATTTTTCATTAATAATTATTTAAACGTGAATTTTTTTAAGAATAACATTTTCAAAAGTGGATTTTTAAAAATAATATTTTCAAAAGTGCATTTAAAAAAAAATTAAACGTACATCTTTATAAAATATTTTTTAATGTGGATCTTTTAAAAATATCTTTTTAAAACGTGAATTTTTTAAAAATATTTTTTTTAAACGTGGATTTTTTAAAAATAAGATTTTAAAACTTGGATTTTTACAACAATTTTTTTAAAACGTGGATTTTTAAAATTAAAATTTAAAAAGGTGGATTATTTTACAAATAAATTTTTAAAACGTGAATTTTTAACAAATAATTTTTTAAAACCTGTTTTCTAGAAATAATTTTTTAAAACGTTGTCTTTTCAAAAATAATTTTTTAAAACGTGGACTTTTTAAAAATACTTTTAATAACGTGGATTTTTTAAAAAAGTAATTTTTTAAAACATGCATTTTTTAAAAATATTTTTTTGAAACGTGGATTTCTTAAAAATGTAATTTTTTTAAACATGCATTTTTTAAAAATATTTTTTTTTTTGAAACGTGGATTATTTAAAACCTGTTTGCTTAAAAAAATGTTTAAACTTTTATTTTTTAAAAATATTTTTAACGTTGATTTTGTATAAAAACAATTTTATTTAATCGTAGATTTAAAAAAACGTAGATTTAAAAAAAAAACTGTTAAACATGTTTTTTAAAAAAAGTGGATTGTTTACAATAATTGTTTAAAACGTGGAAAATTTTCTCGTTAAATATCTACTGGTCGAATACCCGAAATTAGATAAAATTTCCCTGCAGGAACGTTTCCCAAAGGAGCTTGATGAGCTTTGTCGTAAGAACTCTAAAGACCCATGAGTTTCGGAACTTACTCTTGAAGTCAATAGGCTAGTAGGCGAGTATAAGCAAAGAAAATGCTACAGCACTTGAAGCAATGCAATATTGGTATAAGATTAAATAAATTGTGGACACCCCGCAATTTACAATGAGCGACGTTGCAGACTACATCTGAAACGAAAAATCATCCAAAGATTTAGGCCCACACGAAATTTCAATGGTAAACAACTGGCTGAACCCAGAGTTGTGTATTTGACGAGTGTCCTCAATCTATGTTAGCCCCCTTTATTGTACCGGAAGTCTGCAAAGTTGGCAGGGAACCGCGCGACACACTGCATTTAACTTTCCCTCTAAACCGACTCATCTGTCTCCTGATTCTATATGAACAGAGCAAGTCTAGGTTGCATAATTTTTAATATGGACACAGAGGAAGCAGTACAAGACAACTGATGGTTGCCGTAGGATTTTTAGAACTATTCTAGTCAATGCATCGGGACGCATGGACCTTCTCAAGAAGAAAAGTTATTTCCTTGCAATCAAGTCCACAAAATAGGAAAATTTCATGTTGGCATGTAAAAAAAGTTTTTTCATTGCTTAAATACTCAGGAAACGTCGCCTACATTCCACATAATTTCTTAAAGCAATATGGAACTATTTGTCAACAAATGCATTGTTTGTGAGAGAGTAGATGAGGATGATCCGGTTAAAAAAATGACGTAGGCAGAATCCTCAAATTAAAGGCAACAAAAGCAGGTATGCGCCACTTAGAAAATCGAGGCGCCTGTAAGTCTATTCTGAGTTCGGCTACAATAACACACGTTCTGGTTTAGCCGTATTACTATGCATGTATGTAATTAAAAATCTTATCTACTCCCTCCTTGGATATGTTTTTGCGGAAATATAAACATATTGTAATATGGCATGATCAGTTACTTGAGTACATTGGCAGTCTAAAAGTATATCACATTGCACACACAATGACATAAATCCGTAACCGCCAAAAAAAGTACAATACTTCAAGTGAACACACATTTACATATGAATGTTTCCTTTTGAATGAATTGAATGAATCATTTAAACTAAAAAAGTATCCAATGATCAATGGAAATGTGCACATAAACCACCTTCTAGAAATGTTAAGCCTCCTTGTGAATATGCATATTAAATAAAAAATATGAACACAATACGTATATGTGTACATATTCTGTTATTGATAACAATAATTCCAGTAAAAATAATAGCGACAATGACGATTTCTTTACAACACAAAGTCAAGCAGGGTAATGCAGTCAGCCTATCAGAATATTATGGGGTGCGTAATGGATGTCAAGACTGCTGATAACAATAAAAGTTTTCCTCAATGTTGAAGAACATTTTACATGTTAATCCTCGTAATTAGATATGGATGGGGAAATGATCGATCACAGAAGGTAACATAAACGGAAGTTTTAAAAATAATTATAAGATAATTTTAGTATGGGGAATGTGAATCATAAGGCCTACTTTAATTAGGTAACTCTTAACATATAAAATAATCAAATAATATTTATATTAAGACCGGACTTTTTATTTTAAACAATGAAAGCTGACCACTCGACTTCAATATCTCTAATAATGAAAAATGAAGTCGACATAATTTAGAGAGTTTACCAACCAGTACTGCCCCACTAGCCTTGTTCGATGTTCGGTAGCAAATCGGGGTTTCAGGATTTTGCTACTACATACCTGTCGAATTCCTAAAGTGGGACAAAATTTTCCAGTAGAGACCGTGGAATTACCAAAACTCTACCGACCTTACAGATAGGGAACTGACTACGAAAGTCAAGAGGTTGGTCTGTGCGCACAAACGCTGTAAATTGCAAGACTATACAAAAGTCACTCTCTGGCCCTGGGCAAAAGCATGATAGATCTGTAGTAAATCTTGTTGTGCACCACAGAAGTCATACAAGGAGACCATTGAATGGAAAGACCCCAGTGGCGCCTAATTTATCAAATTGGAGTCACAGAGGCATAATATGGAGTTTCGCACGACAACTAGAAGACTTAGATTATGCAGATGATATATGTATCCAAAGCGGACATAAGGAAGCATGTCCTACGAAATTCTACGAGGGATGTGGGGGATGTAGTTGTCCGATATAATCCATCTATGAACTTTATTTAAATTTGAGAGAAACTTTGCGATGTGCAAATATTGAATCAATTTCAATCACTCCTTTCAATAGTAACTGTGTCCACCAGTCATGTTAGTTGGTTACCGCAGGATCTTTTAGAGTTTAAGGAACATTGTTCCAGAAAGCATTGAATTGCCCACGAAAAACGTTAAATATTTGTAAAAAAAATAGCAGAATGAGACCCTATTAACCAGTAAACTGCACTTAAGCAAACATTTTGAACTTTTCTGAGGGAGGTGTTGTCCAATATAGTTTGAACTTTCGGTCATATCGAATATTCAATTGATAAGTTATCCTTTTAATCAGTTGTTGTAACAGTGTTTATTATATGTTTTTGTGTTCATTCTTCTGCTCTATCTGGTTCTGGGTCTATCTCCAGTTCCAGGAAAGTGGCTGCTTCGATGGTATGTAACCACAGATCCACTGTGCTTGTATCAGCATAGGTTTAATGGTGCGTTGGGGCCGAAACGCTTTTAGTTTCGGGTCATATCCGGTACAAAGAACCCGCTGCCGTGAGGCTGCTAATCAGGGTTATGTATAAATTTGGGCTTTTCTCAGGAAGTATAAACTTTCATCTGAAAAACTTGTAGCGTCATACAAGGACAAACCATTGAAAACATTAAACTTCACTTTTACGATTTTTTTTATTTTTTGTAGGTTCTCGAAGGAGTGGACCATTTTAGTCCATATTCTAGGGGTTTATTTTCGATAGGTATATATTTCCGCAACAAAAGTAATACATCGTTGGAATCGATATAAAAAGCACTACCCGTGGTAAAATTTTCATGTTTTTCTGTGATAAATCGGTATAGGAAAAAAGTTCGCCAGACAGGCAAAATTAATTCTAATTTTTTTGAATCGAATTTTGTCCAAACATACTTCGAGGATTCGAAGTTTTGATCTCACTAAAAGCAGAGGGAATAAAAATTACTTCGCATCAAAGAGTATTTGAGTATGGAAATTTCAAAGTAGTTTTGGGTGTGATTTGAGGCATAATTTGAATTTCAGAAAATTATGATTTTGTCCACACGTAGGTCTTGGAATGCAGGCTTTCAATTTTCGGAAAACCCACATGATTTTTTACAAAAAAAAAAAATAATTTTGAAAAAAATATGATCGCGTTAACCCTGTTTGGCATTATTTGCCCATCTGCCTATAGGAGAAAAACTCAAAAATGTAACTTTTGAAAACTTTCTGTGGAAAAACTTTTAAAATCCAACCTCTAAATGTAACTTTATCATAATTAATGATTGCTGATTAAGCCAATATATATAATGTGCGGTTCTAATGTTCGGAAAACCATATGATTTGGCTTAAGTTGAATTTAAGCATTAGCTCGGATCATGACCAAATTTTTTTCCACAAGTAACTCTTATCACCCTAATCACAAATATTTATAACATTCATGGGGGAAGTCTATACATCCCGAGATTTGGGCTTCTGAAGTTCCGAAAATTCCCTTCTTTAAAGACCGGATACGTTGGAAAGAATGTATAATTAAAAAAAAATTTCCCGTTCCGAGATTTGCAACTGACTGTTGGAGAAAGCTTTAAATCTCAGGCCGAATGCCGTCTACTTAGAGAAAAAATTATAATTTAAAAGAAAATGTTGTTCCCGCTCCCAAGATTTGCACCTGACCATAGGTGAAAACCTAAAGCCCCGGCCGAAGGCCGTCTAATTTGGAAAAACTTACTTACTTAAAGGAAATTTTACTATTATACCATAAGCTTTACATTATCACTATCCCTTATACCCTTATATACAAAGGAATGTTCAGAGCTTCAGAGTCCAAAACTCGACTCAACTTGCTTCAAAGTTTCAAATCCAGCCCCTAAATTCAACTTCTCCTAATTTGAGAATGATTGCAACTCGAAAATTATTAAAATACGTTTCAGAAGTTCAATTTCGTTGAAAACAGAGTCCACCCACTATTACTTCCGGATACAGACATGATCAACCTTTGTATTACCATCAAAAACAATACTAAAATAAAAATCAATTTCAAATTAAAAATACATTAATATACACAGTCTTACCAAAAATCACTGGTGATAGTCGCTTTTCAACTTTTTCCGGAGGTACTGGATGAGATTTCTTCTTATTAAATGGCCACCAAGCTTGACCTGCAAGCAAGCTTGATGCCAGCAAAACGATTAACAGCAATTGATGATGGCGCATCCTTGACGCGTCAGATTGAAGCCAAACAGGACGGGAATACTATTTAGATCTGTTTTATTTACTTTTTGTTTGCTTTGTGTTACTGATACTGATATGATATCGTTCAACGTCTGGCTCAAATTTCTGTTGGTTTAGAATATGAAATCGTGAGACACGATTGTCGATTGGATTGCTTGGGTAATATGCAGAATGTTAATCGACCATACGACCATACAGGCAAACAGGCAAACAGCAACAACAAAACACTTATCACCCCGTAAACAAAGAACGTCAAATCAAAACAGCAATGGTTGTTTTTATTTTTTTATTGATTTAGCAATGAGATGGTGGCTATTGTTGTTGCACAAAATTATTTCGATTCGCACTGAAATCGAAGTAAACAACAACCTTATCACTTTAACTTTGTGGGGGGTTTGTCAAAACGTCAAAACAAAGAAAATGAAAAAAACAGCTGGTAGAGATGGGAAGAAATCGATAAATTATGATTTCCTCTATTATCGAAACTCAGTTATCGACTTTGATGTCTGTTCCAGTTATGCCATGTTCATACCAGCATTTGAATCACGTCGTTCATTCTCATAATTACGTACATGAATTAACCCGTTCATACGACATGGGACACAATTCATACCAACATGATTCATATTCTCATAATTTTTGTTTACTGATTTTAAAGAAAGTTTCAGCCAAAAGTTAATTGATATGAACTGAAAAAATATTTGTCCTTCTTTCAGATATAGCATTTCCGAATTAAATGAAACCTTTTCCAAATCAAATGAAACCTTTTCCAAATCAAATGAAACCTTTTCCAAATCAAATGAAACCTTTTCCAAATTGAATGAAACCTTTATTTTTATTGAAAGAAACAAGCCAGAATATTTTGAAAAGAGAAAGAAATAAAAAATATATGGGGCTTCAACAATTTTTTACTTAAGTTCTAATCATAAGTAACGACATAAAAGTGCAACTCGCTGCATGTTTTGCTTCATTGAACTTAAACATTTTATAATTTTTGGGCATCAATAAAGGTTATAGCGAAATAATGCTATAGAGAGAATTAAGGTCTAAAAAATTGGTAATAACAACAGGGCTAATTGTATTACCTAATGAAGTGGTTCACGATTTGCTGCTTGTGGAATTTTCATGCTATGCTCAATCACGTCAACGATATTACG
Source organism: Musca autumnalis (assembly GCF_047663935.1). NCBI lineage: Eukaryota > Metazoa > Arthropoda > Insecta > Diptera > Muscidae > Musca > Musca autumnalis. The sequence continues at coordinate 243,652,857 of NW_027411755.1, forward strand.
ATCTGTTTTCTGATCGCGTAGTACCACTCTGGTCACAATTTTATTTTTGAAAATGCCTTTATTATTGTGTTCAACATTGCTGAATATGGCATTAAAAATTTAAAATTACACCGATTTAATTCTATCATTATTTGTATTCGTTTACTTATTAAGTTATTGCACAAAAATAATCCTGAAAAAAAAACTTTCAAAACTAAAATTGTGTGCCAGAGTCGTACTACGAGATCGGACAATAGATCGTAACACCGTTGACGTGATTGAGTATTGTATCAAACAGCTCAAACAACAGACCATGAAAACGCAACAAAATCGATTAGTTGTCAATCAGGGTCGTACCTAACATTTTCTGAGCGACATTTTTGAAGAACATTTCTAAGCTGAAAAACGTCATCATGTGGTACTTTTATAGCGATTCTTAAAAAAAGGGACGAAAAGGACATTGAAGGAAGCGAGTTAGAAAGTCGAAATGCTCTACGAAAATAATCCTCATTCAATTTAAATGAAGACAAGTCATTTCATAAATAAGTTAAAACAACTGTTAACAAAGATATAACTTTAATTTCTTCAGCAGAAACTTAATCACGCCATAACTCGGAACTTCGACTCACGGCGGATCTGGCCTTCGGGATTCATAATATACTCACCAAGAGCTTTCATTCCCAAGATTTTCACCTCCATTTTGTGTCACAGTGTTATTAGGAATTTTTTAAACCTAAATTTTCTCTTTAGGATTATTTCGCTATAACCTTAATTGATGCCTAAAAATTATGAAATGTTTATGTTCAAGGAAGCAAAACATGCAGCGAGTTACATTTTATGTCATTACTTAAGATTAGAATTTAATTTAGAATTTCGTTGAAAATCCATATAATTTTTTATTTCTTTATCTTTTCAAAATATTCTGGCTTTTTTCTTTCAATAAAAATAAAGGTTTCATTCAATTTGGAAAAGGTTTCATTTGATTTGGAAAAGGTTTCATTTAATTTGGAAAAAGTTTCATTCAATTTGGAAAAGGTTTCATTTAATTTGGAAATGCTATATCTATTTAATATTATATTATATTAGTTTCATCCATGTTTTCTAATTTTTCTCACAATTTTGGTGTTTTCAGTATATTTTCAAATTTTTCTATTTTAAACATTAACGAGAGAGAGGCCTGCTAAAATAACTTTTGTTACAAAACCCTGTAGGCGGTACTAAATGGGACCTTCCGGCTTGCTCTGCGGTCTCTGGGTCAGGTTCTCAACCGTCCACCATTTAGCCCATCAGCGCGAACACAAATTTGAACTCTATCACAACACTAAACATTCTACCAACACAACAAGTACCGACTTAGATAAAGGAGTATTGATGGTATTACTCCTGCACTTGCCCACCCTTCCATGGTTTCCTAGGTTCCTCTAGAATTTCGTAGAAAACCCCACATACACACAACTCACCTCTTCACCTGTTAGGAAGCCCCTCGTTTACCAACAATTAAAACATATTAAATTTCAATTTTCACAAAATCAACACATATGGTCTGTTCCAGTACTGCAAGAATCTACTAATTTTTACTATTTTTTCCGATAACATAAAGGGAAAAATGTTATCGTAGTAAAAAATAGTAGCTTCTTGCAGGTTCTGGAACACAGCAATAATTACATTTATTGATAATTTTTGAAAGTAAAAAAGTTAAAGGTAAAATATATTCTTGGTCTTTTATCAAATTAAATTGGAGTATCTAACACCAGAATATGTAATTTAAAATATGATAATAAAAAAAAATTAAATTTCTCTTAAGACAATCCTAGAGTTGTAGGCTTTCTAAATTCAAAGCCAAATTCCTATTATAAACACCTACTATAAAGGAGCTCGCTTATATAGGTTTAAATAGCCACAAAGGGGCGTTACACTTCACTATATCTCACTCTAGCTTTTCCTTAGTAAATAGAAAAATTTAATCAAAAGAATTTACTGGCGTTAAAATTTCCTTACAATATCAATTTTATGGACAAACACAGACAACACAAAACATATAATATATAATTTGTCTTATTTTGTTTAATTTATATTTTTCTTTTCTTGTTTAGAGGTTACTTATTTTCGGTCCCAAGACCTACACTCGCATCTTTATGACACGTAGATCAATTTATATTAATTTTAGTTTTAGTTGATAATTTCTTTTTTGCTTCAAAATCAAATAATAATTTTTTTCTTTTTGCTTTCTTCCAGTTACCACTTGGACTTTTTTTCGAGGCAAATAAAATTCAATACATCTACAGGTTACCTTGCTGGGTTTATTCTATTGGGAGGCAAATGTGTGGCCACTTCTTGGCGTCATTACCAATCTGAATGCCATCCGCATATACCAACGTTCTAAAAGTAGCACGGAATGTTCCACGTCTTCCCAACGGATCAAATTTTGCACACTCCAAAACCCCAACAAAATCTGCACTTATGATGGCTATAACCAAATAGATGCCACTCAACACAAAGGAATCCTGCTGACTGTGACTTATAAAGACTGGTGTCATCCAAAAAATATACTGGCCCCCTCAACTCTTCTGGAGGCCAGGAATGGTCGATAATTTGTGGAATCCCTAATATTAAAACATTTCATTAGACACCACTTTTGTTATTCACCAAAAACTTTACACTCACTTATTGTTTATGTTTCCTCCAATAAAGAAAACAACCAAAAGACGTTAGACACTGTTATTTTATTTTCACAGTATTTTGGTATAAAGGAAAATTGCCTCTTTCGCCAAGACGGTAATTGAACGACTATCGTTCACAAATTTCCCGTTTTCGTCTTTTATACCACTGGCAATTTCCCCCATTTTCCTAAATATTTCCAATATTTGCAAAAAAATCATTCAATGGCGCTGTGGTAATCATGAAATGGCCGTTCGCCCAGTGTTGATGTTTTTGGTAACTCTACACTCGCTAACCAACTCTACAATTTCCTACCAGGTGGCAAAGCTACCCGTTTCCTTCTGCTCAGTCTGGAAAAGATTCGCACGATGCGCTGTTACATCCAATTAATTCTATTCAAAAGGAATTAACAAAAAATATTTCGTTGGTTGGCGGTAACTACTTTTCCTTGTGTAGTTACAAGAAAAATGGTAAGTTTTGTTTTTCATACGAAATTGTAATCTCTGTGACAAAAATATAATTGATAAAACATTGCAGGTAGCAAGCCGCCATACCAATTAATAAAAACGCCGCCTACATTCATATTGTTCTCTTAACCCACGCAACACTTTTTAGTATACAGACTTTCCGGCTGGCATTTGATTTTTGTTTCTAAATTTGTACGCGAATTTTTGTCCTTCTTTCCGATATCTATTTATGCCTTGTTCAGACTGACGGTGTTTCGCTCTCTATTCGTTGTTCGACCCCAAATTACGATGTAATTACTTCACTTCCCATACAAAATATTGAGAACGAACAACGATTTGTGTACATTGTTCAATTTAAATTACTCTCAGAACGACGATAAAATATGTCCCATCTCTAACAAATGAGAGAATTTATCGAAATAAATTAATTATGACAGGAAAAATAAAATATTAAAAATGTATTAAAAATCCAAACCGTTTTAGAAAAACTGCAAAATGTGAATGAAAAGTAAACAGTTTAACGACTAGTATACATTCAAATCATAGCAAATTTTGTCTTATCTTTCATTGCAGTTACATTTCTTGTCTACCGTTTCAAATTCGCGTTATTCCCAACATTAGATATTTTCGACATAATAGTCGTGTTCCTTTACGTGCCAGAGGTTACCAGTTTTTACCACTTTTTACCCGCAAAATGTTCCCTTACCCATTCTTTCAAAGTAAAGGAACAGACCAAATATCTATCTTTATACATATATGTATATAAAATTCTTCTGTCAACGTGTTCGAAATTGAACACCTCCGAATTTGATGAAAGTTTGTGTGTTGGATCGTTAGTTGTGAGAATAGGTTTTGAGCTATTTTTTATAACTCAACGGCGTAGGCAAAACGAGAAATTTCCGCAAATTCTCTGGTAAAATATTTTATACCTGGAAGGGAGATTAAATATCAAGTATAGCCCTATCGGTTGAAAATATCAAAAATGGGAAAGTACGGTTCATTGGTTCATATTTTGTGTCTCTTCGGTAAGATAATGCGACTTCAAATTACAAAGTTCAAAGCTATACTAGCTTATTTTTATTCTGATAAAAAAATCGAAGTGTTACGAACGGAATCAAAAAGTTAGTAGTATCTCCATCTTATGGTTGATGGTATAATTAAAGGAAATTTCTATTTTACATCTGGAGATACCATAACATCAGTGTTGTGCTAAAAAATTTATTTTATGAACTTTTAGAATCGAAATCGAATCGAAAATCTAGAGTTATCAATATTACATCTTTTGCAGATGTAATTCGCAAAATTTCATATGAAATTCAATTATTCCATTTGTAATTTGAATTATTCCATTTGAAGTTCGAATTATTCCATCTGTAATTCGAATTATTCCATGAAATTCTCGAATTACAACTAAAACTATTTGAAATACATCTGAAAAAGATGTAGATAGATAAATACATACCTACCCCCAGGGAAAAGTTGCAACTTAAAAATAAGATCCAGCAATCTTAAATTTATAACGTTCAACGTTGTAGAGAAATAACATTGAAACAATCAAATTAATGGTTTTCAATTTTAAAGTCATATTGTTTCCACTTATTTCTTGAATTCTATCTATAGATATGTTAAATGTTTACACGAAATCCCCAAAAAAGGGCCAGCAACGCGGACCGGGTCAGCTAGTTTTAATATATCGATTGCTATCGACATTATCGTTAATTTGTCAATACCATTAATTTGGAGATGAAAATTGCGGAAATGTCAATGCTTTACTTGACATTTTGCAGAAGTAGTTCACAAATTTAGGTTGGAGGTGTTTGTTCCGACAATATCAAAACTATTGGTCTGTTCCAGAACTCCAAGAATCTACTAATTTTTACTATTTTTTCCGATAACATAAAGGAAAATATGTTATCGTAGTAAAAATTAGTAGCTTCTTGCAGGTTCTGGAACAGAGCATATCTATCTATATTTAATTCTTAAAAAATAATCGATTTTTTCGAAAGTGCCATCGATTTTTTGCCAGCTCTTGTTCCAGTCCCTGCAAAAATCTACTAATTTTTACTATTTTTTCCGATAACATAAAGGGAAAAATGCTATCGTAGTAAAAAATAGTAGCTTCTTGCAGGTTCTGGAACCAAGCAATTTTTATCCTTTATCTTATCGAAAAAAATAGTAACAATTAGTAGATTCTTGCAGTACTGGAACAGACCAATTATTAATATCACAGCATTTTAATATAATTAATTACAATCAGAGTCAAGAGAAAGATTACACCCCACATAAAGTTCTTAATACTATTGCTCTGTTCCAGAAACTGCAAGAAGCTACTAATTTTTACTACGATAACATTTTTTCCTTTCCACCGTTATAAGGATATAATAAATAAATATAAATGAGCTTAATTATGAATCTTCAAGTTTTACCACTTTTTACTCGTAAAGCGTTCCTTTACTTCAGACACCAGCAACATAGAAGGATCCAAAAATTTACAAAACAATAATGACATACACTAGTGGTTTTTGGGACATCCCCAAAAATATTTTGATTGTCTATCCAAACAACCCATCCTTCACCTGTTCTATTTATCAGGTAACACACTCACAGAGAAATAATCCAATTACCTTATGATTTTATATCAATTAAAAGTCAACCATCAATGTCATAATCAGACATTCAACATTCGATTCTGTGGAAAAAGCTTTAAATCTGTGCTTAAAATATGTGGCACATGCACCAAATTGTCACCCACAGCACAAACAGTAGACAACACCAAAAAAACTCGTCTCCCCCAACAACAGTTAACCATAACATTCTGTTACCCGCAGCAAGTGCCTAAAAACCCAAAATACTAATCCTCCTACTAACAATTACCTCTTCCTAGCTTCCCCATTTTTATCGGCACATCGAGAGCTAGGAATATTTTTATTTGGCCGTGGTTTTTAGGCCTCCACGAAGACAAAAATGGTCTCCCCTAAGGAATCCTCCATGCAAATTTTTTTTTTCGGGCTTGGGCTTTGGAGGGCCTCACAACATATTTGTATGCAGTTTTGAACATATTTTTAATTAAAACTAATAATAATAAAAAAATCGGCAATTTTTATTATATGAATTAATTGTCTTTCGAGTTGAGCTATTTAGACCTAATAGGTACTGTTTCGCGGCTTACTTTTGTATGCCTTTTTGCAATAATAAGAGTTGTTGTTTTTCGTTTTAAATTCAAGGTGTTGATTTTTATTTACAATTTAGGTTAAGTAGCAAATTTAATGTAGGTTTTAGTTTTAAGTAGGCAATATTTACAAATTTTTATTCACAATTTTTAACTTATTTTGTACTTTAGGTATTTGTGTGTTGTTTCTTTATGTTTATAAATTCAATGTATATTTCTGTTGTGTAAATTCACTTTAGTTTAAAATTTAGCTTTTTGTATGTTCAATGTTCTGTAATAATTTTAAGTGTGTTATAAATGTTCACTGTTTTGCACTTGTCACTGGGGGGAGGAAACTTTCAAACTTACGCGATCGCGGTTATAAAAAGAACTGGCCGATGCAATAATTTGCATCAGCTTAGCTAACCGATTTACAAATCTACTTTATGCTTATTTACTTCCAATCGGTTGGAATTTACCGGTGACTGCGCATGAGTGTGTGTGAACTATTTACCATGTTTACACCTTTTAGGTTTTACATATTTTCTAATTTTTGCCGCAGTCACCGCTAACTCCAACCGACAGTAGCGAGCAAAAGTTTACGAATTTATAAACATTTCTGGGCCCCCGAGTGACAAGTGTAAACTACTATACGATTCTATATATATATATATTGCTCCATACAATTCAAAGCCTCTGGCAGATTCCGGATTGGTCCAGCAAACACGTACCCCAGCTGCGTGTTGTAGGCCCGCACATCTCCAATTCCCACCGCCACGCATCCAGTCTTCCGCAGCGCATTGTAGGTATCTGCCCCTAGCTCCACCTCTACGGGCGTATTCCCTCTGGGATCTGGGTCGGCCATTGTATGGTTTGTAAAGCCCCTGGTGGGGTCCTCCAGCAGAGCTTCGGAATAAAGTCGTCTGGGGAGGTCGTCGACGATCCTAGCATTTACTTTTAGGGTCCAACTTGTACTAACTCTCCGGGGCGATATGGTAAATGACGTGAAGCGAGCCCCATTGAGTGTTCTTTGCTGCAGGCCAAAGCGTCTGAAGGCAGCGTAGGAAATCTTGGTCATGGTTGCCGATTGGTTCACGAGTGCCCTCACCATCACGAACCCCTCTGCTGTAATTCGTATCATTGCGGTGGGCACAAATACCAGATCCCAGGCAAAGGCCGGCGCATTGACGGCTTCAACGTTTAGGGGCACTTCGTCCAATTGAGACGCCCCGTGCAATAAAGTGTGGTGCCGACTGTCACACCTCCGACAGCCAACCAAACTTGGACAATCGGGTGCTAAATGGCTCCTTGCCAAACAATTGCGGCAATAGCCCCGCCGCTCCACTGTTTCGTATCGCTGGAATGGGGTCTGGCGTCGGAATCGAGGACAGGAGCTGATGTTGTGGTCCTCCTGGCACAGTCCACAGGCATATTGCCAGAAACTCGGCCTTTCGTTGACCAGGCGGGGGTTGGGCCTTGCTCCCGAACGGCCCCTCCTTGGGGATCGATTTGGGCTGTGTGCGGGCTGATTTTGGATGTGGGCTGGGCGGTTTCGGCTGCTAGCTTGGCTGCTGGGGCTGCGGCTGCAGGATATGCGGCCATGTCTGAAAGAAAAAGAATGCGAGTACTAAGTTCTTTTACGAGTCCGACTAGTCAGTCGGAGAATAGTTTAACAATTTTCGTAATGGGTCTGCTTATATTGCCTCCCGAAGTCCGTACGTCCACTACTCGAGTATTTTGATCCGTCCCCTGATAGGTCCTTAAAATCCGTCCCATCTTCCACTCATTGGGAGCGAGTCTATCGTCCTTGATAACGACTAAATCCCCCTCTTTAACGTTTTCCTTTTCATATTTCCATTTTGTTCGTCGATGGAGTTCGTGCAAATATTCTAACTTCCATCGATTGCAAAAATATTGAGAAATGACTCTGAGTCTTTTCCAACGATTTACTAAATTGATGTCTGTGTCTGAAACATCAGGCTCCGCTGGAGCAAGAATAGAAGTTCCTATAAGAAAATGACCCGGAGTCAAGGGTGAGAAATCATCAGGGTCGTCGCTAGCTGGACTTAAAGGTCGCGAATTGAGACAGGCCTCAATTCGGGCTAAAATTGTTGTGAATTCCTCAAATGTAAAATTAATTTTAGGTAAACTTTTCTTTAAATGTAGCTTAAAAGACTTAACGCCGGCTTCCCACAAGCCGCCCATGTGTGGCGCACCAGGTGGGATGAACTTCCAGTTAAGATTTTGATAAAAATTGCTTTCAACTGTAGTTGATTGTAGGCTTTTCATGAGCGCGATTCTATCTCGTTTTACCAAATCAGCTGCGCCAACAAAATTTGTTCCATTATCAGAATAAACGCAAGAAGGGCATCCTCGCCTGCTGACGAATCTTGAAAAAGCAGCGAGAAATGCGTGAGTTGAAAGGTCGCTTGTAGGCTCCAAATGTATTGCCTTTGTAGCAAAACAAATAAAAAGGCACACATATCCTTTTGTGATAAAACAAGCTCTTCCCGAATAACTTTTAATGTTAAAAGGTCCAGCGAAATCGACACCTGTGTTCGTGAAAGGTCGAGATAAAAATGTACGCTCAGGCGGAAGAGAGGCCATTATTTGTTCCTGTGTCCTCTTTTTATGTATTATGCATGTTTTACAATTCCGAAGTGTCTTTTTGACCAGCGATTTCAATCCAAATATCCAAAATTCGGATCTTATTATTCGGGTCATCAATTGATTTCCACCATGTAACGTGAGTTTATGAACAAAGTCGACCAATAACTGACTAAAGACCGCTCCGTGCGGCAAAATTATTGGATGGCGCTCATTGTATGTAAGTGCTGTAGATTGTACCAATCTTCCATTGGCTCTCAATATTCCTTTCGAGTCTAAAAATGGATTTAGTGTCAAAAGCGAACTTGTCGATGAAATCCGAGTCTTTTTCTCCAATGATTCATATTCATTCAAATAGAAGAACTTTTGAGTCTGTATTATGCTAGCTCGTTTTCCATCTTGAATCTCGGTAGCTGAAAGCTCCGTTGAAGATATTCTAAGTTGTTGTCGGTTTGATCCGGTATTTTTCCAAAGACGTAAGGCATACGCATATGATCTGTAAACCTTTGCTAGCGATGAGAAGTTTTTTAGAGGGTCATCCTTTTCCTCAAAAAGCGTGAGAGTTCTAACAGCTTTTGCTTAGTATTTGATTCGATGGCCATTTTTCTTTGGGCATTTTGAGCCAATGAGGTCCATGCCACCAGAGGTCCTGAGTCTTCAAGTCGGCAGGCGAACATCCTCGACTTGCTAAATCCGCTGGATTGTCCTCCGAGTCAACATGCCTCCAATTCTCTTGGCCAACACTCTCAGAGATCTCCGATACTTTATTTCCCACGAATGTGCTCCAGTGACAAGGAGGCTTTTTCAACCACGCCAAAACAATTGTGGAATCTGTCCAAAATTGGGTCGAAAAGTTGGCTATTTGTAAATTGTTCGTTATGGAAACTGCCAATTTAGGCAACAGAACCGTACCGCAGAGTTCAAGTCGAGGAATAGAAAGCTTTTTTATCGGAGCTACTCGTGTCTTGGCGGCTAATAAGAAGGTATGAGTGCTGTGATCATTATTTTCAATGCGTACGTAAATCGCAGCTCCATATGCGCTTTCGGATGCGTCACAGAATCCGTGAATTTCTACAGAGCCATCTAATGTGAATTTTATCCATCTTGGAACCTTGAGTTTTTCAATCTTTTGGCTATTTATGACGAAATTTTTCCAATTCATATGAGTTACTGGCTTCAGTGAATCATCCCAATCGATTTTATCCAGCCAGATTTGCTGCATAATAAGCTTCGCTACTACTACCACGAGCCATCCACATGGGTCAAACAATTTGGCTATTGTTGATAAAACTTCTCGTTTTGTATATTTGTCTTGATTTTCCATTTGTGGTGGCGTAAAAGAGAAGAAATCTCCAGAAATATTCCATCTAATGCCCAGTGTTTTTGTGGAAGCATCCTCAGAAATATCCAACCAATTCAGTGGTAGTAACTTTTCCTCCGGAATATCCTTTATAACGTTATGATCATTCGAAGCCCATTTCATGAGCGTAAAACCAGCAGAGTCCAAAGCTGAGACTAATTCCTTTCTGGCCGTGATCGCTTGTTCTAATGTATGACCGCCAGCCAATACATCATCAACGTATAAGTTATTTAATATTATCTCTGCTGCTTTCGGGTGTAGGTCTTTAATATCCTCTGCTAACTTAATGAGCGTTCTCAATGCTAAAAATGGCGCGCAATTTACTCCAAAAGTTACTGTTAATAACTCGAAATCCTCTACAGGTTCTGCCGGTGATTTTCTGAATAAAATCCTTTGGTATTTTGTTTGCTTTGAATCCAAAAGTATTTGCCGATACATCTTCGTGATGTCGGCGTTGAAAGCATATTTGAAAAATCTCCATTTCAAAATTTGTAGTACTAAGTCCTGTTGTAGTATGGGTCCAGGAAATAATATGTCATTGAGACTTGTTTTATTCGATGATGGGCACGAAGCATTGAATACGACTCTTAGTTTTGTTGTTATTCGATCAGGTTTTATTACTGCGTGATGTGGCAAATAATAGTTTGGTGTGTAATTGATGTCCTCAGGCTTGATCTTCCTCATATGCCCAAGTTCCAAATATTCGAGAATTGATTTATCATATTCTTCCTTTATTTCGGGTGTTCTCATAAGTTTCCGTTCCATTCTATAGAATTGTGCTAAGGCAATGTTCCGGGAATTTCCCAATTCCTCACATTTTTTAAATGGGAGAGTCACAACATATCTTCCATCCTTGTTTCGTATTGTTGTATCAATGAAGTTGGTTTCGCAAAATTGGTCTTCTTCTGACCGTAAAACTTTTTTAGGGGTCTCTTCCACCTCCCAAAAACGTGTAAGTATTTTCTCAATTGAAGTTGTATTCAGCAAGGCAATTTGTTTTCTTTGGATAACATTTCCAGGAATGGGTCCTCCAACGATCCATCCAAATTTAGTTCTTTGAGTTAAAATTGATCCAAAAGTTTTCATGGGAATTCCAAGTGTAAATATCAAAGGTCCTATATCCATACCGATGAGTAAGTCAATAGGTTGACTGATGTAAAACTTTGGATCAGCTAGCTCCAATGATGTTATATCTCGAAGTTGTGATTTATCTAAGTTTTGTGGTGGTAGATTTGATGGTAGAGTCTTTAAAACCGGAGCCCAAACGTCCAGTTTAAAGCTAGGGTCGAACTTGGATTTCAATGTAAACAGGCAAGATTTCGTCGAAGTCTCCGAGACAAATTGATTTAATCCAGTGACATGTACTAAGTTGTTCTTTGTTGGTAATTTCAGCAGATTTTTTAGTTTTTCCGAAATGAAAGTGGATTGTGATCCAGAGTCTATGAGTGCTCTTGCATCATAAAGTTGTCCTCTGGTTTCTATTTGTACCATGGCAGTAAAGAGTAGTGTACCTCCAGGTTGTTGCTGACTAATTTGCTTTTCCTGAAGGGTCAGAGTTGTAACTGTTGCTGGTTCTAAATTGTTTGTGGACTGTAGTTGTTGTGTATGAGTGGCGGCACTGTTTCTAGGTTGTGTCTCCACTCGAGCTAGGTATGTATTTGAAGATTGGGTTTCCGTTCCCTTATGTAACAAAGTGTGATGTCTCATCGTACAAGTTCGACATCCAAAACGACTCTTACAATCCTTTACTCCATGGTTCGCTGACAAGCAGTTGTAGCATAAATGAGATGTCTTCACGATATGAATTCTATCATTTACATTCTTCTTCTGAAATTCTGTACAATCTCGTATAAAGTGTGTAGATCTGCAAACTTGGCATGTTTGGGCAACTTGTTTGTTATTTTGAGTTCTATTCTGTTGTTGTATCTGGCTAGAATTGGGTCTTCCTCCAGAATTATTCGTACTCCTTGTAACATTTGTTTGAAATGTGTTAAAAAATCTAGGTTTGTTGAATGTGGGTGGTTTCTGCTGATTGAATTTCGAAGTCGACGGTTTTACATTTCCAACTGATTCCATTGTTTTGAATTTGTTTGTTAAAAAAGTATCAAATTGTTTCCATTTCGGGAGTATTTTATAGTTGCTAAGTGAGTTCTCGAATTCCTCCAAAAAATTCCTCGGTAATTTTGAAGAGCAAATGTATATTAGAAGAGGATCCCATCCTTTGACATCGACTTCCAATAATTCCAAAGTTTGTATGCTGCTATTGACAGTTCTTTGTAGTTTTTGTATGGAGTGACTTGAATCTGCGGAAACTCCTGGCAGATTAAAAAGTGTCTTTATTTCCTCATTTACTTGCATCCGTTTATTCTCGTAACGATCAGTAAGATTTTTCCATGCAAGCTCAAAACCATCATTGGTTAGTGGTACGTGACAAATAATTTCCTTTGCTTCCCCAGTGGTCTTCTGCTTCAAGTGGAATAATTTTTCTACGTTGCTTAGTTTTGATCCTTTGATATAAATTGCAGTAAATAAATCTCTAAATGTGGGCCACTCCCGATATCCTCCTCTAAAGATCTCTGTATCGCATGGTGGTAAGCGAGATACACCAGTAAACTCCTTTTCCGTGGTTTGTTGGGTCACCAACGATTCTCGTTTTGTAGTCTCCAACATTTGTTTATCACGAGCATTTTGTAATTGAATATTTATTGAACTCAAAGTCTTCTTATAGGAATCCATCACCTTCATATATTTCTCCCTTAACTTGTTTTTATCAATGACCTTTTCTCCTTCCTTTGTATCATGCTCCCGGCAAGCTATATAAGCCTCCTTTACTATGCTCCAATTTGATTTTAATTCCAAACGTGTTGTCTCCAATGTTTCCACGGTGTCATCTGGATTGGTAATTGAAAAAATTGAAATAAAATCCGAAAGATCGTTGACGCTGTTCGCGAATTTATCGCATAATGTTTTGTCCATTTTGCTAATGGTGCGTGAAACTTTTCAAAAATTTTGTTGTTCTACAAAATCCGAAAGAAGCCCAACGAAAAGGACTTACTTTGAAAAAGATTTGAACTTTTCTTAACCTTTTGATTCTCAAAAGTTAGAAAGTTTTCTCTTTACAATAGCTGACAACGAAATAGTGGGTCAATTTTTTTCCAAAACTACGCGAAAATCTTGAAAATATTTGAAGAAAATTGAAAATATATTCTTAGTCCTGATCACCGCTGTAGTTCCTCAATCCAAAGTCTGGAGAAAATCTTGAATTTTCAAGGAAAATCGTTTTTAAAACGATTGCAAATAATTTTTGATTGAGCAAAAAGTCAAACGAGAGTAGCTTGATCCAATTATAAACGAAGAAAAAATCAATTAAGCGAAGAAAAAACCGAATAAAAACGAATAAAAGTCCAAGTCCAAAAAGAAATGTCGGAGAAATTGAAGAAATATCCAGGAAAATTTGTAGTGATTGGCTGCTTCATCCGTCCACCAAACGAGATTTAGTCCATCGTCGAAAATGTTTGCTGGATTGCCGCAAAAATCCAAAAGTCGAAAAATAACGATTTGTAAATCCGAATATTCCACAATTGCATAAAATCTCTTTCTAAGTATCCTTTACCAGGAGGATTTTATGGCTTTTCGAAATATTTTTGTTTTTCCAAAAAATATGTTTTAATTTGTGTAGAGCCAGAATATTTGTCTAAATCGGCAAATATTCTAAGTAAACGCTAAATGTTTTTCCAACAATGCAAAAGAATTGCGGTAGACGACAGTAATTTGGTTTAAACAAGCAACGTGGAATACCAACAGGTCTCCAAACGATTAAAAACCAACGCAAAATTCAAGAAAAAAAATATAATTTACCACAAAGTGGTTAATAAGAACAAATTTTTACCAGCAAAATATTTCTGCAATAAATCACAGAAATATCTTGGGTCACATAAAGTTGCTGAAAATTTATAGAAGTTTATGAAATCATGAAACAATATATTAAAGGGTTAGACTAACTACTTTGGCAAAAAATACTTTTTCAAAATTATCGACGTTTTGTATGCTGGGTTGATGGGCCGTCTGTCCAACGGATTCTTATTAGATTTCGCATGAAATTTAGGTTATGTAGTTTTGTATGTCTGTGCACCAAACTTTTTCCACAAAAAATTCCAAAAAATAATTTCAGGTTATGTATTGTTGTGTAATAAGCTCTGTATCGTTCCAACAGACAAACTTATTTTCATAAAAAATCCAAAAAAAACGTGATATGTTAAGTGTATGCATGTAATCGTTGTGTCTGTCCACCAGACGTAATGTATATTTTTTCCAAAATGTTTTCTAGGTTATGATTGTTGCTCAGGTTGTGTTTCAAAAACAAAGTATTTTTGCCAGAAAAATCAAGAAAATATTTTTATATTAAATGTTAGTAAATAATATGTCCGTCCGTCAAAAATATCAAAAAGTTCCAAAAAATGTTTGATTTAATTGCTATTGCTTGAGTGTCTCTCCTCTCCAATATTTTCGTAGAATTTTCTATGTAAAGATTTATTGCACAAGCATTTGTCTGTCCACCAGACTTTGCTATTTAAATCGCTATTTATTGTTTCGAAATATGGCGTTATGTTTTCCAATATTTGTATGTAATAATTAAATATGTGGTTTATGTATTCGTAGTGACACTAACTTTCCAAAGTTATTTGTATATATAAAAATATGACGATTATGTATTTTTCTAAACTTCCACAAGAATATGGCGATTATGTATTTTTCGAGGGACGCCAACTTTCCAAATTTATGTATATGTAAAGATTTTATATATTCAAAAAATACGGCATCTATGTATTAAGCCGAACTCCCTGTTCAGCACAAAATATATCGTTTCCACTAATTTCCCAGTCTGTCCGTCCGACAAAATGGCTCCAAAGTACAATTTTTCCCAATTTTAGGTTAGAATTTCCAAAAATTGCGCGAAAAAAAGTCTGTGGGGCAATAAGCAGGCTCCAAAAAGAGGGTCAAAGGTGTGTCATATATGGCTCAGGGCAAATATTAACGATTTGCCTGCTCCAAATATGTTTTTTGGTATAAAAAACTTCCACAAGTACTCACTTTGACGTTGAATTTGGGTCGTTCCTTGGTGTTGGTGATGTTTTAGTGTTGGTTGGTGTAGTTTTTTGTAGAAATTTATTTTTGCGTTTTTCGGTTGTGTTTCGATTTTTATTGTTTCCTACCCCTGTGCACTGTATATAACGTCTATTTTGTCTGTATGATTATGTATGTTAACTTTTTGTATTAATTTGTGTAAATTTGTATATTTAAATTTTTCTAAATTTTTTGTAACTCGTACCACTGTGTTATGTTCGTACCACTGTGCAACGTTAATTTGTTTTATATTTGTGTAGGGTCACTTTGTGTATGTAAAAATTGGTATTTATTGTAATTTTTTATTTGAGTATTTTTTCCACTGTGTACCACTGTTCTAATTTTGTCGTTTGTACCACTGTGCACTGTTTTACTGTATGTACCACTGTTTTTGTTCGATATTTTTTGTTAATAATTTTATTTTTATATTTTTAATATTTTGTATATAAACTTTTGTGCCGCACTGTATTTCCTCACTTTTGTGTTTCACTGTAATTCTCTTTGTTCCCTTTTGTTTTATAAATGTAATTATTTTCTTCGTTCCCTTTCGTGTTATAAGGGTTCAATTTTTTATTCACTGAAGGGAACCACTATTTAATCTTTTTTCTTCTTTTTCTATGCCGATCTTGTACTTTTTTTGTATGTATGTACTCACGGATTTTCTGTTTGTTGTAAATGCTTTTTTCTCCTTGTAAATAATATGGATTTTTTTGTTTGTCACTCACTGTTTCATGTATGTTTTTGTAATTTAACCACACTTTTTGTATGTATGTATTTATGTATATTTTGCCACTTTTTCGTCCACTCACTGTTTCTTCTGTATTTTTTGTAATTTGACCGCACTTTTTGTATGTATGTACTTTTTTTGTGTTTTTAGTTATTTAAAAAACGTCACTTTTATCCGGCTCGAAGGACCAAATGTTTCGCGGCTTACCTTTTGTATGTCTTTTTGCAATAATAAGAGTTGTTGTTTTTCGTTTTAAATTCAAGGTGTTGATTTTTATTTACAATTTAGGTTAAGTAGCAAATTTAATGTAGGTTTTAGTTTTAAGTAGGCAATATTTACAAATTTTTATTCACAATTTTTAACTTATTTTGTACTTTTGGTATTTGTGTGTTGTTTCTTTATGTTTATAAATTCAATGTATATTTCTGTTGTGTAAATTCACTTTAGTTTAAAATTTAGCTTTTTGTATGTTCAATGTTCTGTAATAATTTTAAGTGTGTTATAAATGTTCACTGTTTTGCACTTGTCACTGGGGGAGGAAACTTTCAAACTTACGCGATCGCGGTTATAAAAAGAACTGGCCGATGCAATAATTTGCATCAGCTTAGCTAACCGATTTACAAATCTACTTTATGCTTATTTACTTCCAATCGGTTGGAATTTACCGGTGACTGCGCATGAGTGTGTGTGAACTATTTACCATGTTTACACCTTTTAGGTTTTACATATTTTCTAATTTTTGCCGCAGTCACCGCTAACTCCAACCGACAGTAGCGAGCAAAAGTTTACGAATTTATAAACAGGTACATTGAAAAATTAGGAATCCACCGAAGTCCCACACATTCAACCACTATGCTACAAATAAAATAAAGGTGGAAAAAAGCTGCCTTAGTATTTGTAATAAAGCATTGAAAAATAGGGTTACCAGCCAAGTCGGACTATAGGAAAGGTTTGGAATTAAATGACTAACATTAAAATAAATAATTCGAATATACAAATTTCGAATGATTTGTGATATAAATGCTAGTCTCCAAGCTTAGCCTTCGTCCACCCACTAAAAAACACCATTCAATATGCCTGATGATCGGTCTAACCACCCGTGAAACGTAGCATAGTGGTTGAATGTGTGGGACTTCGGTGGATTCCTAATTTTTCAATGTACCTATTAGGTCTAAATAGCTCAACTCGAAAGAGAATTAATTGAAATATCACTCTAAAAATGACCTTCGCCTTATGCCCGTAATTTCTAGCCCTAGGTAACCGGGTAGGTAGCTACCTATTAGTTATCTTTACCTACGAGTTTGGTAATTTCTACGTGCCATTTACCGAGGCGTGTAAATTTTGAAAACATGTGGTAACATTGGTGATTTTCATTCATGATTTCGTAAAAACATTGCCACATATAAGTGTTTTACACTTTTTAACACATTGGCAACGATCAACCAGGCAAAATCCTTGGTGTAAGTAACACGGCCGTTTTCGACCCGGTAACGTTACCTATGGATTGTAATTATGAAATTTTGCTTACACGGGGGATATCTATGAACTCATAGATAACTACGCGTAGAAATTACGGGCATTAATAAGGCAAAACAAAAAAAAAAATATTATATTTGTTAAGCGGGGTACACACGATCAGTTTTGACTGTCGATTTTTCGGAAATATCGATAAATGACAAACTGTCCAGCAACCACAAAATATTTTGTCGTTGCCTGATGACTGACAAAAATTAGCGGTTACACGGGCAAGCAACCGATTACTTGAGCAGAACTGATAGTCAAAACTGATCGTGTGTAGCCCACTTTAAGATAATCCACCAAATTTTAGAAGGATACATAATATCTTACCATCAGATTCATTTGAATTTACATTTTCTCATGGTTTTTGTAATAACATAAATACATAAATTGTGTAATGCGCAGAATTTCCAGTTTTCTTTTGTTTGCTTATGGGCTGTTTCAGAAGTGCAAGAATCTACTAAAGCTTTGTTTTTTACTTTTTTATTGGTAAGAGTGGTAAAAGAGAACAGTTTCAATATTGCTCTTTCATGCACATTTTTACCAGAAAAGTAAAGGAACGGAAAAATGGTAGATCTGGCAGCAATGTCAAAAAGAAACATAACAAAATCAATTTTCTTCTTTTATTTCACAGCTTTTAATTTAGTTTTGTCAGCTTTCGACTTGTTCTTCTGTTTTGCGTCCATTTTCTTCTTCATTGTGAAATAATCGTCAAACAAAAGTCGAAAAATCAGTTCTGCCATTTTTTACCTGCAGAAATTTTGCTGGTAGCCTGTGATAGAAGAGAAAGCCATTTTGGCTCTCTCCTCTCCCACTCTCTTAAAAATTGCTTCCAGTTTTGCCGCTTTTTGAGTTCATGTATTGATTGTCAAAAACCCAAAACTTGCCTGTGTGACGTAGGCGTCCAGACAACTGCAAAAACAGTTGTGAAATTATTAACCCACTTAGCGCCGAGAATTTTTTTTTGCGAGAAAACTTAAAATTTTTTATGAAAATTATATTTTTGAGATTTTTTAAGCATTTTTTAAAAAATAAAATAAAATTTGAATAACTCGGGTTTTTGGCCAATTGCGTGGAAATGCGCAGGTCAAATGAAGCGTTATCAGCGTGAAATTACAGATAACAGACTATACTATAACAAAATGCAAAAAACGCCAAAAAAATATTCGAGAAAACCAGAGTTTTACGTCAATTTTTTCAACAATTTTTTGTGGCGTTTAAACGACCATTGGCCTTATCTGGGTTAATGAAAATCATCGATTTCTTTTCATTTTCCATTTACATATTTTCTTTGTGTACATATTCTTTTGTTTTCAGCACATTTGAGGAATGGGGATTTTCTCAGATGTGTACTTCGGTACGGAAAGCCTCTGATCGCCACTCACTTGGGAGTGGGCAGAGGTGACTCATTCGTTGAACTTTTCAAGCAGCTCACTACTTCCGATTTTATTTAAATCAAGTATTCCCTGGTAATATCGCACAGACAACCGTCTGTCGATAGCTAAAGTGAGAAGGCTACCCGGCCTAGAGGGTTTGTTGGCAGCCCCAACACTAGGATCAGCCGCACATCTTAAACAAAACGATTACAGAAACGTTAACAAATTTAAATTTAAACAAGAACCCTATGATGACGACCCTCGGCTTTAAGAAACGGATTATGATTGGTATATGGGACGTGAGAACACTCTCTCAACCATCTAGATTGGAACAGGCATGCCGTGAAATGGAAGCTTACAGGCTATCTGTCCTTGGCTTAAGTGAAGTAAGGTGGCCGAAATGTGGTCCCCCCTTCGAGACATCCTCTGGTTTCTCTGGTTTCAACCACAAACTAGCAACTGTCTCATCGAGTTCAAACCCATTTCTGATCGTATTATTGTGGCTAGACTGAACTCCCGGTTTAGAAAGATCGCAATAATACAATGTTATGCTCCCACGGAACCGGATGATGAATCTGTGAAAGATGATTTCTACTCACAGCTTGACGACACCATAAGCTCACTTCCAGGTGGTGACATTAAAATTCTAATAGGTGATTTTAATGCCAAAGTTGGCAATATAAATGCCGGTATAGAGGGTGTAATGGGAACACATGCGTTATGCAGTCCAAAAAACGATAATGGAGACCGACTCGAAGACTTTTGCGCACGGCAAAGTCTTTTTATTGGTGGCACCAAATTCATCCACAAAAATATCCACAAATATACATGGCAATCCCCCGACGGAAGGACAAGAAACCAAATTGACCATATTATAGTAAGCAAACTATTTGTGGGATATTTAATGGATGTAAAGACCAGGCGTGGCGCAGACATCGATAGCGACCATCAACTTTTAGTAGGTGTCTTTTGTCTTCTACCAGCTGCTATTAAAAAGACAAAGAAGTGTTACAAATACAATATAAACCGCCTACAAAATCAGAGTACTGTCGAAGCATACAACACGGCACTAAATATTCAATTAAACAACAGAGCCCGAAGTGATGACTCATGGCAAACGATAGTTGATGCGTGCAACCGCAGTGCACAGACCGTTCTTGGTCGTGCTGTAAACAGAAGAAAGCCGTGGATAACTGACGTAACATGGGCCGAAATAAAAAAACGGAAGATGCAAAAACATCGCATGGAAACAGCCAAGACTAGTGAGGAAAAGAACGTTGCCAAGCTGGAATACAGAATAACAGCAAACAATGTTAAAAAACTTGCGCGCATAGACCGAGAAATGTACTACAACAACATAGCAAACGAAGCTGAACAAGCGTCGAATGTTGGGAACATGCGGCAAGTTTACGCAGCAATTAAAAAACTAAGTGGCAACAACATAAGAAGTACTGCATCGATTAGAGACAAAAATAGAACTGAATTAACAACACCAGTCGAACAACTTAATCGATGGCGTGAATTTTTTTCAGAAAATTCCACAACCTCACAGAACTATCAGCCACTCCAAACTACATCAAGGCGAAACCAAAGACGGGACATTCCAACACACCCTCTAACTCGAGATGAAATAAAATCGGCCCTTATATCTCTAAGAAATGGTAAATCCAGTGGTCCTGATAACATACCAGCTGAATTGCTTAAATATGGTGCCCCATCGTTAGCCGATGCTCTTACGCCTATTATACGTACTGCATGGACAACATCAAGTATGCAAGACGCTTGGAAAGAAGGAGTAATAATTACAATTCCCAAAAAAGGTGACTTGAAGGAATGTAAGAATTGGCGAGGCATAACATTACTTAACTCTGTTGCGAAACTTATGGCTTCCCTACTGCTAAACAGAATACGCCCAGCTGTAGAGTCAATACTGCGATGCGAACAAGCAGGGTTTCGTACGGGCAGGTCTTGCGCCGACCATATCAATACTCTTCGCATTATCATCGAGCAATCGAAGGAATACAACTCCAATCTCTACCTACTATTTGTCGACTTTGAAAGAGCTTTCGACACCATATCACGAGATGCACTGTGGGATATCCTCTCGCTAAATGGTATACCGGAAAAAATAATACACCTCATCTGGGAACTCTACAGGAATTCGTCGTGCCGTGTGCGTTTCAAAACTAAATTACGTATCTTCGACAGCAGCGTAAAATCAGTGCTGCTTTATGGCTCATCAACATGGGGCACCACACAAGCAAATCTGAAAAAGCTTCAAACTTTTATAAATCGCTGCCTCAGACGTATTCTTCATATACATTGGCCCAATTTAATAACAACAAATGAGCTGCTCAACATCATGGTTCAATTATTAGAAGGTTGGGCAGGTTCATGAAATTATAAAAAACAACTCTGATGCCGGTTTGCTTATAACTTCAAATGACTAATAACAAATGCAACAGGTTTTGTTTATTTGAAATATTGTCAAATATTTAAATTGAAATATTTTACATAACGCGAATTGTCGCTTTCAAGAATTTTGAATGTATTAGCCCAATTTGCCCTTGTAATTTAAGACTTTGTATCTGCAGAGGTTAAAACACATTTCCACAAAAAAATTTTTATAAAGTCCACGTTATGGTATAACCCCCACCATACAAGGAAACCTGTAGATTTTAGTTCAGAAAACTTAACGGCGGAGGATATAAAACATTCGCCCGGCCCAGTGATCACTAAGCTCACCGTGGTGCCACCTTCCAAGCTACCTTTACCATCTGTTAAGGTTAGTGATCTAACATGTTTACTCATAAGAACGCTAAAAACTTGAGCTGGGCATTGGGCTAGTAACCCATCGTTCCAAAAGATCGTATTATGAAAAACATAGAAACAGAAAACACCCCCATCTTACGTTGATGACCTCGCAAAAGTTTTATGGATTACAAACAGCGGATCTGCACCTGGAATGTTCGGAATCTTCACAGAAGGTGCAGTTTACGCTTTGGAATATGTACTTGAAAAATACAAGACCGATATTACTGCCATACAGGATATACGATGCATTGGGAAAGGCGCCACAACAACACTTAATGGCCCCGGCACATGCGGGTCCGAACAGACCAAAGATATATTTTACGAGCGCTTAGAAGAAACGCATGATAGATGTCCTGACCATGACATATTTATTTTATTCGATTTTAATGCCGAAATTGGAAAGGAGAATGACTTTGGTCCAACAGTCCGAAAATTCTGTCTTCCCAGTGAAGCTTCTGCCAAAGGAATCATGTTGATAGACTTCGCAGCGACAAAAACATGACAGTTAGCAGTATTAGATTTATTGTTACGAACAGACACAACACGGAAGTTGGACATCGGTAAGCTGCAATCACAACACATATTCCACTCATCTGACACCATTGTTTAATGCAAGAACAGGTCGACAATGTTGAAGTCATTTCTGCTTTCAAAATTGTACATCTTCTATATTTGTTTTTGTATGTTTCCAATGTGATTTTAAATAAATTTATTTTGCCGTTTGCCAACTTTGTCAAAACTGTTTTGACACAATAGGAGGACCTTAGGAAAAAATTGTAATCAGATGTTTGCTGTGCCCTACCTTTAATGATTGTATCATGCTCAACATGACGAATAAAGAAAAGAAAATGGACTTGGATTGGGCACATTCTAAGACGTCCCAATGATGATATTACGAAGACGGCACTGCAATGGAATCCACAGGGTTACCGAAGACCAGGGCGGCCCCGAACGACATGGATTAGATGTGTTAAAAGAGAACACGAAGCCCTCAACAAAACATGGAACCAGGTCAAATGTTTAGCTAACGACAGAAGAAGATGGAAAGAATTTGTTACCGCCCTATGTTCAACATGAACTTTGTTTGTTTTGAGATGTTTTCATATCATTTTGTATCACATTTCTTTATCAAATAAAAAAGGACATATATATATATATATATATATATAT
This sequence comes from Musca autumnalis, assembly GCF_047663935.1. Classification (NCBI taxonomy): domain Eukaryota; kingdom Metazoa; phylum Arthropoda; class Insecta; order Diptera; family Muscidae; genus Musca; species Musca autumnalis. The sequence continues at coordinate 243,675,805 of NW_027411755.1, forward strand.
ATATATATATATATATACATTTGAATTATCATCTCACTTCTTTTTCACAAATATGTCAAAAATTTGTTAACTCGACCGTCTGTGAAAAAATGATGGACAGCAGGAAGACAGCCGACAAATGTATGTATGTGTTAGTAAATCAGAGTTGTGTTTGAAGACAAACTGTCTGGTGTAAACGCCTAGTAAGGAACGCTTTGCAGGTTACAAATGGTAACAAATGGTAAAAATGGTAACCTCAGGTAAGTAAAGGAACACAGCTTAATTTTTACTATTTTTTCCGATAACATAAAGGAAAAAAATTTTAAAATTTTATTGAGAGCTTACGCATTCAAGAGAGAATAAACAAATCTATAAACACCAAAGAAAATAAAGATAATATCAAACATCAATATTCAGTTGCAATCATTTAATTTAGTACGATTCTGTGATACACATAGGTTAAGTCTTTTGCTGCAATATTTTTTATACATTATTATTCATTATTTTTTAAATTATACAAATATCTGTGTTGTGAAGTCCAGTTTTTTTTTTATAAAAATGAACATAATTAATAATCATGTTACAATAAACTAATTGTAAGGCCATGTTTAAATTATAGTCTTTTGCAGGATAAACCTTCTTAATGAGGATTTATTTGACTTATATGCAAAGAAAATGACATTTGAAACCCAGTGGGTTTGTTAAATCCGGTTATATAAACGTACTATAAGTAAAAGATAAAAAATAAAAAAAATCCGAAATTGTACAATAAAAATTATGTATTCTTGTCGTAGGATTTTCAAATAAAAACTCTTGATGAAGTTGGAAAAAGCCAACGAAACGTTGAGTTGATCATGAAATAAATTAGTTTATTTATTCCATCGAACAATTGACCTAATCAGCCCGGTGAAAACCACTATTATTGAAATTTAATTAATTTGGATCAATTCGGTTGATATGTTTGTGCGTTAGCAGATGAAACGAAGTTTGTCCTCACACATTTTTGATCGTATCAAAGTGTATAAACCCTCGATGACCAAAAGGCTGAGGGCATAAAAATAGTTGAGAATATTGAAGAAAACTATTTTCAAATCTATTTATATTCAAACTATTTTCCATCGATTTAATATTTTGTTGTTGGTCTTACTGAACCATAAAAATTAGAGTATTCACTCTGAAGCTAGTGCTTGGTTTACATTTACGAAATGAAAACTCATCTGAAATCCATTGGATATCCCTTGACGTTTAAGGTATGGAATCCAGTGGATTTCGTAAATGTAAACTTACTATAGGTTTCTGTCCTAAAAACTCAGAAGATGTTTATTCATTATTTTTTTATCTTCACTGTCTTTGACTATTTATGAACATATTTTATTTATGTTTCACTTCTGATATGATGGGGCGCCATCTATTGGGGAATAGTGGCTTATGAAAGAAAGTGTTGCCATAACCAACTTAATTTATCATGACTACTGACAGCATTGCCAGGATATACTTTTATAGTTTATCTAGTGTTATTGAAATAAAGAACAGTCACTTCTCTTAACAACTATTTATTTAATATTAATTTAGTAAAAAGGAGTACAATTAGGTCAATTTACCACAACTGTGGTGTTGAAGATTTCGCGAGCAACTAACTTCTGTTTTCTTTCTTGTTGCCTTTTGTCAGAGTTACCATCACTTATCTTATTTGTTAACTGCGTGGACGGAGATGCCACACTTTAATATAAAATGCAGAATTGCCATACTTTACCACACGAGTTGGTAACGGAATTTTACCCCCAGTTTATGTATTTCGAAACGAAAATGTGTGCGCATGAAAGACACCCAAACTTTAGTTTTTGAAATGTTATTTCATTTGCTTTTGCTTCAAAACAAAAAACAAATTTGAAAAACACACTCAAATTTGGTAGTTTTTCTTGCGCATTCGTTTTCTTATCGACATACATAAACAGGCCCTTAGTTTACAATTTCGCATTGCCACATCGTTGCGTTTGTTCATTTTTTACTTTGTCGCTTGAGAACAAATTTGACAATTTGTTGCCTTGGTAACGGCAATTACAATTCAGTAGACTCGACTATAGTTTTCATCCATATAAAGTGAATTTTTATTTTGATACTAACGCTGTGTTTTGTTTTTCGTAATGAAAATGGAAGATATCCCAAATTCAGCAGATCCCAGCAATTTGCCTTTGCTAAATTTTCAATCAGATGATTTATTGGAAAAATTAAAGTTACTAAACTATGAAAAGAATTTGTTAAGTGAGCTGAAAATGAAACCCTTGTCACGTTTCTATTTCATCAAATCAACCAACCCTGGGGAGCAGTTTTTTATGTTTACCATAATATGTTGGTGGTTGTGTCAGAAGTTGGGAAAGACAATGCAACGGCCACAGGAATATGATGATCCCAATGATGTTATACAACGAATTATGGGGGTTTTGGAGGAGATGGATGTCAGTATTGATTTCACCCCCACAAGACTAATACGTGGTGCAGGACCCCAGTGTATTTATGTGCTAGACACTTTGGCCACACAGGCCATTAAGGTAATGCAGATGTCCTGTCAACGTTTGCACATTACCCAAGAGGATGAAATAGCCAATGATTATTTGGAAGATAATGCTGAAATTATTTTGGAGCGTATTGAAGATGAACAGAATGAGGCAATGAGTGATGATGATAACAGTGAATTGGATTTAAATCAAAATTCGCTGAGGCAATGGTCACAGCGTAAAAGGAATCATCATCACCCCCATCAACATAATAATCCGCTACTGGACAATGAGGGAAATAGTTTACAGGTTACCGACAAGCTAACCGATCAACAAGCGTGGAGATTGGAATTTGAACAGGTAATGCCTCAGCTAAAGGTGTATGTGAGGAGTGATGTACGTGATTGGAGGGCCCATATGAATCAAATGGATTCATTGAAATCAAGTATAACTGAGGTGAATAAAAAATTTATTTATTTTTTTTTAATTTATTTCTAAAAAAGTTGTTTCTTTAGGCCACTGAAAATACTCAATTGGAATTGAAGAAACTTCACAACGAATTTACCTTCAGTTTGGAGAAAATTGAAAGTCGTGAAAAACATCTGAATAATGAGTTGCACAACCTGATAACCCAATATAAAGATGTCTCGATTGAATTATCAAATATCCAATATGCCCATAATCAAGTTTTGGAGGAAACTGAACGCTCGGTGGAACAACTGAAATCTGTGATAGCTGAAAATGATAATAAGAAGGCAGAAATGGAACGCAGAGGGCAAATGATGTCGGATAGTAGTAAGTAGAACATTGGACACCAAGTATGAAGGAAATTTCAGAAACTTTGGAGTCGATTCAGTTCTGTCCACCTGTCTGGTGTGTACGATAACACTTGAACGGATCAACCGATTTGGCCACATCGGTCCACTCGATCTCTAAGCGTGGATTTCTAAGAAATATTTTATCGACTTCTAGGCGTAGATTCTTTTAAAAAAATATTTTTTCATCGACTTTAAGACCTCTAGGCGTGGATTTAAAACAAAAAAAAAAAAAAAAAATATTTTTCATTGACTATCAGACCTCTACGCGTGGATTTTTTTGAAATATTTTTCATTGATTATTAGACCTCTAGGCGTGGATTTTAAAATATTTTTTTAAAATATTTTTTTCATCGACAATCGGACAGACCTCTAGGTGTGGATTTTAAAATATGTTTTTCATCGACAATCAGACAGACCTCTAGGCGTGGATTTTAAAATATTTTTTTCATCGACAATCAGACAGACCTCTAGGCGTGGATTTTAAAATATTTTTTTCATCGAAAATCAGACAGACCTCTAGGCGTGGATTTTAAAATATTTTTTCATCGACAATCAGACAGACCTCTAGGCGTGGATTTTAAAATATTTTTTTCATCGACAATCAGACAGACCTCTAGGCGTGGATTTTAAAATATTTTTTTCATCGACAATCAGACAGACCTCTAGGCGTGGATTTTAAAATATTTTTTTCATCGACATTCAGACAGACCTCTAGGCATGGATTTTAAAATATTTTTTTCATCGACAATCAGACAGACCTCTAGGCGTGGATTTTAAAATATTTTTTCATCGACATTCAGACAGACCTCTAGGCGTGGATTTTAAAATATTTTTTCAAAGACCACTAGCCGTGGATTTGTTTTTAATATATTTTCAAAGACCTCTAGGCCTGGCTTTTTTAAATGTTTTTTCATCGACTATCAGACTTCTAGGCGTGGATTTTTTAAAATATTTTTTCAAAGATCTCTAGGTGAGGATTTTTTTAAAAATATTTTTTCATCGACTATTAGACCTCTAGGCGTGGATTTTTTTTTTAAAAAATATTTTTTCATCGACTATTAGACCTCTAGGCGTGAATTTTTTTCAAAATATTTTTTCATCGACTATTAGACCTCTAGGCGTGGATTTTTTTTCAAAATATTTTTTCATCGACTATTAGACCTCCAGGCGTGGATTTTTTTAAAAATATTTATTCATCGACTATTAGACCTCTAGGCGTGGATTTTTTTTCAAAATATTTTTTCATCGACTATTAGACCTCTAGGCGTGGATTTTTTAAAAATATTTTTTCATCGACTATTAGACCTCTAGGCGTGGATTTTTTTAAAAATATTTTTTCATCGACTATTAGACCTCTAGGCGTGGATTTTTTTAAAAATATTTTTTCATCGACTATTAGACCTCTAGGCGTGGATTTTTTTAAAAATATTTTTTCATCGACTATTAGACCTCTAGGCGTGGATTTTTTTTTTAAAAAATATTTTTTCATCGACTATTAGACCTCTAGGCGTGGATTTTTTTTCAAAATATTTTTTCATCGACTATTAGACCTCCAGGCGTGGATTTTTTTAAAAATATTTATTCATCGACTATTAGACCTCTAGGCGTGGATTTTTTTTCAAAATATTTTTTCATCGACTATTAGACCTCTAGGCGTGGATTTTTTAAAAATATTTTTTCATCGACTATTAGACCTCTAGGCGTGGATTTTTTTAAAAATATTTTTTCATCGACTATTAGACCTCTAGGCGTGGATTTTTTTAAAAATATTTTTTCATCGACTATTAGACCTCTAGGCGTGGATTTTTTTAAAAATATTTTTTCATCGACTATTAGACCTCTAGGCGTGGATTTTTTTAAAAATATTTTTTCATCGACTATTAGACCTCTAGGCGTGGATTTTTTTAAAAATATTTTTTCATCGACTATTAGACATCTAGCCGTGGATTTTTTTAAAAATATTTTTTCATCGACTATTAGACCTCTAGGCGTGGATTTTTTTAAAAATATTTTTTCATCGACTATTAGACCTCTAGGCGTGGATTTTTTTAAAAATATTTTTTCATCGACTATTAGACCTCTAGGCGTGGATTTTTTTAAAAATATTTTTTCATCGACTATTAGACCTCTAGGCGTGGATTTTTTTAAAAATATTTTTTCATCGACTATTAGACCTCTAGGCGTGGATTTTTTTAAAAATATTTTTTCATCGACTATTAGACCTCTAGGCGTGGATTTTTTTAAAAATATTTTTTCATCGACTATTAGACCTCTAGGCGTGGATTTTTTTAAAAATATTTTTTCATCGACTATTAGACCTCTAGGCGTGGATTTTTTTAAAAATATTTTTTCATCGACTATTAGACTTCTAGGCGTGGATTTTTTTAAAAATATTTTTTCATCGACTATTAGACCTCTAGGCGTGGATTTTTTTAAAAATATTTTTTCATCGACTATTAGACCTCTAGGCGTGGATTTTTTTAAAAATATTTTTTCATCGACTATTAGACCTCTAGGCGTGGATTTTTTTAAAAATATTTTTTCATCGACTATTAGACCTCTAGGCGTGGATTTTTTTAAAAATATTTTTTCATCGACTATTAGACCTCTAGGCGTGGATTTTTTTAAAAATATTTTTTCATCGACTATTAGACCTCTAGGCGTGGATTTTTTTAAAAATATTTTTTCATCGACTATTAGACCTCTAGGCGTGGATTTTTTTAAAAATATTTTTTCATCGACTATTAGACCTCTAGGCGTGGATTTTTTTAAAAATATTTTTTCATCGACTATTAGACCTCTAGGCGTGGATTTTTTTAAAAATATTTTTTCATCGACTATTAGACCTCTAGGCGTGGATTTTTTTAAAAATATTTTTTCATCGACTATTAGACCTCTAGGCGTGGATTTTTTTAAAAATATTTTTTCATCGACTATTAGACCTCTAGGCGTGGATTTTTTTAAAAATATTTTTTCATCGACTATTAGACCTATTTTTTCATCGACTATTAGGCGTGGATTTTTTTAAAAATATTTTTTCATCGACTATTAGACCTCTAGGCGTGGATTTTTTTAAAAATATTTTTTCATCGACTATTAGACCTATTTTTTCATCGACTATTAGGCGTGGATTTTTTTAAAAATATTTTTTCATCGACTATTAGACCTCTAGGCGTGGATTTTTTTAAAAATATTTTTTCATCGACTATTAGACCTCTAGGCGTGGATTTTTTTAAAAATGGATTTTTTTAAAAATATTTTTTCATCGACTATTAGACCTCTAGGCGTGGATTTTTTTAAAAATATTTTTTCATCGACTATTAGACCTCTAGGCGTGGATTTTTTTAAAAATATTTTTTCATCGACTATTAGACCTCTAGGCGTGGATTTTTTTAAAAATATTTTTTCATCGACTATTAGACCTCTAGGCGTGGATTTTTTTAAAAATGGATTTTTTTAAAAATATTTTTTCATCGACTATTAGACCTCTAGGCGTGGATTTTTTTAAAAATGGATTTTTTTAAAAATATTTTTTCATCGACTATTAGACATCTAGGCGTGGATTTTTTTAAAAATATTTTTTCATCGACTATTAGACCTCTAGGCGTGGATTTTTTTAAAAATGGATTTTTTTAAAAATATTTTTTCATCGACTATTAGACCTCTAGGCGTGGATTTTTTTAAAAATATTTTTTCATCGACTATTAGACCTCTAGGCGTGGATTTTTTTAAAAATGGATTTTTTTAAAAATATTTTTTCATCGACTATTAGACCTCTAGGCGTGGATTTTTTTAAAAATATTTTTTCATCGACTATTAGACCTCTAGGCGTGGATTTTTTTAAAAATGGATTTTTTTAAAAATATTTTTTCATCGACTATTAGACCTCTAGGCGTGGATTTTTTTAAAAATGGATTTTTTTAAAAATATTTTTTCATCGACTATTAGACCTCTAGGCGTGGATTTTTTTAAAAATATTTTTTCATCGACTATTAGACCTCTAGGCGTGGATTTTTTTAAAAATGGATTTTTTTAAAAATATTTTTTCATCGACTATTAGACCTCTAGGCGTGGATTTTTTTAAAAATATTTTTTCATCGACTATTAGACCTCTAGGCGTGGATTTTTTTAAAAATGGATTTTTTTAAAAATATTTTTTCATCGACTATTAGACCTCTAGGCGTGGATTTTTTTAAAAATGGATTTTTTTAAAAATATTTTTTCATCGACTATTAGACCTCTAGGCGTGGATTTTTTTAAAAATATTTTTTCATCGACTATTAGACCTCTAGGCGTGGATTTTTTTAAAAATATTTTTTCATCGACTATTAGACCTCTAGGCGTGGATTTTTTTAAAAATATTTTTTCATCGACTATTAGACCTCTAGGCGTGGATTTTTTTAAAAATATTTTTTCATCGACTATTAGACCTCTAGGCGTGGATTTTTTTAAAAATGGATTTTTTTAAAAATATTTTTTCATCGACTATTAGACCTCTAGGCGTGGATTTTTTTAAAAATATTTTTTCATCGACTATTAGACCTCTAGGCGTGGATTTTTTTAAAAATGGATTTTTTTAAAAATATTTTTTCATCGACTATTAGACCTCTAGGCGTGGATTTTTTTAAAAATGGATTTTTTTAAAAATATTTTTTCATCGACTATTAGACCTCTAGGCGTGGATTTTTTTAAAAATATTTTTTCATCGACTATTAGACCTCTAGGCGTGGATTTTTTTAAAAATATTTTTTCATCGACTATTAGACCTCTAGGCGTGGATTTTTTTAAAAATATTTTTTCATCGACTATTAGACCTCTAGGCGTGGATTTTTTTAAAAATGGATTTTTTTAAAAATATTTTTTCATCGACTATTAGACCTCTAGGCGTGGATTTTTTTAAAAATATTTTTTCATCGACTATTAGACCTCTAGGCGTGGATTTTTTTAAAAATGGATTTTTTTAAAAATATTTTTTCATCGACTATTAGACCTCTAGGCGTGGATTTTTTTAAAAATATTTTTTCATCGACTATTAGACCTCTAGGCGTGGATTTTTTTAAAAATGGATTTTTTTAAAAATATTTTTTCATCGACTATTAGACCTCTAGGCGTGGATTTTTTTAAAAATATTTTTTCATCGACTATTAGACCTCTAGGCGTGGATTTTTTTAAAAATGGATTTTTTTAAAAATATTTTTTCATCGACTATTAGACCTCTAGGCGTGGATTTTTTTAAAAATATTTTTTCATCGACTATTAGACCTCTAGGCGTGGATTTTTTTAAAAATGGATTTTTTTAAAAATATTTTTTCATCGACTATTAGACCTCTAGGCGTGGATTTTTTTAAAAATATTTTTTCATCGACTATTAGACCTCTAGGCGTGGATTTTTTTAAAAATGGATTTTTTTAAAAATATTTTTTCATCGACTATTAGACCTCTAGGCGTGGATTTTTTTAAAAATATTTTTTCATCGACTATTAGACCTCTAGGCGTGGATTTTTTTAAAAATGGATTTTTTTAAAAATATTTTTTCATCGACTATTAGACCTCTAGGCGTGGATTTTTTTAAAAATATTTTTTCATCGACTATTAGACCTCTAGGCGTGGATTTTTTTAAAAATGGATTTTTTTAAAAATATTTTTTCATCGACTATTAGACCTCTAGGCGTGGATTTTTTTAAAAATATTTTTTCATCGACTATTAGACCTCTAGGCGTGGATTTTTTTAAAAATGGATTTTTTTAAAAATATTTTTTCATCGACTATTAGACCTCTAGGCGTGGATTTTTTTAAAAATATTTTTTCATCGACTATTAGACCTCTAGGCGTGGATTTTTTTAAAAATGGATTTTTTTAAAAATATTTTTTCATCGACTATTAGACCTCTAGGCGTGGATTTTTTTAAAAATATTTTTTCATCGACTATTAGACCTCTAGGCGTGGATTTTTTTAAAAATATTTTTTCATCGACTATTAGACCTCTAGGCGTGGATTTTTTTAAAAATATTTTTTCATCGACTATTAGACCTCTAGGCGTGGATTTTTTTAAAAATGGATTTTTTTAAAAATATTTTTTCATCGACTATTAGACCTCTAGGCGTGGATTTTTTTAAAAATGGATTTTTTTAAAAATATTTTTTCATCGACTATTAGACATCTAGGCGTGGATTTTTTTAAAAATATTTTTTCATCGACTATTAGACCTCTAGGCGTGGATTTTTTTAAAAATGGATTTTTTTAAAAATATTTTTTCATCGACTATTAGACCTCTAGGCGTGGATTTTTTTAAAAATATTTTTTCATCGACTATTAGACCTCTAGGCGTGGATTTTTTTAAAAATGGATTTTTTTAAAAATATTTTTTCATCGACTATTAGACCTCTAGGCGTGGATTTTTTTAAAAATATTTTTTCATCGACTATTAGACCTCTAGGCGTGGATTTTTTTAAAAATGGATTTTTTTAAAAATATTTTTTCATCGACTATTAGACCTCTAGGCGTGGATTTTTTTAAAAATGGATTTTTTTAAAAATATTTTTTCATCGACTATTAGACCTCTAGGCGTGGATTTTTTTAAAAATATTTTTTCATCGACTATTAGACCTCTAGGCGTGGATTTTTTTAAAAATGGATTTTTTTAAAAATATTTTTTCATCGACTATTAGACCTCTAGGCGTGGATTTTTTTAAAAATATTTTTTCATCGACTATTAGACCTCTAGGCGTGGATTTTTTTAAAAATGGATTTTTTTAAAAATATTTTTTCATCGACTATTAGACCTCTAGGCGTGGATTTTTTTAAAAATGGATTTTTTTAAAAATATTTTTTCATCGACTATTAGACCTCTAGGCGTGGATTTTTTTAAAAATATTTTTTCATCGACTATTAGACCTCTAGGCGTGGATTTTTTTAAAAATATTTTTTCATCGACTATTAGACCTCTAGGCGTGGATTTTTTTAAAAATATTTTTTCATCGACTATTAGACCTCTAGGCGTGGATTTTTTTAAAAATATTTTTTCATCGACTATTAGACCTCTAGGCGTGGATTTTTTTAAAAATGGATTTTTTTAAAAATATTTTTTCATCGACTATTAGACCTCTAGGCGTGGATTTTTTTAAAAATATTTTTTCATCGACTATTAGACCTCTAGGCGTGGATTTTTTTAAAAATGGATTTTTTTAAAAATATTTTTTCATCGACTATTAGACCTCTAGGCGTGGATTTTTTTAAAAATGGATTTTTTTAAAAATATTTTTTCATCGACTATTAGACCTCTAGGCGTGGATTTTTTTAAAAATATTTTTTCATCGACTATTAGACCTCTAGGCGTGGATTTTTTTAAAAATATTTTTTCATCGACTATTAGACCTCTAGGCGTGGATTTTTTTAAAAATATTTTTTCATCGACTATTAGACCTCTAGGCGTGGATTTTTTTAAAAATGGATTTTTTTAAAAATATTTTTTCATCGACTATTAGACCTCTAGGCGTGGATTTTTTTAAAAATGGATTTTTTTAAAAATGGATTTTTTTAAAAATATTTTTTCATCGACTATTAGACCTCTAGGCGTGGATTTTTTTAAAAATATTTTTTCATCGACTATTAGACCTCTAGGCGTGGATTTTTTTAAAAATGGATTTTTTTAAAAATATTTTTTCATCGACTATTAGACCTCTAGGCGTGGATTTTTTTAAAAATATTTTTTCATCGACTATTAGACCTCTAGGCGTGGATTTTTTTAAAAATGGATTTTTTTAAAAATATTTTTTCATCGACTATTAGACCTCTAGGCGTGGATTTTTTTAAAAATGGATTTTTTTAAAAATATTTTTTCATCGACTATTAGACCTCTAGGCGTGGATTTTTTTAAAAATGGATTTTTTTAAAAATATTTTTTCATCGACTATTAGACCTCTAGGCGTGGATTTTTTTAAAAATATTTTTTCATCGACTATTAGACCTCTAGGCGTGGATTTTTTTAAAAATGGATTTTTTTAAAAATATTTTTTCATCGACTATTAGACCTCTAGGCGTGGATTTTTTTAAAAATATTTTTTCATCGACTATTAGACCTCTAGGCGTGGATTTTTTTAAAAATGGATTTTTTTAAAAATATTTTTTCATCGACTATTAGACCTCTAGGCGTGGATTTTTTTAAAAATATTTTTTCATCGACTATTAGACCTCTAGGCGTGGATTTTTTTAAAAATATTTTTTCATCGACTATTAGACCTCTAGGCGTGGATTTTTTTAAAAATATTTTTTCATCGACTATTAGACCTCTAGGCGTGGATTTTTTTAAAAATATTTTTTCATCGACTATTAGACCTCTAGGCGTGGATTTTTTTAAAAATAATTTTTCATCGACTATTAGACCTCTAGGCGTGGATTTTTTTTAAAATATTTTTTCATCGACTATAAGACCTCTAGGCGTGGATTTTTTTAAAAATATTTTTTCATCGACTATTAGACCTCTAGGCGTGGATTTTTTTAAAAATATTTTTTCATCGACTATTAGACCTCTAGGCGTGGATTTTTTTAAAAATGGATTTTTTTAAAAATATTTTTTCATCGACTATTAGACCTCTAGGCGTGGATTTTTTTAAAAATATTTTTTCATCGACTATTAGACCTCTAGGCGTGGATTTTTTTAAAAATATTTTTTCATCGACTATTAGACCTCTAGGCGTGGATTTTTTTAAAAATATTTTTTCATCGACTATTAGACCTCTAGGCGTGGATTTTTTTAAAAATATTTTTTCATCGACTATTAGACCTCTAGGCGTGGATTTTTTTAAAAATATTTTTTCATCGACTATTAGACCTCTAGGCGTGGATTTTTTTAAAAATATTTTTTCATCGACTATTAGACCTCTAGGCGTGGATTTTTTTAAAAATATTTTTTCATCGACTATTAGACCTCTAGGCGTGGATTTTTTTAAAAATATTTTTTCATCGACTATTAGACCTCTAGGCGTGGATTTTTTTAAAAATATTTTTTCATCGACTATTAGACCTCTAGGCGTGGATTTTTTTTAAAATATTTTTTCATCGACTATTAGACCTCTAGGCGTGGATTTTTTTAAAAATATTTTTTCATCGACTATTAGACCTCTAGGCGTGGATTTTTTTTAAAATATTTTTTCATCGACTATAAGACATCTAGGCGTGGATTTTTTTAAAAATATTTTTTCATCGACTATTAGACCTCTAGGCGTGGATTTTTTTTAAAATATTTTTTTATCGACTATAAGACCTCTAGGCGTGGATTTTTTTAAAAATATTTTTTCATCGACTATTAGACCTCTAGGCATAATCTGAAGGTTATTTGCTTTTATTTATCTTTTCTTCCTTTCCAGGCTTTGTGATGACCATTAAGAAGGCAGTTGCCAAACTCAAAGACGATGTGGCCCATTTAAATTTGGAAGTGGCATTGCTGGTCAATGGCATTGATCGTGATATACTAAAGCATACCGGACCTTCTGTGGAAATAGAGAAATTTTAAAATATAACAAATTCGAACAACAACAAAAAATAACATTAAACAAACTATTCAACTAACCACTCGATAATGGTTTCAATTTGTTATCACCTTACAAAGAAAAAAATTGATTGTACAATGACAATTCACGCCCTCACTCACCCAAGCAACTACAACAGCAACAACCACTTTCCCACACCCAAGAACAATTCCATTTAATTATCTTTTTCATATCATTTTAATGTTGAATGAAGAAAAATATTCAATACTGTGATGTTCCACCACAACAGCATAGCATTCATTCATTGTGTATTACATGTTGGGAAGGAATTCCCACATAGGGTGTTTGGATAGAAAATGATGGGATACAATGTCCATATACGAAGTGTGTGTGATTGTGGGAATGGTGTTTATGGTTTTGATCTTGAGAAATGTGACCCAATAAAAATCAAAATGAAGAACAGACCACACAATGCGCGGTGTATTGGTGTTTGCTTGATGATGAGAGGACACTAGTGATGCTCGAAAGATGATTTTACACTATCAGACAAACAACAACAACCACTGGACGAGCATTCAATTTGAAGAAGACACCAATGAGCTCTGATACCAACCAACATTCCACTCCAACATCCTTAATATAATCTAAAAAAGAAATCTTGGCAAATGTGTGGTTGATTGTGGTGCAGGCGGCAGGCATTACCATGATTGTCGCCGCCATCTCCAACGGCATCACCATCGTCAACCGCATCGGCATCATCATCATTTACTAATGGAGTTGTTATTTAAGAAATGTAAACAAATATTTTATTTTATTTGTCTGTCATTTAATAAAGACACCAAAGCCATTTGCCGTGGCCAAGAATGACCACCGCCACAAACAATATTAAAAACCATTATTTGGAAAATATAAAATCAACGACAACACCAACAACAACAAATAGATAAATGTAGGATTCCTTTCAGCTTGACAGTTTAAAACACCAACTACACTTTGTGTTTCTGTTAAAATTCTTGTGTGGGCCTCCGCCAGTGTTTAATATTCTGCCTAAGTTCTTGGTTAATTGGACTATCAACAGATTATCAGCGTTTTAAAACACTTCACACCAGACACACACAAATGGCATGAATTAGCTCTAGGATAACATCAATGATCTGTGTGTGAGTGTGTAATTGTTTACCAATTGGGACTATCTCTGCATAGATCTACTAATGGCTCTTTTGTTTGAATCGTTCAATTAGTTAAGTAATTAATCTAATCTAAAGTCGTAAATAAATAACAGGTGCAATTATGCTCGCATGGTCATACTCGAAATGCATAGATAGGAGCTGTCAATGTGTCAGACTCTAACAGAAGTAACAAAAATTAAGAAAAATGTTGTGAAATTTCTATGGCGATCAAATTGATTAAAGGATGAATACCTATTATAAAAAAACAAACATCCTGCAAAAAAATTAGGTATTATGAAGAAAACTATTAATAGAGATTGGTATATTTAACAAGTATAATAATAAGCATACATAGTGTGTACTTCAGTACGGAAAGTCTCTGATCGGCACTTACTTGGGAGTGTCCAGAGATGATTAATTTGTAAAATTTTCCAAGCTGCTCACTACTTCCGATTTTATATCAAGTATTCCCTGGTAATATCAAGCAGACAACCGTTTGTTGATAACTAGAGTTAGTAGGCGACTCGGCCTGCAATCGGTCATGTGAAAAAAACGGCCTTGGAGACGTTCGAAATAACAATGCAGACAGACTGGTTGACTTCTGCACACGACATCGGCTTTTTATCGGTGGGACTAAATTCCAGCACAAAAAAATCCACAAATATATGTACATGGGAATCACCGGGACACCATACAAGGAACCAAATTGACCACTTCTTGGCCAGCAAACTTTTCCTAGGTTCATCGATCGATCGATAGTGATCACAACCTCGTAGTTGCAACGTTACGATTGAGACCAGCAGCAATAAGTAGCTCAGTAAAAAAGAATAAGAAATATAATATAGCGCGGCTCAAGGACCCAGACCCAACCAAAGCCTACATTCACGGTTTACTGAAAAATTCCAGAACAGTTGGCAAGACATCAAACAAGCTTGCAAAACATCAGCAAAAACTGTTCTCGGTATCAAGTCCACAAATACAAAACCCTGGATTGGAGCAGAAACATGGAAGGAAATACAAAACCGCAAAAAAACTTCACAACCGCAAAAAAACTTCGATCCAAATGTCTAGGTACCAAAACAGAAGTGCGAATTGCATACCTTGGAAAATAGCCGGTAAAGTGACATATAAGATCGGTAATGACCGTGGGAGATACCTAAATGAAATAGCAAATGAAGCCCAACAAGCATCGAATACTGGGAATTTAAGGGGCGTATACACTGCTATTAAACAACTGTGCGGCAATAACATTAGAGGTACTGTAATTTAAAGGCCAACGATGGTTCAGACCTTACGACTACCGAAGAACAACTAGTCCGGTGCACTGTGTGTGGTTCCGTCCGTTTTAAGAGGTAATGTACAATTTATAAAATGAAACTTAAGGTAGAAACAGAATCAATCGTCGCTTGCTTTGCTTGCTTCCCAAATGTCAAATTATAAAGGAATGCCAGAGCCTCCTAAAGAAGAACGCAGTCGGATTTGCGAAGAGGCTCTGGCATTCCTTTATAATTTGACATTTGGGGAAGCAAGCAAAGCAAGCGACGATTGATTCTGTTCTGGCCCTTATAGCTAATGGCATTGACAATATTCTCACGAAAAAACAAATTCAAAATTCGTTTTCTAAAGGCCTCGACACATAAGAAGCATGGCATTCTTGCTTAAGTCATATCTGGTAAATGACTAAAGACCAAGATCGACCTAATTCAAATGTGATTCTGAAATCTTTTTATTAGTCATTTATCAGATATGACTTCAGCAAGAATGCCATGCTTCTTATGTGTCGAGGCCTTCAAGGCCTGCGTATATAAGCTGCCTCGCCTGCTTGCCTTGCTTGCTTCTGATAAAAGAATAAAAAAGAAAAGGGCAACCCAGTTCCCCGTAAGGGTAAGTCCATAGTTTTTTTTTAATACAGGGGCAAGTTTCTGGTATACGATAAAAAAAATCCAGGTGCCACCATCTGCAACCCTGTAAGTTATTTCCCTTATACCACGCCTGCAAAATCGCCAAAATTCCGAAAATCGGGAGGTACGGTTATATGGGAGCTATACCGAAACGTGAACCTATATTGAACATTTTTTGCACGGACGTATGATCTTTCCTCAGAAGTCAAAATACAAAATTACAGCCAACTCGGTAAGAAAATCTGGCTAAAATCGTCAAACTACCGAATATATATGGGAGCTACACCTAAACCCAAATCGACTGGAAAATTTGGCTAAAATCGTCAAAATATAAAAAATCGAGGGGTACCTTTATATGGGGGCTATACTCAAATGTGGACCTACATCCATTTTTCACCCTTTTGGGCTCGTTATAAAACTATGTTTAAAATTTCGAGGCGTTAACTCGATTAGACCTATTTTTGGCACTCTTTTCCATACAAGTTGGACCACTGTGGGGTGGTGTGATTATTTTACATCGCAATCACAGACAACTAACAGGGTCGTAGCTGAAACTGATATATTAATTACAAGAGGCAACCCCAGAAAATCTATTTCAACCGATCCGCCAACTACAACAGAAATTATATCTATATTGAACAATATGAAAAATTGTAAGTCGGTTGGCCCAGATGTGTGTTAGGCAAAGCTTTTAAAGTATAGGTCCAAACGACTGGAAAGAAGGCACTGTTATTACTATTCCAAAAAAGGTGATCTAACACTCTAAAAAAACTGGATACCCTAATCCTACAAAGAATCCAATCCGTAATTGATGAGACGTTGCGTAAAGAGCAATTAGTGTTTAGACCGGCGCGTTCGTACGTAGATCATATAACCAACTTGCGCATTGTAATTGAGCAATCGATAGAGTACAAACCCACCCCCCTTTATATCCTCCATGGCACAAGTACCCAGGTAGTGGTATCACACCAGTTGATCGAATATGAAAAGTCAAATCCCTTTATAAACAAATTGTTTTTGTTGTAATTTCCGAAACAACAAAAAGAAAGTTTTGATGTAACATATTCTACATTTTACGATGCCACTACCTTGGTACTTGTGCCATGATATGCTCTTTATTGATTTTGAACGTGAATTCGACGCTGTTTCTCGTGACGCTATCTGGTTAACCCTAATTAATAAAGGTATTCCAGAAAAAATAGTCGCCTTAATACAAGAACTATATAATGGAGCTCAGGATAAAGTACGTTTTAATGGAAAGAAGAGCAACCCCTTTAATGCCCCAGCGGAAGTGAGACAAGGATGTGTATTATCACCCACACTATTCCCCATACTTTTGGACTGGTTAATGGAAGAAACAAATTCACAAGTTCCTGAAGGTATACGATGGAACTTAAACAGTTTTCTTGGTGACATTGATTACGCCGATGACATTTGTTTACTAAAGCGCAAATCCACCTTTATGGAATCAAAACTTAAAAATTATTCGAAAACGCAAATAAAGTTGGATTACGAAAAAATTTCACCAATACTTAACTAATGCGTATCTGTTCAGAAGTCACAATCTCCATGACAATCAATGGTACAAATCAATGGTACAATCAATGGTATTGAAGATGTAACTTCATTCAATTACCCCGGATGTACAATATCTCAAGATGGCGGCTCAACGAAAGAAATAAACGACCGTATGAATAAAGCGCAATCCGCATTTATGAAATTACATAAAATATGGAGATCCAAGAAAACTAAACTTAAAATATTCAACAGCAGCGTCAAGTCTGTTTTCTATATGGTTGCTCTACATGGAGCTTTAATTCAAGAAAAGTTACAATCCTTTGTAAACCACTGCCTCAGGCAAATATTACGCATTTTCTGGCCAAACTGGATAACAAACGAATCCTTACGGCAAATGACAAATTGCATACCATTATTCTTCGAAATACGTAAGAGAAAGTGTACATGGATTGGTCAACTTTCATGGAATCAAGTCAAGATGCTAGCAATAGATAGAGAGAGATGGAGAAATTTTGTTAGTGCCCTACGTTCTTCGTGAACGTTCGGAGATTGGCCTTATCGGTCAACTCCTTGGCTAAAATGGTACGCACGATAACTCGCGAAGGGTGCAACCGATTTGATCCATATTTTGAACATCGCAATATTTCTATCAGGCATAAATTATGTCGAATATGGACTATATCGGTCCATTTCTTAGGGTACATCCCACACAAATTTTCAGTACAAAGACCTCCTCTCGAATGCTTTTAATTTTTATTGCAACAGGTTGTATTCGAGCCCTTTATTACAAAGGTAAATTTTTTTTCAGGGGCAAGTATATGTATATGTCATGAGAAAATTACCTAAAGCTTTAAAAACCCCCATGTGCACCATGTGTAGTGTCTAGTGCGCAGAACAACATAGTAGTACATCTCCCATCTATCGCAGCTGAGGAACGTCAGCTGCCACGACAAACCAGAGTAGTTTTGGCTCAATAAGCTCGCGATAGCGCAGCCGTCTAAATTCCTATAGGACAAGGATTGATGAAACCGTGCAAAACTAACAAACTTTAGTATGTAGCTTTGTGGTTACAAACCATCGACACATTCTTACAACGGATAGACCCTGAGTAAGATTAAGCAGCAGAAAAATGAACTTACAATCATATAAACTATTCAGTTATAGTTTTTTTGTGGGGGTTTTCAGACTTAAACCACTATAACTTAGCCATTTGTTAACCGATTTAAACAAATAATAACTTGTTCTAAAGATATTATTCATCCCTTTAAAAGGAAGAAGGATCACTAGAAATCCGTTGTGAAATAAGAAGATATGTCCGTTTAAATTTGAAAATATAAGAAACCCAGATTTTCACTACTTTTACCGGTTTAAAAAAATAAAACGAAGTGACCCAAACGAACTAAAGGCATTGTCGTTGTCCATGGATCCCAACACCATATAATTGCATCAGAACACTTGAATACTTTTCAGGTCAAATTTTGTAGCACAATGTCATTTATCGACATTTTCCGAAAAGTTTGCACATTTTTAAGGCCAAAACTGCCTGAAGGAGCGTTCCAACGCTTTTGCGATGTATTAGAGAGTTTTCAATTACTGTCTTGGCTATTTGTCTTTGTGTTGGATCGGAAATCTTAATGGTTTGGCTGTTATATGCCAAAATATCCAAAAAACGTCAATAAAAAACTTAAAGTCAAATTCCAGTGGACTTTTTTGCTCAGTTCGATCCCAGGAATAAGAAACGCCAAGGGCCCATGAAGGTTTTCAAATCGCCCCGGCCTAGTATTTATACGAATTGTTTTTCGTAAATTTTATAAAATCAGACTGAAAGGTATGTTGGGAAACTATCAAAATGTTTGTGTTTCAAAACCAATACATTAACAAAATGTGTGTTGTATGTGTGTGAGCAGGCCTAATGTATATTGACTATGTAGCCCACACAGCATCACAGCAATCCACTGCCAAAGGCCAAAATTTAGTGCGATATTTTTTTCGAAAAACCCTTTTTTTGGGTACAGTATTTACAATATCCTTTTGACTGTGCTGGGAAGAAAGTGAGACATCTCTCGCGATTTTGCGAAAACAGCGGTTTAAAAAAATTAGTGGCATGGGAGCTGTATCCGATTTATCTCAAAAATAGTGTGTGATGCTACATCCACGGTTCTTGATGTATTTTATCGATATAGGTTTAGATCGATGTATTTTTTCATGGATGATAGTGAAATCGGATGCGCATAAAAAGTGTATGCACTTTCTGCAAATTATAAGCGTTATACCGTTTTTTGCACACTACGCTGCAGGCGATGCTACATCTTAGCCGCCGATGTAAATTCTGGCAAATGCGTACAAATTAGAAGAGAAGAATTCGCCGTATTGATAAACCGCAGGCGCATCAAGGGATTTTGAGGATTTTGCTATTTACACGCATTTCAAAATGAACATTACACGATACAGTTTTATTCGAAGATTATACCCCATTCAAAGGAACCAAAAATTTATTTGAACGTTACCCATATCTTTCGCTAGATGTTAGCTTGTACTCGAGAAGTGATTAGAATAAAAAATGTGATTTTTGCGTGAAATTTAACTGAAATAGAAGAATAAATCCGACCTAATTTTCCTACATTTTTCTCAACTAACTCACAAAATAAATTTGAAAAAATATTTTCTCTTACAAAAATTTTATAAATTCCCTCAATATTTTGTTGTTTTTGCTATAATATGCAAACCGCTAAATAGATTTGTATATTTTTATACCCTCAGCATTTATGCTAACGAGGGTATATACACTTTCGTACGGGCAAAATGTGCCTCATCGAAATAATGGTTTTAGACCCCATGTATGTTTGGACGAAATGTGTTTCAGACAATTTGGAGTCGATTGAGCAATATCCGTCCGTCTGTCTGGCTGGCTGGAGAGCACGATAACTATCGAACGGATGAACCGATTCGATTTAAATTTTGAGCTTCGTAATATTTTGCGCAAGCTTAGATTAAGGTCGAAGATGGGCTATATTGGTCCACTCCTTCCGGTACCTCCCCCACAAAAGTTCGAAAATGTTCGGAAAAATTGTTCGCACGGTAACTCTTGAAGGGAGTGGCCGAATTGGTCCATACTTTACACATCCTAATATATCTACCAGATATAGATCAGGTTCAAATATGGACTATATTTGTCCACTCCATCCGGTACCTCCCACACAAAATTTCGAATAAGTTCACTTTAAGACCTGCTATCGAATCACTTTGATTGTTGAAGCAACTAGCATCCCCTGCCTCAATTACGATGGTAAAATTTTTGTTATGGCTGGAGATCCATTCTTTTAAGTATCTCCTCCGCAAAACTTTTGATCTTTAATCCTAATCAACATTTTTGTCGGTTCAAACGCCCAAAATTTGTAAACCCCCCTAAATACATACGTTTTTGGGAAAAATTGTTTCAATATACACAGACTGAGGGCATATCTCTGTCGGCAAAGCCGACTGATACTTTTTTACTTGTTTGGTTTCATTTAAATCTTCGCGATGTTTAGATTACGTACATATTTTTAAAATATTTTTCCGATGCATAAACAGCTTAAATTTTATAAAAACAAGTTGTATGCCAGCAATTTTTTTGAATTCTTTCTTAAAATTAACAATTGCTTATTGTCTTAGCCTGATATGCCTGTTGATCTAGAGGTTCTCTCCTATATTGTTGGACCTCCGTCTCTAGAGCATGAATATTCTTCTTGATATGCCTGGGTGTATCGGTGGCCAGCAGATGGTGATTGGGATGGCTCTCACGGTAACACCCGAGCAGGTACTGCAACGATAGCATCTCATTATGTTGTCGTACTGGAAGAATCGTTGTCTCCTCATGTAAATGATCTACTGTAGATTTGAGGAGGCACCCTGTTTCTGTTCTCTGGGCGGCGTTCTGACAAACTTGAATCTTATCACACTGCGTGTCACATAAATTCGGGGACTAAACTGGCGCCGCATAGCTTACCACAGGAAAGGTAGAGGTTAAACAGTTCCGGCGATATCACCCCTTCTTGGGGAACTCCCTGTTTCTACGGGGATTGGATTTCTTGTTCCTGAATTCCACATATGACTGGCGACCACACATATAGTTGATTATTCAACGTTTCAGACTTGGCCGGAGCGTTGTCTGCTCGATGTCGCGAACAGCGTGGAGTGCTTGACAGTAGCAAAGGCTTTTGATAAGTCAATCTCCACTATCACTGTTCTATCACACGGCCGATCCTGGTTGAGTCCTCGACAAATATGTGTGGAGATGGCGTGCAGCGCTGTTGCCGTGATGTGCTGCTTACGGAATCCATGCTGATGATCGGCAACTTGATAGCTATTTCTAATGGTTGTGAGGACTAAGGCCTCAAGGGTCTTCGGTACAGGTGACAAAAGCGAAATCGGCCTGTACGATTCACATTTGCTGGCATCCTTGCCTGGCTTCGGGAACAATAAGGGTGGCTAGCGACAGGTAGAGAACTTTAGTGAGATACTCCACTCCCGGCTCATCCAGCTGTTTCAACATTACCATGGAAATTCCACCAGGGCCCAACGCTTTGGGTGATTTAGCGTTCCTGATGGCATTCGCAACATCATCTATTGTAAACTGTGGCGGTTCATCCTAGGCAGGAAGAGATCTAATGCGACGTAACACTCTTCTCTGCGCCCTGTCACACTCGGGGTGCTCGACAAACTGTCGATTGAAGTAACTTTCACACATATTCTGGTCAGTCAACGTAACGTCACCAAACGTGACTGAGGTCCTGTCATCCCTCCTTCCGTGGTTCGAGAGTGACTTAACCGTTGTCCACAATTTACTTACACCGGCTCCAATGTTGCAACCCGTCAGATGATTTAACCGCTTGTTCCGCTTATGTTCGCCGATCAGCCTGTTAACTTCCAGTGTCAGCTCCCTGACTCTTTGGTCGTCGGGGTTGGTTCGCCGAATCTCATCACTCTCATTTGCTAATCCCATCGTCTCTGCTGGGAAATTTGGTCTTACTTCGGGTATTCGACCAGCAGGTATATGGCGAGAGGCTGCAGGATTGATGATGTCTCGGAACGTCCTTTCAGAAGTATTGGGCAATTCTCTGAAGCGGTGATTGGTGAACTCTCTAAAACTCGGACAATCAGCTTTCCCATGATTGACGAATGTGCGGCGTTCAGAGGTGATGAAATCGGGTGGTCTGCTGATGGAGACAATTATGGGGAGATGGTCTGATCCAAGGGAAATGACGGGTTGCCAGGTGACGTCATTTGTCAGACCAGGTGACACGATGGTTATGTCTGGCGGACTGTGACACGCTCTTCTAATTCTGGTAGGGGCGTCCTCATTGACCGAGTAAAACGTAGAGCTATCAATCTGCTCAGCCAGCGCTATACCCCTCTGGTCGTTTCCGAGGGCCGAATGCCACATCTCATGATGCGCATTAAAGTCACACAGGATCAGACGATTATGACCTTCTAAAAGCGGGCTAATAACAGGCTTATAATCTGAGATACAGCTATTTCTCCGCGGGATGTATTCGTTCAGCAACTCTATCTCGGCAGTTCCACACCTGACTGCTACCCCCATACATTCCATGTACGGGTCGTTAGAGGCAGGGTCAAGTGAGATACGTCTGTATTGAACAGACTGGTGCAAAAGGAAAGCTAATCCCCCACCTCCACATCTGGTGCGATCCTTCCTTATTACGTTGTAACCATCACAACGTACTGAGCTGTGGTCGTTCAGCATGGTTTTCTGCACCGCACAGTGTTGCCGCGTGGGCAAAAATCAAAAAATGTGATGTTAACTTTTACATATGTTTATGTTTTTTTTTCTTACAGTAAACACATCCGATACAACGAAAGAATTTTGTCGATATGTGCGCCCATAAGGAAGTTATAGCTCATTAAATATGAAAAATATTTCCCAGATAATCTAAAGCGATAATCATATGAAAATTGGACGACATTTAAAATAAGATTTTCCAAAAAGTTTGTTGATAATATTAAAAGTTTTGGATGGGGATTTGATGGGTGGGCCATAAATAAAAAATTTTAGTACAAATAGTTTACATCAACTCCACATGGGCAAAGAACCGTTATCAAGAACTAAAAATTTAAATTTGATAAAAAAAAGTATAAATTCTTAAAATTTCGTAGAGTATATCTTTTGATTGCCACCTTGGCTCTTGATTTCCGTTAATTGGACATATCTTCCGAAGCGAAATGTGTAAAAACATTCTGCCCATCCCTGCAACCTTCTGAGATATATCGGTTCAGATTTTATATAGCCCCCATATGTATCTTTTCCCGATTTTGCTACAATTTGTTCAATTTTGATCGAATAGCCTTGAAAATTAATTTGTGTTATTTTCACAAAAATCGGTTCAGATTTGGATATAGCCCTCATATATATCTTTCCCCGATTTTGCTATAACTCGGTCAATGTTGATCGAATAGCCTTCAAATTTAATCTATACTTATGAAAGAGTTCAGTAATGATGACTCACTGACTCACTGATTCACTGACTCACTGACTGACTGATAATCAACGCCCAGTCTAAAGCTAGAATCATGAAATTTTGGGTAAGGGTCACTCTTGGTCCGAAGGTGTCAGATAAGGCTGGATTTTTGGAAATTCGAACTAGAACTGTACTAAAAGGTACTAAATATGGTACCCTTTGTATTAGGCAAACGCGAAGAGCTAGAATTCTGTAATTTGGAATGAGGTTCACTGATGGAGAGCTAGAAAGGTGTACCAAATGGTTTTTGGAAATTCGAACTATAAGTGTACGAAAAGTACTTAAAGTTACTAAATTTAGTACTATTTGGTATTACTTGAACGGATAGAGCTAAAATTTGGAATGAAAATCAAGGTTTAGAAGATGAGTTGATATAAGGAGGTGGTTTTGAAAATGTGTACTCATGTGTACGAATAGTACTAAATGGTACTAAATTTGGTACAATTTGAATTTGGGCGAACCGAAGAAGTTGGAATTCTGAAATTTGGAATTACTATTACTGTTGGAGCGTAGGTTTGAGATATGGAGGTAGTTTTCGAAATTCGTACATATGGGTACGAAAGGTACTAAATAGTACCAAATAAGGTACAATTTGGATTTGGGGGAACGGATGGAGCTGGAATCCTGAAATTTAGAATTAGGATTACAGTCGGGGTGTAGGATAGAGGTATTTTGGAAATTCGTACTTTTGTGTACGAAAAGTAATAAATGGTACCAAATTTGGTACAATATGAATTTAAGTGATCGGATAGAGCTGGAATAGTGAAATTTGGAATTAAGATTACTATTGGAGTGTGGGATTGGGATACTTTTGGAAATTCGTAATTATGGCAACGAAAAGTACTAAATGGTACCAAATTTGGTACAATTTGGATTTCGGTGATCTGATGTAGCTGCCAAGTTTGGAATTAAAATACCTGTTGAATTGTAGGATTGATAAAATTTTGGAAATTTTTAGTAATGGGTAGGAAAAGTACTATATAGTACTAAATTTGGTACAATTTGGATTTGAGCAAACGGATAGAGTTGGAATCAAGAAATTTGGAATTAAGATTACTGTTGAAGTGTAGGATTGAGATATGGAAGTTATCATTTGATTATAACGTCCGATTTATGAAACATGTGCCATAAATATACGAAAAGTTGTAAATGGCACAGGATTTGGTACATTTTTTGATTGTGTAAAGGGAATTTTGAAATAATAGGAAGAGGTTCGTATTTATGTATTTACATGTAAAGTACAAAATAGTTCTATAATTGGTTTTGGGGGAACAGATAGAGCTGGAAATGAGGATGGCGGTTGTCGGGTTAGGCCGTATTTGCGCTGAGAACCTCAATTAAAATATCTCAAAAAATGTGGATTGCTCTTGATATGTAGGTGTACGAAAATCGAACTAAAGTGGTACGTATTTGTACACAAAATGTTTCCACCATTCTATATTATATATTGTTTATTTGTTTTGTATATTAACCGCATACGAAGTAGCGGGCACTTTGCTAGTATTTAATATTTTCTTAAGCCCTTGAGTAGCTCTACGTATTTATACAAAAATCGGTTCAGATTTGGGTATAACTCCCATATATATCTTTCCCCGATTTTGCTATAACTCCGTCAATTTTAATCGAATAGCCTTCAAATTTGACATGTGATATTTTCTTAGGTCCCTGAATAGGTTGACCGAGGAAACATCCCATGTTAAATTTGAAGGCTATTCATCAAAAATTGAGGGATTTATAGCAAAATCGGGGAAAGATATATATGGGGGCTATATCCGAATCTGAACCGATATGGACCAAAGTTGAAAATTTGTATTCCTATGCCCTTATAAGTACTTGTGCAAAAATGCATCAACCTAGGTCAACTCCTTCTATTTTTGTCCACATTTGTATGAGAGCGGCAACACTGTGCACCGTCGCGACCTTGATCCTCTTCCGATTCATAAATTCCACTATTTCATCGACCTTACCTCGGAGCCCATTGCAATTAAATTGCAAAAAGGATTCATTTTCTGGGATTGGAACAACAACGGCTGGTGTTAAATGCTGCGCGTGCGGCTGCTGTTGGCTCCATACAAATTACTATGGAAACAAAGTTCGCTAGGTTAGAACGGATTAATATATAATATATATAAGGTTTTTGGATCAATTACGAAAAAATTATGGGGTAGGTAACGAATCATTGCCCTGATTTAAAATCGAAAAGAAATAGCTTTACGGGTAACAATGTTTTCTTTGTAGTTTAAACTATTTCTGCATTACATATGTACATACATAAACAAAAAACCTTCGTTATATGTAGTAGACAGACAACAAATATTAAAACCTAGCCGAGGCAGCTGTACGAATTGATCAATATTGCTGATATGAGACGATCAGTATACAAAAAACATGTTTGGGCCCACAAAAAACTTCCAATATCCTTCCTAAAAAATTATCAAATAATTTCACATTTATTTATTTATTTAATAATTATGTATAACATGAATATCCTATTTTTCTTATCTAACGAGCCTCGTTAAAAAGGCTGACTGGTTTACCTCATAATAATCATTTCATAATCGTCGTTCTAATACCCAATTCTTTCAAATATTCAATAAAAAATAGGAAATATAATTTGTTTTTAAGCCAATGGGTAATTATCACCTCTTTGTTATCTGTGGCCCAGGGTAAATATTGGTCGGCATGCAACCGACCGAACCAACCAACCAGCCAGCCAACCATCTAACCAACCGACTAACCAATCAACAAACCACCAAAAATTTTATGATCATTTTATTGTTTACACGATGAAAAATGTGCTGTAAATTGCTCGGTTCGGTTTCGAAAAACGGCTAAGCGTAACTTAAGCACATTACAAACAAATTAAGGCAATCAAAATCCAATGTGTTTGTTTTGGATAAGTGTGATGGTGTGCGTGTGAGTGTGTGTGCCGGTGCTATTTTTGATAGTGATAATTATTATTATGGTGGTGATCCTTATTACCATCCTCTTGCTTGCTTCCTTGTTGCGTTTGCTAAGGTTATTGGTGGTTATTGTGTGGTTATGTCTAAATCTCTATGGCAGAGTACGCATGTCACACCAACCAGCCAATATAAACAAATAATAAGCGATTTTTTTCTTTCATAAATATTCTCTCTTTAAACATCATACGTCTTCTTTACCTTTCCTTGAGGAAAAAGGTAGATAACAACTTGCAGTAGAGAGTAAATATTGCATTAATAAAACCAACCAGCCGGCCGGCAAGGATCATGCGTAATAGTCACACAAACATCGTCGTCTTTTGAGGATGATGTGAAATTTGTTATCGATGAACAATGAAAACCAGCGAACAAACAACAAATAGTGATCATCATCGCATCATCAATGTTTACAACAACAACAGCAACTGTTGTTGGCATCTGTGGAAAAAAGGAATAATTTCCATCCTACGCATCACGTATCAAGGAAGACGCGACTTACAGGCTGGCTGGCAGGCAGACTGATTGGATAAAAGAATATTTACATACCGCAAACATAAGCATCATCATCTGCAGTCGGTCGTAGCACCATCAAATTTTCCATGCTCACACATGCCATCACCATATACATCACCACCAGACACACTTGTATTATTTAGTTTCCTTACACATGTCTTGGATCATCTTCCTTTTTTTGTGTTGTGATTGCAGTCAACTGAGTGGAGAGACGTATCTTTTTTATTGTTGCATTTTCTGTGGATGGATGTTGCATCAACATCTCATTCCATTCCATCAATATGTTTCTTTTTTTCTTATTTGTTTATTTTGTTGTGGTGATAATATTCTCTTTTAAAAACAATCAAATGTCCCTTTTTTAATGGTTTATCCCAGTCAGACAGTCAGTCAATGGGTCCTGTGTCCTTAATTTACACTTTGACTGCTGTAAGAAATTCACAGTGTTCTGGATATTAAAAAAAGTTGAAAGATTTGGTCTTTCAAGTTACTCAAGTCGAAGATTATAGATTAGAGGGGTTTAATTTTTGTAAGCAAAATAGGTGCGTTGGGAAAACATATTTTGGGTCACCTCATCCTCATATAAACCTGACATCCGTCAAATAAGACTGGTGTTGAAGAATTTAGGATTTGTCCGAATTGTCGCCAGTATTTCATATACATACCATGTGTCGCAGCCTCTAGATCATATATTACAAACCGTTCCTCCTTCTGACCCTTGAAAACATTCTTAAAAAATCTAGGCCTATTAGTCCGGTCAAAATAGACATTGAAATAGCAAAAATTCCCACAAAGCTGGACTTTGGTGGAGAGCTAGGGTTTGCCATTAGAAGCAACGTCCTAAAAGTCCCCATCGATCCCATGTGTGCAAAAAAAATTATTCGGGGTCAAAGGTCAAAATTTAAGGGTTTTTAGGTCTTCGGATTTATTTTTTGAAAACGGTTGATCTAATCATAAAGTGACTAAAGTAAATATTGTAGACAGAACAAGTAAGAAAAGCGTTAAGTTCGGTTGGGCCGAACTTTTTATACCCTCCACCACAAATTTCTGCCATTTCGGTGGATTAATGTGGCCACAACCTTCAAAATACCGAAATTCGGAAGGTACCGTTCTATGGGGGCTATATGATGGCGTGGACCTATACCTACAAATTTCTGGGGGAAAGTTTTATACGCCTAAAGAAGACTAAATATCAAATTTCAGCCATCTCGGTGTTATAATGAGGCCAAAACGTTCAAAATATCGAAAATCGGGAGATATTGTATTATGGGGGCTATATCAACACGTGGACCTATATAAACATTTTATGGTAGAAATGTTTCTTAGTCTCTGGAAACACAAAATACAAAGTTACAACCCATTCTTTGGTCAAATGGGTCAAATACATTCAAAATATGTATATTAAAATGACGGGTACTTTATAAGGGGCCTTATATGGGGGCTATACCAAAACGTGGACCTATATAACCCAACTCTGGTAGGAATGTTTTCTGACCTCTGAAGACACAAAATACCAAATTACAACCAATTCTGTGGTCAAATGGGTCTAATAAATTCAAAATATATTAAAATGACGCGTACTTTATATGGGGCCTTATATGGGGGCTATACCAAAACGTGGACCTATATAACCCAACTTTGGTAGGAATATTTTTTGGCCTCTGGAGACACAAAGTACCAAATTACAATCAATTCGGTGGTAAAATGGGTCAAATATCTTAAAAATTCCTTAAAACAACGACGCGTCACGCGTCATTTTGTATGGGGGCTATACGAAAGCGTGGACCTACATAGCCCGTTTTCAATACCAAAAGTCCTACGTAAATATAACATATTTTCCCGTCCCGTTCGGACGCTAGAGTGATTTCCACAGACGGACAGACGGACGGACATGGCTATATCGATGTAGAATTGCACGCTGATCAAGAATATATATACTTTGTGGGGTCTACAATGATTATTTCGAGTAGTTACAAACGTAGTGACAAACTTAATATACCCCCATCCTATGGTGGAGGGTATAAAAATTATCTACAAGTTTGGCCCTTATATTTTTTTTCGTAGAAGGAACCATTCTTGAGATATAGCTGTTCTAAAAAACACATGATTTTTATGCACTTATAAGGGAAATATGCACATATTCAGACAAACCGGCTAAAATAAGCGAAGTAATCGGGTCTGTCCCCCAAAAAATATATATTTTCTTGAAGAGCGAAATTATAGCTATCTTCTAAAAAATTCCAGCAAAATCGGAGTATGTTTAGTAGAGTTATTCAATGTTTGAGTCATTTTATGCAAAAATAGCCCATTTAACCCACATGTATAATCGAAAGCCCAACGGGAACGACCCCAACGAAAACTCTCCGATTTTTTTTCAAGTTTTGTCCGAAGGTAGGGTTTATTGCGCTGATTACGGAAATGTATAATTTTTAACGGCTGCGGATCAGGTTCGCCGGTTATTAGACCCGGAAGGCCAAATTTAAAAACCGGGTTAGACCCGGTTCTACTGAACCGATTACTGCAAAGTGGATATCGTTTGAAAGCTTACGGAAGTATCTAACACATAGTGTAGTTACTTTAACCGGTTCGCCTCATAATGTGCTTACGGAGCTAATTTTTTATTTGACCTTTAGATCGAGATATCTCGAAAATGGTAAGTCTTTTTTAAGAATCATAAAGAGCAATCTTGTAGACAATTATTGAATTTACAACTTTTACTTTAGCGTGCTTTTGCTTAGTATTACCGTTTTTGAGAAAAATTAAAAAAAAAGGAATAATGCCTCCAAAAATGACCTTTGACCCCGAATAACTTGTTTTGCACACATGGGATCGATGGGGACTTTTAGGACGTTGCTTCTAATGGCCAACCCTAGCACTCCACCAAAATTCAGCTTTGTGGGAATTTTTGCTATTTCCCCCTTATACGCATGTCTATTTTGACCGGACTATATATACATACATATTTAAAGGAAACTCTCAAATTATCAAAAAACCCAAATATTCTTTAAAAATTCACGTTTGTAGACCCAAATATCCCTCTAAAAATATTCTTTAAAATATCACTTTTATATCCCCAATTTTATATATATTTTTAGATTCACGTCCTGACAATATTTAAAAAAAATATTAAAAAAAAATAAACAAAAAACTATATATTGTAAAACTTATCGGCCTTAAGGCTTTCTTTACAAAATGTTTCAAATAAATAAAAATATTAAAAAAACACAAGTTGTGAAAAAAGATTTTAAAAACTCCGGTAAAAATATTCCTTATAAAAATCCGGTTTATATCCCTCAATAGTCCTTTATTTTTTTAATCCAAGTCCATAAAAATCTCAAAAAATCCACGTCCATAAAAATTTTAAAAAAATCCACTTACATAAAACTCTTAAAAAATCCACGTCCATAAAACTCTTAAAAAATCCACGTCCATTAAAAATTTAAAAAATCCACGTCCATTAAAAATTTAAAAAAAAATCTTAAAAAATCCACGTCCATAAAACTCTTTAAAAATCAACGTCCATAAAAATCTTTAAAAATGCACGTTCATAAAAATCTTAAAAAATCCACTTTCATAAAAATCTTAAAAAATTCTCGTCCATAAAACTCTTGAAAACTCCACGTCCATAAAAATCTTAAAAAATCGACTTTCATAAAAATCTTAAAAAATTCACGCCCATAAAAATCTTAAAAAATCCACAAAAAAAAATTATTACAACCCACGTTCATAAAAATCGTAAAAAAATCCACGTCCTCAAAAAATAATAAAATAACCACGTCTACAAAGACTTTTTCAAAATTTAACGTCCTGAATACATATTTTTTTAAAAAAATCCACATCGTCCTAAAATTTGTTTAAAAAATATTTTTTAAAAAATACACTCACTCAAAATATATTTTTTAAAAGATCCACACACTCTAAAAATACTTTCTTTTAAAAATCCATAAAAAAAATTATCGTGTTCAAAAAATATTTAAACAAATTCACATTCTCAAAAAAATACATACAAATTTTTTTAAATAAAATCAATATTAAAAAGTCCATGAAAAAGTCCAGTCTCTGATATTAAAAAAAAACACGTTTATAG
Source organism: Musca autumnalis (assembly GCF_047663935.1). Lineage (NCBI taxonomy): Eukaryota > Metazoa > Arthropoda > Insecta > Diptera > Muscidae > Musca > Musca autumnalis. The sequence goes on from NW_027411755.1 coordinate 243,707,248, forward strand.
CCCTGAATATCCCTCAAAAATATCCTCTAAAATTCACGTTTACAGGCCTCAAAATACATTTTTAATAAGAATCCTCAAAAAAATATGCGTGACGTCCTACGAGTATTAAAGCATTAAAAAATCCACGTTTTCATAAAATATGCATTTTTACAAAATCCACATAATCAAAAATTTATTTAAAAAGTATAAAAAAATATTAAAAAATAATCACTTTCTCAAAACATATTTTTAAAAATAAACATTCACCAAAAATATTTTTTTTTAAAAATCTCAATATTCAGGAGGTATTTAACGTTGTAAATAAATTAAAACATCTGCGTCTTTAAAAAATATTCGTAAAAAATAGATGTTGTCAAAAACAAATTTGAAAAAAAATTGTCCTTGAAACGTAGTTTATATCCTCAAAAAAAAAAATATTGGTAAAAAATCAACGTTCCGAAGAAGTAATATGAAAAAATATAAATCTGCATCGACAAAAATTCACTTCTTCAAATCTTATTTTTATAAAAATTCTAATTTTCAATCAATTTATTAAATCCACGTCTTCCAAAAATTTTTACAAAAGTTACATTCTGAAAAAAATATTTAAAAACAATCCACGTCCACAAAGAATACTTAAAAAATCCTCGTCTTACACAAAATTGTTTTTAAAAAATAAATAAACTAAAAAAAATTGTTTAAATATCAAGGTCATCAAAAAAATATTAAAAAAAAATCCATGTACATGAACAACAAATGCACGTCCTCAAAAATATTTTAAAAAAATCGCATTTCCAAAAAATCCACGGCCTGAATGTCCTTTACTAATTAGAAAAAAACACGAGCTAAACAAAATAATTTTAATAAATCGATGCATTTTTAAAAGAATTTACGTCCTCCATCAAAAATATTTTTTTAAAAAATCTCAATATTGAGAATATATTTAAAAAAATGTAAATAAATTAAAACATCTACGTCCCTAAAAAATATTCGTAAAAAATCGATGTGGTCAAAAACTAATTTGAAAAAAAAATTCTTAGAAACGTAGTTTATATCCTCAAAAAAATGTTTGTATAAAATCAACGTTCCGAAGAAGTAATGTGAAAAAATATAAATCTGCATCGCAAAAATTTACTCCTTCAAATCTTATTTTTATAAAAATGCTAATTTTCAATCAAAATTTTATTTTATTTATTTTTATTTTCAAAAGTTATAATAATTGTTCCACAAACATCCAACATATCAATGAGTGCACCCCGATTCATATTAGCTCAATTATCGCCGAGTCCGAACGGCGTGTCTTATTACACCAATTGTAGAGAAGTTTTACATGGCTGAAATACTCAGGAAATGTCGCCAACATTGCTGAGGGATATTTTGCCACCGTTGAAAATTTTGATGTTGACTGACCAGGGAATCGATCCCACAACATTTAGCGTGCAAGGCGGGTGTGCATACCATTGCACCACGGTGGCACAAAAATAACCATTCACCAATTTTTTTTTTTAAATCTCAATATTCAGAAGAAATTTAAAAAATTAAAAAATCTGCGTCCTTAAAAATATTCGTAAAAAATCGATGTTGTCAAAAACTAATTTTTTTTTTGTTTTTTCAAAATTAAGCCAGACTTAATCCCATTTTTGTTGTTTTATTATTTTAAAACAACTAATTTATTAGTGGAAAATGGTTGGCATTGTTCGCCAAGGGGTAAGGCAGGGAAGACTAGTTTCCATCCACGCCACTGGATCTGATCAGTTTCCTTGTTTCTTGTTTGTGTATATTTTCCACCGAAGTTATTTTTCAATAACTTCTTCAACAAAAACTTTTTATACCCAAACATCAATCGTCAGCTCGAAGTATAAATTTGAAAAGAATCTTCTTTGAAACGTAGTTTATATCCTCAAAAAATATTTATAAAAAATCAACATTCCGAAGAAGTAATATGAAAAAATATAAATCTGCATCGCATTATAAAAATTCTAATTTTAAATCCACGCCTTCAAAAAATATTCACAAAAGTTACATTCTCTAAAAAAAAAAAATATTAAAAAATAACCCACGTCCACAAAAAATACTTAAAAAATCCTCGTACTACAAATATTTTAAAAAATCGCGTTTCCAAAAAATCATGGAAACTTTGAGGCCCCAGTGGCACGTGTTAACATATTCCGATTGAGCTCAAACTTAGGCAATCTTAATTTTTAACAATACTAAACATTTTAGGAGGGTACCGCATAAAAAAAACCGACATCGATTTTTTAAAACCACTATAATGCACAATATCAAAAGTATTTAAAAAGTCGACGTCTTCAAATATTATTTTTAAAAAAATTATGAACATTTTTTTAAAAAATACAGTCTAAAAAATGTAAAAAATATAAAAATATATATTTTTTTAAATGTACGTATAAAAATATTGAAAAAAGTCCACAAAAAAATATTTATACAAAATGCGCGTTTATAAAAAAAATATCTTACAAAGTCTACTTTTTTAAAAAACAAAAACATTTAAAATGCAAGTTCCCAAAAAAGAAAATTATTTAAAACCCTACAAAACGTATGTTAAAAAATCGAAGTGCACAAATATATTTTTTTTAAAAAAACTTAATAGCCTCAAAAAATAGTCACGTCCTTAAACATTTTTTTTGCAAATGCACGTTCTCTAAGAACATTAAAAAAATGCCGCTCTAAAAAAAAAATATTTAAAAAATTACCTAGGCCCACAAAAAATATTTAAACAATTCTCAAATATTGATTTTAAAAAAATATTTAAAACATACACGTCCTTTTAAGAAATCCACGTGCTCTAAAAGTTTTTAAAAATGCAAGTTCTTAAAAAAATTATTTAAAGCCCACAAAAAATATTTAAAAAATCCAAGTGCACAAATATATATATATTTTTTAAATGAACAGGATAACGTCGTGAATGCACGTTCTCAAAAAGCGTTAAAAAATCCTGCTCTCAAAAAAATATTTAAAAATAAACCAGGCCCACAAAAAATATTTAAAAAATTCTCAACTATTGATTTAAAAAATATTTAAAATATTCATGTCCATAAACATTTTTTTGGCAAAATGCACGTCCTCAAAAAACATTAAAAAAATCCCGCCCTCAAAAAAATATTTAAAAAATAACCCAGGCCCACAAAAATATTTAAAAAATTCTCAAATATTGATTTTAAGAAAATATTTAAAACATTCATGTCCTTAAAAACTTTTTTTTTGCAAAATACACGTCCTCAAAAACATTAAAAAATCCCGCTCTCAAAAAAATATTTAAAAATAACCCAGGCCCATAAAAAAATATTTAAAATATTCTCAAATATTGATTTTAAATAAAAAATAATTTAAAAAAATTAAGTTTCAGTGTTTTATTTAGAAATGCACTTAAAACTAGAAAATAATTTGTCGCTTAGCCTCAATAAATATATTCTTTCTCATGATGGAATCGCTCAAATAAAAAGTTTGCCGTTTAATTCTGCCACCACTTAAAATTTATTTGAGAGATTCCATCATGAGAAAGAATTATCAATTGGCAAAATTTTACTGATCGCTACCAATATCATGATTTCATCTCGGCGAAGGGAAATATCAATTGGCTTCTCAGTTTTTGAAATGCCTTTTTAGCGAAAACCGAACTCTTTAAGTGTCTAGTATTCCCATATAAATGAGAATCAAGAATACCCCAAAAGATCCCCAAAAGTCTTTAAAACATATTGTTTTATAAATTCACTATTTTCCTCAAAAACTATTTGTAAAAATATCCTAGTTCACTTTACTGTGCCTCACTATTATTGAAAATTCGGTCAAACGCTATAGTGGTTGGTAACAGGTATTGTTTGTTTTTATAATTTCTTTATACATATTTTTCTTATTTTCTATTTGTTTGGCATCATTTGTATTTTGGGAAATTACCACGAGTTCAATTTTTGTGGTGATTTGTTTATTTGTTTGTTATTTTAGAAAACAACAACAATACGGATTGAACAATATTATTTGTTTATCCTTTTCACTGTCGTGTCTGTAGCACATTCACCACACCACTCACTATCTTTCGTTTCTAATCAATTTTCTATGGTTTGTTTTTGTGTTGATTATCCTTTATTTTTTAAATTTATTTGGATGCTGTTTTTCGATATTTGCTTGTGATTTTTCATAGCTGCATACTAAAAGTATTTTTTTTTTTCGTTGTTCATATACAGTATTTATCAAAGGGAATTGGTCACAATTATGATTGGAAACAAATGTGGAGTATTTTGGGAGACAGATTTCGTGGTGTTGTGAAATTGGTTTTAGAACGAAATATTGCTTCCCAAGCGGTGTGGACTTGTTGAAAAATATGAGACAAAAGTTAAGCAATGTGTGGTTTTAGAATGATATGGACTATTTAGAATGAGGACTATTGATATATAACATGAAATACTAAATTATATTATAATCGCCATAAAATTTGACCAAATATGAATTTTTGAAAATAAATGTTAAAAATGTGATTTTTCAAGGCGAGGAAACGGGCCCCTGTGTTCTTCTTCTTGCGTTTCTGATTCCATTTATTTATTTTATATTTGTAATTGCCTTGTAAAATCTTCTAAATACAGAAATATTTTCAAATATTTTTTCTGTTTATTTTCTTAGATATTCTCGATTTTCAATACCCTCTACAGCATCTGTTCACTTGTTGTGAAACCTTCCACAGAATGTATAAATTTCGTTGAGGACATGTGAAAACAGCAGTGCTGGCGTAGTATTTTATTTTGTGAATGAATATCGTATTGAAGTTTTGATTTGAATTAAAAAAGAACAGCATCCCAAGCCCCACCGTTGGGCTGGCTTTTGATTCCCCCCACAACAAATCATAAATATTTCGAAATACCAAAACAAAAAAAAAATATTTTTGTCTTTTATGTGATTATCGTGGATTGCTGTTGTGTTTCAGTTCGGAGGCATCGTTCTTTTGTTTTAATAAATTAAACAATAAATTATGCAAAAGCCATTATACAACATAATTACATACATACTCACATACATACATACGTATACATGTAAACATACATACGTATCTTTGAAGTTGGATATTTTTCAAATGACAAAATATTTGAAGTTAATTTCAAGATGAACAAAAAGAAACAACAAAATATACATCTTCAGTCCAACGACTCCATCCATCCATCCAGGGCAAATGGTGCTGAGTAATTCGTATTCAAATGTTTCTTTTGATGATCTTTTGTGTCTTTGCTTGTTGTTTTTGTTATTCTGTATAGATGATCATCATCAGTTATAAAAGCTGATGATACTGAATTTTCAAAACATTGTTTTTTTACAAAAAAACACAAAAGAACTTCATATTTCGTTATGGATTAGATGAAGAAGCAATACTCCTTCATGTGGTGAGGGACCAACTACAAATAGTTTTTGGTTTGCTTTTGTTCTTGGTCATTCATTTCATGTTGTTGTTGGTGGTATTTGGTGCAGGAGTGAATAGCCCAAGGGGCTTTTAGAAAATCATCAAACATTCTCTGGTCCACATGTACCTACCTTGTTGGCCAGAATCATTCAGTCACCCAAGTCATTCATTCAGCTCATTCACTGAACACCCGCTGTGCCTATAAGCGGGCGCGCTCTTATTTAATATATTTTAAAAAATAAATTTCCTCTTAAAAGCAATACGACGACGTATATATCCGTTGTGAATAAACATATATACTTATTGTTGTTGACTAGATAGTAGATATGTATGTAGGTGGTGTTCAAATTGTTTTAGGAACAGTGTAGGACAAAACATAATGTACAAATATTTTTGAACTTAAATATTGAACGTGGATTTTTAAAGGAATATTGGCCACCATAAACTTGGATTTTTAAGGAATATTTTTAGAGGAATATGGGCTACCATAAACGTGGATTTCTAAAAAATATTTTTAGAGGAATATGGGCCACCATAAACGTGGATTTTTAAAGAATATTTTTAAAGGAATATTGGCCACCATAAACGTGGATTTTTAAAGAATATTTTTACAAGAATATTGGCCACCATAAACGTGGATTTTTAAACAATATTTTTAGAGGAATATTGGCCACCATAAACGTGGATTTTTAAAGAATATTTTTAGAGGAATATTGGCCACCATAAACGTGGATTTTAAAACAATATTTTTAGAGGAATATTGGCCACCATAAACGTGGATTTTTAAAGAATATTTTTAGAGGAATATTGGCCACCATAAACGAGGATTTTTAAAGAATATTTTTAGAGGAATATTGGCCACCATAAACGTGGATTTCTAAAGAATATTTTTACAAGAATATTGACCACCATACACGTGGATTTTTAAAGAATATTTTTAGAGCAATATTGGCCACCATAAACGTGGATTTTTAAAGAATATTTTTACAAGAATATTGACCACCATAAACGTGGATTTTTAAAGAATATTTTTAGAGGAATATTGGCCACCATAAACGTGGATTTTTAAAGAATATTTTTAAAGGAATATTGGCCACCATAAACGTGGATTTTTAAAGAATATTTTTAAAGGAATATTGGCCACCATAAACGTGGATTTTTAAAGAATATTTTTAGAAGAATATTAACCACCATAAACGTGGATTTTTAAAGAATATTTTTAGAAGAATATTAACCACCATAAACGTGGATTTTTAAAGAATATTTTTAGAAGAATATTAACCACCATAAACGTGGATTTTTAAAGAATATTTTTAGAAGAATATTAACCACCATAAACGTGGATTTTTAAAGAATATTTTTAGAAGAATATTAACCACCATAAACGTGGATTTTTAAAGAATATTTTTAGAAGAATATTAACCACCATAAACGTGGATTTTTAAAGAATATTTTTAGAAGAATATTAACCACCATAAACGTGGATTTTTAAAGAATATTTTTAGAAGAATATTAACCACCATAAACGTGGATTTTTAAAGAATATTTTTAGAAGAATATTAACCACCATAAACGTGGATTTATAAAGAATATTTTTAGAAGAATATTAACCACAATAAACGTAGATTTTTAAAGAATATTTTTAGAAGAATATTAACCACCATAAACGTGGATTTTTAAAGAATATTTTTAGAAGAATATTAACCACCATAAACGTGGATTTTTAAAGAATATTTTTAGAAGAATATTAACCACCATAAACGTGGATTTTTAAAGAATATTTTTAGAAGAATATTAACCACCATAAACGTGGATTTTTAAAGAATATTTTTAGAAGAATATTAACCACCATAAACGTGGATTTTTAAAGAATATTTTTAGAAGAATATTAACCACCATAAACGTGGATTTTTAAAGAATATTTTTAGAAGAATATTAACCACCATAAACGTGGATTTTTAAAGAATATTTTTAGAAGAATATTAACCACCATAAACGTGGATTTTTAAAGAATATTTTTAGAAGAATATTAACCACCGTAAACGTGGATTTTTAAAGAATATTTTTAGAAGAATATTAACCACCATAAACGTGGATTTTTAAAGAATATTTTTAAAACAATATTAACCACCATAAACGTGGATTTTTAAAGAATATTTTTAGAAGAATATTAACCACCATATACGTGGATTTTTAAAGAATATTTTTAGAAGAATATTAACCACCATAAACGTGGATTTTTAAAGAATATTTTTAGAAGAATATTAACCACCATAAACGTGGATTTTTAAAGAATATTTTTAGAAGAATATTAACCACCATAAACGTGGATTTTTAAAGAATATTTTTAGAAGAATATTAACCACCATAAACGTGGATTTTTAAAGAATATTTTTAGAAGAATATTAACCACCATAAACGTGGATTTTTAAAGAATATTTTTAGAAGAATATTAACCACCATAAACGTGGATTTTTAAAGAATATTTTTAGAAGAATATTAACCACCGTAAACGTGGATTTTTAAAGAATATTTTTAGAAGAATATTAACCACCATAAACGTGGATTTTTAAAGAATATTTTTAAAACAATATTAACCACCATAAACGTGGATTTTTAAAGAATATTTTTAGAAGAATATTAACCACCATATACGTGGATTTTTAAAGAATATTTTTAGAAGAATATTAACCACCATAAACGTGGATTTTTAAAGAATATTTTTAGAAGAATATTAACCACCATAAACGTGGATTTTTAAAGAATATTTTTAGAAGAATATTAACCACCATAAACGTGGATTTTTAAAGAATATTTTTAGAAGAATATTAACCACCATAAACGTGGATTTTTAAAGAATATTTTTAGAAGAATATTAACCACCATAAACGTGGATTTTTAAAGAATATTTTTAGAAGAATATTAACCACCATAAACGTGGATTTTTAAAGAATATTTTTAGAAGAATATTAACCACCGTAAACGTGGATTTTTAAAGAATATTTTTAGAAGAATATTAACCACCATAAACGTGGATTTTTAAAGAATATTTTTAAAACAATATTAACCACCATAAACGTGGATTTTTAAAGAATATTTTTAGAAGAATATTAACCACCATATACGTGGATTTTTAAAGAATATTTTTAGAAGAATATTAACCACCATATACGTGGATTTTTAAAGAATATTTTTAGAAGAATATTAACCACCATAAACGTGGATTTTTAAAGAATATTTTTAGAAGAATATTAACCACCATAAACGTGGATTTTTAAAGAATATTTTTAGAAGAATATTAACCACCATAAACGTGGATTTTTAAAGAATATTTTTAGAAGAATATTAACCACCATAAACGTGGATTTTTAAAGAATATTTTTAGAAGAATATTAACCACCATAAACGTGGATTTTTAAAGAATATTTTTAGAGGAATATTGGCCACCATAAACGTGGATTTTTAAAGAATATTTTTAGAGGAATATTGGCCACCATAAACGTGGATTTTTAAAGAATATTTTTAAAAGAATATTGGCCACCATAAACTTGGATTTTTAAAGAATATTTTTAGAGGAATATTGACCACCATAAACGTGGATTTTTAAAGAATATTTTTAAAAGAATATTGGCCACCATAAACTTGGATTTTTAAAGAATATTTTTAGAGGAATATTGACCACCATAAACGTGGATTTTTAAAGAATATTTTTAAAAGAATATTGGCCACCATAAACTTGGATTTTTAAAGAATATTTTTAAAAGAATATTGGCCACCATAAACGTGGATTTTTAAAGAATATTTTTAAAAGAATATTGGCCACCATAAACGTGGATTTTTAAAGAATATTTTTAGAAGAATATTAATCACCATAAACGTGGATTTTTAAAGAATATTTTTTTAAAGGAATATTGGCCACCATAAACGTGGATTTTTAAAGAATATTTTTAAAGGAATATTGGCCACCATAAACGTGGATTTTTAAAGAATATTTTTTTTAAAGGAATATTGGCCACCATAAACGTGGATTTTTAAAGAATATTTTTAGAGGAATATTGGCCACCATAAACGTGGATTTTTAAAGAATATTTTTAGAGGAATATTGGCCACCATAAACGTGGATTTTTAAAGAATATTTTTAGACGAATATTGGCCACCATAAACGTGGATTTTTAAAGAATATTTTTAGAGGAATATTGGCCGCCATAAACGTGGATTTTTAAAGAATATTTTTAGAGGAATATTGGCCACCATTAACGTGGATTTTTAAAGAATATTTTTAAAGGAATATTGGCCACCATAAACGTGGATTTTTAAAGAATATTTTTAGAGGAATATTGGCCACCATGAACGTGGATTTTTTAAGAATATTTTTGGAGGCATATTGGCCACCATAAACGTGGATTTTTAAAGAATATTTTTAGACGAATATTGGCCACCATAAAGGTGGATTTTTAAAGAATATTTTTAGACGAATATTGGCCACCATAAACGTGGATTTTTAAAGAATATTTTTAGACGAATATTGGCCACCATAAACGTGGATTTTTAAAGAATATTTTTAGACGAATATTGGCCACCATAAACGTGGATTTTTAAAGAATATTTTTAAAGGAATATTGGCCACCATAAACGTGGATTTTTAAAGAATATTTTTTGAGGAATATTGGCCACCATAAACGTGGATTTTTAAAGAATATTTTTTTAAAGGAATATTGGCCACCATAAACGTGGATTTTTAAAGAATATTTTTAAAGGAATATTGGCCACCATAAACGTGGATTTTTAAAGAATATTTTTTTTAAAGGAATATTGGCCACCATAAACGTGGATTTTTAAAGAATATTTTTTTTAAAGGAATATTGGCCACCATAAACGTGGATTTTTAAAGAATATTTTTAGAGGAATATTGGCCACCATAAACGTGGATTTTTAAAGAATATTTTTAGACGAATATTGGCCACCATAAACGTGGATTTTTAAAGAATATTTTTAGACGAATATTGGCCACCATAAACGTGGATTTTTAAAGAATATTTTTAGACGAATATTGGCCACCATAAACGTGGATTTTTAAAGAATATTTTTAGACGAATATTGGCCACCATAAACGTGGATTTTTAAAGAATATTTTTAGACGAATATTGGCCACCATAAACGTGGATTTTTAAAGAATATTTTTAGACGAATATTGGCCACCATAAACGTGGATTTTTAAAGAATATTTTTAGACGAATATTGGCCACCATAAACGTGGATTTTTAAAGAATATTTTTAGACGAATATTGGCCACCATAAACGTGGATTTTTAAAGAATATTTTTAGACGAATATTGGCCACCATAAACGTGGATTTTTAAAGAATATTTTTAGACGAATATTGGCCACCATAAACGTGGATTTTTAAAGAATATTTTTAGACGAATATTGGCCACCATAAACGTGGATTTTTAAAGAATATTTTTAGACGAATATTGGCCACCATAAACGTGGATTTTTAAAGAATATTTTTAGAGGAATATTGGCCGCCATAAACGTGGATTTTTAAAGAATATTTTTAGAGGAATATTGGCCACCATTAACGTGGATTTTTAAAGAATATTTTTAAAGGAATATTGGCCACCATAAACGTGGATTTTTAAAGAATATTTTTAGAGGAATATTGGCCACCATTAACGTGGATTTTTAAAGAATATTTTTAAAGGAATATTGGCCACCATAAACGTGGATTTTTAAAGAATATTTTTAGAGGAATATTGGCCACCATGAACGTGGATTTTTTAAGAATATTTTTGGAGGCATATCAAAGGCTAAATACATTAATTTTTAAAGAATATTTTAAGAACAATAAGGGCTACAAACATGGATTTTTAAAGAATATTTTTGGAGGCATATTAAAGGCTACAAATTCGAATTTTTAAAGAATATTTTTGGAGGCATATTAAAGGCTACAAACGTGGATTTTTAAAGAACATTTTTTCAACTGAAATTAATTTGACAAACTTTTGCCCTTGACTGTATAAAAAGTCAACTGCAAAACAATAACTCTTGTTCAAATAAAAATATTTCCCATGCCACACACATAGCTGTGATGCTGCAGATGATGATGAGATTCTATAACATAAATTGCAAAAATATTCATAATAATTTCTAATGGATGCCTAGCTAGGTAGGAATCCTGTTATGACAAACGCTATTTAGTAAAGTTGGGAAGACCCAAAAGCAAATACAAATATTCACATGGATCCCCAGCATATTATATGTGTATGTCATCAATACATCCCATATGCGAAGGTGTCTAGTACTCATAGAAACAAAACTATTTTTACTTCCAGATACAAACACACACGATTACACATACAAATGTACGATATATTTATAGAAATTCCATAAAGAAAACATCAAAATATTCCATCCAATCATATGTCTTGATGGACAAACTGATGGATGGACAAAACATATGTATGTACGCGAACGAACGAATGCGATGATTGTGAAATAAAGCTCTACAATTTATTTATATGTAAGTCGTGAATGTGCCCGGAGGAAAACTAAATACAACAAAATAACAACAACGAACAAAAAAATCCCATAATCCATTCACTTGCCAGTAAATATGCTTAACAACAGCTATACCAACAATATTAAAACGCCAGCCAAGAACTAGGCTTCCAACTCCAAAGGAACCAAAAAAAACGTCAAAAAAGAGAAGTCAAGGGGAAGTAAAGCCAATCCGTGTACAACAACACCAAAAACAATTTTAGAAATAAACGAACGATCATTTTAGAAATTACCAACCGACCAACCAGCTACTACTGTAGTGTATTTCGATTTTTTGCTGTTGTTGTGATTGAGGTGGCCAGGCTAAAATTTTTATTCAGAGGAATATTAGACCTGGATCTTTTAAGGATATTTTTAGAGAAATAATAAACGTGTTTTTTGTAAGGATATTTTAAGAGGAATATTGGGCGCAATAAGTGTAGATTTTTAAGGATATTTTTAGAGGAATATTGGACGCTATAAACGTGGATTTTTAAAGATATTTTTAGAGGAATATTGGACGCCATAAACGTGGATTTTTAAAGATATTTTTAGAGGAATATTGGACGCCATAAACGTGGATTTTTAAAGATATTTTTAGAGGAATATTGGACGCCATAAACGTGGATTTTTAAAGATATTTTTAGAGGAATATTGGACGCCATAAACGTGGATTTTTAAAGATATTTTTAGAGGAATATTGGACGCCATAAACGTGGATTTTTAAAGATATTTTTAGAGGAATATTGGACGCCATAAACGTGGATTTTTAAAGATATTTTTAGAGGAATATTGGACGCCATAAACGTGGATTTTTAAAGATATTTTTAGAGGAATATTGGACGCCATAAACGTGGATTTTTAAAGATATTTTTAGAGGAATATTGGACGCCATAAACGTGGATTTTTAAAGATATTTTTAGAGGAATATTGGACGCCATAAACGTGGATTTTTAAAGATATTTTTAGAGGAATATTGGACGCCATAAACGTGGATTTTTAAAGATATTTTTAGAGGAATATTGGACGCCATAAACGTGGATTTTTAAAGATATTTTTAGAGGAATATTGGACGCCATAAACGTGGATTTTTAAAGATATTTTTAGAGGAATATTGGACGCCATAAACGTGGATTTTTAAAGATATTTTTAGAGGAATATTGGACGCCATAAACGTGGATTTTTAAAGATATTTTTAGAGGAATATTGGACGCCATAAACGTGGATTTTTAAAGATATTTTTAGAGGAATATTGGACGCCATAAACGTGGATTTTTAAAGATATTTTTAGAGGAATATTGGACGCCATAAACGTGGATTTTTAAAGATATTTTTAGAGGAATATTGGACGCCATAAACGTGGATTTTTAAAGATATTTTTAGAGGAATATTGGACGCCATAAACGTGGATTTTTAAAGATATTTTTAGAGGAATATTGGACGCCATAAACGTGGATTTTTAAAGATATTTTTAGAGGAATATTGGACGCCATAAACGTGGATTTTTAAAGATATTTTTAGAGGAATATTGGACGCCATAAACGTGGATTTTTAAAGATATTTTTAGAGGAATATTGGACGCCATAAACGTGGATTTTTAAAGATATTTTTAGAGGAATATTGGACGCCATAAACGTGGATTTTTAAAGATATTTTTAGAGGAATATTGGACGCCATAAACGTGGATTTTTAAAGATATTTTTAGAGGAATATTGGACGCCATAAACGTGGATTTTTAAAGATATTTTTAGAGGAATATTGGACGCCATAAACGTGGATTTTTAAAGATATTTTTAGAGGAATATTGGACGCCATAAACGTGGATTTTTAAAGATATTTTTAGAGGAATATTGGACGCCATAAACGTGGATTTTTAAAGATATTTTTAGAGGAATATTGGACGCCATAAACGTGGATTTTTAAAGATATTTTTAGAGGAATATTGGACGCCACAAACGTGGATTTTTAAGGATATTTTTTTGAGGAATATTGGGCGCCATAAACGTGGATTGTTTAAGGATATTTTTTGAGAAATATTGGGCACCATAAACGTGGATTGGTTAAGGATATTTTTTGAGGAATATGGGGCACCATAAACGTGGATTGTTTAAGGATATTTTTTGAGAAATATTGGGCACCATAAACGTGAATTGGTTAAGGATATTTTTTGAGGAATATGGGGCACCATAAACGTGGATTGTTTAAGGATATTTTTTGAGGAATATTTATACCCTACACCACTATGTGGGGAGGGTATTATAAGTTGGTTTTGGCCAAAAAGTTTGTAACGCATGAAATAATGGTCGTAGACCCATACTTATATATATCAAAATGAATGTCTCGACGAGCTGAGTCGATCTGGCTATGTGTGTCCGTCCGTCAGTCCGTCCGTCCGTCCGTCTGTCCGTCTGTCCGTCTGTCCATCTAAACTTTGTAATCACGCTACAGGCCGCAATTTTGATCGGATCGTCACGAAATTTTGGATGTTGATGGGGGTCCCGGAGGGGAAGAAGCCTATTGAATTTGGTGATGGTCGGATAATATTTAGGGGTCGGAAAGGGCAAAAAACTTAGGTGGATAAAAAGACAACGTTTTTTTCCAAAGCCAATATCTCAGCTTCTATATGGGGTATACCAAAAGCAAAACCTGACAATGAAAGTAGAAAATATCACCTTTCTAGTGATGTAAAGAATGTGATCGTAGGCGATCAAACAACGAAGATTTCGCAATAGTTGCAAATAAAACCCCAATTTTCATTTTTGCGATTTTAATTATATTGACAAATATCACAGCTTTGGTTGAAAATTTTCCAAAAGCAAAGTCTAACTATGAAAGTAGAAGATCCCGTCTTTACAATGATGCAAACTAGGTCGGCGTAGGTGACCAACTAACGGAGATATCGCAATAGTCGATAATACATCCCATTTTTCTATTTTTTTGTAAATCACGCTACAGGTCGCAATATTGATCTGATCTTCACGAAAATTTCAGGGTTAATGGGGGTCTCACAGATGAAGAAGCATTTTGATTTTGGTGATGGTCGGATAATATTTAGGGGTCGGAATGGGCAAACACTTATTTGGAGAAAAGTCAACATTTTATTTCAAAGCCAATATCTCTGTTTCTTTAAGAGGTATATCAAAAGCAAAACCTGGAAAGGAAAGTAGAAAATATCACCTATACAACGATGTAAAGTAGGTTGTCGTAAGTGGTCAAACTACAGAGATATCGCAATAGTCGGTAATGCATCCCATTTTCCGATTTTTTTGTAATCACGCTACAGGTCGCAATTTTGATCGGATTGTCACGAATTTTTTGGGAGTTGATGCGGGCCATATTCAGGAGTCGGAATACGCAAAAAGCATATGTGGAGAAAATCAACGTTTTTTTCTTATGCGAATACCTCCGCTTCTGGTAGGAGTATTCCAAAAGGAAAGCCCGTCAGTGGAAGAAGAAAATATCTCCTTTATATTGATGCAAAGTATGTTGGCATAAGTGGGCAAACAACCGAGATATCGCAAAAGTCAGTAATATATCAAATTTTTCCATTTTTTGTAATCACGCTACTGGTTGGAATTTTGATCGGATAGTCACGAAATTTTTGGGGTAGATGGGGGCCCCACAGAAGAAGAAGCCTACTGATTTTGGTGATAGTCGGATAATATTTAGGGGTCGGAATGGGGAAAAACTCATGTGGAGACAAATTCAAAGCTTTATTCTTTGTGAATATATCGGCTTCTAGTAGGGGTATTTCAACGGCAAAGCCTGTCAATGGAAGAAGAAAATATTACCTTTCCCTTTGTAACACATCGAAATATTCATCAGAGACCCTATAAAGTATATATAGTCTTGATCAGGGTAAAACTCTAAGTCGATATAACCATGTCCGTTTGTCCGACCGTCCGTCTGTTGAAATCAAGATACCGCTCGCAGTTTTTAAGATAGAGCTTTGTAATTTGGTATAGAAGTTTCTATTACTCCTAGGATGTTTGGTATTGCAAATGGGCTATATAGCCCCCATAGAACGCTACCACCCGATTTTCGGTATTTTTAAGGTATTAGCCTTATTATCACTCCGAAATGGCTGAAATTTGGTACTGAGTCTTCGTCGAGGGTATAAAACTTTCTCCCAGAAATATGTCGATATAGGTCCACGCCTTCATATAGCCCCCATAGAACGGTACCTCCGGATTTTCGGTATTTTGAAGGTTGTGGCCACAATAGCCCACCGAAATAACAGAAATTTGGTATTTAGTCTTGGTTGGTGGAAATTTGTCGGTACAGGTCCAAGCCTGTATTTAGCCCCCATAGAACGGTATCTCCCGATTTTTGGGTTTTTTAAAGTTGTGGCCACAACAACCCACCGAAATGGCTGAAATTCGTCGGTATAGGCCCACGCTTATATAGGCCCTATAGAACGGTTCCTCCCGATTTTCGTATTTCTGAATGCTGTGACGTCAATAACCCACCGAAAGACTGAAATTTGTTATTTAGTCTTCCGTGTGGTTGTAAAATACGTCTTCCTATATCCCTATAGAAGCGTACCTGTAAATTTTCGGTATTTTGAAGGTTTTAGCCACATTATTTTACCGAAATATAGGAAGACTAAATGTCTTCTTTGAGTCTAAACACCTTCCGCAAGAAATGTTTAGGTATAGATCGATGTTTTTATACAGCTCTCATAGAACGGTACCTCCCGAATTTCGGTATTTTGAAGGTTTTACCAAAATGGCTGAAATTTGGTATTTAGTCTTCCCCAGAAATGTGTCGGTACAGGTCCATGCATTAATATAGCCCCCATAGAACGGTACCTCCTGATTTTCGGTATTTTGAAGGTTTTAGCATCTTTATCACACCGAAATGGCTAATATTTGGTATTTAGTCTTCTATTTTCACGCCTTAATATAGCCCCCATAGAACGGTAACTTCCAATTTTCGGTTTTTTGAAGGTTGTGACCTCAATATTCCCCCGAAATAGCTGAAATTTAGTACTTAGTCTTGGTTGGTGATATAAAACTTTAACGCATTAATTTGTCGGTACAGATCCACGCCTGCATAGAACGGTACCTCCCAATTTTCGGTATTTTGAAGATTGTGGCCACAATAGCCCACCGAAATAGCAGAAATTTGGTATTTAGTCTTCGTTGGTGGAAAACAATTTTCCCCCAGAAATTTGGCGGTACAGGTCCAAGCCTGCATTTAGCTGAAATTTAGTCTTAGTCTTGGTTGGTGATATAAAACTTTCCCGCATAAATTTGTCGGTACAGATCCACGCCTGCGTAGATCGGTACCTCAAGATTTTTGGTTTTTTTAAAGTTGTGGCCATAACAACCCACCGAAATGGCTGAAATTCGTCGGTATAAGCTCACGCTTATATAGGCCCTATAGAACGGTACCTCCCGAATTTCGGTATTTTGAAGGTTTTACCGAAATTGCTGAAATTTGGTATTTAGTCTTCTTCGAAAACGAAAGGAAACTAATTGTTCCATTTTACTTCCATACATTCGTGGTGGAGGGTATAACAAGTTCGGCCCGTCCGAACTTAACGCCGTTCTTACTTGTTTTAGGATATTTTATTATGGCGCCCAACCATAAACGTAAATTTTTTATGTATATTTTTAGAGGAATGTTGGATTTTTTAAGAATATTTTTAGATTATTATTGGGGGCCATAAACGTGGATACCTTATGGATATTTTTAGAGGAATATTGAGAGCCATAAACGAGGATTTGTTAAGGATATTTTTAGAGGGATATTGGGCGTTGTAAACGTGGATTTTTAAGAATATTTTAGAGGAAAATTGGGCGCCATAAACGTGGTCGCCATTTATGTTTTGTAATTATGTAGATTCAAGTCGTTGTCGACGTTATCGAAAAAAACAGTAAAACTCAAAGATTATTGATATTTCTCAATAAGGAATTTATTATATTTCAATACTAGAGTCTATCATCACACTGTGCCATTTCTTAATACTGCCAAGGGCGACCGTTCTACACAATTTTTCGAAATTCTCCTTTAGCGTTCTCTGCTCTTATCGACTAAATATGGTTGTTTTCCGAGAATAATTTTTGAATTTCCATCAGGACTGCATATTGAAATAGGGTCACCCTAATCACTGTAAAACAAAAACGAATAATATACAACAAAACACGGCTAAAACTTAGTTTTAAAACCCCCACCAACACCATTATTACCAGGGCCTACAACAATAAAGCCACACCATTCGCAAGCCTTAACATAATGTTTGTATTCTGTACCGGAGAGCTCTCTGACGATACCGCCTCCCCACTACAGTGGGCTGATGTGGCGGTCCATTAACAATTTTTGAGAACGCAAAAATCCCCCCACAACACACACTCAGTACTAAGGCCAAATTGTTGATGTGGTTGTGATTATTTTGGAGCTGCTGCTGTTGTGCACGTTCTTCATTTTCTCAAGTTTGGAAGTAGTGGTGGTTATTGTTCGGATAACTGCCGTTGCCGAGGACCGAAAAAATACTTTCAAACATTCGTACAAACATCCATACCAACAAACATATGTATGTATCCAACTAACCGAACGACCGACGAACCAACCAACAATCCACCACCGACCCGGGGGAGGAAAGTAAGCATTCTCTAACCTGACACACCGTGGGAAATGAACAGTAGTTGTTGAGTGAATGAAGAAGGAATGGAGCATAAACAACAGCAACAACAACATCAGCGGCAACAACAGTACTCCTCAGTACAACCAGGGCTAAGTTGCTTTCGCGTATGAAATGAATGTTATTCTGCTGCTGCCTTGCTGCCTGCCTAGTGGAAGTGTCCCGAGTTAGCTGACTGGCTGGCGAGTGGCGTGGCGGTAAGGCATGGCAAAGACAACAAACTATGCTTCCATACAACTCAACTCTTGGTATGGGTAAATATAGCCCCGAGCCGGATTCTCAGCATTTGTAAGTGCACAGACAATAACGCACACACAAACATACACACGTACGTACTCACCCATCAGCCTCAATGATTATTTTGGTTTAGTTTCTTTAATTTTTCTCCTTGGATATTTGTATGTCCGCTATTCTTTTCTTTTGAGGGTTCACTGCTTTCGGTGGGCTATGTGATGTGTGTGTGCCTACCCTACTCCTTGATTATTGCCGTTTAGCACTGAGCTTTCTGTGACTAAATGCTATTCGCATAGGTGAAGCTTAGGAGGTAATATGCTGCGATTCAAATATGCTCATTGACAAGGCACAAGGATTGGCTGGCTGGTGGGTTAGTTAGTTGATAATTGTTCTCCGATGTAAGTTGCGGAAATGTAGCAGGATTGCGCTCAAGGCATGAGCTCCCCCAAAAGATAAGTTTAAAATGTTCCAGGGTTAAATGTCTGAGCTCCCTCAGAAATATTCTTTAACCAATAAGCGGACTTTGAAAAAATTCATAAAAATTCACGGACTTTAAAAAAAATTCTTCTAAAATCCTTCAAAATTAAAAATCTTCGTATTTAAAAAATCCCCGTTTATATGCTACAAAAATATTCTTCCACGTTTATAGATCTGAAAATATTTGAAAAAATATTTTTTTTTTAAATTAACGTATTTGAAAAAAATATTTAAAAAAAAGAAAAAAATTTTTTTTAAATGCATGTCTTTAATTTTTTTTTTAAATCCACACTTTTGATTTTTTTTAAATGCGTGTCTTTGAAAATAATTTTTTAATCCATGTCTTTGAAAAAGTACACTTTTTAAATCCACGTCTTTAAAAAAATAAAAATACATGTCTTTTATTAATGTATTTTTTTTAAATCCACGTCTTTGAAAGATACATTTTTTTAATCCACGTCTTTAAAAAAATTAAAAATCCGAATCATTGATAAAAACCCACATTTTTGATAAAAATAAATTTTTTAATGATATGTCTTTGAACGATGTATATTTTTTTAATTCGAGTTTTTGAAAAAATATTTTTTTTTTTAAATCCACGTCTTGAAAAAATATATGTTTTAAATCCACATCTTTGAAAAAATATTTTCTTTTAAATTCACGTCTTTGAAAAGAATTTATTTTTCTATAGCCTTACTTACTTACTTAGTTGGCCCATTACAGAACATTTGTTCCATAGACCGAACTAAGAAAAGATCTCCATTCCTCTCTGTTTTTCGCTTGACTTTTTGGAATACCGCGCCTTTTCATTTCTTCATCCACTTGTATGCTGCATCGGAGCTTAGGCCTGCCGATTCTGCGTGCACCGCCATGTGGCATGTATTCATACGCCTTTTTAGCGGGTTCATCATCGCTCATTCTTATGATATGGCCTAGCCAACGCAATCGTTGCATCTCGATACGTTTAACTATATTCATGTCATTGTATAGCTGATATAGCTCAGGTTCATACGACGTCGATATTTACCGTCAACGCAAATCGGCCCGTAGATCTTTCGAAGAATTTTCCTCTCAAACACACCAAGCACTGCCTTATCTGCTTGCGCAAGTACCCATGCTTCGGAGCCATACATTAGCACGGGTAGTATCAGCGTTTTGTACAGTGTTATTTTTGTTTGACGAGATGTGGCTTTGTTTTTAAATTGCTTACTTAAACCATAGTAGCATCTGTTGGCCAGTACAATTCTTCTTCTTATTTCACAACTGATGTTGTTTGTTGTGTTTATGGCAGTGCCGAGGTAGACGAAGTCTTTAACTACCTCAAAATTATAGGTACCAACTTCCACAGTTGGTCCGAGCTCTATGGACGCTTTGCGCGTCGACACCATCAATTTGGTCTTTTCGCCGTTTACCGCCAGACCCACTTTCGCAGATTCTGCTTCGACCTTCCTAAAGGTATCACTTGCTTCCTTTACTGATCGTCCCATGATGTCTATGTCATCAGCATAAACAAGTAACATGTGGCTATTGGTGTAAATTGTGCCATTTCTTTTGACATTTGCATCTCGTATTACCTTTTCCAGCAAAATGTTGAATAGGTCACACGAAAGGCTGTCTCCTTGTCTGAAACCTCTTTTGGTACTGAACTGTTCGGAGAGATTCTTTCCAATTTCAACTGAGGGCCTAGTATCAGTTAAAGTTATCTTACAAAGTCGGATGAGCTTTGCGGGGATACCAAATTAGGACCTTTGATCGGTGGGGACTGTCGAAGGCTGCTTTATAATCGACAAAAAGGTGGTAGGTGTCGATCTGCATCTCTTGGGTCTTCTCCAGGATTTGCCGCAGGGTAAATATCTGGTCAATGGTGGACTTGCCAGGTCTAAAGCCGCATTGGTATGGTCCAATTATCTCGTTGACCATAGGCTTTAACGTTCGCACAATATCCCTGACACGATCTTGTAGGCAATAGGGAGCAGACTTATGCCCCTATAGTTAGAGCATACAGTCTTATCTACCTTCTTGTGGACGGGGCACAGGATACTCAGGTTCCAATCGTCGGGTACTCGTTCTTCGTGCCAGATGGAGCTAAATAGCTGATGAATCCACCTTATCAGCGTGTCGCCTCCGGTTTTGAACAGCTCGGCTGGTAAGCCATCGGCTCCTGCCGCCTTATTATTCTTCAGCCGATTTATTGCTGTCTTTACCTCATCTTGGCTGGGCGATATACATTCAATATCATCTTCTGGGATTGGGACTGTGGTATCTTCGTCGTCTTCGCTGCTATTGGATACCAACAGTTTTGAAAAATGTTCTTTCCATATCCTGAGTACACTATCTGTATCAGTTACCAAATTACCTTGCTGGTCTCTACAGGAGGATGTGCCTGTACCAAAGCCATCAGTTTGATGCTTGACTCTTTGGTAGAATTTTCGGACTTCATTCTGGCTCCTGTACATCTCGATTTTTTCACACTCCCGCTTTTCCATCTCTCTCTTTTTCCTGCGGAAAAGACGTTTCTCCTCTGTCCATAGCATAGTTTCAGTTCGAAGATTGGCAGCAATTTCCTGTACTTCCCTCCAATATTAAAAAATTTCACTAAAATGGTATGCACTATATCTCTTGAACGGGTTAACCAAATTGGTCCAAACGTTGGATCCCCTAATATTTTGGCCGATATCGATCTTCTCCTTTTGGTACCTCCCCCACAAAAGTTAAACAATTGTTTCAATTCACATAGGCTGAGGGTATATGGTAATATTCAAAAAAGTTTTTCAATCGTTGAAGTTGAGGTTCACAATTTAATAAGTCGCGAACTGTTAATATATTTTATAAAATATGAATATATTTATATTAATTGAAGTGTTTTAGCCACGATCTCATAATATGGACCATAACAAATAATTTTCGTGGAAGCTGCGTTGGTGGTAATATAAAAAACGGGAAAATGTGTTGAAGTAAACATGTTTTTTTGTGTCCTTTTTTGATTTCTGGCCAAACCACGCAAAATTCGAACCTGTGCTCAAAGAAAGAACTAAACAATACCCCTTAGGCAACATGGTTCTAGTGTATGACTTTTGGATATATACACTACATCCCCCTAAAATCTATGCTGACATTTTGAAGTTTTGATTTCAGTGATTTTCGAATTTTTCTTATAATTAGAGGGTGCAACTAGATAATAATCCAAACTAGTTGATAGGATTGTAGAACTCGCGATTCCACGTCGTTCGATGTATATCTAATGAGTGTGCTCCGTACAGCTTCCTAGTAATAGGAGTCCAAAGGCGAAAATTTGGTGCGTAAATTTTCTGAAAAAAACATATTTTTTGGCTTTAAAATTTACAACTGTCGTACAGGTACCCCTGAACCCCGCGTGATTTTAGTTTTTTTTACGTGCCGGATCTAATGAGCTCTTCCGCGGTCGAATCCATCCACTAAAACGCCGGATATAGATACCTTGAAAGTAGGAAAATCTGCAAAAATATATTTTGACAATTCCGCGAATTGAACCGCGATTTTCATTGATAAGTTTTGCATAAATGTAATCCTTTAAACGCGATTATAATATTTACCAAAAAGGTGTGTCACAAATTACAAAGATTCAGGAGTAATATCCCTATTTATCCCAAAATAGAATGCGGTGACACAGTTCTTGACTTATCTGTCTAAAATAATTTGTATTGACGTATTTTTAATAGGTGGCCACTGAAATCGGATGTACCTTATAATCATGTGCACATCGCGTAATTTTTGCCCACTTGAAGGTTTTATGAATAGTAAGATGCAACTGATGGCACACTTTGGCCGCTGAATGAAACATGGGAAAATCCATGCATATTGACAGACATGGACTCCCTGTATCCGAAAAGCACATGCACCTCAACTGATTTAAACAGATTCGCGAATTACACGCTTTTTAACTTTTGTGTTTTTTCTTTGGTTGTGATTTCAATATTACTCTGTACTTCTTAACTCTATTGCTTATCATTCTAAGCAAATATACTTTCACGATGACAAACTATTTTCCTCGAAGAAGTTTTAGCAAAATACTTCAGGTTTTGTATGGAAATTTAGCGAAATAGTAGAATAACTACCAACATTTATTTTTCAAATTTTTCGTATTTAATCAAAAATATATTTTTGAAATAATTTCCAACAATAAGTTTCCGTTGTTTGTTGTTGCTGTTATATGCAAGTTATAAACGCGATCTTTATAATTTTGGTCTCACATTTTTCTACGCGTTGTCTAGATTATGTACGTATTTTTAAATTATTTTTTTAGAGATTTTTTGGACTCTGATTTAGAATAAATAAAATTTATTCCAAGATTTCTTCAATATTTTTTGATTTTCCGCGAAAATAAAAATAAATTTGGCAACTATTTTAGCATCCACGGATAGATATCAAATGCTGCTAACGATTCATATATACATGTTCTTATTACAACACAATAGGAATTTTTAAATATTTTTTCTTTACAAGAGAGTAAAACCGCATATAACTTTTGAGTGCAGCATCCAATTTTGTGAACGCGAACAGATTTGAAACCACGATTTTTTTCGTAACCCATGTACCAAAAATGGCGGATGTGCTCGCCAAAAAAGTTTTTAATTTTTTTTCTATGTAATTGTAAAGGAAATTTGAAATTTACCATATCTCTGTCGGCAAAGCCGACTGATAATTGTTTGCTTGTTATACCCTACACCACTATGTGGGGAGGGTATTATAAGTTGGTTTTGGCCAAAAAGTTTGTAACGCATCGAAATAATGGTCGTAGACCCATACTTATATATACCAAAATGAATGTCTCGACGAGCTGAGTCGATCTGGCTATGTGTGTCCGTCCGTCAGTCCGTCCGTCCGTCCGTCTATCCGTCTGTCCATCTAAACCTTGTAATCACGCTACAGGTCGCAATTTTGATCGGATCGTCACGAAATTTTGGATATTGATGTGGGTCCCGGAGGGGAAGAAGCCTATTGATTTTGGTGATGGTTGAACAATGATGTAAACTAGGTCGGCGTAGGTAACCAAATAACGGATATATCGCAATAGTCGGTAATACATCCCATTTATAAATTTTTTTGGAAATCACGCTACAGGTCCCAATTTTGATCGAATCGTCACGAAATTTTGAGGGTTAATGCGGGTCTCACAGAGGAAGAAGCCTATTGATTTTGGTGATGGTCGGATAATATTTAGGGGTCAGAATGAGCAAAAAACTTATTTGGAGAAAAGTCAACATTTTATTTCAAAGCCAATATCTCTGTTTCTTTAAGAGGTATATCAAAAGCAAAACTTGGCAAGAAAAGTAGAAAATATCACCTTTACAACGATGTAAAGTAGGTTGTCGTAGGTGGTCAAATAGCAGAGATATGGCAATAGTCGATAATGCATCCCATTTTCCGATATTTTTGTAATCACGCTACAGGTCGCAATTTTGATCGGATCGTCACGAAATTTTGGGGGTTAATGGGGGTCCCAAAGATAAAGAAGCCTATTGATTTTGATGATGGTCGGATAATGTTCAGGGGTCGGAATGGGCAAAAACTTATTTGGAGAATGGTCAACGTTTTATTTCAAAGCCAATATCTCTGTTTCTTTAAGAGGTGTATCAAAAGCAAAACCTGGTAAGGAAAGTAGAAAATATCACCTTTACAATGATGTAAAGTAGGTTGTCGTAGCTGCTCAAACAACAGAGATATCGCAATAGTCGGTAATGCATCCCATTTTCCGATTTTTTTGTAATCACACTACAGGTCGCAATTTTGATCGGATCGTCACAAAGTTTTTGGAATTTTATGCGGGTCCCACAGAGGAAGAAGTCTATTTATTTTGGTGATGGTCGGATAATATTCAGAAGTCGGAATAAGCGAAAAGCTTATGTGGAGAAAAGTCAACGTTTTTTCTTATGCGAATATTTCCGCTTCTAGTAGGAGTATTCCAATGGAAGAAGAAAAGATGTCCTTTATATTGATGCAAAGTATGTTGGCGTAATTGGCCAAACAACCGAGATATCGCAAAATATATTATAAAATATAATATATCCAATTTTTCCTTTTTTGTACTCACGCTACAGGTTGGAATTTTGATCGGGCCCTACAGAGGAAGATGCCTATCGATTTTGGTGATAGTCGGATAATATTTAGGGATCGGAATAGGGAAAACAAATTCAAAATTTTATTCTTTGTGAATATATCGATTTCTAGTAGGGTTATTTCAACGGCAAAGCCTGTCAATGGAAGATGAAAATATTACCTGTACATTGGTGTAAAGTAGGTTGGCGAAGGTGGTCAAACAAGGGATATACCACAATAGTCGGTAATGCATCCAATCCTTCCATTCTACAGGTCGAAATTTTGATCGGATGGTCACAAAATTTTGGTTGCTTATGGGGCTCCCAGAGAGAAAGAGGCATTTTTTTTATTAAACACCAAAATATGTTTGGTGGTAGTCGGATTATGTTCCGTAAAATAAATGTTTACCAGTGAAAAGCTTATGCACAGGGGTGGTGTAGGGTATCACATGGTCGGCCCCGTCCCGACTATAGCCTTTGCTCACTTGTTTTTAATTAATTTTCGTTGGAATTGAGCTTGATTTATTATCAAAAAACTACAGCTTGGGAATTATTAGAATGGGCCTCCGTGACGAATAAGTGATATTTTCACCAGAAGATGACTATTTAAATAAGAAAGAGAATTTGAATTTGAGATATTAAATGGCCAAAGTTATCGCGGGCACAAAAAAACTTCAATCAGTAATACGCAGTAATGCCGGCACACTTATTGCTAAACCATTCTTTAAATCGCAAGATGAAGAAGTTTTTAAGATAAATTCTTATATAATACATCAAAACAAATTTGTATAAAGGAAGCTATTTATTTTTTTTTTGTTTTTTCAAAATAGTCTGCCTTAATTGTTGTTGTTTTATTATTTTAAAACAACTAATTTATTAGTGGAAAACGGTTTGGCATTGTTCGCCAAGGGGTAAGGCAGGGAATACTAGTTTCGATCCACGCCACTGGATCTCATCAGTTCCCTTTATACTTCGAGCTGACGATTGATGTTTGGGTATACAAAGTTTCTTGTTGAAGAAGTTATTGAAAAAGAACTTCGGTGGAGAATATCCACAAACAAGAAACAAGGGAACTGATGAGATCCAGTGACGTGGATCGAAACTAGTATTCCCTGCCTTACCGCTTGGCGAACCATGCCAAACCTTTTTCCACTAATAAATTAGTTGTTTTAAAATAATAAAACAACAACAATGGGATTAACCCAGACTATTTTGAAGAAACAAAACTGTATTAGCTATCCCAATAAAAAACGACGCCACCAATGTTCTATATTTTTTTTTTTGGAAATAACACTAACAAACCAAACACGTATAGATTGCGTTTGTTGTCGGAAAGTCCTCACTATATCAATAGCATTATTTCCCATATAAAATTTTTGAATTTCTTTAATATAAATGCAACATTTTATAACTCAGGCTAGTGCTGATGGTCTCAATATGTATTTACATATGGCATACATTGTTCTGCTTTACACGATACATAATTCATTAGGAAAAATCAATTAGAAGAAAAGTTTAAAGAACAATAATTACAAAAACAAATACAAAACTAATTTCAAAATAAAAAAAAAAAAAATAAATTTTTTATAGAAAAATAAATTTATAAAAAATATAAACAGAGTTTTGAATATAAGTAACCTCTTCTTGCTTTAAAGAAGATTATTTTTTAAATGAATGAATTGATTCATATTTTGCAAAAGAGAATAGACATACACTCCACGTCAGTAGAATAGAACACCTAAATTTTAGGTAATGTTAGCTTATTTATCCCGAAGCGAATGAATATACGTTTTTAATCTTGTAGGGATTGAAAGTCGATAATGTTCCATATCCAACACAGAAAAATATATGTTTCTAGCTCTTCGCGAAATGATTTTCTGATCATTTTTCCGATAGTACTATGAAAAATGGGCATTTATTTTAGGTCATCAGGATAGAACAATCATTTTATTTTCGCGAATTTTTAAGATATCTCAAAAATTCGCGAAAATAAAGTGACTGTTCTATCCTGATGACCAAAAATAAATGCCTATTTTTCATAGCACTATCGGAATATTTATCAGAAAATCATTTCGCGAAGAGCTAGAAACTTATTTTTTTCGATGTTTGATACGGAACATCATAGACTTTAAATCCCCACAAGATTAAAAACGCAGATTCATTCGTTTTGAGATAAATAGGCTAACATTAACAGAATTTTGGGTGTTCTATTCTACTGACGTGGAGTGTATATCCCATGTTTATGTTTCATTCAAAAAAGAAACCAGGGCCTCAATTCTGTTTCTATGAAAATGTGAAATGAAAAAGTTTGTAAAGGAAAAAACTTTCAAATGAAAAAAATGATAAAGGAAATATTTTTCATTTCAAATTTTCATAGAACAAGAATCCAGCCCCACTATTTATTGCATTATGAATTAGGTTCATACAATGTTAAAATCTGAACATTGGAAACAATTTTTGAACACTATTCATAAATTGAATGAATTTGTTTTTTCTGTGTGGTTATATTTCAACTTTGTTTAGTTCAATATCAACGACTATTTCATTACTTAAAAAACAAATATGAGAGATTTTGAGAGACAAGAAAGGAATAATATCGTAAATAGTGGGGAAATATGAAAGATGTATAAATTATGAACTACAAGTAAAGGAATTACGAAAAAAATTCATTCTTTTGTCTGCGAAGGTAAGTGCATCGATCTTATCTGTAATAGAGAAAATTAAGACGAAAGAAATGTTTTTGTATCCATTCTAACCTAAAAAGAAATATAGAATAAAATATATAAAATCTGAAAAATTTTCCAAAATATTAATCAATTTTAACTTTGAAACTTGTTCTTGTTATTAATGAGTTGTTGCTTCCTAGAAAAACAAGCCAACAAAAACATTCATTGATTTCACCATCAATGAATATGAATGAATGGAATGGAATACATGATTTGCTAGTGCCAAATTTCCAAAATAAACAAAAAAAACACTTTTTTGAATGAATATTCGGTGGTGGTGGTCCATGGCGACGACTCATGCAAATGGCATATTTTTTTTTTCTGAAATGACTAATTGGGAAGTTTGTGTGGCTTTTATAGCCCATTTTTAATGGGATTTGCATTAATTTGTATTGGCTGCCTTTGTTGCTGATGTTTTGCTGAGTAGTGAAAGACTGCTGCTGATTTTGAGATTTCTGGTGTTTTAGGTCTTCTGGTTTTTGGTCTGTCATAAAATAAAATTTGAAATATTTATTAGTTATTTAGCATGTTAATGGCAGTCGAATACACGCACAACAAACGCCACAAAGCCAGCAAAGTCACTAGCAACAAAAGCTCATCTCAATGATAATAAAATAAAGCCCACAATAATGATACGAAGGTGTAGTGTCCACGCTGGATCAGTAGGTTGGTTTTGATAGTTTTGCTGATGATGGTGGCTGATGATTTCGTTTGTCGTCGTCGTTTGTTTGGTTTGGACTGTGTGTTTGGTGGCCAATAATAGTTAGATAAGTGGTAGTCGTTGTGGTAGTAGTAGTTGGGGGATTATAACTGTGAAATTGATTTGTTTGATATTTATTGGATTTGTTTATTAAAATATGCATAAATCATTGAATTATAATAACAATAACATTAGAAATCATGTAAAGCGAAACATTGGCATGCAAATGTGCCACCACTGCCGTGTTGAAATCTTTTTGTTAATAAACTCAAAATAGATATTTCACAAAAAATGTGTTTTAAAACAAAGAACACCCACCTTAAAAACTGGCCACCATTGTCTTTTTTGGATTTCTATTCATATTCACATTTTGAGATCTTTATTTAAGAGAAATATATGAAAATTTTCAATATTTTGACAGGTCACCACAACAACAACAGAACATGGAGATTAAATTTGAAAAAGGATTTCAAATTATTCAAATGTTAAACTATAAAATATGTTACTTAGCTGGTGATTCTTTTTATAGAATGAATGGAGTATTTATGGACGAGCTGAATGAAGGTTGTTTTCATAGACAAGC
Source organism: Musca autumnalis (assembly GCF_047663935.1). Classification (NCBI taxonomy): domain Eukaryota; kingdom Metazoa; phylum Arthropoda; class Insecta; order Diptera; family Muscidae; genus Musca; species Musca autumnalis. Next base: position 243,736,610 of record NW_027411755.1, read on the forward strand.
CGAAGGCTGACCAAGACTGTCTTTGTCAGACCAATACACGTGGATTTTTATAGAACATATTTTCAAAGAACTTCAGACCCATAAACGTGGATTTTTTTAAGAATATTTTTCAAAGACCTTCAGACCCATAAACGTGGATTTTTTAATAGCATTTTTCAATCACCTTCAGGCCCATCCATAAACGTGGATTTTTTAAACAATATTTTTTCAAACAGCTTTCAGAACCATAAACGTGGATTTAAAGAAAAGCATATTTTTAAATGGCCTTCAGAAGTATAAATGTGTATTTTTTAAAGAATATTTTCAAAGACCTTCAGACATATAAACGTGGAATACTTTTTTAACATCTTCAGACCGATAAACGTGGAATATTTTTTCAGACACCTTCAAACCCATAACTGTGGATTTTTTAAACAATATTTTTTAAACACCTTCAGATCCATAAACGTGGTTTTTTAAACAATATTTTTTCAAACACCTTTTTGGGTCATAAATGTGTATTTTTTTAAAGAATATTTTTCCAAAAACCTTCAGATTCATATACGGGGATTTTTTTAAAGAAGATTTGTTTTTCAAAAAACTTCAAACTCATAAACGTGGACTATTTTTGTAGAATATATTTTTTTTAAAACCTTGCCACTCATAAACGTGGATTTTTAAAGAATATTTTTTTCAAAACCTTCAGATCCTTAAACGTGGATTTTTTTTTAAAAAATATTTTTCCACACCCTTCAGATCCATAAAAAATGTTTTTTTCAAAGACCTTCAGTCTCATAATCATGGATCTTCAGATCCATTTGCGTATAAATTTTAAATAATATTTTTTCAAACATGTTAAGATTCGTAAACGTGGTTTTTTAAAACAAATATTTTTTCAAACACCTTAATACTCATAAACGTGGATTTTTTAAAGAATATTTGTTAAACACATTCAGACTAATAAACGTGGATTTTTTAGACAATGTTTTTTCAAACACCCTCAGACTCATAAACGTGGATTTTTAGACAATATGTTTTCAAACACCCTCAGACTCATACACGAGGATTTTTAGACAATATTTTTTTCCAACACTTTCAGTCCCATCCAAAGTCATGGATTTTTTAAACAATTTTTTTTTCAAACCCATTACCATGGATTTTTAAAAAATATATCTTTAAACACATAATTTTTTTTATAAATTATTTTTTAAAGACGTCGATTTTTTTAAAGACGAGGGTTTTCTAATTATTATTATTTAAAGACGAAGATTTTCTAAAATTATTTTTGGATTTTTTAAAAAATTATTTTTAAAAGACGTGGATTTTTTAAAAAATTATTTTTAAAAGACTTGGATTTTTTAAAAATTTTTTTTTTAAAGACGTGGATTTTTTAAAAATTATTTTTTAAAGACGTGTATTTTTTAAAGATTATTTTTTTAAGACGTGGATTTTTTAAAAATTATTTTTAAAGTCGTGGATTTTTTAAAAATTATTTTTTTAAGACGTGGATTTTTTAAAAATTATTTTTTTAAGACGTGGATTTTTTAAAAATTATTTTTTAAAGACGTGGATTTTTTAAAAATTATTTTTTAAAGACGTGGATTTTTTAAAATTATTTTTTAAAGACGTGGATTTTTTAAAAATTATTTTTTAAAGACGTGGATTTTTTAAAATTTATTTTGTAATGACGTGGATTTTTTAAAATTTATTTTGTAATGACGTGGATTTTTTAAAATGTATTTTTTTAAGACGTGGATTTTTTAAAATTTATTTTTTAAGACGTAGATTTTTTAAAAATTGTTTTTTAAAGAAGTGGATTTTTTAAAAATTATTTTTTAAAGACGTGGATTTTTTAAAAATTATTTTTTAAAGATGTGGATTTTTTAAAAATTATTTTTTAAAGACGTGGATTTTTTAAACATTATTTTTTAAAGACGTGGATTTTTTAAAAACTATTTTTTAAAGACGTGGATTTTTTAAAATTTATTTTTTAAAGACGTGGATTTTTTTTTTAAATTATTTTTTAAAGACGTGGATTTTTTAAAATTTATTTTTTAAAGACGTGGTTTTTTTTTTAAATTATTTTTTAAAGACGTGGATTTTTTAAAAATTATTTTTTAAGGCGTGGATTTTTTTAAAATTTTTTTTAAAGACGTGGATTTTTTAAAAATTATTTTTTAAAGACGTGGATTTTTTAAAAATTATTTTTTAAAGACGTGGTATTTTCAAAAATTATTTTTTAAAGACGTGGATTTAAATAATATATATATTTTTCAAAAACGTGGATTTAGAAAAAAAATATTTTTCAAAGAAGTGGATTTTTTAAGTTTTTTTTAAAGTCGTAGATTAAAAAAAATATTTTTTCAAAGACGTGGATTTAAAAAAATAATAATAAAATTATTTTTTAAAGACGTGGATTTTTTAAAAATTATTTTTTAAAGACGTGGATTTTTTAAAATTTATTTTGTAATGACGTGGATTTTTTAAAATGTATTTTTTTAAGACGTGGATTTTTTAAAATTTATTTTTTAAGACGTAGATTTTTTAAAAATTGTTTTTTAAAGAAGTGGATTTTTTAAAAATTATTTTTTAAAGACGTGGATTTTTTAAAAATTATTTTTTAAAGATGTGGATTTTTTAAAAATTATTTTTTAAAGACGTGGATTTTTTAAACATTATTTTTTAAAGACGTGGATTTTTTAAAAACTATTTTTTAAAGACGTGGATTTTTTAAAATTTATTTTTTAAAGACGTGGATTTTTTTTTTAAATTATTTTTTAAAGACGTGGATTTTTTAAAATTTATTTTTTAAAGACGTGGATTTTTTTTTAAATTATTTTTTAAAGACGTGGATTTTTTAAAAATTATTTTTTTAAGGCGTGGATTTTTTTAAAATTTTTTTTAAAGACGTGGATTTTTTAAAAATTATTTTTTAAAGACGTGGATTTTTTAAAAATTATTTTTTAAAGACGTGGTTTTTTCAAAAATTATTTTTTAAAGACGTGGATTTAAATAATATATATATTTTTCAAAAACGTGGATTTAGAAAAAAAATATTTTTCAAAGAAGTGGATTTTTTAAGTTTTTTTTAGAGTCGTAGATTAAAAAAAATATTTTTTCAAAGACGTGGATTTAAAAAAATATTTTTTTCAAAGATGTGGATTTTTTTTTTTAAAGTCGTAGATTAAAAAAAATATTTTTTCAAAGACGTGGATTTAAAAAAATATTTTTTTCAAAGATGTGGATTTTTTATTTTTTTAAGACGTCTATTAAAAAAAATAAAAAAAAACAAAAAACAAAATTTCAACAGATATCCCAATAAAAAACGGCACCAAAGGTCTAGTTGAAAAACACTGGCACGGTTGTATGTTTAGTTTTTGATGTAATAAGCAGACACATAACAGTGGGGAAGGATTGTCTTGTTTTGCAAACACTTTCGTTGGGGTTATGTGAGAATATCCCGAACCAAGAAACAATGCCAAATTAACTCCACTATTAAATTAGTTGTTTTGTTTGCTAGACTATTTTGAAAAAAAAAAAAACAAATTTGAAAAAATTATTTTAACAATATCCACGTTTCAAAAAATTATTTCTAGAAAATCCATGTTTTAAAAAAATTTTTTTAAAGAATCCACGTTTTAAAAAATTATTTAAGAAATCCATGTTAAAAAGTTGTTTTTAAGAAATTATTTTTAAAAAATCCACGGTAAAAAATTGTTTTTAAAAATCCAAGTTTAAAAAATTATTTTTAAAAAACCCACGTTTAAAATAATTATGTTTAAAAAATTATTTAAAAAAAAATCCACGTTTAAAATAATTATGTTTAAAAAAATATTTTTAAAAAACCCACGTTTAAAACAATTATGTTCAAAAAATTATTTTTAAAAAACCCACGTTTAAACTAATTATGTTTAAAAAATTATTTTTAAAAAACCCACGTTTAAAATAATTATGTTTAAAAAATTATTTAAAAAAAAATCCACGTTTAAAATAATTATGTTAAAAAATTATTTTTAAAAAAAATTCACGTTTAAAAAATTGTTTTTAAAATATCCACGTTTAAAAATATGTTGTTTAAAAGATTATTTAAAAAAAATGTTTTTCGAAAATAATTTTTAAAAAATCCATGCTTAAAAAACATTTTTAAAAAATCCGCGTTTAAAAATACATATTCAAAAAATCCACGTTTTTAAAACCATTAAAAATTTTTTTTTAAATATTTTTAAAACCAATTAAAAAATAAAGTTTTAAAAAATTATTTTTAAAAAATTCACGTTTAAAAAATCCGCGTTTTAAAAGATTATTTTTTTAAAATCCACGTTTTAAAAAATCATTTTTAAAAAAATCCATGTTTTTAAAACCATTTGTAAAAAAAACCACGTTTAAGGAATTGTTTTTTAAAAATCCATGTTTAAAAATATTATTTTAAAAAGTCCACGTTTTAATAAAATATTTTTAAAAATTCACGTTTAAAAAAAAATTATTTTTAAAAATCTAAGTTTTAAAAAAAATATTTTTAAGAAATATTAAAACAATAACAAAAACAGGCTCAATGCCAGACCAACAATGTTCTAAAAATATTTAAATAAAATTGTCGTATACCACACAAATTCAAAAATTTTCAATTTAATGTTGTTAGAGGATTGTTTTGAAATTTCTCCGAAGCAAGTCCTTGGGGCGTAATTCGTGGACAAGTCGATTCTTCCTGAAATAAAAGTTCAAAAGCTTAAAAAACGCTGCAGGCTTTTTGGTGGAATGAATGAACATTAAATACAGACTCGTCCGTGATTGAGTTCTGGTCTGGGATTGGTAATCATTTTCTTTTCTTAAATTGATATTGAGCGCCTTCAAGCTTTAAACTGATTGCAATCAATTGATGACTTTTTTTTGAAGTCCTATTTCTCGTTCTTAACTTCTCCACGTATAACTTCCATTCCATCTTTTCCTATTTACTTACAGAATGCACCCAATGGACTTACTTACTTACTTAGCTGGCCCATTACAGAACATTTGTTCTATAGGCCGAACTAAGAAGAGATCTCCAACTCTCTGGAATACCGCGCCTTGTCATCTCTTCATCAACTTGTTTGCGCCATCTATTCTTTGGCCTGCCAATTTGCGTGCACCGCCATGTGGCCCGAATTTATACGCCTTTTTAGCGGGTTCATCATCGCTCATTCTTATGATATGGCCTAGCCAACGCAATCGCTGCATCTCGATACGTTTAACTATATTGATGTCGTTGTATAGCAGATACAGCTCGTAGATCTTTCGAAGAATTTTTCTCTCAAACACACCAAGCACTGCCATGTCTGCTTGCGCTAGTACCCAGGCTTCGGAGCCATACATCAGCACGGGTAGTATCAGTGTTTTGTAGAGCGTTATTTTTGTTTGACGAGATGTGGCTTTGTTTTTAAACTGCTTACTTAAACCAAAGTAGCATCTCTTGGCCAATACAATTCTTCTTTTTATTTCACAACTGATGTCGTTTGTTGTGTTTACGGAGGTGCCGAGGTAGACGAAGTCTTTTACTACCTCAATATTATAAGAACCAACTTCCACAGTCGGTCCGAGCTCAATGGACGCATTGCGCGTCGACACCATCAACTTGGTCTTCTCACCGTTTACCGCCAGACCCACTTTAGCAGATTCTCCTTCGACCTTCATAAAGGTATCAGTTACTTCTTTTACTGATCGGCCCATGATGTCTATATCATCAGCATAAGCAAGTAACATGTGACTATTGGTGTAGATTGTGCCACTTCTTTTGACGTTTGCCTCTCGTATAACCTTTTCTAGCAGGATGTTGAAGAGGTTACACGAAAGGCTGTCTCCTTGTCTGAAACCTCTTTTGGTACCAAACTCTTCGGAGAGGTTCTTTCCTATTTTAACTGAGGACCTCGTGTCAGTTAAAGTCATTTTACAAAGCCGGATAAGCTTTGAGGGAATACCAAATTCAGACATGGCTTGGAATACCTTTGAACGCAGCGGGCTGTCGAAGGCTGCTTTATAATCGACAAAAAGGTGGTAGGTGTCGATCTGCATCTCTTGGGTCTTCTCCAGGATTTGCCGCAGGGTAAATATCTGGTCAATGGTGGACTTGCCAGGTCTAAAGCCGCATTGGTATGGACCAATTATCTCGTTGACCATAGGCTTTAGTCGTTCCCACAATATCCCTGACACGATCTTGTAGGCAATAGGGAGTAGACTTATGCCCCTATAGTTAGAGCATACAGTCTTATCTCCCTTCTTGTGGACGGGGCACAGGATACTCAGGTTCCAATCGTCGGGTACTCGTTCTTCCTGCCAGATGGTGCTAACTAGCTGATGAATACACCTTATCAGCGTGTCGCCTCCGGTTTTGAACAGCTCGGCTGGTAAGCCATCGGCCCCTGCTGCCTTATTATTCTTCAGCCGATTTACTGCTGTCTTTTCCTCATCTTGGCTGGGCGGTATACATTCAATACCATCTTCTGGGATTGGGACTGTGGTATCTTCGTTATTGGGATGAGGAGTGCTTTGATTAAGCAATTGGGCTAGTTGAGTGGAATATGCTGTGGCTATCTGTTGTGATTGCAGCTTACCGATGTCTAACTTTCGTGTTGTGTCTGTTCGTACTTTGTTTGCTACGTTTAAGCGGGTGCGTACCTTTGCTGCAACAAGGTAGTGGTCCGAATCAATGTTTGCGCCTCGGAACGATCGTACATCCAACACGCTCGATGAATGTCTTCCATCTATCACAACATGATCAATTTGGTTTCTTGTTTTCTGATCTGGAGACAGCCAGGTGCCCTTATGAATATCGAGATGCACCCAATGGACACTTTTCATAATACCTACCCCAAAACCGATTAAAAATGTACGCTTGAAACTTTCCAAATTTCTATGTGGTCCATGTTGAATTAGACAGGCCTAATGCCGCACTGAAAAGGTCCAATTATTTTCTTGACGGTAGGCCTTAGTGGTTCACATAATATCCCAGCCAATATTTTATATCCAATGCTGATCAGATGTATGTCCCTATAATTTGAACAAATATTCTTATCTGCATTCTTATGGACGGGACATATATGCTCTTGTTCCAGTCACCGGGTACGCGTTCCTCCTGCCTGATGATTCTAACTAGCTAAGGCATTTACCTTATCAGCCTGTCGCCTGAGGTCTTAAACAAGTCATCTGGTAAACCATCGGTTTATTGCTGTTTTTACCTCTTGGGCTACGCGTCGCTACCATGAGTTTCTTGGTGGAGGCGTCTAGTATCTAAGTATGAATATGGGTAATACTTTGCCACTGCGATGAATGGGACATGGTATGACTCTCTGTTGTGATTATTCGCATGTCCCTTGCGTACGTCCTGAGTGCCAATGCTGTGGGTTATTAACTGACGTTTTCATCCTTGTTATGGGTGAATTCGCTGTATGTCAGTGGTCAGTGTCTACTTGAAGGTCATTGTGCACTTGAGATGAAGTAGGGCCCAGATTAGTCCTTTGTCATATTAAAGCCGGTCATGACCTAAGATCCCCTAAATAAACTAAACATGAATTTTTGATTTAAAATTTCACATAAGTAAAGAAAAAACTTGTGTGAAATTTTAAATCGATTCATATTTAGTTTGGATATTCATTTACAATAATCTTCATTTTTAAAGTTAAAAATTTATTTCGTTAAATTTAAGACCAATAAAAATAAAACTATGTCAAAATTTAACTAAAATAAAATAAATTTCTTAAATGAATGAAAACCTCTAAAAAATATCACTACTGAATATTAATGTTGCCCATCATTGGCATTATACATTTTGACTTCCAAAATCCATTCAAAGAGGGGGAAATTCCAAAATAATAAAATTAAACATAAATCTGCAGAGGTGTGAATTGATGTGTTTAGTTATGTAAATTTCTATGATTTTGATAAGCCAAATTGAAATCAATACTGAATTCCGTATTATGGGTTTTTACGCAGTAGAAAATAAATTGAAAATTTCCGGTTTAATATTAGGTAGTATGGATTAATGGTATATTTTCTGAGACGATTCGATCAAATTCATTCAAATTACTTACTACTAAAATTTCTGTTGAACAAAAAAAAAAAAAAAAATATTTGATTCATATGTTGTTTATAGTTAAACAAAAATGTTCTACAATACAGGAGTTTGGTAGTAATTCGAACGAATTTGGTTTCGAATCGCCATAGAGAGACAAAATTAATTTTTTTCAATTCTAAAGGTCTCGGCACATAAGCTGCTGGCTTTCTTAGTCTTTTACCAGAAATAACTTCAGCCAGAAAACCAGCCGCTTATGTGTCGAGGCTTAAGGGCGACATAGAAAATCCGTAGCCTATTACGCTATGATGTACTGTTCCAGGTGAAACATAATGCCTAATAAATTACTTCATCGAAGAAATTATAATTTAATTTGGAGATCTTCAAATATGTCGTTCACATAATGCCCCACGCCTTTCTTATTTTCTGATAATTGAATTTAAATTGGAGCAAATAAATTCACTCCTGTCTCAATACTGTCAAAATTTGCCCAGTAACCGGCACTCATCAATTAAATCATTAAATTTATTTAAAAAATGCCAAAATTGGAAAGTAGAAATAGCAACTTGAAATGCGAAGCAAAAAAACAAACAAGTCCCTCCCATAAAAAATTCCCATTTATTGTTATGGCTTGACATGGATGTGGGTGTTGAAATCGTTGTTGCTGTTATTCCACTTTCAAAGTTGCTGATATCTTCTTCAACAGCAAACACTACGCTTTCAATTTGCACAGCAATGCGACGACACACCCGCCTAAATTTCAATACGATTGAATTTTTAATACCAAAAATTTTTTATTGGCAATATTTTTCTGTTTTTTGTTTTATGGATTTTTTCATTGAATTCGAATAAATGGTAATTTTTGGTTGATTTGCTGCCGATGCTGCTGTATTGAGATTTGACATATTCGCTGTTGTCTTAAAAAGACGGAGATGGCTTTTAAAATTTATTATACCCACTTTTTTTGAATATTTGAATGGCGAATGATAAAAGTGGTTGTCTGTGAATCAAAGATTTGTTTTCGTACATCAACACAGGTTTACATTGAGTTACAAGTGCCACGAAAATGGGAAATAATTTGGAACACCCCATGAACGAAAGTCGTATGAACGGATATTCTAGCCCTCCAGCCCTTAAATTGTATTGATGAAAAAATATTAGAATTTGTAAACTCAATTTGTGAATATAATTTAAAAGTATATTATAATTTGAGGACCTAGGCCCAATATTTTCAAAGCTTCCCAATGCATGAAGGATAAAAGACACTGTCATTTCCAGTTTTAGCACCTCAATAGAAAGATGTTCAATTTCCATCCAAAACTCTTTGTAATAATTCCTTGCCCGTTAAGACACCTCCATAGAGCGGTCCTTAAAAATGTCATCCAAAACAAACAACTCTTTGTAAACTTGTGTAATTAAATGAAATTCAATACTTTTGATGCATAAATAAAGCTAAAGTTAACAACACTCAAAACAAAAATCGATAAGAAGAACACAGTTTTTTTTGTTAAACAACAAGTTGAATAACAACAAATTTACGTATGAAATGACGTTGTTGTTGCTGTTGTTTTCTTGCTTTTTTTTGTTGATGGTGATAAAAATGTGTAACGTTCATTCATTTAAGTTAAAGTTTCGGCTTTGGTTCGGTGTTCATTGAATATAATGTTTATTACATTTATTTGCATTTAAATTGTCCAGTTCCACTTCCCAGCGAACACACGCACTCATCTTACTATCGGTGGGGGGTCTTAATGCTAAAGTGATGATGATTACCGTGCTGCTGGTGATACTTCCAACACAACATGGCTTTAATAATCAAATATTAAAAATATTCATTAAAAAATCCACGTTTATGGGTCTGAAGGTATTTGAAAAAATATTCCTTAAAAAATCCACATTTATGGGTCTGAAGGTCTTTGCAAAAATTATTCTTTAAAAAATCCACGTTTATGGGTCTGAAGGTCTTTGAAAAAATATTGTTTAAAAAATCCACGTTTATGGGTCTGAAGGTCTTTGAAAAAATATTGTTTAAAAAATCCACGTTTATGGGTCTGAAGGTCTTTGAAAAAATATTGTTTAAAAAATCCACGTTTATGGGTCTGAAGTTATTTAAAAAATATTCTTTAAAAAATCCACGTTTATGGGTCTGAAGTTATTTAAAAAATATTCTTTAAAAAATCCACGTTTATGAAACTGAAGGTCTTTGCAAAAATATTCTTTAAAAAATCCACGTTTATGAAACTGAAGGTCTTTGCAAAAATATTCTTTAAAAAATCCACGTTTATGAAACTGAAGGTCTTTGCAAAAATATTCTTTAAAAAATCCACGTTTATGAAACTGAAGGTCTTTGCAAAAATATTCTTTAAAAAATCCACGTTTATGAAACTGAAGGTCTTTGCAAAAATATTCTTTAAAAAATCCACGTTTATGAAACTGAAGGTCTTTGCAAAAATATTCTTTAAAAAATCCACGTTTATGAAACTGAAGGTCTTTGCAAAAATATTCTTTAAAAAATCCACGTTTATGAAACTGAAGGTCTTTGCAAAAATATTCTTTAAAAAATCCACGTTTATGAAACTGAAGGTCTTTGCAAAAATATTCTTTAAAAAATCCACGTTTATGAAACTGAAGGTCTTTGCAAAAATATTCTTTAAAAAATCCACGTTTATGAAACTGAAGGTCTTTGCAAAAATATTCTTTAAAAAATCCACGTTTATGAAACTGAAGGTCTTTGCAAAAATATTCTTTAAAAAATCCACGTTTATGAAACTGAAGGTCTTTGCAAAAATATTCTTTAAAAAATCCACGTTTATGAAACTGAAGGTCTTTGCAAAAATATTCTTTAAAAAATCCACGTTTATGAAACTGAAGGTCTTTGCAAAAATATTCTTTAAAAAATCCACGTTTATGAAACTGAAGGTCTTTGCAAAAATATTCTTTAAAAAATCCACGTTTATGAAACTGAAGGTCTTTGCAAAAATATTCTTTAAAAAATCCACGTTTATGAAACTGAAGGTCTTTGCAAAAATATTCTTTAAAAAATCCACGTTTATGGGTCAGAAAGTCTTTCAAAAAAATATTTTAAAAAATCCACGTCTATGGGTCAGAAGGTCTTTCAAACAAATATTTTAAAAAATCCACGTTTATGGGTCAGAAGGTCTTTCAAAAAAATATTTTAAAAAATCCACGTTTATGGGTCAGAAGGTCTTTCAAAAAAATATTTTAAAAAATCCACGTTTATGGGTCAGAAGGTCTTTCAAAAAAATATTTTAAAAAATCCACGTTTATGGGTCAGAAGGTCTTTCAAAAAAATATTTTAAAAAATCCACGTTTATGGGTCAGAAGGTCTTTCAAAAAAATATTTTAAAAAATCCACGTTTATGGGTCAGAAGGTCTTTCAAAAAAATATTTTAAAAAATCCAAGTTTATGGGTCAGAAGGTCTTTCAAAAAAATATTTTAAAAAATCCACGTTTATGGGTCAGAAGGTCTTTCAAAAAAATATTTTAAAAAATCCACTTTTATGGGTCAGAAGGTCTTTCAAAAAAATATTTTAAAAAATCCACGTTTATGGGTCAGAAGGTCTTTCAAAAAAATATTTTAAAAAATCCACTTTTATGGGTCAGAAGGTCTTTCAAAAAAATATTTTAAAAAATCCACGTTTATGGGTCAGAAGGTCTTTCAAAAAAATATTTTAAAAAATCCAAGTTTATGGGTCAGAAGGTCTTTCAAAAAAATATTTTAAAAAATCCACGTTTATGGGTCAGAAGGTCTTTCAAAAAAATATTTTAAAAAATCCACTTTTATGGGTCAGAAGGTCTTTCAAAAAAATATTTTAAAAAATCCACGTTTATGGGTCAGAAGGTCTTTCAAAAAAATATTTTAAAAAATCCACTTTTATGGGTCAGAAGGTCTTTCAAAAAAATATTTTAAAAAATCCACGTTTATGGGTCAGAAGGTCTTTCAAAAAAATATTTTAAAAAATCCACGTTTATGGGTCAGAAGGTCTTTCAAAAAAAATATTTTAAAAAATCCACGTTTATGGGTCAGAAGGTCTTTCAAAAAAAATATTTTAAAAAATCCACGTTAATGAGTCTGAAGGTCTTAAAAAAAATCTTTAAAAAAATCCACGTTTATGGGTCTGAAGGTCTTTGGAAAAATATTCTTTAAAAAATCCACGTTTATGGGTCTGAAGGTCTTTGGAAAAACATTCTTTAAAAACTCCACGTTTATGAGTCTAAAGGTCTTTGAAAACATATTCTTTAAAAATACACGTTTATGGGTCTGAAAGTCTTTGAAAAAATATTCTTTAAAAAATCCACGTTTATGGGACTGAAGGTCTTTGAAAAATATTCTTTAAAAAATCCACGTTAATGAGTCTGAAGGTCTTTAAAAAAATCTTTAAAAAAACCTACGTTTATGGGTCTGAAGGTCTTTGAAAGAATATTCTTTAAAAAATCCACGTTTATGGGACTGAAGGTCTTTGAAAAATATTATTTAAAAAAATCCACGTTAATGAGTCTGAAGGTCTTTAAAAAAATCTTTAAAAAAATCCACGTTTATGGGTCTGAAGGCCTTTGAAAAAATATTCATTAAAAAATCCACGTTTATGGGTCTGAAGGTATTTGAAAAAATATTCTTTAAAAAATTCGCGTTTATGGGTCTGAAGGTATTTGAATAAATATTCTTTAAAAAATCCACGTTTATGGGTCTGAAGGTATTTGAAAAAATATTCTTTAAAAAATCCACGTTTATGGGTCTGAAGTTATTTAAAAAATATTCTTTAAAAAATCCACGTTTAGGGGTCTGAAGTTATTTAAAAAATATTCTTTAAAAAATCCACGTTTATGGGTCTGAAGGTCTTTGAAAAAATATTCTTTAAAAAATCCACGTTTATGGGTTTGAAGGTCTTTGAAAAAATATTCTTTAAAAATCCACGTTTATGGGTCTGAAGTTATTTAAAAAATATTCTTTAAAAAATCCACGTTTATGGGTCTGAAGTTATTTAAAAAATATTCTTTAAAAAATTCACGTTTATGGGTCTGAAGTAATTTAAAAAATATTCTTTAAAAAATCCACGTTTATGGCTCTGAAGTTATTTAAAAAATATTCTTTAAAAATCCACGTTTATGGATCTGAATGTCTTCGAAAAAATATTCTTTAAAAAATCCACGTTTATGGGTCTGAAGTTATTTAATAAATATTCTTTAAAAAATCCACGTTTATGGATCTGAAGTTATTTAAAAAATATTCTTTAAAAAATCCACGTTTATGGGTCTGAAGTTATTTAAAAAAATATTCTGTAAATAATCCACGTTTATGGGTCTGAAGGTCTTTGAAAAAATATTCTTTAAAAAATCCATGTTTATGGGTCTGAAGTTCTTTAAGAAATAATAATTGTTGTAGAAAAGCAATCATAGTAGTTATTATTTAGTTGGCCATGTTAATAATAACCATAGCAGCCTATGAATTTTATTATTATATATACTAATGTTTAATGAAATATGTATTCAGTCTTCTCTCTGTTTTTCTTGTCAATAAATATACTTTCATATTATAAAACATTCTTGTTAGAACCAATATTGAAGTATTGCGAAGAATGAATACAACAAGAGTATTATTAAACAACATAAAGAAACGGAAAACAGCATATCTAGGGCACATTATGCGAAACCGTAAATACACCATTCTCCAGGAAATACTTCAAGCAAACATAGAAGGAAGACGTACCAGAGGAAGAAAAGAAATGTCATGGATTCAAAATATCCAGCAATGGACAGAATTCCAGAACGTCGAAAATTTAATAAGCATTGCGAGAAATAGAGATATATTTTCCTATTTTGTTAATAATTTATAAAAACATAAATATGTAATTTTTTGACAATTGTAATATGATCGCTAACATTCGAAAATCGAATACGCAATAAAGAAGAAGAAGAACCAACGAAATCTATAATAGGTTATGGGCGAACAAAAGGATAGCGTTGGTATACCCCAATTTAATGGATGCGGATATGATGAATGGCAGTTTCGAGTTCAAATTCATTTTGAGAATTTAAACCTGGAGGATGTTTTAACGGATAATCCTCCCGCAGAAAATACTGCAAAGCAAGAATTTTTAAAGAAGGATAAGAAAGCAAGAGACAAATTGGTATCCTTTATTAGCAATGATTGCCTGGGATACGTTCGAGAAAAGAAGACAGCCAAAGAGATGTGGGAGAGTCTGAAGAACGTATTTGCTAAGAAATCTATAACAAATCAAGTCTTGACCAGAAAGCAGATTCTGAACCTGCGTTTGAAAGAAGGAGAGTCTGTAGCGGAACACCTAATGAAATTTGAAAATTTAATCAGGAATCTTAAGATGGCTGGGGCTGAAGTTGGAGTCAGTGACGTTATTACGCAACTTTTTATGACATTGCCAGAGAAGTTCGATCCATTAATAACAGCTTTACAAAATTTGGACGAATCTCAGTTATCCTACAATATGGTTAAAGAGCGACTACTCTTGGAAGAAACAAAAATGACCCATCGTTCAGAAGGAGACGAAATTCCAGCAAAAACCGCATTTGAAGGTAAAAAGAATTTTAAAAGGAAATTTCAAGGTCGATGTCACAAGTGCCACAAATTCGGTCATAAAGCAATTGATTGTCGCCAAAGTGAAGCGAGAAGTGCCTCTAAAGGAAGCAAATTTACACAAAAGGAGAATAACAAATCAGTTTGTTTTATGACAGATGCAAATTTTTCAAACGTTGGTAAGTCTTGTGTAACATTTAAGCTAGATTCTGGTGCAAGCGATCATTTGGTGAATGAGAAATGGTATTTCGATTCAATGTCAATGTTGGCAACTCCCGTGGAAATAAAAGTCGCTAAAGATGATCAATATCTGATTGCCAACCATAAAGGCGTAATCAAAGGAATGAGTAACCGAGATCTTGATGTAGAACTAAAGGATGTATTATATGTACCCGATCTCAGAGACAACTTACTATCTGTAAAAAAGATGACATCAGCCGGCATTGAAGTGCGATTTGTTAAAGACAAGGCATATATAATGAAGGGAAAATACCACATAGGAACTGCATACTTACGTGGAAGTTTATATGAGATCAGATTTAACATTAACGATCGTGTGGTGAATTACTCAAACGTCGAAAAGAATCAGTTGTGGCATAAAAGATATGGTCATATTGGATCAATCTCCTTTAATGAACTGGTAAATAAGAAGATGGTACTGGGCATTGATGTAAAACCCGAAAAAATCGTGTTCTGTGATGTTTGTGTCGAGGGCAAACAATGTCGTGAACCCTTTAATAAAACCCGCGAAAAGACCACTCGTCCACTACAAAGAATTCACTCTGATGTATGCGGACCAATTGATCCTGTAGCTTGGAATGGTTCCAAGTATGTTGTATCATTCATATCATGACTATACCCATTTTACAGTAATATATCCCATCGCCAAAAAGTCTGAAGTATTTCAAAAATTTGTTGAGTATGAAGCCATGGCTGTTGCACAATTTGGTGTGCCAATTTCAAAACTAACAGTAGACCAAGGCCGAGAATATTGTTCACATGAGCAAGGGAAGTGGTATGCCATGAAGGGAATTCAAGTAGAGGAAACAATTGCCTACACCCCTCAGCAGAACGGGGTGGCCGAAAGATTCAATAGGTCGCTAATGGAAAAAGTAAGAAGTATGCTTCTAGAATCAAATGTGCCAAAGAATATGTGGAACGAAGCTGCTTTGACAGCTGTTTATTTAATCAATAGAAGTCCAACAAAATCCTTAATAAATACAACTCCAGCAGAAATGTGGTACGGCACCAAGCCAGATGTTGGGAAATTCAAGGTGTTTGGTTGCAAAGCTTATGCTTGGGTACCGAAACAAAAGCGAAAGAAACTAGATTCGAAAAGTCAAAGGTTAGTTATGTTGGGCTATGTTCCAAATGGATACAAGTTATGGAATATGCAGGAAAGGAAGATAATCACTTCCAGAGATGTCAAATTTGATGAAACGTGCTTTCCATATAAGGAAGATATCAACACAGTGAATCCTTTGAAAACACAAATTATAAGAAGTAACATGCAAGAAGGGGATGATGAGAATAGCGTGCCTGTTACTCTGACACCTGTCGACATTACAGAGAGCACACCTGACGTGGAGATTATTGATGAAGATAATGTAGATTTACCACAACAAGTTACCACATCAAATGGAAATACTACTGAATCAAGTGACAGTGTAGAGGATACGCCCAGAAGAAGTCAACGTACTAAGCACGTTCCCAACAGATTCATGGGATTTAAATTAGGATTTTCGGCATACATTAAAGAGCAAACACCTATGGACATTCCAGAAAAATTTTCCAATATAGCTGGTAGATCTGATGAAAATTTGTGGATTCAAGCAATAAATGACGAACTGCAGTCATTGGAATCAAACAAAGTTTGGAAAATTGAACGACCTCCCCAAACAGCAAAATTATTGAAATCAAAGTGGATTTTCAAAATCAAGTACGATGGAGATGGGAAGCCATTAAGGTACAAAGCGCGGTTAGTTGTAAAAGGGTTTCTACAGAGGAAAGGTGTGGATTACAATGAGGTTTATGCACCTGTTACTAAGCTTTCTACTGTCCGTGTTTTATTAGCCATCGCTGCAAACAAAGATTTATTTTTATATCAAATGGATGTAAAGACTGCCTTCTTGAATGGTGACCTGAAAGAAGAAATTTTTATGCATGTACCAGAGGGGGTTTCAGCAAGCAAAGATATGGCATGTCGACTTTTAAAATCTATCTACGGTTTAAAACAGGCGCCAAAGTGTTGGAACGAGACTCTTAATAAATACCTTATCACATTGGGATTCAATAGATCAAGTCATGACTATTGTGTATACACCAAACTTATGACCGATGAAGTTATTTATGTCATACTATATGTGGACGATCTACTTATTGCTGCCAGTAATATGGAACTTATTGCAGAGTTCAAAGCGCAATTAGAGAGAAAATTTCAGTTGTCACAATTTGGAGAACTGAAGTACTTTTTGGGAATAAAGGTAGAAAAGACCGCATCAAAAATAATGTTATCTCAAGAAGCAAACCTATCCCGAATATTGGAAAAATTCTCTATGCAAGATTGTAATCCCGTAAAGACGCCAATGGAAAAAGGTTTGAAATTACAAGTTTGCACAAGCGAAACGGCATGTAATAAACCATACAGAGAATTACTTGGAAGTATGATGTACGTTATGCTTTGTGTAAGGCCAGATATATGCTACCATGTCGGTTACTTGGGACGTTTCCAACAAAAACCCTCAGAAGCACATTGGCAAGCAGCTAAAAGGGTGTTGAGATATATAAAAGGGACATTGCAAACAAAATTGAATTATGAAAAAGAAAAGGATGAACCTTCCTTGGTAGGATTTGCCGATGCAGATTGGGCCGGAGACGAAGTTGACCGAAAGTCAGTAAGTGGTTACCTATTTAAAGTATTCGGATGTACCGTATCCTGGTCAAGTAGAAAGCAGCAGACGGTGGCTACCTCATCGAGTGAATCTGAATATGTCGCATTGAGTTCTGCTGTTTCAGAAGCAATTTGGTTACGTGGCTTACTTCAAGATTTAAATGTCATTCAAAATGAACCTGTGACAATTTATGAAGATAATCGGGGATGTATATTCATGGCGTCAAATGTTGAGACTAAGAAATCAAAGCACATAGACATAAAGCATCATTTTATAAGAGACTACATCGATAAAGGAATTGTCAAGATAGAACCTATCGGAACATGTGATCAATTGGCCGATATCTTCACGAAATCCCTGGATAATAATAGATTTAAAAAACTATCAAAATGCATTGGCTTATATGATTGAGAAGGGGTGTTGTAGAAAAGCAATCATAGTAGTTATTATTTAGTTGGCCATGTTAATAATAACCATAGCAGCCTATGAATTTTATTATTATATATACTAATGTTTAATGAAATATGTATTCAGTCTTCTCTCTGTTTTTCTTGTCAATAAATATACTTTCATATTATAAAACATTCTTGTTAGAACCAACGAAATCTATATTAATAATTTCAAAAAAAAAAATTTAAAAATATTGAGGATTTGAGATAATTTTATTGACAGAAATATCGCAAAACATCTCCACGAAAAATTGTCTAATAAGTTCGGTCCGGTCAAACTTAACGATTTTTACTTGTTTTTTTTTTAATAAAACCTCCATTCTGAATCGATATTTTAATTAATGATGGCTCTATCACTTCTCATTAAATGTGTTAAAAATAGCCCCACCGAGTTCTCATACCTCACAAATATCACATAGGTACCTACAACAAAAAACATTTAAAACAAAAATGCGGGTGGGCCGATAATAGTATTGAATATCAAAGTTTAAAAAGAAATGCCGTTAAAAATGGAAATTGTATCTACGCCTAACTAAAATAGTCGCTGGTGTTCTTTCTGTTGTTAGTTATCTGTTAGCTTTGCGTTGGCAGCAAACAATGGAGTTCGTCTCCAAAATAACAACAGCAGACACAACAACAAATTAAAAGGTTTCTTCTTTCATTCACTCATTCACTAAGTTGGGCCACCGTCTTCTTGTCTTCTCTACTACACATTCTTTCTCTTGCCTGAGCGCGTAAGCACAGTAGCCATTGTAAACGGCTGAAACTGTTGCTTGGGACAGACAGAGGAAGCAAAAAAAAAATGAACCACACAACCACATGGATGGTGTAGTGGTGTTGTTGCACTAATGTACACATCCAAAAGATCCCACCAACAACGATGAGCAGAGTATGCCGTGTGGCACTGATGCATGACGATGACGGCAACGACGATTGCTACCGGTTTTACGTCTTCTCATTGGCTTTTATAAACAACAACTAAAATAGTGGTGGTGGGGGTTTCTATTCCAGCTATATACGTAAAGTGTGGTGGCTCCACATTGCAAGAAATGAGTGAGCAATAAAAAATGGAGAATTACTACCCGCAGAAACCTGTAATACAACATTGGAAATTCTATGCAATAGCAGAGGAAGATAGTATTTCAAACTAAAGCTACCGAATTTAAGCATTTCTATTGGTTGAAAACCTCGCTGAGCGACCAACTGGCTTCTATCTACAATGTAGATACATATGTAGATTCTACATAGGTATTGAATTTTTTGTTTGAAATTTAAAATTTTATTAGTTTCAAGTGTAAGTTTTAGCGCCTTTTTTATTTTTATCGTAGGTATAGCTATTCTAATGAAGACTTCTTCTCTTTTTTGGGCCTCATAAAATATGTAATTTAGTTTCTGCAGCTGGTTTTTCTCCATGGGAAGAAACACCTTTTTTCTGCTGTTTTCTTTGATAATGTCATCAATGATACGGGTTTATTATTAAAACAAGTTTTCTTAACGCCATGTGTGGTTTCTCGAATAATAGCTTAGAAAAAGGGGAAGGACAAAATGGGTTATAGATGCATTTTAATTGCTTTGTCATCTTTCTATTCAAGAAAACTGAAGCGAGAGAAGGTTCATAGGTATGTAAAATACTAAAAAAGCAACAGTCAGCAGGGTTGACATGAAAGATATCACACCTTCAGGCCATTCAACTTGAATAAACTACAATTCACTACCATACAGTGGTATACATAGTTACGCACCGTGGTGCATACCGTGTTAAGTGAGTTATTGGTTGAAACGGTCATCGGCGAGCTTATGCTTCCAATATTATTTCAAAATATTTTCAAAAATCTTTCTTAAACCTATTGAAGTTAGGGCAAAAGTATAATTTTACTTTAGACAATTTTCAATAGTTAACAGATATGATGCAATTTAATTAACTCTTATTAAAAACTGAAAAATAAAAAAATCACATTATAATGCAAAATATTAATAAAGTAGAGTTAGGCTTTAGGGCCCGGGGGCCCTAAATAAACATAACAAAATTAAAGGAATTACAAAAACAAAACAGTTAGGCCATGTTTATATTATAGCCTTTTGCAGGGTTAACCTTCTTATTGAGGATTTATTTGACTTTGCTGCCAGATCTATTATATTTCCTTTACTTTTGTGCAAAACTTGTTACGTTATGCCGGGCATACACTATGGGCATGCACGACAGCATTTGTAATAGTATTAGTAAATTTTGAAGTTTTTGTCAATGTATTTGGGAGTAGTTTTGGCAGGATTGAAATCAAAATAGTTTTGATTTTGTAAATGAACCCCTTTCAATCTGATGAATTTTGTTTATTTTCCAAGTAACCAACAAATAATTTTTGAAAACAACAAATATTATTTGTGAGGAAATTAAAAATTTCGAAAACTTCAACCAAAAATCGAGTTCTGGAGGAAAATTCATCATTTTTGCAATATGGATTGAAGGAATGCCACACACTATTCAATCACACACTTACACAAGGGTTCATCGGTTGCTGTCCTGCATGCCCATAGTGTATGCCCGGCATTAGAGCAATTTTGACAGTTCTCTCTTTTGCTACTTTTACTATTAAAAAAGTAAAGGAACAAAGCTTATGTGTTGTTTTAGTTGTAATTCAAACGCATGTGTGTTACATAGATTTTTTTGATTTTTTTTGCAATTATTTAATATTTTATTTGTTGTGTTGTGTAGGGAAGCCTTCAAATTGAGAAAATATTAAATGTAAGTGCAACTTTTCTTAGAAATTTATAAAAGAAAATTGTAACTCTTATTCCGTTTAGTTGCCGTTGCCAGATTGAATAAAATATTATCCCTGAAGAAGTTGAAAAAAATACCATGGAAACGTCGGATAAGAAAATGAAAGCTCTGTTCCAGAACTAAAAAGTTTTTAAAATTTTTACCACTTTTAGACATTTTGTGTTCTCGTAAAAAAATGTATATGAAAATAGTTTACGACTTTTACAACTTTGACGACTTTTACCACTTTATAAAGTTCGGGAACAGGCCAGAAATAAATAATCTTTATCTTTATCTTATCTTTATTTTCTCTGAAAAATGACCTTTTAGGTTTAGAAGACAAAGACTTGAAAAAATTTTAAATAAAGAATAAATCTATTTACAATAAAACATTTTAATGTAAATGCGTAAACACATATTATCAACATCTTTTTGTCCGCATGTGATTTGAATGTTAAAACACCATACCATTAAAATTGCATATATTTTTCCAAAAATTAATATGAAGAGCAAAAATTAATATGAAGTTGTGGAAAATTACACAGTGATACAAAAGTTGAAACCAATTTGGAGGGGTTCCGATGTATTAATTCGGTTCTATTGGGGTCAATGGATGGTGAAAATACCGTTGGTTTCTTTTTGTCACATAATTTTGGATTGTATAACGGTAAACGGGGTTTGTTAGATTTTTAACTTTAAATGGGCATAACTACTTTTTCACAATTCTTTAAAAGGGCGAATAATATACGAGGAAAAGTTAGAATAATAAAAAAAATTACATTTTTTTTGACGCTACATGAACGATTTTTGTTACATGGATTGAAAAAAAAAAATCCCATTCTGAAATCTGTTCGTGATACTAATTTTGGATATTGCGCACAAAAATTATGGCGGTTTCAATTCTGATTATTAGAAAAAATCTTATAAAAACGCAATTCATTATAGGTATCGAGAAACATTGTTAATTTATGACTTCCTACATACTATATTTTTACTGAGGTCCCATAACTTAGTGAAAAAGTTGTACATTTTCGCGGAAATTAGGAAAGAATTCAAAACAATTGGTAGTTTGCAACTTGCTTTAACTATAACCCAATTGTCGTCATGCCACAAACACACGCACTTCAAACTAAACCTAATATAGCCTAAAATCGAAAACAAACTAATTTTATATTCAAGTTATTTCTATTAATTAGATTTTTATACCCTCAGCATTTATGCTATTATACGGGCAAAATGGGTCTCATCAAAAATAATGGTTTTAACCCCAAGTTTGTTAGGACGAAATGTGTTTCAGACAATTTGTAGTTGATTTAGCCATGTCCGTCCGTCTGTCTGTCTGGCTGGAGCGCACGATAACTCTCGAACAGATTCGGTCCAAAATTTGGCTTTTGTAATATTTTGTCCAAACTTAGTTTAAGTTCGATGATGGGTTATATCGGTCCACTCCTTCCGGTACCTCCCCCACGAAAGTTCGAAAATGTTCCGAAAATTTGTGGGCACGATAACTCTTCAAGGGAGGAACCGATTTGGTCCATACTTTGTATATCGTGAAATTTAAGGGGATCACCCCTTAAACTAAAGTTCAGTGCTCACATTTTGAAATTTGGTTGGAGTGGATAATTTTATTGAAATATTTGAGATATATTGTGGACACCACCCAGCATGTAGGCAGATGGATGTCTTCTGGAACTGAAAAATTAGCACACTGAGATTTCGTGCATGAAAATATTCTACAAAAATGTTGCTAGGAAAATTTTATGTATGGTCGGTCCACTAGTACAAGTAATCGATATTGTCATATTTTCATTGTCCTTTATCACTTTTACCCGATCCTTTTTTCATGAAAAACTATAAGATTATGTATTTTATTGAATTTCGTATAAGCTATTGATTGTGTAGAAAACTCGGATATACATGAACTATATCTGTTCCTGGCGGACGGATCCGTTTATTTGAATGTCTACATCTAAAGCCCTCATTGAGTATATAATGAATCCTAGAAGAAAAATGCTCTGATTCAGAAGCGTAACCCTCCGAATTTCATATATAGTTAATAGATTATGCGAACTTTACCGAAATACATAAACATAAGATTTTTTTTGAGAAAGTAATGGGTAAAACTGGCAAAGAACAATGAAAACGTGACAATATGGATTTCTTGGATATGGGAAACCTCATCAACTTTCGCGGTTATAGGCCTCCAAAAGTTTGAGGCTTTGATGTAAAAAGGGTCATTTTGTCAGGACTATATCTTCCAAACCGTTGAGAAATTTGAATTTATCTCAGAGGCAAAGTTGTAGCTCTTGTCTTAAAGAACAAAAATTGTGAACACATATAGCTAATCAAACTTCATCTGCAAGGTCAAAATCGCCATGGTCAAATTTCTTTTAAAAATTTTCTTAAGTTTTGTTATACAGCTATCAAACCGATCAAATTTGAAGCAAACCACCAACTACAAAAATGTACCTCAGATCTCAATAAATATCTTTCTAGAATATACGAACTCTGTAGAAACGGATCTTAATGGTCAAAATACCAAAACAATTGCGATTTTTATCCTCTTTTCTAGGATTCTGCTCCATAGATATTAAACCGTTCAAAATTCAAGAAAATAATCAACCACAATAGTGTAGCAAAGGCTTCAATAAACAACTTTCTGGAATATCCGAAATGTCTATGAACGGTTCTTAATGGTAAAAATAGCAAAAATCTTTTGAAAATATCAAATTTTTATACTTTTTTCTCCGACTCTGGTCCAAAGATACGCAACCGCCCAAAAATTAAGGATACAGTCAAGTACAAAAATGTACCTATGATTTCAATAAACAACTTTTTAGAACATATGAAGATTCTAGGAATGATTCTTAGAGCTGAAATTCACGAACAATTAAATTATTTTTAACATTCCCCCAGCTCAGGTTTGGAAATAACAAACTTTTAAAAACTCAAGGAAATTTGAAAGGTTTGTTACTTACGGACCTGAACAGGAAAGAATGATCTAAAATAATCGAATTTTGAGCTTGAAGAGTCTTCATTTGTTTGTTCTAGAAACTTGTTTGTTGAAATCTATGGTACATTTTTGGGCGGTTGCGTATCTTTGGACCAGAGTCGGAGAAAAAAGTCTAAAAATTTGATATTTTCAAAAGATTTTTGTTATTTTTACCATTAAGAACTGTTCATAGACATTTCGCATATTCCAGAAAGTTGTTTATTGAAGCCTTTGCTACACTATTGTGGTTGATAATTTTCTTGAATTTGGAACGGTTTAATATCTATGGAGCAGAATCCTAGAAAATAGGATAAAAATCGCAATTGTTTTGGTATTTTGACCATTAAGATCCGTTTCTACAGAGTTCGTATATTCTAGAAAGATGTTTATTGAGATCTGAGGTACATTTTTGTAGTTGGTGGTTTGCTTCAAATTTGATCGGTTTGATAGCTGTATAACAAAACTTGAGAAAATTTTTAAAAGAAATTTGACCATGGCGATTTTGACCTTGCAGATGAAGTTTGATTAGCTATATGTGTTCACAATTTTTGTTCCTTAAGACAAGAGCTACAACTTTGCCTCTGAGATAAATTCAAATTTCTCAACGGTTTGGAAGATATAGTCCTGACAAAATGACCCTTTTTACATCAAAGCCTTAAACTTTTGGAGGCCTATAACCGCGAAAGTTGATGAGATAGGGGAAAACGGCGTGACACGTGTCTTCTCATTTTTGGTGTTCTATCACACTGTGGAGAATATGGTTAATAATTTTCGTGTTGCACAGTGTAATTTTCGATGGAACATTTTTGTCAAAAATTTAATTTTGTTTTACTTTTTGAGTTCAAGAACAAAAAGGGCCACGAAGGAACGGAGGTAGAAGGACAGCATATTCGACAGAAAGGTTCCTCATTCTATTTAACTGAAAACATGACATCTAACAATGATCAAACAATATCTCGAAAGAGAGATAAAAAGCTATTTTCTCAATGATTGATGGGGGTCAATCAAAAAATTCATTATGTCATAACTCAGAAATTTCAGCTATGGGATCCTTTGGGGTTTTCAATTGGGGTTTTCATCCCGAAAAGGAATTTTTCCATCCCCAGATCTTGACTTCCATTTTGTGTCACAGGTATTCAGTAAGATTTCCCATAGAGACCACAATGTCTTTAATAATAGAAGACAAGAATAACTTCTCATAAAAACAAGATGAGAATACCAATAGAACTTTGTGAGAATACCAGTAAGACTTCTGACGAAAGAAGTTAAAGGTCCAATCTTAATTCGATTGTCATAGAACTTTACTCTTGTTTGCAAAAAGGTAAAAAATCAATTGGATCAACAAAATAGGGATGAATAGACTACACTTCAGAGCATAGTAAATATCCTGTGAATTTTCCTTTAACTTAGTATAATATACCGTTTGCATAAATGTTTCCTTATACCTTCTTTTCAAAAAATAATCTATATATCTATATATATAAAAATGGTGAAAAAAAATGTATAGTAATTCATAAAATGAGAACGGCTAGACCGATTTCTGTAAAATTTTTTGTCAGTTATTCGCATTTTCGAGGAGAAGGTCTTTACGGAAGAAAATTGTGGAAAATGCCTCTGGAAAAGTCGAAAAATTGGAAAAATCGAAAATTGAGTTTTTGTATGAAATTTTATTCCTTAATAGCGAGACGAAGTTCGCCGGGTCCGCTAGTATATATATAAAAATGGTGTAAAAACTGTATAGTAATTCGTATTTTCGAGGAGAAGGTCTTTACGGAAGAAAATTTTGGAAAATCTCTCTGGAAAAGTCGGAAAATTAAAAAAATCGAAAATTGAGTTTTTGTATGAAATTTTATTCCTTAATAGCGAGACGAAGTTCGCCGGGTCCGCTAGTATAATATAATAATTAAAAAAAAAATGTTCTTGTTCCAAATTTAATGTTATATTTCTATTTGGAGTTATTTTTTCGACTCAGAATCCGACTACAGCAAAATTGCTCGACTCCGAACCCCTGGTTTGGACCGCAAGATATAGATTAGGTTCGAATATGGGCTATATTTGTCCACTCCTTTTGGTACCACCCACACAAAATTTCAGATAAGTTCACTTTAAGACCTGCCCTCGAATCAATTTGATTTTTGTCGAAGCAACTTGCATTCGCTGCCTCAATTACGAGGTAAAAGTTTTTTCAGGGGCAAGTTCATACTTCTTGAGAAAACAGCCCGAAAGGTGTAAAACCCCTTTATGACACCATATCGTCGGTGTCATGCTTAAGTGTTCCATACGCCATTTTTTTACTTTTTGAGATACAGTTGGTTTCTAGGGTTTTCCGGTATGCTCTTTCTGAATTTCTACTCGGCTTTCTCCTATCTGCTCTAGTTTCCGAGATATCCACGCCCCGACGGAAAATCATAAATTTTTTTCAGGTATGAAATTAATATTTTAAAAACTTAGAAGTTTAAAAATACATTTCAAAAATCAGAATTTAATTTTCGATTTAGAAGTATTTAATTTATTGAGGCAAATATGGAAAAAATGTTTGTCACTTTGTTCCATGTGATTTACAATATTTCACATTTGTGTCATAAGTGCGGATATGGAACAAATCGACAAAAATTATTTTTTTAAAAAAATCTCTATAAATTGTATATTCCAATACATATTCCTCTAAATCTTTGCAAATGTGCTCTATATACTATTATTAACATTTCAAGTCAACAATATATATATTTTCTTTAGTCAGCTCCACACAGTTGTGACGCAAAACATTAAAATGCGATTATCTCAAAATGGGCAAATGGCGTATGGAACACTTAAGCATGACACCGACGATATGTAATGGCTGGAGAGCACGATAACTCTCGAAATAATCGATTTGGTCTTCCTGATATTTTGTCATACTTTCAGTTCGAAGATGGGCAATACTGACCCACAACTTCAGGTACTTCTCCCCAATATTTAAAAATTTCACTTAAATTATATACAAGATATCTCCCGAACGGGGCAACCATTCTAGTCCAAACTTTGCTCTCTTTCCTTAGGGTACCTCCTCCACAAAAGTTCAACATTTGTGTCTAAGTGCAGTTTAAGGTCTGTTCGAAGATACTTTGGAAATGTATGCCGATGCTGTTCGTTGTTGTCCTGCCTACAAAGGTGTTAAGTTTTCCGTAGACAAGTCCATGCTCCCTGGCATTCTGGTCCATAAGTTACACGATGACCTACTGAAATAACTAGTGGGCGCGATATATATCGAAAATATATGACTCCCAAAATAAGATCCACTTCCATAATAATCTATTATGTATGTGTCGCTCCATTCCTTTAAGTACCTCCTCTGCAACACTTTTGAACTGTAATCCTAATCTATATTTTCGTCGGCAAGTTCAAATGTCCAAAAAAGCCACAAAATAATGAAAAGACCATAAATACATTCGATCTGACCGTAGATGAAAGTTTCAATTCACACAGGCTGAGGGTATATCTCTGTCGGCAACGTCGACTTATACTTTTTTACTTAATTTAGGTATCAGTCATCACAAAATATCTCCGCCTAAAATTGTGGACAGGATAGAAAATAATTATTCCGTTTTAGTTCAGAATATTTTGTGGTGGACGGTATAAAAACGCTTTTTACTTGTTTTAAATATTTTTAATTTTGCTTTAAGTCTGGAGTAGGTATTTTTAAATAAAATGTAGGAAATTGCACCCCAGTTTCTGTTTATTTCTGTATACAAATTTTCGAAAATCTTCCACAATTTGTTGATAAAAAATTGGAATTAGACCCCAAACATGTGAAAAACTAAATTCTCATGAATGAAATTTCTCAGTCATACATACATATAAAAATAACAGCTCCTATTCAGGAATGTCTGATCTGATTGATGAGGAAAAATACATAAATTTTTCATTTAAATTTTCTTCTTCAGAATATGAGAGCGCGTAATATCAGTAGCAGCTTCGGTTATGAATCGAAAAGAAAGCCACACGGAAGGCTTTAAACTATACATGTATTTAAAAAGGAATTTATATGAGTGTACCTATGAAAAGATTGAAGCAAGTGATCTTCGAAAAGTAGAGTGTGGAATGTGATGCCTTTGCATACAGGTTTTCATTTGTCTTGCTTTACTATTGGTTGATTGGCGGTGGTAACGCCTCTCGAGAATACAACAAAGCTTTGCATTGAAGTTATGTGGGGCTGTTTAACGGTAGTGATCTCCTTTGCTGTGTCCAGTAGCGCAGTATAGCGCTGATCGGTAGCCAAAAATAATGAAAAGAGAACGAACAACCACAACAACAAAAGACGTCAATGCAGACCAATCAAATATGTTGTATGTTTTTTGCTTAAGGGGGAGCTTACTCACACTCTGAAGCGTAAATGGGGAGTCATTTTTTGCAATGGTATTGGTTTGGCAGGAGAGCGAGCAAAAGAGCTACCTTTTTTTGGAGCAAACAGAAAGTAAGAGACTAATTAATATGTACAGGTTGAGTTGGGTACACTCTCTCACACATTTATAACCACGTTTGTACATCACGGTAGCCTTTTATTTGGACATAATTACCAACACTCCTCAGAGCAAGAATGTGGCATTGGTAGACGCCCTCTTTTTTCTGTGTTGCTTGTTCGTTTTTTTGGTGGGTAATAACACGGGTCATACTACCAGCCGAACATGAGATTCATTGCTCAAATTCAAACTCATTTCTTTTGGCTGCTGGGCAACTGAACCCCCCTTCTTGGCTTTTATGGCATTCTCAAGACAGGGACTGAGTATTTGGATGAATGAGTTGTTCCTTTGGGGAAACTCTCTTTTGGCCAAGAGAAAGATTCTCTTGATCTGGTTTGGTTTTTGTGAATGAATGAAACCTGTGGCCGTGTGTTGGAATGAGAATGCCTGGCTAGAAGAGGGACAAAGACAAAACATCACATGGACTCCTTGTTGTGCTGTGTTTGCGGAAAAGGTGAATGAATGGAGCAACGCCGCCAGAAGGACAGACCAAACAAACAACCAAACCCATACGAAGAAAAAAAGGGGGCCGTTAAAGTTGGTAGTATCTTCTAGACAATTTTGTCTTCATTTTTAATGTGGTGAGCAAGGCTTGACGCCACACAGAGCAGCTTTGCAACAACAACGGCACATCAATGAATAGAGCCAACCAACCAGCCAACCAAAGATTAGAGCAGTACAGAAAACCAGACTCATTACACTGCCTGCCATAGCTATCAAGAGCAAACGCCGCCGCCGTAAAAGCCACAGCCACAACCAAAGGCAATAAGACAAAGCACCAGCAACAACAATAACAACTACTACAACAATCACTGAGCTAGCTCACAGCTCCCATTACCTCTCCAGCTCCACTGCAAGCTCAAGGAGCCAAGCAAAAAATCGACTAAAGTTGAAGTAATGATCGGTGATCAAGCCAAAAAAAGACAAGACACAAGTAAGTCGTTGTGTGAACGTGTATGACGGCGAACAGAGCGAAACATTTGAAATTTTTGGAACAGCAAATAAGACCACAATACGAAACGACAAACGGGCCGAAACGTGCATTTTTTGTGCTTCGTTGAAGTGATTTTTTTTCGTTTCAATTCAGTGAATCGGTTTTCGTGTTTTTTGTGATTGTTTTTGTTATTGTACACAAACAACAATATAATTCATAAGATCTCAAAAGCTGCTGAGCCTAACCACACACTTTTTTCCAACTACTACTACCACTACTGCTGGCTGACTTGAATGCTAGCCACCACCAGCTAGCTGTAGCTAGGCTTGAACCACCAACCATCATCGTTGGAGCAGCAGAAGCAGAAGCCACTCGCGCGCTCAACACAGGCAGCCGTTAAGCTGAAATTTCGATCGTAACTTTGCAGTTGACTGTTGCGCACGGAAGCGTTCGGAAGTGGAATATATTTTATTAATAATATTAAAGTCTGCTGTCGTCTCTCCCGAAAAAAGCGGCAAACCCAACCAAGAAAACCACAAAATACCTACCGAGCCAGCAATCTAAAAAAAAAAAACGAAGAAGGCGAAGAAACAGACTTCTCATCATCATCATCAGCAGCAATACAATTTTTTTACTTGCCTTGCTCACTACCAAATGAAGCTTGGCTTATTTAGTTTCTTACCAGTCACCGAGCACGCACCAACAAGTAGTCAAGTTCTCCGCCTAACTACGCGCGTCAACAACAGAAACGTGAAATAACGAAGTTAATAATCGATCAGCTGCGCCAAGCAACAACAATTAAAAGACGTTTTAATTTCATCATTATTGCCAATAAAATTTGAATTAAAAAAAGATACAAATTCACTAAACGTACAACAAAAATAACACGTTTATATTAAGTTAAACGCTAAAACGTTCATTTAAAACGTGTTCGAGTTGTAAGACTCCAATTCCAGTAGCTGTTTTGAAAAGTTTTAAATACCCTCATCAATAATTAAAAGCTGTTAACCAGCAATCGAATTTAAAATAACAACTAATAAAATAAATTTCACGATATATCATCGAGACGGTTAACTAAAGTTTGGACCAAAGAAGCTTTCTGCTGTGTCTTGGGGAAATACATGTTTGAGGTAAGTTTGATTTATTTTTTACTTTGTTCCAGAACCTGCAAGAAGCTACTAGTTTTTACTACGATAACATTTTTTCCTTTATGTTATCGAACATTTTTTTTAAAAATTAGTAGATTTTTGCAGTACTGGAACAGACCAATTATTTCATTAGAAATAGTCAAAATGTTTAACCTTAAACACGGTGCTCTTGAAGCAACTTTAAATGGAAGGTGCTTACACCTGGGAAATTTTTACGGATTCTGAAACTACAATGTTCATAGATGAGAAAAATCAAAAAACAAAAAAATCGCCGGAGCGCTTTTTAAATAAATCGAGATTCAAGTTGAGATTTTTAGGGGTTTTTATGTTTTCACGATATTGTTTGGAAATCGCAAGTCCTATAAAAATAGGACTAAAGAAAATTTTGTAGCTATGAAATTTCTCTACAAGATTAACCTTTATGATAATTTCGTAGGTTTTACCGTTATTGAGATATAGAAGTTCAAATTGGGACAATGCATTAACTCTACCGCTACCTTATAAAACAATGTCATGTATGGTGCGTCCTAACTAACTTTAAGTGAAAACCGCTTGCACCTGGGAAGTTTTTGCGGATTTTGAAACAACAATGTTCATAGGTGAGAAAAATCCAAAAACTAGAAAAAATCGCTGAAGGGATTATTAAATAAATCGCGCTTAAAGTTCACATTTGTAGTTTTTTTAGGTTTTCACGATTTTGCTTGGAAACGGAAAGTCCTTTCGAAATGGGGCTAAAGAAAATTTTGTAGCTGTGAAAATTCTCTACTAGACTGTCCTTTATGATGTTTTCGTAGGTTTTACCGTGGTTGAGATATAGATGTTTAGGTCACATTTTCAGTTTTTTTGTTAGGTTTTCACGATTGGCTTAAAAACGGTAAGTCTTGTTGAAATGGTACTAGAGAAAATCTTATAGCTGTGAAAATTCTCTATAAGATTGCTTTTCGTAATTTTTGTAGCTGTGAAAATTCTCTACAAGATTGTCCTTTATGATGTTTTCGTAGGGTTTACCGTGTTTGAGATATCGTAGGTGTCATGCTTAAGTGTTCCATACGCCATTTTTGACAGGTGGTTTCTAGGGTTTTTCGGTATGCTCTATCTGAATTTCTAGTCGGCTTTCTCCTATCTGCTTTAGTTTCCGAGATATACACGCCTCGATGGAAAAGCATAAACTTTTTCAGTTATGAAATTAATATTCAAAAACTTACAACTTTAAACACACATTTAAAAAATCTGAATTTTAATTTTCGATTTAGAAGTATTTAATTTATTGAGGCAAATATGGAAATTTTTTTGTCACTTTGTTCCATGTGATTTACAAAATTTAACATTTGTGTCATAAGTGCGGATATGGAACACATAGACAAAAATTCTTTTTTTAAAAAAATCTATATAACTTTTATATTTCAATACATATTCCTCTAAATTTTTGCAAATACGTTCTATATACTATTATTAATATTTCAAGTCAAAAATATAAATATTTGCTTTAGTCAGCTCCACACAGTTGTGACGCAAAACCTTAAAATGCGATTATCTCAAAACGGGCAAATGGCGTATGGAACACTTAAGCATGACACCGACGATATAGAAGTTCAGCTTACATTTTCAGGGTTTTTTGTTAGATTTTCACGATTTGCTTGAAAACGGTAAGTCTTATCGAAATGGGACTAGAGAAAATCTTATAGCTGTGAAAATTTTCTATAAGATTGGTTTTCGTAATTTTTTCCTAGGTTGTACCATTTTTGAGATATACAAGTTTAAGTTGGGAAATTGCAGTCATGAGCTTGTTGTATAAGGAGGCGATACAGTCAATGCATTGTCCCAATTTGCACGTCTATGTCTCAAAAACGGTAAAACCTATGAAATTATCATAAAGGCCAATCTTGTAGAGAATTTTCATAGCTACAATATTTTTTTTTTTTTTTAAAAACGCTCTGGCGATTTTTTTTTTTTGTTTTTTGATTTTTCTCATCCATGAACATTGTAGTTTCAGAATCCAGGTTTAAGCACCTTCCATTTAAAAAGCGCCGTGTGAAGAAAATTGGAAGATTTCATAAAGTTGGTTCGTATGCTAATTTCTTTCTGCGAATCCGGAATTCTAATAAGAATATTCAACCATAACTTTGTGTGGAGTGATTAGGTTATCAGGAAGAGTGATTTTTTTATATATGTATTTTTTTAATTCATACTGCAGTATTTATACCTTTTTTGTTGACGGGAGAACAACAAATCCTTTCTGGGATTTTAACAAGTTTTTAATTTTATATTCTTTTATTAAAGCAGACCTGTAGTGCGATTCTGTAATATTTTTTTCCTTTCTGACACTAATTGGTAGAAATAAATTGCCGAAAATATTCTGGAAAAAAACCCCCATGGACAGCTAAAAATTTTCGTCAAGAATACACACTGAATACATGGTAGAACAATATAAGGTAAAAGCAATACCCAGCTGACTGAACTGGGCCATAACGTTAGTGTCAAATTCCATACGACATTTTATATATTTATTTTTATGTTCGATGTATATTAGGGATATATATTTTTTGAGGAAAAATATATCATACAGAAAAAACTATTTCCCGTAAAGACTTTTTCATATCAATAATATGTAACCTTTTCCAAGTCCGAACAACGTGCCGCACACTGTAACACCGTTTATAAAAGCGGTATAAAATTTGTTAATATGTGTGGTATTTGAAAAAAATTTGAAATAATGAAAACCCTAATAAACATGTGCTTCAAATGTTTGCAACAGCTTCTCCTTTTTCAATGAATTTTTAGCGATCTTATACATTTTTGCTAGAATTCTACTTTCTGCGACAAATTATCCATTAGAAAATTTAACGAATTTTTATTTATGTTTTTCAAAATATTCAATGAAATGTGAAAAATATTAGTTTTATAAATTCCAATAATTTACATGAATAGTTGACACTAACATTACAAACAAAAACAAACTCCTATGTGGTTGTTGTTGAGTTGTAGTTTTAGTTGTGACCAAAAATCCCAAATTCAATTTCATCCGAGCCTTATTTTCCGACGAAAAGAAACCCAAAAATTATTATGGAATGTAGAATTGTTGATTTCGGATAATAGAAATATAAAAATTTCTTTCGATCAGTTCCCACAGAAAATTTGGAAAATTTAAAACTTGGAAAATGTTCTTTCTAAATGTGTGACGAAGATGTGAATTGTCACAATTATGATTATTCAATTGGCAAAATATGTTGACTTAGCGTTCTAAGCCACCATCAACTTGTCAAAACTTTAGTAGACAATAATTGATGATCAAAAAATAAAATCTTCTGATATAGAAGAGCAATTACTAATGATGTAGGAATAAAACTTACCATAGTATTTGTGAACATTGAAAAATGGGATTACCAAAGCAGGACTATAGGAAAAGTTTGGAGTTTCAATTAACTGACATAATTTCGCATATACATTTATCTAATGAAGTTCGATATATATACCAGTTACCAAGCTTTGCCTTCGTCTGCCACAAAAACAACATCCTAATACACCTGAAGATCGGATTTACCACCCGTGAAACGTAGTGTAATGGTTGGATGCGTGGGACTTCGGTAGACTCCTAATTTTTCAATGTATCTCTAAAGGCCTAACAGCTCAACTCGAAAGAGAATTAATTAAATATGTTGACGTTTGAAAAGCAATGAGAATACTTTAATACTTTAACTTGTTACATATATCGAAAAATACTCAGTCGAACTTCTCCATGACGTATGTAAGCTATAATAGACATGATTCGAAGTGAGTGGTGTGGCATGCCTACAATAGTACCGACTATAGGCACGAACAAATTGACTCCTTTTTTGATGCAAAATTAACTGTACAGCTATCATTTGGAAGATTGTTTTTTTTAATCACATTTCGAAGTCTTTTTAGAGTCATTTTGGTGATCAAAAACTGATAATGTCGCTTGTATGATCAGAAAGGGACTCGAAAGTGACTCCCTATAATGATTAAAAAGAGTTCAATTTAAAATACAACAACAAATGTTTACCAAGGTGTCTGAACTGGTTTAAAGCTAACACAAGGCCAATCACTGTAAACATCCTAACGGACAGTAAAGCAGCAATTAAAGCAATAACAAACAAGACGGTGAAATCAAAAACTATCTTGCAGTGTAAAAAATCAATCAACGACTACTCCCACCATGGTTCGGTTAACATTATATGAGTACCAGGACATAAAGGGATGAGGGGTAACGAGATAGCTAACTCCTTGGCAAGGCAAGCCGGAGAGCAAACTACGATAAGCCTAGATAATGCTAAGCCTTTAAAAGCGGCGCGTCTAGAGTTAATGGCATGGGCGTCCATACATCCCTCTGGAACACCGAAGAGAAAGGGAAAACACAAAAATCCTCTGGGGAAACCCAGACGAGGATAAAACAAAGGAACTCCTTTTAATAAGTAAAAAGGACATTAGTAGACTGACAGGCATCCTTACAGGACACCTAGAGCTACAAGCACACCTGCACAAAATCGGTTATGCAGAAAGCAGCGAATGCAGAACATGAGGAGAGGACGACGAAACGTTGGAACACTATATCTGTCATTGCCCAGCCTTCGCGGCGCTAAGAAACCAATTTCTAGGAAATAACACTATACTAGAACTCCACCAAATTAGGGCAAACGAGTTCAAAAACTTAAGAGATTATGTCAATGGCACAGAATTTCTTAACTGATAAATTTAGTTTCTTTTAATAAATTATGCAATAAAAATTTATTCCCCTTAGGCTTCCGCAATTAAGGTAGAAACAGAATCAATCGTCACTTGCTTCCCAAATGTTAAATTATAAAGGAATGTCGGAGCCTCCTAAAGAAGAACGCAGGCGGATTTGCAAAGAGGATCTGGCATTTCTTTATAATTTTACATTTGGGGAAGCAAGCAAAGCAAGCGACGATTGATTCAGTTCTGGCCCTTAGAGCACACAACTGCCTATCCTAGCTTTAGTGTATGTCCATACGGGCATGTGGCGATTCTTATATCTTTTATATATTATATAATAATATATAAATAAATATATTCTTTCTCATGATGGAATCTCTCAAATAAAACGCTTGCCGTTTAATTTTGCCACCATTTATAATTTAGATGCAAGCGTTTTATTTGAGAGATTCCATCATGAGAAAGAATATATTTATTGAGGCTAAGCGACAAATTATTTCTTTTCTAAATAAAAC
The DNA here is from genome assembly GCF_047663935.1 of Musca autumnalis. Taxonomy (NCBI): domain Eukaryota; kingdom Metazoa; phylum Arthropoda; class Insecta; order Diptera; family Muscidae; genus Musca; species Musca autumnalis. The sequence continues at coordinate 243,772,076 of NW_027411755.1, forward strand.
ACTGAAACTTAAATTTTTTTAAATTATAGTTTATTTTTAACTTTTTAGTAAATACATTTTTCAGACCACAATTAAAGTCAATTTAGGCCGAAAATTTAGATAAAAACTTTAAAATGCCTGAAATCGTGTAGTACCGTTATATAAAGGCTAAACCAAAACCTGGACTTATGTCCATAATTTTTGGTGGGGAAGTTTCTGTACCATTGGGGACTCCAAATGCCAAGTTACAGCCAATTCGGCCTAAAAATGAAGATAAAATGCTTATAGTGGCCGTACCGCTATATGGTGGCTATACCAAAACCTGGACCTATGTCCACAATTTTTGGTGGGGAAGTTTCAGCACCAGTGGAAACCCCAAATGCCAAATGACAGCCTATTCGGGTTAAAAATGAAGATAAAATCCTTAAAACACTTGAAATCAGGTGGTACCGCTATATGGGGGCTATACCAAAACCTGTACCTATGTCCACCATTTTTAGTGAGGAAGTTTCTGTACCAATGGGGGGTCCCATTGCCAGGTTACAGCCAATTCGGCCTAAAAATGAAGATAAAATCTTCATAATAGGTACTTGAAATCGTGTGGTACCGCTATAAGGGGGCTATACCAAAACGTGGACCTATGTTTACAATTTTTGGTGGGTAAATGTCTGTATCATTGGAAATCCCTAATGCCAAATGACAGCTAATTCGGGCAAAAATGAAGATAAAATCCCCAAATTATTTGAAGTCGGGTGGTACCGCTTAGAGGTGGGCGCGTGTCGTGCCGTGAGTAGTGCGTGTTCGTGCCTTCCCGAAAATCGCCGTGTTTGTGCGTGTCGTGCCGAAATCAATTTTTGGCCGTGCGTGATCGTGTTTTTTTGTTCGGCACGATTTTGCACGACACGACTAAACACGACCTGCACTATGTGTCACGATCGTGCTAAATTTTTGGACTCCCTTTAGAAGTCGTGCAAGAGACTATACTAAGCAAGAAAATCGAACAAGAAAATAAAACGACCAAAAAATTCACCAACTGTGGTTTTCCAAAAATTATTTGCTTCGTTTTTGTAGTCCGGTAATTTTTGCCGTTATGTTATGGAGAGGCCAGAACAAAAATTTGATGTTTGTTTGCCATTTGTTTTGTTCATGAGAGAGAATCAAATACAGAAACAACTCAGCGGGTTAACGCAATATACTCCCAGCAACATATATGTGAAGTAGTGATTGAATAGCTTTTTTAGAAGCAGTCCAAGCAGAGTCATGAAAAATGCATTCCGTTCTTCACATTTCGACAATGTCCGATTTGAATCCATTTCATAAAAATTTCACATTTTAGCAATGTTTACATTTATAATAACTTTTTGCAAGAACACAAGAAACAATTTATTTTATGGTATTTTAATTACTCAGCAAAATGTTTGTATCCAAAAAGATAATCATGTATGCAAGAATTATCAGACTGAATCTTTGTTTGTAGCCAAAAAAGTAGTTGAATAATGAGTGCAAGTGGCTATGTCCTTTTACGTGAAAGAAGTCATGATTTTTACAAGGACATGGTGCAGCTAGAATGCAATCAATTTTAGATGACTCTATGCAAGAAGCATTTTAAGATGTTTTTGGGTATTTTTGAGTAATAAAAGCTAACTTTCTAGAATAAAAGTATTTGATTTATTTGAGATATTCCATTGTTTTATATACATTATATTATATTTCGATCGAACTATTATCAAACTACTGTTTTTTTAAACAAAAAATGTTTTACAAAAACATGAGTTTGGTAGTAATTTGAACGAATTTTAATTCGAATCGTCCTAGAGAAACAGATTATAAATATTAATTAAAAGTTACCACATCTTTTTGAAATAATTTTTCCAAATGGCCCTGAGGTTTCAAGTCCGTGAAAAATCCTCGCTTAATAGATGTTAACTTCTCCCATATCCTCGCTTGCGAATCAATTTTTAAATGAATCGAAAAATCAATTCAAAATACTTTCCATGGAATGTATATTTATTCACTACAAAGAACTAATGAAAAATATGTGCTTAAGAAGCAAATTAGACAGTATCCTCACTGCACCAGGCCCTTGTAAAAATCATGTCTTCTTTCACGTAAAAAGATGTAGTCCGAAATCACTTGCATCACACATGATTAAACTACTTCTTTGGCTACAAACATTTTGCTGGGACTGTCTTTGAAAATCAGTTGTTTATCATGCTAAATTTGATATTGATGACAAGTTCGGAAATTCTGTATTTGTAACCGTCAATGGCTCCAACGTTGTTTCGGATTTTAAAAGATTTAAACGTATACCTTGAGCTTGCCACAATTTGAACTTAGTTATGGATGATGTTGTTAAAGAATTGGGAAAACTGATTGACTGCTCCAAAAAGCGTGTAAGATATTTTCAACACTCGTAGCTAAACAACAAATTGCCGAAAACGTTAAAACAAGATATAAGAATATCATATATATTATGCTTGAGAGCATATACCAAGTCCAGAATGAAATTAAGAGTATTTTGCTAGAAAAGAATGAGTTGGATCGTATATCTGACTTAAAGCTAGAACCTCTATTGGGTTTTCTCAAAATATGCAAAAACTATGCATATTTTTACCCTTTGGTCTGAAAAGCTATTGAAAGTTTGCTCAATTGATACCATTGACTCTCAATTCATGAATGATTTGAAAGCTAAAACTAAACAATCATTGCTTAAACGCTTTGTGCCAACAATGGCACATCTTATAGGGACGTTTTTATTTCCGCCGTTTAAGGAGATGAATTTCTTATTACAAGATAAAAGAAATGACGTAATAGCTAATGTAAAAGCAATGTTACTTGATATACAAGGTGAGAACATAGAGTGTTCTAATGATGAGGAGGAAATAACAATGCCACATTCACACGAATTTTCAGAATTTGGCAAAAAGACGAAAAATTGATACTGAAATTTATACATATTTAGCGAGTGCCGTATCTAGCCAGACTGATGTTTTAAACTGATGTTGGAAACAGTCGAACCTAAAATATTTAAAACAATTAGCCAGGAAAATTTTGGCTATACCCAGCAACGAGCGAGATATTTTTTCCACATCTGGAAATATTCTCAACGAAAGATGAACTAGAGTTTTGAGCTCTAACTTGGACAAAATAATGTTTTTAAATAAGAATATGTAAATGTTAGTTTATAAGTAATTTTGCAATATGTATATTTTAGAACATATGAATTTTTTGAACAAATAAATGTACAGCTATATCGATATATAATAATAATAATTGTTCCACAACATCCCATAGGGACAAGGGAGACTTCTCTCATATCAATGAGTGCACCCCGATTCATATTAGCTCAATGATATGGGACCTACAGTTTATCGCCGAGTCCGAACGGCGTGTCTAAGACACCACTTTTGTAGAGAAGTTTTTATATCGATATATATTTTCTTTAATTTCGTGCGTGAGTGTGCGTGTTCGTGCCTTCTCGAAAAACGCCGTGTTTGTGCGTGAAAGTGCATAAAAATTTTGGTCCGTGTTCGTGCATGTTCGTGCCTAATTTTTTAGGCACGCGCCCATCTCTAGTACCGCTATATGGGGGCTATAGGAAAAAATGGGCCCATATTGATGTATTGTCAACCAAATCTGAAAACTGTGCAAACTGTGAACTATATCGGGTGGTACCACTATATGGGTGCTACAGGAAAAAATGGACCCATAATGGATTTGGGTTCATATTCATATACTGTCATCCAAATCTGAAAAGTGTGCAAACTTTTAGTTCGATTGGTCAACTGCAACTGTGTAAAAAATGAGTTACCAGATTTGAAATGCAAGTTAAATAAAGCACCGTTAAAACACTATAAAAATAGACCAATATTAGTTCTGATTCCATATTCGTGTATTGTCATCTAAAGCTGAAAAATGTGCAAAGTTTCAGTTCGATTGATCAACTGCAACTGTGTTAAAAATTAGTTACCAGATTTGAACTAAACGGACACCAAAGCAAGTTAAATAAAACACTAGGTTCGTTCCCGTACTTTCTAATAGTAAAACTCGTAAAAGAGAGAACTGTAAAAAAATTATTCTCACATAAATGTTTTTTGAAATAGTTCGGGAACGGAAAAATGGAATATACGTAAAAAAAAACTGGAACAAATGTCAAAGTCAGCGTATAAGCCAATCAGACACCGGCAACCACTTTACTATTTTTTACACGCTCAAATTCTTCGAGTAAAAAGTTCTTAAAGAGAGCGTCATTCAGCCCCATTTTTGTTTAAAGAGAAGAGAACATTTTACAACTTTTTTTGTGTACGGGAACGCTTTTTCCGGTAAAATGTGTAAAAATGTTAACAACTTTTTAGTTCTGGAACAAAGCTACTGTATTAAAATTGAAATTTTAAATGAATTCCAAATGTTAACAAAATCTTTAATTTATTTGCATTTTAAATGTAATATGTAATCTTAAATTTTGTAAGAAATAACTCTACATTTTTTTTATTTCATCGAAAAGTAAAAAGAATATCGAAGCAAACATGTGGCGACAATTGGTACCTACTTATCCTATAAGACGTTTACTTGAAAGTGGTACCTACATACTTTCTGCTGTCGCAATCGTTTGCGTACCTTCTCTAAACAAGCATCTACTTGTAAATCCTCTTTAAGCTTTCAGGGTTTTTTCTATGACTCCGGAATCTAGCGTTTTACCTTTCGTATTTCGGAGTATGTTCGTCACTATCTTTAGTTTTTGATACCTTTTAAAAATAATTTATTTATTTATGTTTATTCTCCTACATCTTGATATTTATTCTGAAGTGATCTCAATAAATTTCCCCTCTTTTAAAAAACGATTGTAAAGCAAACTTCGGCTACTGGTTTTAGCTTTGTAAACCAATCATTGGTAACAACATCTTCGTCTTAAAGAATGTTCAACCAATCCAATTGTCTATTCAACGTCTTTCAATGATCTCTAAACTTCGGCTGCTACTGTGTTTGGCAAATCATAAAACACCAGCTACACCGATTTAACCAAAGTAACGAAGATGTCTAAAACACGATCACTTTTAGCCGATTTCTTTGTACACTACTTCTTCTTATTCGGTTTATGGTTGTTTAATCCCCAGTTTTATTTGCCTGTTACGATCTGTATTTATTAAGCTTCGGCTACTGGTGTTAAGCGCCTCCTACTTTTACACGAAACCCCAACAGAGGAAAAATAAACGTACACACACATACACACAGAAGACACTAAGTAAGCTCTGAGTGTTCTCTTGATTTGCTCTCCGCATAAGAAAACGAAAAGAAAACAGCTACCGACGATGGTTAGATACACACGAGTGCGTGTTACACATTCTCGGCAAGTAGAAGTAGTAGAAGAATAAGAAGAAAACAGCAAACAGACTAACTTGTCTTGGAAAGGAGGCCTACTGCGGTTTCTTTTGGTTTCTGTTTCTTGTTTAGATTGCTGTGGGGTTGTGTGGAATATTATTACTCATCTCTAAGGAGAGGGGGGAACTTGGGGGAATTTTGTGATATACCAACATACATATGGGATCAAGTATGTGTGAGTATTTGTATTGTTTCTTTTCCTTTCATTTGTCAGCTTTGTTGGTTGGCTTCTTAAAGAACGTTCGTTTTTGAAAGGCAAAGTCAAGTGATTTTTAAGCTTAGCCAAGAGCCATCAGTTGTTTTAACATCTTCATTGAAGTAACATCCTAACAAAGGCTTTTTTCGTTCTCTGTTATGGAGAATACGCAAGTTTTTCTTTACAACTGTAGTGTTCTGATTTCAATATGCAAGTTTTAAAAGTTGGTAAGTGTTCTCTCTTATAGTTTATCTATATTTTTTGCTATTGCGGTAAAATTCGATATTTCTCCCAAGTGAAAGTAATAACTCCACAATGGGTGTTTTTTAGCCCTGGTTCAGGGATGGAAGTTCTGAATAAGGAAAATATCAGTAGCAATTAATTAAAAACTTTCATAAATAATGACCTTCGCCCTAATAAGACACAATTCACCTGTATTAACATTTATTTTGCTTACATTATGTAGCCGCCTCTTCCATTTTTATTTCGGAAACTTTCCATCCCTTTACGAACGTGCAAGTGAGTGATGTTACTTTGTTTTCTCTCTTGCGTAAATACCAGTAGCCATGTTTTAGTTATGTCGTTCTTTCCCTTAAGTTATCTTATTGGGGCGTATAGCCCTTTCTTTCCAGCACTTTTTTTTTGGGCTCCAGCAACAAAGTGTGTAACCACAACGTAAATGAAGAAAAGCCGGCGACGGCAGAATGATATTTTCTCGTTAACGACAAATCACATGTGTTCTTACCACGATGTGTCATGATGACTGTCTGTCTGATGTCGGTCGAACACTTGAATTACACGCTTGAATAATGTGGTTGTTTTTATGAGAGTGCTGTTGAGGTTGTGTGCAGCTGGCTGACTGTGTTATGTTTAGCAATGGAGCGTATGACTTGACTACCAGTCTTACGCTTTATCATTGGTGGGTTTGTTGACTTTGTTCATTTGTTGGATGTTCTGGTTGTTATTGCTGCTGTTTAGCCTCTTAACCACCACATATCCATAGTACCTTTATTGAAAGAGTAATGTTCTGTTAAGACAGCTTTATTAGCTTTTGTGTTGTGTGCATAAATATCATGCGGTACACTGAAAGAAATTGAAAGTAACATACAGTTGGACAAATAAATGTTTGCAAGCAGTGTTTGAATTTGCTGCTAGTTTTTCACAGCACAGCACAAGGTCTATGCTGGCGCTGTGAAAGTGACGCAGCATAGCACATAGTCACAGCATCAAAAATAAAAACTAGTGCTATTGCTATGCTGTGCTGTTTTCAAAAACAAAATCGAAAACTGTTGCTGTGCTATGCTGCGAACATAAACGTAGCATAGCACAAGGTCTATGCTGTGCTTCTGAAATCTTCACAGCACATAGCATAGCATAGTCATCAAAATCAAAAACGAATGCTGTTGCTATGCTGTGCTGCGAACATAAAAGTAGCATAGCACATGGTCTATGCTGTGCTTCTGAAATCTTTACAGCACATAGCATAGCATAGTCATCAAAATCAAAAACGAATGCTATTGCTATGCTGTTTTCAAAAACAAAAACGAAAACTGTTGCTGTGCTATGCTACGAACATAAAAGTAGCATAGCACATAGCATAGTCATGAAATCGAAAAACGATTGCTGTGCTCTGCTGTGCTGTAAACATTTCTACATAGCATAGCATAATTAATGTTAACCCAGCAAACTCACTAACCCCCATTATTATAAATAAGCTTTCTTTGGTTATAGTTTGGATTTTTCGATCAGATTTTTTAGCGTTCCGGTTAAAATAATAGCTGTGTCTGGTTACCCTAAAATTTGTAACAATTTGTACCAATTGTTGCTGGAAGTCGTCTGTTAACACAAAAAACCAGCAAAAGAGAGCGATTCGAGAGAGACATTTTGACAGTTCTTTCACTGAGAGCTTGCAAATTCTTGCTGGACAAATTTATTCTAGCAAGCACCTGCAAGCTCTTCTTCTTCCTGAAAACAATCAATCAGCCGTTTTTAGTTTTTTGTTGATTTATGTTTGTGAACATTAAAAACAATTTTATTGTGGAAATAACATAGTCTAATTGTATTGTTTTATGGAGAACAAATTTGTAAAGTGGAAAAATACTTTTTTGTTTCATTTTCATTTTTAATAAAATACAACGTGTTTGCTTCCTTTGTTGGCGGACAAATTGTTCTGTTTTGGCAAGTCAGCTGATTGCTTGCTGGTTTTTGCTGGGAGGTGTCTGTTTACTTTTTACAATTTTCTAGCAAAAGAGAATAAAAACCCCTTACTCTCTGAGAAAGTTCTTGCTGGACAATTCTTGCTGGGAAAGTAACCAGACAGACTTAATATTAAACTGGTGCGCACGATAAGTCTCGAACGGATCAATCGATTCGGTTTAAATTTAGGGTATCGAAATATTTTGTCCAGATTTGATTTAAGTTCGAAGATGGGCCATATAGGTCCACTCCTTCAGGTACCGCCCCCAAAAATGTTCAAAAATTGTCGCAAAATTTGTGCGCACGATAACTCTCGAAGGGAGTAACCGATTTGAACCAAATTTTGCATATGGTAATACTACCTCTAGGCATACATTAGGTTCGAATATGGATTATATCGGGCCACTCCTTCAGGTACCCCCCACACAAAATTTGAAATAAGTGCAGTTTAGTGACACCTCACGAATCGTTATGAAATGTTTTGTAACAGGATGTTTGTGCGGCCTCTTTTACGTCATTGTAATTTTTTTCGAGGGCAAGTCCATAGTTCCCGACATAATGGCGCATAACCTCAAAAAACGCTGCACTATGTCGCGAGTTCGAATAAACGGTGGCCAAATATAAAAGGAGTTGGCGTTGTCAGATGAATTTTGGCATAAATACTTATAGTTCACTGACAATGTTGAGACTCAATCGGTCCACTCCTTCGGGTACTTCCCACACAAAATTTCGGTAAAGTTCAGTTTAGGGCCTGTTCAAGAATCGCTTGGATTTTTGTTGTAGCAACTTGCATCCACTGCCCCTCATATAACGGTATAATCTTCATCAGGGCCAAGTCCATACTTCCTGAGAAAAGTCCACAATTTGGTCTTTGTAATATTTTGTGCAAACTTAGTTTAAGTTCGAAGATAAGTCATATCGCTTCACTCCTTCATGTACCTCCCCCACAAAATTTAAAAAATGTTCGGAAAAATTGTGCACACGATAACTCTTGATGGGAGTGACCGATTTGGTTCATACTTTACACATCCTAAAATATCTACCAGATATAGATCAGGTTCGAATATGGACTATATTTGTCCACCCATTCGTGTACCTCCCACACAAAATTTTGGATAAATTCACTTTAAGACCTGCTCTCGAATCACTTTGATTTTTAATTAAAAGACAATAAAAAGACAATAATAAATAAACACTTTGATTGTTGTTGAAACAACTTGCATTAGCTGTTTCAATAACGACAGTAAAAGTTTTTTCAGGGGCAAGTCCATACTTCTTGAGAAAAGAGCCCGTAAGTTGTAAAAAACCTCTATAGCACCATATGTAGTGCCTGGAAGGCTCGAACCGAATATATTACCGAATATAGCTATATTATGTTTTTCGCAGGCTAGTGTGATAATCCTATCCATACTTTTGTCGGTGCATACGGCCAACATTTTGAAACCCCCCTAAATACATAAGTTTTTTTTTTTTTTTTTTGGGAAAAAAAAGTATTTCTATCCAGGATGAGGGTATATCTCTGTCGGCAAGGCCGACTGATACTTTTTTACTTGTTTTATAATATTTTGTGTCAAATTTGTTATATTTTAGTGGTCTATCGAAATGTTTTCATATTTGTCCTAAGAATAGTTTTAGAACGATCAATTATTCAATATTTTCTTTGAAATTTTGTTATCTATAACAACAATTATTTAGTTGCAGAACATACAGGAATGTTTGGGCTTTTTACAGTAGACCAATAATAATAACCAGCAAATAGTCATGGGGTTTCTTTCCTTATTTCTCAAATTTTTCATTCAGGTAAAGAGATTCATAACAATTTGACATAAGAGATATTTTGGTACTTTAAAAAATTATATATTACTGTTTTGTCAATTAACAGACATAGTAGTGTGTTAAAAATATCGAAATGTGCATTTAGTCATGGTTTCACAGGTCAATAGCAAATTCTGTTACATTTAAAATACATACATACTTCTTTGCCATCAAACATTTTTCTGGGTTATGTTTGATGCTATGCTGTTGACTTTGTTCATAGCACAGTACAGCAATAGTTTTCGTTTTTGTTTTCTTGACTGCGGCTGTTTACTATGCTGTTAAAATGTCTGCAGCACAGCATAGCAACAGCATTCGTTTTTGATTTTGATGACTATGCTATGCTATGTGCTGTGAAAATTTCAGAAGCAAAGCATATACCATGTGCTATGCTACTTTTATGTTCGCAGCACAGCATAGCAACAGCATTCGTTTTTGATTTTGATGACTATGCTATGCTATGTGCTGTGAAGATTTCAGAAGCACAGCATAGACCATGTGCTGTGCTACTTTTATGTTCGCAGCATAGCACAGCAACAGTTTTCGATTTTGTTTTTGAAAACAGCACAGCATAGCAATAGCATATTTTTAGTGATTTCAGTGCTGTGCTGGTAGCAAATTCAAACACTGTTTGCAAGAACCCAACATTGCAGAATTATCCAAAGAATGTGAACGATTGAATATTAGGGGTCGATCATCGATAACAATTATCGTTGAGTGGCGTTGCCAGTTGTCAAAATTGATCCACGTATGGCAACTCTCAACTGAAGTTGCGAATCTCAGTTGACGAAGCGGCTGTTTTTCAGCAACCACAAATTTTCAGTTGCAGTGAACATTTTTGAAGAAACAAGAAATAAAATAGAAGAAAAATAAACATTTTGTTAACAATTATTGATTCTTTGCATCATTAATTAATTTTGTGTATCAATATGGTGAAAATAACGACAAAGCAACAGTTCGAAATATTAATTGACAAACTGAGTGAAAATCCAAACAGCCCAAGGAGTTCGGGAGTTTTGGTGAAACCAAAGCCACAGCGGATGTAGCGTGGAGGTCCATTTCGGACAGTTTAAACAGCCATGAACCTCCAACACGAACACCTGAAGAGTGGCAGAGTCTGGATTCACTTTAAAGCAAAGTTGAAAAGAAAATGCCTCAAAATAAAATAAACTTCAACGACACTGGTGGTGGTCCATCACAAGTGAATTTATCGCCTTTGGAGCGAACAACAGCAAATCTTTTGCAAATGAATTTGGTGACAAATACAGATCTTTCCACATGATCATCAGCTTACAGTGCAGATGGCAATTCCAATGGATTCGACTTGTCCCTCAAATTTCTTCTAATAGATGCAATGTCCTGTACATTTTCTTCGTCAAAAATAATTCCACCGAACTTATCATTTTTGGGGACAGCAAATAAAACTTGACGATCCGAAGATTCAATGGGCAGGTTATATTCCAATCTTGAGTTGTTTTCCAAATTTGCTCGAAAACTCAGCCAAAATATTAAAATATTGTCCAGAATACACAAAGCGCAATTATTTTTAAAATGTTTTTTTTTTTGCGAATAGAGGTCACAAGTTTGAAAAAACACTGATCGATAACATGTTTATCGACCACCCAGTTGAGTTGACATTCATGGTACAACATTTCGTCTCAGTCGCGCAGACAACTGACAACGCAACTCAAGTTTAGTGACAATACAAGATAGACCCATTAGTATATGTGGTCTCAGCGAAGCCAGATGGAATGGATGTGATCAAGTGTGTTATACTCCGAAATGTCGAATCAAGTGGATAACCACAAAAGGGGTATAGACATATTTTTGACAATATCATGTACTAAGGCCTTTGTATATGGGAAGCAGGGTTTCGGAGTCGAGCTATTTTTAGTTCGAATCCTACTCTGGGGTCGTTTTTTTCAGACTCTGGAGTCAACTCCGATGTTAATGTCATATAGGCACCACTCAATATGCTCAAGTATTCAATTTTTTCCTATACCTATACGGCTTTTTATTTTATTTATTTTATTTATTTCAAAATTCATACATGATACAAAGCCTCAATGGCCAAATAAACGTATCTCAAGACAAAAAACCTGAGTTATAAAATAATAAATTCAATTTAATGTACTTAAATATATTAATATATAACAATTAATTATTATTTAAATGCAGATATATTTTTTATTCGGCTCCCCAGCCATAAAATGTTAAAGAAAAACAACAAAGAAAAAAAAAAAGATGTCCAAAGAGTAGTAACTCAACATATGCTGATTTTTAAAGAGTGGCATATATATACATATATATCGATATACATATATATATGTACTAGCAAAATACCCGCTACTTCGTATGCGGAAAAGGAATAATATACAAATAAACAATATATAAATCATGAAAAAAACTATTATTCAGAGGATGTTACCCTATATATAGCAGTTAATTCTTGAGACATTTTTAGGCCTTTTTTCCATCTTCCAACCCAACGTCAAATTTAATACCATTTAGTACATTTCGTATTTCTCAATAAATCATCCAGCCCTCAGCCTAATTTTAGAATTTGTATGCATTTCAAAAAATCCGTATCTAAACACCAACACAATCCCTCATACAACAATTCCACCTATGTATATCCCTCCATGCAACACCAAACTGGTACCAAATTTAATACTTATAGTATGTATAAGTTTCAAAAATTACTTCCTTTTATCCAAAACTATATCCCAACCGCGATTTAGTATTTTTCGTATACATTAGTACGAATTTCCAAAACTTGCTCTCTATCTCCACTCTAAACGTCAACTGCTATGCTAATACCGGATTTCACAATTTTAGCTCTACGCCTTTACACAATAACAATTTGGAACAAATTCTGTGCTACTTAGTAATTTTCGTACACTTATTGTACGTATATCCACAACCACATCCATATCTCAACCCTACACACCAACAGCGGCTATAATATCAAAATTCCACCTCTATTCATAATACCATTAATACTTTTCGTATGAAAGTTCGAATTTCAATAACTATCTCCAAGAGTAATTGCGAATTTCAGGATTCCACCTCTATCCGTCCATCCAAATCTAAATTGTACCAAATTTAGTAGCATTTAGTACTATTCGTACCCATAAGTACGAATTTCCAAAACTTCCTCAATCCCACACTCCAACAGTAACCTTAACTCGAAATTTCAGGATTCCAGCTCTTTTCGTTCACCCAAATATAAATTGTACGAAATTTAGTACCATTTAGTATTTTCCGTACCCATAAGTACGAATTTCAAAAACTACCTCAATGCTACACTCCATAGGTAATCTTAATTACAGATTTCAGGATTCCAGCTCTATCTGTTCACCCAAATCCAAAATGTACCAAAATTAGTACCATTTAGTACTTTCCGTACCTATAAGCACGAATTTCCATAACTACCTCAATCCTACACTCCATAAGTAATCTCAGTTCCAAATTACAGTATTCCAGCTCTATCCGTCCACCTAAATTTAAATTGTACCAAATTTAGTACCATTTACTACTTTCCGTACCTTTAAGTACGAATTTCCATAACTACCTCAATCCTACACTCCATAAGTAATCTTAAAAAAAAATTCATTCAACAATTTTTTTAATCAAGAAAACATTTAATTTTTTCAAGCAAAACGTGGAATATTTCACCCAAATCCAAAATGTACCAAAATTAGTACCATTTAGTACTTTCCGTACCTATAAGTACGAATTTCCATAACTACCTCAATCCTACACTCCATAAGTAATCTCAGTTCCAAATTACAGTATTCCAGCTCTATCCGTCCACCTAAATTTAAATTGTACCAAATTTAGTACCATTTACTACTTTCCGTACCTATAAGTACGAATTTCCATAACTACCTCAATCCTACACTCCATAAGTAATCTTACTTCCAAATTTCGGGATCCCAGCTCTATTCGTTCCCCCAATTCCAAATTGTACCAAATTTAGTACTTTCCGTACCCATAAGTACGAACTTCCAAAACTTCCTCAATCATACACTTCATCTGTTATCTTAATTCCAAATTTCAGCACTCCAGCTCTATCCGTTCAATCAAATCCAAATTGCGTACCATTTAGTACTTTTCGTTCCCCCTAAGTACGAATTTCCAAAACTTGCTCAATCCTACACCCCAATAGTAATGTTAAATCAAAATTTCAGTATTTCAGCTCTATCCGTTCAACAAAATTTATATTGTACCAAATTTAGTACCATTTAGTACTTTCCGTACCCAAAAGTACGAATTTCCAACATTAACTCAATCCGACACTCCAAAAGTAATTAAATTCCAAATTTCAGGATTCCAGCTCTATCCGTTCACACATATCCAATTTGTACCAAATTTAGTACCGTTTACTACTTTTCGTACCCATAAGTAAGAATTTCTAAAACTACCTCAATCCTTCACTTCATCAGTAATCTTAATTCAAAATTTCAGGTTTTCATGTCTATCTAAATCCAAATTGTACCAAATTTGGTACCATTTAATACTTTTCGTACACATAAGTACGAACTTCCAAAACTACCCCCATATCTCAATCGTACACTTCAATCTAAATTCCAAATTTCAGGTTTTCAGCTCTATCCGTTCACATAAATCCAAATTGTACCAAATTTAGTACCATTTAGTACTTCTCGTATACATAAGTACGAACTTCCAAAATAATTTCCTTATATCAACACTACTTCCCAACCTTGATTCCCATACCAAATATGAAGATTGTAGCTATATCCGCTCAAAATATACAATTGGTACCAAATTTAGTAACTTTTCGTACACTTATAGGTCGAATTTCCAAAAACCCTATGGTACATCTTTCTAACTCTCCATCAGTTACCCTCATTCCAAATTTCAGAATTCTAGCTCTTCCCGTTTGCCTAATACAAAGGGTACCATATTTAGTACCTTTTAGTACTTTTCGTACCCTTCTAAGTCGAATTTTCAAAAACCCAGCCTTATCTCACCCCTACACAACGACAGCAACCCACAGTCAAAATTTCAGCTTTCTAGCTTCAGCGGTTTCGTCTGGGCGATGATATGTCAGTCACTCACTCAGTCACTCACTCACTCACTCACTCACTCACTAAGCTCTTTTATATATATAGATAATATTATTGTTCAGGTAGCCCCTGAATGTATCTAAGGATTTTCAAACGAAAAGGATTATTGGTGTGAGAAAAAATACGTAGTTCTAGTGGTAAAAAGTTCCAAAACCGTGCAACTCTGACTAAGAAAGACCTAGAATACACATCCTTCCAAATCAAAGGAATAAAAATTTGGGGATTTCTAGTAAAATGTAAAAAAGTAAATCTTCTCCTTAGGGCACTAGGTATACCATTCTTTATAAGATTATAAAAAAGCAACGTACAACGGTATTTTATGAACATATCGAAGGAGCAACCTAGAAACCGAATGACATGACCTGATACATGACTACTTCGAGGAAGATTAAACAAAAAACGTGTAATAGTATTGACAATACACCTCAATTTGTCAATATTGGCGCCAATAGTACCAGAATACACCTCAAGTCCATACAATACTTGGGACATCAAAAGAGAATTAGCCAGCAATAACTTTATTCGGTGAGAAAGATATAAATTAGAACCATAAATCCTACGCAATATGCCCCAAACTTTACCAGACAAAGAATCAATGTGGCTTTTGAATGAAAGATCAGAATCGATAATTACTCCCAAGCATTTATGTTGCTGTACGAAGTCAATTTTAGTGTGACCCAAGAAGATATCAATGGGTGGTAAAGAACAGTTATTATTGCAAAAAGCTAAAGCCTTGGTCTTAGAAGGATTGACTTTCAATAAGTTCCTTGTAGCCCAACGAACAAAACAATCTAAGTTTGAATTAATATTACATTCAAGTATGTTGGATGTTCCTATGTTATTTCCTTGAAATAACAAATGCTATTATTATCTTCTTGGAATATAATTACAGGACTGTTTAATGCACTTTTCGAATTACAAAACGTGTATCTTGATCGTAATCTAGGTCAAGAATATGTGTGTAAAACAAAAAATTTATAAAAGTGATAAATTTATACCAGTTTGAAAATTCACTCTAAAATTGCAACTCCAATTATAATTTTAAATTTGCTTGCAATTCATAGAGTATTAATTGGACCAAAAGGGTTTTTAAAGAAATTTGCACGGTGTCAGAGTCGAATAAAATAACTCGACTCCGAAACCCTGATAAGAAGGCAATATCTGAAAGAATTATTGCTACCAACTTAAGAATTAAATACTAAGAATTAAATACGCTCAGCTCCAAAACGGCCTAACCCACATTTTCGAAAAAATCAAACTGACTATGCTGATCGAACCGGAACCTTTTGAAATATATACTAAAAAATTCCCTATTGCATAGGTTAACCCTGTTATTCTACATGCCGAAAACTGTTTTTCCTTTAATGTAAGTTTAAACAAATGTGGACGTCAAAATGGCCTAAGCCACCTAGGCAAAATCGAATACTGGAAATAAAAAATACGTGTGGGTTAGGCGAAAAACGCATGTTGCGTTTTAGTCAGGAGTATATTTGAAAAATAATATAAAAATAAATTTTCGAGAAGAATTTGTAAGTAAAAACCAAAGGTTAAGTAATAAAGTTGACTTGTAAAATGTAAGAAGTTTATGTGTAGCGATCAATGTGGTGGCCAAAACCGTAACATAAGAATGAATACTATTTGCACATACATGGTCAATAATTCGACCTTCTCAGTGAAACAGATAGACCAAAAATTTTTAGTATCTGGCCATTCATTCCTACCATGCGACCAATATTTTGGTCTCATTGAAAAGGAAAAAAATATATCGTGTAAAAGTTCAGTTTAGGACCTGCTCTCGAATCGCCTTGGTTTTTGTTATAACATTTTGTATTCACTGTCCCCTATATGAAGGTACAAGTTTCCTCAGGGGCAAGTCCATACTTCCTGAAAAAAATAGCCTGAAAGTTGAAAAACAAACCCTATGGCACCATGTTTATGGGTGGAAGCGCAACATAATTCTCGAACGGAAATGCCGATTCCGGCCAAAATTTGGCCTTCGTAATATTGTTTCCAAACTTAGTTTAAGTTCGTAGATAAGCCATATCGGTCCACTCCTTCAGGTACCTACCCCACAAATGTTAAAAAATATTCGGAAAAATTGTGCGCACGATAACTCTTGATGGGAGTGACCGATTTGGTCCATACTTTACACGTTCTCATAATATCTACCAGATCAGGTTCGAATATGGAATATGGAGTGGACAAATATTTACTCCATCCCGTACCTCCCACACAAAATTTTGGATAAGTTCACTTTAAGACCTGCTATTAAATGACTTTGATTTTTGTTGGAGCAACTTACATTCGCTGCCTCAATTACGATGGTAAAAGTTGTTTCAGGGGCAAGTCCATACTTCTTGAGAAAACAGTCCGAAGGGTGTAAAGGAATGAAACGACATAGACCATGGGGGTGCCATAGCGGGTACCCCCATGGTCTATGTCGTTTCATTCCTTTAAGTACCTTTCCGCAAAATTTTTGAACTTTATCCTAATCAACATTTTTGTCGGTTCATACGACCAAAATTTTGAAACCCCCTAAATACATATGTTTTTTTTTTGTGAAAAAAGTGTTTCAATTTGCACAGGCTGAGGGTATATCTCTGTCGGCAAAGCCGACTGATACTTTTTAACTTATTTTAAATCTTTTTGGACTATATTCTCAGGAAACATGGAAATGCCCAGAAAAATATTATATCGCTGTAAGAAGAAACCCAAAGAGTACCTTCGTTTAACATTATAAAAAAGATTCCCGAACAGCTCTTAAACTGCAATTAAGCGAAAATGTTAAACTTTTGTGAGGAAGGTATCCGATATAGTCAATCTTCGGACTTGAGAAAAATATTATGAAGTGTAAAGGTTTGACTAATATCACCTCCTTTCGGTGATGATTTTGGAGCTTTTAAGTCATTGGACCACAAGGAGTACCTTCAGTTAAAATTTCAAAAAAGATTTTTATTAATTTTCTAATGTTCGAAAAATGTTTGCATGTGAAGAAGGAAAGGCGAAAAATCAGTCATATCGACAGTGGAAGAGGCTTCTCCAGCAATGCTTCGAAACACCGAAGTTATTGTAATATTGTGACTGCGAATATTTTAATTAAGAGACTAAGCTTGCCATCGAACATTGCCTGATAGGCTAGCTGTGTACCTAACACTTTCATACCGACAAAATGTGTCTCATCGAAATAATGGTTTAAGACCCCAAGTATGTTTGGACGAAATGTGTTTCAGACAATTTGGAGTTGATTTAGCAATGTCCGTCCGTCTGTCGGTCTGTCTGGCTGGCAGGTGCGCACGATAACTCTCGAACGGATCAACCGATTTGGTCCAAAATTTGGCTTTCGCAATATTTTGTCCACTCCTTCCGGTACCTTCCCACAAAAGTTCTGAACATTTGTGCGCACGATAACTCTTGAATTAAGTCACCGATTTGGTCCATACTTTACACATCGTAAAATTTCTACCAGTCTTAGATGAGGTTCCAATATGGACTTAATCGGTCCATTCCTTCGGGTACCTCCCACACAATTTCGGAAAAGTTCAGTTTAGGGTTATCTGTCGAATCGCTTTGATTTTTGTTTTAGCAATTTGTATTCGCTGCCACCTATACGATGGTACAAGTTTCATCAGGGGCAAGTCCATACTTCCTGAGAAAATAGCCTGGAAGGTACAAAAAGAACCCCTATGACACCGTGTAAGGCGGATCTGCCAATTCGGTCCACAATTTGGTCTTTGTAATATTTTGTGCAAACTTAGTTTAAGTTCGAAGATAAATCATATCGGTCTACTCCTTCAGGCACCTCCTCCACAAAAGTTTAAAAAGTTCGGAAAAATTGTGCACAAGATAACTTTTGATGGGAGTGACCGATTTGTTCCATACTTTACACATCCTAAAATATCTACCAGATATAGATCAGGTTCGAATATGGACTATATTTGTCCACTCATTCGGGTACCTCCCACACAAAGTTTTGAATAAATTCACTTAATGACCTGCTCTCGAATCACTTTGATTTTTGTTGAAGCAACTTGCAGTCGCTGTCTCAATTACGGCAGTAAAAGTTTTTTTCAGGGGCAAGTCCAAACTTCTTGAGAAAACAGCCCGAAAGTTGTAAAAAAACCTTATGGCACCATATGTAGTGGCTGGAGAGCTCGAACCGAATACTGCGTTCGTCCACACTTTGGTTGTTGTAATATTTCTTCGAATATTAAATGAAATTCGAAGGTGGTGCTTATAGCTCCACTCATTCCGTTACCTCCCCCACAAAAGGTCGAAAATATTCGCTAAAATGGTACGCGCGATTTCTCATAGACGTATCAACCGATTTGGATCTCTAAATATTGTCGAATTTAGTTCAAATTTGGACTCTATCTGTCCAATCCTTGTGGTTCCACCACACAAATGTTCAAAATGTTTGTGTGGTTAAGGGTCTGTTCGAGGATCCTTTGGACATTTTTACCGAAAGTGTTCTTAGTGGTCCTGTTTACAGCGATATTATGTTTTTCGTAGGCTAGTGTGATAAAAAAGCTCTATCTCTCCCGCAAATTTTTGAGCTTTAATCCTATCTATATTTTGTCGATTCATACGCCCAAAATAATTTTTTTTGGAAAAAAGTGTTTTAATCCACACAGGCTGAGGGTATATCTCTGTCGGCAAATCCGACTGACCATTTTTTAGTTGTTCTTCTTCTCTGCGAGTATTGTTGGCTGACAAGTTCTATGGCAAAAAATTGGGAAGGTAGGTCCACGTTTTGGTATAGCCCTCATATAACGGCACCTCCCGATTTTTGGTATTATGAAGATTTTACCTAATTTTCTCCACCAAATTTGGGTGAATTTTTGCATTGAGGGTTCCCAATGGACAAAAAACTTTTCTAATAAAAATGATGAGGATGGGTCCACGTTTTGATATAGTCTCCATATAACGGTACCGCCCGATTTTCAGTATTTTGAAGCTTTTAGCCACATTATCCAACCGAAGTAGCTGTTATTTGGTATTTAGTCTTCGCAGCCAGAGCAGCAAAATATTCCTACAGAGAATTGTGGGTATTGGCCTACGTTTTCATATAACCCCCAAGGAACGGTACCTCCCGATTTTCGGTATTTTAAAGGTTTAAGTCATATTATCCACACGAAATGTTCAGTCTTTATTTATTTTTGTGGGTTTATTAAGTACATCAAAATTTTGTCTTCAGAGATTTTCCAAAAAAAGGTTTTTTTGGCCGATTAATAGTAAAAGAACGGTCCAATGTTTGGTAAAAATCGAAATGTTGACTCCATTTTCACGATTTTTTTAATTGATATTTTCCAATGTCCACTATTAAAAACAAGATTATTAGGTACCTAACAAGCCTACAAATATATATGATGATCGACACCGCAAAACGCTTTGTTAAAAAGGGGGTAACCCTCTAATGAGGTGGTCACAGAAAAAGATAACGCGTTCGTCGCAAGCCTTTGCAGCTGGCACCTTTATACATTTGAAGAACTCACTTTTAGGGACGTAGTCAGACATGCATCTCGACACCGTTTCGTATTTATCAAGGCGCGATATCTCTTGAACCGTTTGTCAAAAAAAATCTGAAAATATACTGAAATCAAAAACCTCATTTTGAAAAAGTGTCCGATTTTACTCAGAAATCCCCGTATATATTTTCCAAACTAAGTCACAGTGTTAATGTTCTCACAACACATACACATAATCCGATTATGAAAGAGTCTTTGGAGTCTTGCTGTTAATGTTTTGCCACACATTGAGTCCACCACAATAATGCATGACCACGGCAACTTCTCAAAATGTTATGGTGCAAATTTGTTTAGATGGCATGCAGCTGAGAAAAAGAAGGAGTACACTGAATATTGCATAAGTAATGCCATATTTAACCCAGATATGCCCATTGCTTGATCGTGATCATTTTAAAAGACTTTTTATATTATTTAAGAAGCAAATGTGAAATAATAACAGTATGTTTATAGATTTTTTAAACATTTTTTGAAAAAAATGGTTTTTGAAGCCACTTTTGGACACAGGGTTTTATCTTATAACTGGGAGTTATGGGACACAAAACATTTGACATATAGTCCAAAGACACCTTTTCGGCATCTAGTTAACGTTTTTTCGTAGTAGGCTCCACCTCGTGTATGTTTTCGTTATAAAACTACCCAATAATTAATCGGTCATAACGCAAATAATTGTAAACACTAAGCGATAGGTGGCAACTTCGATGAACTAGACCTCAAAACTCAAAAATAGTAGCTCAAAATAATGGAATCACATAATATCCCAAGAGCTACAGATGTGTACTAAGTATATCACCAAAATAAACGGTACTTTGATAAACATAACATATCAAATTAGCAAGAATTTTGTGTGTCCTATATATAGGACGCTGGGCATATCTGGGTTAAAACAGCGTTAATCGCATTAATCTCTCTGTGCTTAAAATAATTAACATCTTGTGTGTACACACAAGACGGAGGACAACAAACAAGACATACTCTTGGCCGTAAGTGTTGCGCTTGTTGCTACAACACCACATGAGGCCTCCGAAAAGTGTGATCTTTGGACAAAACAAACAACAACTTCATATGTGGTGGCCCTTAAGACCAACTCACAAAATGAGGGAGGAGGTGAAAAATCTTAAAAATATTTTCCAACAAACGTCACACATGATGGGATTCACATCTCTCCCTTTTTTCTACAAGTATGAGTATGCACCTTTCCCTGTCTTTTTGTTTGTGGCCATTGTTAATTCTGCATGAAATTAGATTTGCATATAAGTAAGGATTTCGAAATGTTATTTTTCCTTTGCAAAAACTTGAAGGTATTTAAAAACAGTTTAATGTGCAAAATGCGTTCAACTCAAAACAAATGACTTTTCCTTTTTTGACGCTTTGTTTTTGTAAAGTAGACCACCTTTCACGGCCAAACAAAAAAAAAAAACAACTACAGGGCGTGAATAAAGCAATTGTTTTCCCAGAAAAAAACAACAACTAAGAGTCACACTTTAACACCCTTTTTTGAGACTTCGAAACTAAACTAAATATCACAACAACAAGAAAACGAAAGGATCATCCATAACAAGTGATAAAAACAAAAGATTTACAAAATGTTGTTTTTTTTCGTCAATGTCATTGCTGTAACGGGGGTCTTGGTCTGAGAGCGAGAGAGAGATTTGTTCAATTTTCCTTGGTTTGGTTTTTGTGTTTTTTGGAGGCGTTTATCGAAGGTGGCAAACGGCCATTAAAAAAATCAGTTAACCCAAAAATTGTTACCAATTTTTTTGTGTGTTCCCTTTAGACAAAAAACGTAAATAATGATTAGATTTCCACTAAACTCCTTCTGTGTTATCTTTGTGCTGGCCATTTGTTGGCCCTTTTGTGTTGTTGGCCTTCATTTGTTAATGGTCCAAAATGAAAAGGAAATTCCAGGAAATTTTCATTACAAAACAATTAAAGAAGAAGCAGCACAAAAAATTGAAAGAAAAAACCGTCGTCGTGGCCAAAATAATAAATTGTTCCCCCTTTCGGATGGCTGGCTATCTTCAACAACAAATAGCATGAGGTCTCTGCCAGTCAGTCTTGCTCAAACAAGTTGGTCCTTTTGTTTGATAAGAAAACGAAGAAACATGCACACACACCAAACAATCTTCAAAGAATCATTTCTCTGTTACTATTCTAATTGTTCCAAAACTACTTTACAGCAACAACAACAACAAAACAGCACCTCCATCCATCCATCCATCCAAAAACCGAAAAAAGGACCAGTAGTAACTATTTGACTTTGATCATTTAGCCTCTTGACCACTTTTTTTCTTCTTTCGTTGTCCATTGTTATCCAATTGTAATCAATTTGAAATTTATAGACCCACATTGCATGATATTCTCAAGTGGGAATTGTTCTTCCTTCGTTCAGGGCAGTGCACACACAAAAGGTCCTTAAAATGCGTGTGAAAATGTCATCTTTGCTTGACACTTGAACATCTTTTGAAAACTGTGGAAACAAAACAATAGTGCCAATATTGATGTTATTTCATTGTTATTTGGAGAACAACAAAAAAAGAAGTTGAAATAGAAGAACAACAATGAATAGAAGAGGTGAAAAGAATAGAAGAAAAAATGATTTATGTGGGAATAATTTTATTGCATTTTGAACATTAAACAAAATATTCCGCTTTTTCACTTTTGCTTGGGGACAAAAAGTCTGGTGGCAAAGCATTCGAAATGTAGAAACCAACGCCCACAAGCGCCTTTGATGTTTTAGTTTTTTTTTTTTTTTTTTTTGTGAAAGTAAAAACCGTAATAACTGAACTCACGTTTTCAATGCACCTTGAATTCATAACGAAATGGGTATAAAAGTTTTTAAGAAAAATCAATAAAATTCAACGACATTTGGATCTTAGAAATTCACCATTGTTTGTATGTTTAATGGAAGATGTCGGTAGCATTTCACGGGTTACACCTGTTTTAATAAAATTATGACAAATTCCAAGGAAATCGAGACCGATAGACTAAAGGGAAGTCTATAGACAAACGGTGCTGTATTTTAAAGGCTGGACTCATTCACATGACATAAGGGAGAGTTAAACAAGTGATCCAAGGCTATAGTCGGGTCGGGGCCGACTATGTAATACCCTACACCACTACCCCCGTTCATAAGCTTTTGACTAATAAAATTCAAAATATTAAAATTGGGATAGCTTAGCGCCTTTGCTCTGAATGTCTTCATTAACACAGGTAAATTTTTTTGAAACGCATTTAAGTGCATCGACAGTACA
Organism: Musca autumnalis; assembly: GCF_047663935.1. Taxonomy (NCBI): domain Eukaryota; kingdom Metazoa; phylum Arthropoda; class Insecta; order Diptera; family Muscidae; genus Musca; species Musca autumnalis. The sequence goes on from NW_027411755.1 coordinate 243,795,510, forward strand.
ACCCAAATAAAAAATGGAAAAGTGGGATGTATGCCAACCATCAATAGGCTTCTTTCTCTGTTAGACCCCCATCAACCCCCAAAATTGCGTGAGGATCCGATCAAAATTTCGTAGTGTGATTGCACAAAAATGGAAAAAGGGATGCATTACCGACTATTGCGATATCTCTGTTGTTTGACCACCTATGACAACCTACTTCACATCGTTGTAAAGGTGATATTTTTTACCTTCCTTGCCAGGTTTTGCTTTCGATATACCTCATACAGAAGGGAGATATTAACTTTGAAATAAAACGTTGGTCTTTTTTCCAAATATTTTTTTCACATTTCGACCCCTCAATAATATCCGCCCATTATCAAAAATCAGAGGGTTTTTTCCTCTGTGGGACCCCCAATAACATCCAAAATTTCGTGACGATCCAATTCAAATTGCGACCTGAAGCGTGATTTCCAAAAAAGTGGAAAAATGGATGTATTACCGACTATTGCGATATCTCCGTTATTTGGATACCTACACCAACCTGCTTTATATCATTGTAATGATGGGATTTTTCACTTTCATTGTCAGACTTTGCTTTTGGAAGGTCCCGAACCAAAGCTGTGATATTCGTCATTATTATTAAAATCGCAAAAATGAAAAGTTGTGTTCTATTAGCGGCTATTGCGATATCTTCGTTGTTTGACCACCTACGACAACCTACGTTGCAAAGGTGATATTTTCTACTTTCATTAACAGGTTTTGCTTTTGATATACCCCTTTTAGAAGCGGAGATATTCGCTTTGAAATAAAACGTTGACTTTTTCTCCAAATAAGTTTTTTCCCATTCCGACCTCTGAATACTATCCGACCATCACCAAAATCAATAGGCTTCTTTCTCTGTAGGATCCCCATTAGCCCCCAAAATTTCGTTATGATCCGATTAAAATTGCGACCTGTAGCGTGATTACAAAAAAATGAAAAAATGGGATGTATTGCCGACTATTGTGATATCTCCGTTATGTGGCCACCTACGCCAACCTACTTTGCATCACTGTAAAGATGGGATTTTCTACTTTCATAATCAGACTTTGTTTTTGGAAGATCCGCAAACGAAGCTGTGATATTCGTCATTATTATTAAAATCGCAAAAATAAAAAGTTGGGTTCTATTAACGGCTATTGCGATATATTCGTTGTTTGATCACCTACGAGAACCTACTTTACATCATTAGAAAGGCGATATTTTCTACTTTCATGGCCAGGTTCTGCTTTTGGTATACCCCATATTGAAGCTGAGATATTCGCTTAGGAAAAAAACGTTGTCTTTTTCCCCAAATAAGTTTTTTGCCCATTACCACCCCTAAATATTATCCGACCATCACCAAAATCAATAGGCTTCTTCATCTGTGTGACCCCCATTAACCCTCAATATTTCGTGACGATCCGATCAAAATTGCGACTTGTAGCGTGATTTCCAAAAAAGTGGAAAAATGGGATGTATTACCGACTATTGCGAAATCTCCGTTATTTGGTCACCTACGCCGACCTAGTTTACATCGTTGTAAAGATGGGATATTCTACTTTCATAGCCAGGCTTTGCTTTTGGAAAGTCCCCAACCAAAGCTGTAATAATCGTCATTATAATTAAAATCGCAAAAATGAAAAGTTGGGTTTTATTTGCGACTATTGTGATATCTTCGTTGTTTGATCACCTACGAGAACCTACTTTACATCATTAGAAAGGTGATATTTTCTACTTTTATTGTCAGGTTTTTCTTTTGGTATACCCCGTATAGAAGCTGAGATATTCGCTTTAAAAAAAACGTTATCTTTTTATCCACATAAGTTTTTTGCCCATTCCGACCCCTAAATATTATCCGAACATTACCAAAATCAATAGGCTTCTTCCCCTCCGGGACCCCCATCAACATCCAAAATTTCGTGACGATTCGATCAAAATTGCGACCTGTAGCGTGATTACAAGGTTTAGATGGACAGACGGACAGACGGACAGACGGACAGACGGACAGACGGACGGACGGACGGACACACATAGCCAGATCGACTCAGCTCGTCGAGACATTCATTTTGGTATATATAAGTATGGGTCTACGGCCATTATTTCGATGCGTTACAAACTTTTTGGCCAAAACCAACTTATAATACCCTCCCCACATAGTGGTGTAGGGTATAAAAATACAATATGTATTTGGAAAGTAGGGAGAAACTTTTATAAACAATAACGGTATTCGCCTTATGCAACCATGTATACAATGTTTCCTCCATATAAATAACCAAAGACTCACTAGAGAATTTCAAATTTTTAGGAGAGCAAAAATAAGATTTTTATACCCTTACCTACACTTTTATATAAGCTTTGTTCCTTTACCTTTTTAATGGTAAAAGTGCTAAAAGAGAAAACTTTCAAAATTGCTTTATCATGACCAGTTTTACCACAAAATGGTAGATCTGATAACAATGTCAAAAAGAAACAAACAAATTCAATTTTCTTGCTATACCCTCCACCATAATATGGAGGGTATAATTAAATTTGTCATTCCGTTTGTAACACATCGAAATATTCATCGGAGACCCTATAAAGTATGTATATTCATGATCAGGGTAAAATTCTAAGTCGATATAACCATGTCCGTCTGTCAGTCTGTTAAAATCAAGATACTGCTCGCAATTTTTGAGATAGAGCTTTGTAATTTAATGTAGAAGTTTCTATTACTCCTAGGATGTTTGGTATTGCGAATGGGCTATATCGGCCCACGTTTTGATATAGCCCCCATAGAACGGTAACGCCCGATTTTCGGTATTTTGAAGGTTTTAGCTTCATTATCTCACCGAAATAGCTGAAAGTTGGTACTTAGTCTTCGTTGGGGGTATAAAACTTTCCCCCAGTATTTTGTCGGCATAGGCCCGCGCCTTCATGTAGCCCCCATAGAGCGGTACCTCCCGATTTTCGGTATTTTGAAGGCTGTAGCCTCACTATTTCTCCGAACTGGCTGAAATTTGGTATTTAGTCTTCGATGGGGGCATACAACTTTCCCCCAGAAAATGTTCGGTATAGGTCCACGCCTTCGTATAGCCCCCATAGAACGGTACCTCCCAATTTTCGGTATTTTGAATGTTGTGGCCTCAATATTCTTCTGAAATTTGGCATTTAGTCTTCGTTGGGAGTATACAACTTTCCACCAGAAATTGTTTGGTATAGGTCCATACCTTCATATAGTCCCCATAGAACGGTACCTCCCGATTTTCGGTTTTTTGAAGGTTGTGGCCACAATAATCCACCGATATGGCTAAAATTTGGTATTTAGTCTTCGTTGCGGGTATAAAACCTTCCCGCAGGTAATTTTCGATATATGTCCACGCCTTCGTATAGCCCCCATAGAACGGTACCTCCCGATTTTCGGTATTTTGAAGGTTGTGGCCACAATAATCCAACGAAATGGCTAAAATTTGGTATTTAAGCTAGGGTCACATTAGGCAAATATTTGCTCTAGCGACCGGAAGTGTGCGCTTACTGAGAGCAAATGAGCGTAAATAATGCATTGAAATTTATGCTCACTTGCTCTCAGTAAACACACACTCCCTGTCGCTGGAGCAAATATTTGCCTAGTGTGACCCTAGCTTTAGTCTTCTTTGAGTCTTAAAACTTTCCGTCAGAAATGTTGATATAGCCCCCATAGAACGGTACCTCCCGAAGGTTAGCCACATTGTTTTACCGAAATTGCTGAAATTTGGTATTTAGTCTTCTTCATAAGCAAAAGGAAACTAATTGTTCCATTTTACTGCATTACAATTCGTGGTGAAGAATATAACAAGTTCGGCCCGGCGGAACTTAACGCCGTTCTTACTTGTTTTATTTCACTCTTCGGGCACCTATGAAACAAAATTTCAAAATTTTTCCCAGTTTAAGGACAGCAAGTTGTCCCTTGTTGTTTCAGGGACAAACCATACTTCTTTAATAGCCAAAAACAAAAATCTTCTATAAGGTCTAAAGCGGAGAGCACCTGCAGGTGTCTCTCCCACAAAAGCTCAATACTTTCGCTTAAATGCAGCTTAAGGCCTGTTGGAGGATGGTTTTGACATTTGTTACAGAATGTACTCGTATTTACAGCGATATAATAGCTTTGTTCCAGAACTAAAAAGTTTTTACAATTTTTACGACTTTTACACATTTTAACCGAAACCCCGTTCCCGTACACAAAAAAGTTGTAAAATGTTCACTTCTCTTTAAACAAAAAAGGCGTTGAATGGCGCTCTCTTTAAACACTTTTTACTCCACAAATTTGAGCGTGTTAAAAATAGTAACATGGTTGTCGGCGTTTGATTGGCTGATACGCCGACTTTGACATTTGTTCCAGTTTTTTTACGTATTTTCCATTTTGTTGTTCCCGAACTATTTCAAAAAACTTTTGTGTGAGAGAAAAATTTTTACAGTTCTCTCTTTTACGAGTTTTACTATTAAAAAGTACGGGAACGAAGCTAATGTTTTTCTAAACAATTCTTCGGTGACCGCAGTGACTGGTAGGTACGATAACTAGTGGAATGGGTGACTGAAAGTAGTCCAAATCATTGCACGTCGTTATATTTCTCTCGAACTTAAATCAAGTTCCAAGATGGTCTTATCTGAATACTCCTACCGTCCGGATCTTAATTGGACTAAAACCACTCGTGTTTGCCTTAGTAGCTGAAGTTCTTTAGCTGCGATGGCTGGATGTTGTGTCTGATTGGCTCGTTGATCCAGAGGTTCTCGATTGTACCATCCTGACGTGTGTGGGTGGGGGTAGCCTGTCCGCAAGCTTTTAACAGGGATGCTCACGGCAATAACACCCAAGTAGTTATTGCATCGACAACATCTTGTCGTGCTGATGTACAGAAAAAAACTTCGACCCCTCCTGCGGTCAGGAGCAGGCAACGTCAAAGAGGCATTCTGCCAGGTTTGAATATTCTTCCACTGCGTAGCGCCAATATTTGCATACCACCCTGGCGTCGAATACCTTATCACGTCCGGCCTTTTGCTTTATAATAGGTCAAGGAGTTTTTTTCTTTCAAATATTACACCCAATATCTTGGGGTAGTTAGTGGGCCGATTCAGGACATCATCGACCAATATGTTTAGGCGGAGCTTCATTTCAGCCATCCAGGTAATGTACAGTGCGGTAGTAGATTCAGCGAGTACAACTATTCATTTGAAAGTTCAATACGTTTGCGTTTTTATTCAGTTGAAGGCTACTTTCCAGACCGCTCTCTTCTCGGTACATTTTGTAATATGAATCTGAAATGTCTCAATTGTTAGGGACTCTCCGGTTGTCTCCAAATACGGCATTCATATTATACCATTGAACTTTCTGGGCAGCTTCATCAGCGTGAATGGTTTAAAAGCCTACCAGATAGGGTTATCGTTTGTACATTTGGACCTCTCTATGTCATGAAGATCTCTCCTAACGTATCTGGTTGGGAAAAACCTCCCCACATCATTGTGGCAGGGATAATCACGACAATAACACTAACAAGCAGGTACTGTTGTTCTGATGCACCGCTAAAGTCTTCGCCTCCTCATGAAGACGGTCCACCGGTGTCATGAGGAGACACTTATCTAAAAGTGTGAGCTCGGATATAGATAGTAGGTCCCATTATTGCTATGAGAGAAGTCTCCTTTGTGGCTTCGGGGATGTTTGTGGAGGGTATTTCAAAAGGGTAGATGAAAAACAGTTCCATAGGTATCAACACTCTACTGGTCTTAGACTTCTTACATCTGATTTCTACGAACGGCTGGCGTTCACACACATAGTTGATTATCCAAGATTTCAAACATGGATAGAGAGAAGTCTTCCTCCACGAACAGCTTGGCATTGTCGACGGTATAGAATGTTGAAAGTAACAGCGGTTCTATCAACCTTCTTTTTCGAATTCCAGAGTGGTTTAACCGTTGCCACAATTTATTCAATCCTGAACCAATGTTGCATTGCTTCATGATTTAGAAAAGAATACCGATCAAAAGTTATGAAGTCGGGTGGTCTGTTAACGTGGGCGGTGATAGTAGGGTGGCCGACTTATCCTCGTAAAAGCATCTTCGTTCACCGTGCAAAATGTGGAGTTTTTTTATTAGTTTTATTTAATTCATAAAATATTCATTACTGTCTATTATGATGCCCCAGTGTCTTTAAGACTTTATAGGGACTAATTGGTTTACAGAAGCTTATACGAACGGTATTATTTTAAAATTTCACAAAAAAAAAAAATATATTAAAAATCAAGAAAGAAAATATATTCAAGTTGCATCAGAAGCATTCCGACCTCACTTGATAAAAATGATTTTAATTCTTTTTAAATGTTGAAATCCTTGAAATAGCCGTAATTCGATTGGGAACATGGTTAAATTAAAGTTATCAATTTGCTCCGCCAGCGCTGTACCCAACTGGTCATTAATTACCTAGTACGGCATGACAACGCTCATGATGAGCATTTAAGTCCATTACCAGCAGACGAATATTGTCTTCCAAAAGCGAAATATCTGGCATATAACGCAAGGTCCAACTTTTCATAGGTGGTATGTACACTACGGTTATGACTTTTTGACATTTTTTCTCAAAAATGATTTCCTGTAGTGAGAATGAATTAACTTTGTCCTATTAACGCTTAAAATAACTTTAATTTCATTTTATTATAAAGAGGTCCCGCACAAATCACTTTGAAAAAAGTTAACAAATTCTATTAAATTAGATTTTTTATCGTGTGCCCATATACCTTGTCTTCAGTGACTGCTTACAGTGCCTTCAAAAAATTGTCAAAAGTTCTGAAAAAATAAAAAACTTTAAAAGCTTTTTGTGCGGAAGCTTTTTTATCGAATCACTTTATAATTAAGATTTTATGCAATCTTAGGTAAAAACTCATCAAAATATGATACAGCGATAGGAGGTTGTAAAAAAGTCATAACCCTAATGTAAATTTAGGCCTTTCCTCAAGCGAGGAAGGTCTATACTAGACAAACTATTGTATAAGAGAGGCAAGTCCTCATTCTCCATCGCAAGGTTTCCTGGATCGTGTAGACCAGGATGTTTCTCCGACTCATAAAGTCTACAATTGTAGACAATATTGATTTGGCATGTGAGTGGCATAATTAGCCCACGGTTTATGGTACCTACACCATAAATGCCTACTTCCAAAACTTCTTTTGTCACCTACGAAAATGCTATTTACTTTTAAAATAAGGATTTGTTCAAAATAGGTAACAGCCCTCATATCCATATTAGTTTTCGACACGTGGATATTTCTTTCTCTTAAAAGGTCATCTCATTTCCAATATGTTGACCTACTTTTTTGCTTCCTTACCACCACATAAGGGCATCGTGCGATTCAAAACATTTTTCGGGCTTTAGCATTATGTTTTCCCAGATTGAAGAAAATATCGTCGCAAACACGTATAAGTATTGCTGAGTCCTTGAAATCAAATCAAGCACCTAGCTCCTTTTTTCAACAAAATTCTTAGGTCATTACAGCTCAACCCAAAAGAGAATTAATTGAAATATCACTATAAAATGACGTTCGCCTTAATAAGGCAAAAAAAAAAGAGAATTCGATTAAGTTTGGTCTTCCTGCATACGGAGATACATATGTTAACGTTAACATTTTAAGTTTGACTCATGGAGAAGAGTATTAGAAAGGGTATTGGTCACATTTAAAGAACTAAGATTCAAAATCGTGTTTTAAGTTTTCTTGTCCATATTCTTGGAGGCATAATGCCACTACACTCCCGTTTTTATTTAAACCAACTAGAAAATGTGTCAAATTACTAACATTTAATGCTTCCAATTAGTTAAACTACCATTGAAACGACATAACCAACACCAAGTGATAACTAGTTCTACTGTTTGACCGGCCCATCCATACTAACATTACAAAGCCTCCTTTTGAAATAATTTATTAAGGTCGGTTTCTCTTGTCCAACATCTGTTTTACATTTTAATTACCGTAAAAATGGTTAATTCATATTTCTTAAGAGGTCCATAAAGAAGAAGACAAGAGCGATGGTAACCTGCTGGCCAACTGTTGGCTATTATCTACTAAATAGACAATAACTAACAATTTAATTCAAACCTTTTGATGTCAAAGAACTTCTACTTCTTCTTATTTACAGGGGGAGCGAAAGAGGGAGAGTAACACCCACATTCCATTCGAAACTAACCAACTGTTGGTTTTTCCAAAATTGACATCAAAAGAATATTGATTTTAGTTGCGTCAATGGTAGTAGTGCTTGGTTGGTTGGTAGTAGCTTGGAGGGTCTTTTATTTTGTTCGTGAAAAGGAATTTCACGTTATTCAGCTATGGGGCGCCCCATCCTGTTCAACGGTTTTATTGTTAAGCGGCAGATGATTAACGGCGACAAAATGACCATGTGACGCCACTTTTGTCCCACTGCTGGCCTTTACCTAATGAATGTGTAAACATTTGGAAAGGTTTTGGCCCAATGACAAAAAAAAATCCAAAGAATGAAACAAAGGTTGTTCTCTTCGTCTACTTCTTCTTCTCGGGTGGAAAGCACCAGGCACGATGATGATTTGTGTTCCCAACCTGGGTTAGGACATAATTTTCATATTTCGTTTCTGTGTTTCTTTTTTCGAGTTTTGAATGAAAACAATAGCTGAGCATTGAGGCGTCTTTGGCGTCACCATTGTTTTGATGGTGTTGCTTGGTTAACATCCGCCACTATTATTATTGTGATTATTCCAATACCGAGTTCCCAATTTTATTGTGGGAGCTTTTTTTCTGATCTTTTGTGTTAAAAAGTGGTTTTTTGTTTTTGTCATTTCAATGAAGGAATCGTAACGAATTGAAAGGTTTTTTTCTTTTGGTCGTTTTTTGGGACAGGAATCCATCCCGCTGTGTGACCATAACAAAGTCACTCTACGCTTTTGTAAGGTAAGAAACCAGGAAAAAAAATGTTCTTATTTTTTGATGTTAAAAAAACTGGCTGGCTGGCTGCTGCTGACTGACTGGCTGGCTGATGTCCAGCTGTGTCAAGTTTAACAATATGTAAATGCGTCAAGTTCATTCCGGCAAATCGTCGTTATAAATACAACATTAAAATTGTGTGTTGTGTGAAGTGTGGGGAGATGCCACAAAGAAACCCCCAAAACAATGACAATCCCCTAAGAAGTATCCAGCCGTGAAAAGATGCATAAAACGACAACGACAAAAGGTTACCTACTTCCTTGAGATAAAACAAAACAAACCCTCGCACAAAGACAATTTTAATGTTTTTGGGGTGAGTGAGGGATAGAGAGGGAGGGAGGCTACCCAGAGGAGGGGGCGTAACTATCCAAATGCTTGGAGGGGCTTCTTCATTTTTTTATGGATTTGCTTAACAAGCTGTTATGAATGTCGTAAATTGTTATAAATTTCGAAAATTTATGTTAAACTGTTTTCCAGAGGCCATTAAAGGCATTCCAGTTAGCCAGCCACGCAGCCACTCCAACCTCTTTTAAGCGCCAGCAGGACAAATATTATTCTTTCTACATTTCATTAAAATATTACGATTTTGGGGACCTATTGTTATTTGGCCTCGTATCAGCGGGATTAAATAAGTCTGTCCAAGGCTGCTGGTATTTTTTGCCTTTGTCACTGATACTTTCATTATAAGCTGAGACAAGCTTCTGGCAATTGTTAAGCTGGCGCAACAGCTTGTGATTATATGACTGTCAATGCGATGATTAAGCCTCACAGCAAGCCGGCAATCATTTGGCATGGCATTTGTTTGTTTATCTGTTGCTCAAAATAAAATTCTTGGAATTCACCCGCAAAAAAAAAAAATAAAATATCCAGTGGCCACTGAGCTGGCTGTTAATGTGAAACAAAAATCACATCAAGATTAATTACAATTGATTAATGTTCAATTTACGGCCGGACAAAGGTACACCAACGCCAAATCATAACTGAAATAACATTTGGCCACTACAAAAAAAAAAAAAAAAAAAAAAAAAATGGTCTGACATTTGCCAAAACTGTTGCTGCTGGGGAATTTTGCTTCCTGTTTTGTAATCGAGGTAGTCGGTTGAACTGGTCAATTCCCTCGCTGTCAATAAAATATTAACAAATAAATTGTTGTCATTTGTTGTTGGGACAAGAGGCCATAAATGTTTTCATTTTACAATGTGTTTTAATTAACATTTTTATTGGGATAATCACATTGCGATATTGGGAGTTGGGTATGTGATTCAAAGGAGATAATCGAAAATGCTATTTTTTTGTTTCTTGCTTCTTCGAATTCCCCCATATACATACATATGTATATTCCCCCAGCATATAACATACACTCTAAACTTTTTGCAACAAGATGCGACACAAATGTGCGCAATTTTAAACATTTGTGTTGAAATTCTATATTTACGCATAAAATGTTTCAAATTTAGGCATTTATTGTTGCATATTCATTCACTTTAGACACATAGGTTCACAATTTCAGCACACTTTAGCTTGAAAATTACATTTCAACAAAAATGTTTAAAATTGCGCACATTTGTGTCGCATCTTGTTGCAAAAAAATTTAGAGTGTACAATGTTAGTAGGTTATTTAAGGAATTTTAAAGAGAATTCTAATATAATTAAAAAAACTATTCGCTCTATATTTTCACATTAGAAAATGCCCGTCTCTAAATGACACTGATTTGAAGACCCAAAAGCCATTGTAATTAATTAACGGGTAATTTGTGACTCTCTGTTCAAGATGATCCAGACGTGCTCATCGTTTTATCGGCGTCTCAAAATTGTCACATAGCACAGTGGCCAATTTTCCGAAAAACCTTACCTAAAATCGAAAAATAAATTTACACTAAATAATGTCAAACTTTGCTTACAGGATCCCACTGCGTATAGTTATGAAAAAATATAATATACGTTTATTGTTCAGAAAAGCAGTTCAAAATTACCTTATTTGGAAATTTACCCGCAACGTGTCATAGTCTCAACATTTAAGTTGTTTTAAACAAGTAAAAAAGTGTCAGTCAGTTTTCCCGGCAGATATATACCCTCAGCCAATGTGAAGCGAAACTTTTACCACCGGACAGATCGAATGTATTTAAGGTCTCTTCAGAATTTGGTGGTCTTTTTGGACATTTGAAATTGCCGACAAAAATGTGGATTAGGAATTAACTGCACTAAGACACAAATGTTGAACTTTTGTAGGGCAGGTACTCTTAGGGAGGACCGATATGGGTAATTTTAGAAGTTAAACTAAATTTTGATAAAATATTGGACCCAATTGGTTGCCCCATTCAGGTGATCTCGTCCTAGCATTTAAGTGACATTTTTTAAATATTGGGGAGAAGTACCGAAAGTTGTGGACCGGTATTGCCCATGAAACTAAGTTTGGATAGAATATGACGAAGACCAAATGTTGGACCAAATCGGTTTTACACTTCGAGAGTTACCGTGTTCTCCGACCGCCACATATGGTGACATAGGAGTTTTTCACAACTTTCGGGCTGTTTTCCCAAGAAATATAGACTTGTCCCTGAAAACACTTTTACCGTCATAATTGAGGTTGCGAATGCAAATCGCTTCAACAAAAATGAAAGTGATTCGAGAGCAGGCCTTAAAGTGAACTTATCCGAAATTTCGTGTGAGAGGTACCAGAAGGAGTAGACAAATATAGTCCATATTCGAACCTGATCTATATCTGGTAGATATATTAGGATGTGCAAAGTATGGATTACATCGGTCACTCCCTTCAAGAGTTATCGTGCGCAAAATTTTTCCGAACATATTTGAAGTTTTGTGGGGAGGTACCTGAAGGAGTGGACCGATATAGCCCATCTTCGAAATTAAACTAGGTTTTGATAAAATATTACGAAGGCCACATTTTGGACCAAATCGACAGATCCGTTCGAGAGTTATCTTGCGCTCCAACCACTACACAAGGTGTCATAGGGGCTTTTTGCACCTTTCCGGCCATTTTTTCAGGAAGTATGGACACGCCCCTGATGAAACTTGTACCGTCGTATGGGAGGAAGTGAATACAAGTTGTTGCAACAAAATCAAAGCAATTCGAGAGCAGGTCCAAAACTGAACTTATACAAAATTTTGTGTGGGAGGTACCCGAAGGAGTGACCAAATTTTAATTATATAGGTCCACGTTTTGATATAGCCCCCATATAAGGCCCCATATATAGTACGCGTCATTTTAAGATATTTTGAATGTATTAGTCCCATTTGACCACAGAATCGGCTGTAACTTTGCGTTTCAAGAGGCAGAGAAACATATCTACCAAAAAAATGTTTACATAGGTCCACGTTTTGGTATAGCCCCCATATAACTCCCCATATATAGTACGCGTCATTTTAAGATATTTTGAATGTATTAGTCCCATTTAAGCACCGAATTAGTTGTAATTTGGTATTTTGTGTCTCCAGAGGCTAAAAAACATTTCTACCAAAGTTTGTTTCTATAGGTCCAGGTTTTGATATAGGCCCCATATAACGCCCCTTATATAGTACGCGTCATTTTAAGATATTTTGAATGTGTTAGTCCCATTTGAGCTCAGAATCGGTTGTAAGTTTGTATTTCTAGAGGCTAAGAAATATTTCTACCATAAAATGTTTATATAGCTCCAGGACGATATCTCCCGATTTTCGGTATTTTGAAGGTTTTATTAATTATTAATCATAATATCATCATAAATTAGTCGGTATAGGTCAACGTCATCATATAGTTCACATAGATCGGTACCTTCGGATTTTTGGTGTTTTGAAGGTTGTGGCCTCAATATTTCTCCGAAATGATCGAAATTTGGTATTAAGTCTTCCTTGGGGTATAAAACTTTTCCCCGGAAATTAGGTATAGGTCTACGCCTTCATATAGCCCCCATAGAACGGTACCTCGCGATTTTCGGTATTTTGAAGGTTGTGGCCTCAATATTCCTCCGAAATGGCTGAAATTTGTTGGTTAGTCTTCATTTGGGGTATAAAACATTCCATGTGAAATTTATCGGTATAGGTCTACGCCTATATACGGGCTATATGACCCCATAGAACTGTACCTCGCGATTTTCTGTATTTTGAAGGTTGTGGCCTTAATATTCCACCGAAATGACTGAAATTTGGTGGTTAGTCTTCATTTGGAGTATTAAATATTCCTGAAATTTGATATTTCGTCCTCTTTTGGGATGCAAAACTTTCTCCTAGAAATTTACCTGTATTGGTCCACGCTTTAATGTGCAATCCATGGAACGGTACATCCCAATTGTCGGTGTTTTGAAGGGTTTAGCCTCATTATAACACCGAAATGGCTAAAATTTGGTACATAGTCTTCGTTGTGGTATAAAACTTTCTACCTGAAATTAGTCGGTATAGGTCAACGTCATTATATAGCTCTCATAGAATGGCAGCGCCCGATTTTCGTTATTTTGAAGGTTTTAGTCTCATTATTCCACCTAAGTGGCTGAAATTTGGCATTTAGTGTTTTTCCGGGTCACAAAAATTTCTCTCAAAAATTTGTCAGTATACGTGCATGTTTTGGGGGGTACCCACATAGAACGGTATTTCCGGTATATCGGTTGTAAGTTTGTATTTCTAGAGGCTAAGAAATATGTCTACCATAAAATGTTTATATAGGTTCAGGTTTTGATATAGACCCCATAGGACGATATCTCCCAATTTTCGGTATATTGAAGGTTTAAGCCTCATTATAACACGGAAATGGCTGCAAGATGGTACTTAGATCCATGTCTTCATATAGCCCCCATAGAACGGTACCTCCCGATTTTCTACATATAGCTCGTTCTGCGCCAAATTAGCTGATATTTGGTATTAAGTTTTTGATAGAGGTATGAAGCATTCCAGACGAAATGTGCCGGTCCTCAAATACCCCCATCACGGTGCTCTTGAATCAAATTTAAATGGAAGGTGATTACACTTGGGAAGTTTTTGCGGATTCTGAAACTACAATGTTCATAGATGAGAAAAATAAATAAAAAAAAAAACAAAAAAATCGACGGAGCGCTTTTTAAATAAATCGCGATTCAAGTTGACATTTTTTAGGTTTAGGTTTTCATAATTTTGCTTAGAAACTGCAAGTCCTATCAAAATGAGACTGAAGAAAATGTTGTAGCTATGAAAATTCTCTACAAGATTGAACTTTACGGTATCTTCGTAGGTTTTACCGTTATTGAGATATAGAAGTTCAAATTGGGACAATGCACTGACTGTATCGCCCCCTTATAAAACAATGTCAGGAAGGGTGCGTCTTAACTAACTTCTAATGAAAACCGCTTACACAGGGGAAGTTTTTGTGAATTCTGAAACAGCAATGTTCATAGATGAGAAAAAAACAAAAACAAGAAAAAATCGCTGTAGGAATTTTTAAATAAATCGCGGTCACAATTCACATTTTTAGGTGTTTTTTAGGTTTTCACGATTTTGCTTGGAAACCGCAAGTCCAATCGAAATGGAGCTAAAGAAAATGTTGTAGCTGTGAAAATTCTCTACAGAATTGGCATTTATGATTTGTTTTCAGGCTGTACCATTTTTGAGATAAAGAAGCTCAGTTTACATTTTTAGGTTTTTTTGTTAGGGTTTCGCGATTTTGCTTGAATACGGCAAGTCTTATCGGCATGTGACCTGAGAAAATGTTAAAGCTGTGAAAATTCTCTACAAGACTGGCTTATGTAATTTTTCCTAGGTTGTGCCATTTTTTTTAGATATATAAAGGAGACTATACAGTATTGAATTTGAATTGTCCCAATTTCAACTTCTCTATCTCAAAAGTTGTAAAACCTACGAAAATATCATTAAGGTCAATCTGGTAGAGAATTTTGTTAGCTACAACATATTCTTAATTCCCATTTTGATAGGACTTGCGGTTTCCAAGCAAAATCGCAAAAACTTTAACAACCCCTAAAAACGCCAACTTTAATCGCGATTTATTTAAAATGCGCTCTGGCGATTTTTTTTTTGTTTTTTTTGATTTTTCACATCTATGAACATTGTAGTTTCAGAATCCGCAAAAACTTTGCAGGTGTAAGCACCTTCCATTTAAATTTGATTCAAGAGCATGGTGCCATAGGACCGTACCTTCTGATTTACGGTATTTTGAAAGTTGTGGTCTCAGTATACCACTGATATGACTGAAATTTAGTATTTAAATTGTCATGGGTGTACAAAATATTGCAGAAGAGAATTATTAGTATAAGCCCATTTCTTCAAATAACCCCCATAGAAGCGTACTTTCCGATTTTCAGTATTTTGAAGGTTGTGTCATCAATATCCCATCAAAACGGATGAAATTTAATATTTAATCTTCCCACCTGAAAATTTCCGGTATTGTTCCAAGTTTTTATATACCTCCCCCATAGAAAGATCCCGCCCAATTTTCGGTATTTTGAAAGTTTTAGCCACAATATGTATTTAGTCTTTGCTGGAGTTAGGAAACTTTCATCCAGTAGATTCGTTTTGTGGATCGATAGGTGATCGTGAAATTCTTATTAATTAAATTAATTTCTTTAAGATAAATTTTTAAATTCAATTGAAAATTACAATATCCACTTAAGAAAAAACGACAAAGTCTCCATAACTCTCGCTCCCTCAAATTGATCTTGTTGCATGAACTCAGCTAAAAATAAACTCTTTGTAATGTGATCTCCAAATAAGAAAAATGCCTATTAGTGGAAATTTATTAATAACACAATGTTTCTTTTTTCTTTCATTGTTTCTTTTACAGGCATTTTTAAAGAAGATCACTGTCTTGCTACCTACACTACAAGAGTGAATGAATGAGAGCACCCACCAATCAAATAATAGATGTGGAAATAACTTGGTGTGTTTAAAATAGAGCATTTGGAAATACGCCCACATTCAACACCACCACAACCAATAACATTTCTAAAATTGAAAACGATCTTTAAGACAGCTATTGTCAACCGCCATCAACAACAACAACAAGAACACAGATAAAACCACAACAACCACCACCACCAGCCAGCGGCAGGCAACATCACCTTCAAAGCAACAACTCCAAAGCGTAAGAGGAAAAGAAAGAAAAAATCTCAAACGCCATAACGGCCATAGAAAACCGTGTTCAAACAACAACAAAGTATTTTTCTGTGTGTTTCACAGCCATTAACACAGAAGAGCCCCGAGCAGGCAGCCTAAGAAAAAAAAGTAAAAAATAAAGGTGTTTAAATCACCATTTGAAGTAACACATCAGTCTGTCAGCAGCTGCTGCATAACGCGCTTGTTATCTCTCTGCGTAGCCGAAAGAAATAAAAATCGTAACTAAATAATACCACAAGCGAGCGATAGAAGTACCAACAAGGCAAGAAGTAGGAAGGCCAACAAAACATAAATTGTTATATTTTCTAACATAAAATAAAACGTAACAAAAGTAATTGTGTTGTGCTGGATTGCGGCCAATCATTGCGGTGGAAGCTAAGCCATAAACCGCATATCATTTTGCTGGACAGCTAGAAAGAAAAAAAAAACAACAAGAGATTAACTTGAACGCCGCCAACAAACGATAAATACGTTTTTTTTTTTTTGTTTTGAGTGGAAAAAAGTAAAACAAAGTTTTCCTTCCTTTCCCACCCCTTTCAAAGCAATAACAATCGCTTGAGTGTTCTTATCTCAAACAAAACCACACAATAATAACGCAAACAATAACAACAACAAAAGTGTAATTCATTTTTTTAATTGTGCACAACTGAAATTACTCAATTACTCTCAAAGAGTATTAAAAAATACACACCAACACATATCACCCAGTTATCCGTTAATCAAGCAAACAACAACAAAATACCACCATTGGACTCATTTGAAAATCCCCCCAGAGAGAAGTACTGTGTGTGCTGACGACTACTATTGCTGCTGCTCTTTATTTTAATTGCAAGTGACATTTTATTTATCCGTGTGTGTGTGCTTTTAATCAACCACACAACAACAACGGCAACAACAATAACACAAAGTTAAGCCAACAACAAAGAAGCCAGCAAAGTAAGCAAACAAACAAAGCCACCACCATGTTCGCTGTAATGAGAATCGACAATGATGACTGCCGGTCGGACTTTCGTCGCAAGATGCGTCCGAAGTGTGAGTTCATTTGCAAGTATTGCCAGCGGCGTTTTACCAAACCCTATAATCTAATGATACACGAACGTACCCACAAATCGCCCGAAATCACCTATTCCTGCGAAGTATGCGGTAAATACTTTAAACAACGTGATAATCTAAGACAACACAGGTAAGTTGAAGAACCTAAAATATATAGAAATTAATTAATTAATGTAGAAATTAGGAATTGTTGCATTAGTTTCGAATTAGGGAGTTAAAAATGAAACCAGAATGTGTCACAAAATGTCACGAAACAAAGTTTGGAAATTTTTGAAGAAGAAAAAGAAAGAAGTTAGAAAAACGTAAATATTCGAAGTTTAGAATTATTTTGACGATGAATTCACTCCTCGAAGTCACGCGAAAACCAACAGGGGTCGAGGGTTTTAATGTAAAATTAATATGTTCAAATCTCAAAACCTCTCCTCCGAAGAGTGTTAGGTTCCATGAAACAAAAGTTCATTACTTGAAACCATAGATACGTCGAATATTCTCAAAATTACGTACATGTCTGTTTGCTTCCGGAATTTGCAAACAAAGAAGATTCAAATATTTTAGAAAAACAGAGTTTTGGTAGTAGTTCGAACGAATATGTATTTTAATCGTCTTAGTGAAACAGGTCGTACGATCTCTGATGTCTTCTAGCGTCTTTCGTTGTCCTAGAAGTTCATGAGGCAAACAAAGTTTCTTGGGTGTGAGCGATATAGAAGTTTTAGAATCATGTTAAGGAATAAACGCCATATGTTCTGTTACCAATTTCCAGAAAAATCTAAAGAATTAAGCCATTTCAATATCGATGCATATTTTATCGTCCTCAGTAGTGGGATTCTGTAACTCATTTTTGCTGTTACCGACAAAAATTGGTAAAATTAAATCGCAAAATTATGACTAAAAACATAAAGAAAAGTTGGCATCACTGTTTGTGTCGGTAGAGGCTAGCGACTACTTTTTATTCATCGTTAACTTACCGAAAATTTTCGTTAATTATCGAAGTTATAAGCATTTTAATTTTACCGACAATTATCGATAACAGCAAAAATGAGTTACAGAATCCCACTACAGGTCTCGAGTGGATATCTTTGGAAACCAGAAGATTTGAACATTATGAAATGCAGAATGAGAGATTGAAGAAATGTCGAAAAATGCTTCTGAACGGAATCGAAATCTTCAGATTATTAGAACACAAAATTCCAGATTATAGGAACTATTGCTTCTGAATTTGTGAAAATTTCTTCTGTTTTACGCCTCTCATATTCCAGATAAGCATTTTTTCGGTTTGATTAAAGTCGGCTTTGTGATCGATATTTGAAGTTTTTGATGGAAATTTTACCAAACTGTGTTCAGTGAAAATTGTTAAAAAAGCCAGGTATAGACAATTAAAAAAAATCAGAAATCTTTGAAAATACGTTTCTCCAAGTCTTGAAATTTATGGGTAACCCCATCACGTTCCTACGCACGGTAGCTACGTTTCTGGATTCTTCTGTTGCTTATGAACTTATGAGGAAAACTTTAATTTCGTGCATTCTTTGGTTCACACCAATAGTTCTTGGAATAGATGGTGTTTCGTGAGCTTTCCTTTATCTGAATAAATGTTTCCTGCTGAGATACGTAGACGACTTTACCCCTATTACATCCTACTAAAAAGTTAGAATTTGGACTTTGAATAAATTTGCTCAAGGTCGTCTTGAGTACGAAAATCTAAAGTAGAGAAAAAGACTTAAGGTATTTTTATGTTTTGCTCTTGATGTTCTTTAGCTTCTAAAAACTATTGCTCCTCAAGACAACTTTTCTTAGGGAAGATTTTTAGACACATCCTATTTCTTATTAATGGCAAATTTCTTGATCTTATTGATCATTCAATAACTAAATTTAAGATCCTACTTTGTACAAGGTTGTCTGTAGCTCATAAAGTTTGCGAAGTAGATCACACCTCCAGCGTTTCTCGGTACCAAGTTTATTCGGCTTAAAATGCCTAGTTTCTTCGGTTGTTTTGTTATTCGCAAAGTTTGTGAATTCTTTTGTTCTTGACGTTTGTGGAAGAAAGCAAATGTTTTGTGAAGACTTCCTTTTCCCGAAAGAAAGCATGTCCTAGAAACTATTGAAGAATTTCAGCAATGTTATATGTCTGATGATGTGGACTTCATTGGTTTTCTTATTTGAAATTTTGCCTGTTAGGGCAAAGATCATTTTTAATGATTTTTATTATTTTTCTCGTTTAGAGTTAAGCTTGATGATCGGAAATTGAAAAAGTGAAAAAGGAAAGCCAAGTACTCGAATCCACACAGTCACCAAATTACGTTACCTGGTTTTGCTGTTGGTTAAGCAGCTCTTCAGACGTATCGACTGTCGAATGGCTTCTCTGTGCTAGAACTTTTCGTTTTTCAAATGCAAATGTGTTTTTATACATTAACGGATATTTGGCCGTTGAAATGTATTTCTTCATGACAAACATTTTCCTTTTTCATTGGACAAAATTCTTCTAAAAAACTATTTGACCCTCCATATCCAATACGATTTATGAGCCGATTAACTAACGGCGAAATAAGTTGAAATGGTGGGCTTTTGAAGTTTTTTGACAGCCATTACCTTGTCGTTTGCAAAAAAAATTTGGAAAATAGCCAAGTTTTGCGTTGTAAGACTTCAAGAATCCAATAAACCTGATCAGATGTTGAACTTACGCTGAAATAATTTTAGAAAATAGCCAAGTTTGGCGTTGTAAGACTTCAAGAATCCAATAAACCTGATCAGATGTTGAACTTACGCTGAAATATGTCACGTAATGAAGTTGGTATGCGATATTTCGCCTTCAAATCCTTTGTTTCAACTCAACAAAGCTTTTTGATTGAGTTAATTGCCGGTTTTCCACTTTCGGAGTATGAACCAGAGAACATTCTATCTGCAAAAGAAATGATCAATATTTCTCCCTCTTTCCTTACTTCTTGCACATTTTAAAATGTTCTTGCTCCCAAAGACTTGTGAAATTTATTGGTGTTCAGTTTTTAGAACTCCATGGGCTTTGGAAATTGCTTACAGTGACCTGAAGAACATTCTACGAAAAAAGTTGCAATTGTTTCATTGACTTAAAGTTATAAGTTGCTCAGAAAAGAACTCTTTTTAGGAAAACATGATTCCTCAGGTAGTTTGCCAATATATAAAATAAATCGAATCGACAAATTAAAAATCGAATTAGTCCTTCAGTTCATTTTGAAGAATTATATATTAAGTTTAACTTTTTTATCTGAACTATTCCCATCTTTTAAGTCAATTGTTCGTAAATTTCAATATGATTGAGACTTTTATCAATTACTAGCTAGTTCTTTCTCTTCTGGCGATTTTGAAAAGAGTGATCTGATATTGACAGAACACAAAATATCCAGAGATGTGCCTTCAAAAAATGTATGTAGTTCTTCAGCTCATTTTGAAGAACTGTTTATTTAGTTCAAGTTTTTATGTGAACTGTTTCATCTTCGTTCTTCATTTTCAGCATGACTTATCTTTTTATCAAACTGCAGATGTTTCTTTCTGTTCTGGTGATTTTGTGATGAGTGATCTGTTATTGGCAATAAATAATTTGTGGTCCAGGAACTAATCATTCAAAGTTCATTTTGAAGAACAGCTCCTTTATGTTAACTAATTTAATGTTTTAAATCAATTGTCAGTCAATTTCAGTATGATTTGGACTAAAAAGAGTTATTTTATGTAGGCAGTCACACAATATATAACGAGATGTGTCGTCAGGCTTAAAAAAAAATTATAAAAAACTGTAGTCGAAGAACTAGTTTCTACAGTTCATTTTCTTGTAAGTTAGCTCCTTTCAATGATCTTTAAAATCAATTGTTCAAGTTATGATAGATTCCTAGTTCATTATTTGCCTCCATTACTCATAACTCATGGTTCGCCATTGAATCTAGCTTATCAAAGGACTATCATGAATCATGAAGGAACTTGTCCTTGACCTTATTTTCTTTAATAATTCCCAATTTTAAGCAATATATTTTATTTTCGCTATACACGTTCGCTGCTCAGTACATTTCTCGTTTGCTCTTTGAAGGACTTAAAAAACTAGTTCAGTTAAATCAGTCGGTAATATGCTAGTAAAACTTATTTTTGATTTTGATGTTTAAGGAAGTAACGCGCGTTTTTACTAAAGATCTGTTGATAATTTGATGTTTTAAGGAGTGAAAACGAAAAACTATTCAGTTGAATCAGTAGGAATAAGTCGGCAATAATAATAATAAGTCTTTTGCCTCTTTTACTGAACTAAATGCGATAATAAAGTATACAATCTGAATTTATTTGAAGAGAAGTAAAACCCCCTTTCAAACTAATCGATATAAAGTTAGAACTATGAATTCTAGCCTATACACTCTAAACTTTTTGCAACAAGATGCGACACAAATGTGCCTAATTTTAAAAATTTTTGTTGAAATATGACTTTTACGCACAAAGTGTGCTGAAATTGTGAACCTATGTGTCTAAAGCGAATGAATATGCAACAATAAATGCCTAAATTTGAAACATTTTATGCGTAAAAATCGTATTTCAACAAAAATGTTTAAAATTGCTCACATTTGTGTCGCATCTTGTTGCAAAAAGTTTGGAGTGTAGGTCGTACTCTAAAAATAAGAAACTGATATAAGCAGTTCAGTTGCTCGTTTTAGTGAATGCCTCAATTGAACTACAATTTCCCTTAGTCCATATTTACATTCGGCAATTTTCCTTGCGGCAATTGTCAATTTGATGGAGAGAGAGGTGAGGCATATGGGAAGCCTTTGCCTCTCAACACCCTATCTTACCCACAAACTGACAATTGCCGCAAGGAAAATTGCTTAATGTAAATATGGACTTAGATACACAACGCTACCCAGCAAAAATACTAAAAATTCTTATTACAAAACCGCCTACTAACCCATTATTTTAACAAGGGCATGCCGCGCGATATTATTAGTTATTTGTTGGTCACTTGCGTAACTAGTTAAATGAGCCGTTACTAAAATTCGGGACTAATTATTTAAGTGGTCAAAATATAACTACTTATTTCGTTCGTAGGGGGTTTTGTTATGAGTATTTTTGCTGGGTATGAGGAAGAAGGCCGTCTTTGTATTGAAATTTAACTAATAAGTTATTGCAAATTTTCATTTTATTTTTTGGTCCTTCAAGCATAAAAGATATGATTCCTTCATGGAGAAATATAAACTGTTTTTCTAGAATCACATTTAAAAGAGAAATTAAAGATGAAAGTTAGTGGTTAAGGAAGGAAGAAGATCATCGTTGAACTGAAATTTGAAACACTCGGTTAGTTTTTGGTCCTTCGACCACTAAAGAAATGTTTTTTCATAGAGTAATTTTAATATTTTTGTTGAAAAAAAGACCTTAAGCCGAACAATAACTTCAAATTAAAAAAAAAAATTAAAAAAAATTGAAAATGAAAAAGTGTGCCCAGTAGGCCTATACTGTAACTTTAAACAACTATCGATATTGTTTAAATTTCTTTTGTTTTTGTAACAACAATAAAACAAACAAATGAAATTGTTGTAAAATTAACAATGAGTAAAGTTGTTAAAAACTTACAGAATAGGCCCTCAGTATAGGAATTCTCTAACTTTTATCGATTTAAAAGTTGTTAACATTTCTTTTGTTTTTGTAACAACTACAAAACAAACAAATGAAATTGTTGTAAAATAAGCAATGAGTGAAGTTGTTAAAAAGTTACAGAATAGGGGGGCTGGATTCTATAGATTTGGGCACAGTGTTCTGTGTCCATCTTAAAATTCATGCGCTTTGCTGCGATTAAAATCACCAAGTTACGAAAAAGTAGTTACAAATATATAGGGTTTATATTAGGGTGGAATTGGAAATATGTCTGAAGGTACTTGATTGATTGTTGGCAAGTTTATAATAAGATTGAAAATTGAATTGAAAAAAATTATTTTTGGTCCTTCGAGCACTTCAGCCTCTTGTTATTGATTCTTACTATATTTTCTCTTGTACGCTTATCGTAGAATCTTGGTAATTTTTTTCTTGAAGGGTTATTGTGACGGGATAGAGGATATGTCATTATTTATTTTTAGTTTGTAATATATGCCTGGTTATCAATTGAGCGGACTATACTGTATTATAATATATTATTGATTAAGTAAATTATAAGCCACTTTTTAGCTAATAAGTTGTAGTATTATATGTAGTTTTTTGGGTCCTCTATTATATTTCTTTATAACTAATTTCTCACTTTTTTCTTTGGTTATTTTTTTCTTTATTTTTAGATGTAGTCAGTGTGTCTGGCGATAAATATCCTATAATATTGTAAAGCACCAATTTTTATATACTATAATATATAAATACATATTATATAGAAAGGAAAATAAAATAAATTTAAAACAGAAAAGAAATGGAAATAATATGTAAACACCAACCAACTCTATAAAAATATCAACAACAACACCACCACGCACCATGTACGCACGCTCAGCACGCACTTCATCAATATGCACCCACCAACAAAAACAACAACAAGCAATCAAACAACAGCAACAACATATACACACTTACACACACACACCCATATGTATACAACAATATAATTGTATAAAAAAAAACAAAAACAATAATGCCATGTATTCCTTAAGTATCATCATCAGCACCACAATAGACATCTACAGTTTCTTTTTCCTCGGGTTTTATTTTACACTTATACTACTCCTACGCGGCGTTGTATAGTGGTCGTCATCAATCCAAGCAACCTACCAACTGCTACAGACCATATGTGAATGCATGCTGTCACCTCTTTTATCTGCTTATTTTATATGATGAAATCACAATTCACTACTCTCCTAGATAGAAGATCATCCATCTAGCCATTTATGCATGTTGGGGATTATCAAGATGAGCTACTTTGCGTTTTCTCACTTTCTCAAATCAAAATGATGAAATCCAAAAGCCATAAATGAAATAGACACAAGTGGGTGTCCCACATGTATCGGTCTATCCACAGGGTGATGGATAGAGAATGTTTTGTGATTTAAGTTTGGAGGTGATGGGTTACCAACAACAACAACACCAGCCAGCAACAACAAACAATAGATTGATGACATTGATGCCACCATGAAAAGAAATTGTATAAAAACACACGCACATACGGTTATGGAGTAGTTCATTCAACGTCTCAAAACTTGGTTTAAGGTTGTATTTTATGGATGTTTTATGGTTTCAGAGATACAAACAGGCACATACACCACAACTATGTAAATACTGGCTGGCAAACCTACCACACACCACCCACGTAATAGTAGTTTGGAGCTTTTCTTTGAATACCACGCTACGGGTATTGTTAAAGTAAGAGCCCAAAAATATGGAACAGGATCAAATACAGCACATTTTATAAACACATAAAAAAATTCAAAATTAAACACTGGAATATTTGAATGCTTGAAATGCGCAGGCGCATTTTGTAGAACAACCAACCATCCATAAAAAATATGCAAAAGCAATCATCTCCCATTTGACAAACAATAAAACAAATAAAACATATTCTTCGAATTACAGAACCATACATCCATAAAATAGGGAAACCAAAAATGCAAGGACAACAGGAGGACACATTAGCCAACCGACAACTTTAGAACACAAACAACTGATCTTAGGAAGATAACACCCCACCCCCCTTGCATCAGCATCCCATCACCAGCAAAGCATCACAATTGCCGAACTAAAAAGCTTGCCTTATTCTTCTTCTTCTTATACATACATATGAGTGTTTTTATAAAAAACCACCACCAACAACTACAATTAATTGTTTAATTTAAAATAAAAACAAAAAAACAACATGAAATACAAGTATTACTGTTATTATTATTACTATTAACTTTTACTATTTAGTTATAATTTTTTACTATAATATTTGTTTCCCTCTTTTTTCCATTTCCAAAAACAACATTCCTATGGTTCCTTTAAAATAGTAGTACTCCCTATCCTTTTTTGCCTTCTCTCTTAAACCCCACCCACCTACTTCGTTCTTCATTTCATCAACTTGTTCTCTTTAATGTTAATTATTAAGCAAACAAAAAATCATAAAAAAATTACAAAAAAAAAAATTAAAAATATTTTTATTATTAATGTGTAAGCATTTAATTGTAATTATCAGCATTATTATCACGACAAACAACAACAACAACAAACAAAAAAGTAAGCAATAAAAAAACTTAAAAAACAAACTAATTTTTTAAATGTAATTTTATTTTAGTTACTTTCTTGAATAAGCTCCCACCCTTTGTTTATCCAATATTTAGTGTTAAAAGACCCCCAAAGGAAGCTGTAACAACATTCAAAGTGTAGTTCCAGCTAACCCCCATTCCTGTTTTCTGCTTTTGTCATTGGATAAAACAAAAAGAAACAACAAACAAAAAATATGCAATATAAATTTTTAATTTTAGTTACGTTCTTTCTTTGTAAATTTTTGTTTAAGCAAATCATTTTCCCTAAACTTTCGCTTTCTAAATTTATGTATTTTACTTTCGACTACCAACTCCTTCCTCTGTTGTTGTATTTATAATTTGATTATAAATGAATAGCCTTCAACTCGTATTTAAAAAAAGAATTTAATTAATTTGTAATGATAAAGTTCATTTGAAACCACCTACTTATAATGCAAAACAACCTAAATAAAAAATCCAATAAAAACCACAAAAATCAAACTGATTGTGTTTTACTTTCAAAACGGTAATTTGGGGATCCTAATCATGAGTCATAGTCAGAATAAAACAAATAAAAAAGGGTTAAGTTCGGCCACGCCGAACATTTCATACCCTCCGCCATAAAATATTCTGAACTAGAAGGTAATAATTAGTTTTCATTCCTGTCCACAACTTTAAGTGGGTACCTAAACATGTCAGATAATGTACCTAAAATGCCTTCATTCGGGCGGCACTTTTATATGGTGCCTATTTTTGGGGCAGCCTATGGTAAAGGTCCTTTATGATAACTGGGAACCGCAAATAATAAATTACATCTAGTTAAGCTAAAAATTGTAGCTAAAACTCTCAAAACACCAAAAATCGGGTGGTACCGTTATATAGGGGTTATAACAAAACATGGACCTATGTTGACAGTTTTCGATGGAGAAGTTTTGTGACCACTTGGAATCTCAAATGTAAAATTACTGGTAGTTTACACAGAAAAAAATTATCGATTTTCCGGCGATAAAAAAATGTTCATATTGACGAAATTCGATAAAATTATTTGATCACAAAGTAAAAATACAACTGATAAAATATTTTGCATATTGACTAAAATATTTAGCGATTTTTTTATATTGAACTGATAAAATATTTCACAGATTGACCAAAATATGTATCAAAATATTCCAAATTTTTTCCAAACATGGACCTATGTTGACAATTTTTGGTGGAGAGGTATGGTGACCACTGTGTACTTTAAATGTCAAATTACAGCTAGTTCGGCTAAAAATTGTAGGTAACATCCTCAAAATACCGAAAATCGGAAGGTACCGTTATATGGGGGTTATATCCAAATATGAACCTATGTCGATAATTTTTGGTGGAGGTATGTGTTGACCACTAAAAACTTCAAATGTCAAATTACAGCTAGTTTGGTTTAAAATTTTAGCTAAAAATCATCAAAATAACGACAATCGGGAGGTACCGTTATATGGGGGCTATATCCAAACATGGACATATGTTGAAAATTTTTGGTGGAGAGGTATGGTGACCACTGTGTACTTTAAATATCAAATTACAGCTAGTTCGCTTAAAAAAATTAGGTAAAATAGTCAAAAGACCGAACAGCGGGAGGTACCGTTATATGGGGGCTATACCAAAACATGGGCCTATGTCGGTAATTTTTGTGTAGACATGCGTTGACCAGTAAAAACTTCAAATGTCAAATTACAGCTAGTTTGGTTTAAAAATTTAACTAAAAATCATCAAAATACCGAAAATAGGGAGGTACCGTTACATGGGGGCTATATCCAAACATGGACCTATGTTAACAATTTTTGGTGGAGAGGTATGGTGACCACTGTGTACTTCAAATGTCAAATTACAGCTAGTTCGGTTAAAAATTCTAGGTAACATCCTCGAAATACCGAATATCGGGAGGTACCGTTATATGGGGGCTATCCAAACATGGACCTATGTCGATAATTTTTGGTGTAGACATGCGTTGACCAGTAAAAACTTCAAATGTCAAATTACAGCTAGTTTGGTTTAAAAATTTAACTAAAAATCATCAAAATACCGACAATCGGGAGGTACCGTTATATGGGGGCTATATACAAACATGTACCTATCTTCACAGTTTTTGGTGGAATGGTACGGTGACCACTGTGTACTTCAAATGTCAAATTACAGCTAGTTCGGTTAACAATTGTAGGTAAAACAGTAAAAATACCGAAAATCGGAAGGTACCTTCATATGGGAGCTATATCCAAATATGAACCTATGTCGATAATTTTTGGTGGAGACATGCGTTGACCACTAAAAACTTCAAACTTCAAATTACAGCTAGTTTGGTTAAAAATTTTAGCTAAAAATCATCAAAATACCGAAAATCGGGAGGTACCCTTACATGGGGGCTAAATCCAAACATGGGCCCATGTTGACAATTTTTGGTGGAGAAGTATGGTGACCAATGTGTACTTTAAATGTCACATTACAGCTAGTTCGGTTAAAAATTGTAGGTAAAATAGTCAAAATACCGAACATCGTGAGGTACCGTTATATGGGGGCTATACCAAAACATGGACCTATGTCGTTAATTTTTGGTGGAGACATGCGTTGACCACTAAAATCTTCAAAGGTCAAATTACATAGTTTGGTTAAAAATTTTAGCTAAAAATCGTAAAAATACCAAAAATCGGGAGGTACCGTTATATGGGGGCTATATCCAAACATGGACATATGTTGACAATTTTTGATGGAGAGGTATGGTGACCACTGTGTACTTCAAATGTCAAATTACAGCTAGTTTGGTTTAAAATTTTAGCTAAAAATCATAAAAATGCCAACAATCGGGAGGTACCGTCAAATGGGGGCTATATCCAAACATGGAGCTATCTTGACAATTTTTGGTGGAGAGGTACGGTGACCACTGTGTACTTCAAATGTCAAATTAAAGCTAGTTCGGCTAAAAATTTTAGGTAACATCCTCAAAATACCGAAAATCGGGAGGTACCGTTATATGGGGGCTATATCCAAACATGGACATATGTTCACAATTTTTGGTGGAGAGGTGTGGTGACCACTAAGAACTTGGAGGCTATTCCAAAATTTTAGCTATAATTCATCAAAATACCGAAAATCGGGGGGTACCGTTATGTGGGGGCTATATCCAAACATGGACCTATGTTGACAATTTTTGGCGGAGAGGTGTGGTGACCACTAAGAACTTGAAGTCTATTCCAAAACATGGACCTATGTCCACAAAGTTTTGTTATATAAGTTTCTTGACACTAAATGTCAAATTATAGATAATTCGATCTGAAAATGTAGTTAAAAACTTCAAAATACCTGAAATCGGGGGTACCGTTATATGGGGGCTATACCAAAACGTGGACCGATATAGCCCATCATCGAACTTGACCTGCCTGCAAAAAAAGACGCATTTCCTCAACATTTCAGGATTCCATTTTTGTGGATGCTGGAATGATTACCACAGACAGATGGACGGTCGGACGGACGGACATGCATAAATCGACTCAGAATTTTACCCTGATCAAGAATATATATACTTTATAGGGTCGTAAATGAGTATTTCAATGCGTTACAAAATGAAAAATAAACTTAATATACCCTCCATACTATGGTGGAGGGTATAAAAACAAAGAAATCAAAGCACTCGAAGTAGTCCCAAGTTGGTCAGCATGATAAGTTTCTAGGGTTTCAACGGTGAAGAAGATGTAAACGTTCAAAACGGCCTTTATAACATGTCTCAAAGGTAATAAAATGATGTGGACTATATTTCGTCCAAGCTGGCCGAAATTTTAGAGGCTTGTTTAACTTTCGAGCACACTCCTGAAGCCTGGCAAGAGACCAATGAAGCTTTAATACCCGAACATGGCGAGGAAACTTACGCGGTACCAAAGTCATACCTTCTAACATGGAACACAGATACCGTGATTATGAGTAAGATTCCAAACCATATGTTAAAATACAATAAACATGCTTATGATAAAAGACGATCGGTGAAACCTCTGAAACTTATATTGAATGTCAGAATTCCAGCTCGATTTTTTGTGTTTATTTATTATTTCAATATACAGGCATGTCACAAAAACCAATTCCGATCGAAAATGGAATTGATTAGCTTCTTCAGAAACCGAAAAACGAAATTTCACTTTAAAACACTCCAAAAACACTTGAAAATAAAAATATTGTTTTATTAACATTGTTTTATTAATCACATTTAATTTCGCATTTTTTTATCATTTTTTTTTTTTAAATTCGCACATTTTCATCATTTCTCAATCAACGAAACCAATTAAATTTGTAAAAACTACGATAAATTAAAGCAATGACAAAAGAAAGAACTCAAACTATATGTTTACTGAGGTCCCATAACTTTAGTGAAAAAGTTGTAAGTTTTCGCGGAAATTAGGAAAGCATTCAAATAAATTGGTAGTTTGCAACTTGTTTTAAAAAAAATTCAAGCTGTTTATGCATCTAAAAAATATATAAAAAATATGTACGTAATCTAAGCATCGCGAAGATTCAAATGAAACCAAAACTATACAAATCCGTTAAGGGGTTTGCATATTATAGCAAAAATAAAAAGAGAAAATACTTTTGTGAGTTAGTTGAGGAAAATGTAAGAAAAATAGGTCGGAGTTATTCTTCTATTTTAGTTAAATTTCACGCAAAAAATCACATTTTTTATTCTAATCACTTCTCGAATACACGCTAACATCTAACAGAAGATATATATATTCAAATAAATGTTGGGTTCCTCTAAATGGGGTATAATCTTGAAATAAAACTGTATCGGGTAATGTTCATTTTGAAATTCGTGTAAATCGCGAAATCCTCAAAATCACTTGATGCGCATGCGGTTTATCAATACGGCGTATTCTTCTCTTTTAATTTGTACACATTTGCCGGGATTTACTTTGGCCGCTAAGATGTAGCATCGTCTGCAGTTTAGTGTGCAACAAACTGTATAACGCTTATAATTTGCACAAAGTGCATACACTTTTTATGCGCATCCGATCATGTAAACTATCATCTAAACCTATTTCGATAAAATCCATCAAGAACCGTGGATGTAGCATCACACACTATTTTTGGCATAAATCGGATAAAGCTCCCATACCACTAAATCTTTTAAACCGCTGTTTTCGCAAAAACGTGAGTGATATGTTAGTTTCTTCATTGAAAAGGAATAGATCCACGGAAAACGCGATTTAATCCGTGATATTTTCAAAAACATTTTACGCACCTTTTCCGTTTTTGAAGTGGCTGTTTTCGCAATATCAATATCTAGTGGATGGATTTTCACGATCTATGACTCATATTATCCGGACCGTCAAAAAACTAAAATATCCTGTGGTCCCAGCACAATCAAAATGATATTGTAAATACTGAACCCAAAAATAGGGTTTTTCGAAAAAATATCGCACTAAATTTTAACCTTGGCAGTGGATTACTGTGATGCTGTCTGGGCTACATAGTCAATATACATATCAAATTATGCGTAATCGCGAGTATTTTGATTCTAATATATATTTTTTCTTAAATACCCAAATGCGCGTCGCAGTTAGATCAAATATACAAAAAAACCTAAAATCTGGCTTCAAAATGTCAGCATCCATAAAAGGTGGATGTAGTGGAGATTTTGAAATGTGATACATCAGAAGTGTAATCTTCTTCATTTTGTATTCTTCTTCTTTTACTTTGGACAGATATCCGTAATTTAAACGGTTTAACCGCCAATCAAATAACAACGTAAACAAACTACCCTACACCACACTGTGGTAAGGGGTATTATGTCTTTGTGCATTTGTATGTAACATACAAAAGGAAACAAAATAGACCCATAGTTCCTTTTGTGGATATACATATAATCACTTTTTGAGTCGATTTATGCATGTCCGTCCGTCTGTCCACGTATTTTTGTTCGCAACGTACAGGTCGCATTTTTTGTCCGATTCAGTTGAAAATTGGGGACTACAATTTCTTTAGCCATAGGAAGAACGCTATTGCTTTTTGTGAAAATCGGTTCAGATTTGGATATAGCTCCCATATATATTTTCGCCCGATTTCAGTATTTGCTGCACCAAACACGCTATATACGTCCGATTTTGATGAAATTTAGAATGTGTGACTGAATTCGGTCTAGAAAGAAGTGTGCCAAATTATATCGAAATCGGTTCAGATTTGGATATAGCTCCTATATATATTTTCGGTTGATTTCACGTATTTTCTGTACCACTCACGCTATATATATATCCGATTTCGATGAAATTTGGAATGTGTGACTGAATTTGGTCTAGAAATAAACGTGCCAAATTATATCGAAATCGGTTTAGATTTGGATATAGCTCCCATATATATTTCGGCCAAATACGCGAAGTATTTGCTGCACCAAACACGCTATATGAGTCCGATTTCAATGATATTTGGAATGTGTGACTGAATTCGGTTTGGAAATAAATGTGCCAAATTATATTGAAATCGATTAAGATCTGGGTATAGCTCCGATTTATATTTTACATATTCACAGTGATGTAGGGTATCATATAATCGGCTCCGTCCGACTTTGATCCTTTCCTTACTGGTTGTACCTATTATTGAAATATTTTTTTCCATAAGAAAATAAAAAAATTTTGCATAATTTTGCATATGTCATATGTTTCGATTGCAATTTAATCAGAGGCCAAAAATATGCCCAGTCCCAAAATTTGACATGAATCGGACCAAAAAAAAAAAAACTAATAGCACCACCATTAAAAATTTTCTTAAAATGATAGAAATTGGACAAATGTTTACACTTTATTGCTCAAGAATAGTAGTACATAAAGAGAAACAAGTGCCTACTGATTTATTGTTCAATTGAATTCGATTGTTACGCCTCGGGAAAGGCTTGGTATCGAACAAGCTGATTCTGGTATTGTTCGCAGGATTATTCTTAAAAGACCTCTAAATTACTATCAAAAATGATTTTCTGGTCTTTGGTTTTGATGCTATAGTTGCCTTACCCAGCAAAAATACTCATTACATATTGGAATACTTTCTCATTATTTTAACACGGGCATGTCATAGGGAGTAAGTACTTATTTTTTGGCCACTAAAAAGTAGATAAATACATAAGTAGTTACTCCCTGATTACTTCAAGTCGTAACTACTTATTTAAGTACTTATTTATTTACTTTTAAGTGCCAAAAAATAAGTACTTACTTCCTATGACATGCCCGTATTAAAATAATGAGAAAGTAGACTAATTTGTAATGAGTATTTTTGCTGGGTATTGACCTTAGCTAACACTTCGTTCGGCCTAGAGAATGGCCACAGAATTTCTATAAGACAATTTATTTGACTTTCTTCCAGATTATAATCCAGTTTATTACTGTTCATATCCTTTTGGAAGGACCAAACTAGTGCCATCTTATTTTCTAAATGGAATAGAGTAATATTTTCTAGGATTTCAACGATGATAAGTTAATTCTTTACAGTTTTGTTGCTATGTATAGGTCTTAGTCTCTAACGACAAAATCAGCTCTATACTATTACGGTTAAACAATCCTTTCATAATGGTTTTTGCTATATATTTTTGGTTCTATTCAGATTTTTGAGATCATGTAACTGAGAAATATAACTATTTCCTCCAAATAAAGATATTTAGAACCACAACTACATAAAATATTGCCCCACAATTGGTCTTGCAAATCTAAAATTTCATGGTGACTATTTTTCGGCTCTGTATAATGTAATCCGTTAAATTTATGGCGTTTCCTGGAACTGTGTGCTTTTACATTATGTTCTCTGAGACATTTGCGAACTGTTTGTACTGTTTCCGATACAATGTGGTCCTTTTATAGCCTACTAGGTTCTTTGAAATAGTACTTTTTTGCATTTTAGATGAAAGTTTTGACCTGATGTTGTGTCAGGGATCAATTAATTCCACTACTTTACGCATTTAATAGCGTGATGAATCATTTTCTTAGATTTTCAAACAAATCTGCTAACTTATCTGTAAAACTTTGCTATCAACAGAGGTGGTGTTTATAATTTTGGGCTTCTCTGCAGTGTAGGCCCTTTACGACCTATTTTAACTTAAAACATCGTATTTTTTTGAAGGTGGAATGGAAAAATGGATTTGATTCGCCTCTTTTTGATATTTTTTAGTTAAAGCTGCCAAAATCAAATATTTATAATAATGTGAATAAAAATTTTACTTTTTTATAAAAGGAAACACCTTAGGATATGCACCTAACAACAACATTAGTGGAAACAACAACAATCTTCATTGCTTTTGTAGTGGCAAACAAAATTTTCACGGTGGTGCTATTATTGTTTTCGCAACTGTATTTAAAAATCATGGAATTAGCTGAAAACCCATGATTTAAAACAAGTGAGCAAAGGCTATAGTCGGGACAGGGCCGACCATGTGTTACCCTACACCACTACCCCTGTGCATAAGCTTTTCACTTTTCTTTTAGGGAATATTAACCGAATACCATCAAAAATAATATGACTCTTTCTCTCGGGACCCCCATAAGCAATCAAAATTTCGTGACCATCCGATCAAAATTGCAACCTGTAGCGTTATTGCAAAAACTGGAAGAATTGGATGCATTGTGGTATCTCCCTTGATTGACCACCTTTGCCAACCTACTTTACACCAATTTAAAGGTAATATTTTCTTCTTCTATTGACAGGCCGTTGGAATACCCCTACTAGAAGCCGATATATTCACAAAGAATAAAGGCCTGCGTACATAAGCTGCTCTGCCTGATTGCCTTGCTTTCCTGCTTCATTTTTGACATAATAAAAATAAAAGAATAAAGAAGGCCGAGGAAATTTCGAACTGGGTTGCCCTTTTCTTTTTTATTCTTTTATCAGAAGTAAGCAAGGTAAGCAGGCAAGGCAGCTTATGTACGCAGGCCTTAACACTTTGAATTTGTCTCCACATGAGTTTTTCCCCATTCCGACCCCTAAATATTATCCGACTATCACCACAATCAATAGGCTTCTTCCTCTGTGGGGTCCGCATCTACCCCCAAAATCTCGTGACTATCCGATAGAAATTCCAACCGGTAGCGTGATTGCAAAAAATGGATATATTACTGACTTTTGCGATATCTCGGTTGTTTGCCCACTTACGCCAACATACTTTGCATCAATATAAAGGAGATTTTTTTCTACCATTGGCGGGCTTTCTTTTTGGAATACTCCTACCCGAAGCAGAGATATTCGCATAAGAAAAAAAGGTTGACTTTTCTCTTTTTGCTTATTCCGACTCCTGAATATTATCCGACCAGCACCAAACTTAAAAGGCTTCTTCCTCTGTGGGACTCGCATCAACTCCCAAAAAATTCGTGACCATCCGATCAAAATTGCGACCTGTAGCTTGATTACAAAAAAATCGGTAAATGGGATGCATTACTGACTATTGCGATATCTCTGTTGTTTGACCACCTACGGCAGCCTACTGTACATCGTTGTTAAGGTGATATTTTCTACTTTCCTTGCCAGGTTTTGCTTTTGATATACCTCTTAAAGAAACAGAGCTATTGGCTTTGAAATAAAACGTTGACCTTTTCTCCAAATAAGTTTTTGCCCATTTCGACCCCTGAATATTATCCGACCATCATCAAAATCAATAAGCTTCTGCCTCTGTGGGGCCCCCATTAAATCCCAAAATTTCGTGACAATCCGATCGAAATTGCTAAGCTAAGAATATATTTGTGTCTTTCTTAGGTCACTAAAACTTTTTTACTTGTGTTTTGTATTTGTTCGTAGCAGTCGAGGTATTTTTGGCTCGACTCCGACTCCACACGAGTTTTTTCACGACTCCGGCTTCGACCCCGGGTCGACTCCGAGAGTGAATTCCTGTACCACTAAAAAGAATAAAATGTGCGCAAATTTTTAACTTTTTCCTATATTTTAGCCCATATAGGCTAATGTGTTAGTTTTTCCTTACATATTCATTAGAAAGGGCATTCGTTCGAATACATTCGAAAATAACAATACTGTTTTTGCCAAAAAAATACTTATGTTTAAAATACTTATGTATCAAAATTTTGGGCATATGAACCGACAAAAGCATGGATAGGATTAAAGCTCAAAAATTTGCGGGGATATCGATAGATAGTGCTTTTTTGTCACACTAGCCTACGAAAAAATATAATATCGCTGTAAACAGGGCCACTAGGAAAACCTTCGGTAAATATGTCCAAGGGATCCACACAAAAGTGTTGAACATTTGTTTGTATGGTGCCACAAGGATCGGACAGATAGGGCCCAAATTTGAACATAAACTAAGTTTCGACAATATTTAGAGATCCAAAGTTTGGATCAAATCGGTTGCCACGTCTATGAGAAATCGCCCGTACCATTTTAGCGAATATTTTCGAACTTTTGTGGTGGAGGTACCGGAAGGAGTGGACCTATAAGCACCACCTACGAATTTTATCTAATATTCGAAGAAATATTACAATATCCAAAGTGTGGGCGAATGCAGTATTCGGTTCGAGTCTCCAGCCACTACATATGGTGACATAGGAGTTTTTTACAACTTTCGGGCTGTTTTCTCAAGAAGTATGGATTTGCCCCTGACAAAACTTTTACTGTCGTAACTGAGGAGGCGCAATGTTATGTAGGGTTGGTCCACTAGGACAAGAAATCTATATTGTCATGTTTTCATACTCCTTTATTACTTTTACCCGATCATTTCTCATGAAAACTCTATGATTATGTATTTCATTGAATTTCGTATATGCTATTGATTGTGTAGAAAACTCGGATACTGTTCCTGGCGGACAGATCGGTTATTTGAATGTCCACATCTAAAGCCCTCATTGATTATATAATGAATCCTAGATGGGATGAATCTGTCGGTGACCAACAACAAATTGATGATGCCCTAACTAAAGCACCCCCTCAGTAAATTTTTTTGAAATGATAATTTGTTATGAAATGATAATTTGTTATTTATTTATATCTTTATAATTGAAAAATACAAAAATAAGGAGATTAGAATTTAATAAACAAAAGTTAAACTTCAAAAAACATTGTAGGTCGCAAATATAAGCGGACAAAACTAAAGCACCCCCCCATTTGAGGTACAGCAAAAACTATTGAAATCAATATTTCGTTGCTTATCCTCTATTCTGGATGACACAATCACATCTTTTAGGCATAAAGGATACTAAATTATTAATTATTGCAGGCGAAATAATCGGTTTTCGGAAAATTTAGCTTAAATCCTCAAAATACTGAAAATCGGAAGGTACCGTTATATGGGGGCTACACCCAAACGTGGACCTAGGTCCACGATTTTTTGTGGATATGTTTTGTGACTACTAAGAACCCTAAGTACCAAATTACAGCAAATTTAGTACGAAAATGTGGCTTAAATATCCGAAATACCGAAGATCGGAAGGTACGGCTATAGGAGGCTATACCAAAACATTTGCCGATATTGTTCATATTCATCTAAAAATGATGCTACAGCATTCTCTGGTCAAATACTAAATCCCTTAGGTTTAAAAATTCGCAAAAGAACGAAATGCAAAAGAATGGTAGACGGCGGCTTATTCAGTCGACGACAAGCAAAAGACCTTCCGCCTCCATGTTTTACAGCGTCTTTGCAATATTTAGGGTTTAACGGTTGCCCATTTGGTCCAAGCCTTTTACCATCTGAATACTTTAAATTAAACATAGATTCATCGGAAATCAGTTCAAATGGGTCTTGGCGAATGCCAGTCTGGCTCCTTCATTTTTAGTCGATATGAAAGGTTTTTTTTGCTGGTCGTCGACTGAATAAGCCGGCGTATATCGTTCTTCTGCAATTCGTATTGGTGGATGCTGTAGCATCATTTTTGGATGAATATGAACAATATCGGCTAATGTTTTGGTATAGCCCCCTTATAGCGGTACCTTCCGATCTTCGATATTTCGGATATTTAAGCCACATTTTCCTACTAAATTAGCTGTAATTTGGTACTTAGGGTTCTTAGTGGTCACAAAATATATCCACCAAAAATCGTGGACCTGGGTCCACGTTTGGGTATAGCCTCCATATAACGGTACCTTCCGATTTTCAGTATTTTGAGGATTTAAGCTAAATTTTCCGAAAATCAATTATTTCGCCTGCAGTAATTATTAATTTAGTATCTTCTATACCAAAAAGATGTGATTGTGTCATTCAGAATAGAGGATACGCAACGAAATATTGATTTCAATAGTTTTTGTTGTACCTCAAATTGGGGGGTGCTTTAGTTTTGTCCGCTTATATTTGCGACCTAAAATATTTTTTGAATTTTAACTTTTGTTTATTAAATTCTGAATTCCTTATTTTTGTATTTTCCAATTATAACCCCATTATTATAAGTCTTCTTTTGTTATAGTTTGGATTTACCGAACAGATTTATAGCGTTCCGGTTAACTTAAAGTTAAAACTGATGATGGAATTTCAGGGAGGAGCTTCTTGTCATTAACTTTCAATGTGAAAATTACATTTTTAATGCCTCCAAGTTAGTTTATTTTACATTTTCAAATCCATCAGATAGTAAAAGAGCACATGTAATAATGGCCCATAAAGATATAAATAAATAAAAAGAAAAATAAAATATAAATTTATAATTTAGTTTTCATAAAAAAATTATCATTTCAAAAAAAAGTACTGAGGGGGTGCTTTAGTTTTGGCCGATACTGTAGTTAATAGATTATGCGAAATTCACCGAAATACATAAACATACGCTAAAACTGATAAAGGAAAATGAAAACGCGTCAATATCGATTTCTTGGATATAGGAAACCTATATCTATTCGACAGAAAGTTCCTCATTCTATTTAACTTAAAAGATGTCATCTAAAAATGATGAAACAATATCTCCAAACAGAGATATAAAGCTATTTTCTCAATGATGGATGGGGGTCAATCAAAAAATTCATTATGTCATAACCATGGCACAATTACCCAGGTAGTGGTACCGTAAAATTATGAATGTGTTATGTCAAAATGTTCTTTATGTTGTTGAGGAAATTACAACAAAAATAATTTTCTTTATAAAGGGATTTGATTTTTCATATTCGAACAGCTGGTGCGACACCACTACCTTGGTAATTGTGCCATGGTCATAACTCAGAAATGTCATATATGGGATCCTTTGGGGTACTCTATTGGGGCTTTCATTCAGAAAATGAATTTGTACACCTACCATCTTGACTTCCATTTTGTGTCACAGGGTATTCAGTAAGATTTCCCATAGAGACCGCAATGTCTTTAAAAGAAGACAAGGATGACTTCTCATAAAAAACAAAACGAGAATACCAATACACTTCTGTGAGAAGACCAATAAGACTTCTGACGAAAGATGTTAAAGGTCCAATCTTAATTCGATTGTCATAGAACATTACTTTTGTTTGCAAAAATGTAAAAAAAATCAATTGGTCAACAAAATAGGGATGAATAGACTACACTTCAGAGGATAGTAAATATCCTGTGAATTGTCCTTGAACTTAGTATAATATACCGTTTGCAAAGATGTTTTCTAATACTTTTCTTTTAAAATAAATAATGATTTAAAAAAATGTTCTTGTTCCAAATTTAATCTTATATTTCTACAACGTGGAAAAAATTTTGCCCGGAGTCGGAGCCGAGTTATTTTTTTCGACTCCGACTCCAGCAAAATTGCGCGACTCCGACTCGTAGACTCCGACTTCGAAACCATGGTTCGTACTTTATTCGGAACGTTCCATCGTGTGCAAGCCTTTACTAGAACCAGCAGTGGAATTCTGTAACTCATTTTACAGATATTTGTCGGTAACTCGAAAAATGAGTTACAGAATTCCACTACAGATAATGATTCAAATCGATGTTTGATTTTTCAATTGATCGGGCTGCAACAGACTCGATAATTGTGCCTTTCAATGTGATCGATTTGAATTATTGGGAATTGATCTGGTGAAATTTAAGAGGGCATGTGTGTATCATGTTTTTGCATCCCCAAGTTGATCGCTATCTATGTATATCCACTATAGATAACTCAAATAGTTATTATCACGTCAATTTCCCTTTAAAATAATCATGCAGTACATATTCGCTAACAAAGTAGCGGGTACGTGCTAGTCTTTTCTAAATACTGAGAATTTCTAGAAGTTTAAATAAACTTTTTTTTGGTATTCAAAAGACAAATCAAAAGCGCTACTTATCTCTACCACTCTGTCTACATGGATGGTGGTAATAAACGATGTTACATGTGTAATTTGGCCCACCATGAAGGCGTTTACAATTCGCCCCGTCATATCACAAACAACGGCGATAATAATTTCATAAGTCATTAGATTCTTGAAATTCCTTGGAAGTTGTACAAAATAGGAACATTGAAATTATTTGACAAATTTGTGACATTTAACATATCAAAGCCGAAACAAAACCAAATGTGGATGTGAATGTGTGGTGGGATACCACAGAACCCAAACGCGACACACAATCGAAGTTATTAAAATTAAAGAATTTATTTCAACTGTCATGTGACGTTTTTGGTGGTTATGGATTACGTCGCCTTTTTTAGGGAGTAGTACACCAGTACACCGATCGCCATACGCCAAAGACACACGCACACACAGCGGATCATTGGAGTTTTCTCTCTTTCAGGTCGTTGGCTGTTGCAGCGGTCCCTTTGATTAGCGCTTCGTTGTCATTTGTTTGTTGACATTGTTAAAGGTCTAAAATCTACTCTAATTACTTTATGATACGTCTTTACACATTCAAAGTGACGGCTTCTCTGAAGCAGAATTAAAACAAAATAAAGAACAAAAACAATGAAAATGAAAAAAAAATGACGAGAATTCCGGTGAATTCTCTCTAAATACCCATCATAAAATCTTAATTGAAGTCATGTCATATTGATAAAATGAAAACAACAACAGCAACAGAACTAAAACCACAAATGCAGCCACACCTTATTCTAGATACCCAACCCCCCAGGCGGAGAGACCTGGCCAGAGTGCAATCATTGCAATATGATAAATACCACAAAATCATCACAAAACGGGACAAATGTTGTTGTTGTACCTATTATTGTGGTTAGTGGCATGACTTGTGGGAGTTGGTGTTACTGTTGTTGTTTTATTATTATGTTTGTATGTTCGTTCTCCTGTTCAATCTGGCTCTGGGTCTATCTCCAGTTCCAGGAAGTTGACCACTTCGATGGGTTGTAACCACAGATCCACTGGAGTCAGATGAGTAGGCTTGGCGGGGCAGTTGGATAAGTGCTTAGTATCGTGCGGGCCCATGCCGCATACTGGGCAGATGTCTTGCACGGTGCGATCGACTCCCGCCCAATAGGAATTTAGGCGACTGCAATATCCTGACCGTAATTGAGCCAAAACTACTCTGGTTTGACGTGGCAGCTGACACTCTTCAGCTGCGATAGATGGGGAATGTGCTCCAATGACTGCATTCACACAATAATTGCGTATAGTCTTAGCAACTGTGTCCGTGTGAATGCTGTTCAAACCTGCCTGATATGCCTGTTGATCTAGAGGTTCTCTCCTATATTGTTGGACCGTTATCTCTAGAGCATGAATATCCTTCTTGATATGCCTGGGTGTATCGGTGGCCAGCAGATGGTGATTGGGATGGCTCTCACGGTAACACCCGAGCAATTACTGCAACGATAGCATCTCATTATGTTGTCGTACTGGAAAAATCTTTGCCTCCTCATGTAGATGGTCCACTGTAGATTTGAGGAGGCACCCTGTTGCTGTTCTCAGAGCGGCGTTCTGACAAATTTGAATTTTATCCCACTGCGTGTCACATAAATTCGGGCACCAAACTGGCGCCGCATAGCTTACCACAGACCGACCTATCGCTTTATACGTGGTCAACAAGGTTTCTTTATCTGCACCCCAAGTGCTGCCGGCTAGGGACTTGAGGACCTTGCTCCTACATTTCAGTTTATCGCCGATAGCTGTGCAAGTGGTGTCGAATGTGACCTCTAAAATTATGGGGCAGTTTTTGGTCGGAATTCTGTTACT
This sequence comes from Musca autumnalis, assembly GCF_047663935.1. Classification (NCBI taxonomy): domain Eukaryota; kingdom Metazoa; phylum Arthropoda; class Insecta; order Diptera; family Muscidae; genus Musca; species Musca autumnalis. Next base: position 243,836,812 of record NW_027411755.1, read on the forward strand.
ATGGACCCTTATATTCAATTCTCTTCTATACTGCGCCGTCCATGCGGTGAACAGAGTGGCCGTCGATTTAGTGGCGGATATCTGCATATTCTTCGCGTGGAAAAAGGTGGTAAGATCGGTTAAATAGGAATTCAGCCTCTCACAGCTGTCATTAGGGTAGGTACCTGACGCCAGGATCGTACAATCATCAGCATACGTTACGATCTCAATGCCGTCTGGAGGGGGCGGAGTACAGGGAAGGCAGAGGTTAAACAGTTCCGGAGATATCACCACCCCTGTTTCACTCTACGGGGCTTGGATTTCTTGCTCCTGAATTCCACATAAGACAGGCGACCACACATATACATAGTTGATTATCCAACGTTTCAGACTTGGCCGGAGGGTTGTCTGCTCGATGTCCTCGAACAGCGTGGAGTGCTTGACAGTATCAAAGGCTTTTCATAAGTCAAGCGCCACCATCACTGTTCTATCACACGGCCGCTCCTGGTTGAGTCCTCGACAAATATGTGTGGAGATATATGTGGAGCGCTGTTGTCGTGATGTGCTGCTTACGGAATCCATGCTGATGATCGGCAACTTGATAGCTATTTCTAATGCTGGGGAGGACTAAGGTCTCAATGGTCTTCGCTATAGGTGACAAAAGCGAAATCGGCCTGGCTTCAGTAGCGGGACCACCCTGCCTATTTGCCAGACATCGGGAACAATAAGGGTGGCTAGCGACAGATTGAAAACTTTAGTGAGATACTCCACTCCCGGCTCATCCATGGAAATTCCATCAGGGCCCAACGCTTTGGATGATTTAGCGTTCCTGATGGCATTCGCATCATCATCCATTGTTAACTGTGGTGGTTCATCCTCGGCAGGAAGAGATCTAATGCGACGTAACACTCTTCTCTTCGCCCTGTCACTCTCGGGGTGCTCGATAAACAGTCGATTGAAGTAACTTGCACACCTCTTCGGGTCAGTCAACGTAACGTCGCCGAACGTGACTGAGGTCCCATCCCTCCTTCCGGGGTTCGAGAGTGACTTAACCGTTGTCCACAATTTGCTTCTACCGGCTCCAATGTTGCAACTCTTCAGATGATTTAACCACTTGTTCCGCTTATGCTCGCCGACCAACCAGCTAACTTCCCATGTCAGCTCCCTGACTTTGGGGTCAGACTCATTTGCTAATCACGCCGCCTTACTTCGGGTATTCAACCAGCAGGTATATGGCGAGCGGCTGCAGCATTGATGATGTCTAGGAACGTCCTTTCCGCTACCCGAACATCAGAATGATTGGGCAATTCTCTGAAGCGGTGATTAGTGAACTCTCTGAAACTCGGCCAATCAGCTTTCCCATGATTGACGAATGTGCGGCGTTCAGAGGTGATGAAATCGGGTGGTCTGCTGATGGAGACAATTATGGGAAGATGGTCTGATCCAAGGGAAATGACGGGTTACCAGGTGACAATCCCACGGCAGCGGGTTCTCTGTACCGGATTGACCCAGGACCACACAACATCAGCGTTCCGGCCAGCGGCTGCCACCTCAGTGTACAAGTGTTTGTATTTGTTTCGTTTTTCTGTGCTGGGAGCGGCATTTCTCGGAATGTCTGCTCCGTATTCTTTTGGTCCGTGCCGGGACGGAGGAAAACCCAGGACCAATATATTTGTGCTCGGTTTGTCACATACGCATCTTCACCCATATCTAGTTGGTGTTATGGGTGTTTAATATGAAACATAATGCTCCGTTAGGCTACAAGCTGCAAGAATCGAGTACATTCCCTACAATCTATGGCTTAAGACTTTCATTAAAAAGAATATGATTTTGTCAACTTGAGAAAAATTTATGGGCCTCTCGGGGAAGACTTTTTAGCCTTCTTTAGAAATACCCTTTGACATTCTATAGAAAGGCCCTTTCACGGATCTAAGCAGACCATTTGGTCTTTTAAAAGAGTAAATTTTGGTTTTCTATAAGAAGCCTTTGGTCTTGAATAAGAATACCATCTGTTCTTCTATGAGAATAACTAACGGTCTTCTATGAGACAATATCACGGCCTTCTACAAGAAGTGCTCCCGATCTCCTATGAGTACAACTTCCGGTCTTTTACAAGAAGACCTTCCGGTCGTTTATAAGAAGACCTTCCAGCCCTCTTTGGCAAGACCTCCCGTCCTTCTGTGGAAATCTTTCCAGTCTTCCAAGAGAAGAATTTCCATTCTTCTATGGGAAGACTTTCTGGTCTTCTGTGAGAAGACGTCGGTCCAGGTCGTCTATGAGAAGAAATTCTGGTCTTCTATAAAAAAACTTGTTGGTCTCCTATGAGAAGACCTTCCGGTATTCTATTAGTCCTCTATGAGAAGACCTTCCGGTGTTCTACGAGATGGCCTTCTGGTCTTCTATGAAAAGACCTTCAGGTCGTCTAAGAGAAGACCTTCCGATCTTCTAAGAGAAGACCTCCCGGTCTTCTATGAGAAGACCTTTTGGTCTCCTATAAGAAGACTCTTTGGTCTTCTATAAGAAGACATTCTGGTTTTCCATAAGAAGACACTTTGGTCTTTTATAAAGGGACCTTTGGGTCTTCTATAAAAAGACTCTTTGCTCTTCTATAGAAGACCCTTTGGTGTTCTGTAGGATGACAATTTGGTCTTCCACAAGAAGACTCTTTAGGCCTTGGCCTTGTATAAGATGACCCTTTGGTCTTCTAGAAGAAGACTCTTTGATTTTTAATAAGAAGACCTTTTGGTCTTCTATAAGAATTATCTTTGCTCTTCTTTAGATGAGCCTTTGGTCTTCTATAAGAGGACACTTTGGTCTTCCATAAGAAGACACGTTGGTCTTCCATAAGAAGACTCGTCAAACTTCTTTAAGAAGACTCGTTGGTCTTCTATAAGAAGCCCATTGGTCATCTATGAGAAGCCCATTGGTCTTCTATAAGAAGACCTCTATGAGAAAACCTTCTTGTCTTCTGTGAGAAGACCTTCTTGTCTTCTGTGAGAAGACCTTCTTGTCTTTTATTAGAAGACTTTCTGGTTTTCTATGGAAATCCTTCTGGTCTTCTATGAGAAGACCGTCTGGTCTTGTATGGGATGTCCTTCTGGTTTTATATGAGAAGACCTTCTGGCCTTCTATGAGAAGAATTTTGTGTCTTCTACGAGAAGACCTTCGGGTCTTTGGTCTTCTATGAGAAGACCCCTTGGTCTTCTATAAGAATATTTTTTTTGTCTTCTATGAGAAAACCTTTTGGTTTTCTATTAGAAGACACTTCGGTCTTCTATAAGAGGACCTTTGGTCTTTTATAGGCGGGCCTTTTGGTCTTCTATAAGAAGACGGTTTGGTCTTATATAAGAAGATCTTTTGGACCCTTTGTTCTTCTATAGAATATCCTTTAGTCTTCCATAAGAAGACATTTTGTCATCTATAAGAAGACACTTTTGTCTTCCATAAGAAGACTTTTTATTCTTCTATAAGAAGATTCATTGGTCTTCTATAAGAAAACTTCTGGTTCTCTACAAGAAGGCACTTTGGTCTTTATAAGAAGACCCTTTGGTCTTTTATAAGAAAATACTCTTTGATAAATACAGATCTTTTGGTCTTCGTTAAGGAAAATATTTGGTCTTCTATAAGGAGACTCTTTGGCCTTCTATGAGATGACCTCTTGATACTCTATAAGAAGACCTTTTGGTCTTCTGTAAGAAGGCCTTTTGGTATTCTATTAGAAGAAATAAGAAGAAAGAAGAATAAGAAAAAATTTTGGTCTTCTATAAGAATAAGTCCTCTATAAGAACACCTTCCGGTTTTCTATAAAAATACCTTAAAACATTTTAAAACTCTCAATGAAATAAATAAGAATTATTATCGGAATATAAGATGATATTCACTTTTTCCTATTAATCTGTAAATAATTTGAAGTACTTATTGAATTTATAAATATTTTAGTTTTTATGACATCAATAAAGCTCCGACTTAAGCACTCAATCTTCCATGTGTTACTCTGCCAAAGTATGTTTACAAACATTCACAAAAAATCCGAACATCAAAATAATCAGATTAGTTTCGATACGGCTGGCTCTTCCTTAATTATGTGGTAGCTAAACTGGATTCGTTACGTTACGTTTTGGTTACAAAATTGTTGATATTCAAAATTAATTTTTTCATAAAATTAATTCAAATTCAAAAACCCTTGTTTGTTTTTTTGTTGTTCTTTTGTTAGATAAAGGTGCGGTTAAATCATCTTCGAAGTCATCTACATACATCAACTTTATGGATTAATTAATAAACTTCCCACTGTGCAATGAGAAGACACACCTTTCATCTCAAACATTTTTCATAGTCCAAATCGAGATGGACGGACGGACACATATGGTCGGGTGGCGACTTAGACTTGCGGTTATTATGGCTGTCGATTTGCCGCCGTTGATCTCAATGTTAATATACGTCTGTTTGCTGCAGCTTTGCTCACGTCCTCCTCATGGTTTGGTTTTGTGGCCTGTTCGTCGTCGTTATACCAACCAGTCTCCCCAGCTCCACCAAAAAACATACATTTGTCTATTTAGTGTAGCAAATGGCAGCTTCTGCTGCTGCTGCTTCCACCACAGCTGAACAGCATTATGCGCGGTAGTCGAAAAACCAACTAACATGATCTACTGGATGTTATGGCTGCCGTTACCTTGTTATCCACTTTAAATTAATCGAAATCGAAATTAATTTTGGGGAGGGTAAAAACAAAACTATAACAATTTTTCGGATCATCTCTCTGTTGTTTGGAATTCTATGGGAAGATTTTTGTACTAATTAATTAGAAATATTTACATATTTGCATTTAGTCATTTCTTATTGTTGACGGGGTACCATAGAAATACAAATTAGTTTTTAATTTATATTAATTTTTAATGTGAATGCATTTGATTTTGGGTGCTAGGAAATTGTTTTTAAACAAACCAATGAATATGATTAGTTGGGGAAACTTGGTGGGGCTACCGTTTATATTCCATTTATCAAAACAGCATCTGATAGCATAAAATGATCACATTAGTTATGGTAAGTACGGCAACACCCATCATATTATTATTATGAATTTATTTTGTCTCCAACAAGATCTTTGGAATGCCAAGGTAGTTAAGCTTGGGCCACCCATTAGACCTTATATACATATTAAACACGAGAAAATTTTCTACGGAAGATAAAGGGAAGTACTAGAAGACACGAATATCTTCAAATAAATGAATGAAGTTAATGCAATAGAGTTCAAAGTTTTGCTATAGAAGAGCAAAAGGTTTTCTGGTAGAAGAGAGTTCCCAAAGAAATCAGTAGATATTCGCATAGAAAAACTAAATCACATAGAGGAGAAAAGGGACATCTAATAAAAGAAGAAAAGTGCCATAATAGAAGAGCAAAAGTATCTTCATATAGGAGGATAGAGTTTTATAATAGACATCAAAAGGTCTTCTCCTATAAACGCATGAGATATACTAATAAAGCTGAAGGTGGTATCAAAGAAGATCAGAAGGTCTTCTCATTGAAGTTGAATGGCTTTCTTGTTGAAAAGTAAAGGTCTGAGAGATTTCTTTTTTCTTCAATAAGGCAATAAAGGTCTTCCTATAAAACCCAATATAGGTGTTGTTATAGACCACCGGATAGAAGGCCCTAAAGAAAGCAGGAAAAGCTTTGTTATAGGTTATCGAAAGGTTTTCTTATTGCAGACCAACAGGTTTTTCTCATAAAATGATGAAAGGCTATTTTTACGGAAGACAGGAACGTATTTCTACATACGATCAAGAGGTTTTCTTTCACATTTCTTATGTATCGGTTCCTTCCGATTTTCGCTGTTTTGAATGTTGTGGCCACAATAATCCATCGAAATGGCTGAAATTTGGTACTTAGTCTTCGTTAGGGGTATACAACTTTCCCCTAGAATTTTGTCGGTATAGGTCTTCGCCTCCATATAGCCCCCATAGAGCGGTACCTCCCGATTGTCGGTGTTTTGAATGTTGTGCCCACAATAATCCGTCGAAATGGCTGAAATTTAGTATTTAGTCTTCATTGTAGGTATTCAACTTTAGCCTCTATGGTTCTCGGTATAGGTCCACGCTTTCATATAGCCCCGATAGAACGGTATCTCCCGATTTTCGGTATTTTGAAGGTTGTGACCACAATAACCCACCGAAATGGCTGTAATTTGGCATTTAGTCTTCGTTGGGGTACCTAAGAAGGCATTTTTATCCTCTATAGGAAAACTTTGTGGTCTTCTGAATGAAGACCTTGTGAGCTTTTATAAGAAGACCTGATTGTCTTCTATAAGAAAATCTAGTTGTCTTTTATAAGAAGACCATATGGTCCTATATAAGAAGACATTGTTGTCTTCTATAAAAAGGCATTGTATTCTTCTAGAAGAAGACCATATGTAGTCTATAAGAAGACCTTGTCGCCGTCTGTAAAAATACATTTTGGTCTTCTATAAGAATACTATATGGTCCTCTATGAGAAAGCCTTGTTGTCGTCTACAAAAATACCTTGTTGTATTCTATAAGAAGACCTTGAGGTGTTGGGGTCTTCTATAAGAAACCCTTGTCGTCTTATATAGGAAGGACTTGGGGTCGTCTATAACAAGACATTAGCATCTTCTCTAATAATACATTATGACATTCAACAACAAATTACATTCTGGCCTGACCCTGTTGTCTTCTTCAGACCACGTTTTTTCAATAGTAAGACCTTGCTGTACATATACATTAGGGCTATAACCAAAAAAATACCACCACATAGCCGTGTAGAGCATAAATACGATTCTCACAGGCAAAGTCAACAAAAACAGCCTGTAACTTTCGCGAATTCGTTGCAAATGACCCCATATTCTCTTGTCCGATAGGTAAAAAAAAAATAAACATAAAATTCACGATTTTTGTTGTTTTGCCTTATTAAGGCGAAGGTCATTTTTAGAGTGATATTTGAATTAATTCTCTTTCGAGTTGAGCTATTTAGACCTGATAGGTACATTGAAAAATTAGGAATCCACCGAAGTCCCACAACCCGAAATGATTTTCGTTCCCATAGGATATTAGCTTATGTTACACATTTTTTTTAATTTTTGAGTAAATTTTTAAACTGTTTTAAAATTTTCAAGAAATATGTAAAGTATTTTGAGGAAGTATTACAGAGAATTATTTAACGACGTTGGTATACTTATTGTCCAACATATTTGAAAGTATAAAAATAATGAACACCTTAGGCTTTTTGAGCAATTTTCTGCATAGTTGTTGTTAAGTTTTAAGGTGTTGTGTAAGCGTTTAATCGTAATTTTAGGCTGACTGTAAGTGTTACTGAACGTTAGTAGCATATTACGACCAATACTTTGGCTTATAAGCAACATCTAGAAAAAACATTCTTGCGATCTTTTTTTTACAACTTTTGATAGGAGAAATAAGTATATAGTCTCTAACACGTTTTTGTAATGAACTATTTGGAACATCATAACAATTACAAATTCTTTATTATGTTTGAAATTTGCAACAAAAGAACTATATCGATCATTTATTATGATATAATTTCTATTCCACAGCAGTGTCGTCCGTTAAGATTATTTTAAACTCGTCTCTTCCCACAAATTAGTAAATGTCTATTGTCCAAAAATTATTTTTTCTGTCGTATTTTTATGTTTTGTTCGATCTTTCGAATGTTAATAAAATCAAGATTATTGAGATTAAGGTGAATGTTCCTAGAATTTTTCCTTTTTCCTTCTTCGGCAAAGGACTTTATAACGTCAAACGAAATAAAAAACAAGTGAGCCAAGGCTATAGTCGGATCGGGGCCGACTATGTGATACCCTACACCACTACCCCTGTTCATAAGCTTTTGACTAATAAAATTCAAAATATTAAAATTGGGATAGCTTAGCGCCTTTGCTCTGAATGTCTTCATTAATACAGGTCAATTTTTTTGAAACGCATTTAAGTGCATCGACAGTACAACCCTAATAAAAAATCGAAAAGTGGGATGTATGCCAACCATCAATAGGCTTCTTTCTGTGTTAGACCCCCATCAACCCATCAACATTTTGTGGTTGCATGATGAATGACAAAAATGAACGGCCACACTAGCAAGCACCAACAAACCTGTCATTCAAAACTGGCAATGTGTACTCAGCTTAAAGGTGATATTTTCTACTTTCCTTGCCAGGTTTTGCTTTCGATATACCTCGTACAGAAGGGAGATATTAACTTTGAAATAAAACGTTGGTCTTTTTCCAAATATTTTTTTTTCACATTCCGACCCCTGAATAATATCCGACCATTATCAAAAACCAACAAGTTTTTTCCTCTGTGGGACCCCCAATAACACCCAAAATTTCGTGACGATCCAATTAAAATTGCGACCTGTAGCGTGATTTCCAAAAAAGTGGAAAAATCGGATGTATTACCGACTATTGCGATATCTCCATTATTTGGATACCTACGCCAACCTGCTTTACATCATTGTAATGATGGGATTTTTTACTTTCATTGTCAGACTTTCCTTTTGGATGGTCCCGAACCAAAGCTGTGATATTCGTCATTATTATTTAAATTGCAAAAATGAAAATTTGGGTTTTATTTGCGACTATTGTGATATCTTCGTTGTTTGATCATCTACGGGAACCTACTTTACATCATTAGAAAGGCGATATTTTCTACTTTTATTGTCATGTTTTGCTTTTGGTATACCCCGTATAGAAGCTGAGATATTCGCTTTGGAAAAAAAACGTTGTCTTTTTATCCACATAAGTTTTTTTGCCCATTCCGACCCCTAAATATTATCCCACCATCACCAAAATCAATAGGCTTCTTCCCCTCCGGGACCCCCATCAACATCCAAAATTTCGTGACGATCCGATCAAAATTGCGACCTGTGCGTGATTACAAAAAAATTAAAAAATGGGATGTATTGCCGACTATTGTGATATCTCCGTTATGTAGCCACCTACGCCAACCTACTTTGCATCACTGTAAAGATGGGATTTTCTACTTTCATAGTCGGACTTTGTTTTTGGAAGATCCCCAACCGAAGCTGTGATATTCCTCATTATTATTAAAATCGCAAAAATAAAAAGTTGGGTTCTATTAGCGGCTATTGCGACATATTCGTTGTTTGATCACCTACGGGAACCTACTTTACATCATTAGAAAGTATTTTTTCTACTTTTATTGTCAGGTTTTGCTTTTGGTATACCCCGTATAGAAGCTGAGATATTCGCTTTGGAAAAAAACGTTGTCTTTTTATCTACATAAGTTTTTTGCCCATTCCGACCCCTAAATATTATCCGACCATCACCTTCTTCATCTGTGTGACCCCCATTAACCCTCAAAATTTCGTGACGATCCGATCAAAATTGAGACCTGTAGCGCGATTTCCAAAAAAGTGGAAATTCCGAAATTGAAAAACTGACCATATTCTGACACCGCAGCGTGATAAAAGACAAAAAAAGAAGACACTGGTCTCAGCATTTTTTCTTTTATTTATATAACTCCTAAATGTACCTGCAAATATAAAAAAATACTAGTTGATAACGCCATGATATCCGAACGTTCCCTCTGCATAAATCAATTCTCTAATAATCCCATTTTCCTTCCATAAATTACTCAATAAAATTGGAGTGGAAAATTGAAGCCATGATTTTAAACTTTTGTGAAGTAGGAAACAAAGGACAGGTTAAGATATTTCTAAGGGTTTTCGATTGTATACTCTTTTTTTGGTCTTACCGAAGTGATATCACTGAATTACATAACATTCACTGTAGTTATGAGTTATTTGATAAATGATACACCCGAAAGTACATGCGACTATTAATATATCCATTTTTTGAACATATATTAACTCTGATATGTTGTCAAAAAAGTTCTGAAAACAAGGGGAAATTGGCCAAGAAGTCTTACGTCATTTTAATTAAAAAATAGTAATGAAAAGTATTTCATCAGTAATATAAGTATAAAATAAGGTTTACATAATTGCTAAGTAAGAAATTTTTGCTAACATGAACTTTCAAAATTTTGGTCAGGTGGGCCCCCCCCGAAATGAAATCCTGGCTACGTCCCTGTATTGAATGGTGTTTTTTAGTGGGTGGACGAAGGCTAAGCTTGGAGACTAGCATTTATATCACAAATCATTCGAAATTTGTATATTCGAATTATTTATTTATTTTAATGTTAGTCATTTAATTCCAAACCTTTCCTATAGTCCGACTTGGCTGGTAACTCTATTTTTCAATGCTTTATTACAAATACTAAGGCAGCTTTTTTCCACCTTTATTTTATTTGTTCTTCTGTATCAGAAGATTTTGATCATCAATATTTGTCATCGGAATCTTTGACAAGTTGATGGCGGCTTAGAACGCTAAGACGCCTGCAACCGTGTCACTTGGTTGTTGGGGTCCCAGGTTCGAATCCCAGCCTGGCTCATGCTGAAATCATTTTTTTGTTTTGCCTTATTAAGGCGAAGGTCATTTTTAGAGTGATATTTGAATTAATTCTCTTTCGAGTTGAGCTATTTAGACCTGATAGGTACATTGAAAAATTAGGAATCCACCGAAGTCCCACACATTCAACCACTATGCTACGTTTCACGGGTGGTTAGACCGATCATCAGGCATATTGAATGGTGTTTTTTAGTGGGTGGACGAAGGCTAAGCTTGGATACTAGCATTTATATCACAAATCATTCGAAATTTGTATCACGAGTTTATAAAGAAAAACCAAAAATTGCAATAGTGTCAAAAATTCCTAATATGCTCCGAAATGGCGCGATTTGAGGACAAATTGGTCCAGAACGGTTTGATAATGATATTAAATTAGATTACAAATAAATAAAAAATTTAAAGAAAAGCAAATATGTCGTTATAACAGATATGTTTAAAAAATGCATTACTGAACATCAATGCATTTGGTGCGGAAACTTTTTTCGCGATAGAGAAAAAATGACACCGTTTTTATTAATAGTTTTCCATGCTCTACACGGCTATGTGGTGGTATTTTTGATATTTGCAAAAAAGTGCAAAAAGTTATATCCCTAATATACATGTACATATAGGACAACCTCGTCGTCTTCTTTTAGAAAACCGTGTGATTTCCTATAGGAACACATTTTGGCATTTTATATATTCTCCTCTATAAGAAGATCTCCAGTTTTTTAATATTGTCCTCTGGAGTTCTGTGAGAAGACTTACACGGTGCGCCCCAACCAACTTTAAATGGAAGGGGCTTATACCTGCTTTCTTCTCAAGTGGACACTAACCTCCCAGTGGTGTCATCTGGGGAGCTGCCTTTAACACCCTTTATAGGTAGTGAGCTAACATGTGCCACGCGTTCACCCATAAGAAGGTTAAAAACTTGGGATTGGGCTTCGGGTTAGTAACCCTCCCCTAGAAAAAAAGCATCCTACTATGAAAACAACGAAAAAAAAAGAAAAACAAACCCCTCTAAAGTTGACGACCCCCGCAAACGTTTTAAGGACCATGATTTGTGAATATGCGCCTGGAATGTTCGCCTTATTTATAGGGAGGTGCAGTTTACGCATTGGCAGATGTATTTAAAACGTATAAGGCCGACATTAGTGCCGTATAGGAAATACGATGGATTGAGAAAGGCGTCACAACAACACCTGAAAGTGACACACTGTATTACATCTGGCATGACACAAACCATGACTTTGGTTGCGGATTTGTAGTTTGTCGGAGTTTAAAACATCTGATCTCCGACTTCATCCCAGTGAATAAAAAACTTGCTAAAATACGGATAAAAGCAAACATTAACTTTATCTGCGCTCATGCTCCAACCGAAGACAAGGGCGAACAGACCAAAGATATATTCTACGAGCGCTTAGAAGCAACATATGACCGTCGTCCTGCCCATATCATTAAAATTATTCTAAGAAATTTTACTGCCAAAATTGGAAAGGAGAATATCATTGGCCCAACAGTCTGGAAATTCAGTTTCCATTGGGAAACATCTGACAATGGAATGAGGGTGATACACTTCCCAGGGGTAAAAAAAACTTGGTAGTTAGCAGCACCAGATTTAAGCATCTCAACATTCATAGGGCACCTGGCTGTCTCCAGATCAAAGGACAAGAATTAAATTGATAACGTTGTGATAGATGGAAGACATTCTTCGAGCGATCGTTCCGAGGTGCAAACATATACTCGGACCACCACCTTGTTGCTAAACGTAGTAAATAAAATACAAACAGACACAACACCGAAGTTGGACATCGGTAAGCTGCAATCACAACAGATAGCCACAGCATATTCCACTCAACTGGCCCAATTGATTAATCAAAGTACTTCTCGTCCCGATAACATATCAGCACAATGGCAAAGTTTTGGCACCAAGGAATCCATGGTATTATCAGGAGTACCGTGCGTAGCGCACGAGAGATGTATCGGGTGAAAATCGGGTATGTGAAAAAATCGAGATGTGCAGGAGCCAGAATGAAGTCCGAAAATTCTCCTGTAGAGACCAGCAAGGTAATTTGGTAACTGATACAGATAGTGTGCTGAGGATATAGAAAGAGCCCTTTTCCAAACTGTTGGTATGCAATGATACCGCAGACGAGAAGATACCACAGATCAAAACCCTGAAGATTGTATTGAATGTATACCTCCCGACCAAGGTGAGGTAAATAAAGCAATAAAGCGGCTGAAGAATAATAAGGTAGCAGGAGCCGATGGCTTACCAGCCGAGCTGTTCAAAACCGGAGGCGACACGCTAATAAGGTGTATGCATCAGATAGTTAGCACCATCTGGTAGAATTTCTTTTTATTTACTTGTGACAACATCCTGACTAAAGCCCATGGTCAACGAAATAATTGGACCATACCAATGCGGCTTTATATCTGGCAAATCCACAATTAACAGATATTCACCCCGCGGCAAATCTTGGAAAAGACCTACAAACTGTTTGTCGGTTATATATAATCAAATTTGAAAAAGATTTTGTAAACGTAGATAATTTTCTTAGCACTACTTCATTCCGAAATTAATATTCAACAAATTCCACAAATATTTACATTTTTTCATTCATAATTTAGGTTTTTAGTTTTTGTTTTAAAATAAAAACATTTTTTGACGTCTAACTTCATAATATTCCTTGAAGATTAGCTGATCGATTACCGGTTACTATCGAAAAAATCGATAACATTGCTTGGACGTTTTCGATCGAGTTTTGTCATGCCGTTTTTAATGCCATGTTCATACCAGCATTTGAATCACGTTGTTCGCTCTCATAATTATGTACATGAATTAACCCGTTCATACGACATGGTACACAATACATAGCACCATGGTTCATATTTTCATACTTTTTATTTACTTATTTTAAAGAAAGTTCCGTCCAAAAGACGAGTAAAATTAATTGATATGAACTGAAAAACTATTTGTCCTTCTTTCAGATATCTATTTAATATTTAATTATTTTATTTTCGTTCATCTTTTCTATTTTTATACCCTCAGCCTTTAGGCTAAATGTGCCTCATCGAAATAGACCCCAAGTATGTTTGGACGAAATGTGTTTCAGACAATTTGGAGTCGATTGAGCAATGTCCGTCCGTCTGTCTGGCTGGAGCGCACGAAAACTTTCGAACGGATCAACCGATTCGATCCAAAATTTGGCTTTCGTAATATTTTGTCCAAACTTAGTTTACGTTCGAAGATGGCTTATATCGGTCCACTCCTTCCGGTACCTCCCCCACAAAAGTTCGAAAATATTCGGAAAATTTGTACGTTCGATAACTCTTGAAGGGAGTAACCGATTTGGTCAATACTTTGCAAATCGTTAAATGTCTACCAGACTTAGATGTGGTTCCAATATGGACTAAATAGGTCCACTCCTTCGGGTACCTCCCACAGAAAATTTAGGATAAGTTCAGTATAGGACCTGCTCGCGAATCGCTTTGATTTTTGTTTTAGCAACTTGTATTCACTGCTCCCCATACGACGGTTCAAGTTTTATCAGGGGCAAGTCCACACTTCCTAAAAAAATAGCCTGAAAGTTGCAAAAACCCCCTATGACACCGTGTGAGGTGGTTGGAGCGCAAGATCACTCTCGAACGGATCTGCCGATACGGTCCAAAATTTAACCTTGGTAATATTTTGTCCAAACATAGTATAAGTTTGAAGATAAGCCATATCGGTCCACTCCTTCAGGTACCTCCCCCACAAAAGTTCAAAAATATTCGGAAAAATTGTTCGTACGGTAACTCTTAAAGGGTGTGACCGATGTAATCCATACTTTGCACATCCTAATATATCTACCAGATATATATCAGGTTCGAATATGGACTATATTTGTCTTCTCCTTCTGGTGCCTCTCACACAAAATTTTGGATAAGTTCACTTTAAGACCTGCTCTCGAATCACTTTGATTTTTGTTGAAGCGATTTTCATTTGCCACCTCCATTACGACGGTAAACGTTTTTTCAGGGGCAAGTCCATATTTCTTGGGAAAACAGCCGGAAAGATGGAAAAAACCCCGATGTCACCATATGTGGCGGTCGGAGAGCACGATAACTCTCGAACCGTTTAACCGATTTGTTCCAACATTTGGTCTTCGTCATATTATATCCAAACTTAGTTTCATGGACCAATGCCGGTCCACAACTTCCGGTACTTCTCCCCAATATTTAAAAAATGTCACTAAAATGGTAGGACGATATCACTTGAATGGGGCAACCAATTTGGTCCAAACTTTGGATCTATTAATATTTTGTCACAAATTAGTTTACTTCTCCCACACAAAAGTTCAACATTTGTGTCTCAGTGCAGTTAATTCCTAATCCACATTTTTGTCGGCAAGTTCAATTGTCCAAAAAGGGTGAAAGTTTCACTTCACATTGGCTGAGGGTATATATCTGTCGGCAGAGCCGACTAACACTTTTTTACTTGTTTTTTTTTAAAGTGCGACTTTTTATAAATTATTTCATTCAGTTTTTCTTTTATTCAAGTCTGTAATGTATTTCTTTGGAATTTTTTATTTACCCACGTGTCTGTTGTTGCTTTTGATTTTATTTCTATGCCTTTCAATAAACCACCATCATTTATAAGTGTGTTATATGTTTGAAATAGCCAGTGAGCGCTTACTGAGAGCAAGTGAGCATACATTTCATATGTTTCAGATTAAAATTTACGCTCCTTTGCTCTCAGAAAGCGCCCACTGGTGCATGTATTTGTTTTTTTGTGGCTTTTGGGTTTGTATTTGTTTGCACCCAAACAAATATTTGTTTGCGCCCAAGCATATATTTGTTTGCGCCCAAACATATATTTGTTTGCAGGACCCAAACATATGTTAGGTTTGGGACTGATTGCAAACAAATATATGTTTGCTGCAAAGTATGTTTGGGACATATGTTAGAGAGCAGTTTTTTTCCTCCGTGTAGAGGAAACTTTCAACTCACACTGATGGTGAGGGTATATCTCTGTCGGCAAAGCCGAATGATACTAATTTACTTGTTTCTATTTCTCTTGTGAGATACACTTGATATGGGCTGCAAGGTAACCTTACGTACTCTCGATGGTATTATCATTGGTTTCATTAAATAGGCCTCGGGTACCCAAGTACTGATTTTGCAGGTGTTTGTCTGGAATGGGTTATACATAGCTATTTATTCACCCATTAATTGAATAAGGTAATAAGAGTAGGCCGCAAAATGTGTCTGGAAATCTCAAAATACGTTATAAGGAGTAGAACCGTTATATGGAGGCTATTTAAATCTAGATGTACAAAACTAATTTGGATCCAATAACTGATATTTCAGGTCAATTGCATATCTTGAAAAATTTTTGTCACACCTACCAATACAAATGCCAAACGTGAAGTTATGTGATTTTTTTAAATCATAAGTATGACTTCGCAGGTTAGCATATCCGCCTTCTACACTTTTTTAACAGTGGATAAAACGATATTGGATTGCATTTCCTGAGTACTTTAGCCATGAAAAACTTCTGTAAAGTGATGTGATACTATTTTCCAGGCGCTGTTCAAATATTCGACTTCGAGAAGTGCTATGATATATAGGCTGCACTTTGGTATGATGGTGATATGCCTAGATTTTACCTAATTATATTTCTCCCAGTGTAGTGTAACATAAACATATTCAGCTACTCGATTTAATAAACCAATAACCTTTGACATGAATAACCAAACATTAACCCAGTGGCCGTCAAATCAGAGTGGGAACACCTTACTTCAAAACAAATGTAATCATACCAGAGTCTGGGAATATTTTATAGATCGTTATACAATGGACCACCAGAGCTACATCTTTGTTTTATTACCACATCTCCAAAGAAGGCGGATTTCAAAAGAAAAACAAAGAGGCGTTGTAATAAAACCCAAAACAAACGTAACAATCAAATCGTACACCCAAATGAATTGTAAAGTGGGGGATAAAAAAGCGCTCATCAGTCAATTTAAATAAAGTTATGAGTTGTGAAAAAGAAGAAGAAGAAGACAACGACGATGAAGATCATAAAGAAGAGATTTATGAGATGTTTGGTTGGTAACAAATAGTCAACATACATATCTGACGAATGCCTTTAACATTCCAGATTTATCATTTTTGTTGTTTGTGGGTCCAATCTAAAATATTTGTTGTTTTTAATTAATAACATGGGAGATAATATGGTGAATACATGGCGACTATATAGTAGCGGAAAAATAGGAGGATCAGATCCTTTACACAATTATATAACAATTTGGATTAGAGGACAAAGAGTGTTGCCACCGTTCACAGTTTCGTCAACTTATTGATATGTCACCTGAAAATATTTTATAAATGATTATTTATATCCTTGCACCTAAGGGCCACATATAGTCTTAGGTTCGATCTCTGATCAGTTTGCTTTCACATTTGGCTTACTTCATACTTTCTCTATCAGCACCCCTCAGTTCTGCCTGTCAGTTTGAAAGTGGTCTCTAAATACCACATGATTAATATTAAAATAATGACTACTGTGGCAGTTAAGCTTTACTTTAAGCTCCTTCACCAAAATGTGTCAGCAAATATCCAAAAATATTTCCGTAACGAAATGTTGTCATTTGTTCGAATACCGCAAATAATCATAAAATATTTAATAAATTCCTTTATTTATGGCGATCATAATTTGGCACTTCATAACTTTATTTGGCAAAAATGGTCAGTCGCAGAAAGCTACCAATCCAAAAATAAAGTTGTAACTTAATTTAAATAACATTTATTATTGCTGTTGTTGTTGTGTTTTAAATTAAGAACACTAATCCGCAGATTGTTGTAATAATGAACTGCTTATCATTGCCTTGTCGTTAAGTTTGCGGATTTAAAGCTGTGCGTTTGTTCGTTCGTTTTCTTATTTCAGATCTGAAAATACGTCGTTGACAAATGCTTTTTGTTGTTGTCATCGTCAGTTTCGGTTTTGATATGCCGCCAAAATTGATCGACTGTCAGAAGTAATTAAATGCTACCTCAGTGAATTTCAGGGATCTTTAGCAGCATATCACGTCAGCAGCAAGCGAGCAAGCAACCCAACAACAACATCAACAGCGCCAGAATCAACGAGGCCAACAACCAGCCAGCATGCAAAGAGACAGTCAGTTAGGCGGCAGCAGCCAGTCATCAGCGAAATGCTAACAAGCATACCAATATGTTAAGATTTATGCTAAATAGGGGAATTTGGAGGCACCACACCACAGCACCAATAATTCAGTCAAACGTGGCACAGTGCTTGGTGTCCAAAAAAGATTTAATTAAATTTCAGAATGGAAACTTTTTTTATAAATGTTTTCAATGATAGGTAACTTTTTATATGATTTTCTATAAGAAAAATTTTTGGTCTTATAGGGGAAGACCTTTGTTAGTTTATGAGAAGACTTTTCGGCCTTCCATGAGAGGAACTTTTGTTCTTCCATTACTTTGGTGTTCTATAAAATGGCATTTGAGCCTTTTATACAAAAATCTATTGGTCTTCTATGAGAAAACGTTTGGGCCTTCTATGTAAAGCCCTTTACACAGAAAAAAAAATTATCGATTTTCCGGCGATAAAAAAATTGTCATATTAATGAAATTCGATAAAATTATTTGATCACAAAGTAAAAATACAACTGATAAATTATTTCACATATTGACTAAAATATTTATCGATTTTTTATATTGAACTGATAAAATATTTCACATATTGACAAAAATATGTATCAAAATATTCCAAATTTTGTATCAGCATTCAGTGGTTGTTAGAATAGCTACCAATAAACATTAAACATTAGGGTTATAACATTTTTGCAAATATCAAAAATACCACCGCATAGCCGCGTAGAGCACGAAAAACTGCTATGAAATACGGTGTCATTTTTTCTCTATCGCGACAAAAAGTTTCCGCACCAGATACATTGAAGTTCAGTAATGCATTATTTAATTTTATTTGTTAAAATGGCATATAATTTAAAATCAATATCGGACCATTCTCGACCATTTTGGCTCTAGGTTTGTATTTAACAAAAAAATTGTAAATATGAACATTTTGTACCGATTGAAAAAAATGTATTAAACAATTTTTTTCATCAAGAAAATATTTTGTTTTTATCAAGCACAATGTGAAATATTTTGATAAATATTTTTGTCAATATGTGAAATATTTCATCAGTTGTATTTTTACTTTGTGATCAAATAATTTTATCGAATTTTATCAATATGACCATTTTATTATCGCCGGAAAATCGATAAATTTTTGATTGAATGTAAGAAGTATCTATTGTTTTTTATATGAATATACATATATTGGTCTTCTATGAGCAAATCCTTGGCTTTTGGGCCTTCTATCAGAAGACATTCGTGTTTACTATGAATAAACGTTTTGGTCATCTAAGAAATGACCTTGCGGTCTTCTATAAAAAAGAATGCACTGCGGTTTTCTTTGACAGGACATAGTTGTCCTTTATGGGTACTTCTATAAAATACCACTATAAGCTGTCCGTCGGTCTATAAGAATATCTTTGGTGTATAAGAAGACCCTGTACTCTTATTCTATAAGACGACCTTTTGGTCTTCTATGAGAAGACCTTGTGGTCTTCTGTAAGGAGACCGTGCGGTTTTGTATGAGAATACCTTGTGGTATTCATTTAGCAGACCATGAGCTTTTCTATGTGAAGACCTTTTGGTATTCTTTAAGAAGAGCTTTGGGTCTTCCACAAGACCTTGGCGTTTTCTACAAGAAGACCTTACCATCTTCTACAAAAATACCATGTGGTCCTTTATAAGAAGACCTAGACCTCTTGTGGTCGTTCTATAAGAAGGCCAGGTGGTCTTCTATGAGAAGAACTTTTGGGAAGAACTATAAGAAGGCTTTGTGGTCTTCCATAAAAAGTTCTTGTCGTCTTCTAAAAGAATACCGTGTGGCTTTACCTTGCGGTTTTCTAGAAGAAAAGGCTGTGGTCTTGTATAAAACAGACATTGTGGTCTTCTTTAAAAAGATCGTGTTTTCTTCAATAAAAAGACCATGCGGTTTTCTATAATAAAATCGTGTGGTGTTCTATAAGAAGATCGTGTGGTCGTCTTTAAGAGGGCCTTGTGGTCTTCCATAGGAAGATCTTGTGATCTTCATTAAGAATATATTGCGGTGTACAATAAGAATTTTGGGTCTTGTATAAGAAGACTTTTGGGTTTCATTAGATCTTCTAGAAAAAATCTCTGGGTCTTCTATAAGGAAACTTATGACTCTTCAATAGAAGGTCTACTATACGAAAATCTGTGAATCTTCTATAAGAAGGTCTGTGTATGTTATATAATAAGACCGCTTGGCCTTCTACAAGTAGACTTGTCTTCTGACCGTTTCGTCTTCTTTGGGCAGACTTTTGGTCTGCTTTGAAAAGACCTTGTGCTCGGGCCCCTTTTACGATGGTTGTTGTTGTAGCAGCTTCTACATGTATGTGTATGTCTTCATTTTATTGATTCGGCTCTGCCTACAGCTCCAAGTTCAGAAAGGACGCCACCTGAATAGGATCGGTCCAAAGTGAGAGTGGAGTCAGGTTAGTCGGTTTGGCTGGGCAGTTAAAAAGGAGCTGCGTAGTATGCGGAGAGGTGCCGCATGCTTAGCAGATATTCCGCGTGCCATGAATCTTTACCCAATAACAATTGAGGCGGCTGCACCATTCAGATCTTAGTTGTGCCAACACGACTCTCGTTTTCCTTGCCAGCTGTTGCTCTTCCGCTGCTACGGGTGGTAGATGATCTTTGAGGACGATATTCGCACTATAGGCTTCTCAAAACTTGCCCGATAATAACGTTGATCTAGGGGTTCTCTTTCATATCTCTGGACCTTCCTTTCCAGTTCACGATAATCCTCCCTGCTTGCTTGAGGGGTTCGGGCATATCTACCAGATTGTGATTTGGGTGGTCTTGTCTATAGCATCCAAGCAAGTACTGCATCGTTAACATCCTGTTGTGCCTACGCACCGTCAGGATTTTGGTCTCCTCTTGTAAATGGTCCACTGAAAACATGAGTTGACAGCCTGTAGCTGTTCTCAGGGCAGCATTCTGGCAGATATTTAAGTTATCCCATTGCGTATCACTTACGTTAGCAAACCATGCTTGCGCCACAGACCGAACTATCGCGTTAACAAGGTTTCTTTATCCGCACCCCAAGTGATGCCGGTTGGAGTCTTGAGGACCTTGTTCCTGTTTCTCAACTTATCGCAGATAGCTGCAGCATGCTCGGACGACCTATACATGCTATCGAATGTGACCCCGAGGACTTTGGGATAGTTTGTGGTCGGAATAATTAAACCGTCGACCTGCACATTCAGTGGGAGATTCATTTGCGCCGTCCATGTGGTGAACAGTGTGGCTGTTGACTAAGTGGTGGATATTTTCATATTCCTCGCGTGGAAAAACTCTACAATATAAACGAGGTATGTGTTTAGCTTGTCACAAATGTTACCGATGTTGGGACCTGACGCCATGAGTGTACAATCATCCGTGTACGCAATTAACTCAATGCAGTGGGGAGAGCGTGGAATTGCAGAAAAGTAGAGTTAAACAGTTCCAAAGATATCACGCCTCCTTGGGGAACTCCCTGCTTCACTCTACGGGGTTTGGACTTCCTGTCTCTGAATTCCACGTATGACTGGCGACCACACAAATAGTTGAAGACCCAGTGTTTCAGACAAGGCCGGAGGGTAGTATTCTCGATATTCTCAAACTAGCATGGCTGACCGTATCAAACGCTTTGGTCAGATCCAATGCTACCATCACTGTTCTGTGTCATGTTATGTCCTGATTGAGTCCTCGGCCAATATATGTGAAAATGACGTGCAGTGCTGTTGTGGTACTATGCTGCTTCCCGAAACCCGTGTTTATGATCCGCAACTGGATAACACGTTCTAATGCTGGGCAGGGGTAACGCCTAGAGTATATTTGCTACTGGCGATAGAAGTTAAATCGGTCTGTGTGATTCACATTTGCTGGCATCCTTGCCAAGTTTCAGCAATGGGACCATCCTGCCCATCTTTCAGGCTTCGGGAACTATTAGGGTGGCTGGCGATAAGTTGAGTACCTTACTTAAATACTCGACTCCCGGGTCATTCAGCTGTTTTAGCATCACCATTGAAATTGAAGCCCTTGGGATGACTTTGCGTCACGGATAACATCTGCAACATCATCCATCGTAAATTTTGGCGGTTCTTCTTCAGCTGGAAGAGACCGCAAACGACGTAAAAAATTCTCTTCGGGGGTGCTCGATAAACTGTCGGCAGAAATAGCCCGCGCACGTATTCGGATCTGTCACAGCACACCGTTAAATATGACAGATGTCTGATCGTCCTTCTTACCAGGGTTCGATAACGTCTTAACCGTTCTCCACAATTTATTACAACCGGTTCTAATGTTGCAGTACTTCAGATGTTCTAGCCACTTTTTCCGCTTGTGTTCACCGACTAATCTATTGACTTCCACAAGCTCATTACGCTCATTAGCTAATCACGTCGCCTCTGCTGGGAAGTTAGGTCTTATTTCAGGCATTCGACCAGCATGAGTATAGCGAGCGGCTGCAGTAGTGATTATTTTTCGGAATTTCCTCTTTGCTACCCGAACATCAGAGGAATTTTGCAGTTCTCTGAAGCGTTGGTTAGCGAACTCTCTGAAACCTTGCCAATCAGCTTTTTCCATTGTTAATGAAAGTACGGCTTTTAGAGGTTATGAAGTCTGATGGTCTATTGATGGAGATGAGGATTGAGAGATGGTCCGAATTAAGGTAAATGACGGGTTGCCATGTCATGTCATTCGGCAGACAGCGTGACACGATTGATATGTCAGGCAAACTGCGGCAGTCTCCTCTAGTCCTGGTGGGTGCGCCCTTATTCGTAGTGTAGAATGTGGAGCTATCTATTTGCTCAGGCAGATCTGTGCCTTTCTGGTCATTCCCTAGGGCTGAATGCCATAACTCATGATACGCATTGAAATCCGCTGTGACCAACCGGTTATCACCTCTCAACAGAGGTCTTATGTTAGGCGAATAATGCGGGGCACAGCTATTAATCGGCGGGATATACACATTCTGCAGTTCTATCTCGGCGGTTCCACACCTCACCGCTACCCCCACACACTCCAGTTATGTGTGATACTCCATAATATGGAGGGTATAATTAAATTTGTCATTCCGTTTGTAACACATCGAAATATTCATCGGAGACCCTATAAAGTTATATATATTCTTGATAAGGGTAAAATTCTAAGTCGATATAACCATGTCCGTCTGTCCGTCTGTTGAAATCAAGATACAGCTGGCAATTTTTAAGATAGAGCTTTGGAATTTAGTATAGAAGTTTCTATTACTCCTAGGATGTTTGGTATTCCAAATGGGCTATATCGGTCCACGTTTTGATATAGCCTCCATAGAACGGTACCACCCGATTTTCGCTATTTTGGAGGTTTTAGCTCCATTATCACACCAAAATGGCTGAAATTAGGTACTTAATCTTCGTTGGGGGTATAAAACTTTCCCCCTGAAATTTGTCGGTACCTTCATATAGCCCCCATAGAACGTACCTCCCGATTTTCGGTATTTTGAAGATAATGGCCACAATAATCGATAGAAATAGCTGAAACTTGGTATTTAGTCTTCATTGGGGTTATTCAACTTTCCCCTCAAAATTTTGTTGGTATGGGTCCACGCCTTCATATAGCCCCCATAGAAAGGTACCTCCCGTTTTCGGTATTTTGAAGGTTGTGGCCTCAATATTCCTTCGAAATGGCTGAAATTTGGTATTTAGTCTTCGTTGTGGGTACGATACTTTCCCCCAGAATTTTGTTGGCATGGGACCACGCCTTCATACAGACCCCATAGAAAGGTACCTCCCGATTTTCGGTAGTTTGAAGGTTTTGGCTTCATTATTACACCGAAATGGTTGAAATTTTGTACTTAGCCTTCGTTGGGGGTATGCAATTTCCCCCAAAATTTTGTTTGTATGGGTCCACTCCTTCATACAGCTCCCAAAGAACAGTACCTCCCCATTTCCGGTATTTTGAAGGTTGTGGCCACAATATTCCTCCGAAATTGCTAGAATTTGGTATGTTGTCCTCATTTGAGGTATACAACTTTTCCATATGAAATTTGTCGGTATAGGTCCACGCCTTCATACAGCCCCCATAGAACGGTACCTCCCTGGTTTCACAACTGTTCCAATTTACTTAAATACCACTCGTGGTGGAGGATATAAAAAGTTCGCCCCGGCCGAACTTAAAGCTGTTGTTACTTGTGTTTATCTCCTGTTAGATTATTTCGTCACACGGTGCCTGTAGCTTGCGCTGATTTGCATGTAAAATCGTTGACATAATCTGGGTGATTATCTGCGTATAAAATGTCGCCAATGTTATTTTGGTTGTTTGTTATTATTTTTTACGTTTGTTGTTGTTATGTATTTTTATTCCTTTGTATGAGATTTGTTGTTGTCGTTGATTCTTGTGTCAAAATTTATCAGTCACGTTGATATTTGGTATGTGCTACCTCGCCCAAAAAATTCAAAACGCTGGTGAGCAATGCTAAAACGCGTGTGGTTTTTGTTGTTGCTTTACATTGGGGAGACGGCGCATATTGCATGCCTCCAATTCCGTCAAGCGTATTGTGGTACTGTTTAGCAATCATAAGTAAATACATGTGATATCCATATCCATAATCTGGAACAACAGGGAGAGAATCATCAAACTTGAAGAAATTCCTTCAGATCATTTTCAGGGGAGATTTCGTTTAGAATTAAAGGTGAATTTGCTAAATATGTGTAAAATACGCGAATATCTATAACAGCATCTTTTCAATGTTTGTTCGTTCGTTGTCATGCCCAACGATGACAACAACTACGGCGGCGCGGCGGTGGGTATGATGCTGATGACAGCCAAAGCTGATGACGAAGATGTGCTGAAGATCATGATGTTGGGATGCTGATGATGATGCTGATACGATACAGTAAATGAACTTGTTGACATTTTCAGGTTTAGGTATTTAGCCTGTTTTGGTCGATAAGTGATTACAGTTGAGAGTTGCCTCCAAGAAGGGTTAAATATGGGCAATATTAAAACGGAAGATTCTAGGAAGTCGATGGATTTTGTAATATTCTATAAAAATTACGTTTACAAAACCTTGCGTCGGGATCAAATTGATCTTTAAAACGTTATTCTTCAATTCCAAAGGTCCTAATAAAAATCCGACCTAAAATTAAATTTCGACCAACAACCCAATCCCTGCTTAAATTATGAGCAAACCTTAAAAAATGTTTCGTTCGGGAATTTTAGATTTTTTCAACCTGTTAGGGAGTTGTGTAGGATTTGAAAGGAATTTTCCCATCCGCAGTTAGCTTATTTAAGCTCTTCATTTCAATTAAATCTAAAGCACGGATTATTGTTATTGGATACACCTAAGATGGGTGGCCATTTGGACAATTGTTATGACAATGTCTCATTCAGTTTCAGCAGTTGTTGTTGTTGATCTTCGACTGTTTATGCCCTCGGTGGCGTTGAGATGATGATATCCTACTCTGCTACATCATCTCAGTTCATTGCGGGTCGTCGGCAATTTGCACAATAAAACGCAAAACTTCAAAACTCTTCACACCTTACAAGCTTGACAAACTGAGTAGTCGTCGTCATCGTGGTCAGTAATCAAATGAGTTTATTTTTAACGCTTTGCTGTTGTGTTTATTTTTTGTTTTTCTGCAAGGAGGAGATGTCATGGAATTGTCTGACAGTACGCAGACATTATCTGTACATTTCAATCCTTTAACAGCAGTCTCTTTGGGGACATATTCACACGCTTGCTAGCTGTGGCTGCCAGCAGCAGATGGATGTCTAGCTCATGTGAATGGAGAGGACAGACAAACGGACAGTGAATTGCCGGCTGAAGGCAAACTCTTAACTAAGCTCTGGACACACTCACTCGCTGCTCGATGCTGATCACTCCACTCGAATCGAAGTCTTGACATTTTAATCGCATTTGCTTAAACTCAGTGAACAATTCCGACATCGTAACTCTGTGAACCAAACGACGAACAACGAAGCGAACAACCATCCAATCGTCCGTCATTAAACAAAGTGTGGTTACAAAAATTGGTTTGTTGTTCGTTTGGATCTCTTCTACTGTATCCCGGCTGATGTATTTCTACAGTGTCCATTGGAAAAACCGTTGATTTTATTTTTTTCGCATAAGTCCTAATA
Source organism: Musca autumnalis (assembly GCF_047663935.1). NCBI lineage: Eukaryota > Metazoa > Arthropoda > Insecta > Diptera > Muscidae > Musca > Musca autumnalis. The sequence goes on from NW_027411755.1 coordinate 243,862,484, forward strand.
AGAGTAGATTTGCCGCCACTGTCGTCAGATGTCTAGCAAATCTTTTGCTTATAAAAATGTCATTAAAGTACGTTGTGCACAATGGGTTGAGGAGGCAATCATGAATCTTGACCATTAAGGAAAAATAACACAAAGTTTCTTCTTCCGTTCGAGAGTTATAGTGCGCACCAGCCAGGCACACAGGCAGACGGACGGATATAGCTTAATCGACTCCAAATTGTCTGAAACAGATTTCGTCCAAACATACTTGTGGCCTAAAACCATTATTTCGATGAGGCACATTTTTGGCCGTATGAAAGTGTAGATACCCTCGTTAGCATCAATGTTGAGGGTATAACTAGATCTCCTTATAGAAGAACACTAGAACTTCTTATAGAAAAGCACTGGTCTAATGAAGACCAGAAGTCCGTGGCTGCGTACCTGAAAATATATATTTAAAATTGCAGCAAGAACTGTTAGATTATCGCCCCACTCATAGCCACTGGTCCAAGATTTTTTCTGTTTCGATTCGGTGGACGTTTAGAATACTATAATGCTATGATGGGAGTTAGCTTAATACAGAAGATAACCTCCAGCAATCTCGGAAGGTTCAAACGCAACACCTAAAACTGCTCTGTCCCGTACTGTCTTTCTAAACACTAAAAAACCTTCTGGCCTAGGCAACTCGCTGTGTCGCCAGGTGTCATTTGACATTTTTTTTTTTGGAAAGTTTGACAGTTTTTATCCTAACCGGACTCAGGTCAGTTTGACATATGACCATGTGTTGGGTTCTTTACAGTGACTTGAAAAAAATACTTTGCGAAAAAAAATGGAATTTACTTGTGAACATTTCCGTCCGAAAAGTTTTCATAACTTTCGACGTGGATAATCACGGCAAGAGTGCATCGATCAAACTAAATCTTTTTATGTCGATAGGACTATGAAAAACTGCTTCAATGAATTCAATCTTGGCGGACACTCGTTAAAAAACGAAGATCGTCCAAAAACGGCCGTTGTGCCAGAAAAAAATTAGGCCGTGCGTGAATGGATAATCCAAGATCGCCATGTTAAATACCGTCAGATAGAGACATCCTTGGGTATTTATTCCACCAACTAACATTCGATATTGCATGAACACCTGGCCGCAAAAATGGATTTTCCTCGCTAGATTCAGTAAAATTGGTCAATCTCTCAAAAAAAGAATCTCGTGGATTAGTGCAAAGAAATTGTGCATAAAAACAATCGCGGTGTTTCAAACGGATGACGAAAAAAACAGGAATCGACCGTTTGGGTCTCCGAAAGCGAGCCAAATCCAACCAGAGTTGTTCATGGAAATAGACCTTCGAAGCAAATGTTCGCCTGGCTCTTCGGCAATACTGACCGTGTGGCGACTCTACGGCTTGAGAAATGAAGGACGGTTAATTCTAAGCATTACACTACAATTTGTTTGCCTGAAGTCTCCTGAAAAATTCGAAAAACGAACAAGAAAAGACGAATTGTTCTGCATCATGACAATGCGAGCTCTCACACATCGATTCAAACCAGCGCATGTTTGACCGGACAAAACGTGGAATTGATGGGCCATACGCCGTACAGCCCTGACTGGGGATCCAATGACTTCATTTGATTACAGCAAATCAAGAAAAAAGCGTTGTCAACGATTTTCGTCGCCAGAAGATGTTGTAAAAGCGTTCAAAAACCATGTTTTGGAGGTGTCTCAATCAAGCCACTGTAAACAACCCAACACATGGTCATATGTTAAACTGACCTGAGTACGTTTAGACTAAAAACTGTCAAATTTTTCAAAAAAATTTCAAATGACACTTGGCGACACTGCGAGTTGCCTAGGCCAGAAGGTTTTTTAGTACCCCTCGTAAAACTGAACGAAAAAAATATGTAGAAAGGATGAAATGAATTTCGGGTACCCAGGGACGTACGCAGGATTTTATTTCGGGGGGCCCAACTTAACCAAAAATGAAGAAACTTATGGGTCGATTCCGTATTGCGACGGGAGTCGTGTCGCGTTGCCAGTTGCCATTTTTCCATTACGTATGGCAAAAGTCGCCCGACGACGTCAAATTCTGTCGCCATAAAGTTCATTTTCTGGCGACAAGAAATTAGCTGTCGCCGTGCATTTTTAAAATCGAATAAAAACGAAAAATTGAAACGTAAGTAACATTTTCATTTATTTTAAGTGAATTTTTTTAATATTATATACTTTTTTGTCGTTTCAGTACTTATATTGATAAAAATTACTACAAAACAGCAATGTGGAAGGATGTTGCGGAGCAATTAAATAGTTGTGTGCTTACACCGGATAAATGGCACAGAGTACGGACTCATTTTAAATCCAAACTAAAGAAAAAAATGTCTCAAAATAAGAAGAACATTACAGCTATAGGAGGTGGACCATCACAAGAAATATCATTGTCGTCGATGGAGCAAGCGGTAGCAAACTTACTGCAAATTAATATGGTTTCAAATCCTGCAGGTGCGATCTACGGAATTGAAGAGACATGGGATGATAAGAACAGTGAAATTTGACAATCTGCTGAGGTAAAAAATGAAAAACCTTAAAATGAAGTAGAAATTGACAACGTACTTGTCAACAAAACGTTTAAACTAAAATATCCTTTTCTATTCAGATATAAATGGCGAACATCTTCCTTTGGTCGCCCGGGAAATTTGTTTTTGAATAAAAATAGTTTTTATTTTGACGCTTTTCCTCTTCTGTTAATTTGGAAACAATCCACATTTTACACAGTTTTTCCTCTATTAACTCCAGAATTTCACTTAATACCTTTGACAATGTGGGCTGAGCCATCCCGAGGTTAAAGTCATTGCCATGGGACTTTTGAAAGCTTGTTTCTGCAAAAAATCTTAAAGCAGCACACACTTTAAGGAGACAATACTGATGGCAATTCTAAAGGATTCGATTTATCTCTTAAGTGACATGACTCGCGTCGCAATACGGAATCGACCCATTAATAATGTTGTGTAGCGTTACTCTGATTTTTAGTTGATTTTAAATGCAATATTTCCACAATAGAGAGAGATCACAATATTTTAGATACAAGTTTGAAATTGGGATGTTTAAAATTGAAAATGAACCATATCAGATTACGTTCGGTATAGTCCACATACAAAAGTGTTTAACCAAATTCTCCTACAGAATTGAAGCAATAACTAAAAAATATTTCAAATGAATATTACCCATATAGATTTACGTTTTGGTGTATACCAGAATTTTCAACCACATTAGCTCTTATTTGACATTTTGGGTTCTATATAGAGAATTGCTAATATAGCTCCACATTTTCGCTTTCAAAGATTTTCTGTAATTCGAAACATAGCATAATTTTTAAAAATATCGTCTGTAATATGGATTTTGGAAATCATTTTGGTGAGAGAACCTCCATGGAGTATGTGGTGAAAATAGATCCACGTTCGAATACAGGGATTGCATTCACGAATATGTCGAATAGAGATATAGAGTGTTTTAATGTGGTGGAGGATATAAACAGTTCGGCCCGAACATAACGCCTTCTCTTCTTTAAAGTACATATCCAGATATCACACACTAATTAAAAAAGTTTTGTATTATAAGAAAATAATATTCTTTTGTTTCATAAAAGCACCAAAATTTTACTATAATTCAGAAAATTACATTAAGAAAAAAGAAAACAAAGCCGAAGCCGCTCCACATCCGATATGTCTGAGGAGCCTTTACCGAAGGCGAAACATGCATGTCACATAGTGGTGGGTGTTTGGGTTCGAATCGTCGGCTTTCCTTTTTCACTTGCATTATAGATCATAAAGCTCGATTAATAAATTAAAAAAAAGAAAACATTTTTATCAGGAGTCGGGCGATATTTGAGACTATGCAAAAACATGGTCTAAAAAACCTCGGCAAAATTTTAGCTAAGTCCTGAAAAAAATAGGATAAGTCAAAATAACTCCCTCTGATACCTGGTTGTTGCTCCTGATTATTTCTATTTTAATTGTACTAGTAGACGTTTATGCACTCGATGACATTAGAAACTTTCCAAGGACTATGCCCAAAGACTAATCACTTCTTTTGGCATAATTCATAATTTTGGTTTTCTGGAAAACAAGTAAAAAAGTATCAGCCGAGTTTGCTGACATATTTTGGCTTGTATAGGCTAATCTGATAGTTTTTCTTTACATATTCTTTAGAAAGGGCAATCGTTCGAATATAATACTCAACTGCAGAACATAAATATGATGTAAAATTCATATCTATATTGTACAACTGAATCTTACATTGAATGTAACAGCAAAATACACGTTAGAAAGTTTTTATCGGTTTGACGGGTTTTCTGTACGGAATTCTTCCGCGTGAAAAAATCTTTAAGCCAAAATATGTACAAATTAAGGGACAATACAAATCATAAGGACTACATGCGATAAAAATTACAAGCAATTCATGACCAAGTTTTAAGCCAATGAGATTGTCCTTAAAATGAGACCCCCAGTTGTAAATCCCAACAAAAGCCAATTTTCAAGAATTTTTTCCGAGAAAACTACGAAACTTTGTTCGTAGATTTTTTTCTTCGTCTGAAAGAGAAGAATATTATTGTGGCAAACGGCCGTCTACGAAATCCTGTTTTTAATAATCCGATTTCTAAATGTCATTTCGAGAAAAATAAGTATTTAGTTTATACGCTACAGACAAAATACAATAAATTTTTCCCTTCCAACGCTCATATCTAAGGCAGGATTGTTCCGATCGACTTGAACATTTGACCACATTGCTATTTATGCTATTTATACTTGTTTATTTATTTATACTTGTTTTTCTCAAATTTACAAGTCATCTCTTAAACTAAAATTCAGCGCACACATTTTGAACTTTGGCGTCCATTATTACTTTTCCCGATCCTACATAACATTTTCGGGTGAACATTTTCGTACAAAATTTCATCTTGTGTTACTTTTTCAGTTCAAGAACAAACTGGCTAGAAGCTAGAAGGACAAGATATTTGACAGAAAGATTCCTCACGCTATTTAACTGAAAACATTCATCTCAAAATGATGAAACACTATCTCCTAACAGGGATATAAAGCTATTTTCCCAATCCTTGTTGCCTGTGAATAAAAAACTCATTATGAAATAACTCAGAAATTTCAGCTATGTGATCCTTTGGGGTTCTTAATATACCCAATAGGGACTTTCACTCCGAAAGGGAATTTTCCACCCCTCCTCGACTTCCATTTCCATAGAGACCATAATGTCTTTTAATTTAATTTAATTTAATTTGTTTATTCTTTCCAATTCTAAGTGCGAAGACCTCATTTAACATCACAGGATATTAAACATAACAGGAAAAAATAACTGAAGAGATGCTCAATATGGTACAATAAAAAACATATAGCAACTTAAAATATACAACTACATTTCACTAATTATCAAAAGAACTAGTGAAAGTATCGATATATAATAAATAAATCACAATCCGGCTAAGGAACTACTCGGTTTCCGAGCAGCAATAACTCACAACATCTATCTATATATATATAAAATTCTTCGAGACTGCCATGATGTTCGAAATTTAACTCCTCCGAAACGGCTGGACCGAATTCTATGAAATTTTGTATGTGGAGTTTTTAGGTCTGAGAATAGGTTTTTATCTATTTTTTATACTGGTCAGTGGAGTGACCAGGGTACCTCCCCCACAAAATTTTTTAAGAAAACGTGAAATCCAAGATAATTTTGAACGTATTGTTTAAAAATTTATTGCAATACTATGGTAATAACTGTCATGATCCTGAATGGTCATCACGGAAGTAGAATATCGCGGTCAGCCCAATTTTTTAAAAATGTATAATTATAGGTAATATCCTTAATTTTAGTAGGCGAGACTACAAAAACGCTATAAACACTGGCTTCAATAATTGGGAAAGCGCGATCAACCGTACATTTTCAAATACAGTGCAACCCAAATAATGTTAAATGTCCCTTGACCGAATTTCCAAAAAATCGATTGAGAAATCAGGCAAAACATAATTTCAAAGATGGTTAAATAACTAGAACGTCTAAAAAATGTTCATTGGTCACTAAAGCGATGGGCCACCAATTCGGTGTATCTATAACATATCTAAATGTATATAGGTTTTTTAAGACTGGCATGATTTCCTAAATTAAACTTCCGAATCGGCTGGACCGAATTGGATGAAATTGTGTGTAGGTTCATAAGGTGGGAGAATACCGAAAATGGAGGGTGTGGGGGACCTCCCCAACAACGGGTTTTAACAAATCGATAAATATCAGAGATTATTAAACGTATTGGTACTCAATACAATTGCAATTGTGGCATCTGCCATTGATGGGTGTTTTGGAAGCAGAATACCGCGAGTGCGTCCAATTTTTGAAAACTTTATTCTTACTGATTAGATTTACAAATTTAGTAAGTGGTACAGCAAACATGGCATGAACATTGACTTCAGTGCTTGGAATAACTTGATCAAGACCACGTTTTTTAATACAGCAAAGCCAAGATAAACCCAATAGCATTTTGAAGTCATTTTTTATGAATCACAGATGTTTTCATGTTTAGGAGTGCAAAATAATAACGTGTTCAATGAAACATTTCTCTGTTAACAAGAAGTAAAAACGACGTTAATTTCGACCGACCCCACTTTTAAGCACACCACCATAAATTATATTGAAATCAGGTTTAAGCCATTCCGGTTGAGTAATGTGACTTATGCATCCAAAATCCCAAAAAAAAAAAAAAAAACGGTAGGTATAGTTTTATGAATGAAAACATGGATTTATATTTGATACCTCGAAATATAGCCATTTCTGTTGAATAATGCCGCTAAAACCTTGAAAATATTGAAAATCGGAAGGTATCGTTCAATGAAGGCTACATAAAAAAACTTTTACCGAATATTCTATGTGGGAATGTTTTATACCCACAATGAAGACAGCACACTAAATTCCCATAGCCATTTCGGTTGGATAATGAGACTAAAACCTCCAAATTATCGAAACTCTGGAGGTACCGTCCTATATGCTGATAATTCTCTGCAGAAATGGTTTATACTCCCAAGGAAGACTAAGTACCAATTATAGCCATTTCGTATGAATAATGTGACTATAAACTTGAAAATACCGAAGATCGAGAAGGAGACTATTTAGAAACCTGGACCTGTACCGAATATTCTATGTTTTATACCCACACTGAATGCTAAATACCAAATTGCAGCCATTTCGGTGGGATAATGAGATGAAAACCTCCAAAATATCGACACTCGAGTGGTACCGTTCTAGGGTAGTTCTATCAAAACGTGGACCTATGCTGATAATCCTTTGCAAAAATGCGTTATGCCTCTAAGGGAGACTAAATACTAAAGTATTGTCATTTCGGTAAGATGATGCGACTAAAACCTTGAAAATTCCAAAAATCGGGCGGTCAGTCGGTGCTATATCAAAATATGGCCTGATATAACCAATTTTCAATACTAAACATGCTACGAGAAAAATAGAAACTTTTGTACCAAATTTAAAAGCCCTATGTAAAATATCGCGAACTATATCTTGATTTCAACTGATAGACGGACATCATTATATTGACTTATTTTTTACGTTGATCACGAATATATACTTTATAGGCTCTCCGAAGAATATTCCGTTGTGTTACAAACAGAATCATATAGTTAATTATACCCTTCATATTATATAATTAAAGTAATTTTCTATTTTACATCTGGAGACACCATTGCATGAGGGTTATACCAAAACGTCGATTTATCGTCAAATCGGTTCGAATATCTAGAGGTATCAATAATAGATTGACAAATTGTAGATATATTACTGAGCCTTACGCGGAAATCCAAAACGACGGGCCAGCAACGCGGAACCGGGTCAGCTAGTTACATATAAAAACCAGTAAGGAAAATATCATATTCCGGCGGGGCAGACTATATGATACCCTACAGACCCCAAGTATGTTTGGACGAAATGTGTTTCAAACAATTTGGAGTCGATCTATTTCGCACTAAAACTCTCGAACAGATCAACAAACACGGTCCAAAATTTGGCTTTCGTAATATTTTGCCCAAACTTAGTTTAAGTTCGAAGATGGGTTATATCGGTCCACTCCTTCCGGTACCTCCCACACAAAATTTCGGATAAGTTCAGTTTAGGACCTGCTCTCGAATCGCTTTGATTTTTGTTGTAGCAACTTGTATTCACTGCCCCTCATACGACGGTACAACCTTCATCAGGGGCAAGTCCATACTTCCTGAGAAAATAGCCTGAAAGTTGCAAAATACCCTATGACACCGAGTGTAGTGGTTGGAGCGCAAGATAACCCTCGAGCGGATTTGCCGATTCGGCCAATATGGACTCAATCGGTCCACTCATTCGGGTACCTCCCACACAAAATTTCGGATAAGTTCAGTTTAGGACCTGCTCTCGAATCGCTTTGATTTTTGTTGTAGCAACTTGTATTCACTGCCCCCCATACGACGGTAGAACCTTTATCAGGGGCAAGTCCATACTTCCTGAGAAAATAGCCTGAAAGTTGCAAAATACCCTATGACACCGTGTGTAGTGGTTGGAGCGCAAGATAACCCTCGAGCGGATTTGCCGATTCGGCCCAAAATTTGGCCTTAGTAATATTTTGTCCAAACATAGTTTATGTTCGAAGATAAACCATATTGGTCCACTCCTTCAGGTACCTCCCCCACAAAAGTTCAAAATGGTCGGAAAAATTGTTCGTAGGTAACTCTTGAAGGCAGTAGACGATTTGGTCCATACTTTACACATCCTAATATATCTACCAGATATAGATTAGGTTCAAATATGGACTATATTTGTCCACTCCATCTGGTACCTCCCACACAAAATTTCGGATAACTTCACTTGAAGACCTGCTATTGAATCACTTTGATTTTTGTTGAAGCAACTTGCATTCACTGCCTCAATTACGATGGTATTCATTCCTTTAAGTATATACTCCGCAAAACTTTTGATCTTTAATCCCAATCAACATTTTTGTCGCTTCATACGCCCAAAATTTTTTAAAACCCCCTAAATACATACTTTTTTTTGGGAACAAATTGTTTCAGTGTACACAGGCTGAGGGTATATCTCTGTCGGCAAAGCCGACTGATACTTTTTTACTTGTTTTTTAATGGATTACGTCCATACTTTTCGTATCGTAAAATCTATACGGGACATAAATCAGGTTTGAATATGGACTATACAGGTACACTACTTCGAGTACTTCCTTCAAAGTTTTTTTATGAGTGGAGTTGAAGGCCTGCTCTCAAATAGGTTTTGCTTCTTTTTGTAACAACAAAAGTTCGCTGCCTACAATACGACAGTACACGTTTTTTTCAGGGGAAAATATTCGAAAAGTTTTAAAATTCCCCTATGGCAACAGGTGTAGTGGCTGGACCGCACGATAACTCTCCAATGGATCTGCCTAATCGGTGCAAAATTTGGACTTCGAATCCCTTTTGTTTTTGTTGTAACAACTTGTATTCGCTTTCCCCATTACGACGGTACATATTTTTTCAGGGACAAGTCCTTACTTCTTGAGATAAAGGCACAAAAGCTGCAAAAAAGCCTGTCGGCACCAACTATCTGGGTAATACATAAGATAGCCCTCGTATATCTTTGTCGGCCAAGCCGACTGATACTTTTTTATTTGTTTTTTAATAATTTGTAGGGAGAGGTAAATGTCCAAAAATGTTCAAAGACGTGATTTTTCGAAGAATTTTAATTACAACCTAGAACCCTTTCCTGTAGTAATCGACAATAGTAACTTCCAACCCATTGTGCCATTCGAAAACTGTAACATTAATGCATTTACATTCACTTCCATTTTCATGGAATACTCCGCTAGCTCAACAAACATCGTTGATTGAAGTGTGAGTATGCGCCGATGATGATGCTGGTGAACCTTATCTAGAGATTGTTGCAACATTATCCTAGCATACCGGGCACACACACACACACAATGCTCTTGGAATATTTCCAATTATGCTACGTATGGACATCACACCTTCTTAGCAATGCTGTCTGCTATGCGATATTTACGCAAGCGCAAGAAGTTAACAGACAGACGGACACACATAATACTAATGTGGTTAAATTAACTTGTATGACATTAACAACATACAGCAGGCAAAAGTTGTGGTTTTGTTTTGCTTAGCTTACTTATTGCGCGGCTCCTCTTCACCATCAGACGGCCGGCAGCAGTTTTGACACACGTGACATCTGCTTCAACCGTCTGACATCACTCACAGTTTGCACATTTGCACTCTGATTTCACCGAAGATGATGATAGCTTATTTTCGAGAACTGCCTGGACTTGGAGGCTGGCGATGATATGAATGAGAGCGGTCTTCCCATCATAACCATTGGCATGGGAAAATGTACAAAAGAACAACTATGCGTAAGCCTTTGTTGGTCCTTCTACAAGATACCGATACACTGCTGCTGCTGTCTTGGTGAATTTGCCAAGTTTTTAATAGTTGCAACAACTATTTTCCCGAGTGAGTCCTCTGTGTGACATTTACTTTAAAGTGACTTAAGTTGCAAAACTTAAGCTCAATCAGTTTTGTTAGTGTGTATGCTTTGTTTAAGCCCATCAACTGTTTTTTTTTTGCTGTTGGAGAGGATTTTTGATTCGATTTCGTTGCTGCAATTTGCTCTAGCTATGATGTTGGTTTTACTTGCCTGCCCATGGTTACGGGGGTTTATTGGTGACTGGCCTGCCTGCTCGCTTGCATTGATGCAACGTCAGAGCAACAACGCTTTTTTCCAAGCGACTTAATTTAAGAGATCGTGATAAGACTTGGAAGCCGCTTGATTTATTTCCATAAAATGTCTTCATGTGAGTGTGCTGCTGCTTCTTCTTCTTCTTCGTTGTCTTGGATTGTATTTTGCATTAATTTTTGTTTTATTTTCTTCGGCTTTTTGGTGTTTTGTTTCTTTTTGGTTTGTTTATTTTATTAATTCGTAAAACATATTTGTTCTGGACGGCAAAATACACTGGAAGGAATCGCAAATGTTCTATATGATTTGCCTTCTATGGAAAAATTCTCAGATTGGCGAGCACTAACAGTAGCGTCCATTGAATACTGATTTTCTTGGAGGAACATTTCGACCCTGAACTGTACTCTTCTATTTGAAGAGGACATGTAGACGGTCTTCTGTGCTTAAAAAACCTTTATACGGTCTTCTACGTTTAGAAGACCTGTAGTCGCTCTTTACATTTAGAATGACTTCTATGTTAAGAAGACGTTTAGGAGGTATTCTAAGTTTAGAGGAAGCTTAGGTGGTCCTCCATATTTAGAAGACCTGTAGTCGCTTCTCTACATTTAGAAGACCTGTCTTCCACGTTTAGAAGATAATTAGAGCGTGTTCTATGTTAAAAGCCCATTTAGGAGGTATTCTATGTTTAGATGGTATTCTATGTTTAGAAGACCTGTAGACGATGTCCTTAGTTTAGACCACGTGGTTACAGTCTTCTACGTTAAGAAAACCTGCACATGGTATTCTATGTTAAGAAGACCTGTAGCCGGTCTTCTACGTTTAAGATGGTCTTCAAGGTTACCTGTAGCCGGCCTTCTATGTTAAAGATGGTCTTCTATGTTAAAATGATCTGTAGAAAGTCTTCTGTGCTAAGATCTTTAGACTGCCCTCAATGTTAAGAACATCTGTAGAGGACCTGTAGACAGTCTTCTATGTTTAGAAGACTTGTCTTGTCAATGTTAATAAGACCTGTACTCGGTCTTTCATGTTCGGAACACATGTAGATTGTCTTCTAAGTTTCGATGGCCTGTAGACAATCTTTTATGTTTAGAAAACTTTTAGAGGGTCTTCTATGTTTCGATGACCTGTAGACGGTCTTCTATGTTTAGAGGACATGTTAACTGTCCTCTATGTTTAGAATACTGGTGCACGGTCTTCTATGCTTCGACGACTTGTAGACGGTCTTCTATGTTTCCATGACCTGTAGACGGTCTTCAATGTTTCGATGACTTGTATACCGTCTTCTATGTTTAGGAGACCTGTAGATGATCTCCTATGTTAAGAAGACTTGTAAACGGTCTTTTATGCTTCGACGACCTGTGGACGGTCTCTATGTTTCCATGAATTGTAGACGGTATTATGTGTTTAGAGGACCTCGAGACTGTCTTCTTTGTTCACAAGTTTTGTAGACGGTCTTCTATGTTAAGAAGATTTAGAGACGGTCTTCTCTGTTTCGATGATCTGAAGATGGTCTTCTCTGTTTAGAAGACTTGTAGAAGGTCTTCTATGTTTCGATGACCTGGAGACGGTCTTCAATGTTTCGATGACTTGCATACCCTATTCTATGTTCTATATTTAAAAGGCTTCTTCTATGTTAAGAAGACATGTAGATGGTATGCTATGTTTAGGAGATCTGTAGATGATCGTCTATGTTAAGAAGGCTTGTAGACGGTCTTCTGTGCTTCGACGACCTGTGGACGGTCTTCTATGTTTCCATGAATTGTAGACGGTATTATGAGTTTAGAGGACCTCTAGACTGTCTTCTATGTTTAGAAGACATGTTTAGAAAACTTAGAGAACTTCTAGTCGGTCTTCTATGTTTACAAGATTTGTAGATGGTCTTCTATGTTAAGAAGATTTGTAGACGGTCTTCTCTGTCGATGACCTAAAAATGGTCTTCTATGTTTAGAAGACTTGTAGACGTTCTTCCATGTTGCAATGACCTGCAGACGGTCTTCAATGTTTCGATGACTTGTATACCATATTCTATGTTTACAAGACCTGCAGACGGTCTTCTATGTTTTAAAGACTTGTAGACGGTTTTCTATTTTCCAAAGACCTATAGACGGTCTTCTATGTTTAGAAAACTTGTAGAGGGTCTTCTATGTTTCGGTGACCTGTATATGGTGTTCTATGTTTCGAAAACTTGTAGCCGGTCTTCTGTGGTTAGAGGACCGATAGACCGTATTCCATGTTTAGGAGACCAGCAGATAGTCCTCTATGTTTAGGACACCTGTAGACGGTGTTATTTGTTTAGGGGACCTGTAGGCGGTCTCCTATGTTTAGGAGGATTGTTTCGATGACTTGTATACCGTATTCTATGTTTACAAGACCTGTAGACGGTCTTCTATGTTTTAAAAACTTGTAGACGGTTTTCTATTTTCCAAAGACCTGTAGACGGTCTTCTATGTTTAGAAAACTTGTAGAGGGTCTTCTATGTCTCGATGACCTGTATATGGTATTCTATGTTTCGAAAACTTGTAGCCGGTCTTCTATGGTTAGAGGACCGATAGACCGTATTCTATGTTTAGGAGGCCAGCAGATAGTCTTCTATGTAGGCGGTCTTCTACGTTTAGGAGACCTGTAGACGGTCTTCCATGCTTAGAAAACCTGTAGGCGGTCTTCAATATTTAGGAGATCTCCTATGTTTAGGAGACCTGTAGGCGGTATTCCATATTAATGAGGCCTGTAGATGGTCTTCAATGTTAAGGAGGCCTGTAGATGGTTTTCTATGTTTAGGAGACCAGCAGATAATCTTCCATGTTTAGGAGACCTGTAAATGGTTTTCTATGTTTAGGAGACCAACAGATAGTTTTCTATGTTTAGATGACCTGTTGGCGGTCTTCTATGTTTAAGAGACCTGTAGATGGTCTTCAATGTTTAGGTGCCCAGTATACGGTTTTCTAGTTTGGGTAGGCGGTCTTCTATGTTTTGAAGACTTGTAGACGGGTTTCTTTGTTCCAATTATCTGTATGTTTTCATGAATTGTAGACTGTATTCAATGTTTAGAGGAACTGTAGACTGTCCTCTATGTTTTCAGAAGACTTGTGGACGGTCTTCTATGTTTTGATGACCTGTAAATGGTTTTCTATGTTTCGAAAACCTGTAGACGGTCTTCTATGTTTAAAAGACTTGTAGATGGTCTTCTATGTTTAAAAGACTTGTAGATGGTCTTCTATATTTAGGGAACGTGTACTCGGTCGTCTATGTTAAGAAGATTTGTAGACGGTCTTCTACGTTTCAATGACCTTTAGGCCAACTTCTAGGTTTACACGATCTGTAAACGATCTTCTGTGTTTAAAAGAATTGAAGACGGGCTTCTATGTTTCGATAGCCTGTAGACGGTGTTCTATGTTTAGAAGACCTGTAGATGGTCTTCTATGTTTTGTAGACCGGTAGGCGGTCTTCTATATTTTGAAGACTGGTAGACGGTTTTCTATGTTCCAATTATCTGTAGGCGGTCTTTTATGTTTTCATGAATTGTAGACTGTATTAAATGTTTAGAGGACCTGTAGACTGTCCTCTATGTTTTCATGAATTGTAGGCGGTATTATGTGTTCAGAGGAGTATTATGTGTTAAGAAGACCTGTACTCGGTACTCTATGTTCAGAAGACATGTGGATTGTCTTCTATGTAGACGGTCTCCCATGTTCATAAGACATGTAAATGGTCTATGTTTCGATGACTTGTAGATAGAATTTTATGCTTAGAAGACCTGTGGATGGTCTTCTATATTTAGAGTACATACAAACGGTCTTCTATGTTTAGAAGACTTCTATGTTTCGAAAACCTGTACGTTTCGATAACCTTTAGGCGGTCTTCTAGGTTTAGATGATTTGTAGACGATCTTCTATGTTTAGAAGACTTATAGACGGTCTTCTATGTTTCGACCCTTAGACGGCCTTCTTGGTTTAGAATAACTACAGTCCCTCTTCTTTATTTCGAAGACCTGTAGTCGGTCTTCAATGCTTGAAAGATAATTCTTCTAGATTTTAAGAAGTCTACGTTTAGGTCCTTCTGAATTTCTTAAGAAAATCAAATCTTAAATCTCAAACAATCCAAAATTTATTTCAATATTCTGGTCCTTAGAATAATATTTTTAAATTCGTCATTACTTAATTATTCTTATTCATAGTGTACCTTGTGCTATAGAACATTCACAACAAAAACAATAACAACTGCAATAAAAAATAAAATCTCAAAACGATTTCTTTATTTTATAGAGAACATAACAGAACCGAACAGACAGCCAGCCAGCCAACCAAACGAAACGCAACGCAACGGAAAGAAAGAGGAGAGATGCTATCTTTGTCGCATTTTTGGTGAATTAAGTACAGAATGACCCCTTTTATCCAACATTGTCATCAACACTTCGTAAATAATTGCCGCTAAAAACACGGCATTTTAACACCTCACAACAATACGACAATCTCACAAGAAGACCACTGAAAGATCAACCGCAAAGGAGCCTCCATCCACCTCCAGTCGTCACTACTGCTGCCAAATATGGCACACAAAAGCCTAATGCAGCCATGGACAAGCAACCCGCCAGCCAACCAGCCAGCCGGCCAGCGAACAAGTCACTCAGATATTCACACTTATAATTTACGAGGATTTGACTAGAAGACATTTTGGTTGCTCTGGTGACCGGAACGTTGACGACCAAAAAGATGCACTGTGAGGCAGGCGGTGGTGTATGCTGTATGTGAGAGTCTTTAAGGGTATCGCCAACAAAATCTTGGACTTTATGTTGGCTGAGAAACAGTGAATGAAATACTTTTAAGCAGATTAGACCCCACAGCATATATTCGTATGCCGTAACGCCGAAAAAAGACCAAACACGAAATAAACAACACCTCAATGACGACTAGCAAATCTTACGCTTATGGGATCTGCAAAAAGAACAAAAGTTTTAACAGCAAATAGATAGCAGTGGCATGCGGCAGTTAGTGTCTTTCATGGCCCAGGCAGGCGACTGACTAACATTGCAAAGTCACAACAAAACCTAGGCAAGAAGACAATTTCATTTAAATTATGTTTAAATTATAAATTCATTTTCATCTCTTCTGGTGGTAATTTACCTCCTCATGGAAGAATTTCCTAGGCTCAGCAAGGCGACGTACGTGCCAGGCAATAACAACACAAACCAACGATGAAATGCAACTTTATCTGTTGGAGTTGTTGGCCCAGTTGAAAAGTTGTTGTAACAGACGCAAATTCGGCTTTGCCTGGGCTTGGAATGTATGTTACACAGGATCTGAACAGTAACAACGGCAACAACAACAACAAGGGAAATATGCAGGAAAAACGAAAAACTTTTATCAAATGCTCAGATCACTTAGCGATCATTTAACCAACATTTGTGTAAAGTCAAAAAGAGTTACAATTTCAAGTGAAAATTACCCCTCTCTCCGCAAGAAAAGAGGAAGGAAGACGAAAAGCAATTGCAGCGAAAACAACAGGTATGAGAGTTAATATTTGAAGGCCGCAGAATGACAAGGCCTCTTTAGTCCTTATGAACTTGAAATAATGTCTACAGGTCTTCTAAACATAGAAAACCAAATTCAAGTTTTCTGAACATAGAAGACCGTCAACAGGTCTTCCATCAAACATACAATACCGTCTAAAGGTTTTCTAAACATATAATACCACCTACAGGCCTTAAAAACATAAAATACCGTCGATAGGTCTCCTGAACAAAACAAACCTACTTCCAGTCTTCTCAACATAGAAGATGTATATACATACATAGGTCTTCTAACCGAAGAATACCGTGTTAAGGTTTTGTAAACATAGAAGACTATAGACTGGATTTCTCAACATAGGAAACCGACTTCAGGTCTTCTAAACATAAAAGCCCGACTACAGGTCTTCTTAAAATAGAAGACAGACTGCAGGACTTCTAAACATTGAAGACCGAGTACAGGTCTTCTGAATTTAGAAGGACGACTGAATGTCTTATTAAGATAGAAGACCGACTACAGGTTTTCTAAACATTGAAGACCGACTACAGGTCTTCTAAACATTGAACACCGACTACAGTTTTTCTAAACGTAGACTGCCGGCAACAGGTGTTCTGAACATAGAAAACCAACTACATGACTTCTCAACATCGAAGGTAGACTAAAGCTTTTCTAAACATAGAGTACCGACTACAGGTCTTTTATGTTAAGAAGACGACGACGACCGGCTACAGGTCTTCTGAGCATAAAATACAAACTACAGATCTACTGAGCACATATGACTGACTACAGGTCTGACTACAAGTCTGCTGAGCATAGAAGACCGATTATAGATCTTTAATGTTAACAAGACGACGACCGGCTACAGGTCTTCTGAGCATAGAATACCGACTACTGGTGTTCTGAGCATAGAAGACCGACAACTGGTCTGTTATTTTAAGAAGTCGACGGCCAGCTACATGTTTTCTGAGCATAAAAGACTGACTACAGGTCTTCTTAACATAGAATACCGACTAGAGGTCTTTTGAGCATAGAATACTGACTACAGGTATTTTATGTAAAGAAGGCGACGACCGGCTACAGGTCTCCTGAGCATAACATACCAACTACTGGTCTTCTGAGCATAGAAGACTGACTACAGGCCTTCTTAACATAGAAGATCGACTGCAGGTCTTCTGAGCATAGAATACTGACTACGGGTCTTTTATGTTAAGAAGCCGATGACAGGCTACAGGTCTTCTGAGCATAGAAGACCGACTACAAGACTCGAGCATAGAAGGCCGACTGGAGGTCTTCTGAGAATAGAAGATCGACTACAGGTATTCTGAGCACAGATTACCGACTACAGGTCTTCTTAATATAGAAGACCGACTACAAGTCTTCTGAGTATAGAAGACCAACTACTGGTCTTCTAAACATGGAGAACCTTCTA
Organism: Musca autumnalis; assembly: GCF_047663935.1. NCBI lineage: Eukaryota > Metazoa > Arthropoda > Insecta > Diptera > Muscidae > Musca > Musca autumnalis. The sequence continues at coordinate 243,880,152 of NW_027411755.1, forward strand.
CAGGCCTTCTAAATATAGACGACGAACTACAGATCGTCTAAAAACTGAAGGCCTTCTGCAGGTCTTCTAACCACAGAAGACCGTCAGCAGGTGTTCTAAACATAGAAGAGCGTCTACAGGTCTAAACATAGAAGACTGCCTACAGATCTTCTAAACATAGAAGACCATCTACAGCTCTTCTAAACATAGAAGACCATCTACAGCTCTTCTAAACATAGAAGACCATCTACAGCTCTTCTAAACATAGATGACCGCCTAAAGGTCGACTAAACATAGATGACATCCTAAAGGTCTTCTAAACATAGAAGACCTCCTAAAGGTCTTCTAAACATAGAAAGCCGTCCACAGGTCTTTTAAATATAGAAGACCGCCTACAGGTCTTTTAAATATAGAAGACTGTCTACATGTCTTCTAAATACAGGACCGCCAACGGGTCTTCTAAACATAGAAGACCGTCTACGGGTCTTCCAAACAGAGAAGACCGCCTACAGGTCTTCTAAACATAGAAGACCGCCTGCATGTATTCTAAACATAGGAGACCGTCTTCCAAAAAAATAAAACCGTCTACAGATCTTCTAAACATAGAAGAGCGTTTACAGGTGTTCTAAACATAGAAGAGCGTCTACAGGTCTTCTTCCAAACAGAGAATATCGCATACAAGCCTTCTAAACATAGAAGACGGTCTACAGGTCTTCTAAGCAAAGAAAACCGTCTACGGGTCTTCCGAAGAAAGACAACAGTCTACAGGTCTTCTTAACATAGAAGCGCGTCTACAGGTCTTCCAAACAGAGAAGACCGGCTACCGGTCTTCTAAACATAGAAGACTGCCTGCAGATCTTCTAAACATAGAAGACCTCCTAAAGGTTTTCTAAAAATAGAAGACCGCCTACAGCCTTTCCAAACAGAGAGAAGACTGCCTACAGATCTTCTAAACATAGAAGACCGCCTACATGTCGTCCAAAAACAGAAGACCGTCTACAGTTCTTCTAAATATAGAAGACCGCAAACGGGTCTTTTAAACATAGAAGAGTGTCTACAGGTCTTCAAAATATAGAAGACCGTCTACGTGTCTTCCAAACAGAGAAGTCCGCCTACAGGTCGTCTAAACATAGAAGACCTGCAAAAGGTCTTCTAAACATAGAAGACCGTCTACACATAGAAGACCTCTTAAAGGTCTTCTAAACATAGAAGACCTCCTAAAGGTCTTATAACATAGAAGACCGCCTACAGCCTTTCCAAACAGAGAGAAGACTGCCTACAGATCTTCTAAACATAGAAGACCGCCTACATGTCATCCAAAAACAGAAGACCGTCTACAGTTCTTCTAAATATAGAAGACCGCAAACGGGTCTTTTAAGCATAGAAGACTGCCTACAGATCTTCTAAACATAGAAGACCGCCTAGAGGTCATCTAAACATAGAAGACATCCTAAAGGTCTTCCAAACATAGAAAACCGTCCACAGGTCTTCTAAACATAGAAGACCGTCTACAGGTTTTTTAAATATAGGACCGCCTACGGGTCTTCTAAACGTAGAAGACCGTCTACGGGTCTTCTAAACGTAGAAGACCGTCTACGGGTCTTCCAAACAGAGAAGACCGGCTACCGGTCTTCCAAACATAGAAAATCGTCTACAGGCCTTCTAAACCGTCTATAGGTCTTTTAAATATAGAAGACTGCCTACTTGTCTTCTAAACATAGAAGACGGCCTACGGGTCTTCTAAACATAGAAGACCGCCTACAGGTCGTCTAAACATAGAAGACCTTCTTCCAAAGAAAGAAACCTGTCTACAGGTCTTCTAAACATAGAAGAGCGTCTACAGGTCTTCTATATATAGAAGAGCGTCTACGGGTCTTCTAAATATAGAAGACCGCATACGGGTCTTTTAAACATAGAAGACCGTCTACGGGTCTTCCAAACAGAGAAGACCGCCTACAGGTCTTCTAAACATAGAAGACAGCCTGCAGGCCTTCTAAACGTAGACGACGGTCTACGGGACTTCTAAACATAGAAGTTTGCCTACAGGCCTTCTAAACATAGAAGACCGTCTACAGGTCTTTTAAATATAGAAGACTGCCTACATGTCTTCTAAATAGAGAAGACCACCTACGGGCCTTCTAAACATAGAAGACCGTCAACGGGTCTTCCAAACAGAGAAGACCGCCTCTACAGGTGTTTTAAACTGTCTACAGGTCTTTTAAATATAGGAGACTGTCTACATGTCTTCTAAACATAAAAGACCTCCTACAGGCTTTCCAAGCAGAGGGAAGACTGCTTACAGATCTTCTAAACATAGAAGACTGCCTACATGTCTCCAATAACAGAAGACTGCCTACAGGTCTTCTAAACATAGAAGACCGTCTACGGGTCTTCTAAACATAGAAGAGCGTCTACAGGTGTTCTAAACATAGAAGAGTGTCTACCGGCCTTCTAAATATAGAAGACTGCCTACGGGTCTTTTAAACATAGAAGACCGTCTACGGGTCTTCCAAACAGAGAAGACCGCCTACAGGTCTTCTAAACATAGAAGACAGCCTGCAGGCCTTCTAAACACAGAAGACTGACTACCGGTCTTATTAACATAGAAGACTGCCAGCAGATCTTCTAATTATTGAAGACCGTCTACGGGTCTTCTAAACATAGAAGACCGCCTAAAGGCATTTTAAACATAGAAGATCGCCTTCATGTCGTCTAAACACAGGTCTTCCAAACATAGAAAACCGTCTGCAGGTCTTCTAAACATAGAAGACCGTCTGTGGGTCTTCTAAACATAGAAGGCCGTCTGTGGTTCTTCTAAACATAGAAGGCCGCCTAAAGGTCTTCTATAAATAGAAGACCGCCTAAAAGTCTTCTAAACATAGAAGACTATCTGGAGGCCTTCAAAACATAAAAGACTGGTTCCAAATCTTCTAACCATAAAAGACCTTTCACAGGTCTTTATAATAGTCCACAGGTCTTCTTTTCATATAAGACCATCTGCAGGTCTTCTTAACATAGAAGACTGCCCACAGGTCTTCTTAACATATAGGACTAGCTATGGGCCTTCTAAACACAGAAGACCGTATACAGATCTTTTTAACATAGAAGAACATATACAGGGTTTTTAACATAGATGACCGCCCCAGGTGTTCTAAATATAGAAGAATATCTGCAGGTCTTCCAAACGTAGGACACTGACCACAGGTCTTCAAAATTTAGAAGATTGTCCGCAGTCTTTTAAACATATAATACCGGCTATAGGTCACCTAAATATGAAACAAAACATAAAGGTCTTCCAAATATCGGTCTTCAAAGGGTCTTCTAAACATAGAAGGCCGTCTAAGATGTAGGACCATCTACCGGTCTTTTTAACATGGATTGATTGAGGAATTCTATACATAAACGTTTAAGGTCTTCTATACAAAAGAATCCTCTTGAATACAAATTTTGAAAAGGCCTTTATCCGCTACTAGCCTGCCCTCTACCCTAAATCCACAAAACATTAAGGATATCCGGAAAAAGGTAGGAACATACTCTACATACATGCAAAAACAACAAAAATAACAAACAAAACTATAACATGGATAACAACGGATACGTTAACGTTAACTTTAGTTTTATTGCAAGTGCTCCAGAATTAAAATTTATTTACTGATTTCAAACTTCTTCAACGACAATAACAATAACAGCAACAACAAATCTATTTCAACTAACTATGAAATAAGCTCAGCATTTCTGCCATATAGGCACACTCACACTCTCTCTCCCTCCTCGCAATCCAAAGGAAACAAACTTTACGACCATAAGCATATCTCATCTTTATCGGTATTTCATACAATTTGCCAACATTACGTCCGAAAAAAGACAAATCCCAAAACGAAGAAACAGAGGAAGAAATTCAGAGTCCAAAATCTTCGGCCCAGCAACAAAGCTAAGAAGCACAACATATTCGAAGACAGGCAGACGGACAAACAAACGGTGGACAGTCAGTTCAGTAAATAGCTTGACCATTCCTGTCGTCGGATATACGGCAAAAAAAAGTAAGTCAGAGAGCAGCATGCGCGCATGTTTGGAATTCACCAGAGATAAGAGTCGACAAATTGCTATCTTAACTGCTTTTAACGCGTCCACAAACAAAAAAGGCAAGAGGAATGACCATAACCGGGAAAGTATACCGAACGAAATGCCAAACATGAATAGCATAGTGAACATCATCAGATGGATGATTGGATGGATGGACGGACGGAATGACGGCGGACAGACTGAATGGACATTCTGATTCTGTGTTGTCACAATGATTTAAGACAAGACATCGTAACAGCGCCCCTATGCAGGATTATTTGTCAATGATTAGCGAAATGTAGTGATGGTATGTTGTAGTGAAGGGGAAGAAGATGGGGAACCACTTGTTAGCAAAATGAAGTGTGGTTAATGCCGATTCTCATTTCTTGCATGGTGGTTCACTGTTCTATTTGTTTAATTGCAGGATAATAAGTTGATCCAAATATATCGATACAGGAGGGTTTTCATTATTGGAAATGTCCTAATCGTTATTTTAATCTGTTGAGGAGCTTATATATACAAAATTTCCCGATAATATCTTAGAAGAGATGTACATGGCCACATGGCCACCATACTAGTGCTCCGTATGTGACTATATGTGTGTCTAATTACGCATTTTCATACAATATATGTATGTGACGTAGGCGATGGAAGATACCAAGGAACGGTCCTGACCGGCTTTAACATGGCAAAGCCCAGGATTTATCTTGGTCCCTCTTTCATTTCAACTGGACAATGACCCCCTCGTGCTGTCATCTGGGGAGCTGTCTTTAACAGCCGTTAAATGTAGTGAGCTAACATGTGCCGCACGTTCAACCATAAGAACGTTAAAAACTTAGGGTTAGACGTCGGGTTAGTAACCATCCCCTAGAAAAAGTAGCCTACTATGAAAAAACGAAAGAATAGAAAAACAAAGCCCTCTATAGTTGACGAACCTCGTAAACGAGCGAATCTGCACGTGGTATGTTCGGACTCTTTATAGAGAAGGTGCAGTTTACGCATTGGCAAATGTACTTGAAAAGTACAAGGCCGATATTACTGCCATACAGGAAATACGATGGATTGGGAAAGGTGTCACAACAACACCTAAAGGTGACGCACTGTATTATAGCTGCCATGACACAAAGCATGCGTTTGCTTGCGGATTTGTAGTTGGTCGGAGGTTAAAACATATGGTATCCAGCTTCACTCCAGTGACTGAAAGACTTGCTGCAAATCGATTAAAAGCAAAATTCTTTAACATCAGCTTTATTTGCGCTCATGCTCCCACTGAAGAAAAGGACGAACAGACCAAAGATATATTTTACGATCGCTTAGAAGAAACATATGATCGTTGCCCTGCCCATGACATTAAAACCATTCTAGGCGATTTTAATGCCAAAATTGGAAAGGAGAATATCTTTGGCCCAACAGTCGGGAAATTCAGTCTCTACAGTGAAACATCTGACAATGGTATGAGGCTGATAGACTTTGCAGCTGCAAGAAACATGGTAGTTAGCAGTACCAGACTTAAGCATCTCGATATTCATAAGGGCACCTGGCGGTCTCCAGACGATCCAGACGATCGTTCCGAGGATCAAACATATATTCGGACCACTACCTTGTTGCAGCAAAGGTACGTACCCGTCTAAACGTTGCAAATAAAGCACGAACACATACAACGCGGAAGTTCGACATTGGTAAGCTGCAAGCACAACATATAGCCGCAGCATATTCCACTCAATTAGCCAAATTGCTTTATGAAAGCATTTCTCGTCCCGATAATATATCAGCACAATGGCAAAATATTGCCCACTTCATGCAAACAGCCGCAAATTCCATACTTGGATACCCGAGACCTCCACCAAGGAATCCATGGTATGACCAGGGATGTCGTGCTGCTACCGAAGAGAAAAATGCGTCATATAGGGCTACTTTACAATCAGTAGCAACGCGCAGCGCACGAGCGAGGTATCGGGAGAAAAGGAGAGAGGAGAAACGTCTTTGCCGCAGAAAAAGAGAGAAATGGAAAAACGGGAGTGTGAAAAAAATCTAGATGTACAGGAGCCAGAATGAAGTACGAAAGATCTAACCAAAGAGTGAAACATCAAACTGCTGGCTTTGGTACAGGCACATTCTCCTGTAGAGACCAGCAAGGTAATTTGGTAGCTGATACAGATAGTGTGCTCAGGATATGAAAAGAACACTTCTCCAAACTGTTGGTATTCGATAGTAGCGAAGACGGCGAACATACCACAGATCCAATCCGAGAATATGTTATTGAATGTATACCGCCCAGCCAAGTTGAGGTAAAGACAGCAATAAGTCGGTTGAAGAAAAATAAGGCAGCAGGAGCCGATGGCTTACCAGCCGAGCTGTTCAAAACCGGAGGCGATACGCTGATAAGGTGTATTCATCAGCTAGTTAGCACCATCTGGCAGGAAGAACGAGTACCCGACGATTGAAACCTGAGCATTCTGTGCCCTGTCCACAAGAAAGGAGATAAGACTGTATGCTCTAACTATAGGGGCATAAGTCTTCTCCCTATTGCCTACAAGATAGTGTCAGGGATAATGTGTGAACGACGAAAGCCTATAGTCAACGAAATAATTGGACTATGCCAATGCGGCTTTAGACCTGGCAAGTCCAGCATTGACCAGATATTTACCCTGCGGCAAATCCTGGAGAAGACCCAAGAGATGCAGATCGACACCTACCACCTTTTTGTCGATTATAAAGCAGCCTTCGACAGCCCGCTGCGTTCAAAGGTATTCCAAGACATGTCTGAATTTGGTATCCCTGCAAAGCTCATCCGGTTTGTAGAATGACATTAACTGATACTCGATCCTCAGTTAAAATAGGAAAGAACAGTCGTATGTTATTTGCTTATGCCGATGACATTGACATCATAGGTCGATCGGTGAAGGAAGTAACTGATACCTTTGAAAAAATGGGAAGGGAATCTGCTAAAGTGGGTCTGGCGGTAAACGGTGAGAAGACAAAGTTAATGGTTTCGTCGCGCAATGCGTCCATAGAGATCGGGCCAACTTTTGAAGATGGTTCCTATAATTTTGAGGTAGTAAAAGACTTCGTATACCTCGGCACCGCCGTAAACACAACTAAGCACATCAGTTGTGAAATAAAAAGAAGAATTGTATTGGTCAACAACTTTGGCCTAAGTAAGCACTTCAAAAACAAAGCCACAACTCGTCAAACAAAAATAACGTTTTACAAAACACTGATACTACCCATGCTGATGTATGGTTCCGAAGCCTGGGTACTTGCGCAAGCAGATAAGGCAGTGCTACGGACCAATCTGAATTGACGGTGAATATCGACGTCGTATGAACCACGAGCTGTATCTGCAATACAACGACATCAATATAGTTAAACGTATCGAGATGCAGCGATTGCGTTGGCTAGCCCATATAATAAGAATGAGCGATGATGAACCCCCTAAAATAGCATATAAATGCGGGACACATGGCGGTGCACGCAGAATAGATGGCGCAAACAAGTGGATGAAGTGATGACAAGGCGCGGTATTCCAGAAAGCGAAGCACTAAACAGAGACAATTGGAGATCTTTTCTTAGTTCGGTCTATGGAACAAATGTTCTGTAATGGACCATCTAAGTAGGTAAGTAAGTAATCAGCACCCACTCTTGGTTATACAACGGGTTCCTTGGACAATACCTTGCCCCTACGCTGATACGTTATCGGACCGAGGAGTGTTATTGCAGCTTACCGATGTCAAACTTTCATGTTGTGTGTATTCGTACATTACTAGTTCACTGCCGACCAAGAAGAGGGCACACAAAATTCTCAATATTGGCAACTTTTGACAGTGTGTTAGTAAGGTTGTAAGCACGCATGCTGCAAAACAAAAACAAATCAAAATATTTGCTCTTATTTGTATGCTATTTTGTTGCGTTCGGGTCGTGTGTGTGTGAATTACCGAAAAACTTCGTACAATACTTCAACAATACAAAAGAACGGCATTGTACTAGTTAAGTATAATCGTTTTTGTGCTTTGCAGCCACAAGGTAGTGATTCGACTGATGCACGGATTGATCCAGCACGCTCGATGAATGTCTTCAATTTATCACAACGTGATCAATTTGATTTCTTGTTTTTTGATCAGGAGATAGCCATGTGCCCTTATGGATATGATTTAATATGATGCTGTCAACTTTACCTCATCCCCAATCTCATCTTCAGCTACAACCATATAACGACGCCTACCTATTTTAAACATTTTCAAGTATTATGTGCATTTTTTACCGAACTACTTGTTACTTGACATTTCAGGCAAACAGTGGTAAAAAACACTTATCCTCAAAAAATTATCAACGTAGGTCCATGTTTTGGTGCATTCTACATATAACGGAAACTCTCAATTTTGAGTATTTTGAAGATTTTAGCTGAATTTTTTGACTGCACTAGCCACCAAAAATTTTCAATATAGGTCGATGTTTTGGTAGAGTCCCTATGTAAAGGTACCTCCAGAAATCACCCTCTCTCTGTAGCACCTCAACCGTCAGTCTTTTGTTTTACTCTCTGATAAAAATTTTACTTCATTCTGGTTCCTGTTCGCGCTTCTGCGCTCTTCTTTTCTCGAGAGAATTTCGAGTTACTATTGAAAACGATAGCACATCTAACACACTGGATGATTGTCTTCCGCATATCTTAATTTGATCAATCTGATTTCTGTTATTACTACCTGGGAACTTCTATGCAGCCTTATGTATATCGAGATGTGGAATCTGGTGATGGTTACTATCATATTTTTTACCGCTGCGACATCGAATTTTAACTCGTGTGGGCAGAACTTGCAGACCGTGGATCCTAATATGTTTTCCCTCCCAATTTTAGCATTAATGTCTCCTAGCACAATTTTAATGTCATGGCCAGGATATTGGTTATATTTTATCTATAGGCGGTCACAGAATATATCTTTAGGATAAAAAGTGTTGTCACGGCGTGTTAGCGTTCAGAGCCAAACTCAATACTTTCAAAGGCAGCGCTAAGAGTTTGTCGTGAAAGCACAACTAAATGGGAAAATCCCCATTGTTGTTGTAAGTTTGAGGGCCAATAGCAAGAGATTTAACATAATTTGTTGCTATAAACGAAAAATTAAATTTTTACAATGTTGGTCTTTGCAATACATTTGTTGTCTAACCGTAGATAGTAACATCATACATCGAAAAAATTCTTTCAGGATTGTCCTTTTGCAAGTGTTCTCAATAAAATAGAGCCATAAAATTATAAAAAAAGTCAACAAGACATTTTTGTCCACTGAGTCACCAGTGTGCGTAGTATTTATTAACTTTACGAGCTGTTTACCCAAAGAGACACATTTTACGTAAAGTTATATTAACATGAGTGACAGGTCAAAACATTGGAAAATAGAACAATCATTGGCAAATCTATTTTAATTTCTTACTGCCATAACCACCAATATTAGTAAGTAAGGGCAAAGTGTTTTATAGTGATGTGTGTGTGCAAACTTTTGAACCAAAGCCTTTGTCCCACAATGGTGTGGGACTACAACAATTTCTAAATCTAGTTCTATTATCAAACAATAATAGCAGTAAAATAGTATAATTAAATTTTAACTGCCTGTAATTCTATTCTCACATTAACGAACACCTGATGGTAATCATTTCGAACAACCAACCAACACCCATTGAAAATTGCTGGTGTGAGGTGCTAAACGATCACTGCAACTCAGGTGTTCTTTTATTTCACAAAATGTGGATTTAAACGTTTTCGAAACGACTCTATTTTCAAGGAATCAATCAAAGCTTTAAAACGATCGACCAATCATGGCTGGCTTGCTGCAACTTCAACTGCCTGCCATAATTTAGAACACTGGGAATTGCAACAGCGGCTTTAGTGCAAAAAAAAACTGCATAGTTTGGCAACCAAAAATCTATAAAACAACAATGTTATGATAGTGATTGCAACAACCAAGTGTTGCTGGTGTTGTTGTTGTTGTTGCTGGCAACAGACATTTGTTTGGCCATCAACTCTTTGGCTAAGAATGAATTTCAGTGTAAAAATTTACTATAATACGCCCACAATTTGCTTAAGTTCAAAGAAGTTCTTTAATGGGATGGAACGGCGGCAAAGTGGCCTTTTAAGCCAATATAAACATCGTTCATTGCTCATCTCTCAAGGAGAACGATATTTAGTGCGGTGGTGGTGGTAGTGGAGGTGGTAACGCCTGCACCAAATACAGTTAGGGTTCATAAGTCCATCATCTGTGTGTGTCTATGGCTTACTAATCACTTTACTGACATATGATGTAAATGTAACATTAAAGGCTGTTCACAAGATCCGGGTAGTAGTTGTTGTTGTTGACCATATGAAGTGATAATTATTCCCTACTTGGTGGTGGCAAGGAATTCACTGACTTTTTGAATTTAAAACAAAAATGTTCACACGCATTTTCTGTGCTGCTCAATAAACAATAATAAAATTCCATAAGGTTGATCTACAACAGCACAACCGTTTGATGTAGTTTCTCCTACTGGAGGATGGATTAACGGCAGCAACAGCAGTGGGATCAAACCGCTTATAAAACCATAAACTCTATAAAAGACCAAGAACCACATAATACGCCCAATTAGTTTGATGCTTCTTCTGTTGATTATGCTGCCATAAAGGAGAAGAACACATCACATTCACCTTCAGGTTCAAAACTCAAAACCACACACATTTATAAAATCACACTTTATTGGTTTCGTTTTTACTTTAGCTCAGGTCATCTGACTTTGTTTTGGCTGGTTTGAATTTTTTTGATTTTTTTTCGTTTGCAATTTTTCTCAGTAACGAAAGTGAGAGCACAGTGGATTCGATTTTAAATTTGGTACCAGAAAGTGACATGAAACTGGACATGGGTTTAGACCAGAGCTGCTCTTCTTTGCAAAGACAGTATACTCAGCGATGCCACTGAGTTGTCTTTGGATTTGCTTTTCTCCCTCACGTACACTAAGCTTGAACAAAAACAAACAAAAAAACATCATTTGGTTGTTGCTATTTTCACTCATACATTCACACATGCATCCGTTTTGTTCGTATTCCTATGGTCGGCGCTGGCTTAGACTCATGGGAATGGGAGACAACTTACAAGTCGGATAGAAGCTACATTTTTTAATATCATTTGTGCCCTTTATAAGACCGAAAATAAGGACGAAGAAGCCCAATCCCACATCGCCGGGTTCTTCGATACCGGATGAACCTAGAAGCAAAGTGGCTGCCACCTCAGTGTACATACATATTATGTTTGTATTTGTATCGTTTTTCTGTATTGGGAGCAGCATATCCCAGAATACCCACTACGGATTCTTTTGGTTCGTTGTGGGGGCGGAAGAAAAGCCAGGACAAATATAATTGTGCTCGGTTTGTCACATCCGCATTTTCAAACATCTTCGGTGAGATTCAAAAGATGTCGACAGTGGGTGCATCTAAGCGGTTGTTCCCTCCTTGCGAGGGACTACAACATTGACTATGTTGCTACATGCTGCGTGAACTCAGCCCCCAGAGAGTCGTCGTCATTATAATACGCGACTCTCCCGCAGCCCCACACGCAGCACTTAACTCCAGCCGTTGCATCCATTTTTTACAATTTAATTGCAATGGACTTCGAGATAACCTTTATAGCCTGTTTTTGGAAGGTCGTAACTTCCTGGTCTTCGGGGACATCAATTCTCATCATGAGTTGTGTCATTCGGTCCTCGGAAGTGACCACAGAGGTATAGTGCTGGATGAGCAGATAGATAGTTCCACGTTTTGCACGGTCTATGAGGACGCCCCAACCAGAATTAGCGGAGAGTGTTACAATTCGCCAGTCTGACAAATGACGTCAACTGGTAAACCGTTGTTTCTCTTGGATCAGACCTTCTCCCCATAATTATCTCCATCAGCAGACCGCCTGACTTTATCACCTCTGAACTTGCTTTAACCAATCACTAAACACCGCTTTAAAGATCTCCCCAACCCTTTTGATATTCGGACTTTCCGAGACATCATCACTGCCGAGGCCGCTCGCCATATACCTGATGGTCGAATATCCGAAGTGAGGCCAAATTTTCCAGTAGAGGCGACAGGATAAGTAAATGAGAGTGATGAGTTTCGTCGTACCAACCCCAGTGACCCCCAGAGTCAGGGAGCTGGCACTGGAAGTAAACATGTTGGTCGGTTAGCGGTGGTTAAATCATTTGAAGAATTGCAACATTGGAGCCGGAATAAGTAAATTGTGAGCAACGGTTAAGTCACTCTCGAACCCTAGAAGGAAGAAAGATCTCAGTGATGTTTGGCGACGTTACGCTGACTGATCCAAAGAGGTACGCACGTAATTTTAATCAATAGATTTCGTCCTGTCGGGGATGAACCATCACAATTTGTAATGGATGATGTTGCGAATGTCATCAGGAACGCTAAAACATCTAAAGCGTTGGTCCCTGATGGAATATCCATGGTAATGCTGAAACTGCTTGATGAGCCGGGAGTCGGGTATATCACTAAAGTTCTCAACCTGTCGTCAGCCATCGTTCACGAAGTCTAGAAAATGGGCAGGATGGACCCGCTACCGGCAGAGGTGAATCGTATAGATCGATTTTGCTTTTGTCGCCCGTAACAAAGACCCTTCAGGTTTTAGTTCTCCTCAACGTCAGAAATATCTACCCAGCTGCCGATCATTGGTTCCGCAAGCAGCACGGCAACACAACAGCGCTGTACGCCAACTCCACACATATTAGTCGAGGACACAACCAAGCCTTGTGATTTTAAAGTGATTTTAAAGTTTGACTTGATATGTCAAGCACTCCACGCTGCTTAAGGACATCAAGCAGACAACCCTCAGATAAAGTTTGAAACGTTGGATTATTATCAATTATATGTGTAGACGCCAATCCTGCAGGGAATTCAGAACAAGAAGTCCAAGACCAGTAGAGTGAAACAGGGAGTTCCTCAAGGTGGGTTGATATCTCCAGAACTGCTTAACCTCTACCTCTCCAGTATTCCGCCCCCTCCAGACGTCATCGAGAGAGTAACGTATGAGGATGATTGTACGATCTCGGCATCAGTTACCTTCCTACATGTCATTTGTGAAAGGCTGAACTACTCTTTGACTGTTCTTACCAACGCGAGGATTATTATTATCAAAATATTCGCCACTAAATCTACGACTACTCGGTTCACCACATGAACGACAGAGGTGAGAACTGAATTGAATGTCATGGTCGATGGTAGCAGAATTCCGACAACAACCAACCATAAACTTCTAGGGGTCACATTTGACATCATGTTCATGTCGTTCGCACGTGCCACAGCTATGTGCGACAAGCTGTAGCTGTAGGAACAAGGTCCTCAAGTCCCCGAGACGGCAGCAGCACTTGGAGTGCAGATAATGAAACCTTATTGACCACATATAACGCGAGAGGTTAGTCTGCGAATTTAAGTGCAACGCGGAATGTCACCCTCAGAACTGCAACAGGGTGTCTCCTCATGTTTTCTTACATACTTACTTAGCTGGCCCATTACAGAGCACTTGTTCCATAGACCGAACTAAGAACAGATCTCCAATTCTCTCTGTTTAGTGCTTCGCTTTTTGGAATACCGCGCCTTGTCATCTCTTCATCCACTTGTTTGCGCCATCTATTCTTTGGCCTGCCAATTCTGCGTGCACCGCCATGTGGCTCGAATTTATACGCCTTTTTAGCGGGTTCATCATCGTTCATTCTTATTATATGGCCTAGCCAACGAAATCGCTGCATCTCGATACGTTTAACTTTATTGTTGTCGCTGTATAGCAGATACAGCTCGTGGTTCATACGACGTCGATATTCACCGTCAACGCAGATCGGTCCGTAGATATTTCGAAGACTTTTCTCTCAAACACTCCAAGCACTGCCTTATCTGCTTGAGCAAGTACCAAGGCTTCGGAACCATACATCAGCACGGGTAGTATCAGTGTTTTGTAAAGCGTTATTTTTGTTTGACGAGTTGTGGCTTTGTTTTTAAAGTGCTTACTTAAGCCAAAGTAGCATCTGTTGACCAATACAATTCTTCTTCTTATTTCACAACTGATGTTGTTTGTTGTGTTTATGGCAGTCCCGTAGATGAAGTCTTTAACTACCTCAAAATTATAGGTACCAACTTTCACAGTTGGTCCGAGCTCAATGGACGCATTGCGCGTCGACACCATCAATTTGGTCTTCTGCCGTTTACCGCCAGACCCACTTTAGCAGATTCTCCTTCGACCTTCATAAAGGTATCGGTTACTTATTTTACTGATCGTCTCATGATGTCTATATCATCAGCATAAGCAAGTAACACGTGGCTATTGGTATAGATTGTGCCACATCTTTTGACGTTTGCCTCTCGTATAACCTTTTCTAGCAGGATGTTGAATAAATTACACAAAAGGCTGTCTCCTTGCCTAAAACCTCTTTTGGTACAAAACTCTTCGGAGAGGTTCTTTCTTATTTTAACTGAAAATCTTGTGTCAGTTAGAGTCATTTTACAAAGCCGAATGAGCTTTGCGGGGATACCAAATTCAGACATTGCTTGGAATACCTTTGAACGTAGCGGGCTGTCGACGGCTGCTTTATAATCGACAAAAAGGTGGTAGGTGTCGATCTGCATCTCTGGGGTCTTCTGCAGGAATTGCCGCAGGGTAAATATCTGGTCAATGGTGGACTTGCCTGGTCTAAAGCCGTATTGGTATGGTCCAATTATTTCGTTGACCATGGGCTTTAGTCGTTCGCACATTTCGTTGACACTATCTTGTAGGCGATAGGGAGAAGACTTATGCCCCTATAGTTGGAGCATAAAGTCTTATTTTCTTTCTTATGGACGGGACACAGGATGCTCAGGTTTCAATCGTCGGGTACGCGTTCTTCCAGCCAGATGGTGCTAACTAGCTGATGCATACACCTTATCAGCGTGTCGCCTTCGGTTTTAAACAACTCGGCTGGTAGGCCATCAGCTCCTGCTGCCTTATTATTCTTCAGCCGGTTTGTTGCTGTCTTTTCCTCATCTTGGCCGGGTGGTATACATTCAATGTCATATTCTTGGATTGGATCTGTGGTATCTTCGTCGACTTCGCTACTATTGGATACCAACAGTTTGGAAAAATGCTCTTTCTTTCTTTGTTCACACTCCCGCAATTCCATCTCTCCCTTTTTCCTGCGGAAAAGACGTTTCTTCTCCCTCCTTTTCTCCCGATACCTCTCTCGTGCTCTACGCGTTGCTACTGATTGTAAAGTAGCCCTATATGCCGCATTTTTCTCTTCGATAGCATCATGACACTCCTGGCCATACCATGGATTCCTTGGTGGAGGTCTCTGGTATTTACGTTCAGATTTTGGGGCTGTATGCATGGAGTGGGCAATGCTTTGCCATTGCGCTGATATGTTATCGGAATGAGGAGTGCTTTGATTAAGCAATTGGGCTAGTTGAGTGAAATATGCTGTGGCCATCTGTTCTGATTGCAGCTTACCGATGTCCAACTTCCGTTTTCATTGAACACAATGCTTCCGTTACAGTACTCGCTCGGGAAATACCGTAATAACCATCCTAATCTCCATATGGTGTATAGTACCCCACCACACAAGGGGGAGAGAGGTCCAGCGTTACAAGAGAGAACCTAGATTGATAGGCTTCAAGCAGGTTTAAATAGCATTCACACAGACGCAGTCGCATATGCCATAAACAACTACTGTGTGAATGCGGAACTCGGAGAAGGTCCCCCATCTTGTCAGTTGCCACGACAAACCAGAGTAATAGTATTTAGGTTAAAGAGGGTATCTACACTTTCTTACAGCAAAATGTGTCTCATCGAAATAAAGTTTAGACCCCAAGTACGTTTGGACGAAATTCGTTTCAGACAATTTTGATTCGATTTAGCAATGTCCATCTGTCTGTCTGGCTGGAGCGCACGATAAGTTTTGAACGTATGAACCGATTTTGTCCAAAATTTGGCATTTTTAATATTTTGCCCAAACTTAGTTTAAGTTCGAAGATGAGCCATATTGGTCCTATCTTCCAGATACTTTACCACAAAATTTGACCTTAGTCATATTTTGTCCAAGCTTAGTTTCAGTTCGCTCTACAACTTTCGGTACTTCCCCCCAATATTTAAAAAAATGTCCGAATTTAGTTTAACATCCAAAAGTGGCCCATATCGGTACTCTACATAGGGTACCTCCCCAACAAAAGTTCAATATTTGTGTCTAAGTGCAGTTTAGGGTCCGTTCGAAGATTTTTTGGAAATGTATATCGATGCTGTTCGTTGTGGTCCTGTTTGCAGCGATATTATATTTTCCGTGGACAAGTTCATCCTGGTCCAAAAGTTATTCGATGAGCCACTGATATGATTAGTAGGTGTGATATCTATCGAAAAGACATGACTCCCAATATAAGATCCACTTCCATAATGGACTACGTCGGTCCATTCCTTTAGGTACCTCTTCCGGAAAACTTTTGAACTTTAATCCAAATCGATATTTTTGCCGGCAAGTTCAAATGTCCAAAAAGGGTCAAACAAATCTGAAAAGACCCAGAATACATTCGATCTGTCCGCAGATGAAAGTTTCACTTCACAAAGGCTGAGGGTATATCTCCGTCGGCAAAGTCGACTGATACTTTTCTACTTGTTTATCTACATTTATGGACAAGATTGGATGTCCTTTGGTATATATGGTTCCTAATATTTAAAAACTTCATTTATGGTTCCCAATGTTTAAAAACTTCTCCATCAGAATTTGTGGATATAAGCCCACGTTGTAGTGTAGGCCCCATATAACGAAATCAATTTGGGCGAACTTTCGCGAGATTTGGAAATTTTGAATAACTTTAGTAGTTACGAACAGCAGACCTATCAATGTACTACAACAATAAAGGCTATGTTTAATACCTTGAAGCACTGTGTAGTGTACTATAGAAACCTGAAGAGTTTCTTCTTAGTTTCTCCAAAAGATCAACTTGACTGACGATAGATCTGTTCCTTTAAAAACACATAAAACCAAATGAAACATCAGTGGCATGAATTTTTATTTTGAAAATTATTTCTTTTTGAACTTTTGACAATTTAATAACAGACTACACAAGGCGTTCGCTACGCAACATTTGAACAGAAAGAAGCGGCAACAGCAACAATAACAAACATATCAGGAGCACCAAAATTCAACAGCCATACAAACATATTGTTGAAGAACAAAAAAAAAACATTCGCCCACCATTTCAATGTTAAGTCTGTTTTAGACAAATTTGATTTCCAATGAAATTCGTAGAATAGCTGCTACTCAAGCAGGCGTTTAAGGGTCTCCCTTTTTTCGGGTTTACCGCTGTTTGGTCAATTGGAACAATACAATGTTCGACCAGTTGAACAATGTTGAGCATGTTTGTTAAGCGTTAAATTTTATTTAACATTGAAAATTCACCTTTTTGGCCCTAGAAAATACCAACAAATTGAAGATGAGCAGCAGTAGTAGGAAAAAAAGAAAGGTGACCGACGACGACCACGACGTGTGCAACTGGTTGATTAGCTGACTCAGAAGAGTTCAAGCAATGATGCTACTCGGTAGTGTTTAAGGTAGCTGCTAAGCATTCACTCACTTGGTATTGGGGGCGTTAATATTGGGCAGATCACGTTCAGTTCAGTGTCCCAGCAAAATTGTGTAGCTGGCGCATTCACACACACACACACATAACGACTGACTCTCTCATTTATCCATTGCCAAATATAAATGATCTACAACATTTTTCTTAAGAATTTTGGGAAACAATAGCGGTCGGTGGTTTCAAATTAAATTATTTTAATGATCAGTAGTTAATCTCGTCCTTCCTCTTTTACTTTCTGTTCGGTCTTGTGGATTTCCAGAAAAACACACCGTTCAGTTATTTAACAAAACGTCAATAAGATTTGTTCTGGTTGCTGTGATGTTCTAAGCTTGACGCCTAAACGTGCTATCATTTCACCTACCATATGGTCTGTCCATGCAGATATTTCTGAAGCTAACCATGACTTATGCTTCAATTTTCTGTCATTATTGATATATTTTTTGATAAACGGTGCTAAATTGGGGGCCAAATTAAATTATTATTATAAACGCACCAAAAATCAAATCCAAATCCACATGACCGGGAAAAATTATCCTGATTGTGGTATTGGAGAATGATTGCTGGCATTTAGATTCGAAGTTGGGTTGAAATCGCTGAAGATTTGTACGTTGGTATTTTTTCAGTGATTTTGGTTCCCACAATTTCTGTTGAGTCAATCATCAGCCATTCTTCAGTTTGTGACTGACAGATTCTCTTGGCTTTAATATTTATTAGCGGTCCCAATTTCCTTTCGTTTACCTAATGATATGTTTTATTTTGAGAATTCACTTTCAGTTTTACTGCTGCGTGATATATGGCTATTCCCTTCAAAACATCAAATAGTGCTACTTCAGTATGTCAGTTGAATAAATGTTGTGGGATGGCATACATTTATAATCGGAGCGCTTAAGACTGTTCATTAAATTAAACGGTTTCGTGTCTATGACCACTTTGGGTTGGGGAACGCAGATTAATTCTTTCAAGGTTAGAGCAAAATAATAAACATCAATTTAGGATGTCAATAATTATAAGGATCAGCATCCCTCATGTGGACCAAAACTATGGCAAGGACCAGTATAAACCAATAAACGTGGTTTTTTTAAATAATATTTTTCAAGGACCACCACAGCAATAAACGTGGATTTTTTTAATAATATTCTACAACCACCCATACAACAATAAACGTGGATTTTTTAAATAATATTTTTCAACCACCCACACAACAATAAACGTGGATTTTTTAAATAATATTTTTCAACCACCCACACAACAATAAACGTGGATTTTTTAAATAATATTTTTCAACCACCCACACAACAATAAACGTGGATTTTTTAAATAATATTTTTCAACCACCCACACAACAATAAACGTGGATTTTTTAAATAATATTTTTCAACCACCCACACAACAATAAACGTGGATTTTTTAAATAATATTTTTCAACCTCACACACAACAATAAACGTTGAATTTTAAATAATATTTTTCAACCACCCACACAACAATAAACGTGGATTTTTTAAATAATATTTTTCAACCACCCACACAAAAATAAACGTGGATTTTTTAAATAATATTTTTCAACCACCCACACAACAATAAACGTGGATTTTTTAAATAATATTTTTCAACCACCCACACAACAATAAACGTGGATTTTTTAAATAATATTTTTCAACCACCCACACAACAATAAACGTGGATTTTTAAATAATATTTTTCAACCACCCACACAACAATAAACGTGGATTTTTTAAATAATATTTTTCAACCACCCACACAAAAATAAACGTGGATTTTTTAAATAATATTTTTCAACCACCCACACAACAATAAACGTGGATTTTTTAAATAATATTTTTCAACCACCCACACAACAATAAACGTGGATTTTTTAAATAATATTTTTCAACCACCCACACAACAATAAACGTGGATTTTTTAAATAATATTTTTCAACCACCCACACAACAATAAACGTGGATTTTTTAAATAATATTTTTCAACCACCCACACAACAATAAACGTGGATTTTTTAAATAATATTTTTCAACCACCCACACAAAAATAAACGTGGATTTTTTAAATAATATTTTTCAACAATAAACGTGGATTTTTTAAATAATATTTTTCACACAACAATAAACGTGGATTTTTTAAATAATATTTTTCAACCACCCACACAACAATAAACGTGGATTTTTTAAATAATATTTTTCAACCACCCACAATAAACGTGGATTTTTTAAATAATATTTTTCAACCACCCACACAACAATAAACGTGGATTTTTTAAATAATATTTTTCAACACACAACAATAAACATGGCTTTTTTAAATAATATTTTTCAACAATAAACGTGGATTTTTTAAATAATATTTTTCAACAATAAACGTGGATTTTTTAAATAATATTTTTCAACAATAAACGTGGATTTTTTAAATAATATTTTTCAACAATAAACGTGGATTTTTTAAATAATATTTTTCAACAATAAACGTGGATTTTTTAAATAATATTTTTCAACAATAAACGTGGATTTTTTAAATAATATTTTTCAACAATAAACGTGGATTTTTTAAATAATATTTTTCAACAATAAACGTGGATTTTTTAAATAATATTTTTCAACAATAAACGTGGATTTTTTAAATAATATTTTTCAACAATAAACGTGGATTTTTTAAATAATATTTTTCAACAATAAACGTGGATTTTTTAAATAATATTTTTCAACAATAAACGTGGATTTTTTAAATAATATTTTTCAACAATAAACGTGGATTTTTTAAATAATATTTTTCAACAATAAACGTGGATTTTTTAAATAATATTTTTCAACAATAAACGTGGATTTTTTAAATAATATTTTTCAACAATAAACGTGGATTTTTTAAATAATATTTTTCAACAATAAACGTGGATTTTTTAAATAATATTTTTCAACAATAAACGTGGATTTTTTAAATAATATTTTTCAACAATAAACGTGGATTTTTTAAATAATATTTTTCAACAATAAACGTGGATTTTTTAAATAATATTTTTCAACAATAAACGTGGATTTTTTAAATAATATTTTTCAACAATAAACGTGGATTTTTTAAATAATATTTTTCAACAATAAACGTGGATTTTTTAAATAATATTTTTCAACAATAAACGTGGATTTTTTAAATAATATTTTTCAACAATAAACGTGGATTTTTTAAATAATATTTTTCAACAATAAACGTGGATTTTTTAAATAATATTTTTCAACAATAAACGTGGATTTTTTAAATAATATTTTTCAACAATAAACGTGGATTTTTTAAATAATATTTTTCAACAATAAACGTGGATTTTTTAAATAATATTTTTCAACAATAAACGTGGATTTTTTAAATAATATTTTTCAACAATAAACGTGGATTTTTTAAATAATATTTTTCAACAATAAACGTGGATTTTTTAAATAATATTTTTCAACAATAAACGTGGATTTTTTAAATAATATTTTTCAACAATAAACGTGGATTTTTTAAATAATATTTTTCAACAATAAACGTGGATTTTTTAAATAATATTTTTCAACAATAAACGTGGATTTTTTAAATAATATTTTTCAACAATAAACGTGGATTTTTTAAATAATATTTTTCAACAATAAACGTGGATTTTTTAAATAATATTTTTCAACAATAAACGTGGATTTTTTAAATAATATTTTTCAACAATAAACGTGGATTTTTTAAATAATATTTTTCAACAATAAACGTGGATTTTTTAAATAATATTTTTCAACAATAAACGTGGATTTTTTAAATAATATTTTTCAACAATAAACGTGGATTTTTTAAATAATATTTTTCAACAATAAACGTGGATTTTTTAAATAATATTTTTCAACAATAAACGTGGATTTTTTAAATAATATTTTTCAACAATAAACGTGGATTTTTTAAATAATATTTTTCAACAATAAACGTGGATTTTTTAAATAATATTTTTCAACAATAAACGTGGATTTTTTAAATAATATTTTTCAACAATAAACGTGGATTTTTTAAATAATATTTTTCAACAATAAACGTGGATTTTTTAAATAATATTTTCAACAATAAACGTGGATTTTTTAAATAATATTTTTCAACAATAAACGTGGATTTTTTAAATAATATTTTTCAACAATAAACGTGGATTTTTTAAATAATATTTTTCAACAATAAACGTGGATTTTTTAAATAATATTTTTCAACAATAAACGTGGATTTTTTAAATAATATTTTTCAACAATAAACGTGGATTTTTTAAATAATATTTTTCAACAATAAACGTGGATTTTTTAAATAATATTTTTCAACAATAAACGTGGATTTTTTAAATAATATTTTTCAACAATAAACGTGGATTTTTTAAATAATATTTTTCAACAATAAACGTGGATTTTTTAAATAATATTTTTCAACAATAAACGTGGATTTTTTAAATAATATTTTTCAACAATAAACGTGGATTTTTTAAATAATATTTTTCAACAATAAACGTGGATTTTTTAAATAATATTTTTCAACAATAAACGTGGATTTTTTAAATAATATTTTTCAACAATAAACGTGGATTTTTTAAATAATATTTTTCAACAATAAACGTGGATTTTTTAAATAATATTTTTCAACAATAAACGTGGATTTTTTAAATAATATTTTTCAACAATAAACGTGGATTTTTTAAATAATATTTTTCAACAATAAACGTGGATTTTTTAAATAATATTTTTCAACAATAAACGTGGATTTTTTAAATAATATTTTTCAACAATAAACGTGGATTTTTTAAATAATATTTTTCAACAATAAACGTGGATTTTTTAAATAATATTTTTCAACAATAAACGTGGATTTTTTAAATAATATTTTTCAACAATAAACGTGGATTTTTTAAATAATATTTTTCAACAATAAACGTGGATTTTTTAAATAATATTTTTCAACAATAAACGTGGATTTTTTAAATAATATTTTTCAACAATAAACGTGGATTTTTTAAATAATATTTTTCAACAATAAACGTGGATGTTTTTAAATAATATTTTTCAACAATAAACGTGGATTTTTTAAATAATATTTTTCAACAATAAACGTGGATTTTTTAAATAATATTTTTCAACAATAAACGTGGATTTTTTAAATAATATTTTTCACCCACACAACAATAAACGTGGATTTTTTAAATAATATTTTTCAACAATAAACGTGGATTTTTTAAATAATATTTTTCAACAATAAACGTGGATTTTTTAAATAATATTTTTCAACAATAAACGTGGATTTTTAAATAATATTTTTCAACAATAAACGTGGATTTTTTTAAATAATATTTTTCAACAATAAACGTGGATTTTTTAAATAATATTTTTCAACAATAAACGTGGATTTTTTAAATAATATTTTTCAACCACCCACACAACAATAAACGTGGATTTTTAAATAATATTTTTCAACCACCCACACAACAATAAACGTGGATTTTTTAAATTAATATTTTTCAACCACCCACACAACAATAAACGTGGATTTTTTAAATAATATTTTTCAACCACCCACACAACAATAAACGTGGATTTTTTAAATAATATTTTTCAACCACCCACACAACAATAAACGTGGATTTTTTAAATAATATTTTTCAACCACCCACACAACAATAAACGTGGATTTTTTAAATAATATTTTTCAACCACCCACACAACAATAAACGTGGATTTTTTAAATAATATTTTTCAACCACCCACACAACAATAAACGTGGATTTTTTAAATAATATTTTTCAACCACCCACACAACAATAAACGTGGATTTTTTAAATAATATTTTTCAACCACCCACACAACAATAAACGTGGATTTTTTAAATAATATTTTTCAACCACCCACACAACAATAAACGTGGATTTTTTAAATAATATTTTTCAACCACCCACACAACAATAAACGTGGATTTTTTAAATAATATTTTTCAACCACCCACACAACAATAAACGTGGATTTTTTAAATAATATTTTTCAACCACCCACACAACAATAAACGTGGATTTTTTAAATAATATTTTTCAACCACCCACACAACAATAAACGTGGATTTTTTAAATAATATTTTTCAACCACCCACACAACAATAAACGTGGATTTTTTAAATAATATTTTTCAACCACCCACACAACAATAAACGTGGATTTTTTAAATAATATTTTTCAACCACCCACACAACAATAAACGTGGATTTTTTAAATAATATTTGTCAACCACCCACACAACAATAAACGTGGATTTTTTAAATAATATTTTTCAACCACCCACACAACAATAAACGTGGATTTTTTAAATAATATTTTTCAACCACCCACACAACAATAAACGTGGATTTTTTAAATAATATTTTTCAACCACCCACACAACAATAAACGTGGATTTTTTAAATAATATTTTTCAACCACCCACACAACAATAAACGTGGATTTTTTAAATAATATTTTTCAAACACTCACACAACAATAAACGTGGATTTTTTAAATAATATTTTTCAAACACCCACACAACAATAAACGTGGATTTTTTAAATAATATTTTTCAAGCACCCACACAACAATAAACGTGGATTTTTTAAATAATATTTTTCAAACACTCACACAACAATAAACATGGATTTTTTAAATAATATTTTTCAACCACCCACACAACAATAAACGTGGATTTTTTAAATAATATTTTTCAACCACCCACACAATAATAAACGTGGATTTTTTAAATAATATTTTTCAAACACCCACACAACAATAAACGTGGATTTTTTAAATAATATTTTTCAAGCACCCACACAACAATAAACGTGGATTTTTTAAATAATATTTTTCAAGCACCCACACAACAATAAACGTGGATTTTTTAAATAATATTTTTCAAACACTCACACAACAATAAACGTGGATTTTTTAAATAATATTTTTCAAGCACCCACACAACAATAAACGTGGATTTTTTAAATAATATTTTTCAAACACTCACACAACAATAAACGTGGATTTTTTAAATAATATTTTTCAAACACCCACACAACAATAAACGTGGATTTTTTAAATAATATTTTTCAAGCACCCACACAACAATAAACGTGGATTTTTTAAATAATATTTTTCAAACACTCACACAACAATAAACGTGGATTTTTTAAATAATATTTTTCAAGCACCCACACAACAATAAACGTGGATTTTTTAAATAATATTTTTCAAACACTCACACAACAATAAACGTGGATTTTTTAAATAATATTTTTCAAGCACCCACACAACAATAAACGTGGATTTTTTAAATAATATTTTTCAAACACCCACACAACAATAAACGTGGATTTTTTAAATAATATTTTTCAAGCACCCACACAACAATAAACGTGGATTTTTTAAATAATATTTTTCAAACACTCACACAACAATAAACGTGGATTTTTTAAATAATATTTTTCAACCACCCACACAACAATAAACGTGGATTTTTTAAATAATATTTTTCAACCACCCACACAACAATAAACGTGGATTTTTTAAATAATATTTTTCAAACACCCACACAACAATAAACGTGGATTTTTTAAATAATATTTTTCAAGCACCCACACAACAATAAACGTGGATTTTTTAAATAATATTTTTCAAGCACCCACACAACAATAAACGTGGATTTTTTAAATAATATTTTTCAAACACTCACACAACAATAAACGTGGATTTTTTAAATAATATTTTTCAACCACCCACACAACAATAAACGTGGATTTTTTAATTCATTTTTTTCAACCACCCACACAACAATAAACGTGGATTTTTTAATTCATTTTTTTCAAGTTCCCACATACCACTAATCGTGGATTTTTTAATTAATTTTTTTTCAAGGTCCCACATACCAGTAAACATGGATTTTTTAATAATTTTTTCTAAGACCCAAATATATGAGCTACAGCATTAACTCCTGCACATTATGAAGCCAATCAGAACCTTTCATTTTTGTTTTGTCATCCCCTACGTCACCCTTTTTAAGTCCTTTCAGAGCTACCGGACACTTTACCCCCTCTTTGTCCGATAAGTCATGGTTCGTTTGTGTGTACCTAAGGTCCACACTTTTTATGAACTAATCGCAGTAGGAGGAAGTTGATTCCAAACGTATGTGACATTGTCACATAGCATCTTATTAACGCCGCTACCACCAAATGCGTAAAGAATCTCAATACGGCTACTGGAATTTCAGATGAAAAAACATGAAAATCCTTATCCACTATTGCAACCAGCATGAATCTCCTCTCCAAAAACTCCCACAGTTTGATAGGTGACGCAAATGAATGGGTTGATTTTGTGGCAGAATGAATTTGCCTCTGTATGGACATGATTTTGGGTTTGACCAAACAGTTGGACATGGAACGTGGTTAGATTTGTTGGTTTTAACTACCGACCGCTGTTACAACAAGATCATTCCAGGAATGGCAACTGCAATGGCCCGCATACCGTGTTATTTTAGGTTTCTTTTTTCGATTGGTCTACAAAACTTGAAGATTCACAACCTGCGTCTGATCACCAAAGGTGGTGGCTGCACAGGAAGTGCAGCTTCCTTTCAAATCAATGGCCAGGCGGGGGCAGAAGCAAACAGCAGAAAAAAGAGGCAGAGATTAAAACAAAACAATGATTCCTCAAAAAAGGCAAAAACGAACGAAATATCTTCATAGATGGCAACTAGAAGCAGGAAAGGTTGGATAGTAGATTGATTTCCAATGGCTATATATTGGTTACACCGTGTGGTATCAAGAGCTGTGGCACGTGTGGTTTTTCAAAGGAATTCCAAAGGAAATCTCAAATGCACCGCATGACGTTTGTCTAACTGGCAGGGCAGGGAGATGTGTTGTATAAGAAGTTCACCTCCTGCTTAACATTTCTGCCTCTTCGTTCTTTACGCTGCAGTACATTCGCTAAGGATTTGCTTACTACGCCTGCAATGTGGGTGTGCAAGCATGCGTGTGTGTGTTGTGCGTAGTTTTATGACTCTGCACCGCATGAAATTTTGCCATACATTTCGCTCTGTGCTGAGAGTGATGCGTATTAACACTGGACTTATCGCGATGTTTGTACACAGACATTAGTTACGTTTTAAGCGTTACATCCAAAAATGATACGACGACCAGAAATCAGCTACCTAAGAATTGTTGTTCTTGCTCTGCTTTAGCTAGCTGGTACGCAATTCACGCTGTGCTAACAAGCAAAACAAAAACTGTTTCATTCTCCACGCTTAGTTTCTGTTTATGATAAAACACACTGTGGTTTCTATTGCCTGAAGGACCACAGAAATTGCGATAAAGTGTCGATAGATCCTAGATGCTTTTCTAATTTGTTTCAGTCATGCTTGTATGCCATGAAACGAAGTGTTAATGAGAAATATTTTGTTAGATATTCCTTGCTCGATCTAAATTGAATTAAATGTCATACAATTGCCATACCCAAGCGGGCCAATTCCAAGGCACTCATGCGAAAAATATTAATTTTAAAAATCTAAGTTTATTGGTCTATGGGTCCTTCAAAAATATAAATTAAAAAATCCTCTTTAATTGGTCTGTGGGTCATTGAAAAGTATTATGTAAAAATCCACGTTTTTTGTGTTTGGTTGAAAAATATTATTTAAAAAATCCAGGTTAATTGGTCTGTGTGACCTTGAAAAATAATATTGAAAATTATTTGGTCTGTGGGCCCCTTGAAAAGTATTATTACAAAATCCAAGTTTATTGTTGTGTGGGTGGTTGAAAATTATAAATTAAAAAAATCCACGTTTAATGGTCAATGGACCCTTGAAAATTTATATTTTTCAAAAAAATCCACGTTTTATGGTCAATGGACCCTTGAAAAATATAAATTAAAAAATCCACGTTTATTGGTCAATAGGCCCTTGAAAATATTATTAAAAAATCCACGTTTATTGTTGTGTGGGTGGTTGAAACATATTTTTTAACAAGTAAGGACGTATCAGTCAGCTGTGCTGACGGAGAAATACCCTCAACCACTGACCAAGAAAAAAAACCAAACCAAACACAATAATTATGCCGTACATAAAATATATTGATTTTATATCACGAGTTTATTTTAAAATCTGTAGGTACCATAACGTGGGCTTATACCAAATCATTGACATATACCAAACATTTTTGACAACCAAACTTCCTCATAAAGGACTCAAAATATTAAATTATGTTAAAATAAATTTGAAAGAAATTTTTGAAAAAGTTTTAGAGTTATCTTGCACAATATCCGACAGAGTTTTGAAGTTTTTGGGTCATTATCTTAGGAAGTATTGACTTACTCCGGAACAAAATATACCATTGTAAATGAGGCCGCTCTACTGAAAAAGAGTCAAAACGATGCGAGAGGAGCTCCTAAACTTCACTTTATCCGAATTTTGTGTGGGAGGTACCCGAAGGAGTGGACCGATATAGTCTATATTTCAATCCCTGGGCTGGATGAAATAATACGATGTGCAAAGTATGCATTAATCAAAAACTCCCTGCGAGTATTATCTTGCAGATTTACCATTTTGGTTGGTCCGTCAGGGTTTCGTGGAGCTTTTAGGCCAATATCTCAGGAATTATTGACTTACTCCGGCAAAAAATTGTACCGTCGTAAAGCGAGCCACAAAAAAAACTTACTGAAAAAAATTTCAAAATGATCCGTGAGGAGCTCTTAATCTTCACTTTATCCGAATTTTGTGTGGGAGGTACTCGAAGGAGTGGACCGATACAATCCATATTCCAACCTGATACATGACTGGATGAAATAATACGATGTGTAAAGCCTGCACCAATCAGAAATTCCCTGCGAGGATTATCTTGCGGATTTGCCATTTTGGTTGGTGCCGTCAGGGTTTCTTGGAGTTTTTAGGCCAATATCTCAGGAAGTATAGACTTCCACAAGAAAAAAATTGTACCGTCATAAAGGGAGCCGCAAGGAAAACTTACTGAAAAAGATAGCAAAACCATCCGAGAGGTGCCCTTTAACTTCACTTTATACGAATTTTGTGTGGGAGGTACCCGAATGAGTGGACAGATATAGTTCATATTCGAACCAGATCTATACCTGGAAGGAATAATACGATGTGCAAAGTTTTGACCAAATCGATTGCTCTCTTCGAGAGTTATCGTTCAGACCCTTTTACAGAAAAATGTTGAACTTTTGTGGGGGAGGTACCAGAAGGAGTGGAAAGATATGGCCCATCTTCGAACTTAAACTAAGTTTGAACATAATATTACGATAGAGAAATATTACGATTCGAGAGTTATCGTGCGTACAAGCCAGACAGACAGACATTTTTCGTATCAAAGTGTATATACCCTTCTAGCCTAAAGGCTGAGGGTATAAAAATCCACGTTTATTGTTGTGTGGGAGGTTAAGAAATATTATTTAACAAGTAAAAAAGTATCAGTCGGCTTGGGCGACAGATATATACCCTCAGCCTGTGTATGTATATTGAAGTAATTTTTCTCAAAAAACGTATTTATTTAGAGGGTTTTAAAAATTTTGTGCGTATGAACCGAAAAAATGTTGATTGTGATTGAAGAGCAAAAGTTTTGTGCAGGAAATACTTAAGGAATGGATCGACATTGACCATTATGGAAGTGGATCTCCAGCCACTACATATGGTGCCATAGGGGGTTTTCACACCCTTCGGGCTGTTTGCTCAAGAAGTGTTGATTTGTTCCTGAAAAACTTTTACCATCGTAATTGAGGCAGCGAATGCAAGTTGCTTCAACAAAAATCAAAGTGATTCGATAGCAGGTCTTAAAGTGAACTTATCCGAAATTTTGTTTGGGAGGTACTAGATGAAGTAGACAAATATAGTCCATATATGAACCTTATCTATATCTGGTAGATATATTAGGATGTGTAAAGTATGGACCTATTCGGCCATTCCCTTCAAAAGTTACCGATCGAACAATTTTTCCGAAGATTTTTGAAATTTGGTGGGGGAGGTACCTGAAGGAGTGGACCGATATGGCTTATCTTCGAATTTAAACTATGTTTGGACAAAATATTACTAAGGCCAAATTTTTGACCCAATCGGCAGATCCGTTCGAGAGTTATCTTGCGCTCCAACCACCTCACACGGTGTCATAGGGGTTTTGTGCAACTTTCAGGCTATTTTCTCAGGAAGTATGGACATGCCCCTGATGAAACTTGTACCGACGTATGGGGGGCAGGGAATACAAGTTGCTAAAACAAAAATCAAAGCGATTCGAAAGCAGGTACTAAACTGAACTTATCCGAAATTTTGTGTGGGAGGTACCCGATGAGTGGACCGATTGAGTTCATATTGGAAATTCATCTAAGTCTGATAGACATTTTACGATTTGCAAAGTATGGACCAAATCGGTTACTCCCTTCAAGAGTTATCGTATGACAAATTTTCCGAACATTTTCGAACTTTTGTGGGGGAGGTACCGGAAGGAGTGGGCCGATATAACCCATCTTCGAACTTAAACTAAGTTTGGGGAAAATATTACTAAAGCCAAATTTTTGGCCGAATCGGTTGATACGTTCGAGAGTTATCGTGCGCTCCAGCCCGGCAGACAGACAGACAGACAGACGGACATGGCTAAATCAACTCCAAATTGTCTGAAACCCATTTCGTTCAAACATACTTGGAGTCTAAAACCATTATTTCGATGAGGCACATTTTGCCCGTATGAAAAAGTATATACCCCGTTAGCATAAATGCTGAGGGTGGGTGGTTAAAAACTATAAATTAAAAAATACACGTTTATTGTTGTTTAGGGGGCTGATCACTACCTTGTTGCAGCAAATGTACATACCAGATTAAACGTAGCAAACAAAATACGAACAGACACAACACGAAAGTTAGACATCGGTAAGCTGAAATCACAACAGATAGCCACAGCATATTCCACTCAACTAGCCCAATTGCTTAATCAAAGCACTCCTCATCCCGATAACATATCAGCGCAATGGCAAATCATTGCCCACTCCATGCAAACAGGCGCAAAATCCATACTTGGATACCAGAGACCTCCACCAAGGAATCCATGGTATGACCAGGAGTGTCGTGCTGCCACCGAAGAGAAAAATGCGGCATATAGGGCTACTTTACAATCCGTAGCAACGCGTAGCGCACGAGAGAAATACAGGGAGAAAAGGAGAGAGGAGAAACGTCTTTTCCGCAGGAAAAAGAGAGAGATGGAAAAGCGGGAGTGTGAAAAAATCGAGATGTACAGAATGAAGTCCGAAAATTCTACCAAAGAGTCAAGCATCAAACTGATGGCTTTGGTACAGGCACATCCTCCTGTAGAGACCAGCAAGGTAATTTGGTAACTGATACAGATAGTGTACTCAGGATATGGAAAGAACATTTTTCAAAACTGTTGGTATCCAATAGCAGCGAAGACGACGAAGATACCACAGTCCCAATCCCAGAAGATGGTATTGAATGCATACCGCCCAGCCAAGATGAGGTAAAGACAGCAATAAATCGGCTGAAGAATAATAAGGCAGCAGGAGCCGATGGCTTACCAGCCGAGCTGTTCAAAACCGGAGGCGACACGCTGATAAGGTGTATTCATCAGCTAGTTAGCACCATCTGGCAGGAAGAACGAGTACCCAACGATTGGAACCTGAGTATCCTGTGCCCCGTCCACAAGAAGGGAGATAAGACTGTATGCTCTAACTACAGGGGCATAAGTCTACTCCCTATTACCTACAAGATCGTGTCAGGGATATTGTGCGAACGACTAAAGCCTATGGTCAACGAGATAACTGGACCATACCAATGCGGCTTTAGACCTGGCAAGTCCAACATTGACCAGATATTTACCCTGCGGCAAATCCTGGAGAAGACCCAAGAGATGCAGATCGACACATACCACCTTTTTGTCGATTATAAAGCAGCCTTCGACAGCCCGCTGCGTTCAAAGGTATTCCAAGCCATGTCTGAATTTGGTATCCCCGCAAAGCTCTTTCGGCTTTGCAAAATGACTTTAACTGACACGAGGTCCTCAGTTAAAATTGGAAAGAACCTCTCCGAAGAGTTTGGTACCAAAAGAGGTTTCAGACAAGGAGACAGCCTTTCGTGTGATCTCTTTAACATCCTGCTGGAAAAGGTTGTACGAGAGGCAAACGTCAAAAGGAGTGGCACAATCTACACCAATAGTCACATGTTACTTGCTTATGCTGATGATATATACATCATAGGCCGATCAGTAAAAGAAGTAACTGATACCTTTATGAAGGTCGAAGGAGAATCTGCTAAAGTGGGTCTGGCGGTAAACGGCGAGAAGACCAAGTTGATGTTGTCGACGCGCAATGCGTCCATTGAGATCGGACCAACTGTTGAAGTTGGTTCCTATAATTTTGAGGTAGTAAAAGACTTCGTCTACCTCGGGACCTCCGTAAACACAACAAACAGCATCAGTTGTGAAATAAAAAGAAGAATTGTATTGGCCAACAGATGCTACCTTGGTTTAAGTAAGCAGTTTAAAAACAAAGCCACATCTCGTCAAACAAAAATAACGCTCTACAAAACACTGATACTACCCGTGCTGATGTATGGCTCAGAAGCCTGGGTACCTGCGCAAGCAGACATGGCAGTGCTTGGAGTGTTTGAGAAAAAAATTCTCCGAAACATCTACGGACCAATCTGCGTTGACGGTGAATATCGACGTCGCATGAACCACGAGCTGTATCTGCTATACAACGACATCAATTTTATTAAACGTATCGAGACGCAGCGATTGCGTTGGCTAGGCCATATCATAAGAATGAGCGATGATGAACCCGCTAAAAAGGCATATAAACACGGACCGCTTGGCGGTGCAAGCAGAATTGGCAGGCCAAGGAATAGATGGCGCAAACAAGTGGATGATGAGATGAAAAGGCGCGGTATTCCAGAGTGCGAAGCAACAAATAGAGAAAAATTGGAGATCTTTTCTTAGTTCGGCCTATAGAACAAATGTTCTCTTATGGGCCAGCTAAGTAAGTAAGTAAGGGTGGTTGAAAAATATTGTTTTAAAAATCCACGTTTATTGTTGTGTGGGTGGTTGAAAAATATTATTTAAAAAATCCACGTTTATTGTTGTGTGGGTAGTTGAAAAATATTATTTAAAAAATCGACTTTTAGTGATGCCATTGAAAATTTTGATTATTAGGCTATATTTGCCATGACTTATTCACTTTCAAAACATATTCTCAATTTATTGCTCTTTAGAAAATTGCGGTCAACCATAAGCCATTTATCACAATTAAAGACATCACAGTTCCACAACAAATGCAAATTGCCGACATCATAGATGATAACTTTCTTCATTAATTGGAATCAAATGAAATCAATTCGCAGAAATACTATATTTCTCAATGTCTATGATGGCCGATGATGATGACTATTCGATGATTGTGATGGATGAATCATTCATCTGTACCAAGTCATAACCACATCTATTGATGTGTTATTCATGATAAGACATATTAACCACCGTGTGATGCTGTTGGTAGCTGTACAAATTGCAGTCGCAGCATTCAAAATTCAAAAGAAATTCATTGATAAAATGCTGCGAAACCAAAGTCGTAACCACCAAACGCATTTAAACGAACGAAGAGTTGGCCATGACTTTAAAACTAAAAACATTTCAAAATTTATGTCTGTAGCTTAAGACGCAGCAGTCGCAGACTCATACATGGCTTTTCCGAGACCACATTAGTCAGCAGCATTAAAATAACGCAACACTGCCTATGTGAATTGAACGCTTTAGTATTGAAACTAAAACAGAAGCCCAATTATTTTAGAGCTCGGCCTTGGCTATGTGAGACATAAACCAATGCAATGAACGTCAGACTTCAGCTTTGTTGCCACATTCATATAGAGCATGCAAAACAACTCTATTTATTTCTGAATCATGTATGGTAATTTGTTTGTTTGGTGGTTAACTTGAAAATATCGTAAAAAGAAGGAAATTGACGTTCTAAATTTTGGTCTTGGATACCGACTATCTAACACTTTACGCATCATTTAAAAATATTATTTAAAAAATCCACGTTTGTTGCTTTGGTGGTGCTTGAAAAATATTATTTAAAAAATCCACGTTTATTGCTTTGGTGGTGCTTGAAAAATATTATTTAAAAAATCCACGTTTATTGCTTTGGTGGTGCTTGAAAAATATTATTTAAAAAATCCACGTTTATTGCTTTGGTGGTGCTTGAAAAATATTATTTAAAAAATCCACGTTTATTGCTTTGGTGGTGCTTGAAAAATATTATTTAAAAAAATCCACGTTTATTGCTTTGGTGGTGCTTGAAAAATATTATTTAAAAAATCCACGTTTATTGCTTTGGTGGTGCTTGAAAAATATTATTTAAAAAATCCACGTTTATTGCTTTGGTGGTGCTTGAAAAATATTATTTAAAAAATCCACGTTTATTGCTTTGGTGGTGCTTGAAAAACATTATTTTTAATATCAGTTAACGATCCTTTAACTGACCTTAAACTGCAGTTTAGGTTACAGTTTTGATTAATTCAAAGGAGAAAGTGAACGATGTAAAGTAGTGTACAAATTTATTTCACAATTCCTATTAACTTCTTAGCCATTCAAATATGATTCATGCCTTTTTTGTGATTTCTTCTTAACCGCAAATGTGCCACTTGGAACAAGACATCGTCATTGAGTTTGTCTTAATTTTTGCAAATTTTGATTTGGAAAGCATCATCGTCATCACCATCATCAACAGCATCCACAAAAGCCGCAAGAAAAAAACCATCAACATCAACACATTATTACCAATGACACCACATTGTCGCCGGTAATCAATAAAACTCGGTTCCGAAAAGCTTACTCACCAACGACGGTTTAACCCAAGAAAAAAAAAAAAAAAACAAAACAACCCAAAGCAAAGCTCCCGCTTAGATTGTTATAAGCGATAAATCGCCTGAATTTACATACATTCACTTTTTTGACGCCGTAGGTGGTGGTGGTTGCCTGATGGCCGCCTAACATTTTGGGCTTTGTGAGATTGGCTTTTGATGACTCCCGTTACTAAATGAAACTCATTTGGTGGTTGCTGGTGGTGGTGGTGGTACTGAGGAAGACGGACAAAGAATAAAAAAACCCTCGCACAAAAAAAGTGTCATAAAGGCCAAATTATAACTTCGACAACGAACATTACGATCAGCCTGATGCTGCTGTCGTTGTTAACATTCATACACGCGCTTCCTTATACCGATCTCTAGCTGCTGATAAGAATTCCATTTCGAAAATGCGATACCCCAATCATCTACACACCAACACACCCATTAAATGGTCCACAAAAATACAAAACAGGCAGCAGGTCTGACACAAATGTCACATTCACCAAACGACCGTCCGTCGTTGCAATAAAATGTTATAGTTGTTGTTTACAACAACGAAAACATACATATTCTCACTACGAGACACCACCAACAACAAACAATACATGTAATAAATTCAAAATCATTGTATCAAAAAGTCAGCAGAGATCACCAAGTGTCACGTACTTATTAATTTACACAAAATGTTTAAATGTGCCGATTTTTACTGAGGACGGACGGACAAGAGATATTAAAGACGGTTGTAATGGATTTTTACATGCTGTGAGTACTCACACACCCAACAACTATGCTAATTACATGTTAGTGGAGCTTATGGAATAGGGAGTTTTTTGGTGTCATACACAACAGTTCCGAGGGAAGTTAATATGTAATGTTAAGTTAAAAAAGGGCAATATCTTTTGGATATGCACTTTGCTTGAAAAATCGACAATAGATAAATTGTTCAGTCTACTTCAGGATAACAGAAGGTTATCCTCCTTTGAGAGCCCAATAAATTCGAACAGAAGATAGACCAAAGCTAGCCGCAAAGGACATCTGGTACTCTAGTTTATAGGCCTAACATTAGCCCGCTATTAGAAGGCAATTACAGTCTACTACTAGGGTATGACCAAAGACTTATGGCAACGCAAACTGGCAAACTGATTGATCTACGTTTTGCACGGTGAATGAGCGAGCCTCCCGTCATAATTCGTGGAGAGAGTCACACGTCGACACACATAATGGTTGTGTCACCTCGTTTGACAAATGTCATCACCAAGCCACCATTCATTTCTCTTTGGGAGCCACCGTGGTGCAGAGGTAAGTACGTCCGATTTGCTCACAGAAGGACTTCGGTTCGAATATCCGATATAAGACGAAATTTTCAAGCATGTGTGGCGGGATTAGAAAATCAGCGTGATAAGCTTCGTCGAACAAACCCTAATGACCTCAGTCAGAGGCAGGGTAATAACATTGAAGGTCAACAGTTTGGTGGGTCAAAATTAGCAGGAAAAGGGGCTAGATCATCCGAAGTGTTATGCAACATTGAATCAGGTATTAATAAACAGCAGGTACTAGTAAACAGTGGAGTAAACAGTGGTTAGGTTAGGTTAAAGGACGCGCAGCTGTCTTAGTAGACAACTGCTCCACTCGGAGACCTTAAGGTCCATTGTGTTCATCCTGGTAGATAGCTGAAGAGAGAAAGAAGAAGATAGTAGATGGTGGTAGCTGGTAGAGTGTGGATAGAGTTTTCGGATTATTGCATGTTTGTGGTTGTAGTTTGTGTTTGATTATATACTGTTTGTTGGAGCCATAACAGGCCCTTTGAGAGATAGAGCAAGTTTGCAGAATGCTGTTAAGGACTGGGTTGTATGTTCTCCTATGGTACGCAGTCTTCTGGAGATTAACATAGGACAAATACATAACAGGTGCTCGATGGTCTCTAGTTCTTCCTCATCATCGCACAGCCTGCAGTGTTCAGCCAAGCCTTCTTCCCATTTGCACGTCATTGCCCTTATTCTGCAGTGACCAGTAATAATCCCCACTGCTAGTCTCAGGTCGAATTTCTTCATCGTGAGCAGTGAGGCGGTTCTCTGTTTGGATGGTGTTGTCCAGATAGCCCTTGAAGTGGTGCAGCTCGACGTATTTTGCCAGAGTTGTCGAAACATATCCCGACAGCCCTGTTCTATTATTCCCATGACTTGATATGATGGGACTTGAGTGATTTAAGGGCCGCTTGGCTATCGACAAAGATAGTCACCGGTCCAGATAAGTCCTTTTTCAAGTTGTTAATCAGTTCCGTGGCTTTCCTGATTGCAAAAACTTCGGCTTGGAAGACAATACAATATTCGTTCAGCCTGTATGAGATTTGTATATCGAGAAATTCGCTACAGACACCTGCTCCTGTGCCTGTTTCCATCTTAGAGCCATCAGTATAGATCTCTATACCGTCTGGGCTGCTATGTGTCCACTCATCCCTATGGTGTATGTGCACCTTCGTTTCCTCGAAGCACATTTGTGGTGATATATAGTCACTGATGTTCCCCGAAGTCATTGGTACTTCAAATCGACGTAGGATTGCAGTTCGACCGTACTCGGAACTGCGCCATGAACCTAGCTCCTTGTGCCGGATTGCATTTAGAGCCGCTTGTGGAGTGTTCCGCTTGGCACCAGTAATTTAAAGTGATGCCGCTCTTTGGGTGCTGTTCAGATTGCTAAGATATGTAGTTTTATTCAGAGCATTCCACCATACCAGAGAGCCATAGATAAGAATTGGGCGTACTATGGTCATATAGATCCAGTGAATGACCGTTGGTTTCAGACCCCAACTCTTGCCTATGGAATTCTTGCAGGAGAATAGAGCTATTAGACCTCTCTTGGCGCGTTCCTCGACATTTCTTTTCCACGTTAATTGGTGGTCCAGAATGATCCCGAGGTTTTTGGCTTCCGAGGAGAGTTTAAGAGTAACTCCGTCCAGCGTTGGTAGGGTGAATGGTCTGACTTTCCTTTTGTTCGTAAACAGAACTTGATCAGTCTTTGATGGGTTCACTCCAAGACCATTGTTAGATGCCCATCTTGACAATTTGACTAGAGCTCCTTGCATAAGTTCCGATAGTGTTTGTGGGAACATTCCGCTTAACATAATGACGACATCGTCGGCATATGCTACCGTTTTAATGTGTAATTTATCAAATTTCATCAGTATCTCGTTTATCACTAGAAGCCACAGTAGTGGTGATATGACACCTCATCCTACCGATGTTTGAGTTGATTATTCGACTGCTAAGCATGCCGTCAATCCAGTTGATCAGTGTGGAGGAGATACCTAATTTATGAGAGAGCTATGAATGGATTCGAGTCTAACTTTGTTGAAGGCCCCCCTCTATATCAAGATAGGCTGCTTACGTGTAGTTCGAACCCTCCATATTTCCCTCGATATATCCTACGACTTCATTCAGCGCTGTTTCTACCGATTTGCCTTTCAGGTAGGCATGTTGGGCAGGAATTAAATCTGTGGCCGAAAGCTTGGCCCTAATGCCAAGATCCAGCAGCCTCTCTAGAGTTTTTAATAAAAAGGAAGAGAGCCTAATTGGTCTATAGTCTTTTGGAAGTGTGTGACTTGACTTCCCCGCTTTGGGGATGTACAGATAAACACAAACAAGCCCTGAAAATAAGTTCCAGATGTGGAATCAGTGACCCCAATACATTATGCAGCATTGCAGGTATGATTCTGTCTGGACCGGGTGATTTGAAGGGCTTGAATGTGTTAATGGCCCATTTAATTTTTGGTCGGCTTATGAATTCCTCTATAACATTCACATCTTCGGTGGTATGGTTGTGTACCGTTGGAGCTTCGGGTTGCTCTGATACATCCATACAATTGGGGAAGTGAGTGTTAGTTAGGAGATCAAAAGTCTCTAGGGCCGAGTTGGTCCATGTGCCGCCGTCCCGTTTGATACTGCCAATGGTCTTCGGGTCCTTTGATAGTACCTTTTTTAATCTGGACACATCTTTAACTCCTTCTATATTCTCGCTAAAGCAAATCCAAGATTTGCGTTTAGCCTTCTTCATTTCGCTGTTGTACTTATTGAAAGACACTTTATAGTTCTCCCAATCGGTCGGCAACTTTGTTTTATTGGCCTTATTATATAGTCTTCTGCTTATTTTCCTAAGATTGGCAAGTTCTTTTGACCACCAGACCGGTTGGCTTCTCCTGCCAGGGTGTGTAAGTAGGCAGGAGGCCTCATAGCTATCCACTAAAACCTCTGATACATGTTTCACTGCATTATTAACCTCATTAGTAGATGTGGGATAGCGGGGTGCCTCCAGCTTTGAGGTTACTAGTTCAGCAAACTTGCCCCAATCGGTGGTTGCCGAATTCCGTCAACAGAGACTTGGAAGAGTATCTTTCGGTGATAAGAAAAGGAACACTCTTTGGATACTATGGGATTCGTCTTTATTGATGAGCGTTATGTCAATAATTTCCTCCCTATTTTTATTTTGAAAAGTGCTCTCATTCCCCCTATTACATATTCTCATATTATATTTTAGTATAAAAGCGAATACAGACTGACCTCTGGCATTCGTGTCACTGCACCCCCAGTGGAAATGATGGGAGCTTGTCTGGAGGTTGGGGTTCTGTCTACTGAGTATTGTCAGTATTCTACTGAGTATTGTCAGCATTCTCGGCCGCGGGCGGTGGTACCCATGCCGACAATACCCTTCTCTTGGGGATCTCATTTACACCCACAGTCGACAGCCTTCCCAGAGTTCACCAAGGCCATATATTGTGTCGACAAGGAAGTTCAGAGATTCCCTGTTTTCACAGCAGATGACCTTGATGCCCCTGTAGGGCATTCTTCACGTTCGGGGTTATTTAATCCGACAGTTCCTCGAGCACCACGATAGTGACAGAAATTTCTTAACCAGTCAATAGCCACGTTCATTGTTCCCGAAGTCTGGTAAAAGGGTAGTCCCGCTATTGAAACCAGACACAGATGGCAGTAAAGGCGAAATGGTACAGAGATTAGAATGGTAGAACAATTCTAATCACCTACTGCAGCAGGGTCCTTGGTTCACATTCGATGGTATGTTTAAATTGTCCTTGTATGCCACAGCCAATGTTGTGAGGTGTAGCAAGGTCATTAAGTCCCTAGCCGGCAGCACTTGTGGTGCAGAAAAGGTTTGGCTATGCGGCGCAGGTGTGTGCAACGCAATGGATAATTATTTCGACCTGCCAGAACGCTGGCCTAAAAATCCAAGAGCGTGCGTTCTCAGGCAATTTACATAAGGAGATGCTTCCCGTACCTCAGCTTGGTTTAGAGATAGAGAGGCCCAACATTACAAGAAAGAAACCCTAGATTAACGAGCTTGTCAGAGAAAATTGGATAGGATTCACAAGGATGCAGTTCTTGATGTCATAAACAACTATAGTGTGAATGTCGTCTTAGGAGTACTTCTCTACTATCGCAAATCGCTATTTAATCACCAGCGCCGGGTTCGTCGATTGACCTGGAACCAAACATCAACCGTGTTTCGGCCAGTGGCTGCCGCCTCATTGTACACATGTTTGTATTTGCAGTAGCACATCCCGACATGCTTGCTCCGAATTCCTTTGGTCGGTGCAAGGACGGAGGAAAACCCTGAGCCAATATATATGTGATCGGTTTGTCACATCCACATCTTCACTCAAACAAAAACTTCAGTGCGATGCAATAGATGTCGGGAGTGGGTGCGTGATAATACGACAGGGACTATGTTGCTGCATGCTGCGTGAACAAACAGCCACACACGCAGCACTTAACACCAGCCGTTGTTGTTCCAATCCCCGAAAATGCATCCTGTTTCCAATTTCCACTGGACTCTGAGTTAGGATCGGAAAATAGTGGAATTCATGAGTCGGACGACAATCATGGGCGCGGCGGTGCAGGAAACCAAGCTCAATAACAACTGCAGCTTACAGCGTTGTGATGGTTAAAACGTACTGAGGAAGGATAGCACCAAATGGGGAGTTGGGGGATTAGCTTTCCTATTGCACCAGTCTTATCAATACAGAACTATCTCGCTTGAGCCTGACTCTAATGACCCGTACATGGAATATATGCAGGTAGCACTCATATGTGGTAGAATTGCTGAACGTAGAAATCCCGCCGAGAAATAGCTGTACTCCAGGTTATAGACCCAACATTAGCCAGCTTTTGGAAGGTCATAACCGTCTGGTCTTGGGGGACTTAAATGCTCATCATGAGTTGTGGCATTGGGTCCTCGGAAACGACCAGAGGGCTATAGTGCTGACTGAGCAAATTGATAGCTCTACGTTTTGCACGGTCAATGAGGACGTCCCTACCAAACTTAGCGGAGTGTGTCAGAGTTCAGCAGACATAACCATCTTGGATCCGACCATCTGCCCATAGTTATCTCCATCAGCAGACCACCCGATTTCATCACCTGTGAACGCCTCACTTTCACCAATCATGGGATAATTGTAATAGTTTCAGAGAGTTCACTAATCACCGCTTCAGAGATTTGCCCAACCCTTCTGAAGTTCGTTCGGGTAGCATAAAGGATGTTCGGAGACATCATCACTGCTGCAGCCGCATGTCATATACTTGCTGGTCGAATGCTCGAAGTAAGGTCAAACTTCCCAGCAGAGGTGACGGGATTAGCAAATGAGCGTGATCAGCTTCGTCGTGACCCCAGAGTCAGGAAGCTGACACTGGAAGATAACAGGTTGGTCGGTGAGCATAAGCAGAAGAAGTGGTTAAATCATCTGAAGAGTTGCAATATTGGAGCCGGAATAAGTGAATTGTGGGCAACGATTAAGTCACTCTCGAACCCTGGAAAAAAGGAACATAGGACCTCAATCACGTTCCGCGACGTTACGCTGACTGACTCGAAGAGGTGCACAAGATAATTCAATCGACAGTTTCTCGAGAACCCCGGGAGTGATAGTGAAATTATCCAAAGCGTTGGGCCCTAAAGGTAACTCTCCATGGTAATGCTGAAACAGCTGGATGAGCAGGGAGTTGAGTATCTGATGAAAGATCACAACCTCTCGCTAGCCACAAACATCGTCCAAACATTGTTTGGAAATGGGAAGGGTGGTCCGATACTGAAGCCAGAAAAGGATGCCAGCAAAGGTGAATCGCACACGAAGATTTCGCTTTTTTCGGCCGTAGCAAAGCTCTAGAAGCTTTATACCTCTCAAACCATCAGAACTAGCTATCAAGTTGCCGATTATCAACATGAGTTCAGTAAGTAACACCGCCCTACAATAGCCATATCCACACATATTAGTATAAGACTCATCCAGAACAATCCGTGCGATAGTACAATGTTGATGGCGCTCGACTTATCGAAAGCCTTTGAAACTTTCAAGCACTCTACGCTGTTGGAGGACATTGAGCAGACAATCATCCGACAACGTTAGGCAATCAGACGTACTTGGAATGTAGTAACAAGAAGACTATGCCCCGGGATGAAACAGGGACTTTCCCAAGCTGGGGTGATATCTTCGAAACTGTTGAACCTCTACCTTTCCAGTTCGTTTCGTTACGTATGCGGATGTTTGTACGATCTCGGCGTCGGGTACCTTCTATGATGTTATTAGTGAAAGGCTACATTCCTATTTGCTGGAGAGTTTCCACCTATGCAAATGTCCGCCATTAAGTCTACCATCACTCAATTCCCCACAGAGTTGAATGTTCCGGTCAATGATAACAGAATTCCGACCACTAACTACCCCAAGAACCTAGAGGTAACATTTGACATGGTGTTCACGTCATCCGCGCATGCCACTGTTATCTTCGACATGCTGAGATATAGTAACATAGCTTCTAGTCCTTAGTCTGCAGCACTTGGGGTACAAACACAGAAATATTGGTGACTACATATAACGCGATAGGTTGGCCTGTGCTATGAGGCGCCAGTGTGATCCGCGAATGGAACGGTATTCAAACTTGTCAGAACGCCGCCCTGAGAAATGCAACAGGACGCCCCCTGATGTCATCAGTGGACCATGTTCCAGAACGGCAAAAGTATGGCATGCTTTCGGTGCAGTAGTTGATCGGGTGTTACCGTGAGAGACATCCCAATCACCTATGGTGAATAGGACTTCTCCACTCAGGCCTGGTACGAAAAATCGTTGTGATCTAGAGATAGAGCGACAACCATAGATCAGCACACAGATGCAGTCGCAAATGCCATCAATAAATATCGTGTGAAGATTGTCCTCGGAGTATCGCATCTATCGCAGCTGAAGAACGTCAGTTGCCACGGCAAACCAGATAGTTTTGGCCCAACTACGTTCGAAACGTATTCAACTAACTCCCGTAGCTTTGTGTTCATGGCCCATGCAGTCACATTACTAAAGCCAGATTAAGCAGGAAAACGAACACACAAACATGACATATACTGTTACAACAACAACAACAACTGATGAGCCGATGTGGCCGAAACTTTGCACGTCGTACAATTTATTTCATTTATTTATTACATTGAGAAGGTACACATGGAGACCTACATTGGACAACACCTTAGTGTACCTCCCTCAAATTAGTTAAAAAAAATAGCCTAAGTGCATTTTGAAGAATATTGTTTTGATTTCCTTTTCATGGGAAAATCGATGCTTCCTGACATAATGGCCAAAAAGATTATGAAAAATCCTACGGCGATTGATAGCACAATGAATATCTAAATGAGTGATTGACATTAGCTCAAACTTTGCACATCCTTATATTTCTCCAAACTTCTATGAAGTTCCAAGATAGCCTATATCTGACAACCTTCCTCACAAAACTTATTTTCTAAAAGTTCCAAAGTATCAATTCGCACCCTAATAATGTTCACAATGGTATTGAATATCCTCAGCAAATCCTTACCATCCTTTGCATTTTTCCACATAACTCCAACAAAACGCATTGCATGGATTCCAAAAAGTTCTACACCAATATCCACAATTTATAGACGTTGCCGCGCACGCGTTCTCCACCAGCACTATCACAACAACACCAACAATAACAACAAATGGGAAA
Organism: Musca autumnalis; assembly: GCF_047663935.1. Classification (NCBI taxonomy): domain Eukaryota; kingdom Metazoa; phylum Arthropoda; class Insecta; order Diptera; family Muscidae; genus Musca; species Musca autumnalis. Next base: position 243,923,710 of record NW_027411755.1, read on the forward strand.
CAAATTGTAAATTGTAGAACACAAATGTGTGTCATGTTGACAAATCAACGCCAATTCAATCTGAATTATTTATACGAGCCTCTCTCTCTATGTGTCTGTCGGTTGGTCGGCCTGATGCCCGAAATGCAAAACACAAAACAAATTCTTGCAGCTAATCTATCTTCAAGATCTAGGCAAATCTATGCATCTCATGGTGAGGTGAGTTAAGGCAATGAGACGCCCTTCTTCTAGTTGATGATGTCGACATTAGCAGTGCTGGTGGTGATGGTTGGGTGCTCTGCTTTTCATTGCTGGATAAATGGTGGGAGCGAATGTTCAACTCGGCCCAGCCAGCTAACCAGCCAGCGAGCACAGCATGGCATCTTAATATCAATTGTTGTCCTCCCGCTGTATGCCGTCAAAGTGGAACTGATAAATGGGTTCGTAAAGAATGAAGATCATTATCTGGTCTTGCATACGTTTATGCCAATGCCACCACCACCACCAACATACACTGGCGGTATGTCCGCTCATAGAGAATTGGAATGAAACGTTTCCGTTTTTTCTTTTTTCATTTATTTGTTTGTGGTGTAGCATTACAAACGTTTATTCAGAATAAATGGGAGCAGCTTTACAACAAACCTTTTGGTTTGAAAAGGAAAAAAATGCAGAGGTGGTTCTACGCTTTTTATTTTCTTTTTTTGTTGAAATACTAAAAACGTCATGTGGAGATCATCTTTCGATCATTTACATAACATTAGATGTGCAGGAGGAGATCGTTTGTCTACTTTTTTGGGTTGTTCGTTACTTTTGTCGCATATTTTTAAGTGGTGGTCGTTCGGTCATAGGAAATGAATTGTTGCACTTCCACAAAATTTTACCAATCCAAAATTCAGAATATTTGTCAGCTTTTTACATATTTTTAATTTTTAATATTGTAGCTTTGGTTGGGAGCGTCAATGAGGTGGACATTTAGCCTATCATAAGCCTACAACCATCCATGTATATACGTGATTATTTCAATGCCATCGGAAGAGCGTGGAATTGCAGAAAGTTAGAAGTTAAACAGTTTCGGAGATATCATCCCTCCTAGAGGAACTTTATGCTTCGTTATACGGGGTTTGAAATTCTTGTTACTGAATTCCACGTATGACTGGCTGTCACACATATAGTTGGTGACCCAGCAAGGTCGGAGGGTAGTAATTTTAGCATCCTCAAACAACTTAGCATGGGTGACGTTATCAATTGCTTTGGTCAGTTCCAATGTGCCACGGCCTGTTCTGATTAAGATCTCGGAAAATATATGTGGAAATGTTTTGCAGTGCTCATGTGCTACTATGATGCTTTCGGGATCCGTGTTGATGATGTGCACCTGGATATCATGCTCGGATGCTGAGGAGACCTTTCTGTCATTATTCAGGATAACGGATAACAACTGTAACAAAACTCATCTTAAATTGAGGTGGATCCTCCTCGGCTGGAAGAAAACGCAAACGACCCAAAACTCTTCTCCTCGCTTGTTCGTTATCTGGGTGCTCAACAAAAGTTGTCCGCTAAAATATATCGCGCACCTCTTCGGATGTCACAACCATTCTCTTTCCCAGGGTTCGATAATGCCTTAGAGAGCATGACATTGTGTTGCCGTTTCGGAAGAATCTTCGACTAATCATGCAGATGAGAGGTTTTATTACTGTTGCACTTATGTAGCTTACCACAGACCCACCTAACGCGTTATATGTGTTAACAAGGTTTCTTTGCCTACACCACACGTGCTGCCGGCTGGGGACGCTTTGCTACATGTCAGCTTGTCACCTATAGCTGTGACATGCGCGGGTAGTAAGTGTTCGGAATTCTGTTGCCTAGGACAAGTCCATGTGGTGAAGAGAGTAGGCTTAATGGTAGATATTTTCACATTAATTTCGCGGTAATAGGTGACATAATCGATCAAATAGGAAGTATTGTCAGATAAGCCACAACATATCTGCCTGTTGCGAACAATCTTCGATCATTCAGCATGGATTTTTTAAAAATATTTTTCAGGCATCTTCAGTGATATAAGCTTGGATTTTTTCAAAATATTTTTCAGGTACATTCAGCTATAAAAGCGTGGATTTTTTCAAAATAGTTTTTCAGGTACCTTCAGCTATAAAAGCGTGGATTTTTTCAAAAGATTTTTTTAGGTACCTTCAGCTATAAAAGCATGGATTTTTTCGGAACCTTCAGCTATAAAAGTGTGGTTTTTTTCAGGAACATTCCTCCATAAAAGCGTGTTTTTTTTTAAATATTTTTTCGGGTACATTCAGCTATAAAAGTGTAGATTTTTTCAGGAACATTCCTCCATAAAAGCGTGGATTTTTTAAAATATTTTTTCGGGTACATTCAGCTATAAAAGCGTGGAATTTTCAAAATATTACTTTAGGTACCTTCTGCTGTAAAAGCGTGGAATTTTCAAAATATTACTTCAGGTACCTTCTGCTATAAAAGCGTGGATTTTTGCAGGAACCGCCAGTTACAAAAGCGTGTATTTTTTAAAATATTACTTCAGGTACTTTCAGCTATAAAAGCGTGGATTTTGTCAAGAACCTTCAGCTATAAAAGCGTGGATTTTGTCAAGAACCTTCAGCTATAAAAGCGTGGATTTTGTCAAGAACCTTCAGCTATAAAAGCGTGGATTTCAGGTACCTTCAGTTATAAAAGCGTGGATTTTTTCAGGAAACTTCAGCTATAAAAACGTGTTTTTCATGGTATTTTTTCGGGCACCTTCAGCTGTAAAAGCGTGGATTTTTCAAAATATTTTTTCAGGAACCTTCAACTTTAAAAGCGTGGATTTTTTCAGGAACCTCCAGTTACAAAAGCGTGGATTTTTTAAAATATTTTTTCAGGTACCTTCAGCTATAAAAGCGTGGATTTTGCCAAGAACCTTCAGCTATAAAAGCGTGGATTTCAGGTAACTTCAGTTATAAAAGCATGGATTTTGTCAAGAACCTTCAGCTATAAAAGCGTGGATTTCAGGTACCTTCAGTTATAAAAGCGTGGATTTCAGGTACCTTCAGCTATAAAAACATGGATTTCAGGTACCTTCAGCTATAAAAGCGTGGATTTTGTCAGGAACCTTCAGCTATAAAAGCATGCATTTTTCAAAATATTTGTTTAGGTACCTTCAGCTTTAAAAGCGTAGATGTTTTCAGAACCTTCAGCTTTAAAAGCGTAGATGTTTTCAAAATATTTTTTCAGGTACGTTTGATTACAAAAGCGTAGATTTTTCAGAATATTTTTTTCGGATACCTTTAGTTATAAAAACGTGGATTTTTTGGGAGCTATAAAAGTGTGGATTTTTCAGGAACCCTCCGCTATAAAAGCGTGGATTTTTCAAAATATTTTTTCGGGCACATTCAGCTATCAAAGGTTGGTTTTTTTCAAAATATTTTTCAGGTACCTTCAGCTGTAAAAACGCGTATTTTCAAAATATTTTCAGGATAAAGGCGTGGATTTTTTAAATATTTTTTTCAGGTAACTTTATTTACTTTATATTTTTTCAAAATATATTTTCAGGAAACTTTAGCTATAAAAGCGTGGATTTTTCAGGAACCTTCCGGTATAAAAGCGTGGATTTTTAAAATATTTTTTCTGGCACATTCAGCTATAAAAGAGTGGATTTTTCAAAATATAATTTCAGGTACCTTCTGCTATCAAAGCAAGGATTTTTTCAGGAACCTTCAGTTATAAAAACGTGGAATTTGTCAAAATATTTTTTTTCAGGAACCTTCAGCTTTAGGAGCTTGGATTTTTCAGGAACCGTCAGCTATAAAAGCGCGGATTTTTTCAGGAACCTTCAGCTATAAAAGCGTGGATTTTTTCAGGAACCTTCAGTTGCAAAAACGTGGAATTTGTCAAAATATTTTTTTCAGGAACCTTCAGCTATAAAAGTGTGGATTTTTCAGGAACCCTCCGCTATAAAAGCGTGGATTTTCAAAATATTTTTCGGGCACATTCAGCTATCAAAGGTTGGTTTTTTTCAAAATATTTTTCAGGTACCTTCAGCTGTAAAAACGTGTATTTTCAAAATATTTTCAGGATAAAGGCGTGGATTTTTTAAATATTTTTTTTCAGGTAACTTTATTTATAAAAGCGTGGATTTTTTCAAAACATATTTTCAGGAAACTTTAGCTATAAAAGCGTGGATTTTTTCAAAATATATTTTCAGGAAACTTTAGCTATAAAAGCGTGGATTTTTCAGGAACCTTCCGGTATAAAAGCGTGGATTTTTAAAATATTTTTTCTGGCACATTCAGCTATAAAAGAGTGGATTTTTCAAAATATTATTTCAGGTACCTTCTGCTATAAAAGCAAGGGGTTTTTCAGGAACCTTCAGTTATAAAAACGTGGAATTTCTCAAAATATTTTTTTCAGGAACCTTCAGCTTTAGGAGCTTGGATTTTCAGGAACCGTCAGCTATAAAAGCGGGGATTTTTCAGGAACCTTCAGCTATAAAAGCGTGGATTTTTTCAGGAACCTTCAGTTGCAAAAACGTGGAATTTGTCAAAATATTTTTTTCAGGAACCTTCAGCTATAAAAGCGCGGAGTTTGTCAGGAACCTTCAGCTATAAAAGCGTGGATTTTGTCAAGAACCTTTAGCTATAAAAGCGTGGATTTCAGGTACCTTCAGATATAAAAGCGTGGATTTTTCAGGAAACTTCAGCTATAAAAACGTGCTTTTCATGGTATTTTTTCGGGCACCTTCAGCTGTAAAAGCGTGGATTTTTCAAAATATTATTTCAGGAACCTTCAACTTTAAAAGCGTGGATTTTTTCAGGAACCTCCAGTTACAAAAGCTTGGATTTTTTAAAATATTTTTTCAGGTACCGTCAGCTATAAAAGCGTGGATTTTGCCAAGAACCTTCAGCTATAAAAGCGTGGATTTCAGGTAACTTCAGTTATAAAAGCGTGGATTTTGTCAAGAACCTTCAGCTATAAAAGCGTGGATTTCAGGTACCTTCAGTTATAAAAGCGTGGATTTCAGGTACCTTCAGTTATAAAAGCGTGGATTTCAGGTACCTTCAGCTATAAAAACATGGATTTCAGGTACCTTCAGCTATAAAAGCGTGGATTTTGTAAGGAACCTTCAGCTATAAAAGCATGCATTTTTCAAAATATTTGTTTAGGTACCTTCACCTTTAAAAGCTTAGATGTTTTCAGAACCTTCAGCTATAAAAGCGTGGATTTTTCAAAATATTTTTTTCAGGTACGTTTGATTACAAAAGCGTAGATTTTTCAGAATATTTTTCGGATACCTTTAGTTATAAAAGCGTGGATTTTTTGGGAACCTTCAGCTATAAAAGTGTGGGTTTTTCAGGAACCCTCCGCTATAAAAGCGTGGATTTTTCAAAATATTTTTTCGGGCACATTCAGCTATCAAAGGTTGGTTTTTTTTCAAAATATTGTTCAGGTACCTTCAGCTGTAAAAACGTGTATTTTCAAAATATTTTCAGGATAAAGGCGTGGATTTTTTAAATATTTTTTTTCAGGTAACTTTATTTATAAAAGCGTGGATTTTTTCAAAATATATTTTCAGGAAACTTTAGCTATAAAAGCGTGGATTTTTCAGGAACCTTCCGGTATAAAAGCGTGGATTTTTAAAAAAAATTTTCTTGCACATTCAGCTATAAAAGAGTGGATTTTTCAAAATATAATTTCAGGTACCTTCTGCTATAAAAGCAAGGATTTTTTCAGGAACCTTCAGTTATAAAAACGTGGAATTTGTCAAAATATTTTTTTCAGGAACCTTCAGCTTTAGGAGCTTGGATTTTTCAGGAACCGTCAGCTATAAAAGCGCGGATTTTTTCAGGAACCTTCAGCTATAATAGCGTGGATTTTTTCAGGATTCTTCAGTTGCAAAAACGTGGAATTTGTCAAAATATCGTGGATTTTTTCAAAATATTTTTCAGGTACCTTTTGCTATAAAAGCGTGGATTTTGTCAATCTTGTTTCAGACACCTATAAAAGCGTGGATTTTTTCAAAATATTTTTTCAGGTATCTCCATCTATAAAGGAGAGGATTTTTGTATATAAAATCTAAATTTTTTTACTTTTTTAATAATATAAAGAAAAATGTTATTGTAGTACAAATTTGCAGCGTCTTGCAGATTCTGGAACAGAACAACTATCTTTTTAAATACACACCTATTTCTTCTAGTTATCATAAAATTTAATTATACCCTCAGCCTTTAGGCTAGAAAGGGTATATACACTTTGATACGACCAAAATGTGCCTCAGCGAAATAACGGTTTTAGACCCTAAGTATGTTTGGACGAAATTCGTTTCAGACAATTTGGAGTCGATTTAGCCATGTCCGTCTGTCTGTCTGTATGGCTGGCTGGTGCGCACGATAACTTTCGAACGGATCAACTGATTCGAACGAAATTTTGGGTATCGTAATATTTTGTCCAAACTTAGTTCAAGTTCGAAGATGGGCCATATCGGATACCTTCCCCACAAAAGTTCAAAATTTGTCTGTAAAACGCTGTGAACGATAAGTCTTGAAGGGAGCAATCGATTGGGTCCAAACTTTGCACATCGTATTATTCCTTCTAGATATTGATCGGGTTTTAATATGGAGTACATTGGTCCACTCCTTCAGGTACCACACAAAATTCGGTTAAAGTGAAGTCTAAGAGATCCTCTCGGATCGTTTTGAAATTTGTTTCAGTAAGTTGAGCTCCTCTTGGATCGTCTTGAATTTTTTTTTTGTTCGGCAGGTTGTCCTTGTGACTCCCTTTATGACGGTTCAATTTTTTTCTTGCGCAAGTCCATACTTCCTGAGATATTGGCCTTAATGTTCCAAGAAACCCTGACGGCACCAACCAAAAATTCGAAAAAAGTGAAGTTTAAGAGCTCCTCTCGCATCGTTTTGATTCTTTTTTTCGGTAGGTTGTTCTAGCGGCCTGATTTTCAACGGTACAACCTTTTTCAGGAGTAAGTCGATACTTCCTGAGATAATTGTCCAAGCACCAAAACCTAACGGATTACTCTAGATTTTTTCAAAAATTTCTTTCAAACTTAGTTTAACGTAATTTAATATTTCGGGTCCTTTATGAAGAAGTTTGGGTACTAAAATGTTTGGTATATGTCAATGATTTGGTATAGCCCCACATTACGGTACCTACAGATTTTAAAGCAAACTCGTGATAAAAAATCAATATATTTTTTATGCGGTATAATTATTGACTGACTGATACTTTCTTACTTATTTTCTTTACTTTATTCGATCATATTAATTAAATGAAATAATCACAATCAATTTACAATCAGAATCAATTTATCTTTCATTTAAATGAAGTGGTTTACTATAAAATAAATTCTTTAATACGACTTTTATTCTCGTCTCGTTAAATTCATTCATAGCAAAAGTTCACATAACCTTCATCAATAAACAACAACAAAATAAACAAAAATATTTCAATTTAAAAGTTAAAATACTTTCGAGATGAATTAAACCAGTTTTATTATCTTTTCAGTCGCATCGGCAGCCTCACTCTTGTATTTATCACCAGTACCACCACCCTCATGTTATTAGTCATCTCATCTGAATAAGAAATAAATAAAGATTTCTTTAAATTATTACCGATGTCTACGCTGAGATTAGCTTTGAATAAATTCAATCTGGATGGACTCCCTACCACCCCCCTACAAAGTTTATGATATCGAAAACAAAAAACCCTCAAAAATAAGAAAAAACAAAAGTTTCTTTTGTCCCATAACATCATTGAATGAATTGGACCGGATCGGATCGTAAATAAATACTTAAGTTTAAGTGACTCTTTTCTTCTTCATCTACTTGTGGTGTTGTGCGTTATTTGTTTATTATTGTATGTTTAAAAGGCGATCACGACCACAACGACGCGCACACCTAAAAAAATCTAGTTAGCTACGTATTTCAATCAGACAAGATAAAAAACGGTATCATCTTGTCTGTCTGGCAGCAAAGTGTTACTTAATCCGAATTGGGGGATTTAATCAAAATTTTCAAAATTAGATCATAATTCTTTTTATCGAATGTTAATCGTGTATGTTTCCACCTATTTCGTGGTCTTGTTGTACAACTCTAGCAACAACGCCACCACCGCCACATTAACTAACAACAATAGCGACAAAAGTCACATTAAGCCACCATAGTTAGTTCCGGGTATTTGTGGAGACGTCGTTTTTTTTTTCTTTTTGAGAGTTTTAGTTTCTTTGGAGATATCGATAAATCTGATTGTGTTATTGATCATAATTTACATTAATGAGGTCACATTGACAGCACTCGCAGAGACAGAGAAATATCAAAATTCAATCTTAAAAAACCACCCAAAAAGATCGACTAACCGAAATACCGATTCTATTCATTGGAGATTTCATTCATAAACGAAATAAAAATGGAAAATCCCAAAAATCTAAAACAAAAAGAGTTTCTGTTGTTATTTGTGTTTGACATGAAGAGGATTTAAAAACACATTGACTTTAAAATACACACGGCTTTTGTTGGAGTATTAAGAGACTTAAGAGGCGCTACATATAATAACTATGGGATCATAGGTCTCAAATTAAATATTGTAATCAAAAATGAATTAGGACATAACAAAAACAAAATCGCGGACTTAACTCCCATACATTTATTCTTATATTTGTTTCATATATCATGTTTAAGCCGAATACAATTTTGTACGAACAGCCACCTAGTGAAAGTCTTAAATCCCGATCTAAGGTGGGACAAGGTACTCAAATTTAAATTTTAGAACAATTTGAAAGGCGAAGATGATGTCGAACGTGGATTGTGCGTTTATCCAATTTAGAAATATGTATCTGTAAGACAAAAATTACCATGTACCCGAAGCCGAGTTTGCATTTATTAGGCTGACCTTTATTAGGCTGCAAAGCCCAGGACTTACCTTGCTCGTGCTGTCACCTAGAGAACAGGGTTTAACACCCATTAAAGGCAGAGAGTTAACATGTACGGCGCGTTCACTCCTTAGAATGATAAAAACTTGGGTTGTGCGTCGGATTAGTAACCCATATAAAAAAATCCCACTATGAAAATACAAAGAAACAAGTAAAAAAGTATCAGTCGGCTTTGCCGACAGAGATATACCCTTAGCCTGTGTCCTAAAATAAAACTTTTCAAAAGTTTGGGCGTATGAACCGACAAAAGTATGGATAGGATTAAAGCTCAAAAATTTGCGGGGATATCGATAGATAGGGCTTTTTTATCACGCTATCATACGAAAAACATAATATCGCTGTAAACAGGGTCACTAGGAAAACCTTCGGTAACAAATAAAAAAGTATCAGAATAATACCCTCAGCATAAGTGAATTGGAACTTTCATATACGGACAGATCGAATGTATTTAGAGTATTTTCAGAATTTTGTGGCACTTTTTGGGTATTTGAACTTGCCGACAAAAATGTGGATTAGGAGTAAAGTTCAAAAGTTTTGCGGAGGAAGGAAAGGACCGACATAGTGCATTACGGAAGTGGATCTTATTTTGAGAGTCATATATATCTATATTGCGCCCACTAGTCATTTCAGTGGGTTATCGTACACCTGTTGGACCAGTATGCCACGAAGCATGGACTTGTCCACGGAAAACATATATGGCCGTAAACAGGACCACAAAAAACATCATCGGTATAAATTTGCAAATGATCTCCGAACAGACCCTAAACTGTACTTGGACACAAATGTTGAACTTTTGTGGGGGACGTATCCTAAGGTGAGGACCGATATGGACCATTGTAGAAGTTAAACTTAGTTTGGACAAAATATGACGAAGGCAAAATTATGGACGAAATCGGTTTATCAGTTCGAGAGTTATTATGCACTCCAGCTAATACATATGGTGCCATAGGGATTTGTACAACTTTCGGGCTGTTTTCCATAGAAGTATGGACTTGCCACTGACAAAATGTTTACGATTGTAATTGTGATAGCGATTGAAAGTTGCTTCAACAGAAATCAAAGTTAGTCAAAAGCAGGTCTTAAAGTGAACTTATCCAAAATTTTGTTTGGGAGGTACCCGAAGGATTGGACAAATATAGCCCATATTCGAACCTGATCTATATCTGGTAGATATATTAGGATGTGTAAAGTATGGGCCAAATCGGACACTCCCATCACGAGTTATCGTGCGCACAATTTTTTCGAAAATTTGTCAACTTTTGTGGGGGAACTTAAACTAAGTTTGCACAAAATATTATGAAGGCCACATTTTGGACCAAATCGGCAGATCCGTTCGAGAATTATTTTGCGCTCCAACGGCCATCTCAAATCGAACTATATTCAAAATTTGTCTTCAAACCTAAACGAAAAATGTAGTCTACAGGAAAATAAAAAGTTTTTCTTAAAATTCGCAAATACTTTCTGAAAAAAGATAAGCGCCGCTGGCGAAAATATTTTTAAAAATTAAAATTTTAAGAAGATAAAAAGTTTTTTTTTTTAATACTTTGTGAAAAACGAAAACGGCCGCAGGCGAAAATATTTTTTACAACTTAAGAAAATAAAAATTTGTTTGCAAAAATATTCAAATACTTTCCGAAAAACGAAAATATTTTTGAAAAAATCGCGCGATTTTTTACAAAAATATTTCCACAGTTTAAGAAGATAAAAAGTTTTTGTAAAAAATATTCAAATAATTTCTGAAAAACGAAAAGCGCGGCAGGCGAAAATATTTTTGAAAAAATCGCGCGATTTTTACAAAAATGTTTTCACAATTTAACAAGATAACAAGTTTTTGTAAAAATATTCAAATACTTTCTGAAAAACGAAAAGCGCTGCAGGCAAAAATAATAAAAAAATCGCGCGATTTTTTACAAAAATATTTTCACAATTTAAAAAAATAAAAAGTTTTTGTAAAAGTATTCAAAAATATTTTCACAATTTAAGGAGACAAAAAGTCGAAAATATTTAAAAAAAATTGCGCGATTTTTTAAAAAAAGAAAAATATGTTCACAATTTAAGAAGATAAAAAGTGTTTGTACAAATATTCAAATACTTTCTGAAAAACGAAATTATTTTTGAATAAATTGCGCAATTTTCTTAACAAATATTTTTACAATTTAAAACTTTTCCTAACTGCTACTTACGTAATTACGGGCATAATTTCGTTTTTAACTAATTTTATAAAATCAGGAGGATTTTGTGGATACTTCGGTATTGGTTGGCACTTAGGTCTTCTCAAATGTATAATTCGGCTTACATTCTAACTTATACTCTAAAATTTAAAAAAAAATTATAACTATAAATTTCAAAATTAAGCAAAGAAATAATTTATAAACTACGAAAAAATCGTTGGGAGTTATGTCCGCAATTTTTGTGGGTGTTATGTCCGCTTTGCTTCACGGACATAACTCCCAACGAATTTTGGGAGTTATGTCCGCAAAGCGCAGCGGACATAAAGCCCAAAATCATTTTGGGAGTTATGTCCGTGGGAGTTTTGTCCGGGCACCCGCTCCAACCACTACACACGGTGTCATAGGGGTTTTTGTACCTTTCAGACTATGTTCTCAGGAAGTATGGACTTGCCCCTGATGAAACTTATACCGTCGTATGGGGGCAGTGAATACAAGTTGCTACAACAAAAATCAAAGCGATTCGAGAGCAGATCCTAAACTGAACTTTTCCAAAATTTTGTGTGGAAGGTACCCGAAGGAGTTGACTGATTGGGTTCACATTGGAACCTCATCTAAGTTTAGTGGAAATTTCACGATGTGCAAAGTATGGGTCAAATCGGTTAATTCCTTCAAGAGTTATCGTGCGCACCAGCCAGCCAGACAGACGGACGGACATTGCTAAATCGACTCCAAACATACTTGGGGTCTAAAACCATTATTTCGATGAGGCACATTTTGTCCGTATGAAAGTGTATATACCCTCGTTAGCATAAACGCAGAGGGTATAAAAAATACAATTAGTCCTTGGTATACAAAAAGTGTAAAAATGGTAGCAATTTTTAAGAGAGAGAACAAAAATGGCGGTCTCATCTACCACAGGCTACCAAACAAATTTCTTCGGGTAAAAAAATGGTAGAACTGATTTTTCGACATTTGTTTCACGATTATTTGGTAATTATGAAAAAATTAACAAAAATAAAAGAAAAAGAGAGCGCTGGCAAAACAAAATTAAAAACAGTGAAATAAAAAAAGAAATTTGATTTTTATAAAATCGGCATTTATGCTAAAAGGGTATATGGGCAATATTTTTGAAAATTTAAAATAGTTGAAGCCTAGGTTTAGCCTTTAACAACTCGCTAAATGTGGTTGAATATTATACAAATTAAATGCTTTCGGATAAAATGAAATGTTTGGACATGGCAAAAATATTGGCCTTAAAAGTTAATTTGCGTCGAAGCTGTGTCTACATTTATGTTAAATAATGGGTAAGAAGGGGTTGAAGCCAACGTGTCTTTTTTGTTTTCTCTCGATTTGTGATTAAACCACACTTTTCACGATAAAATTGTCAAAGTAAAAGTAGAAGGCAACTAAATACGGATAATCTCACTAGTGGATAACTTTTCAAAATTTGATCTGCGTCTATTAAATGATGCTGACATTTTGAAGCCAGATTTGAAGTGTTTTTTGAAATTTTCTTCTAATTTTGTTCCACAAAAAGGTTTGTCAAAAAATCACATATAGGATGATAGAACTCGCGATTCTGAGTTATTTGATATATGTGTCGTGAATGTAGCCTACACAGCATCACAGATATCTGCATCCAAATACGAAAATTTTGTGCGAACATTTTTCAAAAAATCATATTTTTCGGGCCTAATTTTTACAATTGTCATTCGATTTACTCGTACTTGATTGCAAATTTTAGATTTTTACGTTGCGGATCTAATAAATCTTTACTCGTGAAATTCCATCTACTAAAACGCGAGATACGAGAAATTCCAAGGTAGGAAAATCACCTAAAATTGTTTTCGAAAATATCGCGCATTTTATCGCGTATTCTGCGGGCCGTTTCCACTGCAATGCAAAAACTAGTGCAGCATCTTCGTTTTTGTGGAAACAGAGATTTAAAAACTTCACTGATAAGGGAGCTACATTAATTGTATCCCAAAAGATAGTGTGTGATGCTACATCCACGGTTCTTGATTGATCGCCTTGAAATAGATATATATCGATGAAGACTTTCGTGGTGACACTGGAACAAAATTGATTGTACTTTACGCAAATTAGAGATGTTTTATAGGTTTTTTTAATGCTTAGAAGCAGCCGATGCTACATCTAAGCGTCCAAGTTATATTTCGAAAAATATATACAAATTAAAAGATATGGTCTTGCTGTACATGAAAATCACATGCGGACAAAACGATTTTGATAATTACGCGATTTACACATATTTTAATAATGCATATAAATTAAAACGGTTTATTTGAACTCTATTTCCAACAACCCGATAACTTTCCTCAATGGGAAACCTTCTATGTGAATGTAGATAAACCAAAATCCGCCCATTTTCTTGGGAGTTTCAAGAAAAATAAAAGATGTTCTCCTATAGATTTTTTCCAATATTTTCAACTCTAGAATGCATGTGAAAACTATTATTCCAAACCAAAATTTGTTTTTTGTTTTGGCTATAATAATAATAAGTTTGGTCTCATTTGATTCCCCGTGGAGTCTTTATTTAAAACTGTTATTTTTTTTGTAATTTTTGACGGGTAAATGGACCTTTATTATCAAAAAATTCGGATTACATTAAAAATTTTGTCAATTTTTTGTAAACTCCGCGAATGCTGAGTAACATTTTACAAATATTATGCAATCTACTTAATGACATCACTTCGTGATAACTTTTTAGTGACAATTGTGCTCAATAAAATAATTAGCGTTTTTATAATAATTTTTTTCTTCAAAGCAGAAGTAAAAGCGCGATAACATTTGTCCGCAACAACCAAAAATATGCTCGCGAGCGGATTTGTACTGGGGAATTTTTTCTTAACCTATGTACCAAAAATCATTAAGGTAGCGCGAAAAAAAAACAATTTTTTGGAAGTGGAATATGACATAATTGGCAACATTTCCAATATACCCTCGTTAGCATAAATGTTGAGGGTATAAAAATGGTTATTGTAATTAAACTAGTATTGCGAGATTCTGAAACAAAGAATTAAAGTTGTGTGATTTAGTAAATTTCCTAACCTTCGGTTTCCTACTTATAACAATTCCTCTAATTTGCAAGGGTTACCAAATATTTTAGTTATAATATTGGTCAAAGTGGAAATATTTAATATAGATGTATGGATTTCCTTAAAGTTCTATCTGCTTTCCAAGTATATGTAAGAATCGCCATTAGTAGCAAATTGAAACCTACGGTCAGTTCTGCGATTTGTATTATCATGGTAACTTGGAGGACTGACTTTATTAAATAATTTTTCATTTTTGGGACACCTTAATGTTGAACCACGCCAGAAAAATGGATGGTAACCCTATGTGGAGGCTGTGTTCAAAAGTTGACCGATATCACATTTCTTTATAAGGTGGTGTTCTGAACTCAGAGTTCATTATTTAAACATATTCGGTTGGAATATTATGGTTATCATTTGCTGAAATAAATCGAGAAAGAAATCATATAGGGAGTATACCAAATCATGGACCAATACTGACAATTTTTCGGGGGCAGTTTCACTATGCAATAAGAACTTTTGGTACAGGATTACAGAAACTTCATTACATGGAGCTACCTAGGACTATAATATCTTTGTTTTTTGAGAGTTTTTTGATAAAAATTTCGGATCAATATATAATCTAGAAGTATTTTTGTCACACCTTCCAAGGTAAGTGCCACCAATGCGCAAAGAACTGTACTTTCCGATTTTCGATACTTTGAAGTCTGTGGCCTCAATACCCCACTGAAATGGCTGAAATTTTCGTTGGGGTATAAAACTTTTCACCTGAAACTTGTGAGTATAGGTCCAAGTCTTCATATAGCCCACATAGAACGGTACCTCGGAATTTTCGATATTTTGGTGGTTGTAGGCTCAATATAGCACCGAAGTGTCTGAAATTTGGTATTTAGCCTTCGTTGGAGGCTTCACCAGAAATGTGTCGCTATCGGTCCACGTCTTCATACAGCCCCCATAGATCGGTCCTCCCAAAATTTCGGTATTATCAAACCGTAATGACCGAAATTTGATATTTAGTCTTATATGGGGGTATAAAATATTCCAGAAGAGAATTTTCAGTATGGGGGGTAAGAAACATTTCACCAGAAATTTCTCGGCATAGGCCCCCCATAGAAGGGTACGTCCCGATTTTCGATTTCAGCGTCATTATCAAACCAAAATGGGTGAGATATTAGTATTTGGTATTTTTTAGAGTTAACAAGTGAGCAAAGGCTATAGTCGGGATTGGGCCGACCATGTGATACCCTACACCACTACCCCTTTGCATAAGCTTTTCACTGCTAAACATTTCTTTTAGGGAATATAATCCGACTACCACCAAAAATAATATGCCTCTTTCTCTCTGAGACCCCCATAAGCAACCAAAATTTCGTGACTATCCGATCAAAATTACGACCTGTAGCGTGATTGCAAAAAATGGAAGAATTCGATGCATTATCGACTATTGTGGTATCTCCCTTGTTTGACCACCTTCGCCAACCTTCTTTACACCAATGTAAAGGTAATATTTTCTTCTTCCATTGACAGGTTTTGCCGTTGGAATACCACTACTAGAAGCCGATATATTCACAAAGAATAAAACTTTGAATTTGTCTCCAAATGAGTTTTTCCCCATTCCGACCCCTAAATATTATCCGACTATCACCAAAATCAATAGGCTTCTTCTTCTGTGGGGCCCCCATCTACCCCCAAAATTTCGTCACCATCCGATCAAAATTCCAACTTGTAGCGTGATTACAAAAAATGGAAAAATTGGGTTTATTACTGAATTTTGCACTATCTCGGTTTGCTCACTTACGCCAACATACTTTGCATCAATATAAACGAGATCTTTTCTTCTTCCATTGACGGGTAGTCCTTTTGGAATACTCCAACCGGAAGCAGAGATATTCGCATAAGAAAAAAAACGTTGACTTTCCTCCACATAAGCTTTTCGCTTATTCCGACTCCTGAATATTATCCGACCATCACCAAACTAAATAGGCTTCTTCCTCTGTGGGACCCGCATCCACTCCCAAAATTCGTGACGATCCGATCAAAATTGCGACCTGTAGCGTGACTACAAGCAAATCAGAAAATGGGATGCATTACCGACTATTGTGATATCTCTGCTATTTGACCACCTACGACAACCTACTTTACATCGTTGTAAAGGTGATATTTTCTACTTTCCTTGCCTAGTTTTGCTATACCTCTAGATATACCTCTAAAAGAAACAGAGATATTGGCTTTGAAATAAAACGTCGACCTTTCTCCAAATAAGTGTTTGCCCATTCCGATCCCTGAATATTATCCGACCATCATCAAAATCAATAGGCTTCTTTCCCTTTGGGACCCCCATTAACCCCAAAAATTTCGTGACGATCCGATCAAAATTGCGACCTGTAGCGTGATTACAAAAAAATCGGAAAATGGGATGCATTATCGACTATTGCCATATCTCTGCTATTTGACCACCTGCGACAACCTACTTTACATCGTTATAAAGATGATATTTTGTAGTTTCCTTGCCTAGTTTTGCTTTTGATATACCTCTTAAAGAAACAGAGATATTGGCTTTGAAATAGAATGTTGACTTTTCTCCAAATAAGTGTTTGCCGATTCCGACCCCTAAATATTATCCGACCATCACCAAAATCAATAGGCTTCTTCATCTGTGAGACCCCCATTAACCCTCAAATTTTCGTGACGATCCGATCAAAATTGCGACCTGTAGCGTGATTTCCAAAAAAATAAAAAAATGGGATGTGATACCGACTATTGCGATATCTCCGTCATTTGGTTACCTACGCCGACCTAGTTTGTATCATTGTAAAGACGGGATCTTCTACTCATGCTTTGCTTTTGGAAATTTTACAACTAAAGCTGTGATATTCGTAAATATAATTAAAATCGCAAAAATGAAAATTGGGGTTTTATTTGTTACTATTGTGATATCTTCGTTGTTTGATCACCTACGAGTACCTACTTTACATCATTAGAAAGGTGATATTTTCTACTTTAATTGTCAGGTTTTGCTTTTGGTATACCCCATATAGAAGCTGAGATATTCGCTTTGGAAAAAAACGTTGTCTTTTTATCCACCTAAGTTTTTTGCCCTTTCCGACCCCTAAATAGTATCCGACCATCACCAAAATCAATAGGCTTCTTCCCCTCCGGGACCCCCATCAACATGCAAAATTTCGTGACGATCCGATCAAAATTGCGACCTGTAGCGTGATTACAAGGTTTAGATGGACAGACGGACGGACGGACGGACTGACGGACGGACACACATAGCTAGATCGACTCAGCTCGTCGAGACATTCATTTTGGTATATATAAGTATGGGTCTACGACCATTATTTCGATGCGTTACAAACTTTTTGGCCAAAACCAACTTATAATACCCTCCCCACATAGTGGTGTAGGGTATAAAAACTTATCGGTATAGGTCCACGTAATGATATAGCCCCCATAGAACCGCACTCCCAATTTTCTGTATTTTGAATGTTTTAGTCACATCTTAACTGGTACAAAACATCCCTTGCAAAAAATCAGAGAGTATAGGACATATAAACATTGTCAAAGTCTCTCTCCGTCTCCCCAGTGGAATGCTTATTCCATTTAAATCACTGTGCATCCATAGTAGTTTAAAAGTGATGTTCCTCTTTCGGTGTTGTACGACTGAAGTTCAAAATCTCCTTCTTCATCCAACAATCCATTCAACCTCCATGAGTAATTGCGGCAACAAAGTGTTGAATGTGAAGATAAATGAGTTGTTGTATTGTTGTCGATGATGTTGTTGTTGCTGTTGGCACTGAGAAAGAAGCTAGGCGATGATGACAATGATCATGGCTTTGTTGTTGTTGGTTGGCCTTATGCAATCATTCATTCTTTGCAATTCTCATATCAAAAGAATAGAGATCAGCGATCAACAAATAGCCTGACATTCAGTCTGTCTGTCACTCAGTCACTCATATTCGGTCGCAGTCCATCTAATAGGATTTTGTATGGTTGTGACATGAACGATGATGAACAACATTCAGTTCACATTCAGTGCCGGTCGGTCGGTCGGTTGATCTCCTTTAGAAGCTCTTTTGTGTCCGATCTAAATGACAAGCCAAGGTGGCTGGCTGACTGGTTGGGCTCTGAATGTTGGTTGGTGGCAGTGGCGGGCGTTATTGTTTGCATTTTGTGAGAAACATTTAAAGTGATTTTTTTCCAGAGCAGCCTTTTGTATTTACGTGCGTAACCATTTCACGTTCGCTTTTGTGTTTTTTCTGTTAATCGTTTAAACTATAATTTGTCAACTAAATTGTTGGGTAAATATTTGTTTGGTGAAGGTTTGTGGTCAGCCAGCCAGTCACTCGTGTTTTTCTTTAGTGGAAGTTAGCTTTGGTTATGGGAAAAATTTGAATTTCATTGATGAAGTTCCGAAATGATTTGTGTGTGTGAACTATGTAAGGTAATTGAGGACTTTTACACTTGGATTGTTTTGGGGCTTTCTTTTCCCAAAACATTTGTCATTTTTTTGGTGGAATGCTGGTCATTTGTAATTTTCTTTGAATAATGGAAGTCATAAATATGAGGATTGCTTTCAAATCGACTGGGAAATGTTAAACTTTTTATCTTGAGAATACAAGATCCTGGTGGTTACGAATATTTTCTGGCGAAAATAGAGAACATACAAATAGCAAGAAAGGGCTTAATTAAACGTTTCGGACCAAAGTATAATTAGAGGGGAGGTGTATGTTTACACTTCTTGCTGCAACTCGTGGACCAAAACACCTAAAATTACTTACACAATAAGGTAGACTGTTTCAGAACATTTGTCCTATAAGCCCAACTAAGAATAGATTTCTATTCATCTCTATTTGTTGATTTCCATACTTTCCCAATTTTGAATACCATGAGTCTTTACCTTGTTTACTCCACCGGAGTCTGCCCTTCTGCTCGTCATGCTGGCCTTATTAAGTGCGATCATTCTTATGACATGGTATAATCAACGTAATCATTGTAACTCGATACATTTAACTATTCCGATGTCGTGGGAGCCACCGTGGCGAAGTAGTAAGCACGCCCGCTTTGCACTCAGAAGGTATGTGGTTCAGAATTGACCTAAAGCTTTGTAAATTTGATAGCTTTGACAGAAGTACATCATCTCCACGTGCCTCCAGACAATATCACCCAAAGGTTTTGATGGGCAGAACCACATACAATCAGTGTTAAATTTGCGGTCTCAGTCCCCAAAAGTTAAGATGGACAGAACCACGTCAACCAGTTTTTAATTTGTGGTCTCAGTCCCCAACTTTGACAAATGATGTTCTTGTAGGAGAGAGGAATGGTGAATAACCTAATTTGTATTTTTTTAATTTCAGAATGTATATTTTTTAGGAAAATAATTGCATTTTTATTCAAACTTGAATTTTTATTAAAAACGAAACTTGATTTTTTTTAAGAAAAAAAAATATGATAAAAATAAAAATATAATTTTAAAAAAATATTTAAAAAAGATTAAAAAAACATTAAAAACAGAAACATGAATTTTTTTAATAGAAAAAAAATCAGAACATTGACATTTTATTTTTGAAGACAAATTTCAAAACATTAATTTGTTTCAAAGAAAAATATATTTAAAAAATAAAACATTAGAAAAAGGATCTTGAATTTTTTAATAGAAAAAATTCCACAACGTCGACATTTTTTCGAAGACAAAATTAAAAACGTCAATTTTTTTTAAAGAAAAAAAAAATAACTTGATTTTTTTAATAGAAAAAAATCCACAACATTGAAATTTTTTTGAAGACAAAATATTCAAAACGTTATTTTTTTTAAAGAAAAAAATATTTAAAAAAATTAAAAAATAAAACATTAAAAACATTTTTTTTTTGAAGACAAAATTCAATGCTTTAATTAAAAAAAATTTAAAACAATTAAAAAAAAAAATAGAACATTAAAGAACTTGATTTTTTAATAGAAAAAAATTCCACAACGTTGACATTGTTTTTTTTTTTTTTTTTTTTTTTTTTTTTGAAGACAAAATTCGAAACTTTAATTAAAAAAAAAAAATATTGAAAACAATTAAAAAAAAAGAACATTAAAAAAGGAACTTGACTTTTAAATAGAAAAAATTCCACAACGTTGACATTTTTTTGCAAGACAAAATTCAAAATGATAATTTTTTAAAAGAAAAAATATTAAAAAAAATGTAGAAAAATAAAACATTGAAAACATTTACTTAAATTTTGTAATAAAAAAAATTCCACAACATTGACTTTGTTAGGACAAAATTCAAAAAGAAAACAATTAAAATATGACCTTGAATTGTTTTATACAACAAATTACACAACATTGACATTTTTTTAAGACAAAATTCAAAACGTTAATTTTTTTAAAGAAACAAAATTTAAAAAAAATAAAAACAAGTAAAAAAGTATCAGTCGGCGTTGCCGACAGAGATATACCCTCAGCCTGTGTATATTGAAACAATTTTTTCCCAAAATACGTATGTATTTAGGGGGTTTTAAAAATTTTTGGCGTTTGAACCGACAAAACTGTTGATTAGGATTAAAGATCAAAAGTTTTGCGGAGGAGATACTAAAAGGAATGGATCGACATTGACCGTTATGGAAGCCACAACATATTGTGCCATAGGGGGTTTTTACACTCTTCGGGCTGTTTGCTCAAGAAGTATGGACTTGCCCCTAAAAAACTTTTACCATCGTAATTGAGGCAGCGAATGCAAGTTGCTTCAACAAAAATTAAAGTGATTCGAGAGCATGTTTTAAAGTGAACTTATCCGAAATTTTGTGTGGGAGGTACCGGAGGATTGGACAAATATAGTCCATATTTGAACCTGATCTATATCTGGTAGATATATTAGGATGTGTAAAGTATAGACCAATTCGGCCACTCCCATCCAGAGTTATCGTGCGCACAATTTTTCCTAACATTTTTGAACTTATGTGGGGGAGGTCCCTGAAGGAGTGGACCGATATGGCTTATCTTCAGACTTAAACTATTTTGGACCGAATCGGCAGATCCGTTCGAGAGTTATCTTGCGCTTCAACCACCTCACACGGTGTCATAGGGGTTTTTTTGCAACTTTCAGGCTATTTTCTCAGAAAGTATGGACTTACCCCTGATGTAACTTGTACCTTCGTATAGAGGGCAGTGAATACAAGTTGCTAAAACAAAAATCAAAGCTATTCGGGAGATGGCTCTAAACTGAACTTTTCCGAAATTTTGTGTGGGAGGTACCCGAAAGAGTGGACCGTTATAATCCATATTCGAACTTGATGTATGTCTAGAGGTAGTATTACCATATGCAAAGTTTGGTTCAATTCTGTTACTCCCTTCGAGAGTTATCTTGCGCACAAGTTTTGCGACAATTTTTGAACATTTGTGGGGGAGGTACCTGAAAGGGGTGGACCTATATGGCCCATCTTCGAACTTAAATCAAATCTGGACAAAATATTAGGATACCCAAAATTTGAACCGAATCGATTGATCCGTTCGAGAGTTATCGTGCGCACCAGCCAGCCAGACAGACAGACAGACGGACGGACATTGCTAGATCTACTCAAAATTGTCTGAAACGGATATCGTACAAACATACTTGGGGTCTAAAACCATTATTTCGATGAGGCACATTTTTGGTCGTATCAAAGTGTAAATACCCTCTTTAGCCTAAAGGCTGAGGGTATAAAAATAAAACATTAAAAACGGGAACTTACATTTTTTAATAAAAAAAATTCCACAACATTGACATTTTTTTTGAAGACAAAATTCAAAACGTTAATTTTTTTAAAGAAAAAAATATTTAAGAAAATTAAAAAAATAAAACATTAACATTGCATTTTTTAATAGTAAAAATTCCACAACATTGACATTTTTTTTGACGACAAAATTCAAAACTTTATTTGTTTTGAAGAAATGATTATAAATTTTTTGACAAAAAATAGAACTGGAATTTGTTAAAAGAAAAATGCAGAACAAGATTTTTTTAAGAAGAGAAGTTCCTAACATGGATGAAAAAAAAGAATTCAGAAAACATTTAGGATCGTTGATTTTTTTGAAGAAAACACAAAATAATTGGAGATTTTACAGTGGGTAGAGTATTATGTATTGTTTGTTAATAAAAGTGGAAATTTCAAAATTTTGAGTTACTACCCCACGGTGCTCTTGAAGCAACTTTAAATGGAAGGTGCTTACACCTTTTTCAATAAATCGCGATTCAAATTTAGGGGTTTTTTAGGTTTTTAGGAATATTATTGACATTTATGATAATTTCGTAGGATTTACCGTTATTGAGATGTAGAGACGTTCTTTTTGTTTGAAAAAATCCAAGCTCTAATATTTTTTTCCAAAAAAAAGTTCCGCATTTTTCTTTTTTTGAAAAATATACGTTCTGTTTTTTTTCGTACAAAAAATAATCGTTCTGATTGTTTTTTTTTAAAGTTCCAATTTTATTTTTTTCTTTAAAAATTACTTGTTTTAGTTTTTCATATAAACTTCCGCGTTTTGAAAAAAATTTTAAACAAAAAATACAGATTCCGAATTTTTTCTTAGAACTGAAATACAAGTTCTAAGTTTGAACTTTTTTCTTTAATCAAAATCCACGTTTTGATTTGTTTCTTTAATCAAATCCACGCTTTGAATTACTTTCTTTCATCAAAATTCCCGTTTTGAAAATTTTTCTTTAATAAAAATCCACGTTTTAAAATTTTTTTCTTTTATCAATATCCATGTTTTGAATTTTTTTTTAATCAAAATCCACGCTTTAAATGTTTTTCTTTAATCAATCAATATCCACGACTTGAAATTTTTTTCCACGCTCTGAAAAAATTTCTTAAAAAAAAATTCGAAATTTTCTTCTTAAAAAAATCTACGTCCTAAATTGTTTCTTCTTCTGGGATTTAAAAAATATATTTGTATAACAAAACCCAGGTTCTGAAAATTTTCCCCAATAAGAATCGATGTCGGACGACCTTAGAAAAGCAAACGTTATGTTAGCTCGATTAATTCAATCAATTAAAACCTTTCATAAATAATGACCTTCGTCCTAATAAGACAACAATAAATAAAAGTTGTGGAAATTGTTCTTCAAAAAATTCAAGTTCTAAAGTTTTTTTAAAAAAATGCATATTATGATTTTTTTCTCCAAAACATCCACGTTCTGAAAGTTTTTTTTTGATCCTTGTTCTCAATAAAAAATATGGTCTTTACAGAAATCCATGTTCCTATTTTTTTAATAAAAATCAAAGTTCTAATTTTTTTTTCTTAAAAAAAAAATTACATTCCTGTTTTTCATAAAAATCCAAATTCGGATTTTTTCATAAAAATCATATTTATACCCTCCACAATAATATGGGGATATAAATAAATTTGTCATTCCGTTTGCAACACATCGAAATATTCATCGCAGACCCTATAAAGTATATATATTCTTGATATGGATAAAATTCTAAGTAGATATAACCATTCCGTCCCTCTGTTTAACTCAAGATACAGCTGGCATTTTTTAAGATAAACCTTTGTAATTTGGTATAGAAGTTTCTATTACTCCTAGGATGTTCGGTATTGCAAATGGGCTATATCGTTTTGATATAGCCCCCATAGAAAGGTACCACCCGATTTTCGGTATTTTGAAGGATTTAGCTTCAGTACCACACCCAAATGGCTGAAATTTGGTACTTAGTCTTCGTTGGAGGTATGAAACGTTCCACCAGAATTTTGTTGGTATGGGTCCACGTTTCATATTTTACCAATTTTCGGTATTTTGAATGTTTTAGCCAATTATCACACCGAAATGTCAGAAATTTGGTACTACGCCTTCGTTGGGGGTATGAAATTTCCACCAAGAATTTGTTGGTATGGGTCCACGCCTTCATATAGCCCCCGAAGAACGGTACCTCCCGATTTCCGGTATTTTGAAGGTTGTGGCCTCAACATTTCTCTGAAATTGCTGAAATTTGGTCCTCACTTGAGGTATAAAACTTTCCATATGAAATTTGTCGGTATAGGTCCACGCCTTCATATAGCCCCCATAGAATGTTACCTCCCGATTTTCGGCATTTCGCAGGTTGTGGCCACAACAACCCACCGAAATGGCTGAGATTTGGTATTTAGTCTACGTTGGAAGTAAAACCCTTTCCGACTGAATCTTGTCGATATAGGTCCACGTTTCGATATAGCCCCTATAGAACGCTATCTCCCGATTTTCGTAATTTTGAAAGATGTGACGTCAATATCCCATCGAAATTTGTTATTTAGTCTTTCATGAGGTTATAAAATGTTCCGGAAAAGAATTATCAGTAAAGGTCCACGTCTTCCTATATACCTCATAGAAGCGTTCCTCTTGATTTGAAATATCGGAAATTTGGTATTTAATCTTTTTTGAGTCTAACAACTTTACGCCAGAAATTTGTCTGTATAGATCGACGTTTTGATATAACGCCCATAGAACGGTACCTCCCGAATTTCCGTATTTTTAAGGTTAGCGTTTTGTTTAACCGAAATTGCTGAAATTTGGTATTAAGTCTTCTTCACAAACGAAAGGAAACTAATTGTTCCATTTTACTTAAATACTCGTGGTGGAGGGTATAAGAAGTTCGGCCCGGCCGAACCTTAAGCCGTTCTTACTTCTTTTTATAAAAATTAAATTTTTTCTTCATAAATTCAAGGTCTAAAATGTTTTCAAGAAAAAAATTCAGAGTGTGGATTTTTTGAAGAAAAAAAATTTCAGAACATTTTCAATGAAAAAGGTTTAGAATAATATTTTTTTACGACATGCAATTTTCAGATCTTGGATTTTTTAAAGAAAAAACGTCCAAAGAACGGCTGTAATTTTGTTTTTCTTTAAATTAAATTTTTCAGAATATTATCAATGACTTGCGAAAACCTTGAACGACATATTTTTAAAGGACAATTTTTCAATCACCAGCATCTGAAAATGGATTTTTTAAATGAAAAAGTTTTAGAAAGTCAAAAAGTTTTAGAAAGACCAGTCAACGCGGGTTTTTTAAAGGACTTGCTACAGAAAATAAATTCAATGTCCAGTTGATCTCTGAACATGGATTTTTAAGGAGAATTATATTTTGAAACTACTGGGGTGAATTTTTGTTCAATATCACAACACTTCGCTGCTGGACATGCCAACTACTTCAACAAGCTTAACCAGAAGCACACTTAAGAACATTTGGGATTGTTTTAATGCAACACCCTTTTGTGATGCCCAGCACCTTGCAACAGGTCAGACAAGGTTGTTAAGAATTTCGCAATACTACGACATCATCAGCATAAGCCACAGCTTAGTCTTCAGATGGATGAAACTCAAAAGACTTTTTTTATTATGAAGAGACGCAATATGGTTGAGAAAACTCCCTCGGTGGTCGGTGAACTGGAAGCGGCGGAAGTACTTCTCCAACTTTATGTAGTCCCAATTTTCGTGCCGTCCAGCAACAATATATTACTATAATTCCTACTTTATCAATTAGTAAATTCGAACACTTCTGGCTGCGTACAAGCATTTTTTTTTTTTTTCGATGACAAAGTTACTTTTATTCCATTTTCAGATATTTGTTAAAGTTGATGTTAGATGTCAGTAAATTTGTTAAACATTGAATAGAGTGGCTGGCGGAGACATTGGCAGTAACACAAACAACAATTTCGTTTAGCCCAAGCAACAATCAAAGTCAAGTCAGCCAATCGAAAAAATGCCATCCATTGTTGAACGCTTTGAAGTGGTTGCCAGCAATTTGTATGGCATATTTTTGTTCTTTTTGTCATGTTTGCCTCTGCCAAAAAATGGTGAGTGTTTTGGGCGCTTGTTCACCAATTTTTTTTTACTTGAGTTTTGTTATAAAAAAAACTCTCGAGGGTTACCTTGTAGTTGGCGTTCAAACACGCTTCATAAGGTAAACATGAAAACTTAACGTTTACATATTATTCCCATTAGCATTTTTGCTCTTTCTACAAGAAAAAAAAAACGCACACAGAATTTTACCAAAAACATCAGCAAGGGAAGCAAAATATCAGCAGCAGCAACTCAAGTATAATATTTATATGACACGCGACCATTTTCATATACATATTGAGGAAGCAAAATTTCAATAAAACAAAAACGAAATCCAAAAATTCCTTGGTGAATAACTTCTCCAATCATGATAATATTCTCTGGTGGTTCTGGGATTGTTGCTGACTCTGCTGCTGCTGCTGTCCGCTGATGTTTCACTTTACTCGGTGATTTGTATTCTTAACACATATTGGCATGTGTCACCTTGTGTCGACTCTTGTCGAACTGTTGTCGATGCCATCAAATGTGAAGTTCTGGAGGAAACATATCCCCAATGACTTGGCTTGGCGTTAAATTCAGTTCTGTGGTTACTTTATATTTTGTTATTTTGTTGTTATTGTTGTTTAATCTTGTTAAGATGTAAAATATTTCCTTGGCCATAAAAAAATGTTAATGCCATTACTGTTGTTGTTACTGTGGTTTTTGTTGTTGCTGTTCTCTTAAAAGAAATTATTATTTTACATACGGCTTTCAAGGAAAAACCTATTAAGACCCCCAATAAAATACATGAATAACAAGCTCTGGTGACAATCTGTTGCAACACTTTAAAGTTGACACTTTAAAAATTACAATGGTCAGTCAGTCAGTTAGTTGGCTTAGCTAGCGGGTGTGTGAAACCCTTTAAACGCCTCGCTTGCTTGGACGGCCGGACAGCAAATAGTGTGTTAACTGCTTAATTTAACCTTAATTTCAGTTAGCATCCGCTCTCTACAAAGAAACAACAATGGATTAGTCCGAGACAATAAACAAGTGTTAATAAAACCATAATCATTAATAAGAGAAGTAACAACAACATGTTGCGATTGTCCACACAATCTGAATAGGTGGAGATGGGTCACATTATTAGGCTGACTAATCTCTTATGAATTCGATGTCGTTTTACAAAAAGCAAAAAAAAAAAAATTAAATTGTGAAAAACAACATAACTGCAACTGATGTGAAGACAGCCAAACAAAAGATTATCCCACAGATGCCGCCTTCAGAAACGGCAACCCTCTGAAATCAGTTAATGTCTGCCATTAATAGCCTACAAATATTTTGACTACAAGCTAAAGTAGTTACTGATATGCGATACAGTATACTGCCAAGAAGTTATTGCGCCTTTGAATCGATATTCAGGAAAAATATTTAAAAAAATCCGTGATAAAAAATCCAATAGGTTGTTGTTGTAACAGTGTTTATTATTATGTTTGTATGTTCGTTCTTCTGTTCAATCTGGCTCTGGGTCTATCTCCAGTTCCAGGAAAGTGGCTACTTCTATGGGATGTAACCACAGATCCACTGGAGTTAGATGAGTAGGTTTGGCTGGGCAGTTGAAAAGGTGTTTTGTGTCGTGCGGGCCCATGCCACATACTGGGCAGATGTCCTGCGCGGCGCGTTCGATTTCCGCCCAATAAGAATTTAGGCGACTGCAATATCCCGAGCGTAGTTGAACCAAAACTATTCTAGTTTGTCGTGGTAGCTGACGCTCCTCAGCTGCAATAGATGGGGGATGTATTTCGAGGACTTTATTCACACTATAATTGCTTAAGGCCTTGGCAACTGCATCCGTATGAATACTATTTAAACCTGCTTGATATGCTTGTTGATCTAGGGGTTCTCTCCTGTATCGTTGGACCTCTCCCTCTAGAGCATGGATTATCCTTCCTGATCTGCCTGAATGTGTCGGGCCTACCCACAAGATGGTGATTGGGATGGCTCACACCGTAACATCCAAGCGGGTACTGCAACGAAAGCATCTCATTGTGTTGCTTTACTGGAAGAATATTTGCCTCATCATGTAGATTGTCCACTGAAGATTTGAGGAGCCACCCTGTTGCTGTCTCAGGGCGGCATTCTGGCAAGTTTTAATCTTTTTCCCATTCGTACCACATAATGTCGGGGACCAGACTGGCGCCGCATAGCTTACCACAGACCGACCTATCGCGTTATATGTGGTCAACAAGGTTTCTTTATCTGCACCCCAAGTGCTACCTTGTGCGACCTTGTACCTACTTTTCAGTTTGTCACAGTTAGCTGTGGCGTGCGCGCACGACGTGAAAGTAGTGTCGAATGTGACCCCTAAAATTTTGGGGCAGTTTGTGGTCGGAATTCTGCTACCACGACATTCAATTCTCTTCTAAACTGCCCTGTCCATGTGGTGAACAGAGTGGCTGTTGATTTTGTGGCGGAAATGTAGATATTCCTGGAATGGAAAAAGGTGGTAAGATCGGTTAAATAGTTGTTCAGTCTCTCACAGATGTCTTCAGGATAGGTACCCGACGCCAGGATCGTGCAATCATCCGCATACGTTACGATCTCGATGCCGTCTGGAGGGGGCGGAATACAGAATAGTTAGAGGTGAAACAGTTCCGGACATATCACCCCACCTTGGGGAAATCCCTGTTTCACTCTACGGGGTTTGGACTTCTTGTTCCTGAATTGCACGTACGACTGGCGTCCACACATATAATTGACTATCCAACGTTTCAAGCTTGGCCGGAGGGTTGTCTGCTCAATGTCCTCAAACAGCGTGGAGTGATTGACAGTATCAAAGGCTTTTGATAAGTCAAGCGCCACCATCGTGTTCTATCGCACGGCCGTCTCTGGTTGAGTCCTTGACAAATATGTATGGTACTGGCGTGCAGCGCAGTTGTCGTGCTGTGTTGCTTACGGAATCCATGCTGATGATCGGCAACTTAATAGTTATTTCTAATGCTGGGGAGGACTAAGGCCTCAAGGGTCTTTGCTACGGGCGACAAAAGCGAAATCGACTTGTACGATTCATTTTTGCTGGCATCCTTGCCTGGCTTCCGTAGTGGGGCCACCCTGCCCATTTTCCAGACTTCGGGAACAATGATGGTGGCTAGCGACAAGTTTAGAACTCATCCAGCTGCTTCAGCATTATCATGGAGATTCCATAAGGGCCCAAGGCTTTGGATGATTTAGCGTTCCTGATGGCATTCGCAACATCATCCATTGTAAACTGTGTTGGTTCATCCTCGGGATGAAGAGATCTGATACGACGTAAAACTCTTCTCTTCGCCATGTCACTCTCGGGGTGCTCGACAAACTGTCGATTGAAATAACTTGCGCACATCTTCGGATCAGTCAACGTAACGTAGCCAAATGTGACTGAGGTCGTATCTTCCATCCTTCCTTCCATGGTTGTTCGAGAGTAACTTAACCGTTGCCCACAATTCAATTATACAGGCTCCAATGCTCCAATTCTTTAGAAGATTTAACCACTTCCTCCGCTTATGTTCGCCGACCAGCGTGTTAACTTCCAGTGTCATCTCCCTGACTCTGGGTTCATTGGGGTTGGCTCGACGAAGATCATCACGCTCATTTGCTAATCCCGTCGCCTCTGCTGGGAAGTTTGGCCTTATTCGGGTATTCGACCAGCAGGTATATGGCGAGCGGCTTTCCGCTACCCGAATATCAGAAGGATTGGGCAGTTCTCTGATGCGGTGATTGGTGAACTTTCTGAAACTCGGTCAATCAGCTTTCCTATGATTGACGAACGTGCGGCATTCATAGGTGATGAAATCGGGTGGTCTGCTAATGGTGACAATTATGGGGGATGGTCTGATCCTGGGGAAATGACGGGTAGCCAGGTGACGTCAGGCAAGGTGACACGATGGTTATGTCTGGCGATCTGTGACAGTATCCTCTAATTTAGGTAGGGGCGTCCTCATTGACCGTGCAAAACGTAGAACTATCAATCTGCTCAGCCAGCGATGTACCCCTCTGTCGTTTCCTAGAGCCCTCTGTCGTTTCATGATGCGCATTAAAGTCCCCCAGGACCAGAGGATTATGACCTTCTGAAAGCGGGCTAATGTCAGGCTCGTAATCTGAGATACAGCTATTTCTCGGCGGGATGTATACGTTCGGCAACTCTATCTTGGCAGTTCCACACCTGACCATACATTCCAAGTACGGGTCATTAGATACAGGGTCAAGCGAGATGGGTTTGTATTGCACAAACTGGTGCAATAGGAAAGCTAATCCCCACCTCCACTTCTGGTCCGATCTTTCCTTAACACGTTGTAACAATCACAACGTTGTAAGCTACAGTTGTTGCTGAGCTTTTTTTCTTGCGCCGCCGCGACCTTGATATTCTTCCGACTCATTAAATCTACTATTTCCTCGATCTTACCTCGGAGTCCATTGCAATTAAATTGCAAAAAGGATGCATTTTCTAGGGTTGGGAAAACAACGGCTGGTGTTAAAGGCTGCGTGTGCGGTTGCTGTCGAGAGGACTGCGGGCCTGTGTGGCTTCGTCTATGATATATACATATATAGATATTTTAGCGAATATTTTCGAACTTTTGTAGGGGAGGTACCGGAAGGAGTGGACCTATAAGCATCACCTTTGAATTTCATCTAATATTGGAAGAAATATTACGATGTCCAAAGTGTGGACGAACGCAGTACTCGGTTTGAGCTCTCTAGCCGCTACATGTTGTGCCATAGGGGTTTTTAACAACTTTCGGACTGTTTTCTCAAGAAGTATGGACTTGCACCTGAAAAAACTTTTACTATCGGAATTGTGGAATTTATCCAAAATGTTGTGTGGGAGGTACCCGAAGGAATGGACAAATATAGTCCATATTCGAACCTGATCTGTATCTGGTGTATACATTAGGATGTGTAAAGTATGGGCCAAATTGGTCACTGCCATGAAGAGTTATCGTGCGTACAATTTTTCCGAACATTTTTGAACTTTTGTGGGGGAGGTACTTGAAGTAGTGGACCGATATGGCTTCTCTTCGAACTTAAACTAAGTTTGCACAAAATATTACGAAGGCCACATTTTGGACAGAATCGGCAGATCCGTTCGAGAGTTATCTTCAGCTCCAACCACTACACGGTGTCATAGGAAGTATGGACTTTCCCCTGATGAAACTTATACCGTCGTATGGGGGGCAGTTAATACAAGTTGCTACAACAAAAATCAAAGCGATTCGAGAGCAGTTCCTAAATGAACTTTTCCGAACATTTGTGTGGAAGGTACCCAAGGAGTGGCCCGATTAAGTTCATATTGGAACCTCGTTTAAGTCTGGTAGAAATTTCACGATGTGCAAAGTATGGACCAAATCGGTTACTTCCACCAAAACATAGGTCCACACTTTGATATAGCCCCATATAAGGTTCCCGACCGATTGAATACTTTTTATACCCTCCACCATAGGATGGGGGTATATTAAGTTTGTCACTACGTTTGTAACTACTCGAAATAATCATTGTAGACCCCACAAAGTATATATATTCTTGATCAGCGTGCAATTCTACATCGATATAGCCATGTCCGTCCGTCCGTCTGTCCGTCTGTCTGTCTGTCCGTCTGTCCGTCTGTGGAAATCACTCTAGCGTCCGAACGGATTGACGTAGGTTGATGAAATTTTGGGAAAATATGTTATATTTACGTAGGACTTTTGGTATTGAAAGCGGGCTATATAGGTCCACGCTTTCGTATAGTCCCCATACAAAATGACGCGTGACGCGTCGTCGTTTTAAGGAATTTTTAAGATATTTGTCCCATTTTACCACCGATTTGGTTGTAATTTGGTTATTTGTGTCCCCAGAGGCCAGAAAACATTCCTACCAAAGTTGGGTTATATAGGTCCACGTTTTGGTATAGTCCCCACATAAGACCCCTTATAAAGTACGCGTCATTTTAATATATTTTGAATGTATTAGACCCATTTGACCACAGAATTGGTTGTAATTTGGTACTTTGTGTCTTCAGAGGCCAGAAAACATTCCTACCAAAGTTGGGTTATATAGGTCACGTTTTGGTATAGTCCCCACATAAGACCCCTTATAAAGTACGCGTCATTTTAATAAATTTTGAATGTATTAGACCCATTTGACCAAAGAATTGGTTGTAACTTTGTATTTTGTGTATCCAGAGGCTAAGAAACATTTCTACCATAAAATGTTTATATAGGTCCACGTGTTGATATAGCCCCCCATAATACAATATCGCCCGATTTTCGATATTTTGAACGTTTTAGCCTCATTATCACACCGATATGGCTAAAATTTGGTATTTAGTCTTCTTTAGGAGTATAAAACTTTCACCCAGAAATTTGTAGGTATAGGTCCACGCAATCATATAGCCCCAATAGAACGGTACCTTCAGAATTTCGGTATTTTGAAGGTAGTGGCCACATTAATCCACCGAAATGGCTGAAATTTGTGGTGGAGGGTATAAAAAGTTCGGCCCGACCGAACTTAACGCTTTTCTTACTTGTTTATGCTTATTTTAGCTTATTTAGGCATCAAAATATCTCCGCCTAAAATATTATATGGCGGAGGGTATAAAAAGTTCGGCCCGGCCGAACTTAACGCTTTTTTAATTGTTTTTTATTATTCTCATATATGAACATTATAGTTCCACTTAAAGTTCGTCCAGGCGCATCGTGGCATAAGTCTGCTCCCTACTGCTTATAATATAGCGTCAAATCCAGGAAGAGACCCAAGAGATGCAGATCGACACATACCATATTTTGTTCGATTATAGAGCAGCCTTCGTCGGCTCCTTACCTTCAAAGGTATTCAAAGCCATGTCTGAATTATAAAATAAATATTACTGATACTCGGCCCTCAATTAAAATAGGAAAAAACCTCTCCGAACAGTTCAATAACAAAACAGGTTTAACATCCTGCTGGAAAAGATTATACGAGATGCGAACGTCAAATGAAATGGTACATAAGTAAGCAATTTAAAGCAAAGCCACATCTCTTCAAACAAAAATAACACTTTGCAAAATGCTGATACTACCCGGAGCATAGAAAAAAAACTGTTAGATATGTATATATACGGGTCAATTTGCGTTGACGGTGAATATCGACGTTGTATTAACCACGAGCTGTTTCGGCTATACAACGACATCAGTATAGTTAAAATTATCGAGATACAACTATTCTGTTTGTTAGGCCATGTCATAAGAGTGAGCGATGAAGAACCCGCAAAAAGGCTTGGCGGTGCACGCAGAATCAGAAGGCCAAGGCTTGGATGGATCGAACAAGTGGAAAATGGAAAAACATGGTATTCTAAATTGGAAAAGTAAAGCAACAAATAGAGAGGACGGGAAATCGTTTCTTAGTTCGGCTTATAGGACAAATGTCCTGTAGTAGGCCAAACTTATTACAAGGTCCGAAATTCTCCCCATTTTCCTTACACTAGACTGTAGAAATTCTTTATTGACATGCTTCTTCTTTGTATAATGTCAACGACTATTAATTTAGGTTGCGTTTTTATGACAACAACAAGAACACCAACAGAGGCCACAAATATACCGAACCATGCGACAAAGTAGTTTAATCTGTGCTCCCCAAACCAACCACAACAAAAACAACAAAAAACGAACAACAAATTCTATATTCACAAATAAAAAATGGTCATAAAGATAAATTCTAACAAGGTTTATAAATAAAAATCCGCCATTAGCACCATCACCTTATTGGCGAAAACACAATCCAAACTATATTCATTCATTGAAGCTTCACACAAACTTGTTGGCTCGTTTTTTGGTGATTTATTTCGGCTACGAAGAACAGAGAAACAAATTCTAGAATTTATTCATATGGTCTTGGCTTCCCCAGCCTTCCCCTTCTGCCTCATTCGACCATACCTTGTGAAATATCAAATCATCATCATGAAATTGAGATTTTATCACATTTGTCTCCCCAAAAAGAAAAAAAACCGAGAAACAAATTTCTCCATGTTTGCGTAGGAGATTTTTAACTTTAACCATGTTCGAAATATAGGACACAAAGCTGTGCCGCTTAATGCACCACTCAACACCACCACCACTCATTGATCCGCCGTGGCTTAAAATAAAAATCTTGCTTGATTCTTTAAACATTTTTGTCAACTCGGCTAAACTGCTTTCTGTTCGATGGAGAAGTTTGGAATGCAAAGAATTCTGCCAATACAATGTCCAAATGTCAGGGAGTACGAGTGTGTGTGCACGTCAGTGATAAAGGTGTGCATTTTCTTTTGTGTTTTTTTTTATTATTTTTGGCAGGACAGGTTTAATTTGTCCGATCAAGGTTAGAGGTTTCGTTAAGTTACTTAATTTATATTTTAATTTAGGCGAACAAGAAATTTCTTGTTCAGACCTTGTCACGAAAAGAAAGGAATGCGTAAATGTTGCGATGATTCACCCGCAACAAAGAGATAAATATATACATACATAATACAATAGAGATGGAGGTTTTTTTTTTTAATTTGCCATATAATCTCCCTGTGCATATTTGGAATTTATATTTAATGGAAATGAGTAATTCGGAGGACACATCTTTATGTAGACAAATTTTGAAATTTCGGGAATATATAAAAAATCTATAAAAATGTATCAGTTGTCTTTGCCGACAGAGATATGCTCTCAGTCTGTGTGAATTGCTGGTGCGCCCCTTTTCGAACTTAAACTAAGTTCAGACAAAATATTACGAAGGACAAATTTTGGACCAAATCGGCTTATCTGCCCGAGAGTACGCTATAGCCGCTACACATGGTACCATAGGGAAACAATGGGACAGCGAATACAAGTTGCTACAACAAAGATCAAAGCGATTCGAGAGAAGGCATTAAACAGCATTTTTCCGAGATTTTGTGAGGGAGGTACTCGAAGAAGTTGACGTGATTCAAATCAAATTTGAAACTGATCTATGTCTCGTTAAAATATTACGATGTACAAAGTATGGACCAAATCGGTTGCTGCCTTCGAGAGTTATCGTGCTCACCATTTTAGTGAAAAGTTTTAATCTTTTGTGGGGGAGGCACCTAAAGGAGTGGACCGATATAGCTATTCTTCGAACTTAAAATAAGTTCAGACAAAATATTACGATGGCCAAATTTTGGACTGAATCAGCAGATCCGTTGGAGAGTTATAGTGCGTTCCAACCACTACACATGGTGGAGTATTTTGTACATGTCAGGCTATTTTCCCAGGACTTGCCCCTATATGACTTGTACCGTCGTAATACGAGCCGTGAATAAAAGTTGTTACAACAAAAATCAAAGCTATTCAAGAGCAGGTCCTAAATTACACTTTTTCGAAACTTTGGGTGGGAGGTACCTAAAGAGTCCATATTGGAACCCCGCCCATGTCTAGAAGAAATTTCACTATTTTCAAAGTATAGACCAAATCGGTTACCACCTTTAAGAGTTTTCTAAACATTTTCGAACTTCTGTAGGCCCATCTTCGAAGTTAAACTAAGTTTGGCAAAATATTCCGAAGTGAAAAATTTGGTTAGAATCGGTTAATCCATTCGAGTATGCAGCAGCCAGACAGACGGACGGACATGGCTAAATCGACTCCAAATTGTCTGAAACAGATTTCGTCCAAATATACTTGAGGTCTAAAACCGTTATTTCGATGAGGCACGTTTTTGGTCGTATTAAAGTATATATACCCTCGTCAGCCTAAAGGCTCGTTCATGTGGAATGGTCCGTTCATGTGAATGGTATGCATGATAAATCTCATTTTTGCACATCGTAATTTGTATCTTAAATTTTGATAAATTTCGAAGTGTGACTCAACAAATGTTCACAAATTTTGTCTAAATTGAAGAAAATCCCGTTTTCGACAGTTTTGAATTCGAGTTCGACACCGTCGCTATATAATGGTTAGACTGCGTAATCCTATGCAAATGCATATATGGTTAGGATGGTCGTGGAGGATGGAGAAAATCTGATTAGACAGAAACTCGTTTTATTACAAAATAAAACGAATTAGGCCCAGAAATTTTTGCATATTTTGAATTTTCTGCATATCGTGCATATTTTGACATTTTGTACATATCTGCATTAAAGGAGCATATGCAAAACCATATGCAAAAATATATTCAAGGATTTGTGGTCTAAATATCCTACCAAAATGGCTGAAATTTGGTATTAAGTCTTCGTTAGGGGTATGCAACTTTACACCTGAAATCTGTCTGCATAGGTTCACGTCTTCATATAGTCCCCATAGAACGGTACCCACCGATATTCGGTATTTTGAAAATTTTAGCCTTAATATCCCACCGAAATGACTAAAAATTGGTATTTAGTCTTCGTTGGGGGTATAAAACATTCCACCTGAAATTTGTCGGCATAGGTCCACGTCTTCATATAGCCCCCATAGAATGGTACCTCCCGATTTTCGGTATTTTTAAGGTTGTGGCCTCAATATCCTACCGCAATGACTGAAATTTGGCATTTTGTCTTCGTTGTGGGTATAAAACTTTCCACCTGAAATTTGTCGGTATAGGTCCACGTCTTCATATAGCCCCCATAGAACGGTACCTCCCGATTTTCGGCATTTTGAAGGTTGTGGCCTTAATATTACACCGAAATGGCTGAAATTTAGTACTTAGTCTTCATTTGCAGTATTAAACTTTCTCCTGGAATTTTTTCGATATAGGTCCACGTCTTCATATAGCCCCCATAGAACGGTACCTCAGGATTTCTGGTATTTTGAAGGATGTGCCCTCAATATCCACCCGAAATGGCTGAAATTCGGTATTAAGTCTTCGTTGTGGGTATAAAACTTTTCACCTGAAATTTGTTGGTATAGGTCCACGTCTTCATATAGCCCCCATAGAACGGTACCTCCCGATTTCTGGTATTTTGAAGGATGTGCCCTCAATATCCCTCCAAAATGGCTGAAATTCGGTATTTTGGGGGTATAAAACTTTCAACCTGAAATTTGTCGGCTTAGGTTCAGGCCTTCATATAGCCCCCATAGAACGATACCTCCCGATTTTCGGTATTTTGAAGGTTGTGGCAGTGGTTATACTTTTCTCTATTTTATTGACTTGTCTGAAGAGAATTTTAAACAGAAAAATTGTGCACATAGACATTTTTGTACATATTATTGAAATATTTGTTGCATAAGAAAATATGTAAAATGCATAAATTTTGCATATGCATATGTAATCAGAAGCCAAAAATATGCCCGTTCCTAAAATTTTACATGAATCGGACCAAAAATAGGGGTTGCATAAAATTCCGCTGTCTAATAATGGTGCAGGTTTATTTGCGCTACCCGAATATCATGTTGCATACAATACTTACTGCTACTGAGTGATGAGAGACCAAAGCCACCCCAGCCAGAAGTACAGCTATTCCTTTCATCCCTTCATGTAGTTTGCACTCTCACTGTTCATTATGCGCTTCATTACTGTACCAACCCCATCCTGGAAGGGGTTGACCAGTTTCCGACTGTCAGTTTGGAGGCCTCATTTCTGTTTCTGGATCAGCTTTAACACCTCTTTCACATCCATGTCGTACCGCAAGTTTTAATTCACATAGGCTGAGGGTATATCTCTGTCGGCAAAGCCGACTGATACTTTTTTACTTGTTTCCTTCGTGTATACCGCCTA
Organism: Musca autumnalis; assembly: GCF_047663935.1. Lineage (NCBI taxonomy): Eukaryota > Metazoa > Arthropoda > Insecta > Diptera > Muscidae > Musca > Musca autumnalis. The sequence continues at coordinate 243,961,270 of NW_027411755.1, forward strand.
CGACATCAATAAGCTCTCTAAGAATAATAAGGTCGCAGCTGCCGATGCGTTGTCAGATGAAATATTCATGGCTAAAGGCGACACACAGTGTTGCCGCTGTCATATAAATGTGGACAAAAATAGAAGGCGTTGACCTAGGTTGATGAATGTTTGCACAAGTACTTATGAGGGCACAGGAATGAAAAATATCAATGTTTTCTAAGGCCTGTGCCCTCATAAGTACTTGTGCAAACATTCATCAACCCAGGTCAACGGTAAAACTGAACAGGGGCCTGAGGAAACGTCCCATGTTAAATTTGAAGACTATTCATCAAAAATTAAGCGAATTATAGCAAAATCGGGGAAAGATATATATGGGGGCTATATCCAAATCTGAACCGATTTTTGGTAAAATCAGTGAAACTACTCAGGAGCCTTAGGAAATATAATATATTAAATTTGAAGGCTATTCGATTTAAATTGACCGAGTTATAGCGAAATCGGAGAAAGATATATATAGGGACTACATCTAAATCAAGAACCTAAAAAAATAACACATACTAAATTTGAAGGCTATTCGATCAAAATTGAACGAGCTGTTGCAAAATTGGGAAAAGATATATATGGGGGCTATATAAAATCTGAACCGATATATCTCAGAAGGTTGCAGGGATGGGCAGAATGTTATTAAACATTTTGATTTGGAAGAGATGCCCAATTAACGGAAAACAGGAGCCAAGGTGGCAATCAAAAGTTCTGCTCTACTAAATATTAAGAATTTTGAATTTTTTTTATAAAATTTAAATTTTGATTTCTTGATAACGGTACATTGCCCATGTGCAGTTAATGTCTACTTTTTGTACTAAAATTTTATATCTATAGCCCACTCATCAAATCCCCACCTAAAACTTTTAGTATTTTTCAACAAATTTTTCAGAAAATGTTATTTTAAATGTCGTCTAATTTTCATATGATTATCGCCTTAGATTACCTGGGAAATATTTTTCATATTTAAGTTACTGCCTACCATCTTTCCGGATTCTTATTTTTATACCCTCCACCATAATATGGAGGGTATAATTACACTACGTGTAATTTTTTGAGTCATGTTTGATTAACCATATTCTGACTTCACAGTGTGATAGAACACCAAAAATGAGAAGACACGTGTCTCGCCGTTTTTCCCTACCTTATCAACTTTCGCGATTATAGGCCTCCAAAGGTTTGATGCTTTGATGTAAAAAGGGTAATTTCGTCAGGACTATATATTCTAAACCGTTAGGAAATATGAATTTATCTCAGAGGCAAAGTTGTAGCTCTTGCCTTATAGAACAAAAATGAACACATATTAGATTTCAATTAACAACTTTTTAGAACATATGAAGATTCTAGGAATGATTCTTAGGGCTGATATTCACGAACAATTAAATTTTTTTAATATTCCCCCTGCTCAGGTTTGGAAATAATAAACTCAAGGAAATTTGAAAGGTTTGTTATTTAAGGACCTGAACAGGAAAGAATTATTTAAAATAATCGAATTTTGAGCTTGAAGAATCGTTCCTAGAATCTTCATTTGTTCTGAAAACTTGTTTGTTGAAATCTAAGGTACATTTTTTTAGTTGACTGTATCCTTAATTTTTGAGCGGTTGCGTATCTTTGGACAAGAGTCGGAGAAAAAGTATAAAAATTGGATTGGAGAAAAGAGGATAAAAATCGCAATTGTTTTCGTATATTTTAGAAATAGTCCGGTCAAAATAGACATTGAAATAGCAAAAATTCCCACAAAGCTGAATTTTGGTGGAGAGCTAGAATTTGCCATTAGAAGCAACGTCCTAAAAGTCCCCATCGATCCCATGTGTGCAAACAAAAATATTCGGGGTCAAAGGTCAAAATTTAAGGGTTTTTAGGTTTTCGGATTTATTTTTTGAAAACGGTTGATCGAATCAGAAAGTGACTAAAGTAAATATTGTAGACAGAAAAATTATCTACAAGTTTGACCTTTATAATTTTTTTCTTAGAAGGAACCATTCTTGAGATATAGCTGTTCTAAAAAACACATGATTTTTATGCACTTATAAGGGAAATGTGCACATATTCAGAAGAACCGGCTAAAATAAGCGAAGTAATCGGGTCTGTCCCCCCAAAAAATATACATTTTCTTGAAGAGGGAAATTATAGCTATCTTCTAAAAAAAATTCCAACAAAATCGGAGTGTGTTTAGTAGAGTTATTCAATGTTAGAGTCATTTTATGCAAAAATAGCCTATTTAACCCACAAGCATAATCGAAAGCCCAACGGGAACGACTCCAACGAAAACTCTCCGATTTTTTTCAAGTTTTGTCCGAAGGTAGGGTTTGTTGCGCTGATTACGGAAATGTATAATTTTCAACGGTTGCGGATCCGGTTCGCCGGTTATTAGACCCGAAAGGCCAAATTTAAAAACCGGGTTAGACCCGGTTCTACTGAACCGATTACTGCAAAGTGGATATCGTTTGAAAGCTTACGGAAGTATCTAACACATACTGTCGTTACTTTAACCGGTTCGCCACATAATGTACTTACGCGGCTAATTTTTTATTTGACCTTTAGATCGAGATATCTCGAAAATGGTAAGTCGTTTTTAAGAATCATAAAGACCAATCTTGTAGACAATTATTGAATCTACAACTTTTACTTTAGCGGGCTTTTGCTAAGTATTACCGTTTTTGAGAAAAACTAAAAAAACTGAATAATGCCTCCAAAAATGACCTTTGACCCCGAATAACTTGTTTTGCACACATGGGATCGATGGGGACTTTTAGGACGTTGCTTCTAATGGCCAACCCTAGCTCTCCAACAAAATTCAGCTTTGTGGGAATTTTTGCTATTTCCCCCTTATACGCATGTCTATTTTGACCGGACTAAAAGATGTTTATTGAGATCTGAGGAACATTTTTATAGTTGGTTGTTTGCTTCAAATTTGATCGGTTTGATAGCTGCATAACAAAACTTGAGAAAAAATTTTAAAAGAAATTTGACCATGGTGATTTTGACCTTGCAGATGAAGTTTGATGGATTATATGTATGTGTTCACAATTTTTGTTCTTTAAGACAAGAGCTACAACTTTGCCTCCGAGATAAATTCAAATTTCCTAACGGTTTGGAAGATATAGTCCTGACTAAATGACCCTTTCTACATCAAAGCCTCAAACTTTTGGAGAAAGAAAGAAAGGATACAGATTCTAGTTTTAATATAGCCCCTATAGAACGGTACCTCCCGATTTGCGGTATTTTGAAGGTTTTAGGCACATTATCCAACCAAAATGGCTGAAATTTTATTTTTAGTCTGTGTTGAGGGTACAAAACATTCCAGCTGAAAATGGTCGATACAGATTTCTCTTTCCCGTTCTTGCTTGTTTAATACTATCCACGTTAAATCGTAATCCCGCTAAATGGTGCTCTCGATAATTCGCCAAATTTGTGTGGTCCCTTGAATTGCGGATTATGGTGATTTTACGGTACATTACCGACTGACTAAGTGACAACACTTTTCTCTTAACACAATAGTAAGTCCTCATAACTAGTTTTAAAACTAATTCCGATTTCCATTTTATATTTCTAATATCTGTAATTCGAATTAATTTATTTCCCACTTCAAAGTCCACATTTTAATATTCCATCTTTTAATGTTTTTTACTTCATTGTAGCTAAACAAACTATTAAAGGATGATCCAACAGACATAAAAACTCTATAATAACAACAACAATGTGTCCGTATGTTATAACAACAGCAGTTAACAGCAACAATTCATGTTGGTCAACAACAGTAAAACAACACAAACAGGCCAAAAAGCTACAAGGTAAAATACACCAAAAACAACAAGAAAGACTTCGACAAACTTTGAAGAGACCACAAGGAGAAATCAGAGGAAAAAAAATAACGCAACGACAATACAAATAAACATTCGCCACTCGAATAGCTCGCCGCAAGCCAGTCACAAAATAAACCAATAACAACAGCAACAACAACAACCACAAAAACATTAAGAAAACATTTCAACCATGTGGAAGAAGGTTAGCCCGCGCCCATTCATGTCATCGAGCGTGGTAAAACATGCCGTATTCCATTAGCTGCAGCTCTAAAAATACGAATTTCTTGTTAGATGCATTCCGACAAGTTGTTTTCTGACACCTTTTCATTGTAGGACGAACCTCTCCTCGCCAGCTCTCGCTATCTCTCACTCTCAAGCACTCTGGGTGATTCTCTGTCATTGTTGCATCGATCTTTGGGCTATCATTCGATTGGAGTAGTAACAACATTAACAACACCACCACCACCGATCAACAGCGAATATAATAATCGCAATAACAACACCAACTACAAAAGAGCCTATAAACAAGTAAATAAAGAATCGGTGGGCTTTGTCGACAGCTAAGTACGCTAAGCCTATGACGGCAAAAAAGAATGACAAAGAAGCATAACAGAAGTGTTGGACCTAAATGTCCAATGGAGAAATAAATACACCACTTTAATGGGGTTTTTGGAACTTTCAACATGATCCGATAAGTGACATTATAGGGGATTTAAGTGCCGAAGTGTTCGACTTAGGGGAGGAGATACTAGAATGAGTGACCTGGCCTATTTGGACTAAAACGGGTACCAATATTATCCCATACTTTGAAGCTTATAACCGTTCATATGTTCATGTGTCACAAATGCCAGGACAAACTTAGTTTGCCCACCTCACCAAAATGACGGTTATAAAAACGTCCATTTGTCCAAAGTCATGTCCGTCCGTTTGCATTGGATTTTCACTGATTTTTTGCTGACCAAGTTTAGGGAACAGGAAAGTGCTTTTCTTGAACACCATGAGTGAGTGTGTCCAAACAAATGTTGTTGTCGTATGTCTTGTTACCGGTATGTTGTTGGTATGTATAACTGTTTGTTTGTTGTTGCTGGCATGTTGAGCCTTAATGTTCAGAACAACAACAACAAATGCCATCTAAAAGTATCGCTTAAAAGAAATTAAATTACGCGAATTTAAGGTTGAAACGGTGGTGAATCATGCCAACACCACGACCGCCACAACCACCACCACTCTGGTACAATTTCAATAAAGACCCCATAACACGGCATGAACAGGAAAGGAAGATAGGGAGAGGGTCAACGACAATAACATTTTATTGCCAATCGAAATGCAACATGTTGTGGCAGCAAACAACAGCATGAGTCCAGCAGCAGCAGTAGTAGTAGTGGTAGTTGTTGTTGCAACAACAATTCCATGTGACCAATTCGCCCGCGTATTAATTATTGATTTTTCTTGCCATTGCAACTGTCCTGGCTGCATATTTTTTTATTGCTTATTTCTTGTACGGCTAAAGAGCAACATATGCTCTTACATATGTTGCACCCTTTCGTTGTTGCTTATTGCATTTAACAACTATTAGTATTGCATTGCTTGAATTCAACCGCTGTGATTCCGTGGCCTCACATGGCAGTGTGGCCGGACGGCCAACCGTCCTGCTACATGCCTGACGACCACAACTTATATAATTTATTTAAATCACACTTTCGATTTAGTGCATTTCGCACCCAACACTATCACCATCACCACCACTGACTGGGCTGCTCTGCCCGGTGCCACATTACATTTGGCTTGACTATCTGTTGTGCCTTCATATCATCGACACCAATTGTCGTCGTACAGCGGCAGCGCACAGACAGACACACAGTCATTTCTATGAAACGATAAAAAAACAACGGCAAGTTCGAGTGCAAATTTGACTCAACATGACGACCAACCACTGTGTCCCGTCTGCTGCCGTTGCGATCTATTGTTGTACAGTGGTTTTTACGGAAAAAGAATTGAATTTAAATATTTATGTAATCCAAGACATGAATAAATATATACATATTAGCAAATAGATGACAGGTATAACCTTGCTACCTAATCCAAGACGTGACCTACCTGGCACATGGCGTGACTAAGTATAACAAAAGAGGGTATAGATATAAAAAAGGCGTAAATCGTTGTAGTCCAAAACGAGACCAGGCACGTCACACAACCAGAGTAAATACAACCCATGACGAGGATATACAAATATGAGGCGCTCAGAGCCAAAGCGGCCTAATCCAGAATTTCACTGTGTGTAATTTTTTTGAGTCATGTTTTATTAAGCATATTCTGACTCCACAGTATGATAGAAGACCAAAAAATGGAAGACACGTGTCGACACGTGTCTCGCCGTTTTTCCCTATCTCATCAACTTTCACGGTTATAGGCCTCCAAAAGTTTGAGGCTTTGATGTAAAAAGGGGTAATTTTTCAAGACTATATATGAAGAAAAGACAAAATTTTTTAGTTTTCCATAAAAAAAAAAATTAAAAAATTTTTTTTAATCTACATGAAAGATTTTTGGTACATAGATTGGGAAAAAAATCCCATTCATAAATCTGTTCGAGATACTAATTTTGGTTGTTGCGCGCAAAAGTTATGGCGGTTTCAATTCTGATAAAAAGAAAAAAATCTTTAAAAGACTCTAATCATTATATTGAGAAACTCTCTTAATTAGGGACTCCCTACGTAATATATGATTACTGAGGCCCCATAACATTAGTGAAAAAGTTTTAAGTTTTCGCGGAAATTGAGAAAGAGTTAATAAAATTCAAGCTGTTTACGCATCCTAAAAATATGTAAAAAAATATGTCCGTAATCTAAACATCGCGATGATTCAAATGAAATAAAAACTATACAAATCCGTTTAATGGTTTGCAGATTATAGCAAAAACAAAAAGATATATTGAGGAAATTTATAAATTTTTTGTAAGAGAAAATATTTATTAAAATTTATTTTGTGAGTTAGTTGAAAAAATGTAGGAAAAATTTGTCGGAATTATTCTTCTATTTTAGAGAAATTTCACGCAAAAAATCAAATTTTTTATTCTAATCACTTCTCGAATACACACTAACATCTAGCGGAAGAGATGGGTATCGTTCAAATAAATGTTGGGTTCCTTTTAATGGGGTATACTCTTGAAATAAAACTGTATCGAGTAATGTTCTTTTTGAAATGCGTGTAAATCGCGAAATCCTCAAAATCACTTGATGCGCATGCGGTTTAACAACACAGCGAATTCTTCTCTTTTAATTTGTACACATTTGCCAGGATTTACTTTGGCCGCTAAGATGTAGCATCGTCTGCAGTTTAGTGTGCAACAAACTGTATAACGCTTATATTTTGCACAAAGTGCATATACTTTTTATGCGCATCCGATTTCACTATCAACCGTGAAAAAATACATCGATCTAAACATATTTCAATAAAATCCATCAAGAACCGTGGATGTAGCATCACACAGTATTTTTTGGATAAATCGGATACAGCTCCCATGCCACTAAATTTTTCAAACCGCTGTTTTCGCACAAACGCGAGTGATGATTCACTTTCTTCATTGAAATGGTAACGATCCACATAAAACGCGAATTAGTCAGCGATATTTTGAAAAACATTTTTCGCAAATTTTTCAATTTTTGCAGTAGCCATTTCCGCCGTTCTAGTAGATGGATTTTTACGATCTGTGATTCATATGATCCGGATCGTCGAAAAACTAAAATATCGCGGGGTACCAGCACACTCAAAACGATATTGTAAATACTTTACCCAAAAAATAGGTTTCTTAGAAAAAATATCGCATTAAATTTTGGCCTTTGGCAGTAGATTACTCTGCTGCTGTGTGGGCTACATACTCAATATACATATCAGATTATGCGAAATCGCGAGTTCTATAATCCTATAATTGGTTTTTCGAAATATCCGAATGCGCGTCCCAGTAACATAAAAAATACAAAAAACACCTGAAATCCGGCTTCAAAATGTCAGCATCCATAAAAGGTGGATGCAGTGGAAATTTTGGAAAGTGATACATTAGAAGTGTTATCTTCATTTTGTATTCTCCTACTTTTACTTTGGACAGATGTCCGTCATTTGAATGGTTTAATCAGAAATCGAATAGCAATGTAAAAAGCCTGTTTAGCTTCAACGTGTTTTTACCTATGTTTTTTCCTTTACGCGGTCGTAACTACCACGTAAATTAAATTTTTTTGCTAAATTTTTGAGCTTTGTACAAAAACATCTAAATTAATCCAGCAATAGTCATAGTTACTGGTAAACTACAATAGTTCGCGTATTATAATAGTGCAAACCTTGGCTTCATGGAAACTAAAAAATTTTGACTTTTCCTCATATATCCTCCAAACCATTAGGAAGTTTGAATTTACCTCAGAGGCAAAGTTGTAGATCTTGTCTTAAGGAACAAAAATTGTGAACACATGTAATCCATCAAACTTCATCTGCAAGGTCAAAATCGCCAAGGTCAAATTTCTTTTAAAATTTTTTCTCGGGTTTTCGTCTGCAGCTATCAAACCGATCAAATTTGAAGCAAACAACCAACTACAAAAATGTACCTTAGATCCCTATAAACATCTTTCTAGAATATACGATCTTTGTATACACGGTTCTTAAAGGTCAAAATAACAAAACACATGGGATTTTTATCCTGTTTTCTCTGGTTTTGGTCCACAGATACTAAACCGTTCAATATTCAAGAAAACAACCAACTGCAATAATGTAGCAAAAACATCAATGAACAACTTTCTGTAATATGTGAAATGTCTATGAACGGTTCTTAAAGGTAAAATAGCAAAAAACTTTTGAAAATATTCAATTTTTACACTTTTTTCTCCGATTTTGGTCCAAAGATACCCAACCGCCCAAAAATGTAGTTACAATGTACTACAAAAATGTACCTAAGATTTCAATAAACAACTTTCTAGAACATATGAAGATTCTTCGAACTGAAAGTATGACAAAATATCTGGAAGGCCAAATTTGGACCAAATAGGTTAGTTCCAGAGTTATGGTGCTCTCCAGCTATGTAGTGGCTATGTAGGGCCATAGGGGTTTTTTACACCTTTCGGCCTGCCTTCTCAAGAAGTATGGACTTGCCCCTGAAAAAACGTTTACCGTCGTAATTGAGGCATCGAATGCAAATTGCTTCAAAAAAATCAAAGTAATTCGAGAGCAGGTCTTAAAGTGAACTTATCCGTAGTTTTGTGTGATAGGTACCCGAATGAGTGGACAAATATAGTCCATATTCGAACCTGACCTATACCTGGTAGATTTATTACGATGTGTAAGGTATGGACCAAATCGGTTACTCCCTTCAAGAGTTATCGTGCGCACAATTTTTACGAACATTTGTGAACTTTTGTGGGGGAGGTACCTGAAAGAGTGGACCGATTAGGCTTATCTTTGAACTTAAACTAAGGTTGCACAAAATATTACGAAGGCCACATTTTGGACCGAATCGGCAGATCCGTTCGAGAGTTATCTTGCGCTCCAACAAGTTGATATAAAAACAAGTAAGAACGGCGTTATGTTCGGCCGGGCCGAACTTGTTATACCCTCCACCACAAGTTGTATTGAAGTAAAATGGAATAATTAGTTTCCTTTCGTGTATGAAGAAGACTTAATACTAAAATTCAGCAATTTCGGTAAAACAATGTGAGGCGCCATTCTATGGGGGCTATTTCAAAACGTCGATCTATACTGACAAATTTCTGACGGAAAGTTTTTAGGCTCAAAGAAGACAAAATACCAAATTTCCTATATTTCGGTAAGAGAATGTGGCTAAAACTAAAAAATACCGAAAATCAAGAAGTAAGCTTCTATAGGAATAATACTCTTCTGGAATATTTTATAACTCTTGGAAGACGAAATAACGAATTTCAGCCATTTCGCTTGGATATTGACGTCACAAACTTCAGTATTACGAAAATCCGGAGGTACCGTTCTATGGGGGCTATATCGAAACGTGGACCTATACCGACGAATTTTAGTCAGAAATGGGGCAATATGAAAGCGTGGACCTGTACAGTCATATTTCTGGCGAACAGTTTTATATCACATTGAAGACTAAATACCAAATTTCAGCCATTTTGGTGGAATATTAAAGACACAACCTTCAAAATACCGAAAATCGGGAGGTACCGTTCTATGGGGGCTATATGAAGGCATGGGCCGATACCGACAAAGTTCTGGGGGAAAGTTTTATACCACCAACGTAGACTAAGTACCAAATTTCAGCCATTTCGGTGTGATAATGAAGCTAAAACCTTCAAAATACCGATACCGACAAAATTCTGGGGGAAAGTTTTATAGCCCTAAAGAAGACTACGTACCAAATTTCAGCCATTTTGGTTGGATAATGAAGCTAAAATCTTAAAAATACCGAAAATCGGGAGGTACCGTTATATGGGGGCTATATGAAGGTGTGGACCGATACCGACAAAATTCTGGGGGAAAGTTTTGTACCCCTAAAGAAGACTACGTACTAAATTTCAGCCATTTTGGTAGGATAATGAAGCTAAAACCATAAAAATACCGAAAATCGGGAGGTACCGTTCTGAGGGGCTATATGAAGGTATGGACCGATACCGACAAAATTCTGGGGGAAAGTTTTGTACCTCTAAAGAAGACTACGTACCAAATTTCAGCCATTTTGGTAGGATAATGAAGCTAAAACATTACAAATACCGAAAATCGGGAGGTACCGATCTATGGGGGCTATATCAAAACGTTGACCGATATATCCCAGTTTCAGTACCAACCATCCTGCAAGTAATAAACACGTCTGTACCAAATTTTGACTCTCTATCTTTAAAATTGCGAGCTGTATCTTGATTTCAACAGACAGACGGACCGACGGACATGGTCAAATCGACCATGGCAGAAATTTTACTATTTGCAAAGTATGGACCAAATCGGTTAGTCCCTTGAAGAGTTATCGTGCGCACAATTTTTTCGAAAATTTTTGAACTTTTGTGGGGGAGGTACCTGAAGGAATGGAACTTAAACTAAGTTTGGACAAAATATTATGAAAGCCAAAGTTTGGACCGAATCGGTTGATCCGTTCGAGAGTTATCGTGCGCTCCAACCAGACAGACATGGCTAAATCAAATCCAAATTGGCTGAAACGGATTTCTTCCAAACATACTTGGGGATTAAAACCATTTTGCCCGTTTACCTTCGTGGGCATAAATGCTGAGGATATAATAAGGTCAGATATAACTCAAGACTTAGGACTTAGAACAAAGATGTGACTCTACAGGCACAAACGCGGGGAATGTAACCCAAAGTATGATTAAGTATAGAAATATGTCACTAGTTGTAGGTCAAAACGTATCTAGGTGAAGAGTCTGCCCCAAACTTGAGTAGATATAACCCAAAGATGTAAAGCCCAAACCGAGCTTTCCGGTCAATATATAAGAAAAAAATATAGCCTTACGACAGAGGCCAAAAAAACCACCTGCACTTAAAACCTGAACGCCATCGTACCGTGTTTGTGGAGATGCTTGAAGGAGGGCCTCTGCATATTGCAGTATATAGACTCCTAAGTAAATCCGCTGTACAAATTCAACACTTTTGCGTTTAAATCCTGTTTAATGTGCACATTTTAATAACAGACCACTAATCGTACCCACCAACCATTTAAGTAGGTCTCTTTAGGTTCTTTTAGAGTTTTCGGTCCATCATGTCAGGAAGTATGGACTCAAAAACTACCCTCTGTAAAATTTTCAATGCATAACTTATTTTAGGTAATACCACATGGTCAGGTTTAATGAGGACCGCAATGACTAATTTCGATAAAAATGGCAAAACGATTCTCGAACTCTCAAACTACACTTAAGCGAAAATGTTGAACTTTTGTGAGAAAAGCACCGTCTACGATCTTGATCAATGTTTGAATCAAATATAATCTACAAATTTATTCTTATCCTGTGCTTATACTTCCTTATACGGACAGACAATTTCCCCTCGTAAAATAGATTATATGAAATACTCGAATAGCTACATTCTCTGACATTTGAAAACAAAATATTGAGTCCATCCAATAAAAAGCTACATTATATATCGATCAGTGGATGAAGGAAACCCCACCCAGCAATAAAAGTCCTCCCAAAATCATGGGTTTTGTAAGGGATTTTTGGCAGCCGTAACTACTCGCAGACCCCCTTTCTTCCCCATTATATTTACAAGGGCATGTCGAACTCAGTTTGTAGTTATTTTATGACCACTAGAATAACTAGTTATTCTGTGGTCATTAGAAGTTGAAAAGTAAGTTGAAAAAAATTCTATTTTTAGAACAGCTGATGTGGAGAATTTGTTTTTAATTTCAACACACTTCTTACTTTGATTTTACTTTATTTTATTTCGCTTGCTGTGCGAGTTGAATACACGAACCCTCTGATTTCTAGCCAAAGACACACATACTATGCCACGCACACGAACATTAAGGGTTGCTTAAGAACTTAAATGTGCAGTGCACATGTGAACCACGAACTGTTATTTTTGTAATTAAAAAAAAAACTCGCTTGCCAACAGTGAGCGTTGAACACACAACCCCAGGATTTATAGTCGGACACACACTCACTGTGCCACCGTCCTCATTACTTAGTGAGGAGCAAAGTAAGTAGGTTTGCCTTGTAATTTTTTTAAGAAGTATCCCATTACTTTTCAGATTACTTGTAATGGGAAAAGAAGCTTGTTTACATTACTTTGTAATGGGTTACGTAATGACTAATGGATACGAATTTTTGCTGGGCCAGTACTAATATAACTGCGCTCGGTTATTCATATCCGCATCCACCACACAGAAACATCAATGAGCAGCAATCCTCGTAGATGTCGGGGCTGGGTGCATCTCGATGGTTTCTCTGGAAATGTCTCTGTTTATAGCCTCTCACGGGACTATGTTGCTACATGCTGCGTGAACACATCCTCCAGGAAATCTTCGTCGTCATCAGAATACGAGACTCCCCCAAAGTTCTCCCAACAGCAAATGCACAGCAGCACTTAACACCGGTCGTTTGCTATTCCAATCCCTGGAAATGCATTATTTAATGCAATTTAATTGCAATAGATTTCGAGAGGTAAGAATCGAAGTAATAGTAAAATTAATGAGTCGGAAGAATATAAAAGTGGCGGCGATTAAGCCCAACGAAAACTGTAGGTTTGAGCGTTGTAATGGAGAATGATCGCACCAGAAGTGGAGGTGTGGCACAAGTTTTAGTCTGTTTAGTAAGACATATCTCGCTTGAGACTGGTGTGAAACTGAATACATCCTAATAAACCTGTACTTCAGGTTTAAGCCTAACATTAGTCAGCTTTTGGAAGGTCATAAACGACTGGTCTTTGGAGACTTTAATGCTCATTGGGGTACAGTGCCGGCTGAGCAGATTGATAGCTCTACGTTTGACACGGCCGATGAAAACGTTCCTACCACAATAAGCGAAGAGTGTGACAATTCCCCAGACCAGCCATCGTGTCACCTGGTATGACATATGACCAGGCAACCAGTCATTTCTGAACGCCGCATTTCGTCAATCAGTTTGAAAGCTAATTGGCCAAGTTTCAGAGAGTTCTCTAATCACCGCTTTAAGGAACTATCCAAACCTTCTGATGTTCTGGTGCAGAAAGGACGTTCCGAGACATCATCACTGCTGCAGCCGCTCGCAATATACCTGTGGTCGAATACTCGAAGTGAGACCAAACTTCCCAGCAGAGGCGACGGGATTAGCAAATCAGCGTGAGGATATTCGCCGTGCCAGTGAACCCAGAGTCAGGAAGCTGATAATGGAAGAAAACACGTTGGTCGGTGAGTGAGAAAAAAATCGCTAGATTCTCTAAAGAGTTTCAACATTGAAGCCGGAATAACTGAATTGTGGGCAAAGGCTAAATTACTTGCGAACCCAAGAAAGAAGGAAGGCAGGATCTCAGTCACGTTGAGCGACGTTACGCTGACTCATCCTGACGAGGATGAAGCACCATAATTTACAATGGATGATGTTGCAATTGTCATCAGGCAAGCAAAATCATCCAAAACATTAGGCCCTGATGGAATCTCCATCGTATGAGAGAAACAGCTAAAGTTCTCAAACTGCCGCTAGCCACCCACATCGTTCCCTAAGTGTGGAAAATGGGCAGGATGGTCCCGCTACTAAAGGCAGGCAAGGATGCCAGCAAAAGTGAATCGCCAGCAAAAGTGAGTCGCCCATACCAAAGACCATTGAGGCTTTGTCCTCCCCAGCATCAGAAATAGCTATATAGTTGCTGATCATCAACATGGGTTCCGTAAGCAGAACATCACATATTTGTCGAGGACTCAACAGTTATGGTGGCGCTTGACTCATCAAAAGTCTTTGTTAAGCACTACTCGCTGTTTGAGGACATCAGGCTGAGTATCTTGCGAACAAGTTGGAAACGTCGGATAACCTATTATATGTGTGGACTCCTGTCGTACATTGAACTCAGGTACAAGAACTCCAAACCTAACTCTACGAGGGAGTTCCCCAAGGTCGTGTATTCCACCCCTCCCAGATGGCATTAAGATCATAACGTATGCGGATGATTATACGATCTTGGCGTCACGTACTTTCCCTGATGTAATTTGTGAAAGGCTGAACTCCTATTTAACTGTTCTTATCGCCTTTTCCACGAGTGGAGTATGCTAATAAGCGCCATTGAATCTACAGCCACTTTAGGTCCTCGAGTCCCTAGCACTTGGGGTGCAGATAAAGAAACCTTGTTGACCACCAATAAAGCAATAGTCAGCCTGTGGTAAGTTATGCGGTGCCAGTGTGGTCCGCGAATATATGTAAGTGCAACGCGATGGATACATATACAAAACTTTCAGATCGCCTCCCTGAGACCAGCAACAGGGTGTCTCCTCATGTCTTCAGTGGACCATCTACATGAGGTGACTAACATTCTTCCAGTACGACAACACAGTGACATGCTCTAGTTGCAGTAATTGCTAGGGTCTTAGAGTGAAAGCCATCCTAATCACCGTATGGTGGAAAGGACTCCGCCATCCAGGTATGTCAGGAATATTCATGATCTAGAGAGAGTGGTACAAAGTTAAAAGAAAACCCCTTAAATCTGCAAGCCTATCATGTTTATCAGGTTGCAGGTGACATATACAACTAACGTGAGAATGTGGTCCTTGAAGTACATCCTTCATCAAGGACATTTGAAGAACAACAAACCAGAATAGTATAGCCTCAACTATGTTCGGGATGATTCAGCCGTTTAAATTTCTTGAGGTCAAGGATTTATTAGACCGTGCTAAACATCTGTCTACACGCAGAGAAGAGATATTGTAGGAGCAATCATATTCTAAGAATAAACTAGTGTATTGTAAAAATCTGAAAATATGTTGTTGGTACAACAATATATTTTGTGTCACTATGGTGCCTGACACAAAATATATGGTTGAAACAACAATACATATTTTCAGATTTTTACAATACACTAGTTTATTCTTAGAATATGATTGCTCCTACAATATCCCTTCTTTGTGTGTAGCATGTGGAACAGCTTTTCAGACCTACCAACTCAAGTAGCTTTGTGGTTACAACCCATCAAAGCAGCCGCTTTCCTAGACTTGTAGATAGAGCCAGAGACAGAATAAGCAAAACATTTTGATGGAGAAGTTTTGTGAATACTGGGAGCCTCAAGTGCCAAATAAGAGGTAGTTCGGTCTAAAATATAGCTAAAATCCTTAAAATACTGAAAATCGGGAGGTACACCTATACGTTGGTACGTTCTTTCTAAAGCATCCATGCAAAAATATAGTTGGAATACCATGAGAAGCCCTTGAAAATAAACCTTCCTTAGCCCCGGGATAAAACGACTAGTTAAAAAAGTTATAGCTCCTTAGTTCCTTTTTCCTTCAAAATCACTGTTCTTCACTTCCCAACTCTTTTATTAAGCATAATCTATACACATTCATATGTGTTGCTGTTGTTGTTGTTGGATATAAATTAAAATAATTCATTGCGATATCACCACACATGGACGTATCCTTATCCATATCGAAATGGACATGAGCATAGAGCACATCCATGATTTTGTGTTGTGGCGCGTTGTAAAAAGCTCGTGTCAATCTAAGCAATAATTTAATTGCAATCAACTGAAGTGGTCAAGACATCGGCTTCTTTTTTTCTGCAGCGACCACCTCCGACCGATCACTGAGACGGTGACGGTAGTAAATTTTATTCACTCGTTGAAATATATTGTATTATGTACTGTCGTCTATAAACTCTACTACATTAGCTAGACTTTATTGGGAGTGTGTGTGTGTGTTTGGCTATTTAGCATTTCGGCTGATGAATTCCTAAGATCAAAAGGATACCAACAAGTAATCATTTAACAAATGGTGTTACGCTCAATTGCGGGTAATGTTGTTAACCATTAATTATTACCAATAAATGTATTTTGTATATGGCCAGAGAACAAAATATTGGAGGGTTTAATTTGGAAAATAAAATAATTAAGAAGAAAATGAATAAAGGACGGAAATCGTTTTTAGGAACTTCTCTAGTAGACAGGATACCTTAAAAGGTCTTCTATAGTAGACATAAGACTTTTTAAGGTCTTCAATGGTAGACGGAAGACTTTTTAAGGTCTTGTCTAGTAGACAGAAAACGTGCTCAGGTCCTTTTCAGATCTTCTATAGAGGACAGAAGACCTTTTATGTTATTCTCTAGTTGACATAAGACAGTTTAAGGTATTTTATAATAATTTTTTTAAATACCAAAAAAAATCGATTTTTTTAAAGAATATTTTTCTGGGCAATTATACAATAAAACGTGGATTTTTTAAAGATTAATTGTTTCTAACTTGGAGTTTTTAAAGAATAATTGTCTCTAACATGGACAATATTTTGCTTTTCCATTAGACAGCAAAACATGGATTTTTAAAAGAATATATTTTTTAAGAATATTTTTCTACCGTCATCCAATGATGAATATGGATTTTTAAAGAATATTTTCCAAGGGTAATTCTTGAAAAATAATTTTTTAAAAGATTTTGAAAGATATTTCTTTCTAACGTGGAATTTTTCAAAAAATAATTTTCACTAACGTGGATTTTTTGAAAAATAATTTTTTCTTAGGTAGATTTTATTAAAGAATAATTTTTTCTAACTTGAATATTTTAAAGAATAATTTTTTGTTTTTTTCAAAATAGTCTGGCTTAATCCCATTGTTGTTGTTTTATTATTTTAAAACAACTAATTTATTAGTGGAAAAAGGTTGGCAATGTTCGCCAAGGGGTGAGGCAGAGAAGACTAGTTTCGATCCACGCCACTGGATCTCATCAGTTCCCTTGTTTCTTGTTTGTGGATATTCTCCACCGAAGTTATTTTTCAATAACTTCTTAAACAAACAAAAACAAAATTGTATTAGCTATTCCAATAAAAACGACGCCACCAATGTTCAGAATAATGTTTTCTAACTAGGATTTTTAAAGAATATTTTTTCTTACGTGGATTTTTTAAGAAAAGCTTTTTCCAACGTGGATTTTAAAAAAATATATTTTTTCTAACGTGGATGTTTTTAAAGAATAATTTTCTTCTAACGTGTAATTTTTAAGTAATATTTTTTTCTAACGGGAATTTTTTAAAGAATAATTTTTTCTAACGTGGATTTTTTAAGGAATATTTTTTTTCTAACATGGATTTTTTTAAGAATAATTAGTTTGACGTGGATTTTTTTAAGAATAAGTTTTTTATCGTAAATTTTTTAAGAATATTTTTCCTAACGTGGATTGTTTTAAGAATAATTTTTCTAACGTGGATCTTTTTATGAATATTTTTTCTAACGTGGATTTTTTAAGAATAATTTTTCTAACGTGGATTTTTTTTAAGAGTAATTTTTCTAACGTGGATTTTTTTAAGAATATTTTTTTTAACGTGGATTTTTTAAGAGTAATTTTTCTAACGTGGATTTTTTAAAGAGTAATTTTTCTAACGTGGATTTTTTAAAGAATAATTTTTTTAACGTGGATTTTTTAAAGAGTAATTTTTCTAACGTGGATTTTTTAAAGAATAATTTTTTTAACGTGGATTTTTTAAAGAGTAATTTTTCTAACGTGGATTTTTTTAAAGAATAATTTTTCTAACGTGGATTTTTTTAAGAATAATTTTTCTAGCGTGTATTTTTAGGAATATATTTTTCTAACGTGGATTTTTTTAAGAATAATTTTTCTAGCGTGTATTTTTAGGAATATATTTTTCTAACGCAATTTTTTTAAAGATACATTTTTTCTAACTTGGTTTTTAAAGAATAATTTTTCTAACAGGGATTTTTTTAAGAATAATTTTTCTAGCGTGTATTTTTAGGAATATATTTTTCTAACGTGGATTTTTTTAAGAATAATTTTTCTAGCGTGTATTTTTAGGAATATATTTTTCTAACGCAATTTTTTTAAAGATACATTTTTTCTAACTTGGTTTTTAAAGAATAATTTTTTCTAACAGGGATTTTTTAAAGAATATTTAACGTAGATTTTTTAAAAACAGTTTCATCTAACGTGTATTTCTTAAAAAAAATGTTCAAACTTGAATTTTTTAAAGACGATTTTTTAGAGAATAATTTTTCTAATGTGAATTTTTTTAGGAGTAATTTTTCTAACGTTGATTTTTTTAAGAATAATTTTTCTAACTTGGATTTTTTAAAGAATAATTTTTCTAACGTGGATTTTTTTATGAATAATTTTTCTAACGTGGATTTTTTAAGAATAGTTTTTTTCAACGTGGACTTTTTAAAAAATATTTTTTTCTAACGTGGATTTTTTTAAAGAATAATTTTTTTCTAACTTTGAATTTTTAAGAATAATTTTTTTGATGTGGATTTTTTTAAGAATATCTTTTTTCTGACGTGGATTTTTTAAGAATAATTTTTCAAGCCTGTATTTTTTAAAAAAAAAATTTCTAACGTAGATTTTTTAAGAATAATTTTGGTAACGTGAATTTTTTATGAATAGTTTTTCTAACGTGGATTTTTTAAGACATAATTTTTTCTAACGTGGGTTTTTTAAGGAATAATTTTTTCTAACGGGAATTTTTTAAAGAGTATTTTTTTAGCGTGGATTTTGTTAAGAATATTTTTTCTAACGTGGATGTTTTTAAGAATAATTTTTCTAACTTAGAATTTTTAAGAATAATTTTTCTGGGCCATTAGACAACAAGACGTGGATTTTTTAAAGAATAATTTTTCTATCGTGGATCTTTTTAAGAATATTTTTTTTAACGTGGATGTTTTAACGTTGATTTTTTTAAGAATAATTTTTCTAACTTGGATTTTTTAAGAATAATTTTTCTAACTTGTATTTTTTAAGAATAATTTTTCTGGGCCTTTAGACAACAACACGTGGGTTTTTTAAGAATAAATTTTCTAATGTGGATTTTTTAAGAATCATTTTTCTAACGTGGATCTTTTTATGAATAATTTTTCTAACGTGGATTTTTTAAGAATAATTTTTATGGGCCATTAGACAACAAGACGTGGATTTTTTAAAGAACAATTTTTCTATTGTGGATCTTTTTAAGAATATTTTTTCTAACGTGGATGTTTTAAGAATAATTTTTTAACGTTGATTTTTTACGAATAATTTTTCTAACTTGGATTTTCTAAGAATAATTTTTCTAACTTGGATTTTCTAAGAATAATTTTTCTAACTTGTATTTTTTAAGAATAATTTTTCTGGGCCTTTAGACAACAACACGGGGTTTTTTTAAGAATAAATTTTCTAATGTGGATTTTTTAAGAATCATTTTTCTAACGTGGATCTTTTTAAGAATAATTTTTCTAACGTGGATTTTTTTAAAATAATTTTTCTGGGCCATTAGACAACAAGACATGGATTTTTTAAAGAATAATTTTTCTATTGCGGATCTTTTTAAGAATATTTTTCTCTAACGTGAATTTTTTAAGAGTAATTTTTCTAGCGTGGATTTTTTAAGAATAATTTGTGTGGGCCATTAGACAACAAGACGTGGATTTTTAAAGAATAATTTTTCTAACGTGGATTTTTTTAAGAATAATTTTTCTGACATGGATTTTAAGAATATTTTTTCTAACGTAGATTTTTTTAAGAATAATTTTTCTGACGTGGATTTTTTAAGAATATTTTTTCTAACGTGGATATTTTAAGAATAATTTTTCTGGGCCATTAGACAACAAACGTGGATTTTAATGTCTTCTATAGTGGACATAATTGCAGTTAGGATCTTCTCTAGTATACAGAAGACCCTCTAAGGTCTTCTATAGTAGACATATGACCTTCTAAGTTATTATCTTGTACGCAGAAGTCCTTTAAGGGTCTTCTCTAGTATACAGAAATCCTTTTAGGATCTTCTATTCTACAGATATGACTATTTAAGGTTTTCTTTAGTAGACAATAGACCTTTTAAGGTTTTATCTAGAAGACAGAAGTCCTTTTAGGATGTCCTCTAGTAGACAAAATTCATTTTAGGTTCTTTTCTATTAGAAAGAAGGCCTTTTAAGGTTTTATGTGGTAGACAGAATTTCTTTTAGTGGTTTCTCTAGTAGACAGATTACCTTTCAAGGTTTTGTCTAGTAGACTGAATTCCTTTTATGGTCTTCTCTAGCAGACAGAAGAACCTCTAAGGTATTCTATAGTATACCTTTTAAGGTATTACCTAGTAGACAGAAGACTTTTTAGGGTCTTCTATTCTAGAGTTTAGTCATTTTAAGGTCTTCTCTAGTACACAGTACCTCTTTTAAGAAGACAGAATTCCTATTAAGGCGTTCTTTAGTAGACAGACGGCCTGTTAGGGTCTTCTCTAGTAGACAGAAGACCTACTGAGGTTTTCTATAGTAGGCAGGAGACCTTTTAATATCATCTAGGAGACATAAGCCGTTTTAGAGTCTTCTCTAGAATACAGAAGACCGTCTAAGGTATTCTATAGTAGACAGAAGACCTTTTAAGGTATTCTCTGGTAGACCGAAGATGGTCTAAGGTCTTCTATAGTAGACAGAATACCTCCTAAAGTATAATCTGGTAGACAGTATTCCTTTTAGTGTCTTCTCGAGTAGATAGAAGACCTTCTTAGGTACTATCTAGAAGATAGAAGTCCTTTTAGTGTCTTCTCTAGTATACAGAAAATATTTTAAGATTTCTATGCTAGACATAAGACCTTTTAAGGTCTTTTCTAGTAGACAAAATACCTTTCAAGGTATTATCTGGAAGACAGAATTCCCTTTAGGTTGTTGTCTAGTAGACTACGGTCTTTTATATTTGACAGAAGACCTTTTAATGTCTTTTATAGTAGACAGAAGACCGTATCAGAAGACATAGAAATTTCAGAAGAAAAGAGGACTTTTATCAGAAGACCGGATTGAATTCTCATAAACTCTATCATCGCCAAAAGAAATTATTTTTTAGAATATCAAATAATTTCCTTATAGTAGAACAATGTTATCAGTATTTAGCTTTCAACCTCCTCAGGAAAACTTTACAAGAACTTGCAAAAGTGTCATTGCTGTTAACACCAACACCGAGCCATACCCAATCCATAGTACTGGTGACTTCAAAGATATTGGGTAAAAATATTCATTTCCCTCTTTTCACCAAATCTCTTCCTTTCACTTTATTATCAAACAAAATGGAAAAAATTAGCTCCTTATTAATCTTGTTCAGCAACAACAACATGACATCATTTGACTCTTGAGCAAAATCATTGTCCCGATCAGTAATAATATGTCATCACAATCACCAAAATGGTTGATATCTACAGAAATCTCTTTGTATTGTCATTCCACTGAGAGAACGCAACCGGCATCCATTAATTAAATTGTTTGTCTGCTTTGGGAATTTCCTCAGCCAACAAAAAGAGAAGTTGTGTGCCACAGCGAAGGTGTAAAAACACAGATACCGATACATTCCTCCTGATATTCAACAAAAATAAGGATTTAAATTAAAAATGCAAAAGACAACAAAATAAATGTTATTTGTCGCGGTTTGTTTTGGGTTTTTGGGGGACCACGGCATTGTTGCGATGAATGGTTGTTTCAAATCTACAAATGTGTATTTTGAAACGGATATAAAATGCTGTGTTTGGTACCACAGAGGACAAAGCACGATAACATAACTCTGATTGATGGCCAGCAGATGGAATATATTTGTTTCAATAAATTTTCTTAAATTTATTACAAAATTGTTTTCGGAACCAAGAGGAGGAAAAAAACAATAAGAGGTGTTAGATGGAATGTGTGGTATGTTGAAACATTTTTAATGGATAAATTCCAGAAATGAATTTAAGCTAGGGACATGTAATTGAAATAAATCGCAGCTTGCCAGACAATGGCTTTATTTATGCAAAAATAAGTTTAAAACAGAGCCAGACATTATTACCTATGCCCTGCTGCCCAAGTATACAATTGCTGTAATGATCAGATGCTCGGTGTAATGCTCAGATGCATTACTTCTATAGAGAATGGATTGATGCGGGCTTTAAACGTTTAGACTGACGTTAAATCGCATAAACCTGTACAAAGACGTAAGCATTGACCCATCGACCCAGACCCCCCTCAAAAGAAACCTTTTCATACAATGCTTGAACATTTTGTTCCAAGACGACAAATTTCGTCCAGTTGGCTTCCTACGAAAGAAATTTCTGGCAACGACCCAATATTTTATGAACTTTTCAAAAATGCAACCGAACACCCAAATTTACAGTATGGAACCCCCATATCCCATTAAATTATCGTCGTTGTGGAAAAAGCCACCCAGAGTTTGTAAAAGAAATAAAAACTCCAACCTTAATGATGACGCTTATAGTGCCCATCATTCTTACGCTAAACAGAAGTGTCAGTTGTGTAATAAATAAACAGATAATTTTCCAGTGACCCATTCGACAGCCAACAGACACAATAACATGATCATTGGACCTCCCGACTAGACAGACAGACAATGTTAGCAACGGCAAATTAGAAATTAAAATTGACCCATAGCCAAGCTATGAGCGTCTATCTCTATCA
The DNA here is from genome assembly GCF_047663935.1 of Musca autumnalis. Taxonomy (NCBI): domain Eukaryota; kingdom Metazoa; phylum Arthropoda; class Insecta; order Diptera; family Muscidae; genus Musca; species Musca autumnalis. Next base: position 243,984,134 of record NW_027411755.1, read on the forward strand.
CCCTCTCTTCAATATTCAGTTTATCTTCGAATTAGGTGTTGTTTATGACTGATATAAAAACAAGAAATGAAACAGAAAACAAAAACGAGGGTCGTATACGAACATCTAACAAGGTACACAAAATGGTCAAGTCAAAATAGACACTGAAATAGTAAAAATCACTTTCCGAGTCGATTTGTGCATGTCTGTCCGTCCGTTTACAATGTACAGGTCGCTTTTATTGTTCGATTCAGCCGAATATTGGGAAATATAATTTTTTTAGCAATAGGAAAACGCTATTGCTTTTGGTGAAAATCGATACAGACTTGGATATAGCTCCCATATATTTTTTCGGTCTACTTTATGTATTTGCTGCACCAAACACGCTATATATGTATATACGATTTTGATGAAATTTGGAATGTGCGACTGATCGGTCTAGAAATAAATGTGCCAAACTATATCGAAATCGGTTCAGATTTGCATATAGGTCCCATATATATTTTCGGCCGATTTCAGGTATTTGCTGCACCAAACACGCTTTATGCATATCTGATTTTGATAAAATTTGGAATGTTTCAGTCACACATTCCAAATTTTATCAAAATCGGTCTAGAATTACATGTGCCAAATTAAATCGAAATCGGTTAAGATTTGTATTTAGCTCCCATATATGTATATTTGTATACCCTCCACCATAATACTCGTATGGGGGTATAATAAAATTTGTCATTCCGTTTGTAACACATCGAAATATATATCGGAGACCCTATAAAGTATATATATTCTTGATCAGGGTAAAATTCTAGGTCGATATAACCATGTCCGTCTGTTGAAATCAAGATACAGCCCGCAATTTTTAAGATAGGGCTTCGTAATTTGGTATGGAAGTTTCTATTACTCCTAGGATGTTTGGTATTGCAAATGGGCTATATCGGTCCACGTTTTGATATAGCCCCCATAGAACAGTACCTCCCGATTTTCGGTATTTTGAAGGTTGTGGCCACAATAATCCACCAACATGGCTGAAATTTGGTACTTAGACGTCGTTGGTGGTACAAAACTTTCCCCCAGAAATTTCTTGGTATAAGTCCACGCCTTAATATAGCCCCCATAGAACGGTACCTCCCGATTTTCGGTATTTTGAAGGTTGTGGCCATAATAATGCACCAAAATGGCTGAAATTTGGTGCTGAGACGTCGTTGGTGGTATAAAACTTTCCCCCAGACATTTGTTGGTATAGGTCCACGCCTTAATATAGCCCCCATAGAATGGTACCTCCCGATTTTCGGTATTTTGAAGGTTGTGGCCCCAATAATCCACCAAAATGGCTGAAATTTTGTACTTAGACGTCGTTGGTGGCATCAAATTTTACCCCAGAAATTTGTCGGTATCGGTCCACGCCTTCATATAGCCCCCACAGAACGGTACCTCCCGATTCTCGGTATTTTGAAGGTTGTGGCCACAATAATCTACCGAAATGGTTGAAATTTGGTACTTAGTCTTGGTTGGGGCTACAAAACTTCCCCCCAGAAATTTGTTGGTACAGGTCCACGCCTTCATATAGCCCCATTGGAACGGTACTTTCCGATTTTCGGTATTTTCAAGGTCGTGGCAGCAATAATCCACCGAAATGGCTGAAATTTGGTACATAGTCTTGGTTGGGGGAACAAAACTTTCCCCCAGAAATTTGTCGGTACCGGTTCATGTCTTAATATAGCCTCCATAGACCGGTACCTCCCGTTATTGTGAAAATTAGCCAAATTTTTTACCGAAATTGCTGAAATTTGGAATTCAATCTTCTTCATAAACGAAGGGAAATTGTTCCATTTTACTTCAATACAAATCGTGGTGGAGGGTATAAAAAGTTCGGCCAGGCCGAACTTAACGCCGTTCTTACTTGTTTTTTACTAGATTACCAGATCTTCTCTCAGAAGAAGAAGAGGACATATCTTAGCAGGTCAGAAAGTCTTCCCGGTAAAGACCAGTGGTCTTCTTGTAGAGCGATTCTCATAGAAGTCTTGAGGTCTTCTTATAGAAGACTGGAGGTCTTCTTATAGAAAAGTGAATATCTGCTTATGGAAGACTAAATATCTGCTTATATAAGTCTAAAGGTCGGATGGTCTTCTTATAGAAAAAAAGGAGGACTTCTTATGTGAGATTGGAGGTGTTCTTATAGAGCACAGGATGTCGTCTTATGAAAGCATGTGAGTCTTTTTATAGAAGACTGCTTCTATGAAAATCTGCTATAATCTAGAGGTCTTCTTATAGGAGACTGAAGGTGTTTATTAGGTGGACTGGGAGTCTTCTTATAGAATACAGAAGGTCTTCGTATAGAATACAAAATGTATTCTGATAAAAGACAGGCGGTTTTCGTATAGACGACTGGAAGTTTTCTTGTAGAAGACTAGAAGTCTTCTGATAGAAGGTCGTCCTATAGAATACTGCAGGTCATCTTTTACAAAACTGGAGGTTTTCTTATACAAGACTGGAAGTCTTTGTATAGAAGACCGAATACCTGCCTAAAGAAGACTGAATATCTGCTTATGTATCGTATAGAAAAAATGTCTCCTTATAGAAGACTGTAGAATTTCTTATGTAAGACTGGATGTGTTCTCATAGAGGACAGGAGGTCATATTATAGAAGAATTGAGTCTTCTTAGTAAGTCTTCTTATAGAAGACTGAATTACGTCTTTTAGAAGGCAGGAGATTTTTTAACACTGGAGGTCTTTTAATAGAATAATGGAGGTCTTCTATAAAAGTCTAGATGTCTCCTTATAGAAGACTTGCGGACTCCTTACAGAAGCTGGATGGCTTCTTCTAGATTACTGTAGGGCTTCTTATAGAAGACTCGAAATCTTTTTAAAAAAGACTCAAAATCTTCTTATAGAAGACTCAACATCTTCTTATAGAAGACTGGAAGTCTTCCTATAGAAGACTGGAAGTTTTATTATAGAATACGGAAAGTCTTCTTTAAGAAGTCTTGAGGTCTTCTTATACAGTGGCACAGGAAAGTATACATACACCCTACAAAAATGCAGTTTTGGCTAAATCGTTGGGTTTTTTACAGCAACAAATGCACTGTGTGGCTCCTTGGTGACGAAATAACCATAATTACACAAATTTATTTTAATCTAATACGTATATTTAATACAATTAAAGAAATTCAATTTTCACAACACAGAAAAGTATACATACACCCCAAGGAAATACGAGTATTATCGTAAAATTTATGGAATTAGAAGCAAAATTTATACATTTTTTTAGTTTTGGCGAATGTCTCTGGGTGTCTGAGATATATTTTAGAGAAAAGACAATAATTTTTGGGGGTCAAATGCCGTTACTTAGGGTCAAATTTCATATATGCCTCGTGAAAGCTGACCCTTGCTTAATTTTTTGCGTTTTTAGGTATTGTACATTATAAAAAGCACAAAATTCGTATCAGATGGCAAATCTTGACACCCTAGAAAGCTTTGAAGTTGTTTTTGTGCATAATATTCTATCCTGGACGTCGGTTAATGCACGTTTTTCCTCAAATTTCTCAGGAAGTTAATATATTCCGCGGAAATCCTGGCGCAAATTACATACAAAATGCATTGAATTGCCTTGTAATATGGTCTTATACAATCCTTGGGCATTAATTGAATCAGAAATGTGACATATTTTGTTACAAACCTCTTCCCAAAACTTCTAAAGCAACAAAATATAAGCACTACCAAAAAAGCATGAAATTTGTACTGTGAACAACGTCGTTTTCGTATTATGATCATTACCGCTACTATAGGCGCGAAACGTTTCGTACAATTGTACATTTCTGAGTCAATTGATGCCCAAGGATTGTATCCGACCATATTACAAGGCAATTCAAGGTCATCTATATGTAATTTGCACCAAGAATTCCGCGAAATCTATTCACTTCCTGAGAAATCTGAGGGAAAACGTGCATTTATCGACGTTCAGGAAGGTATATTATGCACAAAAACAACTTCAAAGCTTTCTAGGGTGTCAAGAGTTGCCATCTGATACGAATTTTGTGCGTTTTATAATGTACAATACATAAAAACGCAAAAAATTAGGCAAGGGTCAGCTTTCACGAGGCATATATGAAATTTGACCCTAAGTAACGGCATTTGAACCCCAAAAATTATTGTCTTTTCTCTAAAATATATCTCAGACACCCAGAGACATTCGCCAAAACTAAAAAATGTATAAATTTTGCTTCTAATTCCATAAATTTTACGATAATACTCGTATTTCCTTGGGGTGTATGTATACTTTTCTGTGTTGTGAAAATTGAATTTCTTTAATTGTATTAAATATACGTATTAGATTAAAATAAATTTGTGTAATTATGGTTATTTCGTCACCAAGGAGCCACACAGTGCATTTGTTGCTGTAAAAAACCCAACGATTTAGCCAAAACTGCATTTTTGTAGGGTGTATGTATACTTTTCTGTGTCACTGTAGATGACTGGAGGTCTTTGTTTAGAATACTTTAGGTCATCGTATAGAAGACTTTAGGTATTTGTATAGAAGATTAAGGGTCTTTATATAGGAGACTTAAGTCTTCCTATAGAAAACTTTAGGTCTTATAGTTCTTCGTATAGAAGGATGGAGAAGACAATGTATATTCTCAGAGAAAACTGGAACTCTTCTAATAGAAAACGCATGGTCTGCACATAGAAGACGAAAAAACTAAGAGAATACAGAAGGTATTGAGGTGTTCTTATAGAGAATTGAGGTCTTCTTAAAGAAGTCTGATGGTTTTCTTATAAAGGGCTAGTTATAGATAATTGGGAATTTCCGTATTTATGAATGAATACCTTTTTATAGCAGACTGGATGTCTTCTTATTGAAAAATAGAGGTCTTTTTGCAGAGGACTGGGGGCTTCACATAGGAGACTGGAGGTTTTCTTATAGAAAACTGGAGATCTTCTCAATTCATGTGAAATGAAAACTTTTATAAACGAGAAAACTGTCAAATGAAAAAAATTATAAAGGAAATATTTTTCATTTCAAATTTTCATAGAACAAGAATCCAGCCCAAGGTCTTCTTATGGAAGACTGAAGGTTTTCTTATTGAAAACTGAAGGTCTTCTTATTGATGACTGGAAGTCTCTTGCTGGAGACTAGATATCTTCTTATAGAAGACTGGGGATCTGTTAATAGACAACTGAAGACTGGGAGTCATCTAACAGAAGACAGAAAGTCTTCTTATAAAATAGAGAAGGTGTAACGTGACATACGGAAACAGCCATCCAACATGCCACATACACTACATCATTACTACCCATCCGCTTCGGAGATAACAAGTAATGCAAGGGTGAAGTGCATTCCGGTATAACTTAACAACGATCGCCGTCAGTGCTTACGACTTAGAATCCTCATTTACTTCATACTCCAAGTCACTGAAGTATTTCAGAAATGGTTGAGAATGGCGAGATTACTACTGCAGGGAGTAGCTACATGGGTTGGAACAAAAGACTGTTCTAAATGCGCCAACTTACACTTCGGTGCTAAAGTGTTGGGAATACTTTTTGAGGGCTACCCATTAAGTTGTGGTGGCTAATACATACACAGGGCTTTCGAGTCAGCTGTTCCACAGGGCCTTCGAGTCAGCAGTTCCACAGGGCCTTCGGGTCAGCTGTTCCACTGGGCAATTGGGTCAGCAGTTCCACAGGGCCGCGCCTTCGGGTCAGCAGTTACACAGGGCCTTCGGGTCAGCTTTTCCGTAGTTAGAAACCAGTAGCGCATGGTAGAAAATAGATCATAACACTAGACTAATACCCGAAATCGTCCTGTTTCCGAGCATCAACAGCCGAACGCCTAACACATCGTGTTCTCGAGCATCAACAGCCGAACGTCGAACCCTTCGTCTTCCCGATCATCTGTAGCCGAACACTGAATACATCGTTTTCCCGATCATCTGCAGCCAAACACCGAATACATCGTCTTCCCGAACGTCTGCAGTCGAACACCGAGGTCATCGTCATCCCGATCATCTTTAGCCGAACACTGAATTCATCGTTTTCCCGATTATCTACAGCCGAACACCGAATACATCGTCATCCCGATCACACGCAGCAGAACACAAACAACACCGTTTCCCTCCAAGAATAACTGGCTGATTCCACGCGAGCTCCTCAGCTGCCAAACCCTACCGAGTATGCATAATCCTTACGTAACAATTAATAAATTAATAATATATTACCATTGAATTCATTCGTATCGCATCTAAACACAAGTAGATTGTAAATTAGTATTTAATCAATAGATCCCCGATTTAGCCCCAGGAAAGGGAGAATACTAGTCTTTTCATTTCGTAAGGTTTAGTGGGTCCTTATGGAGACCCTGGACGCGGCTGAACTTAACCCAGCCGACGAGAAAACCACGGTTCAAAGGTCTTCTTGTATAAGACAGTAACTATTCTAATAGATTATTTCACTTGAAGATAGTGACTCAACTCTTAGACGATAGAAGTCTTCTTTTAGAAGTATTGAGCTTCTACCATCGAACAGAGGAGATGTTCCCAAAGAAGACAAGTGCACTTCACACGGAAGGATCTCTCACGAAAGACTGAATGTATTTTCCTATAAAACTAGGTGGTATTCACACAGAAGACCAGCAAGATTCTTAAACATATTTTGGATGTCTTCATATAGAAGACAGGAGATGTTTTCAAAACAGACCAGAATGAGCCTTCTCATAGAAGAACAGGCGATATTTATACCCTCCACCATATGGAGGGTATAATTAAATTTGTCATTCCCTTTGTAACACATCGAAATATTCGTCGGAGACCCTATTCTATGTCGATTTAACCGTGTCCGTCCGTCTGTCTGTTGAAATCAAGATACAGCTCGCAATTTTAAAGATAGAGAGTCATTATTTGGTACAGAAGTTTTTATTACTTGCAGGATGGTTGGAATTGAAAATGGGATATATCGGTCCACGATTTGATAAAGCCCCCATAGAACGGTACCTCCCGATTTACGGAATTTTTAAGGTTTTAGCTTCATTATCCTACCAAAATGGCTGAAATTTGGTATTTAGTTATCGTTGGGTGTATAAAACTTTCCACCTGAAATTTGTTGGTATAAGTCCACGCATTCACATAGTCCCCATAGAACTGTACCACACGATATTCGGTATTTTGGACGTTTTAGCTTCAGTATCCCACCAAAATGGCTGAAATTTGGTATTTAGTTATAGTTGGGTATATAGAACTTTCCACCTGAAATTTGTTGGTATAGGTGCACGCTTTCATATAGCCCCATAGAACGGTACCTCCCGATATTCGGTATTTTTAAGGTTTTAGCTTCATTATCCCATCAAAATAGTTGAAATTTGGTAATTAGTCTTCGTTGAGGACGTAAAACGTTCCACCTAAAATTTGTTGGTATATGTCCACGCCTTAATATAGTCTCCATAGGACGGTAGCTCCCGATATTTTGTATTTTGAAGGTTTTAGCTTCAATATCCCACCAAAATGGCTGAAATTTGGTATGTAGTTATCGTTGGGTGTATAAAACTTTCCTAGTGAAATTTGTTGGTATAGGATCACGCCTTCATATAGCCCCCATAGAACGGTATCTCCCGATTTTCGGTATTTTGAAGGATGTGACGTAAATATTCCACCGAAATGACTGAAATTTGTTATTTAGTCTTCTATAGGGATACAAAATATTCCAGAAAGGATTTATTTGTATAGGTCAACGTCTTCCTACATCCCCCATAGAAGCATACCTCTTAATTTTTGGTATTTTTTTAGGTTTTAGCCACATTATTTTACAAAAATATTGGTATTTGCCTTTTTCATAAACGAAAGGAAACGAATTGTTCCATTTTACTTCAATACAACTCGAGGTGGAAGGTATAACAAGTTCGGACCGGTCGAACTTAACGCCGTTCTTACTTGTTTATACTAAATTAAGAGGAATGTTCAAAGAAATGCTCTAGGACTGAAGTCCTTCGAGAAACCATAAGGAAAGAATGTAGTTTTATAAGAGCGGGAAGTCGTCATACAAAATATCAGGAAATATTCGTAAGGAGAAACCCTATTCGCATTGAAGATCAGTCAGGTTCTTATAGAACACCAAAATAACGTCTTACACAACACCAGAAGATCGTGGAATAGAAGGTATAAAGGGGTTCTCGTAGAACAGTGCAGCAAGTTCTTACTTGGCCCATTACAGAAAATTTGTTCCATAGACCGAACTAAGAAAAGATCTCCAATTCTCTCTGTTTAGTGCTTCGCTTTTTGAAATACCGCGCCTTGTCATCTCTTCATCCACTTGTTTGCGCCATATATTTTTTAGCCTGCCAATTCTGCGTGCACCGCCATGTGGCCCGAATTTATACGCCTTTTTAGCGGGTTCATCATCGCTCATTCTTATGATATTGCCTAGCCAACGCCATCGCTGCATCTCGATACGTTTATATATACTGATGTCGCTGTATAGCAGATACAGCTTGTGGTTCATACGACGTCGATATTCACCGTCAATGCATTGGCCCGTAGCTCTTTCGAAGAATTTTTCTCTCAAACACGCCAAGCACTACCTTATCTGCTTGCCCAAGTACCCAGGCTTCGGAACCATACATCAACACGGGTAGTATCAGTGTTTTGTAAAGCCTTATTTTTGTTTGAGGAGTTGTGGCTTTGTTTTTGAAGTTCTTACTTAAGCCAACGTAGCATCAGTTGGGCAATACAATTCTTCTTTTTATTCCACAACTGATGTCGTTTGCTGTGTTTTTGGAGGTGCCGAGGTATACGAAGTCTTTTACTACCTCATAATTATAGGAACCAACTTCAACATTTGGTCCGATCTCAATGGACGCATTGCGCGTCGACACCATCAACTTGGTCTTCTCGCCGTTTACCGCCAGACCCACTTTAGCAGATTCTACTTCGATCTTTATAAACACTATCTTGTAGACAATAGGGAGAAGACTTATGCCTCTATTCTTAAAGCATACAGTCTTGTCTCCTTTCTTGTGGACGGGACACAGAATGCTCAGGTTCCAATCATCGGGTACGCGTTCTTCCTGCCAGATGGAGCTAACTAGCTGATGCATACACCTTATCAGCGTGTAGCCTAAGGTTTTAAATATCTCGGCTGGTAAGCCATCAGCTCCTGCTGTCTTATTACTCTTCAGCCGGTTTATTGCTGTCTTTACCTCATCTTGGCCGGGTGGTATACATTCAATACCATCTTCTGGGATTGGATCTGTGGTATCTTCGTCGACTTCGCTACTATTGGATACCAACAGTTTGGACAAATTTTCTTTCCATATCCTTAAGATACCAGATTACCTTGCTGGTCTCTACAGGAGGATGTGCTAGTTCCAAAGCCAGTTCGCCTTATAGAAAACATGAGCAGCGTCCAAAAAAAAAAAAAGAATGGACGAAAATTCCACACCCAATATGCCCTTGAGGGTCTCCTCTTGAAGGATAACGAGGACTATTCATAAACGACTTTCAAATCATACCACAAGGTCTACAGTTCAATTTAGAAAAGGTTGTTCTCTTGAACTTGAAGGAAAAAGGTGTGATTAATCAGGGAATAGGATGTTTTGGATGTATGTTGTTATTGTGACTTTCGCTGTGTAAAACGATATAAACGACCCTGTAATTCCATGTACGTACATCAATGCACACACGACACATTTTCTTGTCAAATCAGGTAATTTTCTGGGACACAGTCCCAGCTAACATTTTCCACTTTTATAAAGAAGTGTATCTTTTTTTAAAATTGTCATTAACCCTCGTATTTAAAATCTATGATTAAGCCTATCTTCTTCATATGTCAAGCGAATGGATGCTTTGACTAAGAGTTCTTGTGTGTTTGTGTATGTGTGTGTGTGAAGGTTGATGGGTCCCTTTTTTGTGGTCAAATTATGGAATAAGCGTGCGAGCACATTGATTCATTCATACACGGATATCTAAAAAAAAGTGTCGCTTGATGAGCTGTGGAATATGAGCTTAGCATGTTGTTGTTGTTTCATTGTTGAACATATATTTGCTGTTCATCTTGTCTTTTCCTCGTTTCTACTGTCGTTGTTGTTGTCTCAGTTTTTGTTTTATAATATCTGTTATATGTTTGTTTAGTGCTGATAACAAAATTGAAACAATAAACATTTCCTCTTAAAAAACATACAAATCCACTTAGCAGACCACCACCAACTAACGTCAGGGCAGCATCTAAATATTATGGAAACCACATATACATATTTACATATGTGAACAGCATCTTCACTTCGACATCGTTGTTGATGGAGGAGATGATGCTGGTCAGACCTAAGTTCGCCAGCTACCAAGCTATGTATAGCTGTGGTTATTGACACTATCTATCTGTATAGCCTGCTAGTCTACAGCCGATTACTGGGGGTTTTTCTGCCTTGCAATACCAAAAGTTTACATTTATACATGGAACATATTAACATTGCCAACAACAATAACAACAACAAAATCATTGTCATCTACATCGACAGAATTTTCAATATCAGCAACAGGGAAAAAAGATGACATTGTCAAATATAAGGAGGCCTAAAATAACAGCCATTGTGGCATCCAACGAACCAAATAAGCAACCAGCCAGTCATGCCTTATTAAATTTGGTCTCATCTTCATCATTAACAGAATCTTGGGAGATATTTTTTCGGGTGAGGGGTATTATCAAAAAAAAAAAAAAAACATTTTTTTTCGTGATTGTTTAACTCGGAATTAAGTGAGAGATATACATTCACACAGTAAGACAGTCTGCTGTACAATTGTTTCACAATTTTATTTGGTTTTCCTTTGGAATATTTGTAGACAATTTATCGATGAGTTTATTGCGCATGCGTGTCGCTTGTGTTTGTTTTTATGACTGTCAGAGGCAGGCTGGCAGACAACTAACCGATTTTGGCATACACCACACATGACATCTCTACTCATTGAAAGTCATGTCGTCTCATCAGCATTTATTGGTCTTTGGTTTGGTCCTAAGAAGGGACATCGTCATCATCACCATGGTAATCTTCCATGAGCAGGGCGTCTCCTCCGGCCAATGTGTAATGTTATACGCTTTGTATCGCAGCTTGTATCGGGTTGTTGTTATTAAATGTATTATTAACGTTGTCGTTGTCAACATCGGAACTTGGGGTATCAACATCAGCTCAGTATCACCATAATCATCAATGTGGTTGTTGTTATTATGATTGCCTTGGTTTTTATCCACTTTCATGGTGGTAATTTCTGTTGCTGATGAAGATGACGACGATGTCAATGATGGTGGTATTTTTTGAGAACAACAAACAAATATGAGAAACTGTTGTTGTTAATAAAAAATGAAGAGATTTAATTTTGTTGTTGACATTTTGCCAAAAACTTGGCAAGTCGGTCATGGGAAAGGAATGGAATGGCAATTTTTTTTCTCAAGGAGCAACAGACCGATAAATGTGGATTCTTTAAATAATATTTTCAAGGACCCACACAACAATAAACGTGGATTTTTTAAATAATATTTTTCAACCACCCACACAACAATAAACGTGGATTTTTTAAATAATATTTTTCAACCACCCACACAACAATAAACGTGGATTTTTTAAATAATATTTTTCAACCACCCACACAACAATAAACATGCATTTTTTAAATAATATTTTTCAACCACCCACACAACAATAAACGTGGATTTTTTATATAATATTTTTCAACCACCCACACAACAATAAACATGGATTTTTTAAAAAATATTTTTCAACCACCCACACAACAATAAACATGGATTTTTTAAATAATATTTTTCAACCACCCACACAACAATAAACATGCATTTTTTAAATAATATTTTTCAACCACCCACACAACAATAAACGTGGATTTTTTATATAATATTTTTCAACCACCCACACAACAATAAACGTGGATTTTTTAAATAATATTTTTCAACCACCCACACAACAATAAACGTGGATTTTTTAAATAATATTTTTCAACCACCCACACAACAATAAACGTGGATTTTTTAAATAATATTTTTCAACCACCCACACAACAATAAACGTGGATTTTTTAAATAATATTTTTCAACCACCCACACAACAATAAACCTGGATTTTTTAAATAATATTTTTCAACCACCCACACAACAATAAACCTGGATTTTTTAAATAATATTTTTCAACCACCCACACAACAATAAACGTGGATTTTTTAAATAATATTTTCCAATCACCCACACAACAATAAACGGGGATTTTTTAAATAATATTTTTCAAGCACCCACACAAAAACAAACGTGGATTTTTTAAATAATATTTTTCAACCACCCACACAACAATAAACGTGGATTTTTTAAATAATATTTTTCAACCACCCACACAACAATAAACGTGGATTTTTTAAATAATATTTTCCAATCACCCACACAACAATAAACGGGGATTTTTTAAATAATATTTTTCAAGCACCCACACAACAATAAACGTGGATTTTTTAAATAATATTTTTCAACCACCCACACAACAATAAACGTGGATTTTTTAAATAATATTTTTCAACCACCCACACAACAATAAACCTGGATTTTTTAAATAATATTTTTCAACCACCCACACAACAATAAACCTGGATTTTTTAAATAATATTTTTCAACCACCCACACAACAATAAACGTGGATTTTTTAAATAATATTTTTCAACCACCCACACAACAATAAACGTGGATTTTTTAAATAATATTTTCCAATCACCCACACAACAATAAACGGGGATTTTTTAAATAATATTTTTCAAGCACCCACACAACAATAAACGTGGATTTTTTAAATAATATTTTTCAACCACCCACACAACAATAAACGTGGATTTTTTAAATAATATTTTTCAACCACCCACACAACAATAAACCTGGATTTTTTAAATAATATTTTTCAACCACCCACACAACAATAAACGTGGATTTTTTAAATAATATTTTTCAACCACCCACACAACAATAAACCTGGATTTTTTAAATAATATTTTTCAAGCACCCACACAACAATAAACGTGGATTTTTTAAATAATATTTTTCAACCACCCACACAACAATAAACCTGGATTTTTTAAATAATATTTTTCAACCACCCACACAACAATAAACCTGGATTTTTTAAATAATATTTTTCAACCACCCACACAACAATAAACGTGGATTTTTTAAATAATATTTTTCAACCACCCACACAACAATAAACGTGGATTTTTTAAATAATATTTTTCAACCACCCACACAACAATAAACGTGGATTTTTTAAATAATATTTTTCAAGGACCCACTCAACAATAAACGTGGATTTTTTAAATAATATTTTTCAACCACCCACACAACAATAAACGTGGATTTTTTAAATAATATTTTTCAACCACCCACACAACAATAAACGTGGATTTTTTAAATAATATTTTTCAAGGACCCACTCAACAATAAACGTGGATTTTTTAAATAATATTTTTCAACCACCCACACAACAATAAACGTGGATTTTTTAAATAATATTTTTCAACCACCCACACAACAATAAACCTGGATTTTTTAAATAATATTTTTCAAGCACCCACACAACAATAAACGTGGATTTTTTAAATAATATTTTTCAACCACCCACACAACAATAAACCTGGATTTTTTAAATAATATTTTTCAACCACCCACACAACAATAAACCTGGATTTTTTAAATAATATTTTTCAACCACCCACACAACAATAAACGTGGATTTTTTAAATAATATTTTTCAACCACCCACACAACAATAAACGTGGATTTTTTAAATAATATTTTTCAACCACCCACACAACAATAAACGTGGATTTTTTAAATAATATTTTTCAAGGACCCACTCAACAATAAACGTGGATTTTTTAAATAATATTTTTCAACCACCCACACAACAATAAACGTGGATTTTTTAAATAATATTTTTCAACCACCCACACAACAATAAACGTGGATTTTTTAAATAATATTTTCCAATCACCCACACAACAATAAACGGGGATTTTTTAAATAATATTTTTCAAGCACCCACACAACAATAAACGTGGATTTTTTAAATAATATTTTTCAACCACCCACACAACAATAAACGTGGATTTTTTAAATAATATTTTTCAACCACCCACACAACAATAAACCTGGATTTTTTAAATAATATTTTTCAACCACCCACACAACAATAAACCTGGATTTTTTAAATAATATTTTTCAACCACCCACACAACAATAAACGTGGATTTTTTAAATAATATTTTTCAACCACCCACACAACAATAAACGTGGATTTTTTAAATAATATTTTCCAATCACCCACACAACAATAAACGGGGATTTTTTAAATAATATTTTTCAAGCACCCACACAACAATAAACGTGGATTTTTTAAATAATATTTTTCAACCACCCACACAACAATAAACGTGGATTTTTTAAATAATATTTTTCAACCACCCACACAACAATAAACCTGGATTTTTTAAATAATATTTTTCAACCACCCACACAACAATAAACGTGGATTTTTTAAATAATATTTTTCAACCACCCACACAACAATAAACCTGGATTTTTTAAATAATATTTTTCAAGCACCCACACAACAATAAACGTGGATTTTTTAAATAATATTTTTCAACCACCCACACAACAATAAACCTGGATTTTTTAAATAATATTTTTCAACCACCCACACAACAATAAACCTGGATTTTTTAAATAATATTTTTCAACCACCCACACAACAATAAACGTGGATTTTTTAAATAATATTTTTCAACCACCCACACAACAATAAACGTGGATTTTTTAAATAATATTTTTCAACCACCCACACAACAATAAACGTGGATTTTTTAAATAATATTTTTCAAGGACCCACTCAACAATAAACGTGGATTTTTTAAATAATATTTTTCAACCACCCACACAACAATAAACGTGGATTTTTTAAATAATATTTTTCAATCACGCACACAACAATAAACGTGGATTTTTTAAATAATATTTTTCAAGGACCCACACAAATATAAACGTGGATTTTTTAAATAATATTTTTCAAGGACCCACACAAATTTAAACGTGGATTTTTTAAATAATATTTTTCAAGGACCCACACAAATATAAACGTGGATTTTTTAAATAATATTTTTCAAGGACCCACACAAATATAAACGTGGATTTTTTAAATAATATTTTTCAAGGACCCACACAAATTTAAACGTGGATTTTTTAAATAATATTTTTCAAGGACCCACACAAATATAAACGTGGATTTTTTAAATAATATTTTTCAAGGACCCACACAAATATAAACGTGGATTTTTTAAATAATATTTTTCAAGGACCCACACAAATATAAACGTGGATTTTTTAAATAATATTTTTCAAGGACCCACACAAATATAAACGTGGATTTTTTAAATAATATTTTTCAAGGACCCACACAAATATAAACGTGGATTTTTTAAATAATATTTTTCAAGGACCCACACAACAATAAACGTGGATTTTTTAAATAATATTTTTCAACCACCCACACAACAATAAACGTGGATTTTTTAAATAATATTTTTCAACCACCCACACAACAATAAACGTGGATTTTTTAAATAATATTTTTCAACCACCCACACAACAATAAACGTGGATTTTTTAAATAATATTTTTCAACCACCCACACAACAATAAACGTGGATTTTTTAAATAATATTTTTCAACCACCCACACAACAATAAACGTGGATTTTTTAAATAATATTTTTCAACCACCCACACAACAATAAACGTGGATTTTTTAAATAATATTTTTCAACCACCCACACAACAATAAACGTGGATTTTTTAAATAATATTTTTCAACCACCCACACAACAATAAACGTGGATTTTTTAAATAATATTTTTCAACCACCCACACAACAATAAACGTGGATTTTTTAAATAATATTTTTCAACCACCCACACAACAATAAACGTGGATTTTTTAAATAATATTTTTCAACCACCCACACAACAATAAACGTGGATTTTTTAAATAATATTTTTCAACCACCCACACAACAATAAACGTGGATTTTTTAAATAATATTTTTCAACCACCCACACAACAATAAACGTGGATTTTTTAAATAATATTTTTCAACCACCCACACAACAATAAACGTGGATTTTTTAAATAATATTTTTCAACCACCCACACAACAATAAACGTGGATTTTTTAAATAATATTTTTCAAACAACCAAACAACAATAAACGTGGATTTTTTAAATAATATTTTTCAACCACCCACACAACAATAAACGTGGATTTTTTAAATAATATTTTTCAAGGACCCACACAACAATAAACGTGGATTTTTTAAATAATATTTTTCAAGGACCCACACAACAATAAACGTGGATTTTTTAAATAATATTTTTCAAGGACCCACACAACAATAAACGTGGATTTTTTAAATAATATTTTTCAAGGACCCACACAACAATAAACGTGGATTTTTTAAATAATATTTTTCAACCACCCACACAACAATAAACGTGGATTTTTTAAATAATATTTTTCAACCACCCACACAACAATAAACGTGGATTTTTTAAATAATATTTTTCAACCACCCACACAACAATAAACGTGGATTTTTTAAATAATATTTTTCAAGGACCCACACAACAATAAACGTGGATTTTTTAAATAATATTTTTCAACCACCCACACAACAATAAACGTGGATTTTTTAAATAATATTTTTCAACCACCCACACAACAATAAACGTGGATTTTTTAAATAATATTTTTCAAGGACCCACACAACAATAAAGGTGGATTTTTTAAACAATATTTTTCAACCACCCACACAACAATAAAGGTGGATTTTTTAAACAATATTTTTCAACCACCCACACAACAATAAACGTGGATTTTTTAAATAATATTTTTCAACCACCTACACAACAATAAAGGTGGATTTTTTAAACAGTATTTTTCAACCACCCACACAACAATAAGCATGGATTTTTTAAATAATATTTTTCAACCACCCACACAACAATAAACGTGGATTTTTTAAATAATATTTTTCAACCACCCACACAACAATAAACGTGGATTTTTTAAATAATATTTTTCAACCACCCACACAACAATAAACGTGGATTTTTTAAATAATATTTTTCAAGGACCACGAAAGCAATCAACGTGGATTTTTTAAATAATATTTTTCAAGGACCCACACAACAACAAACGTGGATTTTTTAAATAATATTTTTCAAGGACCACCAAAGCAATATACCTGGATTTTTTATATAATATTGGTTAATAGTATTTTTTATAAAAACAGATATACGTATGGCTGTTTGTTTATCTTCCTCCTTTTGTGCATTTTATGAAAATTTCCACTCCCTGATTTTGATATGGAGATAATCTCCAAGCTTCTTTGTGTCAACAAAATCAAGTATAAAATGAGATTTTGATCTTTTTGAGGGAAAACCCAAAACAATTTAGATTCAAATTCACAACATCCAAACCAAATGCCCACCCACAATTTTATTCATAAAGGAAACATTTAAGGTCGCCGAGGTCAATTTCAGCTACTAATAATTATGCTGGTGAATGCATCTTTGTAGCAAACAGAAAATATTAGCAAACAAAAAAGCTGCAAAACGCTAAGATTTCTACGAACTATTTACTTTATAGGTGGGCACAGGTTTTTGTTGATTTCTTTGCATCTGCTTTGCCGAAGCAACAAAACACACAAAAAGACCGACAAAGTAATGACAACAAACCCAGTTAAAACAAATCAAAAAATATTACAGTTAGGTTCAAGGTCGACTGGGAAAACCCCTACTTGCAGAAAGATATATTTTTGGCGGAATAATTATTTTGGTTTTCTTCAGAAAGAAAGTCTGGCCTTGAACTTAGCGGAGGGTTTCCATTACTTGGAGGATATTGTGAACAACGACATTTAAACGTCCCGTCGGCAAGAAAAGTTTAAAACATTTAGACATATTTTTTAAGGCCCTTCAATTTAACACTGATGTAGGGTGCAACAAAGCCAAATCGAACAGCACTGGAATGTCGAGGGCAACAAAGCGCCGCCTAAGCGCTAAACAATTGTTAAAAAGTTGTAAAAAAGGGGAACAAACCATAAGCACTCTACTAGCCATGGCTTCAAGAAAAAACAAACTGTTTGCCGAATATTTATTGGCATTTTGCATCCCTCGGTAATCATCTTCATTTTGTGGCAAAGTTTAGTTGTCGGTTTTGACAAACGTAAACAATTTAAGAAACGCTTTACGTTGTTCCAGTTGATTTTGTCGGTTTTTTGTTGTGTTACTTTGGGCTTTGCCCAGTGCCTCCAAATGTGAGTACTCTTCTGTTGAATTATTACCTCCAGCACACCTTAAAGCGTACAACAAAAGGTAACAACAACAACAACAACAACACAAATCGCTCACTCACTAGCTGGGGTCGCCTATAATCGTAACAATATAACTCGTACTTTGACTTTTTCTTAAACTTTGTCTTCTTTCTTTGCAGCTATTTTCTTAAAGGCTTGAACTGTTTTTTTCTGTGGGCATTGTCTGCCATGGCATGGGTGGATGGATAGCAGATTCCAACAGCGCCAGCTGAAATATTTGTTGCCAGTGATATGAATAGATATGATTGAGGGGGTAAAGTGAGCGGTCAATGAATTGTGACAAAAAAATTTTCCTTCAAAATCTACGTTTAGTGGTCTGATGGCCCTTCAAAAAATATTCCTTAAAAATCCACGCTTAATGGTCTTTTGGCTTTGGAAAAAATATTCCTTAAAAATCCACGCTTAATGGTCTTTTGGCTTTGGAAAAAATATTCCTTAAAAATCCACGCTTAATGGTCTTTTGGCTTTGGAAAAAATATTCCTTAAAAATCCACGCTTAATGGTCTTTTGGCTTTGGAAAAAATATTCCTTAAAAATCCACGCTTAATGGTCTTTTGGCTTTGGAAAAAATATTCCTTAAAAATCCACGCTTAATGGTCTTTTGGCTTTGGAAAAAATATTCCTTAAAAATCCACGCTTAATGGTCTTTTGGCTTTGGAAAAAATATTCCTTAAAAATCCACGCTTAATGGTCTTTTGGCTTTGGAAAAAATATTCCTTAAAAATCCACGCTTAATGGTCTTTTGGCTTTGGAAAAAATATTCCTTAAAAATCCACGCTTAATGGTCTTTTGGCTTTGGAAAAAATATTCCTTAAAAATCCACGCTTAATGGTCTTTTGGCTTTGGAAAAAATATTCCTTAAAAATCCACGCTTAATGGTCTTTTGGCTTTGGAAAAAATATTCCTTAAAAATCCACGCTTAATGGTCTTTTGGCTTTGGAAAAAATATTCCTTAAAAATCCACGCTTAATGGTCTTTTGGCTTTGGAAAAAATATTCCTTAAAATCCACGTTTAGGGGTCTGATGGCTCTACAAGAAATATTCCTTAAAATCCACGTTTAGGGGTCTGATGGCTCTACAAGAAATATTCCTTAAAAATCCACGCTTAATGGTCTTTTGGCTTTGGAAAAAATATTCCTTAAAAATCCACGCTTAATGGTCTTTTGGCTTTGGAAAAAATATTCCTTAAAAATCCACGCTTAATGGTCTTTTGGCTTTAGAAAAATATTCCTTAAAAATCCACGCTTAATGGTCTTTTGGCTTTGGAAAAAATATTCCTTAAAAATCCACGCTTAATGGTCTTTTAGCTTTGGAAATAATATTCCTTAAAAATCCACGCTTAATGGTCTTTTAGCTTTGGAAAAAATATTCCTTAAAAATCCACACTTAATGGTCTTTTGGCTTTGGAAAAAATATTCCATAAAAATCCACGTTTAATGGTCTTTTGGCTTTGGAAAAAATATTCCTTAAAAATCCACGCTTAATGGTCTTTTGGCTTTGGAAAAAATATTCCTTAAAAATGCACGCTTAATGGTCTTTTGGCTTTGGAAAAAATATTCCTTAAAAATGCACGCTTAATGGTCTTTTGGCTTTGGAAAAAATATTCCTTAAAAATGCACGCTTAATGGTCTTTTGGCTTTGGAAAAAATATTCCTTAAAAATCCACGCTTAATGGTCTTTTAGCTTTGGAAAAAATATTCCTTAAAAATCCACGCTTAATGGTCTTTTAGCTTTGGAAAAAATATTCCTTAAAAATCCACGCTTAATGGTCTTTTAGCTTTGGAAAAAATATTCCTTAAAAATCCACGCTTAATGGTCTTTTAGCTTTGGAAAAAATATTCCTTAAAAATCCACGCTTAATGGTCTTTTGGCTTTGGAAAAAATATTCCTTAAAAATCCACGCTTAATGGTCTTTTAGCTTTGGAAAAAATATTCCTTAAAAATCCACGCTTAATGGTCTTTTAGCTTTGGAAAAAATATTCCTTAAAAATCCACGCTTAATGGTCTTTTAGCTTTGGAAAAAATATTCCTTAAAAATCCACGCTTAATGGTCTTTTGGCTTTGGAAAAAATATTCCTTAAAAATCCACGCTTAATGGTCTTTTGGCTTTGGAAAAAATATTCCTTAAAAATCCACGCTTAATGGTCTTTTGGCTTTGGAAAAAATATTCCTTAAAAATCCACGCTTAATGGTCTTTTGGCTTTGGAAAAAATATTCTTTAAAAATCCACGCTTAATGGTCTTTTGGCTTTGGAAAAAATATTCCTTAAAAATCCACGCTTAATGGTCATTTGGCTTTGGAAAAAATATTCCTTAAAAATCCACGCTTAATGGTCTTTTGGCTTTGGAAAAAATATTCCTTAAAAATCCACGCTTAATGGTCTTTTGGCTTTGGAAAAAATATTCCTTAAAAATCCACGCTTAATGGTCTTTTGGCTTTGGAAAAAATATTCCTTAAAAATCCACGCTTAATGGTCTTTTGGCTTTGGAAAAAATATTCCTTAAAAATCCACGCTTAATGGTCTTTTGGCTTTGGAAAAAATATTCCTTAAAAATCCACGCTTAATGGTCTTTTGGCTTTGGAAAAAATATTCCTTAAAAATCCACGCTTAATGGTCTTTTGGCTTTGGAAAAAATATTCCTTAAAAATCCACGCTTAATGGTCTTTTGGCTTTGGAAAAAATATTCCTTAAAAATCCACGCTTAATGGTCTTTTGGCTTTGGAAAAAATATTCCTTAAAAATCCACGCTTAATGGTCTTTTGGCTTTGGAAAAAATATTCCTTAAAAATCCACGCTTAATGGTCTTTTGGCTTTGGAAAAAATATTCCTTAAAAATCCACGCTTAATGGTCTTTTGGCTTTGGAAAAAATATTCCTTAAAAATCCACGCTTAATGGTCTTTTGGCTTTGGAAAAAATATTCCTTAAAAATCCACGCTTAATGGTCTTTTGGCTTTGGAAAAAATATTCCTTAAAAATCCACGCTTAATGGTCTTTTGGCTTTGGAAAAAATATTCCTTAAAAATCCACGCTTAATGGTCTTTTGGCTTTGGAAAAAATATTCCTTAAAAATCCACGCTTAATGGTCTTTTGGCTTTGGAAAAAATATTCCTTAAAAATCCACGCTTAATGGTCTTTTGGCTTTGGAAAAAATATTCCTTAAAAATCCACGCTTAATGGTCTTTTGGCTTTGGAAAAAATATTCCTTAAAAATCCACGCTTAATGGTCTTTTGGCTTTGGAAAAAATATTCCTTAAAAATCCACGCTTAATGGTCTTTTGGCTTTGGAAAGAATATTCCTTAAAAATCCACGCTTAATGGTCTTTTGGCTTTGGAAAAAATATTCCTTAAAAATCCACGCTTAATGGTCTTTTGGCTTTGGAAAAAATATTCCTTAAAAATCCACGCTTAATGGTCTTTTGGCTTTGGAAAAAATATTCCTTAAAAATCCACGCTTAATGGTCTTTTGGCTTTGGAAAGAATATTCCTTAAAAATCCACGCTTAATGGTCTTTTGGCTTTGGAAAAAATATTCCTTAAAAATCCACGCTTAATGGTCTTTTGGCTTTGGAAAAAATATTCCTTAAAAATCCACGCTTAATGGTCTTTTGGCTTTGGAAAAAATATTCCTTAAAAATCCACGCTTAATGGTCTTTTGGCTTTGGAAAAAATATTCCTTAAAATCCACGCTTAATGGTCTTTTGGCTTTGGAAAAAATATTCCTTAAAAATCCACGCTTAATGGTCTTTTGGCTTTGGGAAAAATATTCCTTAAAAATCCACGCTTAATGGTCTTTTGGCTTTGGAAAAAATATTCCTTAAAAATCCACGCTTAATGGTCTTTTGGCTTTGGAAAAAATATTCCTTAAAAATCCACGCTTAATGGTCTTTTGGCTTTGGGAAAAATATTCCTTAAAAATCCACGCTTAATGGTCTTTTGGCTTTGGAAAGAATATTCCTTAAAAATCCACGCTTAATGGTCTTTTGGCTTTGGAAAAAATATTCCTTAAAAATCCACGCTTAATGGTCTTTTGGCTTTGGAAAAAATATTCCTTAAAAATCCACGCTTAATGGTCTTTTGGCTTTGGAAAAAATATTCCTTAAAAATCCACGCTTAATGGTCTTTTGGCTTTGGAAAAAATATTCCTTAAAAATCCACGCTTAATGGTCTTTTGGCTTTGGAAAAAATATTCCTTAAAAATCCACGCTTAATGGTCTTTTGGCTTTGGAAAAAATATTCCTTAACAATCCACGCATAATGGTCTTTTGGCTTTGGAAAAAATATTCCTTAAAAATCCACGCTTAATGGTCTTTTGGCTTTGGAAAAAATATTCCTTAAAAATCCACGCTTAATGGTCTGTTGGTCCTTGAAAATATATTTTTAATTTTTGTTATAGGACCTGTCACAACTCAATAACCCTACACTGTATCTCGAGTGGATGTCATGGATGAACAGATGGATGGATGGTTAGATATTTGACTGGCTGCCAGGCAGTGTTAGCAGCAAGTATTCGGGCAATGCCAATTCCAATTTTTCGTCATCTGAGGGTTTCTTCAATGATGTTTTTGTTGCTTCATTGTGAGATTGTTGCCTTTTTTCAGCTCGTGGGTGGGTATCATACATATTTTGGAAAATAAACGCCTATCTGGAGTTTTTTTGCTGTTCCTTTGCTTCGTAATTCAAGCAAAAAAAAAAAACACACAGAACACCCTCCAAAACTAACGCATTCAAGACATAAAGTCATCTCTTTACGCTTAAAGTTCATACTTAAGCATTCCAATACATTAAGTATTTCATGTATTTCTAACTTGATGTCTGTCCAGTTTATTTGTCTGTCCGACAGCGTGCAAAGAATTCGCACATACCAAATACAACAACACATAGAAAGACAAACATACAGAAATACTTACCAAAAAAGACGAAAAGAAGGCAAACAGTCGCCTATTGAAACGCGTCGCCTCTTTTCATTTTTTTTCTTTTTTGACTACGATTATGACGACGTCAATGATGATGACGCCGAGTGGCGGTATATTGTGGCGTGGCCTGTTGTACTTCATGGAGATTTTTTTTACTTTGTCTTTCTTGTTTTGGTTCATGGTGTATAAGGACGCTCTTAAATGTTTCTCGTCTTTAGCGATGTCGTTATACGTCCATCATCATTGTTGGCTCATAACTTGGAGTTCAATAGCGAAAGCCGCAGGGCATTTGCCAAACCTTAGGTTGTTGAATGCTGCGAAAGGAAATCACAAATCGCCCACGTTTGAACTTGTGTCTGTATGTCTACTGTAAAGAAAAAAGACAACAGAATAGTGGTATATTTAAATGTATGTATGTATATAAATGAAAGTATGTGTGTATGGAAGATACGTTTGTGTATGAGGTATGGACAGAAAGTTTACTTCATTGTAACTCAATGTGAAGATACATACCTTAGAAATTGCATAAAATTGTCGATGTAAGATCCGTACAATACCTATTCTGAACACTGAACGCCTGGGTTCAGCTTCCAGACCGACCACTAAGGACCATAACAAATTAAGGACTTTAATCAGCCCGCTAAGCAGGCCATGTTATAATTCTTCTGAGGGGAAAGAATACAAATGTGTTTTGCAACTGATCTATACCATAGTCTAACATCAACACGGAAAATGGAGACCAATTCTATGGATAAAAATGTTATATAACAAGTAAAAAAGGTATCCTAGTGAATAGAGACTTTCAGAACCATAGCCACGACCAAAATAATTTTCTCCAAAAATGTTAAAATGGTCGCCGTTTTAGAAATCCAGCAGAACGTTGAGCTTTACGAAATCCACTCGATTTCAAATATGAATTGCATTGTGTATACGTCAAACATCATCGTCATGAATCCAGTGGATTTTATTTGACATCAACGCTATGGAATTTACGTGTGAAATGCAGTGGACTTATCCACGAAAAGAAATTTGTCATTGTAATCATAATCACAAGGACTACATGCGATAAAAATTTTTAAAACAATCCTCGAACCACCCTTAAATTGCAATTATGCGAAAATTTTAAAAATTTGTGAGGGATGTATCGGATGGAGTTGTCCGATATTATCTATTTTTGGTCCAACCTTTGCACTTCTTAGTATTTCTCTAAAACTTTAATCGGACAACCAATTCCGGTACCTCCTCACAAAAGTTTAAAATTTTCGCATAATTGCAGTTTAAGGGGTGTTCGAGGTGGTGTACTCTTATCGCACCCACCACTCATTTTTATTGGTCACCTTAGGATTTTGTTCAGCTTTCGGGCCATTATATCAGGAAACATGGGCTTGCTCACGAAGAACATTATATCGCTGTAAGCAGGATCACAAGGAGTACCTTCGTTAATAATTTCAAAACGATCCTTAAACAGCCCTTAAACTGCAATGAAGTAACAATTTTGAACTTTTCTAATGGAGGTACCCAAAGGTGTTGTCAAGCAAATCGGATATTCAATTCGTAAGTAATGCTACTCATCAGTTCTTGTTGTTGTAACAGTATTTTTATTATATGTTTGTGAGTTCGTCTTACTGCTTAATATGGCTCTGAGTCTACCTCCACTTCTAGAAATCCAGCTGCTTCGTTTGGCTGCTATGTTTGGGTCCAAACAAAAATATGTTTGCAACATTTTGTAACATATCTCAATTTGATATGTTTGGGTAAAACATATTTTTTATGTTAGAACATTTTTTTCATGGGTGGAGAGAGGATGTTTGTCAATGAG
Source organism: Musca autumnalis (assembly GCF_047663935.1). NCBI lineage: Eukaryota > Metazoa > Arthropoda > Insecta > Diptera > Muscidae > Musca > Musca autumnalis. The sequence goes on from NW_027411755.1 coordinate 244,009,291, forward strand.
AGTAATAACAGTGCTCTCGCGGCTTCGGAATGCTGTTTTATAATAAAGAGTTGTGTGTATTGTATAATAGAAGACATAGAAGCGAAGAAGGGGGCTTTGGTGCTTTGATGGCGTGTATGCGTCAAACTCGTGTGTTTCTTGTTTTGTTGTTGTTAACAGCAGGCGAAGAGGATAAGAAGAAATGGTATGAATTATTTTGTTTTTTCTTTCTTCAGTGTTTTAGTTGCCTTTGTAGAGTCAAGACGGTAAAGTGAGTGAATAAATCAGTGTTTTGTGTGTTCTTAAAGAAATTGTGCTTTTTAGTAAATTAAATGCCCAATACATTTTATAAATGAATCGGAAAGTTGAATGGAATTATTTTATTGGACAAGGAAGAAATCGCATTTAATATTGGTAATTACATACATACTTATGTATATTTGAAATATGGCATATCCATATTTATTTATTACATTACATAATCATTTGATTCTAGATGCCGATTCCCCGCTGATGATTTCAACTATGAGGACAAGTTGTTTTATTTCACAACTAAGGAGAAGCGTTCAACTACGTTTCTATATATTTTTCCTTTTTAAAAGTGTGACTATTTACAAATTATTTCAATCAGTTTTTCTTTTATTAAAGTGTGTCATGTATTTCTTTGGAATTTTGTATGTACCTATGTGTTTGTTGTTCTTTTTCCTTTCAATAAACAACCTCAACATTTGTGTGTATACTATAGAGATAGCCAGTGAGTTCTTACTGAGAGCAAATGAGCACACATTTCAAAGTGTTTTACATTGAATTTTACGCTCCCTTGCTCTCAGTAAGAGCCCACTGGTGCATGTGTTTGTTTTTCTCTTGTGCCTTTTGGGTTTGTACTTTTTTGCACCCAAACATATAAAATGTTTGCACCCAAACATATCTTTGTTTGCACCCAAACATATATATCTTTGCACCCAAACATAAATATCTTTGCACCCAAACATAAATATCTTTGCACCCAAACATATATATGTTTGCACCCAAACATATATTTGTTTGCAGACCCAAACATATATTATGTTTGGGACTGTTGCAAACATATATATGTTTGCTGCAAAATATGTTTGGGACATATGTTAGAGAGGCCGTTTTTTTTGCGTGTTAGAAATAACGGCTCTGATTGGTTTTATCTCATAGATAATGGAATGACACTTATCCCAGATATAACGGTCATGACTGGCCCTTAACCCTTTCGGTGATTCTATGCCATATGGCATAACCAGTTTTTGAAGCCCGTTTTAAGGCAAAATACTTATGGGTACTCTTTTTTTAATAATTTTGTATTTTTCCCTGAAGTGTTATCTAAAAAAAATTCGACAAAAATTTTTGATTGGTGGACCCTATACATTGTTATGTCTCAAAGAGCAAGCGCTTTTCGTTCGATTTAAAATATGCATGAAAATACCATCTTATAATTTTATATATTTTATTAACAAACATATTTTTTTGTTAACTTTTTGTATTTAATTTAGTAGATAATCATTGCCTTAATAATTAAAGCGAAAAAAAGATCCGAAATATAGTTCAATGGAGCTGCCAGATTTTTTATATTTCATACTATGCCATATGGCATAGATTTTTCCCAACGGAAATGTTTTACTTTATTTGACTCCCAGATCTTCTATTGTAAAACCCCTAGATCTTCTATAAGAAGACCTCCACATCTTGTATAAATAGACATCCAGGTCTTCTATAAGAAGACCTCCAGATCTTGTATAAGTAGACCTCCAGGTCTATATAACAATTCTTGCAGATTTTCTAAAATAACTCCTCCAGATATTATATAAGATGGCCCCCACGTCTTCTACAAGCTGACCTCCAGCTCTTCTATAGGATGACATTCAGGTGTTTTATAAAAGTCCTTCAGATCTGCTACATGAAGACATTCAGGTCTTCTATAAGAAGTCCTCCAGTTTTTCTATAAGAAGGCCTCAAATCTTCCATAAGAAGACCCTAGGTTTTCTACAAGAAGACCCTAGCTTTTCTATAAGAAGACCCTAGGTTGTCTATAAGAATGTTCTAAAAGAAGACCTCCAGATATTCTATAAGAAAACCTTCTATGTGAAGACCCCCAAATCTTCTAATAGTAGACCTCCAGATATTCTATGGAAAACCTTCATGTCTTCTATAAGTAGACCTCCTGGTCTTCAATGAGAAGATCTTATGCTTTTCTATAAGAAGGGCCCCTGCTCTTCTATGAGAAGACCATCTGGTTTTTTATAAGAAGGTCTCCTGCTCTTCTATGAGAAGGCGTCCTGCTCTTCTATGAGCAGACCTCCTGCTCTTATATAAGAATACCTCCTGCCCTTCTATATGCAAACGTCCTTCTCTTCTACGAGAAGACGCCCTGCTCTTCTATGAGCAGACCTCCTGCTATTGTATAAGAATACCTTCCGCCTTCTATATGCAAACGTCCTGTTCGTCTATGAGCAAACCTCCTGCTCTTATATAAGAAGACCTCCTTCTCTTCTATAAGGATACCTCCTGCCCTTCTATATGCAAACGTCCTTCTCTTCTACGAGAAGACGCCCTGCTCTTCTATGAGCAGACCTCCTGCTCTTGTATAAGAAGTCCTCCTTCTCTTCTATAAGAAGACCTCCTGCCCTTCTATATGCAAACGTCCTGCTCTTATATGAAAAGACGTCCTGCTCTTCTATCAGAAGACGTCCTGCCCTTCTATATGCAAACGTCCTGCTCTTCTATGAAAATACGTCCTGCTCTTCTATCAGAAAACGTCCTGCCCTTCTATATGCAAACGTCCTGCTCTTCTATGAAAAGACGTCCTGCTCTTCAAGAAGAGGATATCCTGCTCTTCAAGAAGAGGACCTCTTGCTCTTCTATTAGAAGACCTCTTGCTCTACTATAAGAAGACCTCCTGCTCTTCTATATGCAAACGTCCTGATCTTCTATATGCAAACGTCCTGATCTTCTATGTGAAAACATCCTGTCCTTCTATGAGACGACCTTTTGCTCTTCCAGGAGAAGACATCCTGCCCTTCTATGAGAGGACCTTCTGCTCTTTTATTAGAAGACGTCCTGCTCTTCTATAAGAAGACCTCTTCCTCTTCTATAAGGCCACCTGGTCTTCTATAAGATGAAATTTAATTAAAAACTTGAATATTTTAGTTTTGTTTTTTTTTTTTTTCCTTTAAATACATTCTATGCCATATGGCATAGTGTCCAAAAACCACTTTTCCAAACATAATGTTAAAAAATTAGTTTTGATTATTCATATAGTGGGCTTAAGTATATATAAAATTGGAAAAATATATTTTTCAGATCAAAAACAAAAAAGAAGCACCGAAAGGGTTAATTTAGAAATAATGGTCCTGACTGACATTATTCTCCGAAATAACGGTCCTGACTGGCCTTATCTCAGAGATTATGGTCTTGACTATCCGTTATTTCGAAGATAGTTGTCCTGGCTTACCCTTATGTTAAAGATAATGGTCAAGACTGGCCCTAATCTCGAAGATAATTCTCCTGAATTAGCCTCATCTCAAAGATAATGGTCCTGAGAGGCTCTAATCTCGAAGATAGTCGTCCTGACTTACCCGTATCTCAGAAATCGTGGTCCTCACTGGCATTTATCTTAGAAAAAAGGTCCTGACTGGTCCTTATCTCAAAGATAATGGCCCAGAGTGGTCTTATCTCAGAGAAAATGCTACTGAGTTGTCCTTACCTCAGAGCAAATGGCCTTGATGGGCCCTTATCTCAAAAATAATTGTTCGGGCTTATCCTTATCTGAGAAATAATGGTCCGGACTCTGTCTGTCTCCTATCTCTTAAATAATGGTTAAGTTAAGATAGTGGTCCTGGCTGATCCTTACCTTAGAGATAATGGTCGTGACTGGCTTTTATCTCAGACATAATGGTTCATACGGGTCCTTATCCCGGAGATGGCGGTTCTGAGTCTCAGAGAATATGTTTTGAGTGATAATGGATCTGGCAGGGCCTTTTTTGGTGGTAAGGGTCCTACCTATTTATATGTCAGAGATAATGGCCCAGATTGACCCTTTTCTTATAGACAATGGTTCTGATAAGGCTTTATCTCAAAAAAATATTGATCCTGACCTGCCCTAACTCAGAGATAATTGCCCTACCTGGTTCTTATATCAAATATACTGGACCTGATTTCACAACTCCCAGAGATAATGGCACATCTCAGCTTTTCGCATACAGCTTTGGCATGCTCGGACGACGTGAACATGCTGTCGAATGTGACCCATAGAATCTTGAGGTTGTTGGTGATCGGAATTCTGCTACCATCGATCATGAAGAATTTGTGTCTCCTCATGTAGATCAGTACTCACCTCTGCCGTCCACGTGGTAAACAAAGTGGCCGTAGATTTAGTGGCGGATATTTGCATATTTGATGCGTGTGTGGCTGCTGTTGGCGGGACTGCTGGGGGTCGTATATTCATGACGACAACTCACTGGACGAACCCGCCGCCATGGGATTGCTCATCAGTAATGCTTTTGGGTCATTATATAAGAAAGTATGGACTTGCGCTAAAAAAATGGTACCGTTGTAATAGGGGCCGCGAAGACAACCTAGGGATTCATACTTTACCGACAAGATAACTCTCGAAGAGAGCACCCGATTTGATTAAAACTTTATACATGGTAACAGTTCTTCCAAATGTTTATCTATTGACACAGCTCACTCTTATTCGGAACCACAATTTTTCGGCAAATTTTTGTTGTCCTTTCTCAGAAAGTAAAAGGGCCACAAAGAATTTGGCTTGTAAAACCGGTATTCAATTCGCAGATAGATGTGAGTCTCAATTTCAAAACAAAAAGTGTTAAATTTTCACGAAATATTGACGACCAATACAATTTCAATGAAAAATACGTTTTTATTACAGTGTCTTATTTAACTGGCTTTGGTGTCCGTTTAGTTCAAATCTGGTAACTCATTATACCCTCAGCATTTATGCCAACGATGGTATATACACTTTCATACGGGTAAAATGTGCCTCATCGAAATAATGGTTTTAGACCCCACGTATGTTTGAACGAAATATGTTTCAGACAATTTGGAGTCGATTGAGCAATGTCCGTCCGTCTGTCTGTCTGTCTGGCTGGAGCGCACGATAACTCTCGAACGGATAAACCGATTCTGTTCAAATTTTGGCTTTCGTAATATTTTGTTCAAACTTAGTTTAAGTTCGAAGGTGAGCTATATCGGTCCACTCCTTCCGGTACCTCCCCCACAAAAGTTCCAAAACTTTCGGAAAAATTGTGCGCACGATAACTCTTGAAGGGAGTAACTGATTTGGTCCATACTTTGCCCATCGTGAAATGTGTACCAGACTTAGACAAGGTTGCAATATGGACTCAATCGGTCCACTCCTTCGGGTACCTCTCACACAAAATTTGGGAAAATCGATTTGATTTTTGTTTTAGCAACTTGTATTCACTGCCCTCCATACGACGGTACAAGTTTCATCAGGGACAAGTCCATACTTCCTGAGAAAATAGCCTGAAAGTTGCAAAAAACCCCTATGACACCGTGTGAGGTGGTTGCAGCGCAAGATAACTCTCGAACGGATAAACCGATTCGGTTCAAATTTTGGCTTTCGTAATATTTTACCCAAACTTAGTTTAAGTTCGAAGATGGGCTATATCGGTGCACTCCTTCAGGTACCTCCCCCACTAAAGTTCAAAAATGTTCGGAAAACAATTTCCTACTGTAACTCTTGAAGGGAGTGGCCGAATTGGTCTATACTTTACACATCTTAAAATATCTACCAGATATAAATCAGGTTGAAATATGGACTGTAGTTGTCCACTCTATCCGGTACCTCCCATACAAAATGTCGGAAAAAGTTCACTTTAAGGCCTGATATCGAATCAATTTGATTTTTATTGAAGCAATTTGCATTCGCTGCCTCAATTACGATGGTAAAAGTTTTTTTAGGGGCAAGTCCATACTTCTTGAGCAAGCAGGCCGAAGAGTGTAAAAACCCCATATGGCACCATATATTGTGGCTGGAGATCCACTTCCATTACGATCAATGTCGATCCATTCCTTTTAATATATCCTCCGCAAAACTTTTGATCTTTAATCCTAATCAACATTTTTGTCGGTTCAAACGCCCAAAATTTTTAAAACCCCCTAAATACATACGTATTTTGGGAAAAAATTGTTTCAATATACACTGACTGAGGGTATATCTCTGTCGGCAAAGCCGACTGATACTTTTTTACTTGTTGTTAACACAGTTGCAGTTGACAAATCGAACTGAAACTTTGCACGCTTTTCAGATTTGGATGACAATAAATGAATATGAAATCAAATCCAATATTGGTCCATTTCTACAGTGTTTTTACGGTGTTTTATTGCATTTCAAAACTGGTAACTCATTTTTGACACAGTTACAGTTGACCAATCGGACTAAACCTTTGCACACTATTCAGATTTGGATGACAATACATGAATATGAAATTAAAACAAAGATTGGTCCACTTTACAGTGTTTCAACGGTGTTTTATTTAACTTGCATTTCAAATCTGGTAACTCATTTATGACACAGTTGCAGTTGACTAATCGAACGTAAACTTTGCACACTTTTCATATTTGGATGACAATACATGAATATGAAATCAAAACCAATATTGGTCCATTTTTACCATTTTTGCAGTGTCTTTACGGTGTTTTATTTAACGTGCTTTTCAAATCTGGTAACTCATTTTCCACACAGTTGCAGTTGACCAATTGAACTGAAACTTTGCACACGTTTCAGATTTGGATGACAATACATGAATATGAAACCAAATCAAATATGGGTCCATTTTTTCCTATGGCCCCCATATAGGACCACCCGATTTAGTTCAAATCTAGTAACTCATTTTTAACGCAGTTGCAGTTGACCAATGGAACTGAAACTTTGCACACTTTTCCGATTTGGATGACAATATATGAATATGGGCCCATTTTTTCCTGCAGCCTACATATAGCGGTACCACCCGATTTCAGTTATTTTGAGGATTTTATCTTTATTTTTGCCCGAATTAGCTGTCATTTGGCTTTTGGGATTTCCAATGATGCAGACATTTCCCCACCAAAAATTGTGAACATAGGTCCTGGTTTTGGTATAGCCCCTTATAGCGGTACGGCCCGATTTCAAGTGTTTTAAGGATTTTATCTTCATTTTTAGGCCGAATTGGCTGTAACTTGCCATTTGGAGTCCCCAATGGTACATAAACTTCTCCACCATGACATAGGTCCAGGTTTTGGTATAGCCCCATATAGTGGTACCACCCGATTTCAAGTGTTTTAAGGATTTTATCATAATTTTTAGCCAGAATTGGCTGTAACTTGGCATTTGGAGTTCCGAATGGTACAGAAACTTCCCCACCAAAAATTATGGACATAAGTCCAGGTTTTGGTATAGCCTTTTTAATATAAGTATAACGGTACTACACGATTTCATGCATTTTAAAGTTTTTATCTACATTTTCGGCCTAAATTGACTATAATTTTGTTCACAGTGGTCAAAAAAATGTATTTACTAAAAAGTTAAAAATAAAAAAATAATTAAAAAAAAAGGTTTCAGTGCTTTATTTAGAAATGCACTTAAAACTAGAAAATAATTTGTCGCTTAGCCTCAATAAATTTATTCTTTCTCATGATGGAATATCTCAAATAAAACGCTTGCATTTAAATTAAAAATGGTCGCAAAATTAAACGTTTTATTTGAGAGATTCCATCATGAGAAAGAATATATTTATTGAGGCTAAGCGACATATTATTTTCTAGTTTTAAGTGCATTTCTAAATAAAACACTGAAACTTAATTATTTTAAATAATTTTTTTTAAAGATATCTCTGTATATCTCTGTTGGGAACGCCGAGTGATATTTTGTTACTTTTTGCTTGATCGCCAAATTTTAGGTATCCCGCAAACTTCCTACAATTTTTTCGCTGTGTATTGCTAGGCATCATAGTGCAACCACAAGTTTGTTCTTCTCTCCTGAAAACTAAGCGCCACAATTCATTCATTCATTCGAAAATATAAAAATTGTGGTTTGATTTTTAAATGCCTGCTTGCCTTTTGTGGGTTTTCAATAAAATAAAATAAGAACAATAACCACCAGCATCACTGGCAGCAGCTAAAACTCACAACGACGGTCATAAAACCCTAGGGATAGTACAGTATAGAGGGGAAGAGAAAGAGAGTGTGGTGGACCATTCATATTCTTGTGCCATTCATATGCAATAATTTTATATTTGAGGTTTTCCTATATAAGTATTTATTTTTCGTTTTGTTGTTGCTGTCGCTTTTAATTCACTTCACTTGCGATATCTTTGTATAAGGTAAAGAAGGGCTCGGCCATGTTAGTCATTCTGTCAAAGTTCGAAAATAAAGTCAGTCGTCATCATCTCGTCGTCGTCATCGATTGTCTTGCACTGGGAGACAGACTAGACTTTGATTTCTTTTATTGTTGTGTTGTTGTAGAGTCTGCACTTTTGGGTCTTCATTCTTACCGCATGTGGCATGATGCTCCACACGCGCATTTCCACCGGCCGTTTGGCTTAGCCCTTATGCCACCTCCGCATTTTTGTCTTGATTTGGTTTGTTGAATGAAACGCCACATGCATTGACAGTCTTGGTCTTTGAGATGCTTTTTTTCATTGTCTTTGTTCAAAGGGATTTTTGTTAATGTTGTTGTTGTCTTTGTTGTGGCATCGATCTCGGGCATTATGCATCATTCCCATCCCGTGGTTTATTTAAAACAAATAGTTTTACAACCATAGACCACAATGGCGACAACAACAAAAAGCTCCACTGAGACCGTTTGTTGACGCTATCTTTGAATTTCATACGGAACACTTCGTCATCGTCAAGGGACTGAGGAGCACCACCACCAGAGTTCTAAGTCCTATCCCAACCAACACCAAGCAGCAACATTTTACTCATCATTTATCTGGTTATGGTCTATTCTTCACACGGTATTTTACTTCCTTTAAGAGAACATTAGCTTTGCATTGTGGTGTACCCCACACTCCCTGATTCTCCACCACCATCCTTTTCACATGACAAAATATCTTCATAGCCAGTCAACGTGTCTAATGATCCGATTTGTTGATATCAGGTTACAAAAACAGGCAAAGAACCAGAATCGTTCCAGCACTGTAAGATGTTTACACCGAGACTACGCCCACATCCGGCACATAAATGTCGACTTGCTAATGTACACAAGCGTGTATATCATTGGCGTTTATGGTAAACAATTTAGAATCAAATTTCTTAGGCCTTTCAGCTTTGTCTCCCTCCCTGCTGTGGCTGAGGAAAATGGGCACATTAAACACTTCACGCCAAAGGAAGAAAAAGAAATTAACCGAAAAGAGTTGTTTCTTGTCGCTGGCAAAAAAGCAAACATTTCATTAAATGTCACCTCCCTTTTTGATTAAAGACTTAAAGCGATGCATTTCTTATGGCGTTGCGACGTCACAGATTACACCTGAGGAGATAACCAAGCATATTCAATTATAATAATGGAGAAAGGGTAAGGTGATATGGTAAATCGGAAATTTTCGATCTATTTTCTATGATGTTTGAAATATTGTTTGAAAATCCACGTTTATGGGTCTAAAGGTCCCTCTAAAAATATTGTTTGAAAATCCACGTTTATGGGTCTAAAGGTCCCTCAAAAAGTATTGTTTGAAAATCCACGTTTATGGGTCTAAAGGTCCTTCAAAAAATATTGTTTGACAATCCACGTTTATGGGTCTAAAGGTCCCTCAAAAATCTTGTTTGAAAATCCACGTTTATGGGTCTAAAGGTCCCTCAAAAAATCTTGTTTGAAAATCCACGTTTATTGGTCTGAAGGTCCCTTAAAAAATATTGTTTAAAAATCCACGTTTATTGGTCTGAAGGTCCCTTAAAAATATTGTTTAAAAATCCACGTTTATTGGTCTGAAGGTCCCTTAAAAAATATTGTTTAAAAATCCACGTTTATTGGTCTGAAGGTCCCTTAAAAATATTGTTTATAAATCCACGTTTATAGGTCTGAAGGTCCCTTAAAAATATTGTTTAAAAATCCAAGTTTATAGGTCTGAAGGTCGCTTAAAAAATATTGTTTAAAAATCCACGTTTATAGGTCTGTAGGTCCCTTAAAAAATATTGTTTAAAAATCCACGTTTATAGGTCTGTAGGTCCTTTAAAAAATATTGTTTAAAAATCCACGTTTATTGGTCTGAAGGTCCCTTAAAAAATATTGTTTAAAAATCCACGTTTATTGGTCTGAAGGTCCCTTAAAAATATTGTTTAAAAATCCACGTTTATTGGTCTGAAGGTCCCTTAAAAATATTGTTTATAAATCCACGTTTATAGGTCTGAAGGTCCCTTAAAAAATATTGTTTAAAAATCCACGTTTATTGGTCTGAAGGTCCCTTAAAAATATTGTTTAAAAATCCACGTTTATTGGTCTGAAGGTCCCTTAAAAATATTGTTTATAAATCCACGTTTATAGGTCTGAAGGTCCCTTAAAAATATTGTTTATAAATCCACGTTTATAGGTCTGAAGGTCCCTTAAAAATATTGTTTAAAAATCCACGTTTAGGTCCCTTAAAAAATATTGTTTAAAAATCCACGTTTATAGGTCTGTAGGTCCTTTAAAAAATATTGTTTAAAAATCCACGTTTATTGGTCTGAAGGTCCCTTAAAAAATATTGTTTAAAAATCCACGTGTTTATAGCTGTGAAGGTCCCTTTAAAAATATATTTTAAAAATCCACGTTTATAGCTGTGAAGGTCCCTTAAAAAATATATTTTAAAAATCCACGTTTATAGCTGTGAAGGTCCCTTAAAAAATATATTTTAAAAATCCACGTTTATAGCTGTGAAGGTCCCTTAAAAAATATATTTTAAAAATCCACGTTTATAGCTGTGAAGGTCCCTTAAAAAATATATTTTAAAAATCCACGTTTATAGGTCTGAAGGTCCCTTAAAAAATATTGTTTAAAAATCCACGTTTATAGGTCTGAAGGTCCCTTAAAAATGTATTTTAAAAATCAACGTATATAGGTCTGAAAGTCCCTTAAAAAATATATTTTAAAAATCCACGTTTATAGGTCTGAAGGTCCCTTAAAAAATATATTTTAAAAATCCACGTTTATAGCTGTGAAGGTCCCTTAAAAAATATATTTTAAAAATCCACGTTTATAGGTGTGAAGGTCCCTTAAAAAATATATTTTAAAAATCCACGTTTATAGGTGTGAAGGTCCCTGTTTAAAAATCTAGGTTTATATTTCTGAAGGTCTCTTGAAAAAATATTGTTTAAAAATCCACGTTTATATTTCTGAAGGTCCCTTGAAAAAATATTGTTAAAATCCCCGTTGTTAGGTCTGAAAGTCCCTTAAAATATTTTTCTAAAAATCCACGTTTATATCCATTGCCTATTAAATTTTTAATTATATTTTTTCTTCAAAACATTTTCGAAAACTATACTTAATAACCTAAAGAAGCAAACCAACCACCCTAATGTCCCTAATTATGATTTCTTGGTTACGTAAACTAATCCCGTAACCTAAAAAAACAACTACACATGTCAGCCGGCATTAAAACTGGAATGGGACTGTCTCATTTTAATTAGCATTTCTTTACCGGAAAAAATGACGCATAATTGCAGCGGCTCATTTTAAGGATATTTTACGCTTGCCTGACTTTCTGCACACAAATCCCAATTGAGAAGATGTAAACGAGAAGAGCAATAATCCAGTCATCAAAAACAACCACTTCACACTTGTGTGGCTGACAATGGAAATTATTTCATCAACAGACATTTTTTGCGGGATATCATCATTATTGTCATTCTCATTGCGAAACAGCAGAAACGACAACAACAACGTCAGGAATGATGAGCTTAAATAATTGTCATACACAATCAATGGGATGTTTATCCCATTGATGGTATAAAGCCCATTCCTTTTCATCCCTCTTGTGCAGGGCTGAATTTTTATAGCAGATGTTAGGGGTTGTGGGGCGTGCCCATTCTTTCTCTCTCTCAGTATAAGTGGTGGTCTATTACAACCATTATGGCCGGATATCAGCACTTAACTGTGATTTGTATGTTGTTGTGTTTTTTTTTGCGACGCTTATTAAAACTGTCAGTAATTCACCCTTCTCGCGCGCTTTGAACACTCATCCCTGTTGTGATAATTAAATAAGCGTTATCGCACAATGGCAACAACAAACATTGATTTTGGAGTTTATTTTAGGGCTATGTTATCGTTGTTGTTTGTTTAAACATTTTTTCCTGTTACCGAATTGATGTTTGTTAAACGACAAAGAAAAACTCACACACAAACACAATCCAGGATTTTATTGGAAAAAATGTCCTGTGGCGTTTAATCTCTGTTATCTGTATCACTGCATCTCTCTATGGTTCACTTTCTGTTGGAATTGCTGTTTTGCTGTTGTTGTTGGGTCAAAACGAGAGATTTTCAGTGATTGCGATAAAAGTTTAAATTGAATGCAATTTCATATTTTTGTCAAAGGAGGGAAATATGAAATTTGGTTCCGCAGGGATTTTTGTTTAATTTCAAATGTAAAATATGTACATATATGAAAAGAATACATATGTGTGTAGAAGTGTTTATTCAGATGACGCGAATGAAGGAGGTGTGGCTACAGGCGAAACATTTTAAGTGATAACATCTTCCAAGGGTTATCATTTGCAAATGAGATGTAAAGTTGAAAAATGTCAAGATCTAGAAATATGCATATATAAGTTAACTTTTTAGCCTTTATGATTTCATATCCTTGAGGACATTGTAGTTTTTTATATCAATTTGTTGATTGAAAATGCAGGGTAACATTACAAATTCAATGCATGAAGCAAGTAAAAACGGAGTAAGTTCGTTTGGGCCGAACTTTTCATCCAGCTATAAGGCTAACTTAAAACTTTAACATATGCCAAATCACACCATCTGCATGAAGACAACACCGAAATCGAAACAATTATGCCCAATTCTTTAGAATCGCGTGTTTTTTTTATAAAAAAATCAGATTTGAAGAAAATAAAAAGTTTTTGCAAAAATATGCAAATACTAACAATATTTTTTGAAACGAAAATGGCCAAGGATAACCAGTGGAACTTTGTGGATGATGAATCGGAAGCCTGTGACGCTATGCTGGCGCCTCCACCTGTACGCCCTACCAATAGTCAGGCTGAGCGTATGTGACATTTCCAGGTCCTTATGAATGATGACATGGCTGCCGGTGAAAAGTTAGCTGTTGTGGGCAACTGTGATTCATTGGGAAATTGGCAGCTCAGTGGAGGTGTTTTAATGAGCAAGGATGACGAGGGTATTTAGGCAATGGCCATGTCTCTTTTATGTAATTTGACCAGAAAAAAATAAAAACATATGGTCAAAATAGAGGATTGCATACATGCAAAAAACACACAAAAACAACAACACACATTTTCGTAACTTCTTCTCCAGATTCGAATGTATGGAGTGTGGATATCTCTCTGCGAAAGGATCGCACAATTGTCTATCGCTACTTTGTATGTGCAGTGGATCCGACCACTGAACAACTTTTGGTACGCCGTAGGGAAACTTCATTGGCACTACGACAAATAGCAGCGGATGAAGAAGGACCTCGTCGACTCGATGACGATATCTTTGGTGTTGTTAATAATAATACCAAGGTGGATCGTGGTTGGTTATCAACGGAAACCATTGTCCAATTTAAAATCTTCGATGCGCCATTCTCATGGAAGCAACGCATGAAGAAGAGACTCATGTATGTTAAAGTGACACCCATGAATTTGCGTATACCAATCGGAGGCGGTTGTGGTGGGGCAGATAATAACCTGCTGGCGGGTTCTATTGCACCATTGGAAGACTCCCTATCCAATGATACGCATGATACACGTGAGAATGGTGGTGATTGCGGCCTAGCATTTTCCTTTTCTGAGGTTGTTACTCTGTCGGCGGATGACAGTGTTATCAAGCCGCAGCCGCAATTTGGTGCAAGATGCGGTCCCGATGATTTAGTCATATTCCACTTGACTATTGGCGATTTTGAAAACACCGCCTATTTAATTGATTTGTATACCTACAGTTCGAAGGCAGAAGATGGCGAACCACCACATCATTTGGGTTATCACTATGTTCTACCCAATCTGTTTAAAATGTCAGAGGGTCGCTTGGAAGTGCCCATAACATGTGCCTCAAAATATCGCCCCATGGGTATGATGCAATTGGGTTATCTTCTTATAAAACCCACACCATCTCTCAATTTGAACATGTCGGTTTCGTATACACGTTATTGGAACAAGAAATGGTCCGGCTTGGATGTGGGTCATCGCGGCTCTGGCACCTCTTTCAAAACCAATGACATTTCAATCAGAGAAAACACCATTACCTCGTTGAAAAATGCTGCAGCCCAGGGAGCCGATATGGTGGAGTTTGACGTTCAATTGAGTAAAGATTTAGTGCCTGTTGTCTATCATGATTTTATGATTTATGTATCGCTGAAGTCCAAATGTGATGTGAATGAACATTATTTTCTTGCCTTATCAGTGCGTGAGCTAACGCTCCAACAATTGAAAAATCTCAAGGTATATCACACCACTGAGGGTAAATCACGTTCGTCGCGTTCATTTCAAGATGAAGATTTACAATACAAGTGGTCTCAGCGTCTAGTTGAAGAGGAATTTGAGCATATTATTGATCGCAATCTTTGTGTGGATTGTATATTAGATGTGGTGTTTAGAAAAGCTGGCAAGAGACGTGTTGTCTTCTCATGCTTTGATCCAGACATATGTACCATGTTGCGCTTCAAGCAAAATCGTTATCCTGTTATGTTTTTGACCATTGGTGTGACGGAAAAATATCAGAAATATCTGGATCCACGAGGCAATCGTATCGAGACGGCTGTTTTTAATTCACTGGCTATGGAGCTGTTGGGTATTGTGGCACATACCGAGGATTTACTCAGAGATCCATCTCAGGTGAGTTATTTTTGTAAATTTATTTTTCACACAATTTATTTTGATTAATATAACATGTTCTTGGGCAAAATGTTTTCAAAAATATTTGAATAACTGTTAACGCCCCGACAGATAAGCATAATAAAAATATGTAAAGAACGGTCCAGCCAAATTTGCCTTTAGGTCTTTTACCAGGAATAACTTAAGCAGAAATTTCAGCCGCTTATATACCGAGGCATTCAGACGCATCCCGTATAAGTTAGACTTAGGAATGTCGTTGGCGTTAATGTGTGCTTGGGATTACTTCAGATTACAAAAGGACATCAAGTTCGAAGAAGGTCTACATCAAACCACACCACAGGGTATCTCCGACGCAAAGTCAAATTTTTTGCTTAATTGTAGTTTAAGGGCTGTTGCAGTATCGTTTTGAAATGTTTTCCGAAGGTACTTCTTGTGGTCCTGTTTGCAGTGATAATGTTTTTCGTGGCCAAATCCATGTTAACTGACAGAATAGCCCACAATCTATAATAAATTCTACGCTGACAAATTTAAATGACTGGTAGCCACGATAACTATAGGAAGAAATAACTCCCAAAATTAGATTCATTTCCAGAAGGGACTATGGCTTGCGGAAATTTGAATATCTTTTGATCATTGTAATCAGGCGATCATCAATGTGTACATTACGCCCGTCAACATCTTCGATACCGGATTGACCCGGAACCACACAACAGTGTACACATACGAGTATATGTATTTGTATCGTTTTTCTGTGTTGGGAGCAGCATATCCTGGAATGCATGCTCGGTATTCTTTTGGTTCGGACCATCCGCTTCCACCACACTCAAACTTCGGTGAGATGCAATAGATGTGGGAGTGGGTGCATCTCAAGGGTTGTTCTCGACTCGTTCATGTAAGGGACTACGGCAGGGGATATATTGCTACATGCTGCTTGAACACAGACCTCAGTGACCGTCGTTGTCATCAGAATGCGCGACTTCCTGGCAGTCCCCTTAACACCAGTCGTTGTTGATCCAATCCCTGAAAATGCATACTTTTTGCAATTTAGTTGCAATGTCTTTAATGCTCACCATGAATTACAAATGGAATAATTCGAATTACAAATGAAATAATTCGAATTACAAATGGAACAATTCGAATTACAAATGGAATCATTCTAATTTCAAATGGAATAATTCGAAATACAAGTACAATAATTCGAATTACAAATGACTTAATTCAAATTTCAAACGAACGAAATTTTTCCAAAAATATGCTCACTATTTAAGGAAATAAAAAAGTTTGTATAAAATAAGACAAATTGTTTCTGAACTAGTAAAAAAGTATCAGTCGGCTTTGACGAAGGATCTTTAACCAGACCCTAAACTGCACTTAGACACAAATGTTGAAGTTTTTTGGGGGATGAACGTAAGGAGAGGACCGGTATGGGCCATTTTAGAAGGTAAATTGGTTGCCCCTCCCCAGAGATATCGTGACATTTTTGAAATATTGGGAACCGATATTGCCCATTTTCAAACCGAAACTAAGTTTGGACAAAATACGACGTCGGCCAAATTTTGGACCAAATCGGTTGATCAGTTCGAGAGTTTTTGTGCGTGGGTTTCTACACCTTTCCGGCTGATTTTTCTAGAAGTATGGACTTGCCCCTGAAAAAAAACTTTTACGTTCGTATTCAAAGCATCGACTTCAAGTTGCTTCAACAAAAATCAAAGTGATCCGAGAGCAGGTCTTAAAGTGGACTTATCCGAAATTTTGTGTGGGAGTTACCTGAAGGAGTGGACAATTATAGTCCATATTCGAACCTGATCTATATCTGATAGATATATTAGGATGTACTGTATTATAGCTGCCATGACATAAAGCATGAGTTTGGTTGCGAATTTTTAGTTGCGGGTTTGTAGTTGGTCGAATTTAATGCCAAAATTGGAAAGGAAAATATATTTGGCCCAACAGTCGGAAAATTCAGTATCCACAATGAAACATCTGACAATGGCATGAGGCTGATAGACTTCGTAGCGGCAAAAAACATGGTAGTTAGCAGCACCAGATTTAAACATCTCGACATCCATAAGGACACCTGTTTGGCTCCAGATCAGAAAACAAGAAATCAAATTGATCACGTTGTGATAGATGGAAGACATTCATCGAGCGTGTTGGATGTGCGTTCGTTCCGAGGTTAAACGGTTAAACGTAGCAAACAAAGTACGAACAGACACAACACGAAAGTTAGACATCGGTAAGCTGAAATCACAACAGAGCCACAGCATATTCCACTCAACTAGCCCAATTGCTTAATCAAAGCACTCCTCATCCCGATAACATATCAGCGCAATGGCAAAGTATTGCCCACTCGGAGCAAACAGCCGCAAAATCCATACTTGGATACCAGAGACCTCCACCAAGGAATCCATGGTATGATCAGAAGTAACGTGCTGCTACCGAAGAGAAAAATGCGGTATATAGGGCTACTTTACAATCCGTAGCAACGCGTAGCGCACGAGAGAGATATCGGGAGAAAAGAAGAAAGGAGAAACGTCTTTTCCGCAGGAAAAAGAGAGAGATGCAAAAGCGGGAGTGTGAAAAAATCGAGATGTACAGGAGCCAAAATGAAGCCCGAAAATTCTACCAAAGAGTGAAGCATCAAACTGGTGATCCTGTAGAGACCAGCAAGGTAATTTGGTAACTGATGCAGATAGTGTGCTCAGGATATGGAAAGAGCATTTTTCAAACCTGTTGGTATTCAGCGAAGATGACGAAGATACCACAGATCCAAACCCAGAAGATCGTATTGAATGTATATCGCCCAGCCAAGATGAGGTAAAGGCAGCAGGAGCCGATGGCCCACCATCCGAGCTGTTCAAAACCGGAGGCGACACGCTGATAAGGTGTATCCATCAACATCTGGCAGGAAGAACGTGTACCCGATGATTGGAACCTGAGTATCATGTGCCCCGTCCATAAGAAAGGAGATAAGACTGTATGCTCTAACTATAGAGGCATAAGTCTACTCCCGATTGCCTACAAGATCGTGTCAGGGATATTGTGCGAACGGCTAACGCCTATGGTCGACGAGATAATTGGGCCGTACCAATGCGGCTTTAGACCTGGCAAGTCCACCATTGACCAGATATTACCCTGCGGCAAATCCTGGAGAAGACCCAAGAGATGCAGATCGACACCTACTACCTTTTTGTTGATTATAAAGCAGCCTTCGACAGCCCGCTGCGTTCAAAGGTATTCCAAGCCATGTCTGAATTTGGTATCCCCGCAAAGCTCATCCGGCTTTGTAAAATTACTTTAACTGACACGAGGTCCTCAGTTAAAAGAGGAAAGATCCTCGCCGAAGAGTTTGGTACCAAAAGAGGTTTCAGACAAGGAGACAGCCTTTAGTGTGACCTCTTCAACATCCTGCTAGAAAAGGTTATACGAGAGGCAAACGTCAAAAGAAGTGGCACAATCTGCACCAATAGTCACATGTTACTTGCTTATGCTGATGATATAGACATCATGGGCCGATCAGTAAAAGAAGTAACTGATACCTTTATGAAGGTCGTAGGAGAATCTGCTAAAGTGGGTCTGGCGGTAAACGGTGAGAAGACCAAGTTGATGGTGTCGACGCGCAATGCGTCCGTTGAGATTGGACCAACTGTTGAAGTTGGTTCCTATAATTTTGAGGTAGTAAAAGACTTCGTATACCTCGGCACCTCCGTAAACACAACAAACGACATCAGTTGTGAAATAAAATGAATAATTGTATTGGCCAACAGATGCTACTTTGGTTTAAGTAAGCAGTTTAAAAACAAAGCCACATCTCGTCAAAAAAAAAAAATAACGCTCTACAAAACACTGTTACTACCCGTGCTGATGTATGGCTCCGAAGCCTGGATACTTGCGCAAGCAGACATGGTAGTGCTTGGTGTGATTGAGAGAAAAATTCTTCGAAAGATCTACGGACCAATCTGCATTGCCGTTGAATATCGACGTCGTATGAACCACGAGCTGTATCTGCTATACAACGAGATCAATATAGTTAGCGATGATGAACCCGCTAAAAAGGCGTATGAATACATGCCACATGGCGGTGCACGCAGAATTGGCAGGCCTAGGAATAGATGGCGCAAACAAGTGGATGATGAGATGAAAAGGCGCGGTATTCCAGAGTGCGAAGCAAAAAATAGAGAGGAATGGAGATTTCTTCTTAGTTCGGCCTATAGAACAAATGTTCTGTAATGGGCCAGCTAAGTAAGTAAGTTACCTGAAGGAGCGGACAATTATGGTCCATATTCGAACCTGATCTATATCTGATAGATATATTAGGATGTACTGTATTGTAGCTGACATGACATAAAGCATGAGTTTTGTTGCGAATTTGTAGTTGCGGGTTTGTAGTTGGTCGAATTTAATGCCAAAATTGGAAAGGAAAATATATTTGGCCCAACAGTCGGAAAATTCAGTCTTCACACTGAAACATGTGACAATGGCATGAGGCTGATAGACTCCGCAGCGGCAAAAAACATGGTAGTTAGCAGCACCAGATTTCAACATCTCGACATCCATAAGGGCACCTGCCTGTCTCCAGATCTGAAAACAAAAAATCAAATTGATCACGTTGTGATAGATGGAAGACATTCATCGAGCGTGTTGGATGTGCGATCGTTCCGAGGAGCAATCATAGACTCGGACCACTACCTAGTTGCAGCAAGGGTACGCACCCGGTTAAATGTAGCAAACAAGGTACGAACAGACACAACACGAAAGTTAGACATCGGTAAGCTGCAATCACAGCAGATAGCCACAGCATATTCCACTCAACTAGCCCAATTGCTTAATCAAAGCACTCCTCATCCCGATAAGATATCAGCGCAATAGCAAAGTATTGCCCAATCCATGCAAACAGCCGCAAAATCCATACTTGGATACCAGAGACCTCCACCAAGGAATCCATGGTATGATCAGGAGTGACGTGCTGCTACCGAAGAGAAAAATGCGGCATATAGGGCTACTTTACAATCCGTAGCAACGAGTAGCGCACGGGAGTGTATCGGGAGAAAGGAAGAGAGGAGAAACGTCTTTTCGGCAGGAAAAAGAGAGAGATTGAAAAGCGGTAGTGTGAAAAAAATCGAGATGTACAGGAGCCAGAATGAAGTCCGAAAATTCTACCAAAGAGTGAAGCATGAAACTGATGGCTTTGGTACAGGCACTTCCTCCTGTAGAGACCAGCAAGGTAATTTGGTAACTGATACAGATAGTGTGCTCAGGATATGGAAAGAGCATTTTTCAAACCTGTTGGTATTCAGCGAAGACGACGAAGATACCATAAATCCAATCCCAGAATATGGTATTGAATGTATACCGCCCAGTCAAGATGAGGTAAAGACAGCAAAAAACCGGCTAAAGAATAATAAGGCTGCAGGAGCCAAAGGCTTACCAGCCGAGCTGTTTAAAACCGGAGGCGACACGCTGATAAGGTGTATTCATCAGCATCGGGCAGGAAGAACGAATACCCGACGATTGGAACCTGAGTATCCTGTGCCCCGTCCATAAGAAAGGAGATAAGAGTGTATGCTCTAACTATAGAGGCATAAGTCTACTCCCGATTGCCTTCAAGATCGTGTCAGGAATATTGTGCGAACGACGAAAGCCTATGGTCAACGAGATAATTGGGCAATACCGATTGGAACCTGAGTATCCTGTGCCCCGTCCATAAGAAAGGAGATAAGAGTGTATGCTCTAACTATAGAGGCATAAGTCTACTCCCGATTGCCTTCAAGATCGTGTCAGGGATATTGTGCGAACGACTAAAGCCTATGGTCAACGAGATAATTGGGCAATACCAATGCGGCTTTTGACCTGGCAAGTCCACCATTGACCAGATATTTATCCTGCGGCATATCCTGGAGAAGACCCAAGAGATGCAGATCGACACCTACCACCTTTTTGTCGATTATAAGGCAGCATTCGACAGCCCACTACGTTCAAAGGTATTCCAGGCCATGTCTGAATTTGGTATCCCTGCAAAGCTCATTCGGCTTTGTCGAAGGAGAATCTGCTAAAGTGGATCTAGCGGTAAACGGCGGGAAGACCAAATTGATGGTGTCGACGCGCAAAGCGTCCATAGAGCTCGGACCAACTGTGGAAGTTGGTACCTATAATTTTGAGGTAGTTAAAGACTTCGTCTACATCGGCACTGCCATAAACACAACAAACAACATCAGTTGTGAAATAAGAAGAAGAATTGTTTTGGCCAACAGATCCTACCGTGGTTTAAGTAAGCAATTTAAAAACAAAGCCACATCTCGTCAAACAAAAATAACATTTTACAAAACACTGATACTACCCGTGCTGATGTATGGTTCCGAAGCCTGGGTACTTGCGCAAGCAGATAAGGCAGTGCTTGGCGTGTTTGAGAGAAAAATTCTTCGAAAGATCTACGGACCAATCTGCGATGACGGTGAATATCGACGTCGTATGAACCATGAACTGTATCTGCTATACAACGGCATCCCTATAGTTAAACGTATCGAGATGCAGCGATTGCGTTGGCTAGGCCATATAATAAGAATGATCGATGATGAACCCGCTAAACAGGTGTATAAATTCGGGCCACATGGCGGTGCACGCAGAATTGGCAGGCCAAAGAATAGATGGCGCAAACAAGTGGATGAAGAGATGACAAGTCGCGGTATTCCAGAAAGCGAAGCACTGAACAGAGAGAATTGAAGATCTTTTCATAATTCGGTCTATGGAACAAATGTGCTGTAATGGGCCAGCTAAGTAAGTAAGTACAGTTGAAACTGAAAACAAATTCCACCTCAACTGTTCTAAAATTAGATGTGTTTAGCTTATTTTTCAACTTTTAATGGCTACAGGATAACTAGTTATTCTAATGGTCATAGAATAAGTAGTAGTTCAGTGCTACATGCCCTTGTTAAGATAATGGGTTAGTAGGGGGTTTTGTAAGTAGTTATGATTACCAAAAAGTACTATAAAACCCATTATTCAGTAAGGATTTTTTTGCTGGGTACGATATGAACATTTCTGACCAATTCTGTTACTACCTTCGAGAGATATCGTGCGCACCGTTTTAGCGAAATTATTTTGAACTTTTGTGGGGGAGGTAGCGGAAGGAGTGGACCAATACGGCCTTTCATCGAATTTATACTAAGTTTGCACAAAATATTATGGTACCCAAAAATTTCAACCAAATCGGTTGATCCGTTCGAGAGTTATCTTTCGCCCCATGGAGACAGACAGACGGGCGGACATGGTAAAATCAATTCCAAATTGTCTGAAACGGATTTCGTCCAAACATACTTGGGGTCTAAAACCATTATTTCGATGAGGCACAATTTTGGCCGTGTATATCCACTGAGGATATTACCCTTTTTAGGCTAAAAGCTAGGGTATAAACGTAGCATAAAACTATGAAATGCCTCACGAAAAGAAAATCGTATGTGTAGGTAACAATTAGGCTTTTCATGTGTCTGTGTAACTGAGATGTACTCTCTCACATCCATATTACTTACTAAATTTATCAATCATAACAATCTTCATTATTTATTGTGCAAATATGTACATTACGTATGTATGTACATTAGTTAAACAAAAATTAATAATTCTAAAATTTGTTTAAGATAAAATTCTCCTCTTCACACAAGTGGCTCCTTTTTTCTAGGAATTTACAGCAATTTTTGATGTTTTATTTGATGTTTCCTTCTTTTCGGTTTCTTTGTGGCAATCGGAAATGTAGCATCACATAAATCAATCAATATTTGGAATAGGTCAGGCAAATGAGGAGGAGGAGGTAGAGTTGGGGGGGTAGGAGCTCAGTAAAACACATGTAAAAAAGTTATCAATTCCAAGAGAAACGCCACACACCATCGTGGGAAGTTTCATGACAATACCAACAGCCATGGTGATGATGATGATGACGACAATGATGGAATGAAAACAAAACGCATGTGCGTTTTCCATTTCATATTTTGGTATTCCAACTTTTGTTATTTCTTTTTTTTTTGTTACAAAATATCTGTTAACAACCAACCATAATCTTGACAAGTTGAGTTCCTGTACAAAAACAACATAGGCATTCACTAAACCCCTTTGACAAATGGATCTATTATGTGATGAATGTTTGTGTGTAAAGCTGATTGGTTTTTGGCAGCAAATAGATGATGGGAAAATATTTTTTTTTTTTTTGTTACAAGTCGGGTTAAGAGCCCTTGAAAAGTTTTGTGTTCTATAGAAGTCACTGGCAAAAAATAACATATCATGAGAAGATTTGGTTTTCAAAGTTTTGGTAAAATCATGCCCATTTATATGTGAACTCCAGCGGTCCTTTTTTATGAACACAATAAATAAGTATGACATTAGAGATATACGTTCATTCAGAAGTATTTACGAAAATGTCAAATTGCAGAACTAACCTCTGAGGAATTTGTATAAACCCTAGAATAACTAGTTATTCTATGGCCACTAGAACGTTGTAACGAGTTATTCGGTACAGGAATACAGCACTGGTAGAGCAGATTAATAGCTCTACGTTTTGCACGGTCAATGAGGATGTCTCTACCAGAATTAGAGGAGAGTGTCACAGTTCGCCAGACATAACTAAATTACGTTACCTGGCAACTCGTCATTTCTCTTGGATCAGTCCATCTCCCCATAATTTTCTCCATTAGCGGACCGCCTGATTTCATCACCTCTGAACGCCGGACATTCGTCAATCATGGTTCACAAATCACCGCCTCAGAAATCTGCCCAATCTTTCTGACGTTCGGGTAGCGGAAAGGCCATTCCGAGGCATCATCACTGCTGCAGCCTATAGCCATACACCTGCTGTTTTGAATAACCGAAGTGAGACCAAACTTCACAGCAGAGCCGACGAAATTAGGAAATGGGAGTGATAAGCTTCGTCGAACCAACTGCAGTGACCCGAGAGTCAGGGAGCTGACACCGGAAGTTAGCTGGTTGGTCAGGAAACATAAGCGAAACAAGTGGTTAAATCATCTGATGCGTTGCAACATTGGAGCCGGTATAAGTGAATTGTGGGTAACGCTTAAGTCACTCTCGAAACCTGATAAGAAGGAAGATAGGACCTCAGTCACGTTTGGCAACGTTACTTTGACTGACCCGAAGACGTATGCAAGTTATTTTATCATAAGTTTGTCGACCACCCTGGGAGTGAAAGAACGAAGAGAAGAATACTACGTGGCATCAGATCTCTTCCAGCCAAAGATGAACCACCGCAGTTTACAATGGATGATGTTGCGAATGCCATCAGGAACGCTAAATCATCCAAAGCATTGGACCTAATGGTATGTCCATGGTAATGCTGAAAAAGCTGCATGAGGTGGTGATGATCAGCGTGGGTACCAGCCTTGACGGCTCAACCCCACGGTGTTCTCAGCACCGGGTTGATTACAGGCGACCAACCAACGCCCCTTGCACCATAGTGAGGTACCATTGTGTTCAAGTGTTTGGCCCTGTTCACCACCTTGGTTTGGTGCAGAGCACCATCCAAAGCTCCTGTCTTTCTATGGCTCAGACAGCAGGTTGTTAATGCAACTCCACATTCAAGCCAAAGACTCTGCCCGCGATTTGGGTACAACCACAGCCAACACGATACTCCCACAAGGGGGCCGACACCCGTGGTCCCAGAATTAAGTGTCTGGTACGACCTCGTAACCATAAGACTACTACCAGTTGGTCTCCAAACTACAGGCGACCAACCAACGCCCCTTGCACCATAGTGAGGTACCAATTGTGTTCAAGTGTTTGGCCCTGTTCGCCATCTTGGTTTGGTGCATCCAAAGCTCCTGTCTTTCTATGGCTCAGACAGCCGGTTGTTAATGCAACTCCACATTCAAGCCAAAGACTCTCCCCTTGATTTGGGTACAACCACAGCCACCACGATACTCCTACAAGGGGGCCGACACCAACTACCAGACTAGGCAATTAGACCTAGGGGCAAATGGTACCCGTGGTCCCAGAATTAAGTTTCGGGTACGACCTCGTAACCATAAGACTACTACCAGTTGGTCTCCAAACGGAACCAGGACTGGTGCATGAGTCGGATGTAAAGTATCTCACTAAAGTTCTCACCCACATTGTTCCGGAAGTCTGGCAAATGGGCAGGGTGGCCCCGTTGCTGAAGCCAGTAAAGGATTCCAGCAAATGTGAATAGTACAGGCCGAATCCGCTTTTGTCGCTCGTAGTAAAGACCCTTGTGGCCTTAGCCCTCCCCAGCCTTAAAAATTGCTAACCAGCTGCCGATAATTTGCATGGATTCCGTAAGCAGCACAGCGCGACAACAGCACTGCATGTCATCTCCATACATATTTGTCGAAAATTAAACCAGGATAAGCCGGGTGATGGCGTTTGACTTATCAAAAGCCTTTGATACTGTCAGGCACTCCACGCTGTTTGAGGACATTGAGAAGACAACCATCCGGCCAAATCTGAAATGTTGGATAATCAATTATATGTGTGGAAGCCAGTCGTACGTGGAATTCAGGAACAAGAAGTCCAAATCCAGTAGAGTGAAAGGGGGGAGTTCCCCAAGGTGGGGTGATATCTCCGGAACTGTTTAACCGTTACCTCTAGACGGCATCGAGATCGTAAAGTTTGCGAATGATTAGACGATCCTGACTTCAGGTACCTTCCCTGCTGACCTCTGTGAAAAATTGAGATCCTTTTTAACCGATCTTACCATCTTTTTCCACGCGAGGAATATGCAGATATCCGCCACTAAATCTACGGCCACTCTGTTCACCACATGGACGGCGCAGGTGGGAAGAGAGTTGAATGTCGTGGTCGATGGTAGCAGAATTCCGACCACAAACTACCGCAAAAATTCTGAGGGTCACATTCGACAGCACAATTACGTCGTACTCGCATGCCACAGCTATCTGTGACAAACTGAAAAGTAGCGACAAGGTCCTCAAATCCCTGCAGCACATGAGCAGCAGATAAAGAAACCATGTTGACCAGATGTAACGCGATAAGTTGATATGTGGTGAGCTATGCAGCGTCAGTTTATGTGATACCCAATAGAATAATATTCAAACTTGTCAGAATGCCGCCCTGAGAACAGCAACAGGGTGCCTTCTCATGTCTTCAGTGGAACTTCTACATGAGAAGGCAAAAATTCTTCCAGTGCCGCAACACAGTGAGATGCTTTCGTGGCAGTACTTGCTTGGGTGTTACCGTGAGAGCCATCCCAATCACAATTTGGTGGGTAGGCCCGACCCACCCAAGTACATCATGAAGGATCTTCACGTTGGTAGCCCCGACCACGAGATATCGTTATACCATGTTAGGGTCATTTTTTAAAAATTGGGGGGATGTATCGGTATTGCCCATATTCGAACTGAATCTAAGTTTGGACAAAATATGACGAAGGCCTAATTTTGGACGAAGGCCTAATCAGCTCGAGAGTTATCGTGCTCTCCAGCTACTACATATGATGCCATAGCGGTTTTTCGGGCTGGTTCCTCACATTTACCGTCGTAATGGAGGCGAAAGCAGGTCTTAAAGTGAACTTATCCGAAATTTTGTGTGGGTGATACGCGAAAGAGTGGACAAATATAGTCCACATTCGAACCTGATCCATATCTGGTAGATATATTAGGAGATGGACCAAGTCGGTCACTCCCATCACGAACATTTTTGAACTTTTGAATCGATTCGGCAGATCAATTCGAGAGTTATTTTGCGCTCCAACCACTACACACGGTGTCGTAGGGGTTTTTTTTTTGCACCGTTAAGGATATTTTCTCAGGAAGTATGGAGTTGGCCGTGATGAAACTTACATCGACATATGGGGGGCAGTGAATACAAGTTGTTGCAAAAAAAGCAAAGCGATTCGAGAGCAGGTCCTAAACTGAACTTTTCCGAAATGTTGAAGGGGAGGTATCTGAAGGAGTGGACCAATTGAGTCCATATTGGAACCTCATTGAAGTCTGGTAGAAATTTCATGATGTGCAAATTAGGGACCAAATCGATTACTTCCTTTAAGGGTTATCGTGCACTCAAATTTTTCATGAAGGATCTTCTCGTTGTACAGAGCGAGGTCTAGCGATACAGGAGATAACCCCTAGACCAACAAGCATATCAAGAAGGTTTGAATAGCATTTGCACGGACGCAGTTACTAAGGCCATACGCAACTATAGTGTAAATAAAGTCCTCGGAGTACATCCCCCATCTATCGCAGCTGAGGAGCGTCAGCTGCCACGCCAAACCAGAGTAGTTTTGGCTCAACTACGCTCGGGATACTGCAGTCGCCTGAATTCTTATAGGGCAAAGATCGATCGCAACGTGCAAAACATCTCCCCAGCATGCTGCCAGGCATGGCAGACCTCGGAGTATCAGATCTGCAGAAACGCCTCCGACATAGACCAGACGACGTGCCACGCAAATGGGTTTCAGTTGACGGTCTTTACAGCGAATTTTGGTACGATATTTGAAGATGTTTCCCTACAAAGTCCAGACGGTGCATCAGCTGTTAAACGCTGACCAACAATCGCGTCTAACATACGATCAATCCATCCTTAATCACCACCAAGAGGAAGATGATTTTTCATAAAAAATAGTCATGAGTGATGAGTCGCTCCAGACTTATTTTTGTGGGGCTTTTTGAAGTCGCGGGCTTATGTCAACAAGCCTCAGACTCTTTCAGCTCTTAAAGACAATATTCGCCAAGAATGTTAGGACCTATCGCCGGAAGTTTTGGCCAAATTGATGTAAAATACCATAAAAAGGGCTCAAATGACAATAAACTGTGGCGGCGGCCATTTACCTGATATCATATTCTCGACTTGATGTAAAAAATTAAAAGACCAAATAAAAATAATCCACAAGAAAAATCAAAGTATTTCATTTTTTTTAATTACAGCCAAAAAACTTCGGAAGATTACTTTTGCGCCACCTTGTACAACAATAACAACAACATTCGGTTAATGTGGCTTCCAAATTGTTGCTGGGTACTTCACGAAAATTCGTTAAAGATCGCGCTTGTAGTACATTCGATAAACAAATTTCACACGTTCATTGTTGTGATAATCGGATCGGATTTTGATATAGCTATCCCTATATCAAAATCCTAGTCCTATATATATTTTTTGTGGGTCATCCTAATTTACATATTCCAATGAATACATATTCCGTGAATAAAACTTCAAACGTACATACATATGTAGGGTCTAAACTATTCGTACTGTGAGCCATATTTTTATACCGCCAATTTGTTTTCAATACTTCTTTTTAATAATTTCAATCAAATGAGAAAGAAACATCTGTAAAAAAAACAGCTGCGATTTAAAAGAAACGTGCATAATTTTATTTTTTTTGCCTTTAAAGGTAGTAGCTAAGATGACATTTCCAAATGCCCAGCAAAAGCCACAACAGTACGTGTCAATAAATTGTTCTCTTCTTCGATAATATTGGCCTTATCTAGCCTCTACATCAGATTATCTCTTTGAAGGTCTTTCAAAACTCTTGGCCTTCTATTTGGCATCTTCATTCGTAGAAATATCTGGGAATCAATTGAAAATGTCCATCTAGTTAACCATCATGTCATATTCAACAATGTGTGTATGTCTGTCTCTCAATCTTCTGTGTAATGCCTCCATTAATCTGACATCTGTACTCGACATGGCTGCGGCGTTGTAATTTGCCGAATTAACCAAAGTCATTGGACCGTTCATTTGAATGGCATTCATCATTAATCGCCCATTAACAAAGTGTTAATCCATGTTAGATTTCACTCGCTCCCTTTTTTTTGGTGTTTAGGGCACATCCACGGCATCACATCTTCTCGTTCGTACGTACACACGCAGAAAAAGAACAATCTGTCTGTCGTTGGCTTTGTCGCATTTACATGTACTTAGCCATTCTTTCCAACCATTGAATCATTCATACATTCATCTGGCCTGGTGGGTCATTCATTATTGCGTCTCTATGATCCCCCTGATTTGTGTCACATTTGTTGTCAGCCGGGCAGCCAGTCAGTCGCTTGTTTAATTACATGGGAAATGATGGTGTTGCATTTCGGTTTTTCTTCCCTCTTTGACATTTTCATCCAAATGAGGTTTGATGAAGGAAACACACGAGCAGCAACAAAAATAATTTGTGATTACCGACAAAGGCCTTTTGGGCCCTATGTAAAATTATTCTTCTTAGCCTGGGTATTACAAGCTATTACGAAACGTTTATTCGAAAGAAAAAAATGATGATAACAGAGGAGAGAAAGTTTGTCATATTGGAAGGGTGAAAAACAACAGAAAATATGACATCGATTAAACACCGTGTGGGATGTCATTGAAAATCAATCAATTGGTTGGTTGGATGTTATTTGGAGTTGACAAATTATGATAAGGGTACAATTTTTGTGATTTCAATATTGAAAGTTGTTGGTCAAAATGGACAAATTGATGTTCCAAATGTTCCATGGTTATGAAAGAGTTGTTGTTGCATCACCGTCGGATTAACATTGAATTAGTGTGACCGTCGGCATAATAATTTAAATAATGAGTATTTGTCGGTAATGAATGTCGATGTTGCAACGTACACTACAATATTTTATAGCTTCGGAATTGATTGTGCTCTCCAGCTACTACATATGGTGCCATAGGGTTTTTTTACAACTTTCGTGCCGTTTTCCCAAAGAGGTATGGATTCGCCACTGAAAAAAACTTTTACCGTCGTAATTGAGACAGCGATTGCATGTTGCTTCAACAGAAATCAAAGTTAGTCAAGAGCAGGTCTTAAAGTGAACTTTTTTCGAAATTTTGTGTGGGAGGTACCCGAAGGAATAGACAAGTATAGTCCATATTCAAATCTGATCTATATCTGGTAGATATAATAGGATGCGTAAGGTATGGGCCAAATCGGTCCTTCCCTTCAAGAGTTATCGTACGCACAATTTTTCCGAACATTTTTGAATTTTTGTGGGGGAGGTGCCTGAAGGAGTGAACCGATATGGCTTATCTTCGAACTTAAACTAAGATTGAACAAAATATTATGAAGGCAAAATTTTGGATCGAATCGGCAGATCTCTTCGAGAGTTATCTTGCGCTCCAACCACTACACACGGTGCCATTGGTGATTTTTGCATCTTTCAGGCTATTTTCTCAGGAAGTATGGACTTGCCCCTGATGAAATTTGTACCGTCGTATGGAGGGCAGTGAATACAAGTTGTTGCAACAAAAGTATCGAGAACAGGTTCTAATCTGAACTTATCCGAACTTATTTTGTGTGGGAGGTACCGGAAGGAGTGACCGATTGAGTCCATATTCGAACCTCATCTAAGTGTGGTAGAAATTTCACGATGTGGAAAGTATGGATCAAATCGGTTACTTCCTTCAAGAGTTATCGTGCGCACAAATTTTCCGAACATTTTCGAACTTTTGTGGGGGAGGTACCGGAAGGAGTGGACCGATATAGTCTATCTTCTATCTTCGAACTAAGTTTGGGCAAAATATTACAAAAACCAACCAAAAACCATTTTTGACCGATTCGGTTGATCCATTCGAGAGTTATCGTGCGCACCAGCCAGCACTAGACGGACAGACAGACTCGACTCCAAATTGTCTGAAACACATTTCGTCCAAACATAGTTGGGGTCTAAAACCATTATTTCGATGAGGCTCATTTTGTCCGTATGAAAGTGTATCTACCCTTTCTAGCCTAAAGGATGAGGGTATAAAAATGGAAGCGGTTTAAAGACAAGATGGCAGATATATGCAAGGAAGTCTTAGGATTCTAGAGACGGCAACAAAATGCGTAGTGGATGACCAATCTCTCCTGGGATCTTATCAACAAAAGGAAGAACCTAAAACTTAAAATGCTCAATGAACAGGAAGAGGCTAGCATAGAAGAATACAAAGCAACATATAAACAATTGAGTAAGGAAATAAAGAAACAGATAAAACGAGACAAATGATATTACTACAATACAATGGGTAGTGAAGCCCAAAATGCAGCAAACAGTGGAAACACAAAAGAGCTCAACATTGTCATTAGAAAGCTAAG
Source organism: Musca autumnalis (assembly GCF_047663935.1). Taxonomy (NCBI): domain Eukaryota; kingdom Metazoa; phylum Arthropoda; class Insecta; order Diptera; family Muscidae; genus Musca; species Musca autumnalis. The sequence continues at coordinate 244,040,321 of NW_027411755.1, forward strand.
TGGAAAAGCTCCTCCTCAGACTAATCGTACTCCGGTAGAAGACGAAACGGGATGTCTTGTTACAGCAAAAGACGACCAAATAAAAATTTGGAAAAGGCATTTCGAAAAAACCTTGAATATTAGTCACCATCATCAGGAACAATTTCACATATATAGATCCTATCCATCAAACCCGCAAATTAATATTGAAAATCCTACGCGAAATGAAATTAAAGAAGCTTTTGATAGCCTAAAAAATGGAAAAGCCCCTGGAAATGACGGTATACCATCAGAATGTTATAAGGCATGCAGCACAATAATGGCGGATACATTATTTCCTCTATTCAAACAAATATGGGAGGAAGAAAGTATCCCTATGGACTGGAAAGAGTCAATAATAGTAAAACTCCATAAAAAGGGTCCTAAGACTAAATATGGTAACTGGAGAGGCATATCGTTGCTACCATCAATATTACAGATATTTAACAAAATAATATTGAACAGAATAGCAGATCCCTTGGAAAAAATGCTACGAAAAAACCAAGCAGGATTCAGAGCTGGTAACTCATGCATAGATCATATATGCAGAACCAGGATTATAATTGAGCAATCGATTGAATACAATGCTAGTTTGTATCTGGCCTTCGTTGATTACGAGAAGGCATTCGATGCCATTAATAGAAGCTACATCTGGGAAGCACTCTCATCAAAAGGGATACCCAGGAAAATTGTGAAAATCATAGAAAAGAGCTACGAGGGAACAACGTCTAGAGTCTTACACGAGGGCACTGTGAGTGAAACCTTCGTTACCACCAGTGGAGTACGTCAAGGCTATACACTAACACCTTTACTCTTTACAACAGTTCTTGACACAGAAAACCTAGATTCCGCCCCAACTGGTATTAATTGGAGAATGTTTGACAAACTTGGTGATTTGGAATATGCAGACGACGCCGTATTACTGACAACCACATTTTCGGATATGCAGACTATGTTAAATGCACTATCTGAGGAGTCTCTCAAAATTGCGCTTAAGATAAACTGCGGAAAAACAAAGACAATGAGAAAAGCGCAAGGTACTTTTGCGTCTCTTGCAAATATCTGGTCTTCGGAAACGATAGATCTAAAAACAAAAGTAGACATATTCAATGCGTGTGTAAAATCTACACTATTATATGGCTCCGAAACTTGGCTCGTCACCAGCAACATCACTAACAAATTGCAGGTTTTCATAAACAGATGCCTCCGTAGACTTTTGAAAATATGGTGGCCGCAAACCATATCTAATGAGCGACTGTGCATAGTTACAAGGCAGCATGGAATAGGATCCGATATAACCAGAAGAAAATACGGTTGGCTTGGTCATACTTAAAGGAAAAGCGAGGACGAAATTTCCCACTCGGCACTTAGATGGAATCCACAAGGACGTCGCAATAGAGGCAGACCAAGAACTACACGGAGAAGAACAATCATGTCAGAAACTAATCAAACTCTTGATCAATTACAGTATTTAGCGAACGATAGAAACACATGTCGAAACTTTGTAAATAGACTAAGTTTGTAATATGTAAACCATTTATAAACATGTCATAGTAATAATAATAATGTGGATTGGAACTTTCATCTACGGATAGATCGAATGTATTTAGGGTCTTTTCAAAATTTTGTGGCAATCCACACAAAAATGTGGATTAGGATTAAAGTTCAAAAGTTTTGCGGAGGAGGGAATAGACCGACATACATAGATCATTACGGAAGTGGATCTTATTTTGAGAGTCATATCTTTTCGATAGATATCGCGCACACTAGTCATTTCAGTGGGTTACCGTACACCTGTTGCATGGACTTGTCCACGGAAAACACAGTATGCTGTAAACATCATCGGTATAAATTTGCAAAGGATCTCCGAACAGACACTAAACTGCACTTGGACACAAATTTTGAACTTTTGTGGGGGAGGTATCCTAAGGAGAGGACCGATATGGGTCATTTTAGAAGTAAAACTAAGTTTGGACAAAATATGACGAAGGCCAAATTTTGGACCAAATCGGTTTATCAGTGCAAGAGTTATTGTGCTATCCAGCTACTACATATGGTGCCACAGGGGTTTTTACAACTTTCGTGCTGTTTTCACAAAGAGGTATGGATTCGACACTAAAAAAACTTTTACCGTCGTAATTGAGACAGCGATTGCATGTTGCTTCAACAGAAATCAAAGTTAGTCAAGAGCAGGTCTTAAAGTGAACTTATCCGAAATTTTGTGTGGGAATTACCCGAAGGAATGGACATGTATAGTCCATATTCAAACCTGATCTATATCTGGTAGATATAATAGGATGCGGAAAGTATGGACGAAATCGTTCCTTGCCTTCAAGAGTTATCGTACGCACGATTTTTCCGAACATTTTTGAACTTTTGTGGGGGAGGTACCTGAAGGAGTGAACCGATATGGCTTATCATCGAACTTAAATTAAGTTTGGACAAAATATTAAGAAGGACACATTTTGGACCGAATCGGCAGATCCGTTCGAGAGTTATCTTGCGCTCCAACCACTACACACGGTGTCATAGGAGTTTTTTGGTAACTTTCAGGATATTTTCTCAGGAAGTATGGACTTGCCCCTGATGAAACTTATAGCGTCGTATGGGGGCCGTGATAACAATTTGTTACAACAAAAACCAAACCGATTCGAGAGCAGGTCCTTAACTGAACTTTTCCGAAATTTTGTGTGGGAGGTATCCGAAGGCGTGGACCGATTGAATCCATATTGGAACCTCATCTAAGTTTGGTAGAAATTTCACGATGTGCAAAGTATGGACCAAATCGGTTATTCCCTTCCAGAGTTATCGTGCGCACAAACTTTTCCGAACATTTTCGAAAAGTTGTGGGGGAGGTACCGGAAGGAGTGGACCGATATAGTCTATCTTCTATCTTCGAATTAAGTTTGGACAAAATATTGCGAAAGCCAAATTTTGGACAAAATCGGTTCATCCGTTCGAGAGTTATCGTGCGCATCAGCCAGACAGACGGACGGACTTTGCTAAATCGACTCCAAATTGTCTGAAACACATTTCGTCCAAACATACTTGGGGTCTAAAACCATTATTTCGATGAGGCACATTTTGCCCGTATGAAAGTGCATATACCCACGTTAGCATAAATGCTGAGGGTATAAAAACAAATATTATTTATCAATTAATTATTGAGCATATATGCAGACCCGTTAATGTTTAATGACAACTTTTAATGGATTTCGGGCCCCAAGTAAGAACATGTTGTTTCGAAAATTAATTTGCAAGCCGATGCATTCATAAGTTTAACAAATATACCCCAAACAATATGCCCCAAAAATTCATCAACATATGTATAGCATTTTGCACCACGGGACATTCCTAAATATTTTCTGATAAATTCAGGATAATCGGTTCAGAAGTTTTGTAGATATAACATATTTAACAAGTAAGACAGTGTCAGTCAGCTATGCTGACGGAGATATACCCTCAACCACTGACCAAAACAAGAAGAAATTTTTTAAAACGTTTTAGAGTTAGCTTCCACACTAGCCATTTTAGTATGTGCCGGCAGGGTTTTGGAGCTTTTGGGTCATTGTTTCTGGGAGTATTGACTTACTCCGGAAAAAGTTGTACCGTTGTAAATGACGCCGCTAGAAAAACCTACTGAAAAAGAATCAAAACGACGCTAGAGGAGCTCTTATACTTCACTTTTTCCAAATTTTGTTTGGAAGGTACCCGAGGGAGTGGACCGATATAGTCCATATTCCAACCTGATACATGCCTGGATGAAATAATACGATGTGCAAAATCTGCACCAATCAGAAACGAGAATTATCTTGCGGATTTGCCATTTTGGTTGGTTCCGTCAGGGTTTCCTGGGGCTTTAAGGGCAATATCTCAGGAAGTATTTACCGTCGTAAAGGGAGCCGCAAGGCCAATTTACTGAAACAAATTTCAAAACGATCCGAAAGGAGCTCTTAAACTTCACTTTATCCGAATTTTGTGTCCGCAGGATTGGACCAATATAGCCCATATTCGAACCCGACCTATATCTGGAAGGAATAATACGATGTGCAAAGTTTCGACCAAATCGATTGCTCCCTTTGAGAGTTATCGTTTACACCATTTTACAGAAATTTGTTGAACTTTTGTGGGGAAGGTACCCGAAGGAGTGGACCGATATGGCCCATCTTCGAACTTAAACTAAGTTTGGACAAAATATTATGATACCCAAAATTATCGTGCGCACCAGCCAGACAGACAGACAGACAGACGGACTGACATGACTAAATCGACTCCAAATTGTCTGAAACGAATTTCGTCCAAACATACTTGGGCTCTAAAACCGCTATTTCGATGAGGCACATTTTTGGTCGTATCAAAGTGTATATGGTAATATTCAAAAAAGTTTTACAATCGTTAAAGTCCACGGAAAACATAATATCGCTGTAAACATTGTATACATTCCCAAAGGTTCTTCGAACAGACCTTAAACTGCACTTAGACACACATGTTGAACTTTTGTTGGGGAAGTACCCTAAGGTATCTCCATTTTAGAATTTAAACTAAATTTAGACAAAATATTAGGAGATAATTCTCGAACGGATTAACTTCGTTATTGCGTCTCTGACTTCATTGAGCGTAGGAGCTGAGGTTGCTATGTCTATTATTGGGTTTCTTCTTCCCGAAGGCTCATCATGGGTTTTGTTCGTTTCCGTTGATGAAGATTCAAAAAGCTGTCTCGTTTTGAGTAGGGGCGTAGCATTGAAAGATGACTATGTTGCGATATCTCGTTTTAAATCTTGCCGTAACTAGCCTGTCAGATATATATTTGTGTTCTAGTTGGAGACATCAAATTTGATAGTTGGAGACATCAAATTTGATAGTTGGAGACATCAAAATTCCAACCCAATGTGTATGGCTTTCATTGTTGCGAGAACTAAAATGCCCACACGGTGAGTTTCCATTACCCGGCATGCTTGTGCTAGTCGAGAAGTTTCTGCTAGTGTCCTTACGTTCCATATTCCTGTTCTTGTCCTTATTCGATAGCATATTGGTTGTGCCGTTTGATTCGGTTCTCTTGTTGTTTGCGTTATTGTTTCGTTAATCGCTTCCTTTAAGATGTGTGGCTGATTAGGCCACAGCATCCGGTCCTTGTGATGGCATTGCCAACAACATCTACGCATGCATGCGCGACGTCATTTGAGTTTTGTGATATCATCTTCAATTTAGTCTTTTCATCGCAGTTTTGGCCTTTCCTTGGGACGTATACCGTCAAATTGCTCGTATTCATATGCGTTTCTGGCTGGGGTATCTTTATCCAGTCTATTGACATGACCCAGCCATGGCAATAGTTGCAACTTGTGGTTCATACGACGCCGTTATTCACCGTTATTCAATATGCGGTCCAAAAATCATTCGAAGAATTTTCTCCCAAGCACAAGTTCTGCCTCATCTGCTTTCACCAGTACATGATTAGGATCTATACCTAAGTATAGGTAGTATCGCAGTCTGGCATAGTGCGATTTTTGTTTACTTAGATCGGCATAGGGGATGGAAGATACCAAGGTGTCAGCTGGGGAACTGCATTTAACACCCGTTAAAGGTAGTGAGCTAACATGTGCCGCGCGTTCTCCCATAAGAACGTTAAAAACTTGGGTTTGGGCGTCTGGTTAGTAACCCCCCCCTAGAAAAAACAGCCTACCATGAAAAAACGAAAGAAAAGAAAAACAAATCCCTCTAAAGTTTACGAACCCCGCAAACGTTTTAAGGACCATGTTCTGCGAATCTGCACCTGGAATGTTCGCACTCTTTATAGAGAAGGTGCCGTCTTCGCATTGGCAGACGTACTTGAAAAGTACAAGGCCGATATTACTGCCATACAGGAAATACGATGGATTGGGAAAGGCGTCACAACAACAGCTAAAGGTGACGCACTGTATTATAGCTGCCATGACGTAAAACATGAGTTTGGTTGCGGATTCGTAGTTAGTCGGAGACTAAAACATCTGGTACCCAGCTTCACCCCAGTGAATGAAAGACTTGCTGCAATTCGAATAAAAGCTAAATTCTTCAACATCAGCTTTATTTGCGCTCATGTTCCCACTGCAGAAAAGGACGAACAGACCAAAGATATATTTTACGAGCGCTTAGAAGAAACATATGACCGTTGCCCTGCCCATGAAAATAAAATCCTTCTAGGCGATTTTAATGCCAAAATTGGAAAGGATAATATCAGTCGGGAAATTCAGTCTCCATAGTGAATCATCTGACAATGGTATGAGGCTGATAGACTTTGCAGCTGCAAAAAACATGGTAGGTAGCAGTACCAGATTTAATCATCTCGATATTCATAAGGGCACCTGGCTGTCTCCAGATCAAAGAACAAGTAAACAAATTGATCACGTTGTGATAGATGGAAGAAATTCATCGAGCGTGTTGGATGTACGATCGTTCCGAGGCGCAAACATTTATTCGGACCACTACCTTGTTGCAGCAAAGGTTGGTACCCGTCTAAACGTTGCAAATAAAGCACGAACAGACACAACGCGAAAGTTGGACATCGATAGGCTGCAAACACAACAGATAGCCACAGCATATTCCACTCAACTAACCCAATGGCTTAACGAGATCACTCCTTGTACCGATAACATATCAGGACAATGGCAAAACATTGCCCACTCCATGCAAACAGCCGCAAAATCCATACTTGGATTCCAGAGACCTCCACAAAGGAATTCATGGTATGACCAGTAGGCCTATTCTGTAACTTTTATCGATCGAAAAGTTGTTAAAATTTCTTTTGTTTTTTGCTACAAAACAAACAAATGAAATTGTTGTAAAATAAACAATGAGTAAAGTAGTTAAAAAGTTACTGAATAGGGGGCCAGGAGTGTCGTGCTGCTACCGAAGAGAAAAATGCGGCATATAGAGCTACTTTACAATCAGTAGCAACGAGTAGCGCACGAGAGAGATATCGGGAGAAATAGAAAAGAAAAAGAGAGAAATGGAAAAGCGGGAGTGTGAAAAAAACGAGATGTACAGGAGCCAGAATGAAGTCCGAAAATTCTACCAAAGAGTGAAACATCAAACAGATGGCATTGGTATAGGCACATCCTTCTGTAGAGACAAGCAAGGTAATCTGGTAACAGATACAGATAGCTCAGGATATGGAAGGAGCATTTCTCCAATCTGCTGGTATCCAATAGAAGCGAATACGATGATACCACAAATCCTATCCCAGAAGATGGTATTGAATGTATACCGCCCGACCAAGATGAGGTAAAAACAGTAATCAACCGGCTGAAGAATAATAAAGCAGCAGGAGCCGATGGCTTACCAGCCGATCTGTTTAAAACCGGAGGCGACGCGCTGATAAGGTGTATGCATCAGCTAGTTAGCACCATCTGGCAGGAAGAACGCGTACCCGACGATTGGAACCAGAACATCCTGTGTCCCGTCCACAAGAAAGGAGATAAGACTGTATGCTCCAACTATAGGGGCATAAGTCTTCTCCCTATTGCCTATAAGATAGTGTCAGGGATATTGTGCGAACGACTAAAGCCAATGTTAAACGAAATAATTGGACCATACCAATGTGGCTGTAGACCTGGCAAGTCCACCATTGACCAGATATTTACCCTGCGGCAAATCCTGGAGAAGACCCAAGAGATGCAGATCGAAACATATCACCTTTTTGTCGATTATAAAGCAGCATTCGACAGTCCCCTCCGATCAAAGGTATTCCATGCAAGGTATTCCGCAAAGCTCATCCGGCTTTGTAAGGTGACTTTAACTGATACTAGGTCCTCAGTTAAAATTGGAAAGAACCTCTCCGAAGTATTTCGTACCAAAAGAGGTTTCAGACAAGGAGACAACCTTTCGTGTGACCTATTTAACATTTTGCTGGAAAAGGTAATACGAGATGCAAATGTCAAAAGAAATGGCCCAATTTACACCAATAGCCCCATGTTACTTGCTTATGCTGATGACATAGACATCATGGGACGATCAGTAAAGGAAGTAACTGATACCTTTAGGAAGGTCGAAGGAGAATCTGCTAAAGTGGGTCTGGCGGTAAACGGTGAGAAGACCAAGTTGATGGTGTCGACGCGCAATGCGTCCATTGAGCTCGGACCGACTGTGGAAGTTGGTTCCTATAATATTGAGGTAGTAAAAGACTTCGTCTACCTCGGCACCTCCGTCAACACAACAAACGACATTAGTTGTGAAATAAAAAGAAGAATTGTATTGGCCAACAGATGCTACTTTGGATTAAGTAAGCAGTTTAAAAACGAAGCCACATCTCGTCAAACAAAAATAACGCTCTACAAAACACTGATACTACCCGTGCTGATGTATGGCTCCGAAGCCTGGGTACTTGCGCAAGCAGACATGGCAGTGCTTGGTGTGTTTGAGAGAAAAATTCTTCGAAAGATCTACGGACCAATCTGCGTTGACGGTGAATATCGACGTCGCATGAACCACGAGCTGTATCTGCTATACAACGACATCAATATTGTTAAACGTATCGAGATGCAGCGATTGCGTTGGCTAGGCCATATCATAAGAATGAGCGATGATGAACCCGCTAAAAAGGCGTATGAATACATGCCACATGGCGGTGCACGCAGAATTGGCAGGCCAAGGAATAGATGGCGCAAACAAGTGGATGATGAGATGACAAGGCGCGGTATTCCAGAGTGCAAAGCAACAAATAGAGAGGAATGGAGATCTCTTCTTAGTTCGGCCTATAGAACAAATGTTCTGTAATGGGCCAGCTATGTAAGTAAGTAAGTACATTTCTCAAGCCGTATAGTCGGCACACGGTTAGTTTTGTAGAAGAAACAGGCGAGCATTTGCTTCGAAATGCTTCTTACATGAACAACTTTTTTTGGAATTAGCTCTCTTTCGAAGATCTAAACGGTCGTTTCCTGCTTTATTTCGGGCTCCTAAGCATAGATCCAAAATTCGTTGTCTGCGACGATCTTAAAGAAGTACCGATATCGTTTTTATTCACAATTTCTTTGCACTAATCCACAAGAGAATTTTTTTGAGCGATTGTACAATTTTACTGGTTCTAACGAGATATCAAACGCAATATCAAATGTAAGATGGTGGAAGAAATGTCCAAGGATGCCTCTATATCACGGTATATAACATGGCGATCTTCATTATCCGTTCACACACGGCTTAACTTTTTTCTCGCACAACGATTTTGGGGACCCTCACGACCTTCCTTTTTTGGCTAGTGTCGGGCATGATTGCATCCATTTAGCTAGTTTTTCATAGTGCTATAGGATGGTCCTTTATCAGCATAAACATATTTAATTTTAACGGTGCACTTTTGCCTTAATTATCCACGTCGAAAGTTGTGAAAAATGATAGGACGAAAATGTTCACAAGTAAATTCCATTTTTTTTATTGCAAAGTGATTTTTCAAGTCACTGTAAGCAACGCAACACAAGGTCGTGTGACAAACTGTCCCGAGTACGTATAGGCTAAAAACTGTCCAAATGGCGCCTGTCAACACACGGTATTGCCTACGCCAGAGAGTTTTCGCGCAGCCCTCCGGTCGTATGCTTTTTCTGCTCGTCCTTGTCTTACATCGACCACATTATCCTTCGTTTTATCGTTATTATGGGCGAACCGCGCGTACATTTTATCTGATTGCCTTTAAGGGGGAAAATTGTAATTTCAAATCCAATTAATATTTTAGAAATCAGTGAAGACAAATTTTTTTACTTGATTCGCAGTCACCCACTATTTATACTGCGAACTTGAGGATTCGCATGTTTTATTAAGGGTCGGGATGGCAAAATTCTTTATGCATGTGGTGATGCCGGCACAATCGCCATATGCCGTGCTCTTATACCGGCTAAAAAACCACCTCCTTTCACCCCGGGGATTTAGTCTAAATCGGCACCGCTTTCAGATTACTTCGAGGTGGATGTCCTAATCGGTGTTCGTGTACCATCACGTCTACTTTTTGCCCGCATCCAGGCCCCGCATTAGCTCTTTAAGAGCTCGCATTAAGGTCTTTTTTTCTTTTCTCACTGTACTTTTCTGCAAAAACATTTTTTGCTTCCCAAATTCTTTAAATTTTTCCAGCATTTTGGAAACAATAATTACACAAGTCAGCTCTCCAACCTCTGCTTCCAGTAAACTTTGGCTAGTAGCAATCGTTGTTACTTTAGAAAAGTATGTTCAGCGTTGTCAAACTCTTCTTTCTCTTTAGATGCAATACGGTGTTCTACATTTTCCCATGGGGTACAGGTACTTTCGAAAGTAACCGTGTCCTGTGAGCATCTGTGTTACGTTAAAAACTCACCTCGCCTTTCTTTATACATATTACACCAAATTCGGAGGCCAGGAATCAACTTTTGTGTCCATCTTCCTTTCGTCACGTTCGTCTACCGGAGTTGCCATATATACATTGTTTCATCTTGCATTGCATTTGTTTCATCTGGTTCAAGGCCGTGAGAGTCTAGCCATCTCTTTTCGCGGATCATAATTTCTTCTTCTTGCTTTAATAATGTCATCGGCATGATCCACCAAGAAGGGGTTTTCTGGCATCTCTATTTTTAGGATTTCATCGTACGTGGCGATCCTGTCCCAGTATTGATCTCTGTGTCGCTCCTGAGGTGATTTTCATATTTTTTGTTCCTTGATTTTTGTCGTATGTTGATTTCTGCGGTAGTCGTCAATTATTATTTTAAAATACTTTGAACTTTTTTGCATTTAAGTGGATTCGCCCGTTAACACGCAACGACACCCGAGTGATAGTCCTTAAAGCAAATATTGCTCAACATTGCACATTGTAGCTTTGACGGTTTCAGCAGCTTCTCCATCCTCTTAAATCCTAAACCAATTCTTATGTTGGCGGGCGCCAATATCACTAATAGATAAGTCAACACCTAAGTTAACTATTAAAAAGTTAAGGTCTTCCACCGATTAAAAGAAACAACTTCTTCTCATTTACACATTACATAAAATTAACATAACTTAAAGCAATAAATAACGTATTAAAAGTTCCACAAGTCATTTATGCTCTGTCAACTGTCAAAATATTTTCATATGTGTATCGGAAATCTTGTCAATTTGTAAGCAAATGTGAGAAATGGAATATTTTTCTCACACATAAGTACCACCTATGCCTAGGTATAGGTGCTGTTGTTACTGTAGTATTTTTGTTATTCATACTCGTAAAAGAAAAAAATATATTTGATAGTTTATGTTTATTTCATTGCTGGTGTTGCGACGACGATGATTATTATTACTGATTCCAATAAAAAAGCAAAAACCGGCTGCCGCACCTACATTTTGTCACGTCGCGACTTCGTATAGGAAAAAAGGGCCATGAATGCGTTTTTCGTTATTTTGAGGCTGTTAATTGTAACAACATGTTCAGACCATGTTTCACATTATGTTTTGATCGTACGTACGTTTTCTCTGACTGAGAATAACTCATTCGACTCCCTTGTAGCTGTAGGTGGTTATAGTGGTGACATTCATTCCATGATTACCGCGACTTTTTGATGGGTTATCGGCAGCAGCAGCAGCGGTAAACTAAAAGCAGTTCCCATAGTTAATGGCACACAAACAAGATAAGCTCCAAACAGTTATCAACTGTGTGAAAAGTAATTGACAAACATTGAACGAACAATCAAACCAACCAGCCGACACATGGACGGACATATAGAATCTTCTTGCATACAATTTGAAAATGTGTATGATTTTTATGTGGGTTTTGTTTAGCTTGTTGTTGTTGTTGGTAATGACTGACGACTGCTGGGTCAACAAAATAACATTCGATTATCCCAAAAGAAAAAAGTGCTAAAAATTATGAACAGTGTTTTTGGAGCTCTTTGACCATTTAAGTTTAGACTTGCCAAAGAAATAATAAATATATCATAGGAATCAGTACCACATCACTTCCTTAAAAATGTCACGATGGTTATCGAAAAGCTATTTAACTGTAATTATCTTTACTTATAGCGCTACTTATGCGTTATTTGTTTGAAATCGGTCATGATATGTGTGCCCAGTGCCACCCCTATAGATTTATAGATCATTGAGGGAAGTACACGTATAACTAAAAAAAAAAAAATATTTTTTAATAGTTAACGGAACCAAGAAGAATTTCAAACAACTTGGCATATCACTTTGTCCCATTGTATTAAGGTGCTAATTACATTTTGTTTTTGCCTTTGTTGTTGCAATTGGTATGCAATAAAATATTTGTTATTATGTTTACCTTCCACAACAATCATAAAACGTCAGAAATCATCATCGTCACCGTCATTGGCATTACTCCAGTATTGTGGTATTACAAAACTCTAGAATATCACAAGACCCAAATACACCGATTACCGCCACCAACGTCAATTGCCGCCGCCATCACATCAAACATCGGCAAAAAAAGAAGAAATCGGAATTGGACAGACAAAATGACTGCAGTTTAATTTTGTTTCATATCGGTCAATTAATCTACTCCTGTAGAGATTATTATTGCTATGGGGTGGTGGGTGAACCTATGGGATATATATGTAATTAGTGAACTGGGGGTTTAAGGCATGCGGCACTTTACACCTTTCTAAAAAAATTGATAATCAGTATCGGACCACTTTGATGTTTATTGTTAAGGTTATAATAAAGCTTTCGTAAGAGAGATAATTATTGATAATTTTAAATCTTAATGCACTGTTTTTGTTGCATTATTGGAAATTATTAAGGAATAAATTTTATAATATAAACATTAGGTAAAGAACAGATACATAGGTATTTAACACTTCAAAATTTTCAAGGGGGGTCCTCTTGAAGTAATAAATAATAAAATACTAACTATAATAAATACTAAATAATAAATGGACAGGATACTGGGATGAAACGAATCTAATATATGCTGCGAAGAATCGAGAGCTGTCAATAATTTCATAACATAAAACATTAAAATATATTAATTTGTAATACATATAGTATTGTATGATCGCTTATATCCGAATAACGGATCCGCAAATAAAGAAGAAGAAGAATAATAAAAAATACACCAGTAATATAAAATATTAAAAAAATAAATAAAAAATAATTTTTTGCGACTCAGATGGGAAAATGCTTTTGCGCATTCACGATGAATAGTCACTCATTGTGGTATGTCGGGCTCGATCTTTACACCTACTAAAACCCACTTGATCACATCTGGCAGCTGCGTCTACGTCGCACCACTTCCTTATTAACGGGTGTTTTTTTACAGGTTTGTTTTTCGAATAGAGATAAAACTGGCATTTTGTGGTCAAATCTGGCAACTCTAATGTCATTTATGTTCACTTTGGTTTGCCATTTCATCATGAAAAGGTTGACAAAAGAACAACGCTTGCAAATCTTGCAAATTTATTTCGAAAATAATGGCTCAGTTCGCGAAGTTTACCGCAAGCTCCGTCCATTTTATGGTCGACATAATCGTCCATCGGAGGAATTAATTCGGTTAACCATGGATCGTTTTCGCACTACGTTTACTCTATATGATAATACGCATCAGCAGAGACGTCGAACAGTGCGCACCGAAGAAACAATTGCCGCTGTAGAACAAAGTGTTGAAGAGGACCCGAATGAATCGATTCGCCACCGTGCACAGCAATTGGAGCTTTGTCCATCAACTTTATGGAAGATTTTGCGCAAAGATCTTGGCTTGCGACCTTACAAGATCCACCTTGTGCAAGAATTAGAGCCGAGACCATGCAATGCGTCGTGATTATGGTGTATGGGCCGAAAATGAGATTGATACCGATGCTCGTCACAATCGATTTATTGAAGGAAACATTCGATGAGCGCATAAATTCGCGGAATGGACCTGTCAATTGGCTACCAAGATCGTGTGATTTGACACCATTGGATTATTTTCTTTGGGGATATGTGAAGTCGCTCGTCTACGCCAACAAACCAGAAACGTTAGGGGAATTGGAAGCCAACATTCGTGGCGTTATTGCCGACATACCCCATATACTCGAAAAAGTGGTTGAAAATTGGACCTCCCTCTAGAATTGGCTTTATTCGAGCCAGCCGCGGCGGCCATATGCCCATATTTCTAGGAGGCCCCCACGTCAGTGGCCTTCTACTTTTTCCTTGCATTCAAGCAAAGCCGTTTGCTTACTTTCAGGTGTTGTGGTCACTTATGAATTTTCTTGAATTTTTGACAAGAAATCTACCAAACTTTTTTAGAAGATTTTGTTTTCATCCGAAAAGTCTCACCTTGAGCTACTTTCAGATTTTTTTGTTTAAAAATATTGCACAGTGTTCTGTCAAATGGCCGCCTACGAATCACTGTTTTTATTAAAGCAGTTTGTGGTGCCCACTGTAGCTCGATAAAGAATATACCGATCAGCGTATGTAACGAAATTAAAAATGTACATTTGTTTGAGTTTTAACTAACAAAATGATATTTTTCGCCGAAATTCCGTCCATTTTTTAAGTGTCTCGCTTAAGGGGTGACCCCCACTTGTAAAGCCCAAAAAAGAAAATTTTTCATGCACTTTTTCCAAGAAAACTACCAATTTTCTTGGCAATTTTTTTTTATTCCATGCTACTTCTACTCTTAAATAAGTCTTCAGTCCTTGCTACTTCTACTCTTAAATATGCCTTTATTGGCTTATTTAAGAGTACAATTAGCATGGAATGAAAAAAAAATCTGTCAAAAAAATTGGTAGTTTTCTTGAAAAAATTCATGAAAAATTGTCTTTTTTGGGCTTTACAAGATTTTCTGAAATTACAAGTGGGGTCACTCCTTAAGTACAAGCATTTTATCCGTTTTCGAGTTACAGGGGCGTCGCTTTAAAAAATCCCATTTTGAAAATTTTTCCTTTCTAACGCTCATATTTCAGCCAACTTTTGTGCGATCGACTCGAATTTTTTTGGCACGTATTATATTGTATTAGTAATTCAAAATTAGCATATAAAAATTTTTCGATTTTGTAAAATTTGCAAGTGGCCACAACCCCTGAAGCATTATCCTGATCTACCTTTTTCTTTCTGAGCAGCTCTTCGCATTACCTTGCGATTGCATTCCAGTGATCCGTTACCATTTTCTTCATAATATTTTTGACCGAGATACCGCCTGTTACTCGAGCTGCTTCTCTTCGGAATTCGAGCCATAGGCTACACGAAAAGAACGTGTGCTCAGCATCGTCTAGTGTTTCCTCTTTTTCGTATAGGCAAAATGGGGAACTGAACTTTCCTCGTTTAAACAAATACTTCCGGAAATATTCTTGACCGGAGAGTATGTGCTTGATGTAATAGTTTACATATCAATGTCTTCTATTCACCCATCTTCTTATATTCGGAATAAGCTTCGCAGTAAATCTGCCATAGGTTTCTCCATCTCTTTCTGAGCAGCTCTTCGCAGTACCTTGCGATTGCATTCTAGTGTTCTTGATCTGTTACCATTCTCTTCACAATATTTTCGACCGAGATATTGCCTGTTACTCGCGCTGCTTCTGCTCGGAGTTCGAGACATCGGTTGCACGTAAAGAACGTATACCCCGCATCGTCTAGTGTTTCCTCGTATAGACAGAATGGGGAACTGAACTTTCCACGTTTAAACAGATACTTCCGGAAATATCCTTGACCGGAGAGTGTCTGCGTGATGCAATAGTTTCAATATCCAAGAGCCTTCTATCCACCCATCTTCTTAGATTCGGAATAAGCTGCCCAGTCCTACGTTTGCCATCAATTTCCGGAGTAAGGCATATCACAGCCTTACACACTCACAGCATAGCCTTTTCAGTTGTATATTTCATCGGCGGCGTGAACGACATTTCATTTTCTTGTCGTATTCCCAGGTATGTGGCGAATGACAATGTTATATACTTCCATGTGGACTACTACTGGAATAGTACCAGCTTGGTTTTATGCATGGCCAACTTCAATCTGTGTGATTCCAGCCATGCTCTGGTTCAGATCATTACTTGTGCGCTGTGCTTCCTCTGTGTTTCTGGCCTGGATAACTGCGTTTATATCATCTGCGTACACCACTAAGAATGTGGCGTCTTTATACAAGTCCATCATGTGGAATATCTGCCGGGATTAGAGTTTGGGAATTCCCGACTTTTTCTCATTCCCGGGAAATCGGGAATGAAAATTTCTCATTCCCGGGAACCCGGGAATTCCCGGGACTGTGGGAAATCGAATCCGTGGGGCATAGACGTGACAGAGAGTAAGCAAACATGATGTACTTACTCCCTTTATGTGTAGTTGTGTCGTTAGTTATCTCTTTGGAACACTTTAAAGGGTAAAATACAAATGGGTCAAAAAGCAAAAGCAAACATATTAAAAGACGTTGCGCCAAAATCTTGAAAGAACCAATAAATCATATACGGCATATGGCAGCTGTTCAAGAATATCTATATGTATGCGATCAAAATCCAATTATTCGTGACTAATTTGCGAAGGTTATATAAAATACTCGTATATGTTTCGCACTACCAAAGTTCCTTGATATCAAAGAGTTCTGTCCGATTATACTTTTAAAGTCAACGATATGGTATGTTGTTCTTATGGTTCGAAGGGCGTGTTAATCATAGAACAAATCCGTTTCTACCGAATTTTTATTTGGCTGACCTTTTGAGTTCACGACTTCACAATTGCAACACGGTGGCACCAATGATTAGAGGCGTATTTATATGAACATTCATACCATAGTTATTACTGGCTTCGAATCCTAATATACTCCATTTGCCACTTATACATTATACAGTTTTTATACCCTCCACCATAGGATGGGGGTATATTAAGTTTGTCACTACGTTTGTAACTACTCGAAATAATCATTGTAGACCCCACAAAGTATATATATTCTTGATCAGCGTGCAATTCTACATCGATATAGCCATGTCCGTCCGTCTGTCCGTCTGTCCGTCTGTGGAAATCACTCTAGCGTCCGAACGGATTGACGTAGGTTGATGAAGTTTTGGGAAAATATATTATATTTACGTAGGACTTTTGGTATTGAAAGCGGGCTATGTAGGTCCACGCTTTCGTATAGCCCCCATACAAAATGACGCGTGACGCGTCGTCGTTTTAAGGAATTTTTAAGATATTTGGCCCATTTTAACACCGAATTGGTTGTAATTTGGTACTTTGTGTCTCCAGAGGCCAAAAAATATTCCTACCAAAGATGGGTTATATAGGTCCACGTTTTGGTATAGCCCCCATATAAGGCCCCATATAAAGTACGCGTCATTTTAATATATTTTGAATGTATTAGACCCATTTGGCCACAGAATTGGTTGTAATTTGGTATTTTGTGTCTTCAGAGGCCAGAAAACATTCCTACCAAAGTTGGGTTATATAGGTCCACGTTTTGGTATAGCCCCCATATAAGACCCCTTATAAAGTACGTGTCATTTTAATAGATTTTGAATGTATTAGACCCATTTGACCAAAGAATCGGTTGTAACTTTGTATTTTGTGTTTCCAGAGGCTAAAAAAAATTTCTACCATAAAATGTTTATATAGGTCCACGTGTCGATATAGCCCCCATAATACAAAATCTCCCGATTTTCGATATTTTGAACGTTTTAGCCTCATTATCACACCGATATGGCTGAAATTTGGTATTTAGTCTTCTTTAGGCGTATAAAACTTTCCCCCAGAAATTTGTAGGTATAGGTCCACGCCATCATATAGCCCCCATAGAACGGTACCTTCCGAATTTCGGTATTTTGAAGGTTGTGGCCACATTAATCCACCGAAATGGCTGAAATTTGTGGTGGAGGGTATAAAAAGTTCGGCCCGGCCGAACTTAACGCTTTTCTTACTTGTTAATATTGCAGAAAATAATTTTGGAGAATAGATCACAGCTTTAAAATAAAGCTATGTACATGACTTATATATGAAATACAAATACCCGTATTCCCGGGAATTTCAAAAAAATTTCCCGGGAAATCCCGTTCAAAAAATTTCGGGAATTCCCGGGAAATCCCGGGACGGGAATTCCCGACCAGAAACTCTAGCCGGGATTCTGTGTTGCGTCGCATCTCGCCAACGTGGTTATTCCACCAATATACCGGACTTCTCCCAAGGCTCATATCATTTATTTTTTGGCATAGATTTATTACATCCTTTAATTATAATCTCCCTGGTTCTTCTCACACTTTCCTTGGCATATTCATTTAACGGCGAGTCGCCTGCCAAAATTATTTTTCCATCGATGTTTCTGGCAACACCTTCCATTGAGTTCAGTTTTGTCTGGAACTCTTCTTTGGAATTACAAGGGTTAATGTAGCAGCTTATGATTGTGATGTGATGGACATCTACATATAGCCATTTCCTTTTCCGTCATTTTTTGGTTTCACAGTTTTCTTGTGTGGGAATCCATACTGCAGCGGTTTGGATTCGTCCTCGAACAACAACCCATTTTTTTTCTTGAATATCGTTCCCTGATCATAATGTCGGCCTACTGTTCATGACGTATCTGTGGCAGAATAGCGTCAGCTACTTTTCCCCGGTACATGTTAAGCTGAAGGATCTTCGTTGTGTTTGTTGTTTGTTGAGCAACTTTTTGAGCCCGACAAATGATTTACATTGCTTCTCCTTTCTTTGTCGCATATGCAGAATTCCATCTTATTATACCCTCCACCATAGGATGGGTGTATATTATGTTTGTCACTACGTAACTACTCGAAATAATCATTGTAGACCCCACAAAGTATATATATTCTTGATCAGCGTGCAATTCTACATCGATATAGCCATGCCCGTCCGTCTGTGGAAATCACTCTAGCGTCCGAACGGATTGACGTAAGTTGATGAAATTTTGGGAAAATATGTTTTATTTACGTAGGACTTTTGGTATTGAAAGCGGTCTATGTAGGTCCACGCTTTCGTATAGCCCCCATACAAAATGACGCGTCGTCGTTATAAGGAATTTTTAAGATATTTGACCCATTTTACCACCGAATTAGTTGTAATTTGGTACTTTGTGTCTCCAGAGGCCAAAAAATATTCTTATAAGTTGGGTTATATAGGTCCACGTTTTGGTATAGCCCCCATATAAAGTACGCGTCATTTTAATATATTTTGAATGTATTAGTCCCATTTGACCAAAGAATCGGTTGTAACCTTGTATTTTGTGTTTCCAGAGGCTAAGAAACACTTCTACCATTAAATGTTTATATAGGTCCACGTGTTGATATAGCCCCCATAATACAATATCTCCCGATTTTCGATATTTTCAACGTTTTAGCCTCATTATCACACCGAGATGGCTGAAATTTGGTATTTAGTCTTCTTCAGCCGTATAAAACTTTCCCCCAGAAATTTGTAGGTATAGGTCCACGCCATCATATAGCCCCCATAGAACGGTACCTTCCGAATTTCGGTATTTTGAAGGTTGTGGCCACATTAATCCACCGAAATGGCTGAAATTTGTAGTGGAGGGTATAAAAAGTTCGGCGCGACCGAACTTAACGCTTTTCTTACTTGTTTTTACACTATTTTCGTTTGCGTTTGGCCGGATCCGAAGCATTTATAGCACCGGTGTGACTTTTTCTTATACTTTACAATGCAGTCTGTCAGCCCAATTTGTAGGCGGTACTTTGAACGAGTTAGGGTCATTATTATATGTGCTCTTTTACCATCTGATGGATTTGAAAACCCAAAATAAACCAATTTGGAGGCATTACAAACATGATTTTTACATTGAAAGTTAATTTCAAGAAGCTCCTCCTTGAAACTCAATAATCACTTTTAATTTTAAGTTGAGCGGAATGCTATAAATCTGTTCGGTATATCCAAACTATAACAAAATGAGACTTATGATAATGGGGGTTAGATGTACTCCGATGTTTGCCACATCTACCTTTTTTTTTTTTTGCTTTGTGAACGGCAAGTTGTACCTATTCCAT
Source organism: Musca autumnalis (assembly GCF_047663935.1). Taxonomy (NCBI): domain Eukaryota; kingdom Metazoa; phylum Arthropoda; class Insecta; order Diptera; family Muscidae; genus Musca; species Musca autumnalis. The sequence goes on from NW_027411755.1 coordinate 244,060,213, forward strand.
TGTGGTCACGGCATCAATGTCTTGAATCTCTATCATTGTCTTCGGTTTTCTTTCTTCTGCAATGGTTGCATCCTTCACAGATCCTTTTATTGCCTTACATAACTTTTCCCTTTCCCCTCCTCCTGGTTTGGTTTTGCTGATGGATCGTATTGCTACGTCCGCTTCCTCAGGTTTCACACTTTGTCTGATATTTTTTAGAACATCAGAATAGTTGTGTCTTTCGCTTTGTGTGATGATTACATCATGTGGGCGGTTCTTTTGTCTCTTCTACTTCTTATTTTTTGCCTACAGTTTGCCATTTAGACTTGTCTACTGTTTGGTATATATATATAAACTGCTGACTTCTTTTTGTGCTTCTCCTATGGATTAGTTTCAACTGGGCTAGGCGCGCTTTTTTTGTGCTGTGGCGTTTGGGATCTCCTGTTTTGGGCTCGCTTGCCATTCTTTTACAGCTGCTTTCCAATTCCGTCGATAATCGGAGATTACATCTAGCAGCTCTTCTAGTTTTAATACTCCATTTGTAACGTCTCTGCTGACGCTCCGTTGTTTGCTAATTACCGCTCTTATTTCCCTGAACACAATGGGGCATTTTACGAGGGCTGCCTTCTCTGATGCTCTCATTTGAACAATGAATCCTGCGCAGCGGAGTTTGAGTTGCTGCTGTTGGTGGTGCTACTGTATTTTGTTGCGGGATTTGTTCGTGGTTCTGTGAACATTCCGCTGCTCTTACAGCCACTGCAGGCGCCTGTTAGAAATCTAGTTCTTCTGCGGTTTTGGAGGTTTCAACATTGATAACTGGATTGGTGGGTCCCAACTTAGAGCCGTTATCCTTAATCGTGATGCAGTTGCGCTTCTCTGACCACGAGAATGCCTTTGCGAACAGTGAGGTCTTCGAGAGGGTTGACACAAGACCTTATGAACACTTGTGTTCAGAACCAGGTAAGACATTAATCAAGATTACATCAACTGAATCTGCAAGGCCAATTAAATGATGAGTAAGGAGCGTTCCCTGAGTCCTAGTCAAGGTTTTATTGGGACGGAACAGGCACAACATTAACCTGGAAGCCATTTCGGTGAGATGCCACTCTCACTTGCGGAGGTAAAAGAATGTCCCGCCTGCCAGCCCGGGGAAATCAAGTCGTAATGTACCCGAATCGTTGTCCGTGTTCGTTGCTATATCATCACCATGCCGTTGCTTGAATGGGGGAACAGCTTCATTCTTCTATTTGCTCTATTGTTAGAGCACTACATGTGGAAGCGGCGGCTTCCAGAAGCTTTATCGGAAATTGATGTATTTTTGTAACATATCCTCGGCTCTCACCGCTCAATGGTTTTGGGACTGCTTATTTAATTCGCAGCCTATCTACATATGAGCAGACCATTCAGTTATCGGCCGCCGATAGACCCGCTATAATAGCTTGGAGCCCTAGTAATAAGTAATAATAATTAATAAATATAAATTAATAAATACATATAAATAATAAACAATCTACATATACATATATAAGAATTCCTCAAGCGTACTTCGACGAAAATTTTTTTAAAATTAATTTTTGTCTGCGGAATATTTTGTACAAAAGTGTTTCCTTATTTGGTTTAAGTGTCTTGCATAATTTAATTACTTATTTTCCAATTATTTATTAGATCCACATGCACCTCCTCATATGCAATGATCATTCAAACATCCGTTACAAAATGTAAATCTTATCCCCTAACTTCATTATTCATCCGTTCACCGCTTTATGTTTGCAGCAAAACATTTCAATACTGTGATCTTAATAAGAAGATTCTCCTCATTCATATTTCCACGCAGTTCCCTTTAAGCCAAAAATTCTAGGAAATATTCAAAAGATATTTTACGACATGAACGCACTTCCTCAATCTAGTTCAAACACCTTATCAGACAGCACCCCCAATACGTCTTTTCACCGTTCTCAAACCAATAAAGTAACAACGCATGTATTTAAGTTAACGAACGACCAACCAGACCACCACGCCCCATAACAAATCTACTCGACGCACATACTTGACTAGACAGAATGGCAACAAAGTGTTTTTTGGGTGTATGAATGGGTCTTCATCAATGCCGGCTTGAGGCTGGGCGGCCAAGTGTTTATGACCTCATTAGAAGTGGTATTCCGACAGCGAAAGAAGAAAGGCGGAATATTCAAAGCGTCATTGTTGTCGTCGTCGTTGTGCCAGACGTCAAAAGAAGACGGCATTTACTTGATCTGTCTTTGGGCCTATTGCCGGTTTCTTTGCCTTTAACTGCTAAAGCTTAATGACAAACAAAAGTGTGTGTGCGTGTATTATTTGCACAGTACAAACGTGAAGCGTTTAACCGACCGCCCATTATTTGATGCGTCTGTCTGCATGTCCGCTTGCCCGCCTGTCATAATTGTTAGTTAAACACAAATAAAGAAATTTCATAATTTTCCCATCACTTTGCCACGAATGGTTGTTGCAGTTGTTCCTGGTTAGTTGAGCTAGCTTTGTTTGTTACGACAACGAATTATGATGGGTGATGAACATTGTCAACATTGGATACAACTCCAAAAGTTAAACATCCGCAGTGAGAGCACGAGAGCAAAAAAATTATGAATGGCTCTAGCGGGAATTCCCATATAAGGCCTGATGGGAGGCCTTTCAAGACAAAGAACCCATTTCAAAGAACTGATTCGACGTTTTTATCAACCCTTTACTTGAAACTAAACTTGCAACACCTCTATTGCTTAAAACTGCCTAATAACAATGACATTTAAACCAAAGAGAGGTTACGGATCTTTGGAGATCGAAACTTTGATCACAATAATGATCGACAAATCTTGGTGTACTTTTTTTAAATTTGATTCGTTTCTTCATTGCCAGTCTAAAATTGTTCAGAAAAAGGCCTTCCAGAGACATCTCATATTCCTCCAAAATCCGCTCCAATATTTGAATGTTTATGTTTGCGAATGTTTCTCCATCTATTGTTGCTATTTCAGCCGAACCAACAAAACTAAATCATCCTCATCCTTTGCAGATGTCTTCCACCTTATATTTTTTTCGCAACAAACAATAAACGTTGTCGTACTAAAGCAAATAGTGTAAAATTGCAGCAATTTTAAGTTAAAAACTCATAAAAATCTTTGCCGACACAAAGCAAAGGCACGCCAAAAAACAGGCTAATGCCGACCAAATGGCCAAAGTAAAGATCCACATAACATGGTTTAAAAGATCTTAGGTACTAAACAACCGTAAGATGAAAAACGAGGATTAAAGATAACATTAAACAGTCTCGGTTGGGATAAAGTTATGATAGGCTAAATTTGGGGAAATGTTGTACCCTACAAAGGCGATGGGATTAATGAAAATTTCAAGCTAATTCGTATTTTTATACGGCTATAGACCAAAACCGTTTTAAACAGTTAGGGTCGACATCTGTTATTTATTATTTACTACTAATTATATATTATTAATTATTTATTCCTAGGGCTCCAAGCTCAATGCTACTATGACGGGTGAGTCGGCGGCAGAAAACTGAATAATGAATTAAATAAGCAGTCCCAGACCATTGACCATATCGACACCTCCAAATAATAGTATGCTAAGTCTAAAAAGTGAGTTTTGCAGGAGAAGCTCTCAAAGTTTGCAAATTTCTTTGAACTTCAGTACTATGCTAAGTCAATATTTGTTTATAACTTCTGTTCGGATTGACCGATCATTACCAAAATTAGACAGAATTTAAGTTAAAGGACGTTTGACATCTCCAAATAATAGTTTGCTAATTCTGAAAAGCGAGTTTTGTAGCACAAGCTCTAAAAGTTTGGAAATTTCTTTGACCTTCAGTACTATGCTAAGTAAATATTTGTTTATAACTTCTGTTCGGATTGTCCGATCATTACCAAAATTTGACAGAATTTAAGTTAAAGGACGTTAAATATAAAAATGTAAAGAACTTGAAAACATGTTAAGTCGACTTAGCATACTATTGTTTGGAGGCGTCGATATGTTATAAAAAGACATCAACGTCAGATAAAGCTTCTCACGACATGACGAATGGAAGCCGCCATCCAACTAAGTGTTCATCCACATAGGGTGCTCTAATGATATAGCAAACAGGAGAGTAATGTCACCGTGATTCTCCCAATCAACCAACTGCACGGATACATTACGACTTGATTGTCTCGGGTTGGCAGACGCGGCATTTTGTTACCTCAGTAAGTGGGAGTCACATCTGACCGAAATAGCTTTCATTTTAATGCCCAATAAAACCTTGGCTAGGATTCAGAGAACTCTCCTTATTTCGTCGCCATTTAATTGGCCTTGCAGGTTCACATGATGTAATCCTGATTAATGTCCGACCTGGCTCTGAACACAGGTGTTCATAAGGTCTTGTGTCAACCCTCTCGAAGACCTCACTGCTCGCAAAGGCACCCTCGTGGTCAAAGAAGCACAACTGCATCACGATTAAGGATAACGGCTCTAACTTGGGACCCACAAATCCAATTATGAATGTTGAAACCTCAATAACCGCAGAAGAACTAGAAGAGTTCTAGAACTTTTTCGCAAGATTTCTAGAGCCAGGCGCCTGCAGTTGCCTAAGAGCAGCGGAATGTTCACAGAGCCACGAACAAATCCCGCAACAAAATACAGTAGCACCACCAACAGCAGCAACTTATAACTCCGCTACGCAGGAGTCATTGTTTAAATAAAAGCATCAAGGGAGGTAGCCTTCGCAAAATGCCACATTGTGTACCGGGAAATAAAAGTGGTAATAAGCAAACAACGGATCGTCAGCAGAGACGTTCCAAATGACGTATCAGAACTAGACGAACTACTAGGCGTAATCGACGGAATTGGAAAGCAGCTGAAAAAGCGAGCGAGCATGTCCAAAATAACGGTTGATGATGTTTAGTTCTACCAACACCTCACAATTCGCAGCATAAGAGAACTGCGCCTATTATCGTTGAGACTAATCCGGAGAAGAAGCACAAAAAGAATGCAGCCGAAGTCTGCAAAGAAGTGGCGCCGGGTATATCCCAAACAGCAAACGAGTTTAAATGGTAAGCTGTAGGCAAAAATAAGAATAAGAGAACAAAGAACCGTGCATATGCTGTACTTAGCAAGCCTAGCGCAGGACACAGCAACTCTGATGTTTTAAAAATATCAGAAAAAAATGTGAAACCTAATGGAGCACATATTGCAATACGATCCATCAGCAAACCCAAAACAGGATCAATTCTCCTGGTGATGGAGAAAGTAGAAGGATGAGAAAAAACCTCTGAAGGATGCAGCCGCAGTAGAGGAAAGAAACCCGAAGGCAATGATCGAGGTACAAGACATCGATGCAGTGACCGCAAGAGGTACAACTTGTCGTACATAACAGCACACAAGTAGCTGTAGCAGACATTGGAGTACATCTAACACATCCAAATCACCAAATCACAAGGAAGAGACACAAAAATGATGAGAAAAAACTGACACTATGAAGATCCTCCAGCTTTATATGCACCGGGGAAAAGAAGCTGACGCTATACTGCCGCAGATAGTTCATGAACAGGAGGCCGACATTATGATTATCAGCGAACAATATTCACGAAAAGCAAATGGGCTGCGATTCGAGGACGAATCCAAAACCGCTACAGCATGGATTCCCGACAAGAAAACTGTGAAGCTAAATAATGACGGAAGAGGAGAGTCGATATCGTCACAATCTGCTACCTTACCCCTAGCGACTTCATAGAAGAACTCCAGTTAAAACTGAACTCAATAGAAGGTGTAGCCAGAAATATCAGCGGAAAAAATTGTGGCAGACGGCTTAAATTCTCGCTCAGTCGAGTGGGGCTCACATGAAACGAATCCACGGTATAGAAGGGTGATCGCGAGATTGGGACTCGCATTGGCGAACGTGGGATGCGTGCCAACTTTTAGACGGCCGGGCTGTATTGGCACCGTACAACCATTACTTCGAAAGCAGAGTTATCAATTTTGATGTCCTTGAGATATACACGGTAAACAAGCAACAGCAACGCGGAAGAAACAAGAAGGTGCCCGAAAGCCAAACATCACCGTTAAATGAAAGGGCCGCGGAAATTGTGAGCACAACCATAATCAAAGGATATATCTATGTACAAAAATAAACGATATGGGCCCTCGGAGAAGTCCGGTATATTGGTGGAATGACCAAGATGACTAGCTGCGACGCAACTGCCTCAAGCAAAGGCGGAAATATACAAGAGCTAAACGCAGAGGTGGAACATGCTCTGGATAAAAAAACGCTACAAATCGCCATACAAGACAGTAAAAAGAGTTAATCGGAATAGTTCAGAAACGACATAAACTGAGATCCATTCGGAATGGGATATAAGCTGGTGATGTAAAAGCGATGTGTCCAATCCCCAATAGAGGAAATGAGCCCCAACTTCATTCAGGTCATTATGTATGGTAAATACGGCTGGAAAACTTTATGAGAGGTTACTGAAACAAGGAATAGAAGATGCTTTAAATTTGAAAGGCGGCTTATCAGCTAGGCTACATGCTTTCAGACTTGGAAAATCCACCATTGGGCCAATAAAGCAAGTGGTTGATGTGTTCTCCGCTGCCCAGCAGTGAAACAACTATAGTATGCCTGTGGTTTTATTAGCCACCCTTGATGTTAAAAACGCATTCAACAATCTAAGATGGAGAGACGTTATACATGTCATGGAGGCAAATTTTGATGTCCCTGTATACCTCATGAAGAAAGTGAACTAATGTACAAACCCAGCGAGGGTACACGGAATGTAGAAATAATATCTGGCGCCGCACGGGGTTTCCTGCTAGGCCCTGATCTTTGGAAAATCAGCTACGATGAGATTCTCAAAATAAACATGCCTGAGAACACATTCCTAATTGGGTACGTAGATGATATAGCCGCAGTTATCCAGGCCAGATAAAAAGAGTATCCTCCTCTAAGGATGCGAAATCTGGGTACGGAGTCTGTCTGTCATCAAAAAGTCAAATTACTAGCCGTACAAAGAACAGCGACATTGCGAGTTGCTTTTGCATATCGCACGGTATCAGGACCGGCTGTTCAAATAATAGCGGGAATGATAATCATTAAACTGGTAGCAGGAGAGCGGTCGAAACTGTTTGAGGCAAAACTCTCCCAAAATGCATATGCGAACATAGAACAAGTGCGGGAAGAGACATATGCAAAATGGCAAAGGCGCCGGGATGGAGAATCCTATGGCAGATGCTAAGGATGCGAAATCGGGGCACGGAGTCTGTCATCTGCTCAAAAAGCCAAATTACTAGCAGTAAAAATAACCGCGGCATTGTGAGTTCCTTCTGCATATCGCACGGTGTCAGGACCAGCTGCTGTTCAAATAATAGCGGGAATGATACCTATCGACCTGGTAGCAGAAGAACGGTCGAAACAGTTTGTGAGAAACTGTCCCAAAACGCATTGCAAACACAGAACAAGTGCGAGAAGAGACATATGCAAAATGGCAAAGGCGCCGGAATGGAAAAAATGGCAGATGGACTGCGAAGCTTATTCCGAACATAAGAAGATTGGTGAATAGAAGACATGGATATTTAAACTATTATATTACACAGATGCTCTCCGGTCATGGATATTTCCAGAAGTATTTGTTAAAACGAGGAAAGTGCTCTTCCGGGAAACCACTGAAGTATAATCCCTTGAAAACCATACAATTACAATGAATACAGGAAATAACAAACGGCCCTCAGTCTCCGGCAATTCGAGGGTGCTAAGAATCCCCGGAGGTAAAACCAAACTAAACGTAGGAACGTGGAATGTCAGAAGTCTTTACGAACTTGGAAAATTGGACAATACCATAAACGAGATGAAAAGGTTACAGATAGATGTGCTGGGCATTAGTGAAACTTGGTGGACCGAATATGGAGAATTTGTATCTCATGATATAAAAGTTTATCACTCCGGAAATCCTGAAGGAATTCATAGAAGAGGTGTCGCAATTCTGATCAAGAACAAAATAGCTGCCAGCGTCACAGGATGGGTTCCAATATCAGATAGGGTCATGATGGTGAAAATATCTGGAAAACCAATTAATATAAACATAATACAAGTTTATGCACCCACCTCTGATAGCAATAACGAAGAAATAGAACAGTTCTACAACGACTTGGAAAAATTGTTGAAAATGACAAAACCGCACGACATCACAATAATCCAAGGGGATTTTAATGCCAAAGTCGGGCAAGAAGTAACAGCTGAAGTTACAGGCAATTTCGGACTGGGAAAACGGAATGAAAGAGGAGAGAAATTGATTCAGTTTTGCCAAGAATATAAATACAAAATCACCAACACATTATTTTGTCTTCACCCTAGGCGACTTTATACGTGGAAATCACCTCAGGATAATAATGGCAACATAGTAAGAAACCAAATAGACTACATTTGATAAATAAGAGGTACTGTACGTGTGTGTCAAAATGTTCTACCTACCCTGGTGCTGATGTCCCCTCAGACCATAACCTTTTAATGTGCAATTTAAGAACTAAACTTGCTACCACTCGCAAGAAAAAGCCGGAACCAAGAATCAATATTGAAAAACTGAATGACCCATTAACGAAACAAACGATAAAGGAACAATTAAATGCCGATCTCATTGAAATAAATGCAACAATATGTAATGTCGAAAACCTATGGAACCAAGTGAAAAAATCCATAAAAGATGTCACAAAAAATATAATTGGAACCAACATGCGCAAAAAAGAAGATCCATGGATAACGGATGAAATTCGAGCACTTCGGAAAGAAAGAAGTAAACACAAAAATGTAAACTATGAAAGATATTGGGAGATAAACCAAGAAATTAAAATCGCAACACGTGCTGCAAAAAATGAGCAAATAAATAAGCAATGTCAGGAAATTGAACGACTTAAAATACTTCATGACGACTTCAATCTCCACAAAAAATTAAAAGAGACATCTGGTATTTATCCAAAGAGATCGTCAACATTTATCTACAATGATAATAAAGTAGCAATTTATGAAACTGCAGAAAAGAAAAAACTATGGGAAGCATATATTAAGCAATTATTTATCGATCACCAACGAACATCCTTACCCAACTCTGGGGATGAAATTAATTTTACAGGGACACCCATTACTGAGAATGAATTACAACTAGCTATTATGTCAATGAAAGATAAAAAGGCAATGGGGCCAGACGAAATACCTGCCGAGGTACTTAAGTTAATAGACGGAAATAACACCAAGCTTCTTTTAAAACTCTTCAACAATATATATAAAACAGGACAATATCCCCAAGATTGGCTCAAATCAACATTTATCACAATACCCAAGAAAAATAATGCGAAGACCTGCAGCGACTATAGACTAATAAGTCTAATTAGCCACGCTCTTAAAATATTTTTAAAAATAATACATAGACGAATCTATCCGATCTGCGAAGCACACATGGGACAAACACAATTTGGATTCAAGGAAGGCATGGGGACACGAGAAGCGTTACTAGCTGTACAAGTATTAATACAAAATTGTCGAGAAGTACAAAAAGATGTATTTTTATGTTTCGTAGACTACGAAAAAGTGTTCGATACGGTAAATCATGATAAATTGATAGAGATCCTACTTTCAATCGGATAGGAAGACAGTGACATAAACTGCATTAAAATCCTATACTGGAAATAGATAGCAAACATTCAAGTAGATAATGAATTAACTGACGATGTTCCAATTTCAAGAGGCGTAAGACAAGGCTGCATGTTGTCCCCTCTTTTATTTAACATATATTCCGAGAAAATATTCGAAGAATCTGTACGTGGAAAGAATATTGGTATCCAACTAAACAACACCTTAATAAATAACATACGCTATGCCGATGACACCGTATTAGTAGCAAGCAGCATAGCTGGACTACAAAAATTAATAGACGCAGTAACACAAAATAGCGAAATATACGGATTAAAAATCAACGTTAAGAAGACAAAATATATGGTAGTAAGCAGGAATCATGCCGACAATAATACGCCACTAAAGATAAATAACGATGAAATAGAGCGAGTGACAACCTACAAATACCTCGGAATTCAAATCAACGATAAATGGGACATATCAAGAGAAATTAAATGCCGAATAGAAATGGCAAGAAGCAATTTTTTCAAACATAACAAAGTTTTACTTAGCCACGACATAAGTCTTACTACAAAAATACGATTTGTAAAATGTTACATATGGTCCGTTTTGTTGTACTCTGCGGAAACATGGACTTTGATAGCTGTAGATGAAAAAAGACTGAACTCGTTTGAAATATGGATATATCCCATGGACCGAGCGCATTACAAACGATGAAGTGTTAGAACGCATGCAAGTCGAACGCCAATTAATAAAAATTATAAAAACACAAAAAACCGCATATCTTGGTCACATTATGAGGCATGAAAAATATAAGCTTCTGCAAACAATTATCCAAACAAAAATCGATGGGAGAAGACCGAGGGGGCGACGGGAAACATCATGGCTCAAAAACATTCAAGACTGGACTGGACACCATAATGAAAGAACTCTTCTGAATGCCGCCAAAAACAGAAACTTATATATAAATTAATAAACTGATTTGTTAAATATACCAAATTATCATTATGTAATTGTATGATCGCTAAAACCCGAATACGGAATGGCAAATAAAGAAGAAAGAAGAAGTTATTATTTATTGTTTATTATTTAGACTCTCCGAGTCTTCTAATACCAAACGAGGTATCAGAAAGTTGAGTTGAGAGTTGACGATCGATGGTGTGACTTATTTAACATTTGATATTTTATTTCTTATTTCCCAATGTCGCATATTCATAACGTAGGGCACATTTACGTTACATCCATCAATAGAGCGCCTTGGAACCAATGTAATGTGAGTAAATATTTGTTAGTGTCCAAGAGCAGAGGCCATGTTTGAGTCTTAAGTGAAACATAAGAAAAGTAAATATCAGTTAAGGGTATCAGCACTCATTCACTCAGTCCGTCTCTCAGTCTGACAACCATCCATCGAATCAACGAGCTAGACAGCCATCCAACCACTCAAGCATTCCCTATGCCCACTAAATGCATCGGTCGTTACAAGCTGTTTCACCACAATATTTAACCATCAATCAGATACAAGTGATCCATTGCAATACAAACAGCAAGCACAAAAACAACAACACCATGAATACCATGAACAGAGAATATTAGCCACGTAAGGTGTTGTTGTTGGGGGCTGCCGACTTTGTTGTTGATAATTATCATGTTAAGAAATTTACACTTATAATTATTGTTTGATTTGGTGTTTTTGTTGTTTTCTTTGGTTGCAACAACATCGTCGTCGTCCATAATCCTCACTTACAACGGTGTAACGTTGGCATTTCTTGCTCGGGGAATTATTGTTGAATTATTTATTTACTCTATATTATTATGTCAACATTATTACAACTAATATATCAATAATTGACAAATATTATAACTGAACTGAAACCGTTCGAAGCGAGCGGCAATGATGAAAGGTACGGCAATTGCCACCAACAAGGCAAGTGATCCAAATCCATATCGAAACAAGACATGTATTTAACATTGTGGAACTGTCATGGTTCTTTTTGTTTGGATATTCACACATTTATGGCCCCAACGAAAAGTATGTAAATCTGTTCTTTCTTGTAAAAAACGTTCTGCTTCTAACAACCCATAAAGTCTTACCGTAACTGGCTTACAAAAACCCTTTCTTGTTTTTTATTTGTCCGCTTGGTAATCAAATGAAGGACAGTCTCAGAATTTCGGTAAACCTTTTGTTTCACTCTTCCTGACTGCTGCATGTACATACAGTGCTGCTCAAAACATTTGCAACTGGAATGACTAGTTCATATTTTATATAGTTCTGAGGTAGTTTGTGGATTTGAAATGCCAATATTTTTGTAGATTGATTGTTTATTGAATCCTTTTTAAGGATTTAAAAATTAATTTGCAAAAGTTTCACTTATTTTACAAAAAATATACAAAACAAAGCTCGAACTCACTTTGGGTCCTGCTCAAAACAATTGCAACTGAGAAAATTTGATTCAAAATTTGAAGAAATTATTTTTGTTTTGATTATATATTGTGAATTAAACATTTTATTTATTATCTGGAGACATCGTTAAGGAAACCAGTTAACTAAATAAATTAATATATCCTTTGGAATCCTGTGATTTAAGGGTAATTGTTAAATAGTAAGGTTTTATTCGATATTTAATAGTCTAGAGTCCAGATTGGAGTCCCGGAACCTCCTATATGAATTTAGATTACTATAGCTGATTGGGTTCGATAAGAACTTAAGCATATTTTCAAAAAATTACTAATTTTACGTGGTCATATATACGTTTAGATGCGGTATTATGCCAAAACATTCTTTTATACGACAGTTTTGGCGTGTACATGGTGAGATTTTGACATGCTACCTGTCAGATAAGTTCTTGGATCTGATAAATATCTCGACCTCATGTATCCTGTAACATTTCTGTCCATAAAAATACCTCCTGGGCAGTATAAAACACTTTCTACAATTTGGGTCAACTTTTTCGTATAAGGGGACAAATTCTATTATCTTTCGTTCTGGTGATCAATCAAATTTTTTCAAGTAATATAACTTAAATATTGATTTATATCGAGGAGAAGTACTAGGTTTCACTACTCCAAAAACATTACCAGGCATTTTTTGCATAATTTCTATGAAAAATTCCACTTTTCCTGGAAATTACTGTTTCCCAAAATTTGCCTATTTTGGTATATCGGTGTCCTTGGTATGTATCGGAGGTGTTTGCATAGATTTATCGGTGTCAAGTCTTTTTTAACATCTGTTGATGACCTCTGAGAGATCTGCTTAATAATTCGTATAATTATTTGATCAAATTATGAGATGTTGATGTTGTTGTCCTTGTATCTCCTTCCCATCTTATGGCGATTTTAGTTCTTTTTACGCGGTATCCAGCTCAGTTTTACATATTGTGATGTTCCTATGTTTATATTTGGACCTCGTGGGATCCACAATTTTCAAAAATTACCATTTTAGCAAAACGTTGATACAAATTTCTGGTCATAATTTAAGTTTTTCTTAAAAAATTAGACATGTCTTGTTTTCGGCATACTTGTCTATCAAATGTAAACATGTGTGGGATAAAATGTGCTCCTCATAAAAGCTTTTTGTCCCCTTCTTCTGATTAAACACAATTTGATGCCAATCAATACAAAAAACTCGTCAAAAATGAACTAATAGATATTCGTACCACGGAGTTGCAAATGTTTTGAGCAGGCTAAAACATGTGTTCCTCCGATATTTCACACATTTTTTAAACATATGTGTTCATGACTGAATAATCCTTTTTAAATCTTGAAAATATGGTCAACAAAAAATTAAATAACAAAAACAAACATATTTCAAAACTCAAAATGTCCCTAAAAATAGTCTGTATATGATATAGGCGTCTGAGTTGCAAATGTTTTGAGCAGCACTGTACATATGTATTGCTTGTTTTTGTTGCTGTTTGAGAACTTACAATTTCTCTGCTTTTTAGTGCGGTTCGGCATTGCCACAAAGAAAAGGGTTGTTTGGGTTTTTATTTACTTGGGCTTTTCATCGCCCTTTTGTGTTGTTTGTCATTTTTATTTCTTTGTTCGTTTTGCCGGTAATCACTCGCTTATTTACGGTAATAATCGGAAATGCGATTTATTTTTTCTTTCCTCTTTTTGTTTCGGTTAGTAACAAATGTGGGTCTAATGAAATGTTCAAACTAACATTGATCGGAACATGAATGAGTGAGTTATGTTGAGACATATCCTTACCTGTGAATTTACATTTTGAAAAAGAAGAAGGGAGGTAGAAAAACAAGAAAGAGTTTTTAAATCAAATTATTGATTTTTTACCATTAAAATATACGCTTATAAAACAGTCTTATATGTCGTTTAGGGACAAATATAAGATTGGGTTGGAATTTTACCATAGGTAGTCCTTCTTATCCTGATCACAACCATAAGGTCTGTTCGATAACTTTGCAAGTAAAAAGTACTTGCAAGTTCTTGCAACTACTTGTAAATGTGTTACTAAGGCTGGGTACACATTGTCATTTGTGAGTGCCGATGACTGACAAAAATGAACGGCCACTCTAGCAAGCAACCGATTATTTGAGCAAAGCTCTCATTCAAAACCGACAATGTGTACCCAGCTTTAAGGACCATTATCTTACTAAGGGGCAAACCTCGGATCGAAAATTTTATCGTACGTAGTCTTTGTTGTCCGAAACAAAACAAGTAAAAAAGTATCAGTCGGCTTTGCCGACAGAGATATACCCTCAGCCTGTGTATATTGAAACAATTTTTTCAGAAAAAACGCATGTATTTAGTGAGTTTTAAAAATTTTGGGCGTTTGAACTGACAAAAATGTTGATTAGGATTAAGGATCAAAAGTTTTGCGGAGGAGATACTAAAAAGAATGGATCTCCAGCCACTACATATGGTACCATTGGGGTTTTTTACAACTTCAGGGATGTTTGCTCAAGAAGTATGGACTTGCCCCTGAAACAACTTTTACCATCGCAATTGAGGCAGCGAATGCAAGTTGCTTCAACAAAAATCAAAGTGATTCGAAAGCAGGTCTTAAAGTGAACATGTATCCGAAATTTTGTGTGGGAGGTACCGGATGGAGTGGACAAATATAGCCCATATTTGAACCTGATCTATATCTGGTAGATATATTAGGATGTGTAAAGTATGGTCCAATTCGGCCACTCTCTTCAAGAGTTATCGTACGCACAATTTTTCCGAACATTTTTGAACTTTTGTGGGGGAGGTACCTGAAGGAGTGGACCGATATGGCTTATCTTCGAACTTAAACTATGTTTGGACAAAATATTACTAAGGCCAAACATTGGACCGAATCGGCAGACCTGTTCGAGGGTTATTTTGCCCTCCAACCTCCTCACACGGTGTCATAGGGTTTTTTTTGCAACTTTCAGGCTATTTTCTCAGGTATAGACTTGCCCCTGATGAAACTTATACCGTCGTATGGAGGGCAGTGAATACAAGTTGCTAAAGCTAAAATCAAAGCGATTCGAGAGATGGCCCTAAACTGAACTTTTCCAAATTTTTGTGTGGGAGGTACCCGACGGAGTGGACCGATTGAGTCCATATTAAAACATGATCTAAGTCTGGTACACGCTCCACGACGGGCAAAGTATGGACCAAATCAGTTACTCCCTTCAAGAGTTATCGTGCGCAGAAATTTTCCGAACATTTTCGAACTTTTGTGGGGGAGGTACCGGAAGGAGTGGACCGATATTGCCCATCTTCGAACTTAAACTAAGTTTGGGTAAAATATTACGAAAGCCAAAATTTGAACCGAATCGGTTTATCCTTTCGAGAGTTAACGTGCGCACCAGCCAGACATACAGACAGACGAACATACGGACGGACATGGCTAAATCGACTCCAAATTGTCTGAAACACATTTCGTCCAAACATACTTGGGGTCTAAAACCATTATTTCGATGAGGCACATTTTGCCCGTATGAAAGTGTATATACCCTTCATAGCCTAAAGGCTGATGGTATAAAAACACAACTTTTCGGGGAAAGTCCGTATCACCCGTCTAATTGGCCAATATGGGTATCATTTTAAAACTTATGAAGAATATCTCGGGAAGTACGAATTTCCAACGGAAAACTAAACAGCATTTTGATTTGAGTAGCAATATTGAGACATTTCGGGACCGATATCTCAGTAAGCAGAAAAAATATAATGTGTAACGATTGGTTTTATCTAAGGCTGAGTTTAGCTAAATAGCAGCCACCCACGGTCAGCTCAAGGACCCACAAGCCGTATGTTAAACACGATTAGTAACAGTTGGTGCTTAAATTGTGATGCATTAACTGCCTGAATTCAAATTTTTTCGAGGATTATCGACATTCTTAATGCACAAAATTAAACTGAATTTAAAGTGTATTTAGGTATTTCAATATGGCAATACCGTAAAAGAGAGCATATTCAGCATATGAGGGAGAGAGCATATTCTTGCTCTCAGACATAAGGAAAACAAAAAACTACAGTGCCAACAACAACAAAACAGCAATCAGCTGTTTTGTAAATGCAGAAACTGTCGTCTGTTAGGGCAAAATTAAATGCAGATCTTAATGCGCTGCCGTCTGTCTAGGGTATAACACGTGATTATTGAGGTGATATGGTGTTACTTTTGAATAGGCAATCGTCGTCAGGTGGAGTTATTGATTTGGACACTAGAACGAGTCGCCGAGGCTTCGTACTAGCTACTTCGACTGCGGACACTAAAACAAGTCACATCACTCGAAAATTCTTATTCGAGGTGCAACATAGATGAGAAAAATAACAAGTAAAAAGTATCAGTCGGCCTTGCCGACAGAGATATACCCTCAGCCTGTGTATATTGAAACAATTTTTTTCAAAAATCGTATGTATTTAGGGGGTTTTAAAAATTTTGGGCGTTGAGCCGACAAAAATGTTGATTAGGATTAAAGATCAAAAGTTTTTCGCAGGAGATACTAAAAGGAATGGAATGACATTGACCATTATGGAAGTGAATCTCCAGCCACTACATATGGTGCCATAGGGGGTTTTTACACCCTTCGGGCTGTTTGTTCAAGAAGTATGGACTTGCCCCTGAAAAAAACTTTTACCATCGTAATTGAGGCAGCGAATGCAAGTTGCTTCAAAAAGAATCAAAGTGATTCGATATCAGGTCTTAAAGTGAACTTATCCGAAATTTTGTGTGGGAGGTACCGGATGGAGTTGACAAATATAGTCCATATTTGAACCTGATCTATATCTGGTAGATATATTAGGATGTGTAAAGTATGGACCAATTCGGCCACTCCCTTCAAGAGTTACCGTACGAACAATTTTTCCGAACATTTTTGAACTTTTGTGGGGGAGGTTTCTGAAGGAGTGGAACGATATGGCTTATCTTCAAACTTAAACTATGTTTGGACAAAATATTACGAAGGCCAAATTTTGGACCAAATCGGCAGATCAGATCTAGAGTTATCTTGCCCTCCAACCACCTCACACGGTGTCATATGGGTTTTTTGCAACTTTCATGCTATTTTCTCAGGAAGTATGGACTTGCCGCTAATGAAACTTGTACCATCGTATGGGGGGCAGTGAATACAAGTTGATAAAACAAAAATCAAAGCGATTCGAGAGGTGACCCTAAACTGAACTTTTCCCAAATTTTGTGTGGGAGGTACCCGAAGGAGTGGAACGATTGAGTCCATATTGGAACCTCATCTAAGTCTGGTAGAAATTTCACGATGTGCAAAGTATGGACCATATCGGTTAATTCCTTTAAGAGTTATCGTGCGCAC
Organism: Musca autumnalis; assembly: GCF_047663935.1. Taxonomy (NCBI): domain Eukaryota; kingdom Metazoa; phylum Arthropoda; class Insecta; order Diptera; family Muscidae; genus Musca; species Musca autumnalis. The sequence continues at coordinate 244,077,580 of NW_027411755.1, forward strand.
GAATTTTCCGAACATTTTCGAACTTTTGTGGGGGAGGCACCGGAAGGAGTGAACCAATATAGCCCATCTTCGAACTCAAACTAAGTTTGGACAAAATATTACGAAAACCAAATTTTGTACCGAATCGGTTGATCCATTCGAGAGCCATCGTGCGCACCAGCCAGACAGAAAGACAGACGGACGGACATTGCTCAATCGACTCCAAATTGGCTAAAACACATTTGGTCCAAACATACTTGGGGTCTAAAACCATTATTTCGATGAGGCACATTTTGCCCGTATGAAAGTGTATATCGGCCTTTTTGTAGAAAATTTACTTCTGTTGAAACTGAGGTATGGGGTATTGTATCTCGCGAATTGTTGTAATATACCATAACTTTTGAACGCATTTAGGTAAAATAAACTGTTTTAGCACGATTCACCGATGGATTTCTTAAAATTATAGTTTGAGCGGAAGCTGAAGTCATATTAATGTAAAAAAATAGAAAAAATCGTTGAAGGAAACAAGTTTTTTTAAGTCAATTTTCAATTAGTGGCTTTACAATACAATGTAGAGTATAATGTTCAAAGAAGAAGTTAAAGAATATACTTCAGAGATGAAGTTTCTAATGTATGATTTTTTAATATAACCACCGCATCAATCTCAAACGGATGCTGACATTTTGAAGACTGAAAAATTGGGTTTTTTGAATTTTTGCTCTAATCGGAACGCGCAACTGTACTCGTTTAAAAACTGATTATGAGATTGTAGTACTCGCGATTACGCATTTTTTGATGTATAACTCGAGCGTGTAGCCTTCAAAGGTTCACAACAATCTCAGCTTAAAGTCGAAATTTTTGTGCGTAATTTTTTTTTAAAAACCAGTTTTTTGGATACAAAACTTACAAATGCCTTTCGATTTCAGTGGAAACCCGCGTGAATTTAGTTTTTTACGTTCTGAATCTAACAAGCCTTTGCGCGTCTAAATCCATCCACTAGATCGGCGGATATGATACACCTCAAATTTCGAAAATATGCAAAAAATATTTTTGAAAATATCGCGTATTTAGACGCGTTTTAGATGTGTTATTCCTACTTAGATAAATAGAGCGAAACGCATATTTAAAATGTGCGAAAACAGATATTGAAAAACGTTCGCGAATCCGGAGATATAATAGATTTTTTCTAAAAACTGAGTGCGATGCTACACCCACGGTTCTTGATGGATCGCATTGAAATGACATAGGATGATGTATTTTTTAATGGTGATCATTGAAATCGGATGCGCATAAAATGCAAATGTACTTCGTGGAAATTATGGGCATTTTACTGTTTTTTGCACCCTAACATGCAACTGATGCTACATCGTGGTCGTCAAATGGAATTTCACAAAGTGTATATCAAATAAGAGGGATTGATTCGCTGTTTTGGAAAATCGGATGCGCATCTTGTGATTTCCACTATTACGCGGTTTCTATGCGTTTCAAATGTTGTAATATTCAATATAACATTATTTTAAAGTTATGCCACAATTGGAATTCCTTGTGATTTAATATAATGTTCTAAAAATAACTATAAGTGAAAAAGTTGGTGCAACGGAATATCTTCATTATTGCGTGAAATTTGGACGAAAATGACGAAGAACTCAATCATTTTTTCTTCAACATTTCCTATAAAACCATAAAAAAATAAAATTAGAATAACATAATTTTTATTTTTTTCGTCACATTTTCATTGTACTTTTGCAAATAACACGAATACTATAGCTCCAAACTTCACGACTTAGGTTTCATTTTATTCCTCACAATGTCTGGATGCTGCTATAACTTTTTATATATTTTTTTGTAAGTATAAGCGCTATTGTTTCAAAAATATGTTTGTAAATACGTGAAATTATTTAACAAATTTAATTTTTCGCGAATCCATTGAAACTTTTTGAATTTATTTTTGCATATTCTCAAAGGGTGCGAATTCAGTTAACGACAATTGGATATAACAGCTTACTATATTAAGCCGCGATTTTTTTAGAATTTTTTCTAATTAGCATAATTAAAACGGTCATATCTTTTGCGCGCAACAATCAAAGTTGGTAACGAAAACAGATTTGGAATGACGATTTTTTTCTTAATCTATGTACCAAAAATCATAGATGTAGTATCAAAATTTTTTTTTTGATTTTTTTGAAATGGAAAAGACGATTTTAGACATTTTTGCTGATATACCCTCGTTAGCATAAATGCTGAGGGTATAAAAACAAAAAAATCGATGGAAAGATTTTTAAATAAATAGCGGTAAAATTTAACATTTGTAGGGCTTTTTAGGTTTTCAGAAATTTGCTTGAAAAAGGCAAGTATTATCGAAATGGGACCAGAGAAAAAGTTATAGCTGTGAAATTTCTCTACAAGATTGACCTTTACGATTTTCTTATAAATAAACAGCGGAATCCTATGCAAATGCATATATGGTTAGGATGGTCGTAGATAAAATCTGATTAGACAGAAACTCGTTTTATCACAAAATAAAACGAATTATGCCCAGAAATGTTTGCATATTTTGCATATCGGGCATATTTTGACATATCCACAAGGATTTGTGGTCTAAATATCCCACCGAAATGGCTGAAATGTGGTATTCAGTCTTCGTTAGGGGTATGAAATTTTACACCTGAAATTTGTCCACAAGGGCCCACGTCTTTATATAGCCCCCGGTATATTGACGATTGTGGCTCCAATATCCAAACGAACTGCCTGAAATGTAGTATTTATTCTTCGTTGGGAGTATACAACTTTTCATCTGAAATTTGTCGGAATAGGCCCACGTCTTCATATAGCCCCAATAGAACGGTACTTCCCGATTTTAGGTATTTTGAAGGTTGTGGCACCAATATCCAACCGAACTGTAAAATTTTGTATTTAGTCATTTTTGAGGCTAAACACACTTCCCCCAGAAGTTTGCAAGTATAAGTCCACGTTTTGATATAGCCCGCATATAAGGGTACCGCCCGATTTTCGGTATTTGAAAGGCTTTAGCCTACAGGAAGCTGTAAAATTCGGAATGTTGTCCTCGTTGGGGATGTACAGCATTTCTGCAGAGAATTATCGGTAAAGGTCCTCGTTTTGTTATATCCCTTATAATAGGTACCTCCCGATTTGCAGTGTTTTCAAGGTTTTATCAGCATTATCCTACAGAAATGGGTAAAATTTGGAATATAGTATTCGCTTGGGATATACAGGAATTGTCGGCAGAGTTCTATGTTTTTATAAAGCCCCCCACAGAAAGGTACCTCCAGATTTTCGGGATTTTGAAGGTTTTTGGCGCATTATTTGATATTCAGTCTTCGTTGGGGGTACACAATTTTACCGCTGAGAATTGTCGTTAAATATCCACGTTTTGATATAGCCCCCATAGAACCTACCAACCGATTTTCCTTATTTTTATGGTTATAGCCATATTATCCTACCGAAATGGTTGAAATTTGATGCAATGGTATGCACACCCCCAATGGTATGAATTCGATTCCCAGGGTATTTCAGCCATGTAAAACTTCTCTACAAGTGGTGTCTTAGGTCACGCCGTTCGGACTCGGCAATAAACAGTAGGTCCCATATCATTGAGCTAATATGAATCGGGGTGCACTCATTGATATGAAAGAACACGCAGAGAAGAAAATATGATTGATCCAACAATATTCGAAGAGCAAAATATGTATTGTAAAGATATTGTTAAATTCCAAATGTAGTATTGTGATTCCAACAATTGGGTTTTGTTAAATCCAAAAATAGTTTTTGTCAACTGGACAATAGTTCTCTCTTTTCTTCGACAATTTTTTCTCTTCTCTCGCTATTCGATGCCGTGTTGAAAAAAACAATTATGGTGAGTTTTGTTTGTGTGACATGATGCCTTTATCTTTGTTTTTGTGTGTATGTATACCAACAATGAGACTCTTGTTTTTATTTGTTTCTGTTTTGTTTAATTCTTCTATCTTCATTGTGCTTTGAGGTTTGGTGTTATACCGGAGTTTGTTATGGTGTTTAATTATTCCTTATGTTGTGGTGGGTGCTTGTGGCTCTTTGTTTGTCTTTGTTGTCAGCCAATGCAGCAAACCATGTATTGTGTTCATCAATGGTTGCAATATTATACGCGACATTTATATCCAAGTTATGTGAAAAGTGTATATGAGAAGTATATACACTCAAATCAAAAATTTCTGGGCTGGTTTTCTGGGTTGACAATACTTTTTGTAAACAAAATTAGATTATGATAGTTCCTACAATCGGTATTGTTAACGATTTTTACAATATTGCGGAAATTCGAAAGTAGTTTTTTTTCTATGTTTGGAACAAAAGATGGTATTTTTGGATTTGGATTACAATGTTTGAACAAAACCAATACATTTTTGGAACCAAAACAGATATTTTTGTTCCAACAAAAGCGAAAAATATTTTTTCTCTGCGTGAAGTCTCCCTTGTCCCATCTGAGATGTTTGTGGAACAATTATTATTATTATAGTATTCGACGTTGACATAAAACATTCATTCATAGAAATGGGTAGAAATCCTATACGCAGCCAATTATCAACATAGGTTAATATTTTTATATGGTACCTCCTGATTGTACATATTTTCAGTTTGTGCACGCATTGCAAAATGCAATAACTACTGTACCATGGCATTTTCGATTTTGGGAGGATACAAAACATCGATATCTCATTGGTATTAAACCTTGTTTAACAGAAAGTGATATACCCTACTTAGCATATACTTCATCTCCTAGGAATAAGCCTTTCTTAAACAAAAGGAAACTAATTGCTCCATTTTACTTCAATACAACACTTCAATACACACTCGGCCCAGCCGAACTTAACACCTTTATTACTTGTTTTAATTTTTTCTGTACCACATGATCGATATCTCTTACTATTAGCTTTGAGGCTATACTTTATAACTTTCAGTTAATTTAATTATGTGATGACGTTGCAAATCAAAGGTGTGAAAAAGTAATAAAACGCCAAAAAAGTTATATTTAAAAAGATTTGAAGTTTATTGATATATTTCAGTTTTGTTGTTTCACTTTTCTTTTCATCTTCTTAAAACTTATCTACAATTAAGTACATTTTATTGTAATATATAAAATTATATTTTCAAGTCTTTAATAGACTTTATTTCTTTCGCACTTCTAAATTAAAAATTAGAAAAAAAACTGCTTCGAGCAAATCAAATAAAATAATAAAAAAAAACTTAAAAAGTATTTCTAACTTAGACACGAAACTTCTTAACATAAAGACACATACAGATGTGCTTACATATGTATGTATGTAGGAAGGAGATGTAGTGAATCTTAAAATTTAAAAAAAGTAAAAAGAGTTAGACAAAATAACAATAAACTAAGTATTTCATTATCATGTCGACGAAGAAGACGGCAATGGCTAAGACTAACATTAACAACTAAAAATAATGTGTGCGTTTTTTTGTGTTTGGAGCACTGAATGGGTTTTTAATGGAAGCCAAATGGATTGAACGTGAGAATGTAGCGCAAAAAAAACGAAACGCACAAAATGTGCTTAGGCATAAACGAACTCTACACGAAAAAAACAAAGGAAAGTTCATGTGTTTGCCTTGCCTATTGATGCAGCATTTGGAGTCCAAGTTGGCGGACCGGACAATAAATGCTAAAATTTGAATGATGCTCATCATGATCGCAGGCACTGTTTGTATGAATGAGATTTATATTTCATCTTTGTTGTACTTTTAAGCTTAAGACTAATGAGAGTGGGAGTTTTGTGGATACTAAAAAATATATAGAGAGAAATTAGATAAGAGTGTGTTATATATTTATGTATTTGATTATCAACCGAACTTTCGAAGAACGAACGATTTTCAATCAACAACTTTTTGAAAGCGGCTACACTCCAACTAGAGAGTTTCAAGTTACAAATAAACGAGAGAGAACACTTTTTAAGCTTTTATGGAATAATTTTTTTTTTCTGAAGGCGGAATATAAGTAGTAAGTATAGAATGAGATCTTACAACGATCTAATTTAGTCATTAACAGCTATTAAATCCATGGTTGTCGACTTCCTTGTCATTGTTGGGCAACCGGCCGCCGCAGTCGCCGCCGATATCATGGCAGATGTTGTTGGTGATGTGGCGCCGGCGCCCGTTGCCGAAGAAGATGATGAACTTGGTGAATTCAATAGTAAATCCTTTTGTGAACCACTTAGCAATTCATTAACGGTCGAACTTAACGATAGCAACGAATCATTCATAGAACCACTCGATGTTGATGATGATGTTAGATTGTGTGTCAAACTGTGACGCCGTAAATCACAATTGCGTCGAAACACCTTACCGCAGGCATTACAATTGTATGGTTTTATGTCGGTGTGTGTCAGCAGATGGGTTTTTAAATTTGATCGTTGATTAAAGGAGCGATTACAAACGGGACATTTGTGCGGCGATTCTTCCATGTGCAGGATTTTATGAACGGCCAGCGTACGTGATTGACAGAATCCTTTGCCACATTCAGCACATTTAAATGGTTTCTCCTTGGAGTGGATATATCTAAAATGGTAGAAGTAGCAAATATAAGGGAAGATATAAATTATTAGTTACATAATTGTGAGGATAAGTTTTACAAATAGTGGCTAATACTAACGAAGTCCTAACTCCGTGAGCTAAATTAAATTGACAAAGGTATCTATCTATCTGATTTCTTTGTCCATGTTTCTGCCGAGTATAATAAGCGGTTCTTAGCAGAGGTAAAATAAAATAATGTAGCATAAAATACCTAAAAGTAGCGTTAAGTTCCGTCCGGCGGAACTTTTTATAGCATACCCATGGAAAAATGGTCTTGTTTAGAGCTGTTTGGTTTAAGTAGTGCCAAATAAATTCTCAATGAGAATGTTCTTTACACTTATATATACTTACTTACTTACTTAGCTGGCCCATTACAGAACATTTGTTCTATAGGCCGAACTAAGAAGAGATCTCCATTCCTCTCTATTTGTTGCTTTGCTCTCTGGAATACCGCGCCTTTTCATCTCAACATCCACTTGTTTGCGCCATCTATTCCTTGGCCTGCCAATTCTGCGTGCACCGCCATGTGGCATGTATTCATACGCCTTTTTAGCGGGTTCATCATCGCTCATTCTTATGATATGGCCTAGCCAACGCAATCGCTGCATCTCGATACGTTTAACAATATTCATGTCGTTGTATAGCAGATACAGCTCGTGGTTCATGCGACGTCGATATTCACCGTCAACGCAGATTGGTCCGTAGATCTTTCGAAGAATTTTTCTCTCAAACACACCAAGCACTGCCATGTCTGCTTGCGCAAGTACCCAGGCTTCGGAGCCATACATCAGCACGGGTAGTATCAGTGTTTTGTAGAGCGTTATTTTTGTTTGACGAGATGTGGCTTTGTTTTTAAACTGCTTACTTAATCCAAAGTAGCATCTGTTGGCCAATACAATTCTTCTTTTTATTTCACAACTGATGTCGTTTGTTGTGTTGACGGAGGTGCCGAGGTAGACGAAGTCTTTTACTACCTCAATATTATAGGAACCAACTTCCACAGTCGGTCCGAGCTCAATGGACGCATTGCGCGTCGACACCATCAACTTGGTCTTCTCACCGTTTACCGCCAGACCCACTTTAGCAGATTCTCCTTCGACCTTTATAAAGGTATCAGTTACTTCTTTTACTGATCGACCCATGATGTCTATATCATCAGCATAAGCAAGTAACATGTGACTATTGGTGTAGATTGTGCCACTTCTTTTGACGTTTGCCTCTCGTATAACCTTTTCTAGCAGGATGTTGAAGAGGTCACACGAAAGGCTGTCTCCTTGTCTGAAACCTCTTTTGGTACCAAACTCTTCGGAGAGGTTCTTTCCTATTTTAACTGAGGACCTCGTGTCAGTTAAAGTCATTTTACAAAGCCGGATGAGCTTTGCGGGAATACCAAATTCAGACATGGCTTGGAATACCTTTGAGCGCAGCGGACTGTCGAAGGCTGCTTTATAATCGACAAAAAGGTGGTAGGTGTCGATCTGCATCTCTTGGGTCTTCTCCAGGATTTGCCGCAGGGTAAATATCTGGTCAATGGTGGACTTGCCAGGTCTAAAGCCGCATTGGTATGGTCCAATAATCTCGTTGACCATTGGCTTTAGTCGTTCGCACAATATCCCTGACACGATCTTGTAGGCAATAGGGAGTAGACTTATGCCCCTATAGTTAGAGCATACAGTCTTATCTCCCTTCTTGTGGACGGGGCACAGGATACTCAGGTTCCAATCGTCGGGTACTCGTTCTTCCTGCCAGATGGTGCTAACTAGCTGATGAATACACCTTATCAGCGTGTCGCCTCCGGTTTTGAACAGCTCGGCTGGTAAGCCATCGGCCCCTGCTGCCTTATTATTCTTCAGCCGATTTATTGCTGTCTTTACCTCATCTTGGCTGGGCAGTATACATTCAATACCATCTTCTGGGATTGGGACTGTGGTATCTTCGTCTTCTTCGCTGCTATTGGATACCAACAGATTTGAAAAATGTTCTTTCCATATCCTGAGTATACTATCTGTATCAGTTACCAAATTACCTTGCTGGTCTCTACAGGAGGATGTGCCTGTACCAAAGCCATCAGTTTGATGCTTGACTCTTTGGTAGAATTTTCGGACTTCATTCTGGCTCCTGTACATCTCGATTTTTTCACACTCCCGCTTTTCCATCTCTCTCTTTTTCCTGCGGAAAAGACGTTTCTCCTCTCTCCTTTTCTCCCTGTATCTCTCTCGTGCGCTACGCGTTGCTACGGATTGTAAAGTAGCCTTATATGCCGCATTTTTCTCTTCGGTGGCAGCACGACACTCCTCATCATACCATGGATTCCTTGGTGGAGGTCTCTGGTATCCAAGTATGGATTTTGCGGCTGTTTGCATGGAGTGGGCAATGCTTTGCCATTGCGCTGATATGTTATCGGGATGAGGAGGGCTTTGATTAAGCAATTGGGCTAGTTGAGTGGAATATGCTGTGGCTATCTGTTGTGATTGCAGCTTACCGATGTCTAACTTTCGTGTTGTGTCTGCTCGTACTTTGTTTGCTACGTTTAAGCGGGTGCGTACCTTTGCTGCAACAAGGTAGTGGTCCGAATCAATGTTTGCGCCTCGGAACGATCGTACATCCAACACGCTCGATGAATGTCTTCCATCTATCACAACATGATCAATTTGGTTTCTTGTTTTCTGATCTGGAGACAGCCAGGTGCCCTTATGAATATCGAGATGATTAAATCTGGTACTGCTAACTACCATGTTTTTTGCAGCTGCAAAGTCTATCAGTCTCATACCATTGTCAGATGTTTCACTGTGGAGACTGAATTTCCCGACTGTTGGGCCAAAGATATTCTCCTTTCCAATTTTGGCATTAAAATCGCCTAGAATGATTTTAATGTCATGGGCAGGGCAACGGTCATATGTTTCTTCTAAGCACTCGTAAAATATATCTTTGGTCTGTTCGTCCTTTTCTTCAGTGGGAGCATGAGCGCAAATAAAGCTGATGTTGAAGAATTTAGCTTTTATTCGAATTGCAGCAAGTCTTTCATTCACTGGAGTGAAGCTGGATACAAGATGTTTTAGTCTCCGACTAACTACGAATCCACAACCAAACTCATGCTTTACGTCATGGCAGCTATAATACAGTGCGTCACCTTTAGGTGTTGTTGTGACGCCTTTCCCAATCCATCGTATTTCCTGTATGGCAGTAATATCGGTCTTGTACTTTTCAAGTACGTCTGCCAATGCGAAGACTGCACCTTCTCTATAAAGAGTGCGAACATTCCAGGTGCAGATTCGCAGATCATGGTCCTTAAAACGTTTGCGGGGTTCGTCAACTTTAGAGGGGTTTGTTTTTCTTTTCTTTCGTTTTTTCATAGTAGGCTGTTTTTTCTAGGGGAGGGTTACTAACCCGACGCCCAAACCCAAGTTTTTAACGTTCTTATGGGTGAACGCGCGGCACATGTTAGCTCACTACCTTTAACGGGTGTTAAAGGCAGTTCCCCAGGTGACACCACGGGGAGGTCAGTGTCCACTTGGGATGAAAGAGGGACCAAGATAAATCCTGGGCTTTGCCATGTTAAAACCGGTCAGGACCGTTCCTTGGTATCTTCCATCCCCTACGTCACCCTTACACTTATATATACATAATATAAAGAGGGAGCAAAAAAACATGGGGGCTGAGGTTCTGTGGCAAGATCCAAAACTATATAAACTATAGTTTTCTCTGCTCACCCCTTAATAAAGAATTCCAAAAACCCATTAAAAAGCTCCAAAACCCCATTAAAGAACTAAAAGTGAAATCTTTAAAAATAAAAAATTATAGGGAAAGGAATAAAGAAGTGGCCAACCTTGAAAAAGTTTCTCATGAATGCTTTCAAGCCTTTGAGCACACGAAGTGCCGGATTCTTAGCTGAAGGTACGGTCACATTAGGCCAGCAATACGTAACCCTTTACTCGCCAGTAATCAAGGAGCTAGTGAACGTAAATAATGCATTGCTATTTATGCTGACTTACTCTCAGTAAGCGTACACTGCCGGTCGCAGGAGCAAATATTTGCCTTAATTGACCTTACCTTAACTCCATTTTGACATACATTCCACAAACATTGCAGAAGGGACAACAGAGGCTTCTCTCATATCAATGATATGGAAACATCGTTTTATAGTCCAACCAGCACAGCGAGTTTTAAGACACCACTTGTATATCGTTTTACATGGCATAAGAAATGCCGCCTCCATTACGCTGATTTAGATTAGGTCTGTCTGGTTACTTTACCAGCAAGAACTTTCTTGGAGAGTAAGGAGTTTTTATTCTCTTTTATAAGAAAAATGTAAAAAGTAAACAGACACCTTCCCCGCAAAAACCAGCAATCAATCAGCCGATTCGCCAAAACCGAACAATTTGTCCGCCATCAAAGAAACCAAAGCAAGCAAAAATTTTGTATTTTATTAAAAAGAAAAAAGAAAATGCATCAAAAAATATTTTTTCCATTGGTTTTCCAAAAAAAAAAAAAAAAAAACAATTGACTTGCTTATTTCCACAATAAAATTGTTTTCAATTTGCACAAATACAAACCATCGAACAACTAAAAACAGCTGATTTATTTTTTTCAGGAAGATGAAGAGTTGCAAGTGTTTGCTAGAAGAAATTTGTTCAGCAAGAATTTGCAAACTCTCAGTAAAAGAAGTGTCAAATTGTCTCTCTCAATTCGCTCTCTTTTTCTGGACTTTTGTGTTAGCAGACAACTCCCAGCAACAATTGGTACAAATTGTTACAAACCTATTTTAAGTGAAGTTAAATGCCACGAAAAAAATAAGTAATATGAAACCTGCTTAATAATTTTAGTAATGATGTACAGTTATAGAGGAGAGTTTTTTAGGAAAGCATTTGGTACAAATTGTTACAAACCTATTTTAAGTGAAGTTAACTGCCGCGGAAAAAAGAAGTTATATGAAACCTGATGAATAATTTTAGTAAAGATGTACAGTTATAGAGGAGAGTTTCTTTTTAGGAAAGCATTTGCTCCAATGAAATACTAGAAATCGAGTATAATCGTTAAACATATATGTAGGACTTTGCTAATTTATAGACCCATGTCAAAAATTTTGTGGAGAAGTTTTCTGACCACCAAACACAAAAACTGAAAACTTCAAAATACCTGAAGTGAGAAGCACCTTGATATGGGGCGTGTATCTACAACTTATTCGAAGGAAAAAAACGGGAGATCCATTAGAAATTCCAAATGACAGCTTATTCGATTGAAAAAAAGAATATATATGTGGATCAGTGTTTTAATATGATCGTTTTGTATGCAAAATTAAAAAAAAGGTTTTGTTTAAAAATGAGGTCCAAAACTGTAAAATAGAAGAAATCGATATATACCGTTATGCCAAAACCGGACTCATGTCGATCTACAGGAAGTTTTCTGACTACTAAATACATAATGCCAAATTAGATGTGATTTAATTGAAATATGTAGATAAAATCTTCAAATTATATGATATCGGACGTGGTGTTCGTTCTCAATTAGTTCAGATGCTACAACGATGAGATCAGAATAATAGAAATGGCGATGTCGACTCAGAATTATAACCTGATCAAGAATAAACATACATTCTATGGGCAAATGATTAATTCAAAGAGTTACAATTGAAATCAATGGAATTTATTTAATGTAAATCCTTAGAATTTAGGGTACACTACAAAAATTTTTTGAAAGTTCATTTTATGTCTTGAAAATTAGCATATCCCCAAAACAAGCTTTGTGTTTATACTTTTTCACAGACAGTCTCCAAAAATGGAAGAGGTCTCCGAAAACGAACATTGAATGGACATCCAAATAAGACAAATGTAATCAATAACGAACTTTTTATGTTCTCAAATGAAGGTAATCCCCATGACCTCGCTGCTACTTTTTCGGGACTGCAAGCAATAAATGTGAAAGGTTTTCGAAAACGAGCTTTTATATCCTCAAAAACTAGCATCACTCCATACCAACCATTTAACCTTTTTCTTACTGTATATTTTTTTGGGTAGTATTAAGTATTGGTTAATAATGTTTTTAATTATTTCTCTATAGTGGAATACATGATCCATAACTTATGTTCAGCATATTGGTACTGCTGCTGGGAGCCACATACTTTTGATGAATGTCGAACTTAAATCGATTTTCGATTTTGCCAGATCAATAAAAAACTGATTTAAAGTGATTTGCCCTGCCATCCCAGCAAAAAAGTCATTACCAAATAATGACTTTATTCAGTAAATTTTGGCAGTAGTAACTACTTACAAATTGACCGTAAAAGTCATTATTTTTACATGGGGATGTCATAGGCAGGAAATACTTCCATAAATATGTTTTTAAGTACATATTTAACCACATACCGGTAGTCGAAAAAAACCTTGAAAGCATATGTTCTATTTTTAGAACAATTGAGGTGAATAAATATAAAAAACACTCCACACATTGTTTTTGTTTTATTTCGCTCGCTCCCGGTTTTAAACACACGAACTTCTGATTTTTAGCCAAACACACTACACACTAGTCTACTCGTACGAACACTAAGGGTTGTTAAAAAGCATCCTTGTACATCAACATTTCTTCGTAATTTTGTGAACAAAAGACTCCCATGCCGCCGGTGAGCTTTGAACACACGACCCTAGAATTTGTAGTCAGACACACTAGCTCTGTGCCACCGTACTCACTATTTAGTAAGTAAGTAGGGAAGTAATTAGTTGACAAGTGAGCATACATTTCAATGTGTTTCACATTGAAACTTACGCTCCCTTGCTGTCAGAAAGCGCAGACTGGTGCATGTGTTTGTTTTTTGTGGCTTTTGGGTTTGTATATTTTTGCACCCGAACAAATATATGTTTGCACCCAAACAAATATACGTTTGCACCGAAACATAAAATTTGTTTGCACCCAAACATACAATTTGTGTCCACATAAATATATTTGTTTGCAGGACCCAAAAATATATTTGTGTGCAGGACCCAAACATATGTTATGTTAGGGACTGATTGCAAACAAATATGTTTGGGACATATGTTAGATAGGCGTTTTTGCCCTCTCTGTACTATTAGTAAGAAATTACATAGATTTCAATTTGGAGAATTTTACGATTAAAAAAGTAAATTTTTCTAATTTAATTCCTTCCTAACCTGAATTCGACTTCGATTTCAGATGTCCGCTAATCGATTACTAAAAAATCGAGTAACGTATCTCATTCTCAAACTACCCAGCAACAATTTGGTAGTCACACTTCATTACTCCATGCATTACCGAGTGATGAGAGCACATTACTCTCCGCATTATCAGGCAGTACATATATAATGGCTTACATTAAACTGCTTACTTTACTCAGTAATAAGTAGTTACGTAGTAATGAGTACGGTGGCACAGAGCTTGTGCGTCTGACTACAAAACCTAGGATTGTGTGTTCAAAGCTCACCGTCGGCATGGGAGTTTTTTGTTAAAAAATACAAAGAAATGTTGATGTATGTACATGCCTGTGTTTAAACAACCCTACGAGTCGCCTACTCTGTAGTGTGTTTGGATACAAGTCAGAAGTTGGTGTGCAGAGAGCAAAATAGAAAAAGAACAAGTAAGAAAAGTGTTAAGATCGGCCGGGACGAACGTGAACTGTATTGAATTGAATTCCAAAACTACCGAAAATTGGGAGATATCCTCCTATGGGTGCTAAATGAGGGCGTGGATCTATACCGACAAATTTCAGGTGGAAAGTTGTATACCCTTAACGAAGACAAACTACCAAATTTAAGTCACTTCGGTGGGATATTGAGGTCACAAGCTTCAAAATACCGAAAATCAGGATGTACCGTTCTATGGGGGCTACATATAGGCGTGGACCTATACTAACAAATTTCATATGGAAAGTTTAATACCCCAAATAAAGACCAAATACCAAATTTCAGCCATTTCGGTGGAATAATGTGGACACAACGTTCAAAATACCGAAAATCGGGAGGAACCGTTCTATAAGGGCTATATGAGGGCGTTATATGGGGGCTATACCAAAACGTGGACCTATATACGCAAACTTTGGTAGAAATGTTTTTTAGCCTCTGGAAACACAAAATACCAAATTACAACCGATTAGTTGGTAAAATGGGACAAATATCTTAAAAATTCTTTAAAACGACGACGCATCACGCCTCTCTTTGTATGGGGGCTATACGAAAACGTGGACCTACATAGCCCGCTTTCAATACCAAAAGTCCTTCGTGCATATAATAGATTTTACCAAAATTACATCCACCTACTTTAATCCGTTCGGACGCTAGAGTGATTTCCACAGACGGACGGACATGGCTATATCGATGTAGAATTGCACGCTGATCAAGAATATATAGGTTGTGGGGTCTACAGTGATTATTTCGAGTAGTTACAAACGAAATGACAAACTTAATATACCCCCCATCTTATGGTGGAGGGTATAAAAACAAGAAAAATGTGGAGTGTTGAATTTGAACATAAATTCACCTCAATCGTTCCAAAAATAGAACATACATATGTTTTTTAGTTTTTTTTCGACTGTCGGTATGTGGTTAAATATGTACTTACAAAACATACTATTTAAGGAAGTACTTCCTTCCTATGACATCCCCATGTAAAAATAATGACTTTTACGGTAAATTTGAAAGTAGTTACTACTGTTAACATTTACTGGATAAAGTAATTACTTGGTAATGACTGTTTTGCTGGGTAGCGAGATGAAGTCACCTTGTTATTTTCAGTCTTAGTGTTCATAACCGGACTCGTTATTTAAGCGATTGTTAGTATACTTCGAGCATTGGCAACATATTTTTGTATTATCTCTTTAAAATCTTATCATGTGTATGTGCAATCCTCAAAATCTGAGTGATTTTATGTCCTCAAAAGTGGTATAGCCCTAAAAGAAAAGTTACACCTACATTCTTCTAGGAACAGCACACAAAACAAACGCTACGAATTGGTATATTTATGTCGTAGCAAGCGCCCATAACAACCACTACACATATAATATTTCGGGACAGTCTTTGATGACAATTTGTATAAAAGTATTTTTGGTAGTCATAACTACTTACAAAACCCCCTACTAACCCATTATTTTAATAAGGGCATGCCGCACTGAACTACTACTTATTCTATGACCACTAGCATAACTAGTTGTTCTATGACCATTAAAAGTTATAAAAAAATCTAAAAACATATGTTCTATGTTTAGAACAGTTGAGGTGGAATTTGTTTTCAATTTCAACACACTTTATATTTGTATTTTACTTTGCTCTCTGCTGGATTTCATCATGCGAACATCTGATTTGTAGCAGTACAATCTATACACTGGTCTATGCTTACGAACATTGAGGGTTTTTTAAACGCTTTCTTTATATTTCAAACAAAGAACTCGCGTTCCGACGGCGGGCGTAGAACACACAACGGATACACAAGCTCTGTGCCACCGTACTCTTTAATAAGTAAGTAGTGCAGTAGTTTCACCTTGATACATTACTTTGTAATGTGTTACATAATGACTAACGGATCCGAATTTTTGTCCACCAACTTTCGCATTTGCAATTGGTACCTATAATCATGATCTTTGTCTGGATTAAATATAACGATGTTCCAAGTTTAGATCCAATCAGCTATTCTATTCGAGAGTTATCGTGCGAGCTATTTTAGCGAAAATATTGCCTTTTAAGATTCACTTTTGTAGTTTTGTTGAGATGTGCATTATTTATTATTTATAAAGTAATTCAGGTCAATCTCAGTTTTGTTTTTTTTTTTTTAATTTTAAAAACTAGTTCTTTAAAGTGGGTTTAGTCTTTGCTTTCGGGAAAGGCAGAGGAGACTACAGCTAGCTAGCGGGCATCACCACATACCCTATCAGTCCTCTTACTTAACTCAAAACAACTGTGACTACTGAATTCATTTAAATGAGAATTCCCCAAAAAAAACATTAAACACATTGCATATACGGCATTTATAAATAATAAGAATTTTGTGGTGAGATGTAGTTTTAAATCAAAAAGTGGTCGAAGGACCATAAAATGGCAACTTATTCTTCTCTCGTTGAAATTAGAACAGCCATGCACGCGTCTTTACGAAAAAGTTAACTACAACTCTCTTTCCCATACAAAAACCCAAAATAGCATTCTCTTCTTGTGCACCATTGAATTAGAATTAAAACTTTCAGCTAGCAAAAGAGAAGACAATCATATATCTCTTTCCCTCTCTCTCTCTGATGAAAGTGTTATATATTTTAAAACTAGTCGAAAAATAAAGATCTTTTTTTTCATTGTTTTTCGCCTTTTAGTTTTAGATGTTAAACTAACTGATGGAGCTCTGAAAGCTAAGCTTAAATTAAATAAACTTAGACATCTATTACACTTTGAAGGTTTTGCAATTAAAAGAACAAGATACTCTGTAATAAATGAAAATTTTAAATCTAATCGAAATTGAAAACTCTAATATTAAGAAGCTGTACCTTGGTTCTTCTCTCTGTTTAAATAAAAATAAGACCTATACTTTTCGAATCATCTCTGATTATCTCCCTGAAAACTAAACTAAATTGATGAAACTCTGTATATTCTCCCGCTCACTCACTGCTTAAACAACAACAGAGAGCATAAAGAAGTGCTCTCCCTCGTAAAGATTTCCTACAGCTCTTGGAGAGACGTCTTGTGTATTTTTAATTTGTATTCCAGCTTGAGAGAGGAAGTTTTTAAAACTTTCTTATCGATTCTTTAATTCCTAATCTTCCTCCGCCCCTTATGATTGTGAATAAAGATATAGTATAATTTTGCACTTACCTATGATCCCTTAAATGATCCTGTCGCCGAAATGCTTTGCCACATATATCACACGAATAGGGTCGCTCATCGGTGTGGGTGCGCTCGTGAATGAGCAGATTATAGGACTTGGTAAATTGGCGATTACAAAATTTGCAAATAAATTGTTTCTTGGCACGTTGGGCATTCGCCAAACCAACCCCCGAACCAGATGAATTTGCAGCTCCCGCGCCACCACCACCACCGGCACATAAAACTGCCTCGGAATTATTAACTGAACCATGTAGCGAATTGCATTCATTGACATTAAGGGTATTCAATTTGTCCTGGAACATGGAAGCCTGTAGGGCGGACATTTGATCAAGGTCTTGGTTGCAAGAACTTTGCTGCTGTTGTTGTTGTTGTTGCTGGGCACCCGAAATTGTGGATATAAGGGCGCTATTGAAGAGGAAACTGTTTTCCAATTCGGATGAGTCAAAGTTCAGGGTATCATCACTGTTATTGAGTATTTCACTTAGATCGGTGTGTGGTGTATTGTGGCTACTCTGTTGCTGCTGCTGCAGGGAATGGAAAAGACTATTGGCGGAGGGCAATTTTGTGGGTCTTTCCGGATAGGAATCATGATTTTGTTCATGATGATGATGCGTTGAGGGTTCCTTAGATGTGTTGGAAGAAGAATTGGATGATGCTGGGGATGTGTTTGCCTGATGGTGTTTTGTGGAGCTTGTTTCATTTTTACTGTTGTTATTGTTGTGGTTGTTGTTGCTCGATTCCGCATTGTGTTGTTGATGATTATTTCCCACGCTATTAAAACGAAAAACATCTGATTTACCTGTTATACGCTGCAATGCCAAATACGATTCCAAAGCTTGCAAATTTAAGGCAGCAGCAGCTGGTGAATTAACGGGTAATAATGCCGCCTGTTGCAAACTTGTTACCATTGTACCCTGCAATGATAGAAAAACAGCTGCTGCAGCTGCCAAATCATTTGTTGTGGTCGTGGTGGTGGTGGTTGTGCTGTTTGAAGTTGTGTTGCTATTGTTGTTGTTGTTGCTGTTATTGGAGTTGCAGTTGGAATTGCTGGAGTTCAGAGCTTTGCTAGATGTTTGAGTATTATTTGATTTGCCGCAGGCATTTACATCCTTGGTTGCTGAGGAGGAGGATGAAACTGCTGCTGATGATGATGAAGATGAGCCACAAGCAGCAGAAGATCCACTGGCACTTGATTGTTGGTGTTGCTGTTGCTGCTGCATGTTTGTGGCATTAACCAAAACTTCCAACAATGCTGGATTATTAATGATATCTGCTAAATTTTGTGGGCTTTGTTGTGTTGTTAGATTTGCGCTGTTGGCTGAGTTGGGATTCGAGGAGGAGGAGGAAGTGGTGGTTCCCATCAACTGATTACGGCCATGATTGACCTCAGTAATGTTGAGGTAAGAGTAGGGTTCACTGGAACTTACTTTCTTTGTTGTGGAGGATGAGGATGTTGTTGCTGTTATTGATACCGATGAGGTTAGAGATGTGGTGTTGTTGGTATTAAATTCTAAATCCAAGGCCTCCATATTGAAAATATTGTAGTCTACGACTCAGCAGGTCATCAACAAGCGTTCGACAGCTTCTTCTTTTTCCAATTTGAATAACTCCTACGCAATTTTGGCCAAACGTATGCCGTCTAATGTGATGTTCACCAAATCTCGGGTAAGCCTACGCCTGCTTTGGATGACTGTGATTTATGATTAGTTAGACAGCAAATAGCTGCATGGCACCATAAATCATGTTTAGTCACGTTTGCTAAATACCAAAAAATTTGTTTGGAAATATTTCCGGATCTCGTGTGAAAAAATGCACCGGCCTTTTCACCTCGAATTCCAATTGGCTTGTGGAGAAATTCTGATAAATTTCACTTGTTTTTTTTCTATTTTTAGATTTGGTAGAGGGGACACCCCTGCTTTGAAGTGGCACTGTTATTGTTTTTAATACAAAATTTTTAAAACTGACCCCGGCTGGCTACTATTTTTGCTTGTTTTCTTCTTTACGTAGACCGAGTAGCGATCAACGCGCACAGTGTTGAGAAGTCCACGAACAAACTAAATGTCCATTGCCTAGTGTATTTCACGCGGACCACAAGAGCAAATCAAATTTTGAGTAACCAGCAGCTCCACTACTTGAACGAAAAAAATTACCAATACCAATAAAGCTGGCTAACTAGCTCAGCAGAAAACAAAAGAGAGATCACCAAGATACCACTAACACAAGCGGAGAGAGTGAGAGAAATGATTCTGAAAATTGAGCCAATTTAATTGCTGCCTGGTGATCTCTCCCAAAGATCAAGCACGAAAAAAGAGTGGCAGAGAGAGCCTGCAATCATATTGGACAGGTGAGCAAGGTAAGTAACCACCACCACCATTAACCCGTCCTCACACACACATCAGCATTTGAGCACTCGCCTCATGATCAGTTCCAAACACTCTCAGAACAAGTTCCCTTGGGTATCGACTTCTCTGAGGTAAGAAAAAGATCATTTCTTGGTTTACCCTCAAACAAAACGCTGTGGAGAAAACTGGTTAAACGGCTATTTCCATTCCACAGCGATGATCTTTTTTGCCCATATGAACGTCGTCGTCAGTGCGGCTTGTTGGCTGGCTGGCAGGTCGTCTGACTGCCTGCCTGGCTGGATGGCTTAACTTAGCCGGCATGTGTGGGTGTCTGCTATGAACCTACAAAATGTAAATGAATGTTATTTTATTGCTACGTTGGCCTTTGACGCAAAAATAAAACAGCAACAACAACAATAAGCCAAAACCTTAGCTCCAACAGCTTTGGGAAACGTCGTTTATACATTTGTTTTCATCGTTGTTGCTGTTGTTGTTGAATGATTTCCAAAGAGACAACCAACCACCACATCAACGCCAGGCAACTTTTAACGTTAACTGTCGAAAAGCCCCAAAGCTACACACCCTAAAAACTTAACTAAATGTTTTATTTTATTTTATGGCTTCTCTGGTGGCTCTGGGTTAAAGCTCAATTTACGTTTGCGGGAAAAAAGTAACGTTTCTGGTTCCTGATGCTGAGGCAACTATTGGTGTTGTTGGTGCAACAACTTCCATAATTGTCGCCAAATCACACAAAATTGGCCAAAATAACACAAAAACTCAACTGCAAGGTTTCGCATGCTAATGCATGGGATCCATGCCAACCATGCCAACCATGCCAAGAAGAAGTAGAAGAAGCAAAAGGCACTAAGCATAAAGTTCATCAAACAATTATGAGTGATAATCGTCGAACTGCCTTGTGGCCAAACCGACCAGGCCAGCTCGACAATCAGAAGCATTAAGAAAACCTTTCGCCTAACCGGCCGGTCGGCCGGCTGGCTGTCCATCTCCAGACATTTATCCTTCATGATCATCTTCAGCTATCCACCGCTGCCGCTGCACAATTTATTTTCACATCAAATTGTAATTTTGTTCGGCAGCGTACAACCATTTTGATACCACTTATACAGAAATTATGTTGATTAATGTCATCGGAACATGTCATTCGCTCGTTGTAGGCAACCAAGTAAGCAAATCACAGCATTAGCATTCCGTCAATGATATCCTGGTAAATCTTGGGATCGTGTTTTTTGGCATGATCCATCCGGCAAGACAGTAAGTTATAATCATTATGGAAGCTATGTCATAAGGCTATATTTAAGACATCATTGTGAAGAGGTCAAACGGCGAGACGTTGAAGGATAAAAAGAAATTAAATGATTTTCTTGGGAACAGCAACAGAAGATTGTGATGCTTAAAAGGGAAAGAAGAGGAAAGCGTCACAGGGAATGTATGAACACAAAAAGTTGAATTATGTAGCTCAAAATTTTTGTAAAAGGTTTTCCATTACGCCTTGAAATGTTACATCGTTGAGTCTTTTCTCATGTTTCACGAGAGAGACAACAATCGGCAGTTTTTTTGCCGACCTTAAATAAGGCCCAATGGGCATAACGCCTAAAATGAGATTTGGACGTTCTGACAGTCACATAGTCCTAAATCCTATATAATATAGGAGGTTCCATACTCGTAGCCATCCGTCCGAGGGTTAAAGCTGTTTTTTGAATATATCGCAAAGGGGTTCGATTTCTAAGTAAGATCCAATTGTGTTTTTTGTAAATTTTACAAGGCAAAATTACTTATTTTACTCGTTACTAAGTAATGTGTACTGTGGCACAGAACGTACGTGACCGACTACAAAACCGCTCACCCTTGTCTTAGGAGGTTTTTAGGATAATAATACGTACAGTGCACAGTAGTCAATTTTCCAAAAAACCTGGCCAGAAATAAATAGTTAAATAAGTAGTCGCGACTTTTAGTAACTGCTCATTTAATTAGTTAGTTAGTTAGTTAGTTAGTTAGTTAGTAAGTGGCCAAAAAATAACTACTTATTTCGCGATATATGCCCTTGTTAAAATAATGAGTTACGAGGGCAGTTCGGAAACTTCTTAGCCTAGCACAAAAAGCGCGGTATAAACAGAAAAAAGTTAAGTGTTTTGGAAACTTCCATCTCTGTTATGAACACATGTTAAATTTTGTTTCGATCTGGCAACTCCTTCATATAGAAACAGGTGGTCAAAAAAGACGCATCCGCAATTTTTTTACAATGGAAAAATTAGAAATGCGTGCTGTCATTAAATATTTACATAAAAAAGGTTTATCGGGACAAGAAATTCATAATGATATGGTGAATGTGTTAGGTGAAAGTGATCCTTCATATGCAACAGTAAAAAATTGGGTTGCTGAATTTAAACGTGGTCGTACAAGCACTGAAGATGAACCACGTAGTGGACGTCCAAAAACAGCAACAACAACAGAAATTATAGCCAAAGTGCATGATATGGTATTAAATGATCGACGAATAAAAGTGCGTGAAATTGCTAATATCATGGGCATCTCAAATGATCGAGTCCATTTAATTTTGCATGAAGAACTACAGATGAAAAAGCTTTCTGCATGATGGGTGCCGCATTTGTTAACAGTCGATCAAAAACGCATAAGAATGAACATTTCTCAAGCTTGTTTGGATCGTTTTAAGCGGAATAAAATGGATATTAAGCGTCGTTTCATAACTGTTGATGAGACATGGATCCACCACTATACTCCAGAGACAAAAGAACAATCCAAACAATGGACTGAAGCTGGAGGAAGTGCCGCAAAGAAGGAAAAAACAATTCAATCGGCTGGTAAGGTTATGGCAACGGTTTTTTTTTTGGGACTTCAAAGGTATTTTATTGATTGACTATCTGCAAAAGGGTAAAACAATAAATTCAGAGTACTATTGCAACCTTTTGGATCAATTAAATGTACAAATTCGATAAAAACGTCCTGGCTTACAACACAAAAAAATAATTTTTCATCAAGACAACGCACCAGCGCACAAGAGTGTTTTAACAATGGCTAAAATCAACGAATTAAGTGTATTGAAGTTTCAGGAGATTATATTGAAAAATAAATTTTTTTTGAAAAACTAACTATTCTCTTTCATTGATAGGCTAAGAAGTTTCCGAACCGCCCTCGTAGTAGGGGGTTTTGTAATGAGTATTTTTGCTGGGTAGTGCCAAATATTGTTTATAGGATCACACAGCTTGTAGTTATGAAAAAATATATACATACTAGACTGGTTTTAACTCAAAGGGAAAAAATCGATGTCGGATTTTTTTTATGCGGCAACCTCCTAAAATGTTTAGTTTTGTTAAAAATTAAGATTGCCAAAGTTTGAGCACAATCGGAATATGTTAATACGTGCCACTGGGGCCTCAAAGTTTCCATGGGCCCTTTATATAGCTACTATTAAAATCTGACCCGATTTCCAAAATTTTTTACTTTTTTTTTACTTGTTTAGCCACTACATAGAACTGGTAAACTGTTTTCATCGATTGGACAATAAATGTGGTCTAATACATAGGTTTCTAGTTTAGTTATGGGGTATAAAATCAGGTCAACCTATTGACCCTATTTTTGAAATTTAGTCGCAACGTGTGGTAGACTCAATATTTAAGTTGTTTAAAAAACACACCAAGACCTCGCTTTGCGTCGTTATTACCTTCCAAAAAAGCAGCTCAAATTGAAACGACGCAAAGCGAATTATGATTATGATTATGGAAAAATAAGGCAGTTTTCTTTCACTACAAATTTGTCAAATGTTTCTTGAACAATTTTTATACCCTATAAGTTGGTTTTGGCCAAAAAGTTTGTAACGCATCGAAATAATGGTCGTAGACCCATACATATATATACCAAAATGAATGTCTCGACGAGCTGAGTCTATCTGGCTATGTGTCCGTTCGTCTGTCCATCTAAACCTTGTAATTACGCTACAGGTATCAATTTTAATTCTATCAAAATTTTGGGTGTTGATGAAGGTTCCGGAGGGGAAGAAGCCTATTGATTTTGGTGATGGTCGGATAATAGGGGTCGGAATGGGCAAAAAACTTATTTGGAGAAAAATTCAACATTTTATTCCGCTTCTATATGGGGTATATCAAAATCAAAACCTACTAATGAAAGTAGAAAATATCACCTTTGCAACGATGTAACGTAGGTTGTCGTAGGTGGTCAAGCAACGAAGATATCGCAATAGCAGCAAATAGAATACAACTTTTCATTTTTGCGACTTTAATAATAATGACGAATATCACAGCTTTGGCTGGCGACCTTACAAAAGCAAAAGTCTGACCATGAAAGTAGAAAATCTCATCTATACAATGATAAAAAGTAGGTTGGCGTAGGTGCCTAAATAACGGAGATATCGCAATAGTCGGTAATACATCCCATTTTTTAATTTTTTTGTAATCACGCTACAGGTCGCAATTAGAGTTTGGGAATTCCCGATTTTTTTTCATTCCCGGGAAATCGGGAATGAAAATTTCTCATTCCCGGGAACCCGGGAATTCCCGGGACTATGGGAAATCGAATCCGTGGGGCATACACGTGACAAAGAGTAAGCAAACATGAAGTACTTACTCCCTTTATGTGTAGTTGTGTCGTCAGTTATCTCTTTGGAACAATATTAAGGGTAAAATACGAAAGGGTCAAAAAGCAATAACAAACATCTTAAAAGACGTTGCGCCAAAATCTTGAAAGAACCAATAAATCATATACGGCATATAGCAGCTGCGGAGTTTATATAAAATATATGTTTCGCACGATTATCCTAGCAAAGCTTCCTTGATATCGAAGAGTGCTGTCCGATTATATTTTTAAAGTCAACGATATGGTATGTTGTTCTTATGGTTTAAAGAACGTGTTAATCATAGAACAAATCCGTTTATAGCGAATTTTTATACGGCTGACCTTTTTTGTACACGACTTCACAATTGCAACACGGTGGCACCAATGATTAGAGGCGTACTTATATGAACATTCATACCATAGTTATTACTGGCTTCCAATCCTAATATACTCCATTTGCCACTTAACATTATACAGTTTTTAATATTGCAAACAATAATTTTGGAGAATACAACAATTCGAATAGATCACAGCTTTTATATTTTAGCAAATTAATATCCTTCAAGAACGCCATCAATAAAAATATATGCTAGAACAACAAGGAAATGGCTTCAAAAAGTTCAGAATGCTTCTATTCTTTGCCGTAATCAACTAAAAATATAGAATTATGTGAGGTTCGAATTTCAGAGAAAAACACCAATTATGGAGAGGAGCAAAATGTATATATTTTATACGAATTACCGCGATTTTTACAATGGACCCGCAATTACGAATAATCGGGGCACGAATTATCGCGACTCCACTATATTGCCAATGTTAGACTAAATAACAAATGTCAGTCATTTCGGTGGGATATTGATGTCACAACCTTCAAAATACCAGAAATCCGGTGGTACCGTTCTATGGGGGCTATATGAAGGCGTGGACCTGTACCGACAAATTTCTGGCGGAAAGTCTTATACCACCAACAAAAACCAAATACCAAATTTCAGCCATTTCGGAGGATTGTTAAGACCACAACCTTCAAAATACGGAAAATCGGCAGGTACCGTTCTATTTCTGGTGGAAAGTCTTATACCACCAACAAAAACCAAATTTCAGCCATTTCGGAGGATTATTAAGACCACAACCTTCAAAATACGGAAAATCGGCAGGTACCGTTCTATGGGGGTTATATTAAGGCGTGGACCTGTACCGCCAAATTTTTGAAGATTAATTATCAAATTTCAGCCATTTCGGAGGAATATTGAGGCCACAACCTTCAACATATTGCGAGCTGTATCTTGATTTCAACAGACGGGCGGACGGACGGACAGGGTTATATCGACATAGTATTTTACCCTGATCAAGAATATATACTTTATAGGGTCCCCGATGAATATTTCGATTTGTTATAAACGGAATGACATATCTAATTGTACCCTCCATATTTTGGTGGAAAGTATACAAATATACATGACTTATACATGAAAATACAAATACCCGTATTCCCGGGAATTTCAAAAAAATTTCCCGGGAAATCCCGTTCAAAAAATTTCGGGAATTCCCGGGAAATCCCGGGCCGGGAATTCCCGACCAGAAACTCTAGTCGCAATTTTGATAGGATCGTCATGAAATTTTAGGTGTTAATCCAAAGGAAAAATCCTATTGATTTTGGAAATGGCTGGATATTATTCAGGGGTCGGAATGTGAAAAAAAATATTTGGAGAAAAGGCCAACGTTTTATTTCAAAGCGAATATCTCTCTTCTGTAACAGGCATATCGAACGCAACAACGCAAGGAAAGTAGAAAATATCACCTTTACAACGATGTGAAGTAATTTGTCATAGAGATATCGCAATAGTCGGTAATGCATCCCCTTTTCCATTTTTGTGCAATCACATTACAGGTCGGAATTTTGATAGGATTCTCACAAAATTTTAGGTGTTGATGAGGGTCTCACAGAGAAAGAAGCCTATTAATGGTTGGCCTACATCCGACTTTTCCTCTTTTATTTGAGTTGTACTGACGATGCACTTAAATGCGTTTCAACGAAATTGACCTGTATTAGTGAAGACATTCAAAGCAAAGGCGCTAAGCTATCCCCATTTTAATATTTTGAATTTTACCAGTCAAAAGCTTATGCAAAGGGGTAGTAATGTAGGGTATCACATAGTCGGTCCCGACCCGACTATAGCCTTGGCTCACTTGTTCTCAATGTAAAACTTCCTTGCAGCAACTGATATTTCAAAATACCGCCTGGGACACTCCTTTCTAGGTCAGCATAGTTTTAATACAACAAACAAAAATGTTTTATATAAAAATGTGCCTTATCATAATAATGGTTTTAGACCCTAAGTATGTTTGGACGGAATGCGTTTCATTGATTTGGAGCCCTCTCCGCTCGAATGGCTGGTGCGCACGATACTTCCTGAATGGATAAATCGATTCGAACCAAATCTTGCACTTCGTAATATTTTGCCCATATAGGTTCACTCCTACGGGTACCGCCTCCACAAAACTTCATCATTTTTCCCTAAAATTATGTGTACGATAAGTCTTCTGTTTTTGCCGAAGATTGTTTTCAAGGTCCCCATAAAAACGTTACATTTTTCCGGAGTAAATACTTTCAAAAATATAGAAATAATGAAACTAGCAACCCAATTTTAGTCTCATTGTTTTTGGACAAAATCGGTACCGATATTTCCTTGGTAAGTAATGCAAATATAGATTTAATTTTTTTGCTGATTATACTGAAATTTAGTGGAGAAGTTTTTTTCTGTTTTAAATCATTCTTCTCAAATAATGCTTTGTGGGAAAATTTTGCATAAACAAAGATGAAGGACGATTTTAACCCTAAAATGTGTTGTTTGATTTTTATAAATTTCTGAACTTTAAATAAGATATAGGGTTTGACCTATAGTAAAATTTTATGACGAACAAATTTGTGGATTACTTTGAATTGATACGATCACATTTTATAGGAGAAGGGACCAAAAAGACCCTTAGGTCAAAATCCGTTAATTTTTAGAGTTCTGGCCAGGTTTTTCGGTAAATTGGTCATTGTGGAGTGGTTAATGTATATAAGGGCGGCCCAAAAAATTACAACAATTCGAAACGCCTACCCCCTAAAATTTTTCCATTTGATCCAAAAGCCCTATATATGCAATTTTATGGCGAGTGGTTAATCAGTGCTACCAGAGCGATCTTTGTTTCCATAGTGATTTCTATGGTACCAAAGGTGAATTTTCAGATGAACATTCAGAAAATTGCTTTACATGCCAAAATTATTTTCCAATCAATGAAAAAAATTTACCAGTTCATTGTTGTCGCGAAAAAAAAATCATCCAACAATTTGTAAAAATCGGCTCGGATTGTATAATTGGGCGTATATACACATATTGGAGCAATGTTAAAACCTGGTCCGATTTTCACAAATTTTTGTAGGATTCGTTTTTTAGCTACAACAATGAACTTGTAAAATTTTCTCCTGAAAATTTGCCCATGCACTATAGGTAATTTGCCCTGTTTTTGAGGCAAAAAGTCGATTTTGTAACTTTTAATAATAACAATTTTTTAGTTGGCATTGAACAAAGAACATGTCAAAATTTATTAATATGAATGATATTTTTCAAAATAGCGTCATTATCGCGGTTTAAATTGCAGTCAAAGTGAGAATTTCGAAGAAGAACTAAAAAATATATTTTGTAAGGCATATTTCAATGTACTTAAAACCGCGGAACAATAAACCAAATATAAATATATGTAAAATGGAATAGATTGGCAATTGCGAGAGGAATTTATTTAATATATAATAAAGCTTAAACATTTTGGGTAGCGACCAAAAAAACACAAAAACTCAGAAATATATATTTTAATTTTCTTAAACTCACTTCATATAGACTTATACTAAATTGGCCGTGTTTGGCCGTGATTTTGCCACCTAGAACACATTGCTGAAAGTCTTCTGCATTGGTATTACTAGGTTTCAAAACCCGATTTTGCCCGTTTTTTGATATTTATAAGATTTTATTAGGTTACTTCTCAATAAAAAGCCTTAAAATTGTGGAAGTTTGGTTTGAGGAAATAAAATAAATGTAAAAAATACTGTTGTTCACCATTTCTTTGCAAGTACAATAAGCAATGGCGGCAAATTGTTCGGTACATCCGTGGTTTTCTATAAACGGTGCGGCAGTAGTAAGCTTGGTTTTGTCTCTCTATTAGATGTTAATCATTGATACAGTTTAAAGGATTACTAAACTCGTCTTTATTAACGTATATTAAAAAAATATACAAAACTGTAGTAATAATTCGGTGGAAAATCTACTCGCGGGGACAAAATTTCTGTTACTTACTACCGTGATTGTTTTCATCTGTTTGTTGTGTAGAAGAAAACTAATTAAAAGTGCATTGGAAAAAATAGCTTTGTTCGTTATGTACGTATTATATCCGAATGTATCTGTAAAAGTCTTTATTTTATCTCACTTTTACACATAAATAATTTAAAAATTTAAAAAATTCTTTAATTCCGCTGTTATTAATTTTTGTCTCAAAAACAGGGCAAATTACCTATAGTGCCATGGTCGAATACCTGAAGTAAGATCAAACTGATGTTTAACTCCGGAGTATTACCCCAATGGCTTAAGTTCATATTACGCTCTACAGCCTTGCAAAAAATTACTGATTGCTACCAATATCATGGTTTCATCCCGGCGAAGGGAATTATCAATTGACTTTTCAGTTTTTTTCAGTTTAAGATCAAAATGTCCAGCAGACGAAATAGGTACAGCAAATGTGCGTGCTGAGCTTCGTCGAGCCCAAACGAGAGACAGCGCAGAAGGAAAATAGGATCCAAGTTATTTGTATCGACAAGGATATTGCAGAAACCATTAGGAGTGCTAAAACATCCAAAGCGTTGGGCGCTGACTGAATCCCCATCGTAATGCTCAAGCAGCTGGATTAGCCGTTTGCTGAGTTTCTCACCACAGTCCTGAAGCCATATGAAGTTCCGAGATAAGAACAGAACTGAATGTCCTGGTCTATGGAAACAGAATATCTGTGTCAGGCTAAGATATATGAACAAGGTCGTCAAGTTCCTAACCGGCAGGACATGGGTGCAGATAAAGAAACCTTGTTGACCACATATAACGCGATAGGTCGGTCTGAGGTATGCTATGTGGCGTCTGATCGCGATTAAATGTGCAACGTTATGAAATAATATTCAAACGTGTTAGAACGTCACCCTAAAAACTGTAACCATATGCATTAATCTTTTCGTACAGCAACACAATGACATGCATTCGCTACAATATTGCATAGTCGTATTGAACTGAAAATGCAAACAACTTCTAGTATACATTTTTTGAAAGTTTTTGAAAATTGTAGCCCTAAACTAGTAGAACTTATCTTTTGAGCAGACCACATAAGAAAAACTTCATATATGGCATCAAAATCTATCAAATATAGAAAATTTTACATAATTGCTGAAATTCTGGCCAGTATCAGCTAAACTAATGGGAGTTGGACCAAGTAACCTTGTGCAAAAATCTGCCAATGCATACCTCAGAGATATAGCCCAGAATTGCTTTAAAAACTCAATATTAAACCATGTTTAGATGGGACCATAAAATCCAAGCTGGACCCGACACAATAAAACCCAACTAGGGTTTTTGTCATTTGGGTCTGTACCTTCAAAAAATCTTCAACTCAAATTGTTTGCACAAGATCAGCTTAAAAATGTTGCACGGTGTACTTGGTTGGGTGTTAGGTAAGAGACATCCTAATCACCACATGGTAGATAGAATCAGAATAGAAGTCGTAGTGATAATGCAAGGTCCAACGCAACAAGAGATAACAGCCATAGCAGCAAGTTTTTCAGGCAGAATTTAATAGCATTCACACAGATGCAGTGCACATTTTCAACGGACCTGGCGAACCTACACGACCAGCTCCAGTAGCTTTGTGGATACAACCTGTTGATAGAGCCACAGCCAAATTAAGCAGAAAAGCGAACACAGAAATAAATGTATCATATGCTCTTACAACAATAACTAAATGCTATTCCATAACTATGTTTTGGAAAAATCATAATTCTATTCTAACCTTTTCTCGGGAAGTATGGATTCTTACAACAACTCAGTAATGGAGTTGTAAACAGGTCTACAAACAGTACCAGTCATAAAAATCACAACAATCCGTAAAGTCCCTTAAAATGCTGGGAACAGCTGGAACTCTTAAAGAGAAATAATCGATCAGGACAAACGTTGAACTTGATATAAGTTTACAACCAATATTAAATTTAAGCTTTATTGACATTTCCTCAGGATATATGGACTATCCCGGGAAATGTATTTCGTTATGAACAATTTACAGAAAATTTAACAAGTAAAAAAGTATCAGAGATATACCCTCAGCCTGTGTGAAGGTACCCTAAAGAGAAGATCGATATGGACCATTTTGGAAGTTATACTACACTTGGATAAAATATTAGGAGATCTTTGGATCCCCTTGGACCAAATCGACATGCCCGTTTTAGAGATATAGTGCGTACCATTTTAGTGACATTTTTTTAACTTTTGTGGGGGAGGTAAACGAAGGAGTGGACCGATATGGCTCACCTTCGAACTTAAACAAAGTTTGGACAAAATATTACGAAGACCAAACATTGGACCGAATCGGCTGATCCGTTCGAAACTTACCGTCCGCTCCAGCTACTGATGTCGTAGGGGGTTTACAGCTTTCGGGTTATTTTCTCAGGAACTATAGACTTGCCCCTGTTCCGTCGTAATGGGGACAACAAATACAAATTGCTACAACAGAAATCATACCCAGAGGAGTTGACATATATAGTCCATATTCGAACGTAATCTATGTATCGTAGAAATATTACGATGTGCTCAGTATGGACCAACTCGGTTACTATCTTCGAGAGTTACCGTGCACACCATTTTAGCGAAAAGCTAAGAACTTTTGTGAGGGAGGTACCAGAAGGAGTGGACCGATTTTCTCAGGAAGTATGGACTTGCCCCTGATGAAACATGTACCGTCGTATAGGGGACAGTGAGTATAAGTTGTTACAACAAAAATCAAAGCGATTCGATTTGTGTGGGAGGTACCCGAAGGAGTGGACCGATTGAGTCCATACTGGAACACCATCTAAGTCTGGTAAAAATTTCACGATGTGCAAAGTATGGACCAAATCGGTTACTTCCTTCAAGAGTTATCGTGCGCACAAATTTTCGAACATTTCCGAACTTTAGTGGGGGAGGTATCGGAAGGATTGGACCGATATAATCTATCTTCGAACTTAAACTAAGTTTGAACAAAAATTACGAAAGCCAAATTTTGGACAGATTCGGTTGATCCGTTCGAGAGTTATCGTGCGCTCCATCCAGCCAGACAGACGGACGGACATGGCTAAATCAACTCCAAATTGTCTGAAACAAATTTCGTCCAACCATACATACTTAGACCATTATTCCGATGAGGCACATTTTGCCCGTATGAAAGCGTATATGCCCTCGCTAGCATAAATGCTGAGGGTATAAAAATTGAGCGAGACATCTTATGGAGCAATGAAATGAAAATAAATAAAATAAATTTAATCGGTAACGACCAATTTCAAGGGAAAGGAATTCCATATAATGGTTACAATAATGTAATTGAATACGGAGGTGGGAACTTAATGGTTTGAGGCTGATTTTCCTTGATGTTCTTCATCCAATATATCACCCATTCCCACCCATACAAATACAAATGCATATTGAACAACACAATATTTCGATAAACAGAACAAAATATGCTTCTTATATGAATTTTTCATCAGAACAACCGTCCTAACATATCAACGATTGGTTCCAGTAATCGTACATGAATCTAAACAAAACTTTGCGGGAACTTAAAACAGTACATTAGTACACAATACAAAAAGTGGTTTAAAAATAAAGGTAGAAGCACCCAATACTAGCCAGCAAAAAAATTCATTACCAAGAAAGTAAAGTAATAATTATTCTACTTACAAATTGATGTCTTAGGAAGGAAGTACTTCCTTAAAATTTTTTTAAGTACATATTTAACCACATACCGGTAGTCGAAAATAAGCTAAAAAAAATAATTTCTATTCTATTTTCTATATTTAGAACAACTGAGGTGAAATTATATACAAATTCAATACTACTCTTTTTTTTTGATTTTTCTTTCATTTCGCTCTCTGCTGGTTTCGAACACACGAACTTCTGATTTGTAGCCTAACCCACTACACACTAGGCCACTCGTACGAACAACAAGGGTTGTTTAAACACATCCATGTACATTAGGAGGGCCTAAAATTTACATTTTTTTTTGAAACGCTTACCCCTATATGTTTTCCAATTGATCCAAAAACCTTATATCTTGTAGAGAATTTTCATAGCTACAAAATTTTTTTAGTCCCATTCCGATAGGACTTGCTGTTTTCAAACAAAATCCTGAAGACCTGAGAAAAAATCTGAATGATTGATCTGAACGTCTATATCTCAAAAACGGTAAAACCTACGAAAATATTATGCAGGTTAATCTTGTACAGAATTTTCATTGCTACAACATTTTTTTTAGTCCCATTTTGATAGGACTTGCGGTTTCCAATCGAAATCGTGAAAACCTAAAAAAACCAAAAAAAAATGTCAACTTGAATCGCGATTTATTTAAGAAGCGCTCCGGCGATTTTTTTTTTTTTGATTTTTCTCATCTATGAACCTTGTAGTTTTAGAATCCGCAAAAACATCAAAACTTTCAAGAGCACCGTGTCAGTCGAATCAGAAATGCACCTTAGATAAGAAGTCTATAAGTGATCAAATAAAATGTAAACCCAATCAAGTAAAACAGTTCCTTACTACTGCTTTCAGTTAGATTAGCATCTATAAGATACATGTTTTTTCATATCGCTCATTTACTCCAAGACAACAATTTCTATTTTTTCTACGACATCATACCTCTTAAACTCAACGAGTTTCAGCTCATTTACTGCGGGTATCTGGATTTAGCACCGGTATCTGGTCCGAGTCGATATTTAATTTTTTGTGTAATAATCTTTTTAAGTCGGAAAGTATAATTTCAATCTCTAGATTTTTAATCGATTTTTTGAGATGTGTCACTTTCGAGTAAATGAGCGATATGTTGGACTCGATTTACAAGAGTTCCTTCCAATCTTACGAATTATCATCATATACACATGATTTCCAAAACTTTATTTCATTCTTCTTTTTCCAGATAAGAAAAAAACTTCCTAACAAATCTTAATAGATATCCTCAGGGCAATTTCACACCATTTATGAGCAGCTGAAAATTTAACAAACTAATTCAAAAATGTTCCCTTTATGTTTCTCAAGCCTCTGAAAGGCAGCGAATAATAAATTATATTAGCAATAATCATCATTTCACAAAAAGAAAAACACCATTCACTGAACGTCAGTCAATATAAGTGGCAATAAGGAAAACCTATACTCCAAGCAAAAAACTAAAACTTCAAATGTATCATGGGCAACTTACGCATGCGTCACTAGATGGCTGTTATGCTTCACCTAGCTAGTTTTCGGATAGATTGCTTACTGAATGTAATCCTAATAAAAGCTATGCGAAAGAAAACCCAAGAGAATAAACGATTATGTAAATGAAAATATTTTTTGATTGCTTACGGCGAAACTTATGAGGCTGTAGCCAAAAATCATCTCCATAAAAATAAGAAAATTATTCAACATTGGAGAATCTGAAGCGGAAAAGTAATGCAATATTCAATAAATTTTCATGAAACGTGCCATTGAAGGTAGGGAAGATTTGTGTACATTTGTTAGCTTGTAAACTGTGGAAATGTATAGATGACATTGCACATTCTGAATTTTCAAAAACTGGTTGGCAAGGGTTCAGAGAATTAAGATCCTCAGATCCTAACCTTAGATTAACATATGCCCCCATACTTTCTTTAAAATAGGAGATAATATAATAAAAGAGGACAGTCTCGGGCATCATTCTGTGAAAACGGAACTTTGTTCCAAGCTAGATGAGTAGGTTTGGCAGGACAGTTGAAAGCGTTCAGTGTGTCGTATGGGCCCATGCGCAGTGTTGCCGAATTTGCTGATTTATCGTCATTTTGACGATTTTTTGGCCCAAAATTGAAAAATGACGATTTGACGATTTTATGGTCCAAAATGACGATTTTTCACGTAAGCCAGAAATGCATGAAATAAAAGACGATAACTACATTTTGATCAAAGTTTCACGAAAGATTTTAAGGCAAGCAATGTTCCAAACTTGATTTTTGAGCTTTTTTTAAGTTTTATAGCAATTTCCAGACGGATTGGCTATATTTAGGCACATATCTGGCATATCTAGGCACAGGTATTTCATAGTTTTTGCCCCACATTCAAATTACATGAGCTGAAAATTTTCGTTTAGTTTTGGTAATGGATGCAAATCTTCATTAAAAAGTTTTCGAGATAAAATATTAATTATATTTTTTGCTATAGAAAAGTATGAGTCCAGCTTTATTAACTTCCTACAAATGCCCTCTTTAAGCTGTCAGTTTTGAATGAAAATTTTTATCGATTTTCGACTGCCCAACAACCAAAATGTACGTGTACGGACAAACATGGACGGTCACACTGTCAAGCAAGCGATATTTGAGCTAAGCTACCATTTAAAATGACAATGTGTACCCAGCTTAACCATGCTGCATTACTTCAAACTCCATAACCATATGAAAACTATCATCTTCTGAAAGCTGTTTTTATAGCAGTATTTAAGTGACATTGGGTTAGATTTATTGCTGTGGGTTATATATCTTATGTTGTCAGTCTCATGCACAAAAATATCAGCGAAAAATCGCATAAAAGGTAACCAAACCAAGTTTTGGACTATGTTGACGATTTTTTGACGATTTTTCAAATATTGTTGACGATTTGACGATTTTTTTGACGATTTCCGATCAAAAACTGTCGGCAACGCTGCCCATGCGGCATACTGGGCATATGTTTTGCACGGTGCTATCAATACTGGCGCAATAGGAATTTAAGCGAAAAATAGTCTGGTATGTCTTGGCAGCTGCGATAGATGGGGGATGTACTCCAAGAACTGTTTTCCCACCATATTTGCTTATGGCTTTAGCAACTGCGTCTGTGTGAATGTTATATAAGTCTGCTTGGTATGCCTGTTGATCTAGAGGTTCTCTCCTGTATCGTTGGACCTCTGTTTCTAGATCGTGGATATTCTCCTTGATTTGCCTGAGTGTGTCGGGCCTACCCACTATATGGTGATTGGGATGGCTTTCACGATAACATCCTAGCAAGTACTGCAACTGCAGCCTCCTCATGTAGATGGTCCACTGAAGACTTGAGGAGGCACCCTGTTGCTGTTCTCAGGGCGGCATTCTGACAAGCTTGAATCTATTTCCAATGGGTATCACAATAATTCCGGGACCAAACTGGCGCCGCATAGCTTACCACAGACCAACCTATCGCGTTATATGTGGTCAACAAGGTTTCTTTATCTGTACCCCAAGTGCTGCCGGCTAGGGACTTGAGGACCCTATTCCTACATTTCAGTTTGTTGCAGAAAGCTGCGGCATGCGCGGACGACCTGAACGAAGTGTCAAATGTAACTCTTAGAATTTTGAGGCAGTTTGTAATCGGAATTCTGCTACCATCGACCACGACATTCAACTATCTTCTATACTGCGCCGTGAACAGAGTGGCCGTAGATTTCTGCGGATATCTGCATATTCCTCGCGTGGAAAAAGGTGATAAGATCGGTTAGATAGGAGTTCAGTCTACCGCAGATGTCATCAGGGTAGGTGCCTGACGCCAAGACCATACAATCATCCGCATACGTTACGATCTCAATACCGTCTGGAGGGATATCACCCCACCTTGGGGAACTCCCTGTCTCACTCCACGAGGTTTGGACTTCTTGTTGCTGAATTCCACGTACGACTGGCGTCCACACATATAGTTGATTATCCAACGTTTCAGGTTTAGCCGGAGGGTTGTCTGCTCTATGCCCTCAAACAGCATGGAGTGCCTCACAGTATCAAAGCCTTTTGATTAATCAAGCGCCACCATTAATGTTATGTCACACGGCGGTCTTTGGTTGAGTCTTCGATGAATATGTGTGGAGATTGCGTGCAGCGCTGCTGTCGTGCTGTTCTGCTTGCGGAATCCATGTTGATGATCGGCATCTAGATACTTATTTCTGACACTGGGAGGACTAAGGCCTCAAGGGTCTTTGCTATAGGCGACAAAAGCGAAATCGGCCTGTACGATTCACTGTTGCTGGCATCCTTACCTGGCTTCAGTACCAGGACCACTGTGCCCATGGCTGGCGACAGGTTGAGAACTTTAGTAAGATACTCCACCCCCGGCTCATCCAGCTGTTTCAGCTGGTTTAGCTGCCATTGCAAACTGTGGTAGATCATCCTCGGCAGGAAGAGATCTGATGCGACGTAGTACTCTTCTATTCGCCCCGCCACTCCCGGGGTGTTCGACAAACTGTCGATTGAAATAACTTGTGCATCTCTTCAGGTCAGTCAACGTAACTTCGCCAAATGTGACTGAGGTTCTATCTTCCCTCCTTCCGGGGTTCGAGAGTGACTTAACCTTTGCCCACAATTATTTTATTCCTGCTCCAATGTTGCAACTCTTCAGATGATTTAACCACTTGTTCCGCTTATGCTCGCCGACCAGCTTATTAACTTCCAGTGTCAGCTCCCAAAAATAGAAGGAAAAAATCCTAAAGGCCGAAAAGAATTTTGTTGGATTGCGAATATTAAAGAATGGACTGGATTACGAGATGTTGGATACCTACTAAGTGCTGCCAGAAGTAGTTGCCGATATTGTGAACAATTTATGAATTTATCTAATATTTTTATTTAAAATCTTATTTCTATTGTAATTGTATTGATCGCCAAAATTCGTATGACGAATAGGCAAATAAAGAAGAAGAAGTAGTCAGTTCCCTGACTCTGGGGTCATTAGGGTTGGCTCGACGAAGCACATCACTCACGCTCATTTGCTAATCCCGTCGCCTATGCTGGAAAGTTTGGTCTTACTTCGGGTATTCGACCAGCGGGTATATGGCGAGCGGCTGCAGCTGTGATGATGTCTCGGAGCATCCTTTCCGCGATTGGTGAATTCTCTGAAACCCGCCCAATCAGCTTTCTTATGATTGATTGAATGTGCGGCGTTCAGAGGTGATAAAATCGGGTGGTCTACTAATGAAGACAATTATTGGGAGATGGTCTGATCCAAGGGAAATGATGGGTTGCCAGGTATCGTCATTTGTCAGACCAAGTGACACGATGATTATATCTGGCGAACTGTGATACTCTCCTCTCATTCTGGTAGGGGCTTCCTCATTGACCGCGCAAAACGTAGAGCTACCAGTCTGCTCAGCCAGCGCTGTACCGCTTTGGTTGTTTCCGAGGGCCGAATGTCAAATCTCATGATGCAAATTAAAGTCCCAAAAACCAGACGATTATGACCTTCCAAAAGCTTGCTAATGTTAGGCCTGTAATCTGAGATACAGCTATTTCTCGGCGGGATGTATACGTTCAGCAACTTTTTATCGGCAGTACCACCCCTGACTGCTACCCCCATACATTCCTTGTACGGGTCATTAGAGTCAGGCTCAATCGAGATTGGTCTATATTGAAGAGACTGGTGCAAAAGGAAAGCTATTCCACCACCTCCACTTCTGGTGCGATCCTTCCTTATTACGTTGTAATCATCACAACGTTCGTTTAGCTTGGTTTCCTGCACCACCGCGACCTTGATCTTCTTCCGATTCATAAATTTCACTATTTCTTCGATCTAACTTTGGAGTCCATTGCAATTAAATTGCAAAAAGGATGCATTTTCTGGGATTGGAACAACAACAGCTGGTGTTAAATGCTGCCTTTGCTGTGGGGGGACTGCGGGGGAGTTTCGTACTCTGACGACGACTCACTGGGGGCTGCATTCGCGTGGCTTGCTGCAACTAGTCCCTGTCGTAGTCCCTCGCGTGGATACCCACTCCTGACATTTATTGCAGCTCAGATTGTACATGGGTGAAGATGCGGATGTGACAAACCGAGCACAAATATATTGGTCCTGGGTTTTCCTTTGTCCCGGCACGGACCAATAGAATCCGGAGCAGTCATGCCGGGATATGTTGCTCCCAAAAAAAAAAAAAAAAAAACAAACCAAATACAAACACATGTACACTGAGGTGGCAGCCGCTAGCAGGATCGCTGGTTGTGTGATTCCGGGTCAATCCGGTGCGAGAGAAGCCGCTGCCATTGGATTGTACTTGGTCGGCAAAAGCAAAATTTTTCACCTTCAGCTTTATTTTCGCTCATGCTCGCACTGAAGACAAAGACGATCAGATCAAAGGTCTATTTTACGAGCCCTTACAAGAAACATATGACCGTTGTCATGTCCATGAAATTAAACTTATTCTTTGCGATTTGAATGTCAAACTCGGAAAGGAAAATATCTTTGGCCCAACAGTCAGGAAATTCCGTCTCCAAAATGAAGCATCTGACAATAGTATGAGGCTGATAGACTTCGCAGCGGCAGAAAACATGGTAGTTACAAGATCCATACTTGGATACTAGAGACCTCCATCAAGGAATCCATGGTATGATCAGGAGTGTTGTGCTGCTACCGAAGAGGAAAATACGGCATATATGGCTACTTTACAATCCGTGGCAACGCGTAGCGCACGAGGGAGATATCGGGGGAAAAGGAGAGAGGAGAAACGTCTTTTCGGCAGGAAAAAGAGGGAAATGGAAAAGCGGAAGTGTGAAAAAATCGAGATGTACAGGAACCATAATGAAGTCCGAAAATTCTACCAAAGAGTCAAGCATCAAACTGATGGCTTTGGTACAGGCACATACTCCTGTAGAGACCAGCAAGGTAATTTGGTAACTGATACGGATAGTGTGCTCAGGATATGGAAAGAACATTTTTCAAAACACCACAGACCCAATCCCAGAAGATGGTATTGAATGCATACCACTCGGCCAAGATGAGGTTAAGACAGCAATAAACCAGCTGAAGAATAATAAAGCAGAAGGAGCCGATGGCCTACCAGCCGAGCTGTTCAAAACCGGAGGTGACACGCTGATAAGGTATATTCATCAGCTAGTCAGCACCATCTGGCAGGAAGAACGAGTACCCGACGATTGGAACCTGAGTATCCTGTGTCCCGTCCACAAGAAAGGAGATAAGACTGTATGCTCTAACTATATGGGCATAAGTCTACTCCCAATTGCATACAAGATCGTATCAGGGATATTGTGCGAACGACTAAAGCCTACGAGATAATTGGACCATACCAATGCGGGTTTAGACCTGGCAAGTCCACCATTGACCAGATATTTGCGGCAAATTCTGGAGAAGACCCAAGAGATGCAGATCGACACCTACCACATTTTTGTCGATTATAAAGCAGCCTTCGACAGCCCACTACGTTCAAAGGTAGTCCAAGCAATGTCTGAATTTGGTATCCCCGCAAAGCTCATTCGGCTTTGTAAAATGACTCAAACTGACACAAGATCTTCAGTTAAAATAGGAAAGAACCTCTCCGAAGAGTTTTGTACAAAAAGAGGTTTCAGGCAAGGAGACAGCCTTCCGTGCGATCTTTTCAACATCCTGCTAGAAAAGGTTATACGTAAGGCAAACGTCAAAAGAAGTGGCACAATCTACACCAATAGCCACATGTTACTTGCTTATGCTGATGATATAGACATCATGGGACGATCAGTAAAAGAATTAATCGATACCTTTATGAAGGTCGAAGGAGAATTTGCTAAAGTGGGTCTGGCGGTAAACGGCTAGAAGACCAAGTTGATGTCCATTGAGCTCGGACCAACTGTTGAAGTTGGTTCCTATAATTTTAAAATACTTCGTGTACCTCGGCACCCCGTAAACACAACAAACGACATCAGTTGTGAAATAAAAAGAAGAATTGTATTGGCCAACAGATGCTACTTTGGCTTAAGTAAGCAGTTTAAAAACAAAGCCACATCTCGTCAAACAAAAATAACGTTTTAAAAAACACTGATACTACCCGTGGTTCCGAAGCCTGGGTACTTGCGCAAGCAGATAAGGCAGTGCTTGGCGTGTTTGAGAGAAAAATTCTTCGAAAGATCTACGGACCGATCTGCGTTGACGGTGAATATCGACGTCGTATGAACCACGAGCTGTATCTGCCATACAACGACTAGGGATACGTATTACCAAGCAAAAATCGATCTTTCGATCTTTTGATTCTTACTTAGAACTCAAGAATCGATCTTTTGATTTTTTGATTCTTACTTTGAACTCAAAAGTCGATTTTTCGATCCTTCCGTAGGAATCAAAAATCGATCTTTCGATCCTTTGATTCTTACTTAGAACTCATTTGGATAAAAGAATCGTTCGATCGAGATGACTCCTTAGTTGAAAATGTGAACGTTTTAGTGTACAATGCTTCGCGTTTAACACTGCCGTACCGTTAGATTAACTTTGTTCATCAGTACAACAAATAATATAATATTGTTGTCTTGCTCTTACCAATGTAATCTGTATATTTCATTTTCGTGGTACATAAAAAAGTCAAAACAGAATTGATCTTTTGATTCCCACTGCAAGAATCGAAGAATCATAATAGAAAATCGATCTTTCGATTCTCTATGAAGTCAAAACTCAATTCCGAATTTTAGATTCTTCAAATCAAAGAATTGAGGAATCGATTACTCGAAAATCGACTTGCGTATCCCTAACAACGACATCAATATAGTTAAACGTATCGAGATGCAGCGATTGCGTTGGCTAGGTCATATAATAAGAATGAGCGAAGATGAACCCGCTAAAAGGGCGTATAAATTCGAGCCACATGGGGGTGCACGCAGAATTGGCAGGCCAAAGAATAGATGGCTTCAACAAAACGGTGCCACATCTCATCAATCAGTGGATTTATTGAAAGATCACTTCGGTGAGCACGTTTTGGACCAGTCGATTGGCCTGTGAGACTGTGAGAATATGTAAAGTCAAAATTGTATGCGGATATAGCCGCTTCGATTCCGGTTTTGAGGGGAAAACATCAGACGTGCCATTCGCCAGTTACAAGTCGAAAAGCTTGAACGAGTCATTGAAAACTGGACTCAACAACAAATAAATGTCATCGAATGTTCTTTCAAATAATAATAAACATTCCACATTCAATTTAACATCCTTACGCACAGAAAATTGGCAATATGGATTAGAAGTGGGAGATAGTAAACTCTTTGGTCAGAATTACACAGAATCCACGGTTAACTTATAAAACTCTAAGCCCCTAAATGCGACGATGGACAAAAAACCATATGAAAAACACCAAAATCCCAGAGGAGGATAAACCAAAGAACTGTATATTGCTACGAACGAAGGGAACACTTATGTTTACCAGCGCATCTACACAAACTTTTATTAGAGATTTTACTAAAGGTCGAGAATTTCTAAAATAATATCTAACCTTTTTGCTTCCAGGAATATTTTTAGAACGTAAAACAGGCCTATTGTAATGTTAACTCTCCAGTTGACAGCTCGGAGAGGTCAGGAACTTAGATAAATTTGAGACTTCACTATGTTAAGGCGGACCAGAACCCTTACTTTGTATGTTTCTCCATCTACGAGTGGCCTAAGGATATAAAAACCCCCTCTATACGTAAAATGATGATATTAATATATTCTCTCTGTTAATTTTATTGCCTATTCCGATAATGTTTTGAGAAAATGCACACTGTTTACACACGGTACTGTCTACTACAAATATTCTAAAATCTTTCACAGAACTATAAGTCACATCATTAGTTTTCTCTTTTCATTCAATGGCTGTGATTTCTACCGACACCATTCAGTTTCTATGCCAGTGCGTTTTTAGTGCAGTTTTCCATTCAAATTCATATCAGCATCCATCAAAAGAGCAATTTCGTTTAAAAGTATTTACAAAATGTTCACGCATGCATTTGCAGCAGCAGATAAATAGACATTTGTCCAACTATTCACAGTCATTCAAAGGTCTATTCAAAAGTTAAGTAAAACCCATAATAGCTGATGATAAAAATCCATTCTGCGAATTGTCTATGATCTTTTACTACGTTTTTCTTTGCCAATAAAACCACAGAAAAAGCCGAGATATTGGGGGGGTGAGCGTGTGTGCCTTTTTTGGTTTACAACCAAGATTTAAATAGCGACAGCAGCCGCATTCATAGATAAGTATTTTGTAAAGTCATTTTGAAGATCTCTAATACTTGTCACATCTCCAAACAATTGTCTCTTTGTCTTCCTAACAGAATACCAACCCATAGCTTGCTCTATTACCCGTTTGCTGTCGTCTTTGTATAATTGTCAAAGGCAATGCCTTTTGTTCCTCCATGGCAAAGCCCCTTGATGTCTTCCTCTTTACAAAAGAATTTGATTTAATGGCCTCTTAAGACTCATTAGCGAAAAGTCGATTCTAGGTGTTCCTTCTTTTTCGTCTTCTTGGAGTTACAGGTATTTGTTGGCGGCCAGTTTTCTACTTTCTATGTTCTCTATTGTTGTTGCTATGGCAGTAGTGGTGGTGGTACTATGCAGAGCACCTTGTGTCCAGATTGTTGGTTTAAGTTGTCATTCTATTCTAGCTGTCTGTCTGCCTGTCCGTCCTTCCATCTGTTTCAATCCCTTCGACAGACAATGACATGACTGCGATGTATTCGATCTTATCTCTGATTAAATTTGACATATTTTTATAAGTTTGATTTTCTTACTTGGCTCGGCTTGGCTATGCTGCTGCTGCTCAACGAGATCATAATTTGTTCAATAATGTGCTGTGTTTGTTGGCCATGTTTTGTTGCCTGGTTGGTACTGGTTGTAATATGATCTGATCTGATCTTTGCTTTGCTTTTCAGTGATTGATCATAAGAAATTTGTTTGAGTATTTTAAGTAGTATTAATACAGATATGTACGTATTTTTTTTTAAAAGTCATGTTTTGGTATTCCTGGTATTTCCAGTGGATTGCCGTCGTCGAATGCCGCCGTCTTGTTTGTCATGGTGTATTAATTCTCAAATTTTCCCTTAAATACCACACCAGGGCCGCCAGCCCGCCTTGGGTGAAATTCGGCTAATGATCAATGATGGATTGATGGATGTGATATGATTTTGAGTTAGTTATGGACAATAATAACAACAAAAATATTCCAAGAAATTATTACTAACAAAATATGGATTAACTTGTGCGCACTGCAAACAATCCTTTTTTTCCAAAAAGAACCGACCCGTGTTCTATTTGGAGAAAGAATTCTTAAGACAAAAATATTTTAAATATTTGTTATGGTTGATTTTCTGTGAAGAATTTTGAAATAAAAATTGAGAATCTACTGCTAAGAACCGCAAATACTCATAAATCATATCACCTTACAACGACAATAAGAACGTCGGGATAGTAATCTGCCCAGACACATTCTGAAGAAATTTCCCTTAAATCGTTCCTCAAATAATTTGTTTTAAAAATCCGCGCTTAGTGGTCGAATGGTCCCTCAAAAAATTTGTTTTAAAAATCCGCGCTTAGTGGTCGAATGGTCCCTCAAAAAATTTGTTTTAAAAATCCACGCTTAGTGGTCGAATGGTCCCTCAAAAAATTTGTTTTAAAAATCCAAGCTTAGTGGTCGAATGGTCCCTCAAAAAATTTGTTTTAAAAATCCAGGCTTAGTGGTCGAATGGTCCCTCAAAAAATTTGTTTTAAAAATCC
Organism: Musca autumnalis; assembly: GCF_047663935.1. NCBI lineage: Eukaryota > Metazoa > Arthropoda > Insecta > Diptera > Muscidae > Musca > Musca autumnalis. Next base: position 244,121,629 of record NW_027411755.1, read on the forward strand.
AGGCTTAGTGGTCGAAGGGTCCCTCAAAAAATTTGTTTTAAAAATCCACGCTTAGTGGTCGAATGGTCCCTCAAAAAATTTGTTTTAAAAATCCACGCTTAGTGGTCGAATGGTCCCTCAAAAAATTTGTTTTAAAAATCCACGCTTAGTGGTCGAATGGTCCCTCAAAAAATTTGTTTTAAAAATCCACGCTTAGTGGTCGAATGGTCCCTCAAAAAATTTGTTTTAAAAATCCATGCTTAGTGGTCGAATGGTCCCTCAAAAAATTTGTTTTAAAAATCCACGCTTAGTGGTCAAATGGTCCCTCAAAAAATTTGTTTTAAAAATCCACGCTTAGTGGTCGAATGGTCCCTCAAAAAATTTGTTTTAAAAATCCACGCTTAGTGGTCGAATGGTCCCTCAAAAAATTTGTTTTAAAAATCCACGCTTAGTGGTCGAATGGTCCCTCAAAAAATTTGGTTTAAAAATCCACGCTTAGTGGTCGAAAGGTCCCTCAAAAAATTTGGTTTAAAAATCCACGCTTAGTGGTCGAAAGGTCCCTCAAAAAATTTGGTTTAAAAATCCACGCTTAGTGGTCGAAAGGTCCCTCAAAAAAATTGGTTTAAAAATCCACGCTTAGTGGTCGAAAGGTCCCTCAAAAATTTGGTTTAAAAATCCACGCTTAGTGGTCGAAAGGTCCCTCAAAAAATTTGGTTTAAAAATCCACGCTTAGTGGTCGAAAGGTCCCTCAAAAAATTTGGTTTAAAAATCCACGCTTAGTGGTCGAAAGGTCCCTCAAAAAATTTGGTTTAAAAATCCACGCTTAGTGGTCGAAAGGTCCCTCAAAAAATTTGGTTTAAAAATCCACGCTTAGTGGTCGAAAGGTCCCTCAAAAAATTTGGTTTAAAAATCCACGCTTAGTGGTCGAAAGGTCCCTCAAAAAATTTGGTTTAAAAATCCACGCTTAGTGGTCGAAAGGTCCCTCAAAAAATTTGGTTTAAAAATCCACGCTTAGTGGTCGAAAGGTCCCTCAAAAATTTGGTTTAAAAATCCACGCTTAGTGGTCGAAAGGTCCCTCAAAAAATTTGGTTTAAAAATCCACGCTTAGTGGTCGAAAGGTCCCTCAAAAAATTTGGTTTAAAAATCCACGCTTAGTGGTCGAAAGGTCCCTCAAAAAATTTGGTTTAAAAATCCACGCTTAGTGGTCGAAAGGTCCCTCAAAAAATTTGGTTTAAAAATCCACGCTTAGTGGTCGAAAGGTCCCTCAAAAAATTTGGTTTAAAAATCCACGCTTAGTGGTCGAAAGGTCCCTCAAAAAATTTGGTTTAAAAATCCACGCTTAGTGGTCGAAAGGTCCCTCAAAAAATTTGGTTTAAAAATCCACGCTTAGTGGTCGAAAGGTCCCTCAAAAAATTTGGTTTAAAAATCCACGCTTAGTGGTCGAAAGGTCCCTCAAAAAATTTGGTTTAAAAATCCACGCTTAGTGGTCGAAAGGTCCCTCAAAAAATTTGGTTTAAAAATCCACGCTTAGTGGTCGAAAGGTCCCTCAAAAAATTTGGTTTAAAAATCCACGCTTAGTGGTCGAAAGGTCCCTCAAAAAATTTGGTTTAAAAATCCACGCTTAGTGGTCGAAAGGTCCCTCAAAAAATTTGGTTTAAAAATCCACGCTTAGTGGTCGAAAGGTCCCTCAAAAAATTTGGTTTAAAAATCCACGCTTAGTGGTCGAAAGGTCCCTCAAAAAATTTGGTTTAAAAATCCACGCTTAGTGGTCGAAAGGTCCCTCAAAAAATTTGGTTTAAAAATCCACGCTTAGTGGTCGAAAGGTCCCTCAAAAAATTTGGTTTAAAAATCCACGCTTAGTGGTCGAAAGGTCCCTCAAAAAATTTGGTTTAAAAATCCACGCTTAGTGGTCGAAAGGTCCCTCAAAAAATTTGGTTTAAAAATCCACGCTTAGTGGTCGAAAGGTCCCTCAAAAAATTTGGTTTAAAAATCCACGCTTAGTGGTCGAAAGGTCCCTCAAAAAATTTGGTTTAAAAATCCACGCTTAGTGGTCGAAAGGTCCCTCAAAAAATTTGGTTTAAAAATCCACGCTTAGTGGTCGAAAGGTCCCTCAAAAAATTTGGTTTAAAAATCCACGCTTAGTGGTCGAAAGGTCCCTCAAAAAATTTGGTTTAAAAATCCACGCTTAGTGGTCGAAAGGTCCCTCAAAAAATTTGGTTTAAAAATCCACGCTTAGTGGTCGAAAGGTCCCTCAAAAAATTGGTTTAAAAATCCACGCTTAGTGGTCGAAAGGTCCCTCAAAAAATTTGGTTTAAAAATCCACGCTTAGTGGTCGAAAGGTCCCTCAAAAATTTGGTTTAAAAATCCACGCTTAGTGGTCGAAAGGTCCCTCAAAAAATTTGGTTTAAAAATCCACGCTTAGTGGTCGAAAGGTCCCTCAAAAATTTGGTTTAAAAATCCACGCTTAGTGGTCGAAAGGTCCCTCAAAAATTTGGTTTAAAAATCCACGCTTAGTGGTCGAAAGGTCCCTCAAAAAATTTGGTTTAAAAATCCACGCTTAGTGGTCGAAAGGTCCCTCAAAAATTTGGTTTAAAAATCCACGCTTAGTGGTCGAAAGGTCCCTCAAAAAATTTGGTTTAAAAATCCACGCTTAGTGGTCGAAAGGTCACTCAAAAAATTTGGTTTAAAAATCCACGCTTAGTGGTCGAAAGGTCCCTCAAAAAATTTGGTTTAAAAATCCACGCTTAGTGGTCGAAAGGTCCCTCAAAAAATTTGGTTTAAAAATCCACGCTTAGTGGTCGAAAGGTCCCTCAAAAAATTTGGTTTAAAAATCCACGCTTAGTGGTCGAAAGGTCCCTCAAAAAATTTGGTTTAAAAATCCACGCTTAGTGGTCGAAAGGTCCCTCAAAAAATTTGGTTTAAAAATCCACGCTTAGTGGTCGAAAGGTCCCTCAAAAAATTTGGTTTAAAAATCCACGCTTAGTGGTCGAAAGGTCCCTCAAAAAATTTGGTTTAAAAATCCACGCTTAGTGGTCGAAAGGTCCCTCAAAAATTTGGTTTAAAAATCCACGCTTAGTGGTCGAAAGGTCCCTCAAAAAATTTGGTTTAAAAATCCACGCTTAGTGGTCGAAAGGTCCCTCAAAAAATTTGGTTTAAAAATCCACGCTTAGTGGTCGAAAGGTCCCTCAAAAAATTTGGTTTAAAAATCCACGCTTAGTGGTCGAAAGGTCCCTCAAAAAATTTGGTTTAAAAATCCACGCTTAGTGGTCGAAAGGTCCCTCAAAAAATTTGGTTTAAAAATCCACGCTTAGTGGTCGAAAGGTCCCTCAAAAAATTTGGTTTAAAAATCCACGCTTAGTGGTCGAAAGGTCCCTCAAAAAATTTGGTTTAAAAATCCACGCTTAGTGGTCGAAAGGTCCCTCAAAAAATTTGGTTTAAAAATCCACGCTTAGTGGTCGAAAGGTCCCTCAAAAAATTTGGTTTAAAAATCCACGCTTAGTGGTCGAAAGGTCCCTCAAAAAATTTGGTTTAAAAATCCACGCTTAGTGGTCGAAAGGTCCCTCAAAAAATTTGGTTTAAAAATCCACGCTTAGTGGTCGAAAGGTCCCTCAAAAAATTTGGTTTAAAAATCCACGCTTAGTGGTCGAAAGGTCCCTCAAAAAATTTGGTTTAAAAATCCACGCTTAGTGGTCGAAAGGTCCCTCAAAAAAATTGGTTTAAAAATCCACGCTTAGTGGTCGAAAGGTCCCTCAAAAAATTTGGTTTAAAAATCCACGCTTAGTGGTCGAAAGGTCCCTCAAAAAATTTGGTTTAAAAATCCACGCTTAGTGGTCGAAAGGTCCCTCAAAAAATTTGGTTTAAAAATCCACGCTTAGTGGTCGAAAGGTCCCTCAAAAAATTTGGTTTAAAAATCCACGCTTAGTGGTCGAAAGGTCCCTCAAAAAATTTGGTTTAAAAATCCACGCTTAGTGGTCGAAAGGTCCCTCAAAAAATTTGTTTTAAAAATCCACGCTTAGTGGCTGAATGGTCCCTCAAAAAATTTGTTTTAAAAATCTACTCTTAGTGGTTGAATGGTCCCTCAAAAAATTTGTTTTAAAAATCCACGCTTAGTGGTTGAATGGTCCCTCAAAAAATTTGTTTTAAAAATCCACGCTTAGTGATTAAATGGTCCCTCAAAAAATTTGGTTTAAAAATCAATCAAATCCGTAAATATTTCCTCTCGTAAAATCTCTTCCCCCATTCGTTTTTGCAACAAAGTTGAACCAAAGATCCTCAATATTCCCAAATCATTGATGATTTTATTTCCCTGTATTGTTGTTGTTGTTATTTTATTGGCAAATATGCGACATTTCGTTTATAAACTTTTTAAGGCTTTTAAATTCAATGGCTTGCCCAGAGAAAAAATGTTGCAACAATCCGAAATGCATCTTGAGATTTTGGTGTTGTTGCTGTTGTTCTGTTAATGCCAACCTAAACTCTATCACTGATCGTGATCATGTAATGCCAACCCACGCACCGTATTTGCCAAGCAAAAAACAAAAAAGTATCAAAAATGTGTTTTAAGACGAGTTCTGAACGTTGTGTCTTTTTTCTGCGTTTTGTACTTCAAACATTGATTGCCTTTAGGCTATTTTCCATGCTTGCACTCACATAGGCACGCACCGAGGACCAGATGATAAAACCAACGATGCCATCACTAAGCAAAACGAAAAAATATATATTTAAAACTAAAAGGAGTCATATTCAACATTGGTAATACAAACAATATGATGCACAATGGGTTAAATTTAATTTTTTTGAGGGACCATCCCAACACTAAGCGTGGATTTTTAAAACAAATTTTTTGAAGGACCATCCCAACACTAAGCGTGGATTTTTAAAACAAATTTTTTGAAGGACCATCCCAACACTAAGCGTGGATTTTTAAAACAAATTTTTTGAGGGACCATCCCAACACTAAGCGTGGATTTTTAAAACAAATTTTTTGAGGGACCATCCCAACACTAAGCGTGGATTTTTAAAACAAATTTTTTGAGGGACCATCCCAACACTAAGCGTGGATTTTTAAAACAAATTTTTTGAGGGACCATCCCAACACTAAGCGTGGATTTTTAAAACAAATTTTTTGAGGGACCATCCCAACACTAAGCGTGGATTTATAAAACAAATTTTTTGAGGGACCATCCCAACACTAAGCGTGCATTTTTAAAACAAATTTTTTGAGGGACCATCCCAACACTAAGCGTGCATTTTTAAAACAAATTTTTTGAGGGACCATCCCAACACTAAGCGTGGATTTTTAAAACAAATTTTTTGAGGGACCATCCCAACACTAAGCGTGCATTTTTAAAACAAATTTTTTGAGGGACCATCCCAACACTAAGCGTGCATTTTTAAAACAAATTTTTTGAGGGACCATCCCAACACTAAGCGTGCATTTTTAAAACAAATTTTTTGAGGGACCATCCCAACACTAAGCGTGCATTTTTAAAACAAATTTTTTGAGGGACCATCCCAACACTAAGCGTGGATTTTTAAAACAAATTTTTTGAGGGACCATCCCAACACTAAGCGTGGATTTTTAAAACAAATTTTTTGAGGGACCATCCCAACACTAAGCGTGGATTTTTAAAACAAATTTTTTGAGGGACCATCCCAACACTAAGCGTGGATTTTTAAAACAAATTTTTTGAGGGACCATCCCAACACTAAGCGTGGATTTTTAAAACAAATTTTTTGAGGGACCATCCCAACACTAAGCGTGGATTTTTAAAACAAATTTTTTGAGGGACCATCCCAACACTAAGCGTGGATTTTTAAAACAAATTTTTTGAGGGACCATCCCAACACTAAGCGTGGATTTTTAAAACAAATTTTTTGAGGGACCATCCCAACACTAAGCGTGGATTTTTAAAACAAATTTTTTGAGGGACCATCCCAACACTAAGCGTGGATTTTTAAAACAAATTTTTTGAGGGACCATCCCAACACTAAGCGTGGATTTTTAAAACAAATTTTTTGAGGGACCATCCCAACACTAAGCGTGGATTTTTAAAACAAATTTTTTGAGGGACCATCCCAACACTAAGCGTGGATTTTTAAAACAAATTTTTTGAGGGACCATCCCAACACTAAGCGTGGATTTTTAAAACAAATTTTTTGAGGGACCATCCCAACACTAAGCTTGGATTTTTAAAACAAATTTTTTGAGGGACCATCCCAACACTAAGCGTGGATTTTTAAAACAAATTTTTTGAGGGACCATCCCAACACTAAGCGTGGATTTTTAAAACAAATTTTTTGAGGGACCATCCCAACACTAAGCGTGGATTTTTAAAACAAATTTTTTGAGGGACCATCCCAACACTAAGCGTGGATTTTTAAAACAAATTTTTTGAGGGACCATCCCAACACTAAGCGTGGATTTTTAAAACAAATTTTTTGAGGGACCATCCCAACACTAAGCGTGGATTTTTAAAACAAATTTTTTGAGGGACCATCCCAACACTAAGCGTGGATTTTTAAAACAAATTTTTTGAGGGACCATCCCAACACTAAGGGTGGATTTTTAAAACAAATTCTTTGAGGGACCATCCCAACACTAAGCGTGGATTTTTAAAACAAATTTTTTGAGGGACCATCCCAACACTAAGCGTGGATTTTTAAAACAAATTTTTTGAGGGACCATCCCAACACTAAGCGTGGATTTTTAAAACAAATTTTTTGAGGGACCATCCCAACACTAAGCTTGGATTTTTAAAACAAATTTTTTGAGGGACCATCCCAACACTAAGCTTGGATTTTTAAAACAAATTTTTTGAGGGACCATCCCAACACTAAGCGTGGATTTTTAAAACAAATTTTTTGAGGGACCATCCCAACACTAAGCGTGGATTTTTAAAACAAATTTTTTGAGGGACCATCCCAACACTAAGCGTGGATTTTTAAAACAAATTTTTTGAGGGACCATCCCAACACTAAGCGTGGATTTTTAAAACAAATTTTTTGAGGGACCATCCCAACACTAAGCGTGGATTTTTAAAACAAATTTTTTGAGGGACCATCCCAACACTAAGCGTGGATTTTTAAAACAAATTTTTTGAGGGACCATCCCAACACTAAGGGTGGATTTTTAAAACAAATTCTTTGAGGGACCATCCCAACACTAAGCGTGGATTTTTAAAACAAATTTTTTGAGGGACCATCCCAACACTAAGCGTGGATTTTTAAAACAAATTTTTTGAGGGACCATCCCAACACTAAGCGTGGATTTTTAAAACAAATTTTTTGAGGGACCATCCCAACACTAAGCTTGGATTTTTAAAACAAATTTTTTGAGGGACCATCCCAACACTAAGCTTGGATTTTTAAAACAAATTTTTTGAGGGACCATCCCAACACTAAGCGTGGATTTTTAAAACAAATTTTTTGAGGGACCATCCCAACACTAAGCGTGGATTTTTAAAACAAATTTTTTGAGGGACCATCCCAACACTAAGCGTGGATTTTTAAAACAAATTTTTTGAGGGACCATCCCAACACTAAGCGTGGATTTTTAAAACAAATTTTTTGAGGGACCATCCCAACACTAAGCGTGGATTTTTAAAACAAATTTTTTGAAGGACCATCCCAACACTAAGCGTGGATTTTTAAAACAAATTTTTTGAAGGACCATCCCAACACTAAGCGTGGATTTTTAAAACAAATTTTTTGAGGGACCATCCCAACACTAAGCGTGGATTTTTAAAACAAATTTTTTGAGGGACCATCCCAACACTAAGCGTGGATTTTTAAAACAAATTTTTTGAGGGACCATCCCAACACTAAGCGTGGATTTTTAAAACAAATTTTTTGAGGGACCATCCCAACACTAAGCGTGGATTTTTAAAACAAATTTTTTGAGGGACCATCCCAACACTAAGCGTGGATTTTTAAAACAAATTTTTTGAGGGACCATCCCAACACTAAGCGTGGATTTTTAAAACAAATTTTTTGAGGGACCATCCCAACACTAAGCGTGGATTTTTAAAACAAATTTTTTGAGGGACCATCCCAACACTAAGCGTGCATTTTTAAAACAAATTTTTTGAGGGACCATCCCAACACTAAGCGTGGATTTTTAAAACAAATTTTTTGAGGGACCATCCCAACACTAAGCGTGCATTTTTAAAACAAATTTTTTGAGGGACCATCCCAACACTAAGCGTGCATTTTTAAAACAAATTTTTTGAGGGACCATCCCAACACTAAGCGTGCATTTTTAAAACAAATTTTTTGAGGGACCATCCCAACACTAAGCGTGGATTTTTAAAACAAATTTTTTGAGGGACCATCCCAACACTAAGCGTGCATTTTTAAAACAAATTTTTTGAGGGACCATCCCAACACTAAGCGTGGATTTTTAAAACAAATTTTTTGAGGGACCATCCCAACACTAAGCGTGGATTTTTAAAACAAATTTTTTGAGGGAGCATCCCAACACTAAGCGTGGATTTTTAAAACAAATTTTTTGAGGGACCATCCCAACACTAAGCGTGGATTTTTAAAACAAATTTTTTGAGGGACCATCCCAACACTAAGCGTGGATTTTTAAAACAAATTTTTTGAGGGACCATCCCAACACTAAGCGTGGATTTTTAAAACAAATTTTTTGAGGGACCATCCCAACACTAAGCTTGGATTTTTAAAACAAATTTTTTGAGGGACCATCCCAACACTAAGCGTGGATTTTTAAAACAAATTTTTTGAGGGACCATCCCAACACTAAGCGTGGATTTTTAAAACAAATTTTTTGAGGGACCATCCCAACACTAAGCGTGGATTTTTAAAACAAATTTTTTGAGGGACCATCCCAACACTAAGCGTGGATTTTTAAAACAAATTTTTTGAGGGACCATCCCAACACTAAGCGTGGATTTTTAAAACAAATTTTTTGAGGGACCATCCCAACACTAAGCGTGGATTTTTAAAACAAATTTTTTGAGGGACCATCCCAACACTAAGCGTGGATTTTTAAAACAAATTTTTTGAGGGACCATCCCAACACTAAGCGTGGATTTTTAAAACAAATTTTTTGAGGGACCATCCCAACACTAAGCGTGGATTTTTAAAACAAATTTTTTGAGGGACCATCCCAACACTAAGCGTGGATTTTTAAAACAAATTTTTTGAGGGACCATCCCAACACTAAGCGTGGATTTTTAAAACAAATTTTTTGAGGGACCATCCCAACACTAAGCGTGGATTTTTAAAACAAATTTTTTGAGGGACCATCCCAACACTAAGCGTGGATTTTTAAAACAATTTTTTTGAGAGACCATCCCAACACTAAGCGTGGATTTTTAAAACAAATTTTTTGAGGGACCATCCCAACACTAAGCGTGGATTTTTAAAACAAATTTTTTGAGGGACCATCCCAACACTAAGCGTGGATTTTTAAAACAAATTTTTTGAGGGACCATCCCAACACTAAGCGTGGATGTTTAAAACAAATTTTTTGAGGGACCATCCCAACACTAAGCGTGGATTTTTAAAACAAATTTTTTGAGGGACCATCCCAACACTAAGCGTGGATTTTTAAAACAAATTTTTTGAGGGACCATCCCAACACTAAGCGTGGATTTTTAAAACAAATTTTTTGAGGGACCATCCCAACACTAAGCGTGGATTTTTAAAACAAATTTTTTGAGGGACCATCCCAACACTAAGGGTGGATTTTTAAAACAAATTCTTTGAGGGACCATCCCAACACTAAGCGTGGATTTTTAAAACAAATTTTTTGAGGGACCATCCCAACACTAAGCGTGGATTTTTAAAACAAATTTTTTGAGGGACCATCCCAACACTAAGCGTGGATTTTTAAAACAAATTTTTTGAGGGACCATCCCAACACTAAGCTTGGATTTTTAAAACAAATTTTTTGAGGGACCATCCCAACACTAAGCTTGGATTTTTAAAACAAATTTTTTGAGGGACCATCCCAACACTAAGCGTGGATTTTTAAAACAAATTTTTTGAGGGACCATCCCAACACTAAGCGTGGATTTTTAAAACAAATTTTTTGAGGGACCATCCCAACACTAAGCGTGGATTTTTAAAACAAATTTTTTGAGGGACCATCCCAACACTAAGCGTGGATTTTTAAAACAAATTTTTTGAGGGACCATCCCAACACTAAGCGTGGATTTTTAAAACAAATTTTTTGAGGGACCATCCCAACACTAAGCGTGGATTTTTAAAACAAATTTTTTGAGGGACCATCCCAACACTAAGCGTGGATTTTTAAAACAAATTTTTTGAGGGACCATCCCAACACTAAGCGTGGATTTTTAAAACAAATTTTTTGAGAGACCATCCCAACACTAAGCGTGGATTTTTAAAACAAATTTTTTGAGGGACCATCCCAACACTAAGCGTGGATTTTTAAAACAAATTTTTTGAGGGACCATCCCAACACTAAGCGTGGATTTTTAAAACAAATTTTTTGAGGGACCATCCCAACACTAAGCGTGGATTTTTAAAACAAATTTTTTGAGGGACCATCCCAACACTAAGCGTGGATTTTTAAAACAAATTTTTTGAGGGACCATCCCAACACTAAGCGTGGATTTTTAAAACAAATTTTTTGAGGGACCATCCCAACACTAAGCGTGGATTTTTAAAACAAATTTTTTGAGGGACCATCCCAACACTAAGGGTGGATTTTTAAAACAAATTCTTTGAGGGACCATCCCAACACTAAGCGTGGATTTTTAAAACAAATTTTTTGAGGGACCATCCCAACACTAAGCGTGGATTTTTAAAACAAATTTTTTGAGGGACCATCCCAACACTAAGCGTGGATTTTTAAAACAAATTTTTTGAGGGACCATCCCAACACTAAGCGTGGATTTTTAAAACAAATTTTTTGAGGGACCATCCCAACACTAAGCGTGGATTTTTAAAACAAATTTTTTGAGGGACCATCCCAACACTAAGCGTGGATTTTTAAAACAAATTTTTTGAGGGACCATCCCAACACTAAGCGTGGATTTTTAAAACAAATTTTTTGAGGGACCATCCCAACACTAAGCGTGGATTTTTAAAACAAATTTTTTGAGGGACCATCCCAACACTAAGCGTGGATTTTTAAAACAAATTTTTTGAGGGACCATCCCAACACTAAGCGTGGATTTTTAAAACAAATTTTTTGAGGGACCATCCCAACACTAAGCGTGGATTTTTAAAACAAATTTTTTGAGGGACCATCCCAACACTAAGCGTGGATTTTTAAAACAAATTTTTTGAGGGACCATCCCAACACTAAGCGTGGATTTTTAAAACAAATTTTTTGAGGGACCATCCCAACACTAAGCGTGGATTTTTAAAACAAATTTTTTGAGGGACCATCCCAACACTAAGCGTGGATTTTTAAAACAAATTTTTTGAGGGACCATCCCAACACTAAGCGTGGATTTTTAAAACAAATTTTTTGAGGGACCATCCCAACACTAAGCGTGGATTTTTAAAACAAATTTTTTGAGGGACCATCCCAACACTAAGCGTGGATTTTTAAAACAAATTTTTTGAGGGACCATCCCAACACTAAGCGTGGATTTTTAAAACAAATTTTTTGAGGGACCATCCCAACACTAAGCGTGGATTTTTAAAACAAATTTTTTGAGGGACCATCCCAACACTAAGCGTGGATTTTTAAAACAAATTTTTTGAGGGACCATCCCAACACTAAGCGTGGATTTTTAAAACAAATTTTTTGAGGGACCATCCCAACACTAAGCGTGGATTTTTAAAACAAATTTTTTGAGGGACCATCCCAACACTAAGCGTGGATTTTTAAAACAAATTTTTTGAGGGACCATCCCAACACTAAGCGTGGATTTTTAAAACAAATTTTTTGAGGGACCATCCCAACACTAAGCGTGGATTTTTAAAACAAATTTTTTGAGGGACCATCCCAACACTAAGCGTGGATTTTTAAAACAAATTTTTTGAGGGACCATCCCAACACTAAGCGTGGATTTTTAAAACAAATTTTTTGAGGGACCATCCCAACACTTAGCGTGGATTTTTAAAACAAATTTTTTGAGGGACCATCCCAACACTAAGCGTGGATTTTTAAAACAAATTTTTTGAGGGACCATCCCAACACTAAGCGTGGATTTTTAAAACAAATTTTTTGAGGGACCATCCCAACACTAAGCGTGGATTTTTAAAACAAATTTTTTGAGGGACCATCCCAACACTAAGCGTGGATTTTTAAAACAATTTTTTTGAGGGACCATCCCAACACTAAGCGTGGATTTTTAAAACAAATTTTTTGAGGGACCATCCCAACACTAAGCGTGGATTTTTAAAACAAATTTTTTGAGGGACCATCCCAACACTAAGCGTGGATTTTTAAAACAAATTTTTTGAGGGACCATCCCAACACTAAGCGTGGATTTTTAAAACAAATTTTTTGAGGGACCATCCCAACACTAAGCGTGGATTTTTAAAACAAATTTTTTGAGGGACCATCCCAACACTAAGCGTGGATTTTTAAAACAAATTTTTTGAGGGACCATCCCAACACTAAGCGTGGATTTTTAAAACAAATTTTTTGAGGGACCATCCCAACACTAAGCGTGGATTTTTAAAACAAATTTTTTGAGGGACCATCCCAACACTAAGCGTGGATTTTTAAAACAAATTTTTTGAGGGACCATCCCAACACTAAGCGTGGATTTTTAAAACAAATTTTTTGAGGGACCATCCCAACACTAAGCGTGGATTTTTAAAACAAATTTTTTGAGGGACCATCCCAACACTAAGCGTGGATTTTTAAAACAAATTTTTTGAGGGACCATCCCAACACTAAGCGTGGATTTTTAAAACAAATTTTTTGAGGGACCATCCCAACACTAAGCGTGGATTTTTAAAACAAATTTTTTGAGGGACCATCCCAACACTAAGCGTGGATTTTTAAAACAAATTTTTTGAGGGACCATCCCAACACTAAGCGTGGATTTTTAAAACAAATTTTTTGAGGGACCATCCCAACACTAAGCGTGGATTTTTAAAACAAATTTTTTGAGGGACCATCCCAACACTAAGCGTGGATTTTTAAAACAAATTTTTTGAGGGACCATCCCAACACTAAGCGTGGATTTTTAAAACAAATTTTTTGAGGGACCATCCCAACACTAAGCGTGGATTTTTAAAACAAATTTTTTGAGGGACCATCCCAACACTAAGCGTGGATTTTTAAAACAAATTATTTGAGAGACCATCCCAACACTAAGCGTGGATTTTTAAAACAAATTTTTTGAGGGACCATCCCAACACTAAGCGTGGATTTTTAAAACAAATTTTTTGAGGGACCATCCCAACACTAAGCGTGGATTTTTAAAACAAATTTTTTGAGGGACCATCCCAACACTAAGCGTGGATTTTTAAAACAAATTTTTTGAGGGACCATCCCAACACTAAGCGTGGATTTTTAAAACAAATTTTTTGAGGGACCATCCCAACACTAAGCGTGGATTTTTAAAACAAATTTTTTGAGGGACCATCCCAACACTAAGCGTGGATTTTTAAAACAAATTTTTTGAGGGACCATCCCAACACTAAGCGTGGATTTTTAAAACAAATTTTTTGAGGGACCATCCCAACACTAAGCGTGGATTTTTAAAACAAATTTTTTGAGGGACCATCCCAACACTAAGCGTGGATTTTTAAAACAAATTTTTGGAGGGACCATCCCAACACTAAGCGTGGATTTTTAAAACAAATTTTTTGAGGGACCATCCCAACACTAAGCGTGGATTTTTAAAACAAATTTTTTGAGGGACCATCCCAACACTAAGCGTGGATTTTTAAAACAAATTTTTTGAGGGACCATCCCAACACTAAGCGTGGATTTTTAAAACAAATTTTTTGAGGGACCATCCCAACACTAAGCGTGGATTTTTAAAACAAATTTTTTGAGGGACCATCCCAACACTAAGCGTGGATTTTTAAAACAAATTTTTTGAGGGACCATCCCAACACTAAGCGTGGATTTTTAAAACAAATTTTTTGAGGGACCATCCCAACACTAAGCGTGGATTTTTAAAACAAATTTTTTGAGGGACCATCCCAACACTAAGCGTGGATTTTTAAAACAATTTTTTTGAGGGACCATCCCAACACTAAGCGTGGATTTTTAAAACAAATTTTTTGAGGGACCATCCCAACACTAAGCGTGGATTTTTAAAACAAATTTTTTGAGGGACCATCCCAACACTAAGCGTGGATTTTTAAAACAAATTTTTTGAGGGACCATCCCAACACTAAGCGTGGATTTTTAAAACAAATTTTTTGAGGGACCATCCCAACACTAAGCGTGGATTTTTAAAACAAATTTTTTGAGGGACCATCCCAACACTAAGCGTGGATTTTTAAAACAAATTTTTTGAGGGACCATCCCAACACTAAGCGTGGATTTTTAAAACAAATTTTTTGAGGGACCATCCCAACACTAAGCGTGGATTTTTAAAACAAATTTTTTGAGGGACCATCCCAACACTAAGCGTGGATTTTTAAAACAAATTTTTTGAGGGACCATCCCAACACTAAGCGTGGATTTTTAAAACAAATTTTTTGAGGGACCATCCCAACACTAAGCGTGGATTTTTAAAACAAATTTTTTGAGGGACCATCCCAACACTAAGCGTGGATTTTTAAAACAAATTTTTTGAGGGACCATCCCAACACTAAGCGTGGATTTTTAAAACAAATTTTTTGAGGGACCATCCCAACACTAAGCGTGGATTTTTAAAACAAATTTTTTGAGGGACCATCCCAACACTAAGCGTGGATTTTTAAAACAAATTTTTTGAGGGACCATCCCAACACTAAGCGTGGATTTTTAAAACAAATTTTTTGAGGGACCATCCCAACACTAAGCGTGGATTTTTAAAACAAATTTTTTGAGGGACCATCCCAACACTAAGCGTGGATTTTTAAAACAAATTTTTTGAGGGACCATCCCAACACTAAGCGTGGATTTTTAAAACAAATTTTTTGAGGGACCATCCCAACACTAAGCGTGGATTTTTAAAACAAATTTTTTGAGGGACCATCCCAACACTAAGCGTGGATTTTTAAAACAAATTTTTTGAGGGACCATCCCAACACTAAGCGTGGATTTTTAAAACAAATTTTTTGAGGGACCATCCCAACACTAAGCGTGGATTTTTAAAACAAATTTTTTGAGGGACCATCCCAACACTAAGCGTGGATTTTTAAAACAAATTTTTTGAGGGACCATCCCAACACTAAGCGTGGATTTTTAAAACAAATTTTTTGAGAGACCATCCCAACACTTAGCTTGGATTTTTAAAACAAATTTTTTGAGGGACCATCCCAACACTAAGCGTGGATTTTTAAAACAAATTTTTTGAGGGACCATCCCAACACTAAGCGTGGATTTTTAAAACAAATTTTTTGAGGGACCATCCCAACACTAAGCGTGGATTTTTAAAACAAATTTTTTGAGGGACCATCCCAACACTAAGCGTGGATTTTTAAAACAAATTTTTTGAGGGACCATCCCAACACTAAGCGTGGATTTTTAAAACAAATTTTTTGAGGGACCATCCCAACACTAAGCGTGGATTTTTAAAACAAATTTTTTGAGGGACCATCCCAACACTAAGCGTGGATTTTTAAAACAAATTTTTTGAGGGACCATCCCAACACTAAGCGTGGATTTTTAAAACACATTTTTTGAGGGACCATCCCAACACTAAGCTTGGATTTTTAAAACAAATTTTTTGAGGGACCATCCCAACACTAAGCTTGGATTTTTAAAACAAATTTTTTGAGGGACCATCCCAACACTAAGCGTGGATTTTTAAAACAAATTTTTTGAGGGACCATCCCAACACTAAGCGTGGATTTTTAAAACAAATTTTTTGAGGGACCATCCCAACACTAAGCGTGGATTTTTAAAACAAATTTTTTGAGGGACCATCCCAACACTAAGCGTGGATTTTTAAAACAAATTTTTTGAGGGACCATCCCAACACTAAGCGTGGATTTTTAAAACAAATTTTTTGAGGGACCATCCCAACACTAAGCGTGGATTTTTAAAACAAATTTTTTGAGGGACCATCCCAACACTAAGCGTGGATTTTTAAAACAAATTTTTTGAGGGACCATCCCAACACTAAGCGTGGATTTTTAAAACAAATTTTTTGAGGGACCATCCCAACACTAAGCGTGGATTTTTAAAACAAATTTTTTGAGGGACCATCCCAACACTAAGCGTGGATTTTTAAAACAAATTTTTTGAGGGACCATCCCAACACTAAGCGTGGATTTTTAAAACAAATTTTTTGAGGGACCATCCCAACACTAAGCGTGGATTTTTAAAACAAATTTTTTGAGGGACCATCCCAACACTAAGCGTGGATTTTTAAAACAAATTTTTTGAGGGACCATCCCAACACTAAGCGTGGATTTTTAAAACAAATTTTTTGAGGGACCATCCCAACACTAAGCGTGGATTTTTAAAACAAATTTTTTGAGGGACCATCCCAACACTAAGCGTGGATTTTTAAAACAAATTTTTTGAGGGACCATCCCAACACTAAGCGTGGATTTTTAAAACAAATTTTTTGAGGGACCATCCCAACACTAAGCGTGGATTTTTAAAACAAATTTTTTGAGGGACCATCCCAACACTAAGCGTGGATTTTTAAAACAAATTTTTTGAGGGACCATCCCAACACTAAGCGTGGATTTTTAAAACAATTTTTTTGAGGGACCATCCCAACACTAAGCGTGGATTTTTAAAACAAATTTTTTGAGGGACCATCCCAACACTAAGCGTGGATTTTTAAAACAAATTTTTTGAGGGACCATCCCAACACTAAGCGTGGATTTTTAAAACAAATTTTTTGAGGGACCATCCCGAAACTAAGCGTGGATTTTTAAAACAAATTTTTTGAGGGACCATCCCAACACTAAGCGTGGATTTTTAAAACAAATTTTTTGAGGGACCATCCCAACACTAAGCGTGGATTTTTAAAACAAATTTTTTGAGGGACCATCCCAACACTAAGCGTGGATTTTTAAAACAAATTTTTTGAGGGACCATCCCAACACTAAGCGTGGATTTTTAAAACAAATTTTTTGAGGGACCATCCCAACACTAAGCGTGGATTTTTAAAACAAATTTTTTGAGGGACCATCCCAACACTAAGCGTGGATTTTTAAAACAAATTTTTTGAGGGACCATCCCAACACTAAGCGTGGATTTTTAAAACAAATTTTTTGAGGGACCATCCCAACACTAAGCGTGGATTTTTAAAACAAATTTTTTGAGGGACCATCCCAACACTAAGCGTGGATTTTTAAAACAATTTTTTTGAGGGACCATCCCAACACTAAGCGTGGATTTTTAAAACAAATTTTTTGAGGGACCATCCCAACACTAAGCGTGGATTTTTAAAACAAATTTTTTGAGGGACCATCCCAACACTAAGCGTGGATTTTTAAAACAAATTTTTTGAGGGACCATCCCAACACTAAGCGTGGATTTTTAAAACAAATTTTTTGAGGGACCATCCCAACACTAAGCGTGGATTTTTAAAACAAATTTTTTGAGGGACCATCCCAACACTAAGCGTGGATTTTTAAAACAAATTGATTTCGTTGAAATCACGAAATGAGATGATTTCATTTTTGTATGCGAAATCATGATAAATTTAGCTTGATTTCGCGCGAAATCACGGAACGCATTCGAAATCACGAAACGACGCCGAATGTAAACCAAGCCTAAGCGTGGATTTTTAAAACAAATTTTTTGAGAGACCATTCGACCACTAAGCGTGTATTTTTAAAACAAATTTTTTGAGGGACCGTTCGACCACTAAGCGTGGATTTTTAAAACAAATTTTTTGAGGGACCATTCGACCACTAAGTGTGGATTTTTAAAACAAATTTTTTGAGGGACCATTCGACCACTAAGCCTGGATTTTTAAAACAAATTTTTTGAGGGACCATTCGACTACTAAGCGTGGATTTTTAAAACAAATTTTTTGAGGGACCATTCGACCACTAAGCGTGGATTTTTAAAACAATTTTTTTGAGGGACCATTCGACCACTAAGCGTGGATTTTTAAAACAATTTTTTTGAGGGACCTTTCGACCCACTAAGTGTGGATTTTTAAAACAATTTTTTTGAGGGACCATTCGACCACTAAGTGTGGATTTTTAAAACAAATTTTTTGAGGGACCATTCGACCACTAAGCCTGGATTTTTAAAACAAATTTTTTGAGGGACCATTCGACTACTAAGCGTGGATTTTTAAAACAAATTTTTTGAGAAACCATTCGACCACAAAGCGTGGATTTTTAAAACAATTTTTTTGAGGGACCTTTCGACCCACTAAGTGAGGATTTTTAAAACAATTTTTTTTGAGGGACCTTTCGACCCACTAAGTGTGGATTTTTAAAACAAATTTTTTGAGGGACCATCCCAACACTAAGCGTGGATTTTTAAAACAAATTTTTTGAGGGACCATCCCAACACTAAGCGTGGATTTTTAAAACAAATTTTTTGAGGGACCATCCCAACACTAAGCGTGGATTTTTAAAACAAATTTTTTGAGGGACCATCCCAACACTAAGCGTGGATTTTTAAAACAAATTTTTTGAAGGACCATTCGACCACTAAGCGTGGATTTTTAAAACAAATTTTTTGAGGGACCATTCGACCACTGAGCTTGGATTTTTATTAAACCAAATTTTTTGAGGGACCATCCCAACACTAAGCGTGGATTTTTAAGACAAATTTTTTGAGAGACCATCCCAACACTAAGCGTGTATTTTTAAAACAAATTTTTTGAGGAACCATCCCAACACTAAGCGTGGATTTTTAAAGCAAATTTTTTGAGGGACCATCCCAACACTAAGCGTGTATTTTTAAAACAAATTTTTTGAGGAACCATCCCAACACTAAGCGTGGATTTTTAAAGCAAATTTTTTGAGGGACCATCCCAACACTAAGCGTGTATTTTTAAAACAAATTTTTTGAGGAACCATCCCAACACTAAGCGTGGATTTTTAAACCAAATTTCTTGAGGAACCATCCCAACACTAAGCGTGGATTTTTAAAACAAATTTTTTGAGGGACCATTCGACCACTGAGCTTGGATTTTTATTAAACCAAATTTTTTGAGGGACCATCGCAACACTAAGCGTGGATTTTTAAGACAAATTTTTTGAGAGACCATCCCAACACTAAGCGTGGATTTTTAAAGCAAATTTTTTGAGGAACCATCCCAACACTAAGCGTGGATTTTTTAAACCAAATTTTTTGAGGAACCATCCCAACACTTAGCGTCTCCGACGATCATCATCAGGGATTTATTTTATTTTTTTAATTGGTAACTGGATTGCAATTTACACTGTCTGTTCTCCATCACAGGTGGTTTCCAACTCCAAGGGACCTTTCGACCACTAAGCGTGGATTTTTAAAACAAATTTTTTGAGCGACCATTCGACCACTAAGCGTGTATTTTTAAAACAAATTTTTTGAGCGACCATTCGACCACTAAGCGTCGATTTTTAAAACAAATTTTTTGAGCGACCATTCGACCACTAAGCGTGGATTTTTAAAACAAATTTTTTGAGCGACCATTCGACCACTAAGCGTGGATGTTTAAAACAAATTTTTTGAGGGACCATTCGACCACTAAGCGTGGATTTTTAAAACAAATTTTTTGAGGGACCATTCGACCACTAAGCATGGATTTTTAAAACAAATTTTTTGAGGGACCATTCGACCACTAAGCGTGGATTTTTAAAACAAATGTTTTGAGGGACCATTCGACCACTAAGCATGGATTTTTAAAACAAATTTTTTGAGGGACCATTCGACCACTAAGCGTGGATTTTTAAAACAAATGTTTTGAGGGACCATTCGACCACTAAGCGGGGAGTTTTAAAACAATTTTTTTGAGAGACCTTTCGACCACTGAGCGAGGATTTTTAAAACAAATTTTTTGAGGGACCATTCGACCACTAAGCGTTGATTTTTAAAACAAATTTTTTGAGGGACCATTCGACCACTAAGCGTGGATTTTTAAAACAAATTTTTTGAGGGACCATTCGACCACTAAGCGTGGATTTTTAAAACAAATTTTTTGAGGGACCATTCGACCACTAAGCGTGGATTTTTAAAACAAATTTTTTGAGGGACCATTCGACCACTAAGCGTGGATTTTTAAAACAAATTTTTTGAGGGACCATTCGACCACTAAGCGTGGATTTTTAAAACAAATTTTTTGAGGGACCATTCGACCACTAAGCGTGGATTTTTAAAACAAATTTTTTGAGGGACCATTCGACCACTAAGCGTGGATTTTTAAAACAAATTTTTTGAGGGACCATTCGACCACTAAGCGTGGATTTTTAAAACAAATTTTTTGAGGGACCATTCGACCACTAAGCGTGGATTTTTAAAACAAATTTTTTGAGGGACCATTCGACCACTAAGCGTGGATTTTTAAAACAAATTTTTTGAGGGACCATTCGACCACTAAGCGTGGATTTTTAAAACAAATTTTTTGAGGGACCATTCGACCACTAAGCGTGGATTTTTAAAACAAATTTTTTGAGGGACCATTCGACCACTAAGCGTGGATTTTTAAAACAAATTTTTTGAGGGACCATTCGACCACTAAGCGTGGATTTTTAAAACAAATTTTTTGAGGGACCATTCGACCACTAAGCGTGGATTTTTAAAACAAATTTTTTGAGGGACCATTCGACCACTAAGCGTGGATTTTTAAAACAAATTGTTTGAGGGACCATTCGACCACTAAGCGTGGATTTTTAAAACAAATTTTTTGAGGGACCATTCGACCACTAAGCGTGGATTTTTAAAACAAATTTTTTGAGGGACCATTCGACCACTAAGCGTGGATTTTTAAAACAAATTTTTTGAGGGACCATTCGACCACTAAGCGTGGATTTTTAAAACAAATTTTTTGAGGGACCATTCGACCACTAAGCGTGGATTTTTAAAACAATTTTTTGAGGGACCATTCGACCACTAAGCGTGGATTTTTAAAACAAATTTTTTGAGGGACCATTCGACCACTAAGCGTGGATTTTTAAAACAAATTTTTTGAGGGACCATTCGACCACTAAGCGTGGATTTTTAAAACAAATTTTTTGAGGGACCATTCGACCACTAAGCGTGGATTTTTAAAACAAATTTTTTGAGGGACCATTCGACCACTAAGCGTGGATTTTTAAAACAAATTTTTTGAGGGACCATTCGACCACTAAGCGTGGATTTTTAAAACAAATTTTTTGAGGGACCATTCGACCACTAAGCGTGGATTTTTAAAACAAATTTTTTGAGGGACCATTCGACCACTAAGCGTGGATTTTTAAAACAAATTTTTTGAGGGACCATTCGACCACTAAGCGTGGATTTTTAAAACAAATTTTTTGAGGGACCATTCGACCACTAAGCGTGGATTTTTAAAACAAATTTTTTGAGGGACCATTCGACCACTAAGCGTGGATTTTTAAAACAAATTTTTTGAGGGACCATTCGACCACTAAGCGTGGATTTTTAAAACAAATTTTTTGAGGGACCATTCGACCACTAAGCGTGGATTTTTAAAACAAATTTTTTGAGGGACCATTCGACCACTAAGCGTGGATTTTTAAAACAAATTTTTTGAGGGACCATTCGACCACTAAGCGTGGATTTTTAAAACAAATTTTTTGAGGGACCATTCGACCACTAAGCGTGGATTTTTAAAACAAATTTTTTGAGGGACCATTCGACCACTAAGCGTGGATTTTTAAAACAAATTTTTTGAGGGACCATTCGACCACTAAGCGTGGATTTTTAAAACAAATTTTTTGAGGGACCATTCGACCACTAAGCGTGGATTTTTAAAAACAAATTTTTTGAGGGACCATTCGACCACTAAGCGTGGATTTTTAAAACAAATTTTTTGAGGGACCATTCGACCACTAAGCGTGGATTTTTAAAACAAATTTTTTGAGGGACCATTCGACCACTAAGCGTGGATTTTTAAAACAATTTTTTGAGGGTCCCATTGTGCATTGGCTTGAAAATGCCGCTTTCCCGAAAAAACAGAACATTTTGAAAGAGTTTTTAAGTCAATTTAACATTTAAACATGCTGTATAAAACAGCATCTCTTTCAATGCCGTACATACGAAGTGTGTACGACGAGTGTGTTCGACAAGCAACGGCAACATATTCTGTTCTTTTTTGGTGTTTGTTGTTGTTGTTCGGCCAAACGCACAAACATAATCACACCATTTTATTTGGGGTGTGCACTGATATCAGGCGGCAGGCAAGCATCCTTCCTCCATCCAACCTTCTCATCCTGCTTAATGGCAAAAAGACATTTGAGTCCAAAAATGGGAAATGTATCTGCAACAAGGTGCTGTGTGCTATGGGTTGACAACGTGTATTCTTTGTTGTTTTTTTTTCCTGACGAGCCATCCTTTGCCGGGAAGAAGTTACAAGCAATAGTTACAACGCGGAGGAACCGAGTGTGTCAACATGATTGCGACATTAAAAATAAACAGAACGTTCTGTTTTTTTCGTTTTTTTTGCTTCTACTTCATCATCTGTCCTGGTTACTCCTGCTGATGATGCCTTGGTGCAAGCAAGTACTTGTTGCAAGTGATGGCTTGTTGGATGGCCTTACTTGGCTTGGGATTGCTAGCTGGTTGCTGGGTTGGTTGGATAGATTCAATGCTTAGTTTGTCTAAGTTTTGCTAAATAAAAAGAATTAAAGCTTTTGATGGATGCCGCTTAAATGCGACAGACCGAAGATAGATAGAAATGAAAACCTGAAAATCCGGCAATTGCTTTAGTTTTGTTGAGACAGTTAGTCAGGAAGAATGAACGCAGAGACAGGCGAACGGGTGGACAGACAAACGATGCAATGAATGTACAAAGACTCACCATATCAAACTTACAACGGATGTGCGGAATGGCAATTTGAAAATTGTCTTTTATTTTATTTTTCCTTCCTCGTTCTTAACATACCGACCGGCTGGCTGGCTGCTGAGGTTATTTTTTGAGGTCGTTGTTGTTGTCGCTGGCGCACATAATTCAATTTCCATGAAATATGATTTCAAATTTATTGAAAATTTTCATACTTTATATGTTTGTGGCAAATGTGATCGTTTATATGCCGCACTAAGTATGGTTTTCAGTGGTAGACAGACTGGTTGCCTGCCTAGCCAGCGAGGTCAGGCATAACTTTACCATGAATAGCTCTATAATTGATACCATTTGAAATTTATGAAGATAAGGAGTAATAACAGCAACAACAACAACAACAGATTTCATTCGACTTAAACTATGGATAGATATGTAATCTACCGTGGAGATCTCGATTATAGATTTGATTAGGAGGAATTTAAGGTTTGTTTTTTGTCTCCATGATTTTCGCATGCTCATTGCCATTTATCGTTTAGCAAACCACCAGTATGGTGGTAGTTGGCCAACGAATGACAGTTTTAATATGACATTTTTACAATGTATTATAATGTCCAGTTGATGATGATGATCGGTTACACACATGCAGGTCACTTTGATGTTATGTTAGAGAGAGAGAGATAAGGAACAGTGGTTCTACATTCGGTTATTTAGTTATTAAGCTCACTTTCGAAGGGTGACCAATAGAAGAAGACTATTACGCTCAGAAATGTCTACAGGTGAGTGGGTTTAACTGGGCAGTTCAAAATATACAGCGTATCGTGATCCCACTGTGCAGTCTTCGAGTACGGCATTTACACAAAATGTTTGTACTGTCAGGTGCATTCTCAAACGGGTGCAGTCACCCATAGAACAACGAAGGTGTAAGGTAGTCATCAACCCCATACAGAGAGGAATGTGAAGCTCATGCACTGGATTTCTGAATTCATACCCGTGGAATAGATGTGGAAGCTCTATGAGTATTTTGGGTAATTCCAAAGGGGCGCTGGGCGATGAACTGCATCTGGTTGGAACCATCAAGTAAAATCCTCGACTTCATGTCTGCGCAATTGCATCAGTGTGAATGGCATTCACGTCTGCCTAATACATTCATTATACCCTCCACCATAATATGGAGGGTACAATTAAATTTGTCACTTCGTTTGTAACACATCGAAATATTCATCGGAGACTCTATAAAGTATATTTATTTTTGATCAGGGTAAAATTCTAAGTCGATATAACCATGTCCGTCCGTCTGTTGAAATAAAGATACAGCTCGCAATTTTTAAGATAGAGCTTTGTAATTTGGTGTAGAAGTTTCTATTACTCCTAGGATGTTTGCTAGTGCAAATGGGCTATATCGGTCCACGTTTTGATATAGCTCCCATAGAACGGTAC
This sequence comes from Musca autumnalis, assembly GCF_047663935.1. Taxonomy (NCBI): domain Eukaryota; kingdom Metazoa; phylum Arthropoda; class Insecta; order Diptera; family Muscidae; genus Musca; species Musca autumnalis. The sequence goes on from NW_027411755.1 coordinate 244,146,021, forward strand.
ACGCAGAGAAAAAGTATTGTTGGAACAATCATATTCTAAGAATAAAATAGCGTATTTTAAAATTCTTAAAATATGTATTATTGGCCCGACAATATATTTTGTGTCATCATGTTTCCTAATAAAAAATATATGGTTGAAACAACAATATATATTTTCAGATTTTTAAAATACACTATTTTGTTCTTAGAATATGATTGTTTCAACAATATCTCTTCTCTGTGTGTACCACCCAAATCAACCGAAGTGGCTGAAACTTGGTATTTGGTCTTCATTTTGGGTATTAAAAGTTCAATATGAAATTTGGTATAGGTCCACGCATTCATATAGCCCCCATAGAACGGTACCTCCCGATTTTCGGTATTTTCAAGGTTGTGGCCACACTAATCCACCGAAGTGGCTGAAATTTGGTATTTGGTCTTCATTTGGGGTATTAAACGTTCCATATAAAATGTGTCGGTATAGGTCCACGCCTTCATATAGCCCCCATAGAACGGTACCTCCCGATTTTCGGTATTTTCAAGGTTGTGGCCACACTAATCCACCGAAGTGGCTGAAATTTGGTATTTGGTCTTCATTTGGGTTATTAAACGTTCCTATGAAATTTGTCGGTATAGGCCCACGCCTTAGTTATAGCCCCCATAGAACGGTACCTCCCGATTTTCGGTATTTTCAAGGTTGTGGCCATACTAATGCACCGAAATTGCTGAAATTTGGTATTTAGTATTCATTTGGGTTATTAAACGTTCCTATGAAATTTGTCGGTATACATATGTCTACGCCTTTTTAAAGCCCCCATATAACGGAACCACCCGATTTATCGGTATTGTGGAACAGGAGACCGAAGTCTCTGTGTGGCCCAGAATACCGGCGTATCTGTGTTGAACACGAAGCCTAAGCTGGAGAGGGCTGGAGAGCGAAGTCCATGTGTGGGACATAAAACTGAAGTCTATGGAAAGTGACGATCGGACAGCCGCAATGGATAGTCTTTCCAAAATTTGTCAAAAAAATTCTCACCCAGGATTACCTCGATGGATAGCATGCAGTAGCAAGCCGAATTCAATGGCGAACAGTGAAATACTAAAGACTCAGATGACATGATGTGAATGCGAATTACATCGTTTGGTTACAGTAAACAAAAGACTTCAATGTAAGACTGGGGTGTACGGAGAAACTGTAAAGTTAATGTTGATGGGACCGTAGGTGGTGTTGAATGTCAATGACACTCGTCTTGTTACAGTACCTGTCAACAATATCTAGTTGTACTGATGAACCGGTAAAATCTTAGCATTCTCATAAAGATGGTATGCTGGTGTCATAAGTAATTTCTCATCCTCCTCGCAGTCCCCAGGTCGCACAGTGTCACGACCGTGGCCAAAAATGGTAAAAACTAAATACTTCGTTGAACAAATTTATTGGTGGGTAGGGATAGAAAACATATTAATTAAGAAGAATCTGAATTTTGGTACTGATACCTGAAGTAGTTTCTGCTATATGAGGATTTAAATCCGACAATTTTAGTTAATACGCATTTTTGTGTTTTTTTTTCTAAAATTAATAAATTATATTATGCGTTAATATTTAAAATTTAAAAATAACGGTCGCTGCAAAAATGGTTCCTAAGTTCTCTTGGGATGTAATAAACTTGGCTACACTTTTGTTTGCATGTAAATATTAATCATATGGTGTTTACATTTACCCAAACATATATTACTAAGTTTATTAATTTTATGAAGCAAATTTTAAATTGAGTGGAGTGGGAGAAAATTGTATAAAAGTGTATATCGATATATTTTGCTGTATGAGTAGTAAAAAGTGAGTACTTCAAATATATAAAGGTCCCAGCTGCAGAGGTTTGCAGACGAATGTGTCATTTCTCTTTTCCAGCGACCACCTCACTGAGAGGATACCCCCTTTTATAACAAATCGTTTTGCTATATTTGCTATGTTGGCTATAGCGCGAAAACGAATGAACCGATATTCATATATTTTGGTGGGCTTATTAAGTACCTAATAATCTTGCTTTAAAGCGAGAGACTTTTAAAAATATCAATTTTTAAAAAAATTGTGAACAGCGAAAATCAATATTCGATTTTTTACAAAAAATTTACCGTTGTTTGACCACTAATCGGTCAAAAAAAAATTTTTAAAGGAAATTTCTCATATATAAAGACATGAGTTCGATATATTCAATATGCTCACAGACAATATGAAGACTAAACACCAAATTTCAGTCATATCGGGTGGATATTGAGGACACAACACTCAAAATACCGAAAATGAGGAGGCACGGTTCTATGGGGGCTATAGGAAGACGAGGACCCATACCGACATATTTCTGGTGGAAGGTTATAAGTCCCCCAACGGAGACTTAATACCAATTTTCAGCCATTTCGGTGTGATAATCAGGCTAAAACCTCCAAAATACCGAAAATCGGGAGGTACGGTTCTATGGGGGCTATATCAAAAAGTGGACCGACCAGCCCAATTTTTTGTCCTGAAGATTGTAAGTCAATAATAGGTACGTGTACCAAAATTGATGCACCTACGACAACTCCTTCTATTTTTGGTCACAGTTAATATGAACTCGCGACATTGTGGGTCGGCAATATATTGCATAGCTTTGTTGTCAGCAACCCACGTGCCGCCTGCCAGCGCAAGTCACAGTGAGTTTCGCTTTCGAATGTTACACCCAATATCTAATTAGTAACTGGACACCATCAGGACACCATTTCAGCAGTCCAAGTGTTGGACAGTGAGGCAGAATATTTTGCGGCGAATATTTTCATATTCCTCAGATGGAAGAACAGCGCAAGAACTGCATAAATCAGCTATAGAGGCATTTATTTAATGTGTCACAAATGTTACCGACGACAGCATCCTATGACAAGATCATACAATCATCCGCATACATTACGATACCGCACGGAAGGTTTCACACTACGGATCTTCGATTTCTTATATCTGAATTCCACAAACGACTGTCATCCACACAGTGTCGTTTATCCAACGTTTCAAACACGGCTGGGCGAAAAGTTTTCTCTATGTCCTGGACCAATATGGCAAAGTTGACGGTATCGAAGGCCTTCGATCGGTCAAGAACTACCATGACTCTTCGGTTCCACGGCCAGTTATGATTCAGTCTTCGACTGAAATGTGTGGGTATGGCACGTAATAATGTTCTGGTAATATGCATTTTCCGGAATTCTTGCATCCTTTTTTTGTGTTCGTGTATATTATGGAAGAGGGCTTCAACATGGCACGGCCCAGAACTTATAATTGTCCATTTTTCAAATTAAGGGAATATTAACCACCCCGTGGTGTCAGCTTGGCGGCAACTGCAACTGCTTTGATTGGACGTCGGGTAAATAATCATTATCAAATCATCTTACTATGAGAAAACCACTCCACGAGTTTGGTTAATGATGGAGTTGAAGTTAGTCGGAGGTTATAACATGTTGACTTTATCCAGTTTTTATGAAAGGCTATCTTCAATACGGATAAAAGCTAAACTCTTCAACATCAGTATCATCTACATCCACGTCCTCACAGATGGCAAGGACAAGTAGACCAAATATGTATATTACTTACTTAATTACTTACTTAGCTGACCCATTTCAGAACATTTGTTCCATAGACCGAACTAAGAAAAGATCTCCAATTCCATGTACTCGTTTGCGCCATCTATTCTTTGGCCTGCCAATTCTGCATGCACCGCCATGTGGTTCGAATTTATACGCCTTTTTAGTGGGTCCATCATTGCTCATTCTTATTATATGACCAAGCCAACGCAATCGCTGCATCTCGATACGTTTAACTATATTGATGTCGTTGTATAACAGATACAGCTCGTGGTTCATACGACGTCGATATTCACCGTCAACGCATTTTGGCCCGTAGATCTATCGAAGAATTTTTCTCTCGACCAGGCCAAGCACTGCCTTGTCTGCTTGCGCAAGTACCCAGGCTTCGGAACCATACATCAGCACGGGTAGTATCAGTGTTTTGTTAAGCGTTATTTTTGTTTGACGAGGAGTGACTTTATTTTTAATCTGTTTACTTAAGCCAAAGTAACATCTGTTGGCCAATACATTTCTTCTTTTTATTTCACAACTGATGTCGTTTGTTGTGTTTACGGCGGTGCCGAGGTATACGAAGTCTTTTTTTACTACCTCAAAATTAAAGGAATCAACTTCAACAGTTGGTCCGATCTCAATGGACGTATTGTGCGTCGACACCATCAGTTTGTTCTTCTCGCCGTTTACCGCCAGACCCACTTTAGCAGATTCTCCTTCGACCTTCATAAAGGTATCAGTTATTTCTTTTACTGATCGTCCCATGATGTCTATATCATCAGCATAAGCAAGTAACATATGGCTGTTCGTGTATAATGTTCCACTTCTATTGACCTCCGGGTCTCGAATAACCTTCTCCAGCAGCATGTTTAAAAGATCACACGACAGGTCGTCTCCTTGCCTGAAACCTCTTTTGGTAATAAACTCTTCGGAGAGGTTCTTTCCTATTTTAACCGAGGACCGAATATAAGTTAATGTCATTCTACAAAGCCGAATGAGCTTTGCAGGAATACCAAAATCAGACATGGCTTGAAACACCTTTGAACGCAGCGGGCTGTCGAAGGCTGCTTTATAATCGACAAAAAGGAGGTAGGTGTCGATCTGCATCTCTTGGGTCTTCTCTAGGATTTGCCGCAGGGTAAATATTTGGTCAATGGTGGACTTGCCAGGTCTAAAGCCGCATTGGTATGGTCCAATTATTTCGTTGACCATAGGCTTTAGTCGTTCGCATAATATTCCTGACACTATCTTGTAGGCAATTGGGAGAAGACTTATGCCCCTGCAGTTGGAGCATACAGTGTTATCTCCTTTCTTGTGTGACGAGACACAGGATACTCAGGTTCCAATCGTCGTGTACGCGTTCTTCCTACCAGATGGTGCTAACTAGCTGATGAATACACCTCATCAGCGTGTCGCCTCCGGTTTTGAGCAGCTTGGCTTGTAGGCCATCGGCTCTTGCTGCCTTATTATTCTTCAGCCGATTTATTGCTGTCTTTACCTCATCTTGGCTGGGCGGTATACATTCAATACCATCTTCTGGGATTGGATCTGTGGTATCTTCGTCAACTTCGCTACTAGTGGATACAGGGACGTACGCAGGATTTCATTTCGGGGGGGGGCACAACTTGACCAAAAATCGTGAAAAATTCAAATTTTGTGTAGCGTTACGTAAATCTATTTTAAGGGGTTATGGCCACTTATAAGCATGAGAAAAGCCATTTTCATGCATTTTTTATAAAAAATCTATTAAACCTCAAGTTACATTCTATTTTTTTTTTTTTTTTTTTTTTTGAAAATTTTACATTCAAATGTCCGCTTATAAAGCATTGTTTTTACTAAAGCAGTTTGCGGTACCCACTGTAGTTTGAACAAGTAAGAAAAGCGTTAAGTTCGGTCGTGCCGAACTTTTTATACCCTCCACCACAAATTTCAGCCATTTCGGTGGATTAATGTGGCCACAACCTTCAAAATACCAAAATGCGGAAGGTACCGTTCTATGGGGGCTATATGATGGCGTGGACCTATACCTAAAAATTTCTGGGGGAAAGTTTTATACGCCTAAAGAAGACTAAATATCAAATTTCAGCCATCTCGGTGTGATAATGAGGCTAAAACCTTCAAAATATCGAAAATCGGGAGATATTGTATTATGGGGGGCTATATCAACACGTGGACCTATATAAACATTTTATGGTAGAAATGTTTCTTAGCCTCTGGAAACACAAAATACAAAGTTACAACCGATTCTTCGGTCAAATGGGTCTAATACATTCAAAATATATTCAAATGTCGCTTACTTTATAAGGGGCCTTATGTGGGGGCTATACCAAAACGTGGACCTATATAACCCAACTTTTGTAGGAATGTTTTCTGGCCTCTGATGACACAAAATACCAAATTACAACCAATTCTGTGGTCAAATGGGTCTAATACATTCAAAATATATAAAAATGACGCGTACTTTATATGGGGCCTTATATGGGGGCTATACCAAAACGTGGACCTATATAACCCAACTTTGGTAGGAACATTTTTTGGCCTCTGGAGACACAAAGTACCAAATTACAACCAATTCGGTGGTAAAATGGGCCAAATATCTTGAAAATTCCTTAAAACGACGACGCGTCACGCGTCATTTTGTATGGGGGCTATACGAAAGCGTGGACTTACATAGCCCGCTTTCAATACCAAAAGTCCTACGTATAAATAACATATTTTCCCAAAATTTCATCAACCTACGTCAATCCGTTCGGACGCTAGAGTGATTTCCACAGACGGACAGACGGACGGACATGTAGAATTGCACGCTGATCAAGAATATACATACTTTGTGGGGTCTACAATGATTATTTCGAGTAGTTACAAACGTAGTGACAAACTTAATATACCCCCATCCTATGGTGGAGGGTATAAAAATAATAAACCGATCAGCATATATTTTTGTGGGATCATTACGTACTTGTCCATTATCGAAAAGGAATTAAAAAAAAAAACAATTTTTAAAAATTTTGAACAGTTAAAATCAAAATTTCGATTTTAACAAAAACAAAACATCGTACAAAATTGATATTATTTCTGACTCCGGTTAAGCACATCATTTATGTGTACAATAGTCCCACAAAAACATATAAAGTGCCACTTCGAGGAAATACGTTTTTAGTTTCTATGCTACATACAAAACACAATAAATGTTTCCCTTCGAAAGCTCATATCTCGGTAAATTTTTGTCCGATGGACTGGAAATTTTGGGACGTATTCTATTCTATATTCTATTCCATATTTTATATGAAATAATGGTACAAAGTATATAAATTCAATAGAAAGAATTCATAACATTTAGTCCCAATTTCCATTAGGCGAGTTTACTTGCGGCAAGTCTCAGTTTCTCTCCTCAGTTTCTCTCCTACGTAAGGAGTATGGAAGTGGAAAAAATTGCTCGTACCGGCAATTTTCAGACAATTCCTTTTATATTTTTCGTTTTTGACATTATTTTCATTGTTATGAAAACAAGACTTGCAGAAACAGAATTGCCTGTATAAACGCAAGAGACAAGTTTAAAAGAGAACGAGAAAAATGGCCGCAAGAAAAATCGTTTAATGTACATTGGGACTAAGGATACAGTTTTAAATATTTACAGAGTAGGATATTTAGAATTGAAAATAGACAATATCGGGCCATGTTCGGTAATGTCGCCATGTAAAATTTATTGAAGTATATTGAAGTTTTTAATCATACAGGTCCACGTTATGGTTTATCGCAGAATTTTACAACAACAAAGAATTGTCGTTGTCTTTGCTATAGCAAGATTTTCACTATTTCGATGATCTTAGCCTAATATCGGCTGTCGTTGATATGTTTCCAAATGAAAACATTAAGAAAAATTTAACAGTTTTGGAGATATGGTGCGAAATGAATACAAATTATGGAATTTTTAGATATATTATAAAATGTACTTTTTTTCATTTCTCCAAATATTTTATTTTGGCCCTTATCTACAAAATTGCTGCAAAGGTCAGAAGAAGATTTACATTGGTTTCAGAGATATAGCCCCGAGTTGTTTAAAACGTCGATATTTAACAATGTTTAGATTGGGCCATAAAATCCAAGCTGTATCTGACTCAACAAAACGGAACTAGGGCTTTTGTACTTTGGGTCTGTACTTTCAAAAAATCCTCACTTCAAATTATTTGCACAAGATTACCTTAAAAATGTTGCACAGTGTTATTTACCGAAAGAGATAGATTCTGATACTTTTTTACTTTTAATATTATGTTACAAAAGAAGCGTTATATTTTTTTTCTTTATTGTACGGTTAGAAGTTTTTGGACTCGATGACAAACACTTTGATGGGCTTAGTTCTATATAGTTTTGAAAATAACAATCGATCCTTATTGAACCCCACATAATTATTCACTAATAATTATTTGAGAGACACTCCTCTCGATAGTTACCGCGCCCATAAGCTTTTTAGTTGGCCTCCGTAGTATTTAGAGCTTTGTCAGGAAGCATAAACTTGTCCACGAAAAGTAGGATATCGCTGTAAACAAGACTACAAAATGTCCAAAGAATCATCGAACAGTCTTTAAACTTAGACTTGTATAAGAGACCTGATGATGTTGTCCAAACATATTCCCTTGGACCTTGACTTTTGGAAGTAATCTTGCGAACCATATTAGGTTCGATTTTAGACCGAATAGGTTAGTCCCTTCGACCATTTTAGTGAACATTTTTTAACTTTTATGGCGGAGGTACCGATATGACTTACATTTAATTTGGACAAAACATTACGAGATCCATAACTTGGACCGAGAGTTATCATGAGTTCCAACCTGCCAGACAAACAGAGATACAGACGGACGAACGGTGGTAAGTACTTCCATCTTGGCTGAAACGAATATCGTCCAAACATATGTGAAGTCTTAAATCATTATTTTGATGAAATCTATACAATCCTAGTGTATATAATCTCGTAATCTAAAGTCTGAGGTTACAATTATACTTCGGTAATGATAAGTAAAAATCAAGTGACGCACAAAAATTCATTTGTCTTCATTATTTTCTCATACTGTCGAGCAGCAAATTTGTCTAAAACAGAATAACAAAATTTTGGCGATGGCAGTAAAACAAATTTCTAATTGGCTTTCAATATGTAGTCCACGAAGTACCGACCCTTCATACTTTTTATTCAATAGATTTTTTTATATATATTTCCATTCCCATAATACTGAACTCGTTATTTTTGTTATAACCGGATGAGTTTTAAGCCTCGAGAGCTCTATACAGTTCGAATAAATAATAGACGTGGGGTATATTCATTAAGGAATTAGCTTTTGATAGTGGTATGATATGACTGAAGAAGTAATTCAGATTTTATTGGAAGTTTCTCTCAAAAACAGCTTACAAAAAAATTTTTTTTAAATATTTTCTTACAAAACTTGTTAATGATGTACATTTTCTGTTCAGAAACTTAAGAAAATATAAGTTTTAATTTGAAATCTTCAAATATACAAAAATTTTTATGAGAAAAAAATATAATAACTAGTTACAGTAGCTTAAAAAATTTTGTTCGACCAAACCATTTCGGGGGGGGCCCGGGCCCCCCGTGCCCCCCCCCTGCGTACGTCCCTGAGTGGATACCAACAGTTTAGAAAAATGCCCTTTCCATATCCTTAGCACACTATCTGTATGAGTTACCAAATTATCTTGCTGGTCTCTACAGGAGTATGTGCCTGTACCAAAGTCATCAGTTTGATGCTTCACTCTCTGGTAGAATTTTCGTACTTCATTCTGGCTCCTGTACATCTCGATTTTTTCACACTCCCGCTTTTCCATATCTCTCTTTTTCCTGCGGAAAAGACGTTTCTCCTCTCTTCCTTTCTTCCGATATCTCTCTCGTGGGCTACGCGTTGCTACGGATTGTAAAGTAGCCCTATATGCCGCATTTTTCTCTTCGGTAGCAGCACGACACTCCTGATCATACCATGGATTCCTTGGTGGAGGTCTCTGGTATCCAAGTATGGATTTTGCGGCTGTTTGCATGGAGTGGGAAATATTTTGCCTTGGTGCTGATATGTTATCGGGATGAGGAGTGCTGTGATTAAGCAATTGGGCTAGTTGAGTGGAATATGCTGTGGCTATCTGTTGTGATTGCAGCTTACCGATGTCTAGCTTTCGTGTTGTGTCTGTTCGTACTTTATTTGCTACTTTTAATCTGGTACGTACCTTTGCTGCACCAAGGTAGTGGTCCGAGTCTATGTTTGCATCTCGGAACGATCGTACATCCAACACGCTCGATGAATGTCTTCCATCTATCACAACGTGATCAATTTGATTTCTTGTTCTTTGATCTGGCGACAGCCATGTGCGTTTGTGAATATCGATATGCTTAAATCTGGTATTGCTAACTACCACGTTTTTTTCGCTGCGAAGTCTATCAGCCTCATCCCATTGTCAGATGTTTCACTGTGATGACTTAATTTCCCGATTGTTGTGATTTCAATGTCATGGGCAGGGCAACGGTCATATTTTACTTCTAAGCGCTCGTAAAATAAATCTTTGGTCTGTTCGTCCTTTTCTTCAGTGGGAGCATGAGCGCAAATAAAGCTGATGTTGAAGAATTTTGCTTTTATTCGAATTGTAGCTAGTCTTTCATTCACTGGTGTGAACCTGGAGACCAGATGTTTTAACCTCCGACCAACTACGAATCCGCAACAAAACTCATGCTTTGTATCAAGGCAGCTATAATACAGTGTGTCACCTTTAGGTGTTGCTGTGACGCCTTTCCCGTTCCATCGTATTTTCTGTAGGGCAGTAATATCAGCCTTGTATTTTTCAAGTACATCTGCCAATGCGTTTACTGCACCTTCTCTATAAAGAGTGCGAACATACCAGGCGCAGATTCGCAGATCATGGTCCTAAAAACGTTTGCGGGGTTCTTCAACTTTAGAGGGATTTGTTTTTTTTTCTTTTGTTTTTTCATAGTAAGTTGCTTTTTTCTAGGAGAGGGTTACTAACCCGTCGCCCAAAACCAAGTTTTTAATGTTCTTATAGGTCAACGCGCGGCACATTTTAGCTCACTTCCTTTAACGGGTATTAAAAGCAGCTACTCCAGGTGCCATGGGGAGGTCAGTGTCCACTTGAGATGAGAGAGGTACCAATATACATCCTGGACTTTGCCATGTTAAAGCCGATCAGGAATGTTCCTTGGTATCTTTCATCCCCTACGTCACCCAATATTGTTAAAGCATTTATAAAATCATTTTCGTATGTTGTTATAGTAATTTTTAGTTATTTGTGTTCAAATACAAAAGATGCTGACTACTGCTACATGCCGGACTTAGCAGCACTTACCCCATACTCTGGCATATTTCGACCTTAGTGTTGTTATGGTTTTTTAACTATTGGTAAGATTGCTCGATATTCATTACACAATAACCTTATCGAAACAACAATTGTGGATCGACCTAAATATTAACCTTTAAACCCAGCACGTTTCTTACCAATCATTATTGGTAGCCAAGCACACATAGTTACAATTTTTGGGGGTCAACAAAATTTTCCCATGACCCAAAAATTAACTGTCAATTTTTCCAATACGTGGCCGTGTCCGAACAATAAACGAAATTCCAGCGCAATTTAAAAAGTTCTCACCAGAAATATGTTGTGGAACACTCAAGACAACTCAACACAAGAAAGGGGGGAAATGAGAAAGAAATGCGCAAATTTTACAATACATTCCGCATTCACACATATCTAACTGGAAAGACATTCCAAAGCAAGCAGCTCCCCCAATTTTTTATTGCTGCTGCCTGTCACTACCGCTTATTTTGCAAACGGGGGGAGAGTAATAAAAAAATTAAAATTTAAAACGTTTTCATGGTAAATTTAAATTTCGTTTTGTTACTGAATCGCTGTTGAATGGAACTGGTAGAGAATTGTTACAAAAAGAGAAGCAAAACAGTATCAATCTCTATGTGGAAATGGTATGGGATTCATTTTACCAGGTGATGTTAGTAGTTTCGGTAATGGCAATGATAGTTGTTGTTATTGTTGTTGTTATTTTTGTGAATTGTTGAATTAGTCTTAATTTGTTTTGATACAACGTTGAATGAATGCGAAATTGAAATACTTTTGTTTCCCACGTTTGTCTGTCTGTCCACGTTGGCTATTCCAATCCTTTACTGCTGCCTGTCCTCTATACAGGCATCACCCGTCTATCTATCCATCCATCCATCCATCCATCGAATCACTTCACTTTAGTCATTCAGCCAGTCAATCCATCCATTCATTTGTCCAAGAAGTATTCAACCGTTTTTCGTCTGTCTGTCTTTCGTCATTAGTTGGAGCGTACAGAAGAAACAACGGCGGCGGCAACCAAATTTCATGAAAAAATATCTCCCCGCGCTCAGCAACATTAAATTGCTGCATTCATTCAAGAGTCGTCAACTTCAATTCAAAAATCATACAAACAATTTCTTTTTGGCCATTTAAGTGGTTACAGTTGAATTGATGGCCAGTAATTGTGAATGTTTGCTGACTGGCTCTGACTGGCCTGCTGACGCTGCTGCTGTTCCTGCCATTCCATTTGATGTTGTTGATGATGATGATTTTTGATGGTGCTGATGATTCAATGGTCTATTATTCCTGTCCCCTCGCATGATGTGCCGCTGCTGCTATTGCTGTCAATAATTCGGGAGTTTCGGCAGAAATACGATGCTACCCTCTCAGAAACTGATATGGCAATTATTTGGATAAATGCCCTCTCACTTATATCCCCTCATCAGATATGTATTTTATTTGCATGACGTGTGATTGTGTTAACATTTTTGAAGTACCATATTGTGAGGTCATCTGTCCTTTGACAATATGCTGAAAATATACCCATTCAGATACATGAACGTTCTTGAAAAAAGGGTTGAAAAATATTCTTAAAAAATCCACGCTTATTTATAGCTGCCAAAATGGGTTGAAAAATATTCTTAAAAAATCCACACTTATTTATAGCTGCCAAAAAGGGTTAAAAATATTCTTAAAAAAATCCACGCTTATTTATAGCTGCCAAAAAGGGTTGAAAAATATTCTTAAAAAATCCACGCTTATTTATAGCTGCCAAAAAGGGTTAAAAATATTCTTAAAAAAATCCACGCTTATTTATAGCTGCCAAAAAGGGTTAAAAATATTCTTAAAAAAATCCACGCTTATTTAAAGCTACCAAAAAGGTTTAAAAAATATTCTTAAAAATCCACGCTTATTTATAGCTGCCAAAAAGGGTTCAAAAATATTCTTAAAAATCCACGCTTATTTATAGCTGCCAAAAAGGGTTCAAAAATATTCTTAAAAATCCACGCTTATTTATAGCTGCCAAAAAGGGTTCAAAAATATTCTTAAAAATCCACGCTTATTTATAGCTGCCAAAAAGGGTTCAAAAATATTCTTAAAAATCCACGCTTATTTATAGCTGCCAAAAAGGGTTCAAAAATATTCTTAAAAATCCACGCTTATTTATAGCTGCCAAAAAGGGTTCAAAAATATTCTTAAAAATCCACGCTTATTTATAGCTGCCAAAAAGGGTTCAAAAATATTCTTAAAAATCCACGCTTATTTATAGCTGCCAAAAAGGGTTCAAAAATATTCTTAAAAATCCACGCTTATTTATAGCTGCCAAAAAGGGTTCAAAAATATTCTTAAAAATCCACGCTTTTTTATAGCTTCCAAAAAGGGTTCAAAAATATTCTTAAAAATCCACGCTTATTTATAGCTGCCAAAATGGGTTCAAAAATATTCTTAAAAAATCCACGCTTATTTATAGCTGCCAAAATGGGTTCAAAAATATTCTTAAAAAATCCACGCTTATTTATAGCTGCCAAAATGGGTTCAAAAATATTCTTAAAAAATCCACGCTTATTTATAGCTGCCAAAATGGGTTCAAAAATATTCTTAAAAAAACCACGCTTATTTATAGCTGCCAAAATGGGTTCAAAAATATTCTTAAAAAATCCACGCTTATTTATAGCTGCCAAAATGGGTTCAAAAATATTCTTAAAAAATCCACGCTTATTTATAGCTGCCAAAATGGGTTCAAAAATATTCTTAAAAAATCCACGCTTATTTATAGCTGCCAAAATGGGTTCAAAAATATTCTTAAAAAATCCACGCTTATTTATAGCTGCCAAAATGGGTTCAAAAATATTCTTAAAAAAACCACGCTTATTTATAGCTGCCAAAATGGGTTCAAAAATATTCTTAAAAAATCCACGCTTATTTATAGCTGCCAAAATGGGTTCAAAAATATTCTTAAAAAATCCACGCTTATTTATAGCTGCCAAAATGGGTTCAAAAATATTCTTAAAAAATCCACGCTTATTTATAGCTGCCAAAATGGGTTCAAAAATATTCTTAAAAAATCCACGCTTATTTATAGCTGCCAAAATGGGTTCAAAAATATTCTTAAAAAATCCACGCTTATTTATAGCTGCCAAAATGGGTTCAAAAATATTCTTAAAAAATCCACGCTTATTTATAGCTGCCAAAATGGGTTCAAAAATATTCTTAAAAAATCCACGCTTATTTATAGCTGCCAAAAAGGGTTGAAAAATATTCTTAAAAAATCCACGCTTATTTATAGCTGCCAAAAAGGGTTAAAAATATTCTTAAAAAATCCACGCTTATTTATAGCTGCCAAAATGGGTTCAAAAATATTCTTAAAAAATCCACGCTTATTTATAGCTGCCAAAATGGGTTCAAAAATATTCTTAAAAAATCCACGCTTATTTATAGCTGCCAAAATGGGTTCAAAAATATTCTTAAAAAATCCACGCTTATTTATAGCTGCCAAAATGGGTTCAAAAATATTCTTAAAAAATCCACGCTTATTTATAGCTGCCAAAATGGGTTCAAAAATATTCTTAAAAAATCCACGCTTATTTATAGCTGCCAAAATGGGTTCAAAAATATTCTTAAAAAATCCACGCTTATTTATAGCTGCCAAAATGGATTCAAAAATATTCTTAAAAAATCCACGCTTATTTATAGCTGCCAAAATGGGTTCAAAAATATTCTTAAAAAATCCACGCTTATTTATAGCTGCCAAAATGGGTTCAAAAATATTCTTAAAAAATCCACGCTTATTTATAGCTGCCAAAATGGGTTCAAAAATATTCTTAAAAAATCCACGCTTATTTATAGCTGCCAAAATGGGTTCAAAAATATTCTTAAAAAATCCACGCTTATTTATAGCTGCCAAAATGGGTTCAAAAATATTCTTAAAAAATCCACGCTTATTTATAGCTGCCAAAATGGGTTCAAAAATATTCTTAAAAAATCCACGCTTATTTATAGCTGCCAAAATGGGTTCAAAAATATTCTTAAAAAATCCACGCTTATTTATAGCTGCCAAAATGGGTTCAAAAATATTCTTAAAAAATCCACGCTTATTTATAGCTGCCACAATGGGTTCAAAAATATTCTTAAAAAATCCACGCTTATTTATAGCTGCCAAAATGGGTTCAAAAATATTTTTAAAAAAAACCCACGCTTATTTATAGCTTCCAAAAAGGGTTCAAAAATATTCCTAAAAAATCCATGCTTATAGATATTAAGCCTATTATGGAGAACACCCATTGAACAGGATTAGTTTTTATTCAAAACCACTTGAATAACATTTCCCACACCTCCGTACCATTAGTCCATTTGAAACTAATCCAAGTTTTATTAATTAAAATGATTTAAAGTGAAACTAATTCAAAGGATACGCTTTCACATCCTCATCTAAACAGAAACCTTATCAAAAAAATATTATTATAAAATCATATGGTTGTTGTTGCAGTTTTTTTACATTTAAAGGTGATCATTTAAATCATTTATTCATATCCATGTTAATTTGGAAAACTACAAGACTACACAAAAAACCGAATTGGACAGACACCAAACCAAAAAAAGGGGGCGGACAGACAAATATATTTTTGAAAAAGAAACCTGCAGAATGCATTATTTTTAAGGTATCAGAAAACGTACCACCACCAGAAAAGCATGGCAATAAAATGCAAATTAAATGCTGCAGATTGCGTCAAGAAGGCAACAACAACAAACACATTATTTACTTAGAACCTCCTGCTGTGCTTCCGAATTAAGTTTAAGTCCGGAGGCTAAAACTAAAATGAGTTTTACTAATTTCTCCCCTGTCTGTTGGGCTTGATGGACATTTGTTGGGTTGTTGGGCCGACAAAAAAAACTACAAGAAATCCAATGCCTAGCTTGTCGGCCGACCAACCAACCATTCACTTTGCGTATGCGTTGTATGCGAACAAATCGCCAACCAGTTAACCTACTCACCACCACTTCACAATGGACTGGGGACTTACCTTGGGAATAGCGGTGGCGTTGCCAACAAAGCCATTAACTTCATTACCATATCCTGGCCAAAAAGAAAAAAAAATTGGATTGTACGCAGCCGCAAATAGAGTAGACAACAACAAAATGAAATAAAAAACCAACTCCCAAAAAAAGTTGATCGATTTTAAATGAGATTTTATTTTTTATATATTTTTTTTGTCCAATGTGGGGGCCGTTTCCTTTGACTCACATTATTATCTTAAACTCGAGCGGTCTAAACATGAATCAAAAATATTCAAATGAGTTAGGCTGGCGGCTTTATGAAATTATTAACATTTAAAAACCAGGCGATGTCCAGCGGCTTCAATTTGGTAGCCCTTTAAGAGGCAACACCCCATATGCGAACTGCCACCAACTACCCAAAATGTCTTCTGGAACATATGTCGGTGGTGGCAAAATGAAATGGAAAAAAACGCTTTAAGCCACCAAAGAACCTTCTTCTTCCCATAGCTTTCATATAAAAGACGCACGTCTGCAATATTAGCATGCGTTTGAATACTTTGGATGGCTGGCTGCTGCTGCTGCCTGGTAAACCTTTCAATTTTAACACACAAAAACAAGAAAGCGTTGAAAGTAGGGCGTTATCGCTGTGAGCCAACAACAACTCCCTAATGTTCCACATGGCAAAAAATTATTCTGCCTAATATGCAAAGTGAGGATACTCGTGTGCAAAACGTAACAACAACACGAAGAAAAAACAAATCATACATTGCTCCGCTTGGAAATGAGTTATGACGCACCACGTTTGCTTTGCATATTTTAAGCCACCGTTTAATTAAACGTTTCATATTTACGGACCTCTTTTTTTGTGGTGTGTTGTTCTTCATTTGCTTTCAAGCCCTTGTTTTGTTTGCCTATGCAGCGTCCATCGTCATCATCATCATCATCAGTTGCTGTTTGTCATGCATAACACCTCTCCGTTTTGGAGAGGACGCCAAAAACATGACAGAACCACAAATTATTTATGTTTACATTCCGTAGGACCCTCTAGCATTAAGCGAATTTTGTTGTTGCAATTGTGACAGGTGTAAAGAAGTTAAGAATGACTGTAATTAACACATGACACATTTAGAAGACTATGTGAAAGGGAAGCGTGTTAGTGATAAAGCGTGGTAATTTAACGGAAAATAATGTTATTGAAGTTCGTGACAAACTCTTGACACTCTACATATGTATGTATGTATGTAAATAAAAACAGTGTAAAGAAGTTGAAGAGAGAGGGGATCTGCCAGATGACGCCTTACGCCAGCACTTTTGGCCATAAATATAAAATACTAAATATATAAAATATAACATTTAACATATAACGTATAAAATATAAATAAAAAAATATAAAATATAAATTATAAAACATAAAATATAAAATTTAAATAAAAATACTTACTTACTTTGATGGCTTTCATACTAAACGGAACGTCTTGTTCCATAAGCCGAACTAAGAATACATTTCCAAACGCACCGATCTTTTTCTTTACTTCTCCAATTCTGGATGCCATGTTTTGTGATATCTTCTTCAAATTGGTCTTTCCATCGGAGTTTTGGCCTTCCCTTGTCTCGTATTCAAATGCCTTTTTGGCGGGGGCATATTTATCCATCCTGCTGACATGGCCAAGCCAACGCAATCGTAGTAGTTCGATATGTTTTACTATATCGATGTCGGTCAGCTGGTATAGCTCGTGGTTCATACGACGTCGGTATTCACCGTCAACGCATATTGGTCCATAAATCTTTCGAAGAATTTTTTTTCTCAAACACACCAAATTCTGCCTCATCTGCTTTCGCAAGTACCCATGCTTCAGATCCATACATAAGTACGGGTAGTATCAATGTCTGGTAGAGTGTAAGTTTTGTTTGGCGAGAGGTGGTTTTGCTTTTAAACTGTTTACTTAGCTTATATTGTTAGTTTTATTTATGGCGGAGCCGAGGTAAATAAAGCCATTTTCTACCTCAAATTTGAATTTATCAACATCTACAGTTGGTCCGAGTCTACTGGACAACTTGCGTGTTGATAGCATAAACTTCGTCTCATCGCCGTTGACAGCCAGACCCACTTTGGCAGACTCTTTTTCAGGTGTTGCAAAAGTAGCGGTTACGGCTCGCGTTGATATACTCGAACCTATTGTGTCTATGTCATCTGCGTATGCAAGCAATATTACATCTTTATTATATATAGTGCTGTTTTTATCTCTGGCCTTATATAGATTAGCATCTCGTATTACATTTTCCAGTAGGTCACACGATAGACTGTCACCTTATCTGAAACCTCGTTTTGTGTTGAAAGGTTCGGAGAGGTTCTTTCCTATTTTAACTGCTGATCTTGTGTCAGCCAATGTCATCCTGCATAGTCGAATTAGTTTTGCAGGGATGCCAAACTCAGACATGGCTTGAAACGCCTTTGTTCTAATTGGGCTGTCGAACGTGGCCTTATAGTCGATGAACAGGTGGTATGGGTCGATCTGTCCTTCGTGGGTCTGCTCCAATATTTGGCGCAGTGTGAAGGTTTGGTCAGTTGTCGACTTACCAGGTCAAATACCGCATTGGTGTGACCCGATTATTTCATTGACCATGGGTTTTAAACGTCCACACAATATGCGCGACAGCACTTTGTATGCGATGGGTAGGAGACTTATGCCTCTGTAATTTGCACAAACCGTATTGTCTCCTTTCTTGTGTACGGGGCATAGTAGGCTGAGGTTCCAATCGTTGGGTATGCTTTTTTCCTGCCAAATTAGCTGATTCATGTTCCTTATCAGCATTTCGCCACCGGTTTTGCACAGTTCGGCAGGAAGTCCATCAGCTCCTGTTGCCTTATTGTTTTTCAGCCGATTAATAGCTGTCATGACCTCGCTTTGGCTAGGTGGTAGCCATTCAACTTTGCAATTTACCGATTGGTTCCGGGGTATCTTCATCGCCACCCATATTCGACACCAAGAGCTTCATAAAGTACTCCTTCCAAATTCTCTGTACGTTATCTGTATCAGTTACTAGATTCCCTTCGTTCTCTTTGCAGGAGAATATGGTGCAGGCACCTTAAGTCTGGTGTTTCACACTCTGGTAAAAGTTTCGGACTTCATGCTGACTCCTGAACATCTCGCGTTTCCCCGCAAAACGTTTAAGGACCATGACCTGCGAATCTGCACCTGGAATGTTCGCACTCTTTATAGAGAAGGAGCAGTTTACGCATTGGCAGATGTACTTGAAAAGTACAAGGCTGACATTACTGCCATACAGGAAATAAGATGGATTGGGAAAGGCGTCAAACAACACCTAAAGGTGACGCACTGTATTATAGCTGCCATGACACAAAGCATGAGTGTGGTTGCGGATTTGTAGTTGGCCGGAGATTAAAACATCTGGTCTCCAGTTTCACACCAGTGAATGAAAGACTTGCTACATACAATACGGATAAATGCAAAATTCTTCAACATTAGCCTTATCTGTGCTCATGCCCCAAACCGAAGACACGGACGAACATACCAAAGATATAACATATGACCGTTGTCCTGCCCATGACGTTAAAATAATTCTAGGCGATTTTAATGCCAAAATTGGAAAGGAGAATATCTTTGGCCCAACAGTCGGGAAATTCAGTTTCCATAATGAAACATCTAACAATAGAATGATAGACTGATAGACTTCGCAGCGGCAAAAAACATGGTAGGACACCTAGCTTTCGCCGGATCAAAGAACACGAAATCAAATTTATCACGCTGTGATAGATGGAAGACATTCATCGAGCGTGTTGGATGTATGATCGTTCCGAGGAACAAACATAGATTAGGACCACTACCTTGTTGCAGCAAAGGTACGTACCCGTCTAAACGTTGCAAATAAAGCACGAACAGATACAAGACGGAAGTTGGACATCGGCAAGCTACAAACACAACAGACAATCACAGCATATTCCACTCAACTAGCCCAATTGCTTAATGAAAGTACTTCTCGTCACGATGACAAATCAACACAATGGCAAAATATTGCCCACTCCATGCAAACAGCCGCAAAATCCATACTTGGATACCAAAGACCTCCACCGAGGATTCCATGGTATGACCAGGAGTGTCGTGCTGCTACCGAAGAGAAAAATGCGGCATATAGGGCTACTCTACAATCAGTAACAACGTGTAGCGCACGAGAGAGGTATCGGGAGAGAGGAGAAACGTCTTTTCCGCAGGAAAAAGAGAAAAATGGAAAGGCGGGAGTGTGAAAAAATCGAGATGTACAGGAGTCAGGATGAAGTCCGAAAGTTCTACCATAGAGTAAAACATCAAACTGATGGCTTTGGTACAGGCGCACCCTCCTGTAGAGACCAGCAAGGTAATTTGGTAACTGATACAGATAGTGTGCTCAGGTTATGTAGAGAACATTTTTCCAAACTGTTGGTATCCGATAGTCGCTACAAGAAGATACTAGACTGAGAAGATACCATAGATCCAATCCCAGAAGATGGTATTGAATGTAAACCGCCCATCCAAGATGAGGTAAAGACAGCGGCTGAAGAATAATAAGGCAGCAGGAGCCGATTGCTTGCCAGCCGAGCTGTTGAAAACTGGAGGCGACACGCTGATAAGGTGTATGCATCAGCTAGTTAGCACCATCTGGCAGGAAGAAAGCGTACCCTACGATTGAAATGTGAGCATCCTATGTCCAGACCAAAAAGGGAGATAAGACTGTGTGCTCCAATTACAGGGCATAAGTCTGCTCCCTATTACATATAAGATAGTGTATGGCATATTGTGTGAGAGACTAATGCCCATGATTAATGAAATTATTGGACCTTATCAGTCCGGCTTTAGACCGGGCAAATCCACCATTGACCATATATTTACCTTGAGACAAATCCTGGACAAGACGCAAGAAATACAGATCGACACCTTTCATCTTTTCGTCGATTATAAAGCAGCCTTCGACAGCCCTATAGGTTCAATGGTGTTCCAAGCCAAGTCTGATTTTGGTATTCCTGCAAAGCTTATTCGGCTTTGTAGAATGACATTAACTGATACTTGGTCCTCGGTTAAAATAGGAAAGAACCTCTCCGAAGAGTTTATTACCAAAAGATATTTCAGACAAGGAGACGGCCTGTAGTGTGTTCTTTTCAACATCCAGCTCGAGAAGGTTATTCGAGACACGATGGTCAAAAGAAGTGGAACAATATACACGGACAACCATATGTTACTTGCTTATGCTGATGATATAGACATCATGGGAACGATCAGTAAAATAAGTAACCGATACCTTTATGAATGTCGAAGGAGAATCTGCTAAAGTGGGTCTGGCGGTAAACGGCGAGAAGACCAAGTTGAATGTGTCGACGCGCAATGCGTCCATAGAGGGCCCGATCTCTATGTTGACGTTGGTTCCTATAATTTTGAGGTTCGTCTACCTCTGCACCGCCGTAAACACAACCAACAACATCAGTTGTAAAATACAAAGATGAATACAAAGAAGTGTTGGCCAACAGATGCTACTTCGGTCTAAGTAAGCAGTTTAGGAATAAATCCACATCTCGTCAAACAAAAATAACGCTTTACAAAACACTGATACTATCTGTGCTGATGTATGGCTCCGAAGCCTGGGTTCTTGCGCAAGCAGACAAGGCAGTGCTTGGTGTGTCTGAGAAAAAATTCTTCGAAATATCTATGGACCAATCTGCGTTCACGGTGAATGTCGACGTCGTATGAACCACGAGCTGTATCTGCTATACAACGACATCAATATAGTTAAACGTATCGAGATGCAACGATTGCGTTGGCTAGGCCATATCATAAGAATGGGCGAAGATGAACCCGCTAAAAAGGCGTATAAATACGAACCGTTTGGCGGTGCACGCAGAATTGGCAGGCCAAGGAATAGATGGAGCAAACAAGTGGATAAAGAGATGAAAAAGCGCGATATTCCAGAAAGCGAAGCAGTAAACAGATAGAATTGGAGATTTTTTCATAGTTCGGCTTATAGAACAAATGTTCTGTAATGGGCCAGCTAAGTAAGTAAGTAAGGACTTTTACGCCCATTTTTTTCAATTTTCAAATTTAATCTTTTCTACAAAAACTACTGAACTGATTTTCCTGAAATTATAAAGGAATGTACAGGAATGGCCCCCGGTGAAAATAGGCTACAAATTTAGTTTCAGAGGGGTCGGGGCACTTGCCCTATATACTATTTCTTAAAAATGCTATTTTTATGTCTGTCTGGCTGCCTGGTGCGCACGATAACTCTTAAACGAATGAGCAGATTTGGTCCAAAATTTGGCTATAGTAATATTATGTCCAAACTTAGTTCAAAGATGGGCCATATCGGTCTACTCCTTCAGGTACCTCCCCCACAAAACTTCGAAAATGTTCCTAAATTTTGTGCGCATGATATCTCTTGAAGGGAGTATCCGATGTGGTCCATACCTTGCACATCATGAAATGTGTACGAGACTTAGATAAGGTTTCAATATGAACTCAATCGGGCCACTTCTTCGGGTACCTCCCACACACAATTGCGGAAAAATTCAGTTTAGGGCCTGCTCTCGAATCGCTTTGATTTTTGTAGTAGCAACATATATTCACTGCCCCCATACGACGGTACAAGTTTCATCAAGGGCATGTCCATACTTCCTGAGAAAATAGCCTGAAAGGTGAAAAAAAAACCCCTATGACACCATGTGTAGTGGTTGGAGCGCAAGATGACTCTCGATCGTATCTGCCGATTCGGTCCAAAATTTGGCATTAGTAATATTTTGTGCAAACTTAGTTTAAGTTCGAAGATAAGCCATATCGGTATACTCCTTCAGGTACCTCTCCCACAAAAGTTCTAAAATGTTCGGAAAAAATTGTACTTTTGATAAGTCTTGATGAGAGTGACAGATTTGGTCCATACTTTACACATCCTAATATATCTACCAGGTATAGGTCAGGTTCGAATATGGACTAAATTTGTCCACACCGTCGGGTACCTCCCACACACACATTTTTGGATAAATTCACATTAAGACCTGCTCTCGTATCAATTTGATTTTTGTTGAAGCAACTTGCATTCGCTGCCTCAATTACGGCTGTAAAATTTTTTTCAAGGACAAGCCCATACTTCTTGAGAAATAAGTCCGAAAGTTTTAAAAACCCCATATGGCACCATATGTAGTGACTGGAGAGCTCGCACCGAATACTGCGGTAGTCCACACTTTGGATATCGTAATATTTCTTCGAATATTAGATGAAATTCGAAGGTGGAAGGAGTGGACCTTCTGATACCTCCCCAACAAACGTTCGAAAATATTCGCTAAAGTGGTACTCTAAATATAGTCGAAACTCAGTTAAAAAACCCTATCTATCGATATCCCCGTACATTTTTGCGCTTTAATCCTATCCATATTGTTTTGAAACACCCCTTTTTTTTTTTTTTGGTATCCTTTATTTGCAATCTATTTTATAATATTAAGCAAATATGTTCATTTTTTTACATAATATAACAGATGTCTCCATTCTTTCTTTAGAAAGGAGACTTTATACTTATACAAAATACGTATATTTATGATATATACAAGATATGTACATTTATAATAATATTTACATTCAATGATGTTTTTCATAACTTGAAACACCCCTAAACACGTTTTTTTTTTTTTTGAAAAAAAAGTATTTCAATCCACACAGGCTAAGGGTATATCTCTGTCGGCAATGTCGTCTGATACTTTTTTACTTGTTAAAATAATTACGAACGTATCGGTTTGGAAATAATTAATGTGCAAGGCAATAGTGGTTGTGTCTCCGACCTTACCTACATTTTTAGGACCCAAAAGCTTGACCACGCCTACTTTTTAAAAATATGTTACATCTACAAAACTACTGAACCTACAGTACGGTTCGGGGGTAGATGGGGGCCCCACAGAGGAAGAAGCCTATTGATTTTGGTAATAGTAGGATAATACTTAGGGGTCGGAATGGGGAAAAACTCATGTGGAGACAAATTCAAAGTTTTATTTTTTGTGGGGTATTCCAACGGTAAAGCCTGTCAATGGAAGAAAAAATATTACCTTTATATTGGTGTAAAGTATATTGGCGAAGGTGGTCAAACAAGGGAGATACCACAATAGTCGGTAAGGCATCCAATTCTTCCATTTTTTGCAATCACGCTACAGGTCGTAATTTTGATCGGATGGTCACGAAATTTTGGTTGCTTATGGGGTCCCAGAGAGAAAGAGGCATATTATGTCTGGGGTAGTCGGATTTTATTCCCTAAAAGAAATGTTTACCAGTGAAAAGCTTATGCACAGGGGGAGTGGTGTATGGTATCACATGGTCGGCCCCGTCCCGACCAAAGCCTTTTCTCACTTGTTTTTAAAATATGTTATGTTAAATTTGCAGCAAAATCTCAATGTTTTCCATTGTTATGAATTTCGGAGGAGATGGGGTACCTTCCCCACGCCTTTCTTTTACACGCTATATGTATAAGCCAAACTTATGATTATATCGGTTTCAGCATACATTTTGGGAGGCAATGGGGTTGTGTGTAGCCTAGGTACATATTTGAAGCCAAAATACCGGACCACACCCACTTTTTTAAATACATATGTTATATCTTGAAAACTGATGACCACGCCCACTCTTTTTAATACATTATTTTTCCAAAATTACTGAACCTAATTTCATGCAATTTTCAGAAAATGCTCAGGAATGTCACTTGGTCCAAAATGCTATATATTTTTTAGACGAATTTCGGGGTGTTATTGTTTTATAATCGCTATATTTGCTAAACTTATCAGTGCATCGGCTTGCAAATTAATGTTCGGGATAAATGTGGTTGCGCCCCAATCAAGAAAAACGATATATTTACAAATTTCCTTAAATGATGAGGTTCAACGGCCCATCAGCGATGAAAAACTAAAACATATAAGTCTCAATAACCATTTATTAACTTTTATAATTAGATCGCTTTAGGACTAAGACAGGGGACATGGACGATAATAAATCCTAAACAGCATCAATGGGGAAAAATCCGACAAAGTCAATAAGAGAAAAGAAAGGCTACAGACAAAATCTGTTGATAAATTTAAAATACTTCTCGGTTTGACAATGGACCGAAGAAGTGAGGTTGAAAATATCTATTTTTGAATTGTCAAGCATAAAGTAAATAAAAAGTTGTCATTAAAACTCATTACGACTGGCCAGGAACGCGGCCCGGGTTCACTGAATGGGTCAGTGACCAAAACCGAATCCACAATAGAATTAAAAAATGGTTGCCAAACAATGACGGTCATTTACATTAATTGACCTACAGGCACTTACTGAACTAATAAAATTCAAAGCAAGTCAGATGTAATGCAAATTACAAACCAGGCCCATAAAATATGACTTCTAACACTTTTATACCGTTGTCCTAAGTATGCCTTTTTCTATTCAGTTTCAAAGCCACACACAGAGCTTAGACCTATAAAAAACAATATCCCCAGAGATGGAACAATACCCCTAATAGGTGTCAGAGTGTATACATTTTCAAATAGAAATTTTATGGCATTAAATGACTCAATTGTTCCATACACACGCCACACACTTCCAGATTATCTTCATCATCAGCATCAGTGACAAAGATATGTACTCCACAAAAATAAGAAATACACACCTTGAGGCGGCGATGGCGGTAACTGCGACATGGGACATGTTGTCAAGTATTAGGTTTCTGGGAAAAAATAATAAAAGAACTTGGAACTTTAAAACCACCAACGACAACAACAAATAAAGAGACAAAAGCCAGCCAGCTAACAGTCAGCCACTTGAATGCATGGCATACGGCCAACTGCAACAAATCGTAACTGCAATGAAATGCGTTAAGAAAAATTAAAACACAGCATGACATGCGGCAATTAAATAATGTAATATGTGCGAGATAAAGATGCTGGATGGAGTTGAAGAAAAAAAGGTGATAAAACAAAGGGTAACAACAGCAACAACAACAACTACAACAATTGGTGAAGAAAATAGAATGAAAGTCTTCCTCGTCTTCTGACTTGGGTGGCTTGGCGTGTCATTTAAACGGCTTTTTATAGATAAACAGCAACAACAACATCATCAAAACCCACTGCCAAGCTGTGAATTTAAAACAAAGATGCTGGTATCATTCTTCTTCTCTTTTTTGTTGGCGGTGGAGAAATACTGACCGCCACCGACCGCCATAACACCTTACAATCATGTTAAACAAGATGATGATGACGGTATTGCCGAGGTATCGGCAGCATGGTGTGCATTTTATTATCATCATCAAATGAGAGATGAAAAAGAAAATAAAACTTAAAAAATCAACAAAAATCAATGGCATTGTAGTATCAACGCCACCAATAACTTCCCAGCAAAATGTTCGATGCCAAAGATGACATTCAATCATGGGTGCAAGTGATCTAGCATGTCATCTTTTTAGCATCTTCATCGATGAATTTTATATGAGCGTGGACCCCAAAAGATGACGTTCTTTTCTGGATCCTAAGCATGTCATTTTAACCAATGCGTTGACATGTCATTTCCACCAATGCTTTGGCATGTCATTTCCACCAATGATTTGACATGTCATTTTCACCAATGCTTTGACACGTCATTTTCACCCATGCTTTGACATGTCATTTTAACCAATGCTTTGGCATGTCATTTTCACCAACCCCTTGGCATGAAATTTTCATGTCTTGTTTGGAAAATGGAAATGCTGTATTGAAATATGGTTTTCATGAAAATCAAAACTCTTTATTATTAATTCAAACGAATTCATGAAATAGCTACAATTAATTTATCAGTTTAGTTTTTCAAAAGTTTACATCCAAAATTGCAATGTAATCACCATCGCTGCAACGCAAAAGATTACTTCCTCCGTTCTCCGCAACTGATATTCTTTCATCTTACAAAAGGTTTTTTCAATTATCTTCCCATCACCAGTTCAGATTTCAACATGGACTCCAAATGTACTCCTTTAAGTATTTTTATTTCGTAAATTACTTTTATTTTATAATTTTGTTATTTTATAACAACATTTTGGTAATTTATACTCTTTTGTTTAGTGACGGAAATATGTAGGGATCTACAACCCGGCTTGCTTTTGGGATCTCTAAGAACAAAATGTAACGAACGGGGAGGAGAGACTTTTTATGGAAAATACCATTTATGCTTAATTAATTTATTTTTAATTGTTTCTTTCCAAAAGTAGTTTCTTCTTTATTTTCAGATTCCTGTACCTTTTCGTTTCGGACTTTTTTTTTAAATTCCAAGAAGCGAGATTTGATTGATTTCATTCTATGTCAGATTTAGAACAGACAAGGGAACTTTTAAAATAGCAATGTCTGCAGTCCGATTCTATTTTTAGCTCGATGGTTGGGACTTCATATAATACCAATTGTTTAGAAGTTTTAGTTGTTTGATATGCAGGAAATGTAAGACAGCATCACGACGACAGTTCTAACAACTTTGGTCTGTTCCAGAAACTGCAAGAATCTACTTATTTCTACTACGATAACAATTTTTCCTTTATGTTATCGGAAAAAATAGTAAAAATTAGTAGATTTTTGCAGTACTGGAACATACCAAAATGAAAATAAACAGGTGTGTAAATAAAAACACAAACATCATCTCTATTGGATCGATGGAATGGGTACAAATGCTGATGAAAAGATCGGACCTTTCACTACTTCCTTTGCATTGGTTCAAATCCTAATGAAAAGATCGGATCTTCCACGACTTCCTTTGAACCAATGCAAAAGATGACATGAAATCACGTCATCGCAAAGAACCCCTTCCGTCAAATTTTGCTGGGTTCTTAAAAACAACAATCGGTAACAAAAACTCATAAACCAAAACATCCATAAAGGGTCAAATTCCATTTTACGAAAATGTTAATGAATAAAATTTACAACTGTTACATAAATATTGAAACCCCAGAGGAGGTAGCCTGGAACCAATCTTAGGTGAGCTGTTTAAAAAAGCCATAGATCATTCAAAATTGAAAGCTAAGGAAAAAATTATATAGAAAATAATTCTAAGGAAAATCAGAAAATGATTCGTGCCCATCAAGGTCATAAGCGTGGATTTTTTAAAGAATATTTTTCAAGGGTAATTATTTTAAAGGGCCATCACGGCCACAGACATGGATTTCTTAAAGAATATTTTTCAAGGGTAATTATTTTAAAGGGCCATCATGGCCACAGACGTGGATTTCTTAAAGAATATTTTTCAAGGGCTATGAAGGCCACAGACTTGGATTTTTTAAAGAATATTTTCTGAAGGGCCAACAAGGCCACATACGTGAATTTTATAAAGAATATTTTTTGAAGGGTAATCAAGGTCACAGACATGGATTTTTTAAATAATATTTTTTCAAGAGTCGTCAAGGTCACAGATGTGGATTTTTTAAAGAATATTTGTCTAGGGCCTATATGGTCACATACCTGAATTTTTCAAAGAATATTTTTTGAAGGGTCATCAAGGCCACAGACGTGGATTTTTTTAAAGAATATTTTTAAGGGTTATTAAGGGTAGTGAGTTGGATTTTTTAAAGACAAGTTTGCAATTGATATTAAAGCCAGTGACATGCATTTTTTAAAGAATATTTTTCAAGGGTTATTAAGGCCAGTGACGTGGATTTTTAACGAATATCTTTTCAAGGGTCATCAAGGCCAAAGGCGTGGATTTTTAAAGAATATTTTTTAAGGGTCATCAAGGCCACAGACGTGGATTTTTAAGGAATATTTTTCAAGGGTCATCAAGGCCACAGGCGTGGATTTTTAAAGAATATTTTTTCAAGGGTCATCAAGGCCACAGGCGTGGATTTTTAAAGAATATTTTTTCAAGGGTCATCAAGGCCACAGGCGTGGATTTTTAAAGAATATTTTTTCAAGGGTCATCAAGGCCACAGGCGTGGATTTTTAAAGACTATTTTTTCAAGGGTCATCAAGGCCACAGACGTGCATTTTTTAAAGAATATTTTTCAAGGGTCATCAAGGCCACAGACGTGGATTTTTTAATGAATATTTTTCAAGGGTCATCAAGGCCACAGACGTGGATTTTTTAAAGAATATTTTTCAAGGTTTATTAAGGCCAGTGACGTGGATTTTTTAAAGAATATTTTTCAAGGTTTATTAAGGCCAGTGACGTGGATTTTTTAAAGAATATTTTTCAAGGGTTATTAAGGCCAGTGACGTGGATTTTTTAAAGAATATTTTTCAAGGGTCATCAAGGCCACAGACGTGGATTTTTAAAGGATATTTTTTCAAGGGCCATCAAGGCCACAGACGTGGATTTTTAAAGAATATTTTTTAAGGGTCATCAAGGCCACAGACGTTGATTTTTAAAGAATATTTTTTCAAGGGCCATTAAGGCCACAGACGTGGATTTTTAAAGAATATTTTTTCAAGGGCCATCAAGGCCACAGACGTGGATTTTTAAAGAATATTTTTTTCAAGGGTCATCAAGGCCACAGGCGTGGATTTTTAAAGAATATTTTTTCAAGGGTCATCAAGGCCACAGGCGTGGATTTTTAAAGAATATTTTTTCAAGGGTCATCAAGGCCACAGGCGTGGATTTTTAAAGAATATTTTTTCAAGGGTCATCAAGGCCACAGGCGTGGATTTTTAAAGAATATTTTTTCAAGGGTCATCAAGGCCACAGGCGTGGATTTTTAAAGAATATTTTTTCAAGGGTCATCAAGGCCACAGGCGTGGATTTTTAAAGAATATTTTTTCAAGGGTCATCAAGGCCACAGGCGTGGATTTTTAAAGAATATTTTTTCAAGGGTCATCAAGGCCACAGGCGTGGATTTTTAAAGAATATTTTTTCAAGGGTCATCAAGGCCACAGGCGTGGATTTTTAAAGAATATTTTTTCAAGGGTCATCAAGGCCACAGGCGTGGATTTTTAAAGAATATTTTTTCAAGGGTCATCAAGGCCACAGGCGTGGATTTTTAAAGAATATTTTTTCAAGGGTCATCAAGGCCACAGGCGTGGATTTTTAAAGAATATTTTTTCAAGGGTCATCAAGGCCACAGGCGTGGATTTTTAAAGAATATTTTTTCAAGGGTCATCAAGGCCACAGGCGTGGATTTTTAAAGAATATTTTTTCAAGGGTCATCAAGGCCACAGGCGTGGATTTTTAAAGAATATTTTTTCAAGGGTCATCAAGGCCACAGGCGTGGATTTTTAAAGAATATTTTTTCAAGGGTCATCAAGGCCACAGGCGTGGATTTTTAAAGAATATTTTTTCAAGGGTCATCAAGGCCACAGGCGTGGATTTTTAAAGAATATTTTTTCAAGGGTCATCAAGGCCACAGGCGTGGATTTTTAAAGAATATTTTTTCAAGGGTCATCAAGGCCACAGGCGTGGATTTTTAAAGAATATTTTTTCAAGGGTCATCAAGGCCACAGGCGTGGATTTTTAAAGAATATTTTTTCAAGGGTCATCAAGGCCACAGGCGTGGATTTTTAAAGAATATTTTTTCAAGGGTCATCAAGGCCACAGGCGTGGATTTTTAAAGAATATTTTTTCAAGGGTCATCAAGGCCACAGGCGTGGATTTTTAAAGAATATTTTTTCAAGGGTCATCAAGGCCACAGGCGTGGATTTTTAAAGAATATTTTTTCAAGGGTCATCAAGGCCACAGGCGTGGATTTTTAAAGAATATTTTTTCAAGGGTCATCAAGGCCACAGGCGTGGATTTTTAAAGAATATTTTTTCAAGGGTCATCAAGGCCACAGGCGTGGATTTTTAAAGAATATTTTTTCAAGGGTCATCAAGGCCACAGGCGTGGATTTTTAAAGAATATTTTTTCAAGGGTCATCAAGGCCACAGGCGTGGATTTTTAAAGAATATTTTTTCAAGGGTCATCAAGGCCACAGGCGTGGATTTTTAAAGAATATTTTTTCAAGGGTCATCAAGGCCACAGGCGTGGATTTTTAAAGAATATTTTTTCAAGGGTCATCAAGGCCACAGGCGTGGATTTTTAAAGAATATTTTTTCAAGGGTCATCAAGGCCACAGGCGTGGATTTTTAAAGAATATTTTTTCAAGGGTCATCAAGGCCACAGGCGTGGATTTTTAAAGAATATTTTTTCAAGGGTCATCAAGGCCACAGGCGTGGATTTTTAAAGAATATTTTTTCAAGGGTCATCAAGGCCACAGGCGTGGATTTTTAAAGAATATTTTTTCAAGGGTCATCAAGGCCACAGGCGTGGATTTTTAAAGAATATTTTTTCAAGGGTCATCAAGGCCACAGGCGTGGATTTTTAAAGAATATTTTTTCAAGGGTCATCAAGGCCACAGGCGTGGATTTTTAAAGAATATTTTTTCAAGGGTCATCAAGGCCACAGGCGTGGATTTTTAAAGAATATTTTTTCAAGGGTCATCAAGGCCACAGGCGTGGATTTTTAAAGAATATTTTTTCAAGGGTCATCAAGGCCACAGGCGTGGATTTTTAAAGAATATTTTTTCAAGGGTCATCAAGGCCACAGACGTGGATTTTTAAAGAATATTTTTTCAAGGGTTATTAAGGCCAGTGACGTGGATTTTTTAAAGAATATTTCTCAAGGGTTATTAAGGCCAGTGACATGGATTTTTTAAACTCATAAGCCAAAACATCCATAAAGGGTCAAATTCCATTTTACGAAAATGTTAATCAATAAACTTTACAACTGTTACATAAATATTGAAATCTCAGAGGAGGTAGCTTGGAACCAAACTTAGGTGACCTGTTTAAAAAAGCCGTAGATCAAAGTTCAAATTCAAAATAATTCGAAGGAAAATCAGAAAATCGAGGCAAGTGACGTCAATTTTTTAAGGAATATTTTTCAAGGCTCATTAAGGCCATTGACGTGGATTTTTTAAAGAATATTTTTCAAAGGTTATTAGGGCCAGTGACGTGGGTTTTTTAAAGAATAGTTTTCAAGGGTTATTAAGGCCAGTGACGTGGATTTTTTAAAAAATATTTTTCAGGGGTTATTAAGGCCAGTGACGTGGATTTTTTAAAGAATATTTTTCAAGGGTCATCAAAGCCACAGACGTAAATTTTTAAAGAATATTTTTTCAAGGGCCATCAGGGCCACAGACGTGGATTTTTTAAAGAATATTTTTTCAAGGGCCATCAAGGCCACAGGCGTGGATTTTTTAAAGAATATTTTTCAAGGGCCATCAAGGCCACAGACCAGGATTTTTTTAAAGAATATTTTTTCAAGGGCCATCAAGGCCACAGACCTGGATTTTTTAAAGAATATTTTTTCAAGGGCCATCAAGGCCACAGACGTGGATTTTTTAAAGAATATTTTTCAAGGGTTATTAAGGCCAGTGACATGAATTTTTTAAAGTATATTTTTCAAGGGTTATTACGGCCAGTGACGTGGATTTGTTAAAGAATATTTTTTCGAGGGTCATCAAGTCCACAGACGTGGATTTTTTAAAGAATATTTTTCGAGGGTTATTAAGGGCAGTGACGTGGATTTTTTAAAGAATATTTTTCAAGGGTTATTAAGGCCAGTGACATGGATTTTTTAAAGAATATTTTTTCAAGGGCCATCAAGGCCACAGGCGTGGATTTTTTAAAGAATATTTTTCAAGGGCCATCAAGGCCACAGACCAGGATTTTTTAAAGAAAATTTTTTCAAGGGCCATCAAGGCCACAGACCAGGATTTTTTAAAGAATATTTTTTCAAGGGCCATCAAGGCCACAGACGTGAATTTTTTTAAAGAATATTTTTCGAGGGTTATTAAGGCCAGTGACATGGATTTTTTTAAAGAATATTTTTTCAAGGGCCATCAAGGCCACAGGCGTGGATTTTTTAAAGAATATTTTTCAAGGGCCATCAAGGCCAAAGACCTGGATTTTTTAAGGAATATTTTTTCAAAGGCCACAGACGTGGATTTTTTTAAAGAATATTTTTCGAGGGTTATTAAGGCCAGTGACGTGGATTTTTTAAAGAATGTTTTTCAAGGGTTATTAAGGCCAGTGATATGAATTTTTTAAAGAATATTTTTTCAAGGGCCATCAAGTCCACAGGCGTGGATTTTTTAAAGAATATTTTTCAAGGGCCATCAAGGCCAAAGACCAGGATTTTTTTAAGAATATTTTTTCAAGGGCCATCAAGGCCACAGACGTGGATTTTTTTTAAAGAATATTTTTCGAGGGTTATTAAGGCCAGTGACGTGGATTTTTTAAAGAATATTTTTCAAGGGTTATTAAGGCCAGCGACATGGATTTTTTTAAAGAATATTTTTTCAAGGGCCGTCAAGGCCACAGGCGTGGATTTTTTAAAGAATATTTTCAAGGCTTATTAAGGCCAGTGACGTGGATTTTTTAAAGAATATTTTCAAGGTTTATTAGGACAAGTGACGTGGATTTTTAAAGAATATTTTTCAAGGGTTATTAAGGCCAGTGACGTGGATTTTTTAAAGAATATTTTTCAAGGTTTATTAAGGCAAGTGACGTGGATTTTTTAAAGAATATTTTTCAAGGCTTATTAAGGCCAGTGACGTGGATTTTTTTAAAGAATATTTTTCAAGGCTTATTAAGGCCAGTGACGTGGATTTTTTTAAAGAATATTTTTTCAAGGGCCATCAAGGCCACAGGCGTGGATTTTTTAAAGAATATTTTTCAAGGGCCATCAAGGCCACAGACCTGGATTTTTTAAAGAATATTTTTTCAAAGGCCACAGACGTGGATTTTTTTAAAGAATATTTTTCGAGGGTTATTAAGGCCAGTGACGTGGATTTTTTAAAGAATATTTTTCAAGGGTTATTAAGGCCAGTGACATGGATTGTTTTAAAGAATATTTTTTCAAGGGCCATCAAGGCCACAGGCGTGGATTTTTTAAAGAATATTTTCAAGGCTTATTAAGGCCAGTGACGTGGATTTTTTAAAGAATATTTTCAAGGTTTATTAGGACAAGTGACGTGGATTTTTTAAAGAATATTTTTCAAGGTTTATTAAGGCAAGTGACGTGGATTTTTTAAAGAATATTTTTCAAGGCTTATTAAGGCCAGTGACGTGGATTTTTTAAAAAATATTTTTCAAGGCTTATTAAGGCCAGTGACGTGGATTTTTTAAAGAATATTTTTCAAGGGTTATTAAGGCCAGTGACGTGGATTTTTTAAATAATATTTTTCAAGGGTTATTATGGCCACAGACATGGATTTTTTAAATAATATTTTTCAAGGGTTATTAAGGCCAGTGACGTGGATTTTTTAAAGAATATTTTTCAAGGGTGATTAAGCACATTTTTGTTAACTTCGTTTGTAGACACAAGCGAACCGATGTATCCATGTTTTTGATTCTTCTCGCTTAATGAGATGTTATAAATTTTACTCAAGTGCCACACACAGCCTACCATCTAATTCACATCTAAAAGAGGCAATAATACGTCAAATTTGGTATGAAATTAAATTTTCTCCATAAATCTTCAAACAATAAAAATCCATAAAAATATTCGAATTTTTATTAGAAACCATAACCAATTAAACGACTTTATTAGGTTAGGTTACCGATGTGTGGTAAGATGTTTGTTATATGTCATTACATAGTTTCATTTTAAGATGAAATTTATGGCCTACAAAAATACATTGGCAGCAGTGCTGGCGCAATATGGCACCTACAATTCACCAAAAAACACAAAGTTACAGTAATAAACCAGCTGCTGTAACCGATAGAAATGGGTACACCTTAGTTGTTTCAACATATTTCTCTGTTAGAGACCCCACCTTTCTACATTTTAGGAGCATTGACAGCAAACAACATCTTTGCCGACTTTTTTCTCTACTTCGACACTCTGCTACTTTCAACTACGACCTCATCACAAACAACATTCCCTTCCTACAACAGAGTTGTAGACAATGATGACAGCCAAATTCATGGTGAAAAGAAGAACAACCAAACCTTTTAGGCTGTAAAATTTTTCGATTTTCCTTTATTTTCTCATTCCGCCTTGTTTTCGACGTTGTCATTGTTGTAAATCCATGTTTTTCTTTGATTTGAACAAATGGATGGATAGCGAATCGATCGCTCGATGGATTGTTTGTTGGATATAAAGGTTTTGTTGATGTTACTGGCCATTGTTTGAGGCCTTTGTTATTTAGCTCCTCAATAAATGTAAAGTGGATATCAATAATAAATTTCACTAATTTCTGTCATTCTATGGCTCAAGTGCCCAAAACATGAACAAAAGCCCCTGAACAATAGAAAGATTCCAAACAAACGCAGCAGACAAAGAGACCATAAAGGAAAAATCGAACGTCATCCACAGCAATAATCTTCATCATCGACAAGTTGCTTTGGCAAAGTCATCATTATCGGCGTCATCGAATCATCAGATGTAAGATTTCCTTTGATGGTTTTCACCCTTTTCTTAAAGGGTGTACCCTGCGTATGACATACTTTAATTGCAAATGAATTTATGAGTGAGGGAGATGAAAAATATGAATCCATCCACCTGGAATAATAGTTTCCTACTAAGGATTGCCTCCAGTTAAAGAAACATGCCCCAAAATTATAATTAATACCTTAATTTGGCCTAATACATCACATACACTTAAAATTCTGGAGTATTCTATTCTTGAGTATTTAAATTCCGTATTAAAAGCCACCATTGTTTTTATATTAGGAAGGTTATATAGTAGTATGTACATCATGTCTTCCACTGTCATGGACATCATTATTTTGTGTTGCCTCGAAGTCTGTAATGGAAAAGAGGAATATGCCTACTTGATGCTGACACGCAAAAGACCATCCACACTTCTTAACGTTTTTATTTAAATAATTCTTTCAATTCATTTGGAAGATATGAGCAACCTAATGATTCAGCTATTTATTGTAGCAAACGGAGATTATCTTCATCACGCTTCATTAGAGATGACTAAGCTATGACGTTGTAATGCTATCAGACAGCATGTCTGGTTTGATCTTCACATTTTCTTTAGAAAATCGGTTGTTTACAAATAAAAAGCAAAACGGATATTTGCCTGACCTTTTTGAACTGGCAAACCATTGAAGAACCCACGTTTATTGCCCTAAAAGAGTTCAAACAAATATTTCAGAGTTTTTGTTTCAATACCAGAATTCGGGAGAGGGGCTATATCAAAACGTCGATCTATACCTACAAATGTCTGGCGTAAAGTTCTAAAGCTAAATAAATATCAAATTTCCGATATCACTGTGAACCGAAATTTTGGGGGGTGGAAAATTCCTATTGGAGATGAAAGCCCTTGGTGAGTATATACAGAACCCCTAAGGACAGATTCGCCGTGAGTCGAACTTTCGCGATATGGCGTGATGAATTTTTTGCTAAAGACCCTGTAAGCTATCAGGAATTAGCGTTATATCTTTGTTCACTGTTGCTTTAGCTTATTTTTGAGATGACATGTCTTCAGTTAAATCGAATGAGGATTATTTTCGTAGAACACTTCGACCTTCTAACTCGCTTCCTTCAATGTCCTTTTCGTCCTTTGTTTTAAGAGCTGCTATAAAAGTACCACAAGATGACGTTTTTCAGCTTCGAACTGTTCTGCAAAAATGTCGGCCAGAAAATTTTAGGTACGGCTCCCATTGACAACAAATCGATTTTGTCGAGTTTTCGTGGTCGTTTTGTGCATTTACCCTGTTTTTGTTCAGAAAAAGAATATATTTTGTTTTTTGTATATTCGTTACAGAACATACAAAAACACAAAATACAGTTTTTTTCTGAGCAAACAGGGGTAAATGCACAAAACGACCACGAAAACTCGACAAAATCGATTTGTTGTCAATGAGAGCCGTACCTAAAATTTTCTGGCCGACATTTTTGCAGAACATTTCGAAGCTGAAAAACGTCATCTTGTGGTACTTTTATAGCGGCTCTTAAAATAAAGGACGAAAAGGACATTGAAGGAAGCGAGTTTGGAGGTCGAGGTGCTCTACGAAAAAAATCCTCATTCGATTTAACTGAAGACATGTCATCTCAAAAATAAGCTAAAGCAACAGTGAACAAAGATATAACGCTAATTCCTGATGGCTTACAGGGTCTTTAGCAAAAACTTCATCACGCCATATCGCGAAAGTTCGACTCACGGCGAATCTGTCCTTCGGGGTTCTGTATATACTCACCAAGGGCTTTCATCTCCAATAGGAATTTTCCACCCCCCAGACTTTGAGCTCCATTTTGTTGCACAGTGTATTTCGGTAAAACCTTCACAATACCGAAAATCAAGAGAAACAATTCTATGTGGAATATAGTAACCCGCAGACCTATACTGACAATTCTCTTCTGGAATATTTTATAACCCCATGGACATTGACGTCACGACCCAGCAAAATAAATTGAAAGTAGTGTAATGTACACTAGTTCTTCCACGGCAGTTCAATCAGAGTCGTGATAAGGGCACTCCGCTCGAAACATTTTACCAACAGAAACAAGCAAGCCAATTTGTAGATACATACAAACAACTACCGTATTATTCCAAAGAGTGCATCAATTTCTAAAATTTTATATAAAATAAAACAAAACAATCAAATGTTGGGAACATTTTTACGGTAACTCACGAGAAGAAAAGTTCCTAATGAAGTGCTGTTGGAGTACTTGTCGAAACCTGAACTGGTAATGGGAAAACAACATAAGAACCCCTTTTAGCAGATGAAGCAAAAACATTTCAGCTTGTATTAAATAGAGACCGGAAGAAACTGACTCAGTTGCGTTCGATGCCAAAGATGCCATTCAATCATGGGTGCAAGTGATCTGGCATGTCATCTTTTTAGCACCTTCATCGATGAATTTTATATGAGCGTGGACCCCTAAAGATGCTATTCATTTTTGTATCCAAAGCATGTTATTTACACCAATGCTTTGACATGTCATTTTCCCCAATGCTTTGGCATGTCATTTTCACCAATGCTTTGACATGTCATTTTCACCAACCCTTTGCAATGACATTATCATTACGACGAGAGTTTTAACAACGTTGGTTCTGATTTCGAGTCTCCGACAACATAAAGCCTATTGTAAATAATTAATCTTATATATTTAGAAAAATGTGTATAAATAAAAATTAATCTCTATTGGATCGATGCAAAGGGTTCAAATGCTGATGAAAAGATCGGATCTTTCACGACTTCCTTTGCATGGGTTCAAATGCTAATGAACAGATCGGATCTTTCACGACTTCGTTTGAACCAATGCAAAAGATGCCATGAAATCACGTCATCGCATGGAACCCCTTCATTCAAATTCACAATTACGAAAATCGGGAGGAAACGTTCTATGGGGGCTATATCGAAAGTGGACCTATACCGTAGAATTTCAGTCAGAAAGGCTTTAATCTGGGTTGCTGTAGCCACAATCTTCAAAATTCCGAAAATCGGGTGGTACCGTTGTATGGGGAGTAATAGAAGCTTCTATACAAAATTACAAAGCTCCATCTTTCAACTGACGGACGGACGGACAGACGGACAACGTTATATCTACTTAGAATTTTATCCTGGCCAAGAATATATATACTTTATAGGGTCTCCCATGAGTATTTCGATGTGTTACAAACGGAATGACAAATTTAATTATACCATTAAATGGAGGGTATAAAAATCCACGCCTGTGGTTTTGAACAAATACTTACTTAGTTGGCCCTTTACAGAACATTTCTTTCATAGACCGAACTAAGAAAAGATCTCCATTACTCTCTGTTTTTCGCTTGACTTTTTGGAATACCGCGCCTTTCCATTTCTTCATCCACTTGTATGCTCCATCGAAGCTTAGGCCTACCGATTCTGCGTGCACCGCCATGTGGCATGTATTCAAACGCCTTTTTAGCGGGTTCATCATCGCTCATTCTCATGATATGGCCTAGCCAACGCAATCGTTGCATCTCGATACGTTTAACTATATGCATGTCTTTGTATAGCTGATATAGCTCGTGGTTCATACGACGTCGATATTCACCGTCAACGCAAATCGGCCCGTAGATCTTTCGAAGAATTTTCCTCTCAAACACACGAAGCACTGCCTTATCTGCTTGCGCAAGTACCCATGCTTCAGAGCCATACATTAGCACGGGTAGTATCAGCGTTTTGTATAGTGTTATTTTTGTTTGACGAGATGTGGCTTTGTTTTTAAATTGCTTACTTAGACCATAGTAGCATCTGTTGGCCAATACAATTCTTATTCTTATTTCACAACTGATGTTGTTTGTTGTGTTTATGGCAGTGCCGAGGTAGACGAAGTCTTTAACTACCTCAAAATTGTAGGTACCAACTTCCACAGTTGGCCCGAGCTCTATGGACGCTTTGCGCGTCGACACCATCAATTTGGTCTTTTCGCCGTTTACCGCCAGACCCACATTCGCAGATTCTGCTTCGACCTTCCTAAAGGTATCAGTTACTTCCTTTACTGACCGTCCCATGATGTCTATGTCATCAGCATAGGCAAGTAACATGTGGCTATTGGTGTAAATTGTGCCATTTCTTTTGACATTTGCATCTCGTATTACCTTTTCCAGCAAAATGTTGAATAGGTCACACGAAAGGCTGTCTCCTTGTCTGAAACCTCTTTTGGTACAAAATTCTTCGGAGAGGTTCTTTCCAATTTTAACTGAGGACCTAGTATCAGTTAAAGTCATCTTACAAAGCCGGATGAGCTTTGCGGGGATACCAAATTCAGACATTGCGTGGAATACCTTTGATCGGAGGGGACTGTCGAATGCTGCTTTATAATCGACAAAAAGGTGAAATGTGTCGATCTGCATCTCTTGGGTCTTCTCTAGGATTTGCCGCAGGGTAAATATCTGGTCAATGGTGGACTTGCCAGGTCTAAAGCCACATTGGTATGGTCCAATTATTTCGTTGACCATTGGCTTTAGTCGTTCGCACAATATCCCTGACACCATCTTATAGGCAATAGGGAGAAGACTTATGCCCCTATAGTTGGAGCATACAGTCTTATCTCCTTTCTTGTGGACGGGACATAGGATGCTCAGGTTCCAATCGTCGGGTACGTGTTCTTCCTGCCAGATGGTGCTAACTTGCTGATGCATACACCTTATCAGCGCGTCGCCTCCGGTTTTAAACAGCTCGGCTGGTAAGCCATCGGCTCCTGCTGCTTTATTATTCTTCAGCCGGTTGACTGCTGTTTTTACCTCATCTTGGCCGGGCGGTATACATTCTATACCATCTTCTGGGATTGGATCTGTGGTATCATCGTCTTCGCTACTATTGGATACCAGCAGATTGGAGAAATGTTCCTTCCATATCCTGAGCACGCTGTCTGTATCTGTTACCAGATTACCTTGCTGGTCTCTACAGGAGGATGTGCCTGTACCAAAGCCATCTGTTTGATGTTTCACTCTTTGGTAGAATTTTCGGACTTCATTCTGGCTCCTGTACATCTCGATTTTTTCACACTCCCGCTTTTCCATTTCTCTCTTTTTCTTGCGGAAAAGACGTTTCTCTTCTCTCCTTTTCTCCCGATATCTCTCTCGTGCGCTACGCGCTGCTACTGATTGTAAAGTAGCTCTATATGCCGCATTTTTCTCTTCGGTAGCAGCACGACACTCCTGGTCATACCATGAATTCCTTTGTGGAGGTCTCTGGAATCCAAGTATGGATTTTGCGGCTGTTTGCATGGAGTGGGCAATATGTTGCCATTGTGCTGTTATGTTATTGGGACAAGGAGTGCTCGCGTTAAGCAATTGGGCTAGTTGAGTGGAATATGCTGTGGCTATCTGTTGTGTTTGCAGCCTATCGATGTCCAACTTCCGCGTTGTGTCTGTTCGTGCTTTATTTGCAACGTTTAGACGGGTACGTACCTTTGCTGCAACAAGGTAGTGGTCCGAATCAATGTTTGCGCCTCGGAACGATCGTACATCCAAGACGCTGGATGAATGTCTTCCATCTATCACAACGTGATCAATTTGATTACTTGTTCTTTGATCTGGAGACAGCCAGGTGCCCTTATGAATATCGAGATGATTAAATCTGGTACTGCTAACTACCATGTTTTTTGCAGCTGCAAAGTCTATCAGCCTCATACCATTGTCAGATGTTTCACTGTGGAGACTGAATTTCCCGACTGTTGGGCCAAAGATATTCTCCTTTCCAATTTTGGCATTAAAATCGCCTAGAATGATTTTAATGTCATGGGCAGGGCAAATAAAGCTGATGTTGAAGAATTTAGCTTTTATTCGAATTGCAGCAAGTCTTTCATTCACTGGGGTGAAGCTGGATACCAGATGTTTTAGTCTCCGACTAACTACGAATCCGCAACCAAACTCATGCTTTACGTCATGGCAGCTATAATACAGTGCGTCACCTTTAGGTGTTGTTGTGACGCCTTTCCCAATCCATCGTATTTCCTGTATGCCAGTAATATCGGCCTTGTACTTTTCAAGTACGTCTGCCAATGCGAAGACTGCACCTTCTCTATAAAGAGTGCGAACATTCCAGGTGCAGATTCGCAGATCGTGGTCCTTAAAACGTTTGCGGGGTTCGTCAACTTTAGAGGGGTTTGTTTTTCTTTTCTTTCGTTTTTTCATAGTAGGATGTTTTTTCTAGGGGAGGGTTACTAACCCGACGCCCAAACCCAAGTTTTTAACGTTCTTATGGGTGAACGCGCGGCACATGTTAGCTCACTACCTTTAACGGGTGTTAAAGGCTGTTCCCCAGGTGACACCACGGGGAGGTAAGTGTCCACTTGAGATGAAAGAGGGACCAAGATAATCCTGGGCTTTGCCATGTTAAAGCCGGTCAAGACCGTTGCTTGGTATCATTCATCCCCTACGTCACCCATTTTGAACAAATATTGTTTAAAAATGCACGCCTGTGGGCTTAATGGCTCCTGAAAAAATATTGTTTAAAAATCCACACCAGTGGACCTTGAAAAAATATTGTTTAAAAATCCACACCTGTGGCCTTGATGGCTCTTGGAAAAATATTGGTTAAAAATCCACACCTGTGGCCCTTGAAAAAATATTGTTTTAAAATCTACGATTTTGGCCTTGTTGGCCCTTGAAAAAATATTGTTTAAAAATCCAAGCCTGTATCCTTGATGGCCCTTGAAAAAATATTGTTTAAAAATCCCCGTCTGTATCCTTGATGTCCCTTGAAAAAATATTGTTTAAAAATCCACGCCTGTATCCTTGATGGCCCTTAAAAAAATATTGTTTAAAAATCCCCGTCTGTATCCTTGATGTCCCTTGAAAAAATATTGTTTAAAAATCCACGCCTGTATCCTTGATGGCCCTTGAAAAAATATTGTTTAAAAAGCCCCGTCTGTATCCTTGATGTCCCTTGAAAAAATATTGTTTAAAAATCCACGCCTGTATCCTTGATGGCCCTTAAAAAAATATTGTTTAAAAATCCCCGTCTGTATCCTTGATGTCCCTTGAAAAAATATTGTTTAAAAATCCACGCCTGTGACCTTGATGGCCTCAGAAAAAATATGGTTTAAAAATCCACGATTTTGGCCTTGATGGCCCTTGAAAAAATATTGTTTAAAAATCCACGATTTTGGCCTTGATGGCTCTTGAAAAAATATTGTTTAAAAATCCACGATTTTGGCCTTGATGGCCCTTAAAAATCTACGCCTGTATCCTTGATGGCCTTAGAAAAAATATGGTTTAAAAATCCACGCCTGTATCCTTGATGGCCTTAGAAAAAATATTGTTTAAAAATCCACGCTTATGGTATTGATGGCCTTAGGAAAAATATGGTTTAAAAATGCACGCCTGTGGCTTTGATGTCCCTTGAAAATATAATGTTTCAAAATTCAACCGTGTGGCCTTGATGGCTGGCCCCTTGAAAAGAATTTGGGACTTGTTGGCCCTTGAAAAAATAACGTTAAAAAATCCAAGCTTTTGGTCTGATGGCATTCGAAAAAATATTGTTAAAAATACACGCGTGTGGTCCTGATGACCCTTGAAAAAATAATGTTTAATAATCCACGCCTGTGGCCTTGATGGCACCTGAAAAAATATTGTTTAAAAATGCATGCCTGTGGCCCTTGTTTAAAAATGCATGCCTGTGGCCCTTGTTTAAAAATCCACGCCTGTAGCTTTAATTGCCCTTGACAAAGTAATGTTCAACAATCCAAGCCTGTGGTCTTGATGGCATTTAAAAAATATTGTTTAAAAATCCACGCCTGTGGCCTCGATGACCCTTGAAAGCATATTTTTTGAAAATGCCTAACCTGTGGCCTTGTTGGCCCTAGGAAAACTACATACATACATATGTTCCCATAACATCCCGGAGGGGACAAGGGGGACTTCTCTCATATCAATGAGTGCACGCCGATTCATATTGGCTCTATGATATGGGACCTACTTTTTAATGCCGAGTCCGAACGGCGAGTCCTACGACACCACTTGTAGAGAAGTTTTTCATGGCTGAAATACTCAGGAAATGTCGCCAACATTACTGAGGGGGAATTTTGCCACCGTTGAAAATTTATTGATGTTGCTTGGCCTGGGATTCGAACCGCAGACCTTCTAAGTGCAAGGCGGACGTGCTAACCATTGCACCACGGTGGCCTAGGAAAACTATTCTTTCTAAATCCACGTCTGTGGCCGTGATGTTCCTTGAAAAAATATTGTTTATAAATCCGCGCCTTTGGCTTCAATGGCCCTTTAAGAAATATTTTTTAAAAATCCAAGATTCTGGCATTGATAGTTCTTCAAAAAAGTTTCTTAAAATGCAATCTAATCACAGGACTCTTATGGTCCCTCAAAAATATCCTTAAAAATTCTTCCTCATAAAAAACTTTTAAAATATTATCGTTTATGAATCTGTCGTTCTCAATTTTTTCTTATATTACAGGTGTGCCGTTACAGAAAATCTCAAAAACATTTTGATAGTGATTCATCACATCGTGTAATCCGTGTTAAGACTTTGTTTATTTATCTTTCTCCTTTGATTTCCCAGGATTAAGGTATTAATGAAACCAAAATCTCATTCAATTCTTAATGGCATTTTATTGATTTCTATTCCATTGTTAATTCGTTTCTCACTAAATGACCAAACAGATTCCCTGAGGATTCAATTCTCCCCCCCATCTCCGTGCTCCCTATATCCCATAAAGTATTGATAAACAATAACATAAACACTTCTTCTCTGTCCTCTTCGTTGTTGGGTAAAACATCACAAAGATAAACACTTGTAAATTGTACAACAACCACAACAAAAACAATAGGATTTTAAAAAATGTTTATCTATTATTTTTTTTATTATTTTCTTTTCTCGTTTTTTGTTTTTGTGATTTTGATACAAAAACAATCACCATCATCATCGTATCATTTTGTTGCGTTTTTATGTTGTTG
Source organism: Musca autumnalis (assembly GCF_047663935.1). NCBI lineage: Eukaryota > Metazoa > Arthropoda > Insecta > Diptera > Muscidae > Musca > Musca autumnalis. Next base: position 244,190,240 of record NW_027411755.1, read on the forward strand.
TTTTTATTGCTCCCAAAACACAAAATGCGATTCAAATAAATGATCACTTTTCGATATTGAAGTGAGCAATCTTTTCACAACAGTGATATGTTTCGGTGTTTTTATTTTTTTAATGTTTTTTTCTTTCTTTCTTCTTTGGGAGTATTGTCCAGGGTGTCTGTTGTGTGTTTTCCGAACGATTTGTACAATTGAACAATAGAAACAAGACATTCTCTCCTAGTACTTCAGATTCTGAACGCCATAGAAAGACTTAAGAAAAAAAAACGCCACAACACACCCGATCTGAAGGCACAGTGTGACGATTTCATAGAAGATGGACATGAAATAGTGGATTTTTTAAAAAAATGTATATATATATTTTTAAACAATATTTTTTCAAGGGGTCAAAGGCCTGAATCGCGAATTTTAAAAGAATATACTTTCAAGGGCCATCAAGGCCACAGAAGTTATGTTTTAAAGAATATTTCTTCAAGGGTCATCTAGGCCACAGGCGTGGATTTTTTAAAGAATATTTTTCAAGGGTCATCAAGGCCACAGACGTGGATTTTTTAAAGAATATTTTTAAGGGTCATCAAGGTCACAGACGTGGATTTTTTAAAGAATATTTTTAAGGTCATCAAGGCCACAAACGTGGATTTTTTAAGAATATTTTTCAAGAGTCATCAAGGCCACAGACGAGGATTTTTTAAAGAATATTTTTCAATGGTCATCAAGGCCACAGACGTGGATTTTTTAAAGAATATTTTTTAAGGGTCATCAAGGCCACAGACGTGGATTTCTTATAGAATATTTTTTAAGGGTCATCAAGGCCACAGACGTGGATTTTTTATAGAATACATTTCAAGGGTCATTAATGCCACAGACGTGGATTTTTTAAAGAATATTTTTCAAGGGTCATCAAGGCCACAGACGTGGATTTTTTAAAGAATATTTTTCAAGGGTCATCAAGGCCACAGACGTGGATTTTTTAAAGAATATTTTTCAAGGGTCATCAAGGCCACAGAAGTGGATTTTTTAAAGAATATTTTTTAAAGAATATTTTTTAAAGAATATTTTTTAAGGGTTATCAAGGCCACAGACGTGGATTTTTTAAAGAATATTTTTTAAGGGTTATCAAGGCCACAGACGTGGATTTTTTAAAGAATATTTTTTAAGGGTTATCAAGGCCACAGACGTGGATTTTTTAAAGAATATTTTTTAAGGGTTATCAAGGCCACAGACGTGGATTTTTTAAAGAATATTTTTTAAGGGTTATCAAGGCCACAGACGTGGATTTTTTAAAGAATATTTTTTAAGGGTTATCAAGGCCACAGACGTGGATTTTTTAAAGAATATTTTTTAAGGGTTATCAAGGCCACAGACGTGGATTTTTTAAAGAATATTTTTTAAGGGTTATCAAGGCCACAGACGTGGATTTTTTAAAGAATATTTTTTAAGGGTTATCAAGGCCACAGACGTGGATTTTTTAAAGAATATGTTTTCAACGGCCATCAAGGCCACAAGCTTGGATTTTTGAAGAATATGTTTTCAACGGCCATCAAGGCCACAAGCGTGGATTTTTAAAGAATATTTTTTCAACGGCCATCAAGGCCACAAGCGTGGATTTTTAACGAATATTTTTTCAACGGCCATCAAGGCCACAAGCGTGGATTTTTAACGAATATTTTTTCAACGGCCATCAAGGCCACAAGCGTGGATTTTTAACGAATATTTTTTCAACGGCCATCAAGGCCACAAGCGTGGATTTTTAACGAATATTTTTTCAACGGCCATCAAGGCCACAAGCGTGGATTTTTAACGAATATTTTTTCAACGGCCATCAAGGCCACAAGCGTGGATTTTTAACGAATATTTTTTCAACGGACATCAAGGCCACAAGCGTGGATTTTTAACGAATATTTTTTCAACGGCCATCAAGGCCACAAGCGTGGATTTTTAACGAATATTTGTTCAACGGCCATCAAGGCCACAAGCGTGGATTTTTAACGAATATTTTTTCAACGGCCATCAAGGCCACAAGCGTGGATTTTTAACGAATATTTTTTCAACGGCCATCAATGCCACAAGCGTGGATTTTTAACGAATATTTTTTCAACGGCCATCAAGGCCACAAGCGTGGATTTTTAACGAATATTTTTTCAACGGCCATCAAAAGGAAGCGAGATAGACCCATAGTTCCTTCTAGGGATATACATAGAATCACTTTCTGAGTCGATTTATCCATGTCCGTCCGTCCGTTCGCAACATACAGATCGCATTTGTTGACCGATTTCGCTGAAAATTGGGGAATACCATTTTTTTAGCCGTCGGAAGATCAAGTTCGAAGATGGGATATATCGGTCCACGTTTTGGTATAGCCCCCATATAACGGTAACCCCCGATTTACGGTATTTTGACGTTTTCAGCTACATTTTCAGACCGATTTGGCTATAATTTGACATTTAGGGTTCTTAAGTGTCAATAAACATATATAACAAAACTTGTGGACATAGGTCCACGTTTTGGTATAGCCCCCATATAACGGTACACCCCGATTTGCGGTATTTTGACGTTTTTAGCTACATTTTCAGACCGATTTAGCTATAACTTGACATTTAGGGTTCTTAAGTGTCAATAAACATATATAACAAAAGTTGTGGACATAGGTCCACGTTTTGGTATAGCCCCCATATAACGGTACCCTCCGATTTGCGGTATTTTGATGTTTTTAGCTACATTTTCAGACCGATGTAGCTATAATTTAACAATTAGGGTTCTTAAGTGTCAATAAACATATATAACAAAAGTTGTGGACATAGGTCCACGTTTTGGTATAGCCCCCATATAACGGTACCCTCCGATTTGCGGTATTTTGACGTTTTTAGCTACATTTTCAGACCGATGTAGCTATAATTTAACAATTAGGGTTCTTAAGTGTCAATAAACTTATATAACAAAAGTTGTGGACATAGGTCCACGTTTTGGTATAGCCCCCATATAAAGGTACCCTCCGATTTGCGGTATTTTGACGTTTTTAGCTACATTTTCAGACCGATGTAGCTATAATTTAACATTTAGGGTTCTTAAGTGTCAATAAACTTATATAACAAAAGTTGTGGACATAGGTCCACGTTTTGGTATAGCCCCCATATAACGGTACCCTCCGATTTGCGGTATTTTGACGTTTTTAGCTACATTTTCAGACCGATGTAGCTATAATTTGACATTTAAAGTTCTTAAATGTCAATAAACTTATATGACAAAACTTGTGGACATAGGTCCACGTTTTGGTATAGCCCCATATAACGGTACCCCCGATTTACGGTATTTTGACAGTTTTAGCTACATTTTTAGACCGATTTAGCTATATTTTTACACTTAGGGTCCTTAAGTGTCAATAAACTTATATAACAAAACTTGTGGACATAGGTCCACGTTTTGGCATAGCCCCCATATAACGGTACCCCCGATTTGCGGTGTTTTGACGTTTGTAGCTACATTTTCAAACCGATGTACCTATAATTTGACATTTAAAGTTCTTAAATGTCAATAAACTTATATGACAAAACTTGTGGACATAGGTCCACGTTTTGGTATAGCCCCATATAACGGTTCATTTAAGTTCATATTTTCGTATATGATACCTCCGAACTAGCTGTTAATGGCATTTGAAGTTCCCACGTTATGTACCGATTTTCGATATTTTGAAGATTCTAGCTAAATTTTTTAACCGAATTAGGAGTTATTTGACATTAAAGGCTCCCATAAAGAACTGTCAACATAGGCCCATGTTTTATTATAACCGCTATATAACAGTACCTCCCAATTTCTAGCCCACCAAAAATTGTCAACATACATAGTTAGATATAGGCACCATAAAAAAGGGCCTCGCGAATGAAGCATAAATGTACATAAACATTATCTGACATTTAAAGCACCCACTTAAAGTTGGGGACAGGAATGAAAAGTAATTATTCCATTTTAGTTCAGAATATTTTATGGTGGAGGGTATGAAAAGTTCGGCCCGGCCGAACTTAATGCTTTTTTACTTGTTTTATTTTCATTTAATTCTTGTCTTTGCTCCGAACACTGTGCTGTGTAGCCTTTTAGGAGTATCTTGTTTGTGGTGATCATTTCGTTGTTATATTTTCATTGTATAAAAATACAAAAAATAATTTTTGAATACTTTGTAATAACATTTATCAGGTTAACTATAACAAATGAGTGCTCTTGAATCATGTCAAGTCAATTCAATTCACAAAAGGCTCTCGACGCTTGATGATCATCGAGCAAGCGAGCGATCGATCGATAAATCGATCGTTTGCCACAATTCACCAACAAAAAAGAAAACAAAACGGAATTCATGATGCCATTTCCAAGTGTTGGACGTAAACCCTATGCAATACAAAAGGACAAAAATATTTTACGGCCAAAGTACTTCACGAAGTCTTTGATTTTGTTGTGCGGTGGTGGTGGTGGCTTGGTGTGGCTCTTAGACCATGACGACGACAACATCCATGAATGGGTGTCAATTTGAAACAACAGAAGTCAATTCTTCCACTTTTTTGTGTGAATTGTGTTGCGTAAAAAAAGAAACTAAACAAAACACCCTCAGAAAAACGACGATAATGGATCTTGGCCATTATAATACATTTTATATCAAATCATAGAGTCCTCCTCAATGGCACACAAGTGCGCGAGTCTTTGTCATTTGTTGATTGTTTCGTTAATAGTTCGTAGAAATTGAAAATAAAATAACAATGTTTATTTAATGGTTCGAATAAATAAATTAGACAGTTTTCGTTGGCATTGTTTAACTCAAGTAGTAGGAGATTTTTGATTTTTATAGAGGATCGTTTCGTAGTTTTTAGATTTTTGTTTTTTGTTATGGAAACGACCATAACTAACAAAGTGGGATTATGATTTGTTATTTTTCTTTTTCTTTCTTTTAATTCTCATAATTAAGAGTAGTTTTAGTTTTTGATAGCCCTTTGTTGTCTTTGTGACTGGCGTTTAGTTAATCTTTTAGAAATAGGGTCATATAAAAAGGATGAATGGAGGGAACAGTTTATGATTATTTAGGGATTTTGGTGGAATTGTGGCATATTTCTTAGTTAATGGCACTCAATCCTTTTATATACTTTTTTTCGTGCTACTAGTATAAGACAGTGGTTAGAAATGCACGGAGATTTCAAATGGATGGGCTACATTTTCGAGAGAATCTATAACAAATTATAAACAAATATTTAGGAGTAGAAGTTCATATTTCTGGGAAGCTTGCCAGTTTGCTACCGGATGCACCTATAGACTGTAGAAAGGCTCAGGAAATATATAGGTTAGCTGCGAATTTAATAAATAGTCACTGTTTAAGGGGAGAGAATCTCAAAAATATTCGTATCTTTAACGTGCCAATTGTATGGTAGCAACAATTGGCATACGACAGTTATCGAGAAATACGAAGCAAGAAGCAATCCCACGGCAGCGGGTTTTTCCTACCGGATTGACCCGGAACCACACAACATCAACGTTCCGGCCAGCGGCTGCCACCTCAGTGTACAAATGTTTCGTTTTTCCGTGTTGGGAGCAGCATATCCCGGAATGCCCGCTCCGAATTCTTTTGGTCCGTGCCGGGATAAACGAAACCAGGGCCAATATATTTGTGCTCGGTTTGCCACATCCGCATCTTCACCCACATGCAATAGATGTCAGGAGTGGGTGCATCTAAGGGGTTGCTTTGGACTTGTCCACGTGAGGGACTACGACAGGTACTATGTTGCTGCATGCTGCGTGAATACAGTCCCCAGTGAGTCGTCATCGGATTACGAAACTCCCTCGTCGTCTGATTATGAGACTCCCCCGCAGTCCCCTCGACAACAACCGCACATGCAGCCTTTAACATCAACCGTTGTTGTCCCAATCCCGGAAAATGCATCCTTTTTGCAATTTAACTGCAATGGACTCCGAGGAACAATCGAGGAAATAGTATATTTCATGAGTTGGAGGAATATCAAGGTCGTTGCGGTGCAAGAAACCAAGCTCAACAACAACTGTAACTTACAACGTTATGATGGTTACAACGTGCTAAGGAAGGATCGCACCAGAAGTGGTTGTGGGGGATTAGCTTTCCTGTTGCACCAGTCTGTCCAATACAGACCTATCTGACTTGAGCCTGTCTCTAATGACCCGTACATGGTCAGTCAGGTGTGGAACTGCCGAGATAGAGTTGCTGAACGTATACTTCCCGCCGAGGAATAGCTGTATCTCGGATTATGAACCCGACATTAGCCCGCTTTTGGAAGGTCATGATCGTCTGGTCCTGGGGGACTTTAATGCGCATCATGAGCTGTGGAAACGACCAGAGGGGTATAGTTCTGGCTGAGCAGATTGATAGCTCTACGTTTTGCACGGTCAATAAGGACGCACCTACCAGAATTAGAGGAGAGTGTCACAGTTCGCCAGACATAAACATCGTGTCACCTGGTCTGACAAATGACGTTACCTGACGTTTCCCTTGGATCAGACCCATAATTGTCTCCATTAGCAGACCACCCGATTTCATCGCCTCTGAACGCCGCACATTCGACAATCATAAGAAAGCTGATTGACCGAGTTTCAGAGAGTTCACCAATCACCGCTTCAGAGAACTGCCCAATCCTTCTGATGTTCGGGTAGCGGAAAGGACGTTCCGAGACATCATCACTGCTGCAGCCGTTCGCCACATCCCTGCTGGTCGAATACCCGAAGTAAGACCAAACTTCCCAGCAGAGGCGACGGGACTAGCAAATGAGCGTGGTGAGCTTCGTCGAGCCAACCTCAATGACCCAGAGTCACGGAACTGACACCGGAGGTTAACAGGCTGGTCGGCGAGCATAAGCGGAACAAGTGGTTAAATCATCTGAAGAGTTGCAACATTGGAGCCGGTACAGGTGAATTGTGGGCAACGGTTAAGTCAATCTCGAGTCCTGGAAGAAGGGAAGATATGTCCTCAGTCACGTTTGGCGACGTTAAGTTGACTGACCCGAAGAGGTGCGCAAGTTATTTCAATCGACACTTTGACTAGCACAACGAGAGTGACAGGGCGAAGAGAAGATTATTACGTCGCATTAGATATCTTCCTGTCGATGATGAGCCACCACAGTTTACAGTGGATGATGTTGCCAATGCCATCAGGAACGCTAAATTATCCAAAGCGTTGGGCCCTGTTGGAATCTCCATGGTAATGCTGAAGCAGGAGCCGGGAGTGGAGTATCTCACTAAAGTTCTCAACTTGTCGCTAGCCACCCTCATTGTTTCCGAAGTCTGGAAAATGGTCAGGGTGGTCCTAATACGGAAGCACGGCAAGAATGCCAGCAAAAGTGAATCGTACAGGCCAATTTCGCTTCTGTCGTCCGTAGCAAAGACCCTTGAGGCCTTAGTCCTCCCAGTATCAGAGATAGCTGTCAAGTTACCGATCATCAGCATGGATTCCGTAAGCAGCACAGCACGACAACAGCGCTGCACGCCATTACCACATACATTTGTCAAGGACTCAACCAGAGACCGCCGTGCGATAGAACAGTGATGGTGGCGCTTGACTTTCAAAAGCCTTTGATACGTCAGGCACTCCACTCTGTTTGAGGACATTGAGCAGACAACCCTCCGGCCAAGCTTGAAACTTTAGATAGTCAATTATATGTGTGGATGCCAATCGTACGTGGAATTCAAGAACAAGAAGTCCAAACCCCGTAGAGTGAAACAGGGAGTTCCCCAAGGTGGGGTGATATCTCCGGAACTAATTAACCTCTACCTCTCCTGTATTCCGCCCCCTCCAGACGGCATCGAGATCGAAACGTATGCGGATGATTGCACGATCCTGGCGTCAGGTACCTTCTCTGATGACATCTGTGAGAGACTGAACACCTATTTAACCGATCTTGCCACCTCGAGGAATATACAGATTTCCACCATGGACAACGCAGTTTGGACGAGAGTTGAATGTCATGGTCGACCGTAGCGGAATTCCGACCACAAACTGCCCCAAAATTTTAGGGGTCACATACGACGCTACACTGAAGTCATGCGCACACGACACAGCTATCTGCGACAAACTGAAAAGCAGGAAAGGTCCTCAAGTCAAGGCTTGGGTGATTCTCTCATACATCGAAGTGTATATGGCGAACAGGCTTTTAAGTCTCCGATTTATCAATTTACCGAACCCAATCCACATGCAGGGCATGTGTTGGGTATCGTGCCATTTATACGAGCCCAACATAAACTGAGGAGGCTGCATCGTTTTTCCTTGACAGCTGGTGTTCGATGGATGGAGGTGGTCTCCGAATACGGCATTCACACTGTTCCCTTGTACTGCATGTGCAACTGCATCGTTGATTTAAGGGTTATCACATATACACATTTGGACCTCTCTCTCCAATTCATTAAAACCTCTCCTAACATTCCTGGGTGGGAGAAGCCTGTCCACTAGATTGTGGCAAGGATGCTCACGTCGATAACATAATATCGACAACATCTGCTTGTGTTGTATGTATAATCTGCATCTCCTCATGATGATGATCCACTAGTAGTTGCAGTCTGCAGGTTTGAATATTCCACAAGAGGCCCGTTGTTTTATAAGAGGTCTATAAGGTTTCTTTGTCAGCGCCTCAAGAGCTGCTGGCCAGCGACTTGAGAAGATTGTTCCCACTTCTGATCTTATCGCAGATAGCTATGGCTTGCGCGGACGACTAAAGCATACTGTCGATCGTTACCCCCAATATCATGGAATAGTTAGCAGTTGGAAGGACTGCATTAAAACTATCACGTATGTCATCGACGATAGAACCCGACGCCAAGATCACACAATACGATACGATCACTACATGGTTTGAAGGGTGCGTAATTTTTAGAGAGGTAAAGGTTAAACGGTGGGAGCCACCGTGGTGCAATGGTATGCACACTCGCCTTGCACGCAGAAGGTCGTAGGTTCGATTCCCCAGCCGGCCAACATCAAAAACATTTTCAAGGGTGGAAAAATAACCCTCAGTAATGTAGACGACATTTCCTAGCATATCAGCCATGTAAAACTTCTCTACAAGTGGTGTCTTAAGACACGCCGTTCGGACTCGGCGATAAACACTAGGTCCCATATCATTGAGCTAATATGAATCGGCGTGCACTCATTGATATGAGAGAAGTCACCCTTGTCCCTTCTGAGATGTTTGTCGAACAATTATTATATTATAAAGGTTAAACGGTTCCGGAGATATCACGCCGCCCTAAGCGAATTCTGATTTCAATCTACAGGTCTTGGACTTCTTATTTCCAAATTCCATACAAATATATATATTTGAGCATCCAACATTTCAAAAAAGACTGGAGTAAAGATTGACTGTATCGAAAGACTGCGATAGGTCAAGCACCACCATAACTGTTCGGTCTCACGGCCTGTTCTGGTTCAGTCCCCGATTGATATGCGTGGATATGGCGTATAATGATGTTGCAGTGATGTGCATTTTCCGGAATCCATGGTGATGTCGAGCAACGGGAAACAGCTTCTTATCATGGGGAAGAGTAGTGCCTCTAATATCGTTTCTACTGGCGACAAGAGCAAGATCGATCTGTACAATTCACCTCCTCTGGCATATTCACCTGGCCTAAGTAGCGGGACCACCTTTCGAAACTTTCGGTGCAATATGGATATTTAACTGATGCTTATGTTCAGACATCCATGCTGATGTTGGGCAACTTATTCTTATCATGAGTTCATCCAGTTGCTTAAGCATTACCATTAGGCCTGCCAATTCTGCGTGCACCGCCATATGGCACGCATTTATACGCCTTTTTAGCGGGTACATCATCGCTCATTCTTATGATATGGCCTAGCCAACGCAATCTTTGCATCTCGATACGTTTATCTATACGGATGTCGCTGTATAGCAAATACAGGTCGTAGTTCATACGACGTCGATATTCACCGTCAACGCAGATTGGTCCATAGATATTTCGAAGAATTTTTCTCTCAAACACACCAAGCCCTACCCTGTCTGCTTGTGCCTTGTTTTTAAACTGCTTACTTAAGCCAATGTAGCATCTGTTGGCCAATATTGTTCTTCTTTTTATTTCACAACTGATGATGTTTGTTGTGTTAACGGCGTTGCCGAGGTATACGAAGTCTTTTACTACCTCAAAATTATAGCAACCAACGTCAACAGTTGGTCCGATCTCTATAGACGTATTGCGCGTCGACACCATCAACTTGGTCTTCTCGCCGTTTACCGCCAGACCCACTTTAGCAGATTCCCTTTTGACTTTTGTAAAGGTATCGGTTACTTCCTTTACCGATCGACTCATGATGTCAATGTCATCGGCATACTCAAGTAACATATGGCTGTTTGTATATATTGTGCAACTTCTTTTGACCTTCGCACCTCGTATAACCTTTTTCAGCAGAATGTTGAATAAGTCACACGAGAGGCCGTATCCTTGTCTGAAACCTCTTTTGGTACTAAACTCTTCGGGGAGGTTCTCTCCTATTTTAACTGAGGACCGAGCATCAGCTAATATCATTCTACAAAGCCGAATGAGCTTTGCAAGGTTACCAAAATCAGGCATGGCTTGGAGTACCTTTGGGCGTAGGGGTTGTCGAAGTCTGCCTTATAATCGATCAAATTCTGGTAGCAAGAGATCTGCATCTCTTGGGTCTTCTCCAGGATTTGCCGCCGGGTAAATATCTGGTCAATGGTGGATTTGCCAGGTCTAAAGCAGCATTGGTATGGTCCAATAATTTCATTGACCATAGGCTTTAGTCGTTCGCAAAATATCCCTGACAAAATCTTGTAGACAGACAATATGAAGAAGACTTATGGCACTATAGTTAGAGCATACAATCTTATCTCCCTTCTTGTGGATAGGGCACATGGTGCTCAGGTTCCAATTGTCGGGTACTCGTTATTCCTGTCAGATGGTGCTAACTAGCTGATGAATCGACTCCTGCTGCCTTATTATTCTTCTGCCGACTTTTTGCTGTCTTTACCTCATCTTGGCTGGGCGGTATACATTCAATACCATCTTCTGGGATTGGATCTGTGATATCTTCGTCGTCTTCGCTACTATCGGATACCAACAGTTTGGAAAAATGTTCTTTCCACATCCACACAATCTGTATCAGTTACCAAATTACCTTGCTGGTGTATACAGGTGGATGTGCCTGTACCAAAGCCATCAGTTTGATGTTTCACTCTGTGGTAGAACTTTCTGACTTCATTATGGCTCCTGTACATCTCAATTTTTTCAAACTCCCGCCTTTCCATTTTCCTCTTTTTCCTGTGGAAAAGACGTTTCTCTTCTCTCCTTTTCTCCCGATACCTCTCTCGTGCTCTACGCGTTGCTACTGATTGTAGCGAAGCCCTATATGTCGCATTTTTTTCTTCGGTAGCAGCACGACATTCCTGATTATATCATGGATTCCTTGGTGGAGGTCTCTGGTATCCAAGTAATGATTTTCCGGCTGTTTGCATGGCGTGGGCAATATTCTGCCATTGTGCTGATATGTTATCGGGACGAGAAGAGCTTTGATTAACCAACTGGGCCAGTTGAGTGGAATATGCTGTGGCTATTTGTTGTGTTTGCAGCTTACCGATGTCTAACTATCGTGTTGTGTCTGATCGTACTTTGTTTGCTACGTTTAACCGGGTGCGTACCTTTGCTGCAACAAGGTAGTGGTCTATGTTTGCTCCTCGGAACGATCGTACATCCAACGCGCTAGATGAATGTCTTCCATCTATCACAACATGATCAATTAGATTACTTGTTCTTTGATCTGGAGGCAGCCAGGTGCCCTTATGAATATCGAGGTGCTTAAATCTGGTACAGCCTCATACGATTGTCAGATATTTCACTGTGGAGACTGAATTTCCCGACTTTTGGGCAAAAGATATTCTCCTTTCCAATTTTGGCATTAAAATCGCCTAGAATAATTTTAATGTCATGGCCAGGGCAACGGTCATAAGTTTCTTCTAAGCGCGCGTAAAATGCTCGTCCTTGCCTTCAGTGGGAGCATGAGCGCAAATAAAACTGATGTTGAAAATTTTTTCTTTTAATTGAATTGTAGCGAGTCTTTCATTCACTGGGGTTAAGCTGGAGACCAGATGTTTTAACCAAACTCATTCTTTGTCCCTTATGGGATGTTTGTGGAACAATTATTATATTCTTTGTGTCATGGACAGCATCTTTAGATATTGTTGTGACGCCTTTCCCAATTGCCCTGTATGGCGGTAATGTCGGCCTTGAACTTTTCAGGTTAATCTGCCAATGCGTATACTGCACCCTCTCTATAAAGTGAGAGCGAATTTCATTACAAAATTTCATGAAATTAAGCGTTCTTAGATCGAATACCCAACTACAGCAATTTCATGCCTTTACTCTACTATGGAACTCGATCTAGAAAAGCATAATTTCATTATTTTTTTAATGAAATTACTCTAGTTTGGGCCGGGACTTACCGCTCCCGGGCGACACCCCTGTTGAAGATTCCTCCGTGGCAATCAATCTAATTACACCAATGTAGCTTTGGACCGAATAGAATAATAAACGATTAAATCCTCACAATGTGCCAAATTCTCGAGAAACCTGTTCATAGGCTATAAAGCTGCCCCCAATAAGGGGCAGCCTTTAGGCTTAAGCCTAGTGCCTCATCGAAATAATGGTTTTAGACCCCAAGTATGTTTGGACGAAATGTGTTTCAGACAATTTGGAGTTGATTTAGCAATGTCCGTCCGTCTGTCTGGCTGGCTGGTGCGCACGATAACTCTCGAACGGATAAACCGACTGGGTTCCAATTGTGGCCTTCGTAATATTTTGTCCAAAATTAGTTTAAGTTCGAAGATGAGCACATCGGTCCACTCCTTCCGGTACATCCCCCACAAAAGTTCCAAAATGTTTCTGAAAATTTGGGCGCATGATAACATCGTGAAATTTCTGCCAGGCTTATATGAGGTTCCAATATGGACCCAATCCGCGCACTCCTTCGCGTACCTCCCACACAAAATTTCGGATAAGTTCAGTTTAGGACCTGCTCTCGAATCGCTTCGATTTTTGTTGCAACAACTTGTATTCACTTCCCCCATACGACGGTACAAGTTTCATCAGTCCATACTAGAAAATGGCCGGAAAGGTGCAAAAAGCCCCTATGACACCTTATGTAATGGTTGGAGCGCAAAATAACTCTCGAACGGATCTGTCGATTCTGTCCAAAATTTGTCCTTCGTAATATTTTATCAAAACATAGTTTTAATTCGAATATGGGCTATATCGGTCCACTCCTTCAGGTATCTCCCCCACAAAACTTCAAAAATGTTCCGAAAAATTTTGCGCACGATAACTATTGAAGTGACCGATGTAATCTATACTTTGCACATCCTAATATATCTACCAGATATGGATCAGGATCGAATATGGACTATATTTGTCTACTCCTTCTGGTAGCTCTTTAAGACCTGCTCTCGAATCACTTTGATTTTTGTTGACGCGATTTGCAAAGTTTTTTTTTCAGGGGCAAGTCCATATTTCTTGGGAAAACAGCCCGAAAGGTGTAAAAAACCCATATGTCACCATATGTGGCGGTCGAAGAGCACGATAATTCTCGAACTGTTCAACCGATTTGGTCCAACATTTGGTCTTCGTCATATTATATCTAAACTTAATTTCATGGACAACACCGGTCCACAACTTTCGATACTTCTCCCCATTATTTAAAAAATGTCACTAAAATGCTAGGACGATATCACTTGAATGGGGCAACCAAGTAGGTCCAAACTTTGGATCTCCCAATATTTTATCAAAATTTAGTTTAACTTCGAAAATGGTCCATATCGGTCCTTCCTAAGGGTAGCTGCCCTACAAAAGTTCAACATTTGTGTCTTAGTGCAGTTAATCCCTAATCCACATTTTTGTCTCCAAGTTCAAATGTCCAAAAAGGGCCACAAAATTCTGAAGACATCTTAAATACGCTCGATCTGTCCGGAGGTGAAAGTTTCGCTTCAAATTGGCTGAGGGTATATATCTCTCGGCACAGCCGACTGACATTTTTTAACTTGTTTTTTTTTTACATCAAGTCATGGTATAGGTTTTTATCTAAACTTATAGGCCTCTGTAAAATTCCGCTGAGGGATACAATGTTTGAGGTGAAATCTTAGAGCCCTTTTTTTAAGAGAGGCCTCAGGCAGGGAGATTTTATGTCGTATCATTTCTCTAAATTTATAAATGGAGAAAATGCCGCAGAAATGAATAAAACAGGCACACTAAAAATCAAAGGTCATATTCATTAATAAGAGTTTCAAACTATTCCATTCTTAAAACCAGTGTCCTTATTATATTATGTTTTATTATAGTTTGCATTTAAATTTCCCATCGGTAATCGGTGGGCCATAACCATCAGTATCACCCATCATCATCAGCAGAAGCTGCTGCTGCAGCAGCCAACAGCCAACCGCAGTTGGAACATCAATCCCACAAATATGACTATCATTTACGACAAAGATGTTTTCAGACGCATCGCGGCCTATCCGCATCCCTTTGCCAAGTAATTTTCTATGGCCAGGCATTTAGCATCGCTTAACATCATTTACTTCCAATTTTGTAGCGTGTTTTGCAATGATCGTTTTTATTTTTCTTTTTTTATTTCCAACATTCAGAAGAAGAAGAAAAAAGTGATCATTTAGACAAAAATTTAGCTGCGCTAAATGCTGTTCGTCATGCAATCGTGTTTACGTGTTGGCATGAATCCTTTTTCGGCAGTCAATGAAGCAGGAATGCCACAAAGAATACCAAAAAAATAAAGGGATACAAGAGGGATATCTATGAGTGCGTGTGTGAGTGCCTGTAAATTTTTGTGGGAGCTGTGGAGATGATCAACACAGTTTCCAGGAATCATCAGTCAAATCTTTAGATGAAAAATATTTCCCACTCTCTGTACACAAATCCACACATGGATAAAGATGACGACGGTGATGCTGCTGCTGATGATGATATGTGTGATAGGTAAGGAATAACATTTCATTGGCGATATTAGTTGCTATTATTCTTTGTTTTGTTTTGTTGTTTTACTTGTTTTCGGGGGGAATAAATTTCATTTGATGACCTCTGTTTTTTGGGATAAATAAATATCCAAAACGAAATATTTAACTTGAAAACTATAATTTGTAACAACTCATAAATGCTGTCAGAGGGGGGAGAAAGAGCGAAAGACTGCGTATAAAATTACAGGTGTTTTCTAGGCTTTTGTTTGGGATTTGAAATATTTCATTTCGTTTTCGGTAGATGGACAGTCGTATTCTAAGAAGACCACAATATATTTGGAGTGCATTTAATAATCTGTCTTTATAATGGTAGCCAAGCAAATTGCCGCTACGTGAGGGGAATGTAGTTTTATTATTTGAAATCCTTTAATGGTTGTTGAAGTACTTACCCTGTTGAAAGAAATCTGAAAATAAAGGAATGAAAGATATTGATTCAGTGATTAGAATAACAAAATGAATACATAAAAAATATAATGGATGAGTTCTGAAATTAAAAAGTTGCCAACATAAGTACAATTTTGTACGTTTTATAAACTTTTACTACACGTTCACCAAAACCATTCCCGAACTCAATCCTTACATCAAATTTATTCCAGGGGATGGGGTTGTCCCTTGGTGCGTAAAGCTCTCCGTCTGCTATTCACCTGGAAATAGTAAACAGTGATTTCTTTAGCGGACAATCCAATCAGCTCACTACGTCCAGCTTGTGAACTTTGAACGCGATTTATTTGAAAATCCCTCCGGCGATTTTTTTGTTTTTTTTTCTCATCTATGAACATTATAGTTTCAGAAACTGCAAAAACTTCCCTTTCATTTAAATTTAGTTAAAGCGCACCGTGTGGTTTGAAGACAGCTAATGTGAGAAGACGATCATTTAAGTAACCTGATGGCTTCAAATACAGAGTCTCAGGTAAGTAGGCTCGATGCTAACACTTAAATGACTTCGCGCACGCATGCTAGATGTAAAAACGTACACGCAAAAAAAAATCGGCCTCTCTAAAATATGTCCCAAACATATTTTGCAGCAAACATATATATGTTTGCAACAGTCCCAAACATAATATATGTTTGGGTCTGCAAACAAATATATGTTTGGGTGCAAACATATATATGTTTGGGTGCAAAGATATTTATGTTTGGGTGCAAACAATTTTATGTTTGGGTGGAAACAATTTTATGTTTGGGTGCAAACATTTTAAATGTTTGGGTGCAAAAAAATACAAACCCAAAAGGCAAAAAAAAAAAAAAAACAAACACATGCACCAGTGAGCGCTTACTAAGAGCAAGAGAGCGTAAAATTCAATGTAAAACACTTAAAAATGTGTGCTCACTTGCTCTCAGTAAGAACTCACTGGCTATCTCCATAGTATACACACAAATGTTGAGGTTGTTTATTGGAAGGCAAAAGAACAACAAACACATAGGTACATACAATATTCCAAAGAAATACATAAATAAATTGTAAATAGTCACACTTTTAAAAAGAAAAAATATATAGAAACGTAGTTGAACGCTTCTCCTTTGTTGTGAAATAAAACAAATTGTCCTCATAGTTGAAATCATCAGCGGAGAATCGGCATCTAGAATCATATGATTATGTAATGTAATAAATAAATATGGATATGCCATATTTCAAATATACATAAGTATGTATGTAATTACCAATATTAAATGCGATTTCTTCCTTGTCCAATAAAATAATTCCATTCAACTTTCCGATTCAATTATAAAATGTACTGGGCATTTAATTTACTAAAAAACACCATTTTTTTAAGAAAACACAAAACACTGATTTATTCACTCATTTTACCGTCTTGACTCTACAAAGGCATCTAAAACACTGAAGAAAGAAATAAAATATAATTCATATCATTTCTTCTTTTCTTCTTCTCCTCCTAAGTTGTTTAACAACAACAAAACAAGAAACACACGAGTTTGTCGCATACACGCCACCAAAGCCCCCTTCTTCGTTTCTACGTCTTCTATTATACAATACACACAACTCTTCATTATAAAACAGCAATCCACGGCCGCGATAGCACTGTTATTACTCTCGTTGACAAACATCCTCTCTCCACACATGAAAAAAATGTTCTAACATAAAAAATATGTTGGTACCCAAACATATCAAATTGAGATATGTTACAAAATGTTGCAAACACATATTTGTTTGGACCCAAACATATTATGTTTGGATCCAAACATTAATTTGTTTGCAACCTGTCCCAAACATATATTTGTTTGGATCCAAACATATTTCTAACATAAATTTTTCTGCGTGTATATGTCAGCTTTGCCGACAAAGATGTACCCTCAGCCTCCGACCTAAAGAAAAGAAATAAACATAATAATTCTAACGTCTATAGGGGTTTTTGAGTTTTTGGGCCAATTCCTCCGGAAGAGTGGACTTGCGCCCCTAGTCGGGACGGGCCGACTATGTGATACTCTACACCACAACCCCTGTGCATAAGCTTTTCACTCGTAAACATTTCGTTTAGGGAGACACTTTTACTCCAAATGACTTAAGGCGATGGCTTAGTTTCATTATCAAGCTTTCTCCTTGGAATATGCCCAACAGAAGCAGAAATATCGGACATGGAAATAAAATTCCATAAATTGGAACTTGGGCTATCACAGCGTCTTTTCCAACATCACAAGAATTTCATAAAATTGAAGCTCAGAATGGCTTCCTTGTTGAAATCCAAACAACCAAAGCTGGGATACTCATCAGTAAAATTAAAAAAAAAAAAACAAGTAAGAAAGTATCAGTCGGCTTTGCCGACAGAGATATACCCTCAGCATGTGTGTATTGAAAGTGTTGACAAACGCAGTATTCGGTTCGAGCTCTCCAGCCACTACATATGGCGCCATAGGGGGTTTTTACAACTTTCGGGCTGTTTCTCAAGAAGTATGGATTTACCCCTGAAAAAAACTTTTTCTGTCGTAATTGAGGCAGCGAATGCAAGTTGCTTCAACAAAAACTAAAGTGATTTGAGAGCAGGTCTTAAAGTGAAGTGAAGGAGTGGACAAATATAGTCCATATTCGAACCTGTAGTGCGATTCTCTAACACATTTTTTTGAGTTACCGACAACAATCGGTAAAATTAAATTGCTTATAAATTCGGTAATGAACGATATTTTTCGGTAAGTTAGCGACCAAGAGAAAGTAGCCGTAAAGTTCTCCCGATAGCAACAGTGTTGTCAACATTTATTTGAACTTTTCATTCATAATTTTGTGTTTTAATTTTACCGACATTTGTCGTCACTCAAAAAATGAGTTAGAGAATCGCACTACTACTACCTGGTAGATATATTAGGATGTATAAAGTACCCAGCAAAATGTTTGTAGCCAAAGAAGTAGTTAAATCATGAGTGCAAGTGATTCCGGACTACATCTTTTTACGTGAAAGAAGTCATGATTTTTACAAGGGCATGGTGCAGTGAGGATACTGTCTAATTTACTTCTTAAGCACACATTTTGCATTAGTTCTTTGTAGTGAATAAATTACAACAACATATGATTCAACTACTTCTTTGGCTACAAACAAAGATGTAGTTCGAAATCACTTTTATTTTTTTTTTAATACAAATTACTTTTTATGGATGCAAACATATTGCTGTTATTATAATTAACAAGAAACAAATTAAGTTCTTTGTCTTTTTAAGTTTTTTTTTCAAAATTTTGAAATTTCTAAAATGTGAAAAATTTATGAAATGGATTCAAATCGGACATTGTCAAAATGTGAAGAACGGACTGCATTTTTCATGACTCTGCGTGGACTGCTTCAAACAAAGCTATTCAATCACTACTTCACAAGGAACAACTTCAAATAAATTTTGCTGGGTATGGACCCAATCGGTCACTTCCATTAAGAGTTATCGTGCGCACAATTTTTCCAAACATTTTTGAACTTTTGTTGGGTAGGTACCTGAAGGAGTGGACCGATATGGCTTATCTTTGAACTTAAACTAAGTTTGCACAAAATATTACGAACGCGTAATTTTGGATCGAATCGGCAGATCCGTTCGAGAGTTACCTTGCGTTCCAACCACTACACACGGTTTTATAGGGGTTGTTTGCACCTTTCAGAGTATTTTCTCAGGAAGCATGGACTTGCCCCTGATGAAACGTGTACCGTCGTATGTGGGGCAGTGAATACAAGTTGTTACAACAAAAATCAAAGCGATTCGAGAGCAGTCCCTAAACTGATCTTTTCCGAACTTTTGTATGGGAGGTACCCGAAGGTAGAAATTTTACGATGTGCTAAGTATCGACCAAATCGGTTACTCCCTTCAAGAGTTATCGTGCACACAAATTTTCCGAACATTTTCGAACTTTTGTGGGGGAGGTACCGGAAGGAGAGTTATCGTGCGCTCCAGCTATACAGGCAGAAACACATTTTGTCCAAACATACTTGGGGTGTAAAACCATTATTTCGATGAGGCACATTTTGCCCGTATGAAAGTGTATATACCCTCGTTAGCATAAATGCTGAGGATATAAAAATGGGAAAGTGGGATGTGCGCCAACCTATTTTGCATCATAATAAAGGTGATATTTTCCTCTTCCATTGACGGAATTTTATTTCGGAATACGACTATTAAAAGCGGAGATATTCGCATAAGTATAAAACTTTGAATTTTTGTCCACATATGATTTGTGCCCATTCCGACTCTTAAATATTGTCCGACTATCACCAAACTATTCCTCTCTGGGAGCAATACAGGAAAGGTAGAGGTTAAACAGTTCCGGAGATATCACCCCTCCTTGGGGAACTCCCTGTTTCACACTACGGGGCTTGGATTTCTTGTTTCTGAATTCCACATACGACTGGCGACCACACATATAGTTGATTATCCAACGTTTCAGACTTGGCCGGAGGGTTGTCTGCTCGATGTCCTCGAACAGCGTGGAGTGCTTGACAGTATCAAAGGCTTTTGATAAGTCAAGCGACACCATAACTGTTCTATCACACGGCCGCTCCTGGTTGAGTCCTCGACAAATATGTGTAGAGATGGCGTGCAGCGCTGTTGTCGTGCTGTGCTGCTTAAGGAATCCATGCTGACGATGCTGGGGAGGACTAAGGCCTCAAGGGACTTCGCTACAGGTGACAAAAGCGAAATCGGCCTGTACGATTCACCTTTGCTGGCATTCTTGCCTGGCTTCAGTAGCGGGACCACCCTGCCCATTTTCCAGACTTCGGGAACAATAAGGGTGGCTAGCGACAGGTTGAGAACTTTAGTGAGATACTCCACTCCCGGCTCATCCAGCTGTTTCAACATTACCATGGAAATTCCGTCAGGGCCCAACGCTTTGGATGATTTAGCGTTCCTGATGGCATTCGCAACATCATCCATTGTAAACTGTGGTGGTTCATCCTCGGCAGGAAGAGATCTAATGCGACGTAACACTCTTCTCTTCGCCCTGTCACTCTCGGGGTGCTCGACAAACAGTCGATTGAAGTAACTTGCACACCTCTTCGGGTCAGTCAACGTAACGTCGCCAAACGTGACTGAGGTCCTGTCATCTCTCCTTCCGGGGTTCGAGAGTGACTTAACCGTTGTCCACAATTTACTTATACCGGCTCCAATGTTGCAACTCTTCAGATGATTTAACCACTCTGGGGTCGTCGGGGTTGGTTCGACGAAGCTCATCACGCTCATTTGCTAATCCCGTCGTCTCTGCTGGGAAATTTGGTCTTACTTCGGGTATTCGACCAGCAGGTATATGGCGAGCGGCTGCAGCATTGATGATGTCTCGGAACGTCCTTTCTGCTACCTGAACATCAATAGGATTGGGCAATTCTCTGAAGCGGTGATTTGGGAACTCTCTGAAACTCGGCCAATCAGCTTTACCATGATTGACGAATGTGCGGCGTACAGAGGTGATGAAATCGGGTGGTTTATGGAGACAATTATGGGGAGATGGTCTGATCCAGGTGACGTCATTTGTCAGACCAGGTGACACGATGGTTATGCCTGCGAATTGCGACACGCTCCTCTAATTCTGGTAGGGGCGTCCTCATTGACCGAGCAAAACGTAGAGCTATCAATCTGCTCAGCCAGCGCTATACCCCTCTGGTCGTTTCCGAGGGCCGAATGCCACATCTCATTAAAGTCCCCCAGGACCAGACGATTATGACCTTCCAAAAGCGGGCTAATGTCAGGCTTATAATCTGAGATACAGCTATTTCTCGGCGGGATGTATACGTTCAGCAACTCTATCTCGGCAGTTCCACACCTGACTGCTAACCCCATACATTCCATGTACGGGTCGTTAGAGGCAGGCTCAAGCGAGATAGGTCTGTACTGAACAGACTGGTGCAAAAGGAAAGCTAATCCCCCACCTCAACATCTGGTGTGATCCTTCCTTATTACGTTGTAACCATCACAACGTACTAAGCTGTCGTTCAGCATGGTTTCCTGCACCGCCGCGACCTTGATCTTCTTCCGATTCATAAAGTCCACGATTTCATCGATCTTACCTCGGAGCTCATTGCAATTAAATTGCAAAAAGGAAGCATTTTCTGGGATTGGAACAAAAACGGCTGGTGTTAAATGCTGCGCGTGCGGCTGCTGTTGGGGGGACTGCGGGGGAGTTTCGTAATCTGACGACGACGACTCACTGGGGTCTGTGCTCGCGCAGCATGCAGCAACATAGTCCCTATCGTAGTCCCTCGCAACCCCTTAAATGCACCCACTCCTGACATCTATTGCATCTAACCGAAGATTGAATATAGGTAAAGATGCGGATGTGACAAACAGAGCACAAATATATTGGTCCTGGGTTTTCCTCCGTCCCGGGACGGACCAAAAGAATCCGGAGCAGACATTCCGGGATATGCCGCTCCCAGCACAGAAATACGAAATAAATACAAACACAATGTACATGTGTTTTATATTCATAGTCTGGGTTTGCTTTTGGAAAGTTCCCAACCAAAGCTGCGATATTCGTCATTACAACTAAAATCGCAAAAATGTAAAGTTGGGTATCGTTAGCGTGTATTGCGATATACTCGTTGTTTGACCACCTACGACAGCCTAGATTGCCAGATTTTGCTTTTAGTATGCCCCTTATAGAAGCTGAGATATTCGCTTTGGAATTTTTTTTCTCCAAATAAGTTTTTTACCCATTCCGACTCCTAAATATTATCCGACCATCACCAACATAGGCTTCTTCGCCTCCAGGGCACCCTCAGCAGCCAAAATTTGGTGACGATCCGATCAAAATTGCGACCTGTAGCGTGATTAAAAGGTTTAGATGGTAAGACGGACGGACACACATAGCCAGATCGACTTAGCTCGTCCAGACATTCATTTTGATATATATAAGTATGGGACTACGACCATTATTTCGATGCGTTAAAAACCTTTTGGCCAAAACCAACTTATAATACCCTCCCCACATAGTGGTGTAGGGTATAAAAACGATCCTAGACGGGTCCTTAAACTGCACTCTTTCCAAACTTTGTGTCAATATTCGGACATAGTCCGAGTCTGTAACAAATAATACAATATACAACGTGTGTATCAAATCGGTTTCACCCATCGAGGGTTATCTTTCGTACTACCCTGTTTAGTTGTGACTTGCCCCGAAAAAATGTGTCTTCTAGAAGAACTTGTTGCAAAACATTTCCAAACGATCCGAGACGAGACGAGGAGGTACATATGCAACGTTATGATCATATCGGTTACTCCCTTCGCGAGTTATCGTGCTCAGCATTTTAGCGAAAATTTTTTAACTTTTATGTGAGAGATACCGGAATGAGTGGACCGATATGGCCTACCTTGGAACTTAAACTAAGTTTTGACAAAATATTACGATACCCAAAATTTGAACCAAATCAATTGATCCGATGGCTAAATAAGCTCAAAATTGTCTGAAAAGGATTTTGTTTGAACATACTTGGGGTATAAAACCATTATTTCGATGAGGCACAATTTTGGTGGTATCAAAAATACATTTTGTACACTTATAATACAGATTTCCGAAACCACCTCTTACAGGGCAATTCCACGGCGGCGGGATTTTCAACACCCGATTGACCCAGAACCATACAAGATTCGTGACCTATGCTCGTCCAAACGAGGGAATATGATTAGGTCGCTGCATGCTGGATGAAGATAATCCCCAGTGAGTCGTCGTCATCAACAGCAATCGCACAAGCAGCACTTAACACCTGTCATTGCTATTCCTAAACCTGAAGAAAATGTAATGGACTCCGGGGTAAGAAAATGTCTAGGCAGAGCTGCTTAACGTATACATTCCGTCATAAATAACTCTACTCCCTCCAGGTATAGGCCCAACTTTGGGAAGATCATAATCGTCTGGTTTTAGACGAGTTTTAAACTCGAATGCACGAAGTGAGACCAATTTCATACACAATGGACCGCAGAGTCAGGAAATAGGAACAACACTACATCAGTTTAAACAAGTTTGTGTTTGTATAGTTTTTCTGTGTTGGGAGCAACCTTTGCCGAACTGTCTGCTCCGGAATCTTTTGGTCCAGCCGGGAAGGAGGAAAACCCTTGACCAGTATTGATATGCTCAGTTTATCACATCCGCATCGGTGAGATGCGATACATGTCAGAAGTGGGTGCATCTCAGGGGTTGCTGGGAACTCGCCCATGTGGGGGACTACGACAGGGACTATATTGCTGCGTGCTGCGTGAACACAGCCCCCAGTCAATCGTCGTCATCAGAATACGTGACTTCCCCGCAGTCCTGCCAACAGCAGCAGCGCGGAAAATGCATCATTTGTGAAATTTAATTGCAATGAACTCCAAGGGAATAGTCGATTCCATGAGTCGGAAGAATATCATCGTCACGGCGATGCAGGAAACCAAGCTGAGCAACAACTGCAGCTTACAGCGTTGTGATGGTTAGAACGTACTGAGAAAGGATCGGACCAGAAGTGGAGGTGGGCGATTAGCGTTCCCGTTGCACCAGTCTGTTCAATCCCTTCATGGAATGTATGGGGATTGCACTCAGGTGTGGAACTGCCTTGGTGAAGTTGCTTAACGTATACATGCCACCGATAAATAACTGTAACCGTTTGGCCTGGGAGGACTTTAATGTTCATTATGAGTTGTGACATTCGGTCCTCAACAATGACCAGATTACCAACATTAGCGGAGAGTGTAAAAGTTCGACAGATATAATCATCGTGTCACCTGGTCTGACAAATGACGTAATTTTGAGTCAGACCACCGATCCATAATTGTCTCCATCAGCAGACCGTTCGACTTCATCACATCTGAACGCCGAACCTTCATCAATTATGGTAAAACTAATTGACCAGTTTCAGAGAGTCGACTAATCACCGCTTCAGAGATCTACCCAACCGTTGTGTAGGAGAAAGGACGTTCTGAGACATCATCACTGCTGCAGCCGCCACCCACATCGTGCCCAAAGTTTGGAAATAAACATAGTGGTCCCACTAGTGAAGCCAGGCAGGGATGCCAACAAAGGCAAATCGTACTGTTTCGCTGTTGTTTCTCACAGGAATGACTTGAGTCAGAAATACATATCCACTTGCCGACCATCAGCATGGGTTCCGAAATCAGCACATCACTACAACAGGTTTGCACGCCGTCTCAAAAGCATTCCACACTGATTGAAGATATAAAACAGTATACCTTCCCGACAAGCTTAAAACCTTGGGAAATGCATAATTCAAGAACAAGAAGCTGATACTCCGCAGTGTGAAACAGGGAGTTCCCCAATTTTGGTTAATACCTCCCGATCTATTTAATATCTATCTTTTCTGTATTCCATCCCTGCAGATGATATTGAAATCGTTACGTATTCGATCTTGGAGTCGAGTACCTCCCCTAAAATCGTTAACACTTTTTTCGCGTAAAATATCCGCACGTAATCTACGGCTACTCTCCCCAACACATGAACTGTGAAGATAAGCACAGAACTGAATGTGATGGTAACGAATTCCGACCACAAACCAAGCTTCTCAAGTCTCTAGCCAGCAGCAATCGGGGTGCAGATAAAGAAACGACTCCAGTGTGGCACGCGAAATAATTAATTGTTCCACAAACATCCCAGAAGGGACAAGGGAGACCCCTCGCATATCAATAAGTGCATCCCGATTCATGTTAGCACAATGATATTGGACCTACTGTTTATCGCCGAGTCCGAACGTGGTGTCTTACGACACAACTTGTAGAGAAGTTTTTCATGGTTGAATACTCAGGAAATGTCCTGCCAGAAAAAAACAGCACTGAGGGGTATTTTGCCACCGTTGTACATTGGATGTCGTCTGGCCTGGAGATAGAACCGCAGAACTTCTGTGTGCAAGGCGAGTGTGCGTTGCACTGCACAGAACGCCGTCCTGAGAACTGCAACAAAATATTTCATCATGTCATCGGTGGACCATCTGCATGTGCCAACGAAGATTTTTCCAGTACGGCAACACAATGGTGTGCTCTCCATACACAATGGTATGTTCACGGGTGTTACCGTGAGAGTCACCCTATAACCATATTGTGGAAAAGACCCTCACACCCAAGCATGCCAGGAAAGATCTTCATGATCTAGAGAGAGTGGTCCAATGTTACAAGAGATAATGGTAAGATCAACAAGCCTATCAAGCAGGTTTGAATAGCATTCACACACAGATGCAATAAAGAACTATCGTTTGAATGCAGTGATCGGAGGACATACCTCATCTATCACATCAAAAGAACGTCAGCTGCCATCACATACTAGAATAGTTTAGACACAACTGCACACGGAATGGTGAGGTCGCCTCAATTCTTAAAGGGCGAGGATTGATGACACCGTGCAAAACATGTGCAGGGTTTGCGCTATAGGCCCGCTCGACACACTGTATTCTATATATAATAGCCTACCTAAATGTTCTATGTTTATTCAAACCGTTTAGAGCCTTGGAACTTAAGGCACAACAACAACAGATCTTCGACCGAATCTTTGACAGACTATCTTTAAGCGTTCTACGGGTATACTTGATTCTTGTCTAGCTCTGGAACTCAAGTTTCATCAATAACAGGTCTTCGACTGAATCTTTGTCTGATCCGCCATAAACTTTCTGCAGATATTCTTGTTTTGTGCCCATAGTGAAAATTACTAAACTTTAGCTCAACGACTAACTTAATATCTGTCTAATTGACACTGACAATGAGACTTCCAAATAGCCCAAGCAGGAAACTCATGAAATCAGCAAAAACAGCCACTAAAACATCATCATCAAATGTCAATATTTTCGATTGTTGCCTGCAACTTTGAATCAATATGACGAATTGGCAACCAGCCCAATCCCTCCCCTTCTCAATATCCAACGAACAATAACAATGAGGCGAGCGCGATCAGTAAGCATTGATTGATTGTTAAATTTGGTTAAAAACGTTTTTATATCCATGTAATTTTTCAAAAATGTTAATACTTTTCTTTTTACAAGTTTTGTTATTGTTGTATCATTGTTGTTATTTTTTGCCTTTTTTATTATGAAGGGGTGTTGTTTGTCCATCCGATGTATTGTTGTTAACAAATGGTTTCATATCAAAGAGACACGAAGAGTCCAGAGAATACAAAAAAACGATGAATATGGAAAAATTGCTGTCTTTGGAAAAAAGAAGGTGTTTTGTTGTTATTGGTGTTGCTGTTGTTAGACGGCATGCCGTGTTGTACATCTGCACTTCATCGTGTTATTGAGGAGGATCGCAGTATTCTGGCTTCAGCAATATCAACAGCCAACAGCAGCATCGTCATCATCATCACTGCTATCGACATCATTGTCGTGATCATCATCAGCCTCATCAGTTGAGTACCGAGAATTATTAAGTGTAGATAATAACCACGAATTGAATTATGAAAGAAAAAAAAAACGAATTCGGTGACGATGACCATGATTCTGTGGCTGCTGCCGATACCGATGATGATGATGTTGCCGATCGATAATAGCATTAATAAAAAGCGTGGAATTCTTTGAATTTTCCCAATTCTTTTCATGGCTCTGGCGCATTGTATGACGATTTGTAAAGTGGAGTTTATTATTGAGTTATTGTCCTAGAATCTTTGATGTGGTGGAGAAAAGAAAGACCGGACAACACACTTGTAAGAGTATCTGATGCTGACACAAACAAAATGTGGGAGTGACTTGCTAAATTTGAAATGAAATAAAAACATATCATTTGTATTTTATCAAAAGGATTATTTTATTGTTGCTTAATCCGGAGGGGGGTTTTAGAATCATTTGATGTTTAGTATTTATGTAGTGTATTTTTTGGTGGTTTGGTTTGAGGGCTGGAGTATGGCACCTTGATGAAGGTACGTATTAAAGAATTATCATAGGCATGGTGACCAATCGTGACAACGGAACAGTATATTTGCAATAATGCTTTAAAATCCAGGGTGACGTAGGGGATGGAAGATATCAAGGAACGGTCCTGACTGGCTTTAACATGGCAAAGTTCAGGATTTATCTTGGTCCCTCTTCCATCTCAAGTGGACACTGACCTCCCCGTGGTGTCACCTGGGGAACTGCCTTTAGCACCCATTAAAGGTAGTGAGCTAACATGAGCCGCGCCTTCACCAATAAGAACGTTAAAAACTTGGGTTTGGGCGTCGGGTTAGTAACCCTTCCCCAGAAAAACAGCCTACTATGAAAAAACGAAAGAAAAAAAAAACAAACCCCCCTAAAGTTGACGAACCCCGCAAACGTTTTAAGGACCATGATCTGCGAATCTGCACCTGGAATGTTCCAACTCTTTATAGAGAAGGTGTAGTTTACGCATTGGCAGATGTACTTGAAAAGTACAAGGCCGACATTACTGCCTTACAGGAAATACTATGGAACGGGAAAGGCGTCACAACAACACCTAAAGGTGACGCACTGTATTAAAGCTGCCATGACACAAACCATGAGTTTGGTTGAGGATTTGTAGTTGGATGGAGTTTAAAACATCTGGTCTCACCAAGTGAATGAAAAACTCGCTGCAATTCGAATAAAAGCAAAATTCTTCAACATCGTCTTTATTTGAGCTCATGCTCCCACTAAAGACAAGGACGAACAGACCAAAGATATATTTTACGAGCGCTTAGAAGAAACTTATGACCGTTGCCCTGCCCATGACATTAAAATTATACTAGGCGATTTTAATGCCAAATTTGGAAAGGAGAATATCTTTGGGCCAACAGTCGGGAAATTCAGCCTCCACAGTGAAACATCTGACAATGGTATGAGGCTGATAGACTTTGCAGCTGCAAAAAACATGGTAGTTAGCAGTACCAGATTTAATCATCTCGATATTCATAAGGGCACCTGGCTGTCTCCAGATCAGAAAACAAGAAATCAAATTGATCATGTTGTGATAGATGGAAGACATTCATCGAGCGTGTTGGATGTACGATCGTTCCGAGGCGCAAACATTGATTCGGACCACTACCTTGTTGCAGCAAAGGTACGCACCCGCTTAAACGTAGCAAACAAAGTACGAACAGACACAACACGAAAGTTGGAGATCGGTAAGCTGCAATCACAACAGATAGCCACAGCATATTCCACTCAACTAGCCCAATTGCTTAATCAAAGCACTCCTCATCCCGATAACATATCAGCGCAATGGCAAAGCATTGCCCACTCCATGCAAACAGCCGCAAAATCCATACTTGGATACCAGAGGCCTCCACCAAGGAATCCATGGTATAATCAGGAGTGTCGTGCTGCCACCGAAGAAAAAAATGCGGCATATAGGGCTACTTTACAATCCGTAGCAACGCGTAGCGCACGAGAGAGATACAGGGAGAAAAGGAGAGAGGAGAAACGTCTTTTCCGCAGGAAAAAGAGAGAGATGGAAAAGCGGGAGGCTGAAAAAATCGAGATGTACAGGAGCCAGAATGAAGTCCGAAAATTCTACCAAAGAGTCAAGCATCAAACTGATGGCTTTGGTACAGGCACATCCTCCTGTAGAGACCAGCAAGGTAATTTGGTAACTGATACAGATAGTGTACTCAGGATATGGAAAGAACATTTTTCAAATCTGTTGGTATCCAATAGCAGCGAAGACGACGAAGATACCACAGTCCCAATCCCAGAAGATGGTATTGAATGTATACCGCCCAGCCAAGATGAGGTAAAGACAGCAATAAATCGGCTGAAGAATAAGGCAGCAGGAGCCGATGGCTTACCAGCCGAGCTGTTCAAAACCGGAGGCGACACGCTGATAAGGTATATTCATCAGCTAGTTAGCACCATCTGGCAGGAAGAACGTCCACAAGAAGGGAGATAAGACTGTATGCTCTCACTATAGGGGCATAAGTCTACTCCCTATTGCCTACAGGATCGTGTCAGGGATATTGTGCGAACGACTAAAGCCTATGGTCAACGAGATAATTGGACCATACCAATGCGGCTTTAGACCTGGCAAGTCCACCATTGACCAGATATTTACCCTGCGGCAAATCCTGGAGAAGACCCAAGAGATGCAGATCGACACCTACCACCTTTTTGTCGATTATAAAGCAGCCTTCGACAGCCCGCTGCGTTCAAAGGTATTCCAAGCCATGTCTGAATTTGGTATCCCCGCAAAGCTCATCCGTCTTTGCAAAATGACTTTAACTGACACGAGGTCCTCAGTTAAAACAGGAAAGAACCTCTCCGAAGAGTTTGGTACCAAAAGAGGTTTCAGACAAGGAGACAGCCTTTCGTGTGATCTTTTCAACATCCTGCTAGAAAAGGTTATACGAGAGGCAAACGTCAAAAGAAGTGGCACAATCTACTCCAATATCCACATGCCACTTGCTTATGCTGATGATATAGAAATCATGGGGCGAGCAGTAAAAGAAGTAACCGATACCTTTATGAAGGTCGAAGGAGAATCTGCTAAGGTGAGTCTGGCGGTAAACGGCGAGAAGACCAAGTTGATGGTGTCGACGCGCAATGCGTCCATTAAGATCGAACCAACTGTTGAAGTTGGTTCCTATACTTTTGAGGTAGTAAAAGATTTCGTATACCTTGGCACCGCCGTAAACACAACAAACGGCATCAGTTGTGAAATTAACTAAGCACTTCAAAAACAAAGCCACAACTCGTCAAACAAAAATAACGCTTTACAAAACACTGATACTACCCGTGCTGATGTATGGTTCTGAAGTCTGGGTATTTGCGCAAGCAGATAAGGCAGTGCTTGGCGTGTTTGAGAGAAAAATTCTTCGAAAGATCTACGGACCAATCTGCGTTGACGGTGAATATCGACGTCGTATGAACCACGAGCTGTATCTGCTATACAACGACATCAATATAGTTAAACGTATCGAGATGTAGCGATTGCGTTGGCTAGGCCATATAATAAGAATGAGCGATGATGAACCCGCTAAATTCGAGCCACATGGCGGTGCACTCGGAATTGGCAGGCCAAAGCATGAATTATCATGCGCTCCAGCCACTTCACATGGTGTCAGAGGGGTATTTTAAACCTTTCGGACTATTTTCTCAGTATGTCTGGATATCCCCCTTAAGAAAAGTGTACTGTTGTAATGGAGACAGCGAAAACTGTTGTTACAAAAAGAAGCAGAACGATTTCAGAGCAGACCTTAAACTGCACTTTTCACAAAATTTGCGTGGGAAGTACTCGAGTAGTGGACCTATATAGTTCATATTCGAACCTGATCCATTTCCCGTAGAGATATTACGATACGAACAGTATGAACCAAATCGTTTACTCCCTTCAAGAATTGTCGTGCGCAAAATTTTTTTCGAACGTTTTCAAACCATTTTGTTGGAGGTACCTGAAGAAGTGATATGGACCGATATGGTCTCAATTCGAACTTGAACTATGTTTGGATTTTTGATTAAAAATATGTTTTGACAGCATATGAAGACATCAGTTGGTATTATTGTATCATCAAATATTATGAACGCAAAATTCTAGACCGAATAGATGATCCGTTCGAGAGTTATCGTGCGCTCCAATCAGCACTATTTTCTCAGGAAGTATGGACTTGCAGCGAATACAAGTTGTTACAACAAAAATCAAAGCGATTCGAAAGCAGGTTCTAAACTGAACTTTTCCGAAAGCTTGTGTGGGAGGTACCCGAAGGAATGGACCGATAGAGTCCATATTGGAATCTCATCTATGTCTGTAGAAATTTCACGATTTGCAAAGTATGGTCCAAATCGGTTACTCGCTTTAAAAGTTAGCGTGCGCACAATTTTTCCGAACGTTTCCGAACTTTTGTGGGGGAGTTATCTGAAGAAGTGGACCGATATTACGAAAGCAGCCAGCCGGACAGACAGACGGAAGGACATTGCCAAATCGACTCCAAACTGTCTGAAGCTGATTTCGTCCAAACATACTTGGGGTCTAGAACCATTATTTCGATTAGGTGCATTTTTTCCGTATGAAAGTGTATATACTAGAGTGGGGCGATTTTAACACCATCACGGGCGCCTGGAGTTTCAGATTCTTGGGATTGTACTGAGCAAAAAAGTCAACTAGACCATATGTCTACGGTGAAAATTGAGTCCCCGGATTTTGACTTGAAGTTTTTTTCAAGGATTTTTGGATATTTTGGCATATAACAAACAAACCACTGAGATTTTCGATCCAACACAAAGACAAGAATTGTAGCCAAGACAATTAATTAAGAACTCTCTAGTACATCGCAAAAGCATAGGAACGCTCTTTCAGGTAGTTATGGCCTCGAGAAGGTGCAGAATTTTCGGAAAATATCGATAAATGGCACTGTGCTACAAAATGTGACTCAAAGTCATTGGGTGGAAAATTTCTTGTGGAGAGGAAAGCCTTAGTGAGTGTACTAAGAACCCAAAAGGAAATTTTCATCATAGGTCAAGTTTCGGAGATATCGCGTGATTAATGGTTTAATTTTGGCCCCTTAATATGTGAGAAAATAGCTTTATATCTCTGTTAAGCGTTATTGCAGCTTCATTTTGAGATTACACGTCTTCAGTCAAATCAAATGGTTTTAAGTAACCGGATGTACTTAATTATTGTCTTGGCTACAATTCTTGTCTTTGTGTTGGATCGAAAATCTCAGTGGTTTGTTTGTTATATGCCAAAATATCCAAAAATCCTTGAAAAAAAAACTTCAAGTCAAAATCCGGGGGCTCGATTTTCACCGTAGACATATGGTCTAGTTGACTTTTTTGCTATTTTGCAGAGGCTATTTTGGGATGACCAACAGAAGGTTGTTTTTTAGGAAAAGGAAAGCACAAGCTCTTGTGTTTTTTGATGCAAAGTTAGATTTGTAGAAAATTGTTTAAGGTCCATTAGAAGCTTGTAAATGTGTTGTCCTAAAACATTCGCGGAGGACTTTCGCTTTGTTAAAGAAATATATATTTCTCTAAGACGGGATGAGGAACCAACCCCCAAAACTCCATGATTTGTTCTCTGATAGTATTTTCGAAAATATTCCCAACAATCCAGTTGCTGTTTGGATACCACACCCCCACCTCCCGATCCTCCTTTTTCCAAAGCACACAAAACTTAATTTGAAATTTAAATTAAAATCAGTGAAAATCTATATGATTAAATCTGATTTATATGGCTCTCGTTCAAATGTTTAAATTATTTTCAAGTCGACATCAGGTTAGGGTCAGTCGCCACTAAATCATGTCATAAAGTTGTGTCATGCATAATTTAGTTATCGATTTTGTGGTTGTGGGGGGCTTACAAAAGGAAGCCTACCTACCACCCAACTTAATTATGGGCATATTTATTGGGGATTAAAATGCTGACAAGTCGGGACAACAATGCGAACAACATTGCTGGCGGTAAACAATCAAGAATACAGTGGTTAACAATAACGACAACAGCAACAACAACAACACCAACACTAATGTCATTAACTAATGTTTAGGTGCTGCTGCTGCTGCAACAGCCAGCTAGCCACTCAACAATAACGAAAATAAATGGCCGGCTGTCCAATTGTCCGACGGGCTGTAAAATCTGAAAACATTTAAAATGTGTGAAAATCATCGCCTTACAAAAATTAAGTAAATTACAAAGCGGCAGATAATGACATTAAATTAAGCTTAAGACCCATTAAGACTTGCGTATGTTTTCGGCTAACGCATTAAATGTTAAGCTCGAGCAGCAAGCACCCACGGAAATGGCAAAATCACACACGAAGTTGGAGGAAACACACGCACACAAACAGTAACAACAGCAAAATCCAATTCAAACGCCTTTGCGATTTCAAAAACTATAACTGCTTAGGAAGGGGGAAGGAAGCATGCATCCAATGCTTAACTATATTCGCACCTATTTCAGGAGGGGCGAGCAAAATAAAACAACTATCAACAGCAACCAAAAAAAAAGACATTAAGACATAGATTCTTACAACAAAATAACTGGTTTCACAATGTGGAAGACAAATGTCTAGGAACTAAACACAACAAACAGAGCTGTGCTTAAAACTGGATAATCTGTAGTTGATGACGATGGCGATGGTGCTGATGATGAAGCTAGTGACCACTTTATAATCACATAGAAGCAGACGATGATGAAGAAGAAGCTAGCTAGCTGAATTGCTAATGTTGTGTGTGTGTGTTTTAAAACAACCTACTCGGATATCAAATTTTTTTATGGGTGGCCCACATGTCAAGCCTCATATAAAAGTAGAAAATTATCACCTTTTAAATTGAATAATCCAAACAAATTGAAATGGATCTCTTGTTTAAAAGCTATCGACATTATTTCTATTTGGAAACAACAACAACACTTCAGTACTACCAGCACCAGCTACACATAATCTTCATTATAGCCATGGTCAGCTAAGACAAGCGTACCACACTAAATTCTATGTTGGCTTCGGTATTCGGTATATGGAATCAACAAATCTTCTAATGTGGCCAAATGAAGGGCACAGAGAGATTGACGAGAAGTTTGTTGTATGGAATATATGAGAGTGTTTTATAAGACAGTGGTTAGAATAATCTATAAAAAATCCACGCCTTAAATAGTCTTTGGAAAAATATTTTTAAAAAAATCCACGCCTTAACTAATCTTTGGAAAAATATTCTTAAAAAATCCACGCCTTAAACAGTCTTTGGAAAAATATTCTTAAAAAATCCACGCCTTAAACAGTCTTTGGAAAAATATTCTTAAAAAAAAATCCACGTCTTAAATAGTCTTTGGAAAAATATTCTTAAAAAATCCACGCCTTAAACAGTCTTTGGAAAAATATTCTTAAAAAAAAATCCACGTCTTAAATAGTCTTTGGAAAAATATTCTTAAAAAATCCACGCCTTAAACAGTCTTTGGAAAAATATTCTTAAAAAAAAATCCACGTCTTAAATAGTCTTTGGAAAAACATTCGTAGAAAATCCACGCCCTAAATCGACTGTGAAAAATATTCTTAAAAAATCCACGCCATAAATAGTCTTTGGAAAAATATTCTTAAAAAAATCCACGCCTTAAATAGTCTTTGGAAAAATATTCTTAAAAAAATCCAGGCCTTAAATAGTCTTTGGAAAAATATCCTTAAAAAAATCCACGCCTTAAATAGTCTTTGGAAAAATATTCTTAAAAAAATCCACGCCTTAAATAGTCTTTGGAAAAATATTCTTAAAAAAATCCACGCCTTAAATAGTCTTTGGAAAAATATTCTTAAAAAAAATCCACGCCTTAAATAGTCTTTGGAAAAATATTCTTAAAAAAATCCACGCCTTAAATAGTCTTTGGAAAAATATTCTTAAAAAAATCCACGCCTTAAATAGTCTTTGGAAAAATATTCTTAAAAAAATCCAGGCCTTAAATAGTCTTTGGAAAAATATTCTTAAAAAAATCCAGGCCTTAAATAGTCTTTGGAAAAATATTCTTAAAAAAATCCAGGCCTTAAATAGTCTTTGGAAAAATATTCTTAAAAAAATCCAGGCCTTAAATAGTCTTTGGAAAAATATTCTTAAAAAAATCCAGGCCTTAAATAGTCTTTGGAAAAATATTCTTAAAAAAATCCAGGCCTTAAATAGTCTTTGGAAAAATATTCTTAAAAAAATCCACGCCTTAAATAGTCTTTGGAAAAATATTCTTAAAAAAATCCACACCTTAAATAGTCTTTGGAAAAATATTCTTAAAAAAATCCACGCCTTAAATAGTCTTTGGAAAAATATTCTTAAAAAAATCCACGCCTTAAATAGTCTTTGGAAAAATATTCTTAAAAAAATCCACGCCTTAAATAGTCTTTGGAAAAATATTCTTAAAAAAATCCACGCCTTAAATAGTCTTTGGAAAAATATTCTTAAAAAAATCCACGCCTTAAATAGTCTTTGGAAAAATATTCTTAAAAAAATCCACGCCTTAAATAGTCTTTGGAAAAATATTCTTAAAAAAATCCAGGCCTTAAATAGTCTTTGGAAAAATATTCTTAAAAAAATCCAGGCCTTAAATAGTCTTTGGAAAAATATTCTTAAAAAATTCCAGGCCTTAAATAGTCTTTGGAAAAATATTCTTAAAAAAATCCACGCCTTAAATAGTCTTTGGAAAAATATTCTTAAAAAAATCCAGGCCTTAAATAGTCTTTGGAAAAATATTCTTAAAAAAATCCAGGCCTTAAATAGTCTTTGGAAAAATATTCTTAAAAAAATCCACGCCTTAAATAGTCTTTGGAAAAATATTCTTAAAAAAAATCCACGCCTTAAATAGTCTTTGGAAAAATATTCTTAAAAAAATCCACGCCTTAAATAGTCTTTGGAAAAATATTCTTAAAAAAATCCACGCCTTAAATAGTCTTTGGAAAAATATTCTTAAAAAAATCCACGCCTTAAATAGTCTTTGGAAAAATATTCTTAAAAAAATCCAAGCCTTAAATAGTCTTTGGAAAAATATTCTTAAAAAATCCACGCCTTAAATAGACTTTCGAAAAATATTCTTAAAAAATCCACGCCTTAAATAGACTTTTGAAAAATATTCTTAAAAAAATCCACGCCTTAAATAGTCTTTGGAAAAATATTCTTAAAAAAATCCACGCCATAAATAGTCTTTGGAAAAATATTCTTAAAAAAATCCACGCCTTAAATAGTCTTTGGAAAAATATTCTTAAAAAAAATCCACGCCTTAAATAGTCTTTGGAAAAATATTCTTAAAAAAATCCACGCCTTAAATAGTCTTTGGAAAAATATTCTTAAAAAAATCCACGCCTTAAATAGTCTTTGGAAAAATATTCTTAAAAAAAATCCACGCCTTAAATAGTCTTTGGAAAAATATTCTTAAAAAAATCCACGCCTTAAATAGTCTTTGGAAAAATATTCTTAAAAAAATCCACGCCTTAAATAGTCTTTGGAAAAATATTCTTAAAAAAATCCACGCCTTAAATAGTCTTTGGAAAAATATTCTTAAAAAAATCCACGCCTTAAATAGTCTTTGGAAAAATATTCTTAAAAAAATCCAAGCCTTAAATAGTCTTTGGAAAAATATTCTTAAAAAATCCACGCCTTAAATAGACTTTCGAAAAATATTCTTAAAAAATCCACGCCTTAAATAGACTTTTGAAAAATATTCTTAAAAAAATCCACGCCTTAAATAGTCTTTGGAAAAATATTCTTAAAAAAATCCACGCCATAAATAGTCTTTGGAAAAATATTCTTAAAAAAATCCACGCCTTAAATAGTCTTTGGAAAAATATTCTTAAAAAAATCCACGCCTTAAATAGTCTTTGGAAAAATATTCTTAAAAAAATCCAAGCCTTAAATAGTCTTTGGAAAAATATTCTTAAAAAAATCCAAGCCTTAAATAGTCTTTGGAAAAATATTCTTAAAAAAATCCACGCCTTAAATAGTCTTTGGAAAAATATTCTTAAAAAAATCCACGCCTTAAATAGTCTTTGGAAAAATATTCTTAAAAAATCCACGCCTTAAATAGTCTTTGGAAAAATATTCTTAAAAAAATCCACGCCTTAAATAGTCTTTGGAAAAATATTCTTAAAAAATCCACGCCTTAAATAGTCTTTGGAAAAATATTCTTAAAAAAATCCAGGCCTTAAATAGTCTTTGGAAAAATATTCTTAAAAAAATCCAGGCCTTAAATAGTCTTTGGAAAAATATTCTTAAAAAAATCCACGCCTTAAATAGTCTTTGGAAAAATATTCTTAAAAAAATCCACGCCTTAAATAGTCTTTGGAAAAATATTCTTAAAAAAATCCACGCCTTAAATAGTCTATGAAAAATATTCTTAAAAAAATCCACGCCTTAAATAGTCTTTGGAAAAATATTCTTAAAAAAATCCAGGCCTTAAATAGTCTTTGGAAAAATATTCTTAAAAAAATCCACGCCTTAAATAGTGTTTGGAAAAATATTCTTAAAAACATCCACGGCTTAAATAGTGTTTGGAAAAATATTCTTAAAAAAATCCACGCCTTAAATAGTCTTTGGAAAAATATTCTTAAAAAAATCCACGCCTTAAATAGTCTTTGGAAAAATATTCTTACAAAAAATCCACGCCTTAAATAGTCTTTGGAAAAATATTCTTAAAAAACTCCACGCCTTAAATAGTCTTTGGAAAAATATTCTTAAAAAAATCCACGCCTTAAATAGTCTTTGGAAAAATATTCTTAAAATAATCCACGCCTTAAATAGTCTTTGGAAAAATATTCTTAAAAAAATCCACGCCTTAAATAGTCTTTGGAAAAATATTCTTAAAAAAATCCAAGCCTTAAATAGTCTTTGGAAAAATATTCTTAAAAAAATCTACACCTTAAATAGTCTTTGGAAAAATATTCTTAAAAAAATCTACACCTTAAATAGTCTTTGGAAAAATACTCTTAAAAAATCCACGCCTTAAATAGTCTTTGGAAAAATATTCTTAAAAAAATCCACGCCTTAAATAGTCTTTGGACAAATATTCTTAAAAAAATCCACGCCTTAAATAGTCTTTGAAAAAATATTCTTAAAAAAATCCACGCCTTAAATAGTCTTTGGAAAAATATTCTTAAAAAAATCCACGCCTTAAATAGTCTTTGGAAAAATATTCTTAAAAAAATCCACGCCTTAAATAGTCTTTGGAAAAATATTCTTAAAAAAATCCACGCCTTAAATAGTCTTTGGAAAAATATTCTTAAAAAAATCCACGCCTTAAATAGTCTTTGGAAAAATATTCTTAAAAAAATCCACGCCTTAAATAGTCCTTGGAAAAATATTCTTAAAAAAATCCATGCCTTAAATAGTCTTTGGAAAAATATTCTTAAAAAAATCCACGCATTAAATAGTCTTTGGAAAAATATTCTTAAAAAAATCCACGCATTAAATAGTGTTTGGAAAAATATTCTTAAAAAAATCCACGCCTTAAATAGTGTTTGGAAAAATATTCTTAAAAAAATCCACGCCTTAAATAGTGTTTGGAAAAATATTCTTAAAAAAATCCACGCCTTAAATAGTGTTTGGGAAAATATTCTTAAAAAAATCCACGCCTTAAATAGTCTTTGGAAAAATATTCTCAAAAAATCCACGCCTTAAATAGTCTTTGGAAAAATATTCTTAAAAAAATCCACGCCTTAAATAGTCTTTGGAAAAATATTCTTAAAAAACTCCACGCCTTAAATAGTCTTTGGAAAAATATTCTTAAAAAAATCCACGCCTTAAATAGTCTTTGGAAAAATATTCTTAAAAAAATCCACGCCTTAAATAGTCTTTGGAAAAATATTCTTAAAAAAATCCACGCCTTAAATATTCTTTGGAAAAATATTCTTAAAAAAATCCACGCCTTAAATAGTCTTTGGAAAAATATTCTTAAAAAATCCACGCCTTAAATAGTCTTTGGAAAAATATTCTTAAAAAATCCACGCCTTAAATAGTCTTTGGAAAAATATTCTTAAAAAAATCCACGCCTTAAATATTCTTTGGAAAAATATTCTTAAAAAATCCACGCCTTAAATAGTCTTTGGAAAAATATTCTTAAAAAATCCACGCCTTAAATAGTCTTTGGAAAAATATTCTTAAAAAATCCACGCCTTAAATAGTCTTTGGAAAAATATTCTTAAAAAATCCACGCCTTAAATAGTCTTTTGAAAAATATACTTAAAACAACCACGTCTTTGACAGTCTTTGGAAAATATTCTAAAAAAATCCACGCCTTTGTTAGTGTTTGGAAAAATATTGTTAAACAAATCCACGGCTATGAAAGTCCTTGAAAAAATATTCCTAAAAAATGTTACTTATTTTCTCAAGCTCCCTTATTTATTCATATTAAGTTGTAAACCACTGTCTTATTATGTTGACCGACCATGAAGCTCTATTGTTTTTTTGTGGTCAGGGTGCTAAACTACATGGTGTATATTAAGTACATGTGTTATTTTGATTATCTTTTAAGGTTGTATAAACATATCCATCCGAATGAGACCTAAACTTAGAGCAGAGCCAAGGAACAATCCAATAATAAAGCCAACGACAACAACAACACCACCATCGTCATCATCATTGATCGAATCTCACATTGTTTTACACATTCGATTTGTGTTTATCTTGTGAATGTTAAAGCCAAACTAAAGTTGTTGTTAAACATGGACGAAACAGACGAAAGCATTTACCTTAAGCCCACCTCTCACGTAGCAAGTCTAAACATTGAATTGTGAAGATACACATGTTTTAAGTCAAACACACCATCCAAACTTCTTGAGGACTTTAACGCACGCTTATGAAAGTTCTTCCATTCAGCAACCAAAAATAACAAAAACGAAAAGTTCTAGCCAAGTATCGAATCACAAAATAGACGGACGACACAATACTCGACAAACCAATTAAATGTATAAAATGCGTGGGTTTGCCAATTTCGAGACACTCACTAACACTGCAGACGACGACAGACACTATGACAAACATATAACTTTTTGTTTTACGAAAATTTTTTAGTCTGTAAGTCACACTCTTCCAACGGGTTTTAAGTTCTGACGACAACATTACCATTCAATAAGTCTACTAAACATTTTTTGGTGGGGGCTAATGGATTTCACAAGGTAAACGCAGGCACAGACACACGCATACATACATAAATGCAAACCCAGTGACTAGCACAAGCGTGGATTTGTTTAAGAATATTTTTCAAAGACTACCAAAGGCGTGGATTTTTTTAAGAATATTTTTCCAAAGACTACCAAAGGCGTGGATTTTTTTAAGTATATTTTTCCAAAGACTACCAAAGGCGTGGATTTTTTTAAGAATATTTTTCCAAAGACTACCAAAGGCGTGGTTTTTTTTAAGAATATTTTTCCAAAGACTACCAAAGGCGTGGATTTTTTTAAGAATATTTTTCCAAAGACTACCAAAGGCGTGGATTTTTTTAAGAATATTTTTCCAAAGACTACCAAAGGCGTGGATTTTTTTAAGAATATTTTTCCAAAGACTACCAAAGGCGTGGATTTTTTTAAGAATATTTTTCCAAAGACTACCAAAGGCGTGGATTTTTTTAAGAATATTTTTCCAAAGACTACCAAAGGCGTGGATTTTTTTAAGAATATTTTTCCAAAGACTACCAAAGGCGTGGATTTTTTTAAGAATATTTTTCCAAAGACTACCAAAGGCGTGGATTTTTTTAAGAATATTTTTCCAAAGACTACCAAAGGCGTGGATTTTTTTAAGAATATTTTTCCAAAGACTACCAAAGGCGTGGATTTTTTTAAGAATATTTTTCCAAAGACTTCCAAAGGCGTGGATTTTTTTAAGAATATTTTTCCAAAGACTACCAAAGGCGTGGATTTTTTTAAGAATATTTTTCCAAAGACTACCAAAGGCGTGGATTTTTTTAAGAATAGTTTTCCAAAGACTACCAAAGGCGTGGATTTTTTTAAGAATATTTTTCCAAAGACTACCAAAGGCGTGGATTTTTTTAAGAATATTTTTCCAAAGACTACCAAAGGCGTGGATTTTTTTAAGAATATTTTTCCAAAGACTACCAAAGGCGTGGATTTTTTTAAGAATATTTTTCCAAAGACTACCAAAGGCGTGGATTTTTTTAAGAATATTTTTCCAAAGACTACCAAAGGCGTGGATTTTTTTAAGAATATTTTTCCAAAGACTACCAAAGGCGTGGATTTTTTTAAGAATATTTTTCCAAAGACTACCAAAGGCGTGGATTTTTTTAAGAATATTTTTCCAAAGACTACCAAAGGCGTGGATTTTTTTAAGAATATTTTTCCAAAGACTACCAAAGGCGTGGATTATTTTAAGAATATTTTTCCAAAGACTACCAAAGGCGTGGATTTTTTTAAGAATATTTTTCCAAAGACTACCAAAGGCGTGGATTTTTTTAAGAATATTTTTCCAAAGACTACCAAAGGCGTGGATTTTTTTAAGAATATTTTTCCAAAGACTACCAAAGGCGTGGATTTTTTTAAGAATATTTTTCCAAAGACTACCAAAGGCGTGGATTTTTTTAAGAATATTTTTCCAAAGACTACCAAAGGCGTGGATTTTTTTAAGAATATTTTTCCAAAGACTACCAAAGGCGTGGATTTTTTTAAGAATATTTTTCCAAAGACTACCAAAGGCGTGGATTTTTTTAAGAATATTTTTCCAAAGACTACCAAAGGCGTGGATTTTTTTAAGAATATTTTTCCAAAGACTACCAAAGGCGTGGATTTTTTTAAGAATATTTTTCCAAAGACTACCAAAGGCGTGGATTTTTTTAAGAATATTTTTCCAAAGACTACCAAAGGCGTGGATTTTTTTAAGAATATTTTTCCAAAGACTACCAAAGGCGTGGATTTTTTTAAGAATATTTTACCAAAGGCGTGGATTTTTTTAAGAATATTTTACCAAAGGCGTGGATTTTTTTAAGAATATTTTTCCAAAGACTACCAAAGGCGTGGATTTTTTTAAGAATATTTTTCCAAAGGCGTGGATTTTTTTAAGAATATTTTTCCAAAGACTAACCAAAGGCGTGGATTTTTTTAAGAATATTTTTCCAAAGACTAACCAAAGGCGTGGATTTTTTTAAGAATATTTTTCCAAAGACTAACCAAAGGCGTGGATTTTTTTAAGAATATTTTTCCAAAGACTAACCAAAGGCGTGGATTTTTTTAAGAATATTTTTCCAAAGACTAACCAAAGGCGTGGATTTTTTTAAGAATATTTTTCCAAAGACTAACCAAAGGCGTGGATTTTTTTAAGAATATTTTTCCAAAGACTATTTAAGGCGTGGATTTTTTTAAGAATATTTTTCCAAAGACTATTTAAGGCGTGGATTTTTTTAAGAATATTCTTCCAAAGACTATTTAAGGCGTGGATTTTTTAAGAATATTCTTCCAAGGACTACCAAAGCAGTTGATTTTCTTAAGAATATTTTTCTAAAGACTACCAAAGGCGTGGATTTTTTTAAGAATATTTTTCCAAAGACTACCAAAGGCGTGGATTTTTTTAAGAATATTTTTCCAAAGACTACCAAAGATGCGGATTTTTTTAAGAATATTTTTCCAAAGACTACCAAAGATGCGGATTTTTTTAAGAATATTTTTCCAAGGACTACCAAATGCGTGGATTTTTTTAAGTATATTTTCCAAAGACTACCAAAGGTGCAGATTTTTTTAAAGAATATTTTCCAAAGACTACCAAAACCGTAGATTTTTTTAAGAATATTTTCCAAAGACTACCAACGCATCTTTGTATAAATTTTTCGCTGGGTTCAATGAATTGTTTTCCAATGCGAGGAAACTAATATCAACGCCATTGATACTTTTAGCAACATTGCCGATATTAGACACCGAAAACAACTTCTGACCGGTATCGTCATCATCACAATACGCACCACTCTGTCTATCTATAGCTGCAGTTGCTACGAAATATTCATTGTCGTAGTCATTCGTATCTGTAAACATTAAGTATGTCCAAACATTTGCAATGATAGTCGTGTTTATGAAGCTTAAAATGTTAAAGTTGAAGATTAAGCTTAGATATTTCTTGTAACAGTGTTTCCTATTGCCTAGCCAGTCTAATTCAAAAATGTTTAACGAATACATACATTTTTATACCTTAACCGAGGAAATGGTGTAAATCTTTTTATAAAACAGGAAACTGCAGCATCCAAAAAAGATTCCCTCAGTCAAAAAACGCTCAATATGTGTCTTCACCTATGCGTAGGCAGTAGTGGTCAGTTTGTTGCGGATATGAAATCGAATCGAATTCCCAGCATGACCAGTGTGTCGTCAAGCAGATAAAATTGCATATTTTTCACAATTTTTCTACTTTAATTCTTGTTCGATTTGTGTATTTCTTCTTTGTTAGTTTTGTTGTTTCTTTTTCAGATATGTTTTCGTTCTATTGTCGGAATGATGCTAGAAACTTTGTTATACACAGGAAGATACCTGCATAAATATGTTTTTAGGGTTCGTCATATTCTTCGTCTTCATCTTTGCTTTGTGCTATTTGATATTTTTAGCTATGGATGTTGAAGTCATTCGGTTCTAAGGTTTTTGCGTTCAATATTTATGTTAATAATGAGAGAATTATTATAAAATGTTGTCATTACTACAGTTTTACTAGAGATTTTTGTTGGTGTATCCAACGAATGATGGTAACGAATGGTTACAGTGGTTTGAGAGAGGACTACCAAAGGCGTGGCTTTTTTAAGAATATTTTTTCAAAGACTAAGAGAAGCGTGTTTTTTTTTAATATTTTTCAAGGACTAACAGAAGCGTGCATTTTTTAAGAAAATTTATTCAAGGATTAAAAGATGCGTAGATTTTTTAAGAAAATTTGTTCAAGGAAGCGTGGATTTCATTAAGAAAATTTCTTCAAGCGTGGATTTTTTTAATAATATTTTTTCAAGGTCTAACATAAGCTTGGTGTTTTTAAGAATATTTTTTCAAAGACTAACAGAA
Source organism: Musca autumnalis (assembly GCF_047663935.1). Lineage (NCBI taxonomy): Eukaryota > Metazoa > Arthropoda > Insecta > Diptera > Muscidae > Musca > Musca autumnalis. The sequence goes on from NW_027411755.1 coordinate 244,234,064, forward strand.
GCGTGGATTTTTTAAATAATCTTCAAGGACTAACACAAGCGTGGATTTTTTTATGAAAATTTGTTCAAGGTTTAACAGAAGTGTGGATTTTCTAAAACAATATTTTTTCCACAGACTAACGGAAGCTTGATTTTTTTTAAAAAATTTGTTCAAGGTTTAACAGAAGTGTGGATTTTCTAAAACAATATTTTCTCCACAGACTAACGGAAGCTTGATTTTTTTAAAAATATTTTTTCACGGACTAACGAAGGCTTGTTTTTTTTTCAAAAATATTTTTTCAAGGAGTAAAGGAAGAGTTGATTTTTAAAAAATATATTTTTTTCAAGGACTAACGGAAGCATGGATTTTTAAGGAATAACAGAAGCGTCAATTTTTTTAAAATATTTTTTCAAGGACTAACAGAAGCGTGTATTTTCTAATTTTTTTAGGACTAACAGAAAATCGGGGATTTTGGTTCGTTTTTTTTTAATTTTTCAGGACTACCAGAAGCGTGGATATTTTGTAAATTTTTTTAGGTTTAAAAAAAATCGCGAATTTTTGTTTTTTAAATTTTCTTTTTGGATTAACGGAAGCGTGAATTTTTTTAAAAATAATTTTTTAAGGACCATTAGAAGCGTGGATATTTTATAAAATATTTTTAAACGACTAACAGCAAAGTCAATTTTTTTAAAATATTTTTTCAAGCACTAACAAAAGCGTAAATTTTTTAAATTTTTTTTAGGACTAACAGAAAAGCGTGTATTTTTGTTCTTTAAATTTTTAGGACTAACAGAAAAGCGTGGATCTTAGTTTATTAACTTTTGTAGGACAAACAGAAGCGTGGATTTTTTGTAAATTTGTTTAAGACTAACAGAAGTGAAGAATATTTGTATTTTTTAGGACTAACAGAAGAAGCGAGGATTTTTTTAATTGTTTAAGGACTAGCAGGGCGGATGGTTTTTTTTTAATTTTTTTCTAGGACTAGCAAAAGCTTGGTTTTTTTAAATATTTTCTCAAGTACTAACAGAAGCGTGGATTTCTTAAAATATTTTTTTTTCAAGTACTAACAGAAGCGTGGACTTTTGAATTATTTTTTCAAGGACTAACAGAAGCATGGACTTTTTAAATATTTTTTTCAAGGACTAACAGAAGCGTGGACTTTTTAAATATTTTTTTTTCAAGGACTAACAGAAGCGTGGACTTTTTAAATATATTTTTTTTTCAAGGACTAACAGAAGCGTGGACTTTTTAAATATTTTTTTTCAAGGACTAACAGAAACGTGGACTTTTTAAATATTTTTTTTTAAGGACTAACAGAAGCGTGGACTTTTTAAATATTTTTTTTTTTCAAGGACTTACAGAAGCCTGAACTTTTTAATTTTTTTAAGGACTAACAGAAGCGTGGACTTTTTAAATATTTTTTTTTTTCAAGGACTTACAGAAGCCTGAACTTTTTAATTTTTTTAAGGACTAACAGAAGCGTGGACTTTTTAAATATTTTTTTTTTTCAAGGACTTACAGAAGCCTGAACTTTTTAATTTTTTTAAGGACTAACAGAAGCGTGGACTTTTTAAATATTTTTTATATTAGGACTTTTTTATTTTAGGACTAACAGAAGCGTGGACTTTTTAAATATTTTTAATATTAGGACTTTTTTATTTTAGGACTAACAGAAACGTGGATTTTTATGCTAACGAGGGTATATACACTTTCATACGGGCAAAATGTGCCTCATCGAAATAATGGTTTTAGACCCCAATTATATTTGGACAAAATGTGTTTCAGACAATTTGGAGTCGATTGAGCAATGTCCGTCCGTCTGTCTGTCTGTCTGTCTGGCTGGCTGGAGCGCACGATAACTCTCGAACGGATGAACCGATTCGGTTCAAATTTTGGCTTTCGTTATATTTTGCCCAAACTTAGTTTAAGTTCGAAGATGAGCTATATCGGTCCACTCCTTCCGGTACCTTCCCCACAAAAGTTCGAAAATGTTCGGAAGATTTGTGCGCACGATAACTCTTGAAGGGAGTAACCGATTTGGTCCATACTTTGCCCATCGTGGAGCGTGTACCAGACTTAGATCAGGTTTTAATATGGACTCAATCGGTCCACTCCGTCGTGTACCTCCCACACAAAAATTTGGAAAAGTTCAGTTTAAGATCATCTCTCAAATCGCTTTGATTTTTGTTTTAGCAACTTGTATTCACTGCCCTCCATATGACGGTATAAGTTTCATCAGGGGCAAGTCCATACTTCCTGAGAAAATAGCCTGAAAGTTGCAAAAACAACCCTATGACACCGTGTGAGGAGGTTGGATGGCAAAATAACTCTCGAACAGGTCTGCCGATTCGGTCCAAAGTTTGGCCTTAGTAATATTTTGTCCAAACATAGTTTAAGTTCGAAGATAAGCCATATCGGTCCACTCCTTCAGGTACGTCCCCCACAAAAGTTAAAAAATGTTCGGAAAAATTGTGTGTACGACACCTCTTGAAGAGATTGGCCGAATTGGTCCATACTTTACACATCCTAATATATCTACCAGGTATAGATCAGGTTCAAATATGGACTATATTTGTCCACCAGAGGTCCGCAAAATGCCTTTTCCCAAAAGCGAATAGTGCAGTGCCTTGCATATAAAACATATGAATGTGCAAAAAGCAGATTCACCCCAAAAAATGATTCACTGCTTTAGTGCATGCTTGCTTGCTTTTACATTTGTATTCACACGATTCGCAAATGCAGTATGCACAATACTGCATACCACCACACATTATCGTACCATCTTCTGTTTGAATAAATGAATACATTTGCCAAATTTCGCTTTTTCTTTGAGTTTCTTTAATAATAGGATAAACTAAACTAGTAATTGTTTTTATTGTTTCAACATTAATTTTTTTATGTTTATTAACATGTAAATTTGACCAGAAATATATACTGCTTTTTGTAATGCAACGTGCTTTTTCGAAGGCAGCGTGCAAAGAAAAAGGCAACGAGCTCTTGTAGTGTGTTGTGTGTGTGCAATTGGCACACACTCATGAAAGTAAAGGCAAAGCAAGCAATAGCATTAAACAGAGATGACAATAGCAAGCAATGAAAAAAGCACGAAATCACGAATATGCATTAAAAGCGAGTGGCATTTTGCGGACCTCTGTTGTCCACTCCATCCGGTACCTCCCACTCAAAATTTCGGATATATGTTCACTTTAAGACCTGCTTTCGAATCACTTTGATTTTTGTTGAAGCAACTTGCATTGCTGCCTCAATTGCGATGGTAAAAGTTGTTTCAGGGGCAAGTTCATACTTCTTGAACAAACATCCCTGAAGTTCTAAAAAACCCCTATGGTACCATATGTAATGGCTGGAGATCCATTCTTTTTAGTATCTCCTCCGCAAAAATTTTGATATTAAATCCTAATCAACATTTTTGTCAGTTCAAACGCCCAAAATTTTTAAAACTCCCTAAATACATGCGTTTTTTGGAAAAAAATTGTTTCAACATACACAGGCTGAGGGTATATCTCTGTCGGCAAAGCCGACTGATACTTTTTTACTTGTTAATATTTTCTTTAGGACTAATAGAAGCGGTGATTTTTTGAATATTTGTTTTAGGACTAATAGAATCGTGGATTTTTTATATCTTTTTTTCAAGGACTAACAGAAGGGTGAATTTTTTTTTTAAATATTTTTTTCAAGGACTAACAGAAGCGTGAATTTTTTTAAATATTTTTTTTGTCAAAGACTAACAGAAGCGTTGACTTTTTTAAATATTTGTTTCAAGGACTAACAGAAGCGCGGATTTTTTTAAATATTTTCACAAGGACTAACATAAGCGTGATTTTTTTTAAATATTTTCTCAAGGACTAACATAAGCGTGATTGTTTTTTTTTTTAAATATTTTTTCAAGGACTAATAGATGTGTGGATTTTTAAATATTTTTTTCAAGGACTAACAGAAGCGTGGACTTTTTAAATATTTTTTCAAGGACTAACAGAGTCGCGGATTTTTTAAATATTTTCTCAAAGACTGACATAAGCGTAATTTTTTTTAAATATTTTTTCAAGGACTAACAGATGTGTGGATTTTTTAAATATTTTTTATTTTAGGACTTTTTTCGAGGACTAACAGAAACGTGAACTTTTTAAATATTTTTTTAAGGTCTAACACAAGCGCGGACTTTTTAAATATTTTTTTTCAAGGACTAACAGAACCGTAGACTTTTTAAATATTTTTTTCAAGGACTAACAGAAGCGTGAACTTTTTAAATATTTTTTCAAGGACTAACATAAGCGTAATTTTTTTAAATATTTTTTCAAGGACTAACAGAAGCGTGGACTTTATAAATATGTTTTCAAGGACTAACATAAGCGGGTTTTTTTATATTTTTCATGGACTAATAGATGTGTGGATTTTTTTCTAGCAATAACAAAAGCGTGGATATTTTTTAAATTTTTAGTACTAAGAGAAGCTTGTTTTTTTTAATTTGCGAAGACGTGGATTGTTAAAAAGATTTTTCCAAGAAAAATATTCGAAGGCGTAGATTTTTAAAGAAAAATATTCGAAGGCGTAGATTTTTTAAGAAAAATATTCGAAGGCGTAGATTTTTTAAGAAAAATATTCGAAGGCGTAGATTTTTTAAGAAAAATATTCAAAGGCGTGGGTTTTTTTACGAAAAATATTCAAAGGCGTGGATTTTTTTAAGAAAAATGTTCAAAGGCGTGAATTTTTTTAAGAAAAATATTCAAAGACGTGGATTTTTTTAAGAAGAATTTTCAAAGGCGTGGATTTTTTTAAGAAAAATATTCAAAGGCGTGGATTTTTTTAAGAAAAATATTCAAAGGCGTGATTTTTTTTAAGAAAAATATTCAAAGGCGTAGATTTTTTAAGAAAAATTTTCAAAAGCGTAGATTTTTTAAGAAAAATTGTCAAAGGCGTAGATTTTTTAAGAAAAATAATATTCCAAGGCCTTTTTTTAAAAATTATTCAAGGGCGTGGATTTTTTTTTAAAATATTCAAGGGGTGGATTTTTTTAAAAAAATTATTCAAGGGCGTGGATTTTTTAAAAAAAATATTCAAGGGCGTGGATTTTTTAAAAAAAATATTCAAGGGCGTGGATTTAAAAAAAAAAATATTAAAGGCCGTGGATTTTTTTAAAAAAATATTCAAGGCCTTTGATTTTTTTTAAAAACAAAAATTATTCAAGGGCGTGGATTTTTTTTTAAATTATTGCAGGGCGTGGTTTTTTTTTAATTATTCAAGGTCGTCGATTTTTTAAAAAAAAAATTATTCAAGGGCGTGGATTTTAAAAAAAAAATTATTCAAGGGCGTCGATTTTTTAAAAAAAAATTATTCAAGGGCGTGGATTAAAAAAAAAAAATATTCAAAGGCGTGGATTTAAAAAAAAAATTATTCAAGGGGGTGGATTTAAAAAAAAATATTCAAGGGCGTGGATTTAAAAAAAAATATATATACAAGGGCGTGGATTTAAAAAAAAATATTCAAGGGCGTGGCTTTAAAAAAACATTTCAAAAGCGTGGATTTAAAAAAAAAATTAAAAGGCGTGGATTTAAAAAACATTTCAAAGGCGTGGATTTACAAAAAAAAAAAAAACAAAAAAACCATTCAAAAAACAAGTTTTTTCAAATTTCAAAGGCGCGGATTTAAAAAAAAACTGTTCAAAGCCGTGGTTTTTTTCAAATCTCAAAGGCGCGGACTTAAAAAAAATTAAAGGCGCGGATCTTTTAAAAATTGCAAAGGCGCTTTTAAAAAAAACAATAGTGTGGATATGTTAAAAAACTCAAAGGCGTGGATTTGCTTAAAAAGTTGGATTTGCTCAAAGGCGTGGATTTGCAAACAAAAATCAAAGGCGTGGATTTAAATAATATTGAAGTATATGTGTGGAGTTGGCGTGCAGCGCTGCGGTAGGGCTGTGCTGCTGATGGAACCCATTCTGATGATCGGCAACTGATGATACATTGCCTTTGCTATTGTCTTGGAAAAAAAGCTAAAGCGATCTGTAGGATTTGCTGTTGCTGACATCCTTATCTGACTTCAGTAGCGGGACCATTTTGCATATTTCAGACTTCGGATACGTCAATTAAAATTAACTGCGCACATCTTCCTTCGTATCCGTCAGCATAGCGTCGCCAAGCGTGACTGAGGTTCTATCTTCTTTCTTCCCTACTGGAACTTTTGTCTCACTTCGAATATTCGAACAGCAGTTATGTAGGGAGCGGCTGCAGCATTGATTATGTCCCGAAACGTTCTTTCTGCTACCCCAAAATGCGGCATACAGAAATAATGATGTCGGACGATCGAATAAATAAAGGGAGATGATTTCACCCAAGCGAAAGGAGTGATTGCACGGATACGTCTTTTGCCAGACCAAGTTACAAAATAGTTATGTCCGACGAACTATGGCCCTTTCAGCTAATTCTAAGGTCGTCCTTTATTAATTTGATGAGCCAGCGCTATATAATACCACAACTCATGATGAGCATAACAGCCGTATATGATCTTCCAAAAGCGGGCTAATGTTCCAAGCCAATCCAAATGCGGGTCATTTAAGCCAGGCTCGAACTAGATGTGTCAGTATTGAACATACTGGTGCAACATGAATTGTAGTCCCATCTGCATTTTTGGTTCAATCTTTCTTCAGTGCGCGGGAACCACAACTCTGTAATCGGCAATTTTTTTTTTTTTGAGCTTGGTCTTAGGCATCACCGCGAAAACGATATTTTTCCGACTCATAGAGTCAATTGATGGTTTAAATTATTTTTCTGACTTTTTAAAAAAACACTCTGCAAACAATTTATGTTATAGCCGTGATAGCTAACCGTCGTCAAAGAGAGCTAGTCGGTATTAGATTTCTTTTTCTATATCAATGCAATAAATTTGTGATTTAGTCATGATTTTTAACAGCTTTCAGCTGATTTGTTTGCCGCAGTTCATTCGATATCTCAAAAAAGTGCAACGAATTTAATGTAATTGCCTTAGAAAAGAAAAACAGTAGAGTTAGGCTGGCCCCTTACCACCATCTCCACAGCTACGAATGCAATTATATTTTATCACAAATTTACATATTGATTTTATGCGAATGAATGTCGATCGGTTTGGTAGAGGCGTTAAGCGAGAAAAAAAGAAAAAAGTTCAATTGAAAGATGAGAAGACGAAAAAACCACAACAGAAAACTCAGCCTAGACATCTCGCGATGGCTAAAGTGAAAATACGCTGACATTTATTGAAGTTTATGGCGAGACATTTGCTATTGGGAAACTGAAGAAGTTAACAACGTTGCTTGTTTATGGCTAAGTGGAGTGTCATTATGATGGGGGCCTCTTTTTTTAGTGGTTTTTAAGTCGTATTTTATTTATTTTAAATGGAGATTTTTGATTTGTTGTCGAATGTGTCTGCGGGTTATGTTTGTTGTTGTTGTCGTTTGGAAGTGAATTTGAAATTTCGTCAATAATTTGAAAATAATTTATTTGATTTTGGTGCAGAGATTGACATTTAATTATATGGAAGCGAAATCATGTTGACAACCTCCATTTCAAGTGTGATATGATATGGATATGCGAAGATGATGACGGCCTCATTGAAGGTTACAATTTTGAGTGTATAATAAAAAAATTTTTGTTGTTTTCGTTAATGGATTTTAAACAAATTATTTACACAAGGAAAAATTCAGCAACAATGTAGAAACATATTGTAAACATGCTCGGAATATTGAAACAATGTATTCAATGTTCGTTGAAAGATTTGAAAGTCTTGTTGGATATTATAATACATCCCAAGAAAATGGATCTAAATTAATTATGGGAAAAGATCTATAAGCTGATTTTGTTTTATTTGGTTTTGTAGTCACCGAGGGAAATAATTTGCTGCCGAAAAAAACGACATTGATTTTTTTTCCTTTGAGTTAAAACCAGTCTTATATACATACATAGTCTCCCTGATATACAGTGTAACAACGAAATATTAATTTTTAGAAGTAAATGTTAAAAAATGCATAACAAATGCTCAAATCGTGGGGAGTGATTATGTTGACGCAACATGGGTCTCCACCTGAGGGCATCCCATTGCGTATACGCAAGCCTTGAGTTGAAGTATCCGCACGAAAAGATTATTTGGAAGTAATGTTCTTTTTCCCTTGAACAAAAAAATACTCAAATTTACAAGTAAATTCCTCGGTTATTGAATGATTATCTTTTATGCGATAGTTTCTGAGCCCGAAACAGTGTTGTCAGATTGGGGACATTTAGAAATTGAGGACAAAAATTTATAGAAATTCTACTGTAGTAACTTGTTGACAGTGAGTTCTACGAACGCACATTGGGGCAAGATTCCAAAAAACGGAGATTAATTCAGGGAAACATGTATGCGATCTAATGTTAATATTTTTTAAATGTTTACACCTCAATCAATATAAGGGAACACAGTTTAGGTGCAAATTAAAGGATTGGAGAGGTATATTCGAAGCCCTCATAAATGAGTACCAGAAAAGATATGAAGTGTTTTTCCGGTGTAGGCAAACATTTCTTATTTGATTAATTACTTGTTAAGCTAATATTTGGCAAAAAAGTGTAAAGCTACGTCAATATTTTAGTGTAGCTCCCATACAATTTTATGTATTTCGAGGGTCTTGACCACATTTTTTTAGTATATTTATCTGTAAATTCCAATAACAAGGAACGGTCCTGACCGGCTTTAACATGGCAAAGTCCAGGATTTATCCTGGTCCATCTCTCATCTCAAGTGGACACTGACCTCCCCGAGATGTCACCTGGGGAACTGCCTTTAACACCCGTTAAAGGTAGTGAGCTAACATGTGCCGCGCGTTCACCCATAAGATCGTTACAAACTTGGGTTTGGGCGCCGGGTTAATAGCCCTCCCCTAGAAAAAGCAGCCTACTATGAAAAAACAAAAGAAAAGAAAAACAAATCCCTCTAAAGTTGACGACCCCCGCAAACGTTTTAAGGACCATGATCTGCGAATCTGCACCTGTAATGTTCGCACACTTTATAGAGAAGGTGCAGTTTACGCATTGGCAGATGTACTTGAAAAGAACAAGGTCGACATTACTGCCATACAGGAAGTTGGGAAGGAAAATATCTTTGGTCCAACAGTCGGAAAATTCAGTTTCCACAATGAAACATCAGACAATGGCATGAGGCTGATAGACTTCGCAGCGGCAAAAAACATGGTAGTTAGCAGAACTAGATTTGAACATCTCGACATCCATAAGGGCACCTGGCTGTCTCCAGATCAGAAAACAGGAAATCAAATTGATCACGTTGTTATAGATGGAAGACACTCATCGAGCGTGTTGGATGTGCGCTCGTTCCGAGGAGCAAACATAGACTCGGACCACTACCTAGTTGCAGCAAAGGTACGCACCCGGTTAAATGTAGCAAACAAAGTACGAACAGACACAACACGAATGTTAGACACCGGTAAGCTGCAATCACAACAGACAGCCACAGCGTATTTCACTCAACTAGCCCAATAGCTTAATAACAGCACTCCTCATCCCGATAACATATTAGCGCAATGACAAAGCATTGCCCACTCCATGCAAACCAGAGACCTTACCAAGGAATCCATGGTATGATCAGCAGTGTCGTGCTGCTACCGAAGAGAAAAGTGCGGCACATAGGACTATTTTACAATCCGTAGCAACGCGAAGCCCACGAGAGAGATATCGGGAAAAAAGGAGAGACGAGAAACGTCTTTTCCGCAGAAAAAAGAGGGAGATGGAAAAGCGGGAGGGTGAAAAAATCGAGATGTACAGGAGTCAGAATGAAGTCCGAAAATTCTACCAAAGAGTGAAGCTTCAAACTGATGGCTTTGGAACAGGCACCTCCTCCAGTAGTGCTCAGGATATGGAGAGAGCATTTTTCAAACCTGTTGGTATCCAGCGAAGACGACGAAGATGCCACAGATCCAATCCCAGAAAATGGTATTGAATGTATACCGCCCAGCCAAGATGAGGTATAGACAGCAATAAACCGGTTGAAGAATAATAAGGCAGCAGGAACCGATGGCTTACCAGAAGAGCTGTTCAAAACCGGCGACACGCTGATAAGGTGTATTCATCAGCTAGTTAGCACCATCTGGCAGGAAGAACGAGTACCCGACGATTGTAGCCTGAGTATCCTGTGCCCCGTCCATAAGAAAGGAGATAAGGCTGTATGCTCTAACTATAGGGGCATAAGTCTACTCCCGATTGCCTACAAGATCGTGTCAGGGATATTGTGCGAACGACTAAAGCCTATGGTCAACGAGATAATTTCGCCATATCAATGCGGCTTTAGACCTGGCAGGTCCACCATTGACCAGATATTTACCCTGGGGCGAATCCTGAAGAAGACCCAAGATATGCAGATCGACACCTACCACCTTTTTGTCCATTATAAGCAGCCTTCGAAAGCCCACTACGTTCAAAGATATTCCAGGCCATGTCTGAATTTGGTATCCCCGCAAAGCTCATTCGGCTTTATAAAATGACTTTAACTGACACGAGATCCTCAGGTAAAATAGGAAAGAACCTCTCCGAAGAATTTTGTACCAAAAGTCTGCGCCGACGGTGAATACAACGTCATCAATATATTTAAACGTATTGAGATGCAACGATTGCGTTGGCTAGGCCATATAATAAGAATGAGCGATGATGAACCCGCTAAAAAGGCGTATAAATATAAGCCACTTGGCTGTGCTCGCAGAATTAGCAGGCCAATGAATAGATGGCGCAAACAAGAAAGAGAAACAATAGACAGAGAGAAATGGAGATCTCTTCTTAGTTCGGCCTATAGAACAAATGGTCCGTAATGGGCCAGCTGAGTAAGTATCTGTAAATTCGGATTTATAGTTCTCAATGCCTAAGAATTCATCGTGCGAAAACAGTCAAATTTGTGGTTTTCGAACATTTTAGGCGTATATTGCAACTAAACTGGCTTAAATTGAGATTTGTGAATTTTGAAGGGATTGAAAATATTTTTATCAAACATCATCTCTATATATTTTCGTTTTGGAATAACCTTCCGCTACTTTTTAACTCTAAATACTTTTCAAAAATAGGGAACAAATGGATATCTTTTAAATAAATTTTTTAATATGTTCTTCTTTTTCCATAAATATATTTTTCTAAGATTCTAATATCTATCTGAAGTTGACGAATCCATTCTAAAATGGCCACTTTGATGCGTAAAAAAATATTACACTTTATACACCAAAAAATTTAATTTTTTATGGTGCTCTTCAAATTATTAAAAATTCTTTAGATTTAACACAGTGTAACTGTAGAACTAAACAATATATGATCTTGACATTTTGGCTAGAGACTTAGAATTTTGTATCCTATTACTATGTAACGACAGTTATAATAAAAACCGAATTTATTTTTTTAATTAATCTCAATTTTTTTGCGATTTCACCCCTTTTGCATCGCCATTTTTATATAAATCATTTTATATAGTACCTATAACATTGTAGAGGACGTGCACACATTGTCTTATGTACGGCGAACACAGACAATAAGCCAAAACACGACATACTGTACACAATAACAGAGAAAATATAGACAAAAACCCCAAAATGCAAAAAATTGATCCAAGGCTATTTCTACCATTCAAAATTATGCAAAATCTGGACACATTTTGACGATTATTTTAAACAGATTTCTATAACACTTTTTCTAAAACAATTTTATTCTATAATATTAAGAACGATCTCTATTTGATATATCCATATTAAAAATCGCAAATTTTATATAATAAAAACGGTTCAAAACCACCCAAATTTATGTTTTTTCACATGCTGACAAAAACTTAAACAAATTCTCAACTTTAACACAGTGCAACAAGAAAACATACGACATTGCTATTTTGGAAACTGAGGTTGCATTTTGCATCTTTTTACCCTGTAAAGACAGATTATGAACAAAAAATATGTTTTGATTTTTCAATTCAGCGCCGTTTTTTTAATTTGGCCCCTTTGTGGAACGTCTTATGATAATTGTTATTAAGAGAGCCAAGCTTTAAATTAATAAGAAGAAAATATCTAATTTCCTGATTTATTCGATAAAATTACATTTTCACATGTTTCTTTGTATTTTTGGGACAAACGATATAGAATACTGACAACCACAACACCAGGTCGAATCGGTAAAAACAAGTAAGAAAGTATAAGTCAGCTGTGCTGACGCCAGCCCCTGACCCAAAAAAAAAAAAAAACAAACCAAACCAAACACAATATTTATTTATACCGTATATAAAATATATTGATTTTGTATCATGAGTATGCTTTAAAATCTGTAGGTACCGTAATGTGGGGCTAAATCATTGACCTATACCAAACATTTTTAGTAACCGAACTTTTTCATAAAGGACTCGAAATATTAAATTACGCTAAACTAAGTTTGAAAGGCATTTTTGAAATAGTTTTAGAGTTATATTGCACAGTATTTACCTAATCCGGAAAAAATTGCACCGTTGTAAATGAGTCCGCTAGTACACTCTACTGAAAAAAGCATCAAATCGATGCGAGATGAGCTCTTAAGCTTCACTATTTCCGAATATTGTGTGGGAGGTACCCGAAGGAGTGGACTGATATAGTCTAATACATGACTGGATGATATAATACGATGTGCAAAGTTTGCACCAATCAGGAATTGCCATTTTATCTGGTGATTTCAGGGATTCTTGGACGTCTTATGTCAATATCTCAGGAAGTATGGACTTGCGCAAGAAAATCATTATACCGTCGTAAAGGAAGCCGCAAGGATAACCTGCTGAAAAATATTTCAAAACGATCCGAGAGGAGCTCACTTTTTCCGAATATTGTGTGGGAGGTACCCGAAGGAGCGGACCGATATAGTCCAGATTCCAACCTAATACATGATTGGATGATATAATACGATGTGCAAAGTCTCTCCCTGCGAGAATGATCTTGCGGAATTGCCATTTTAGTTGGTGCTTTCAGGGTTTCTTGGACTCCTTAGGTCAATATCTCAGGAAGTATGGACTTGCACAAGAAAAACATTGTACGGTCGTAAAAATAGCCGCAAGGACAACCTGCTGAAAAATATTTCAATACGATCCAAGAGGAGCTCTTAAGCTTCACTTTATTCGAATTTTGTGTGGGAGGTACCCGAAGGAGTGGACCGATATAGCCCATATTCGAGCAAAGTTTGGAGCATATCACAGCCGTTTTTTTTTTAATTTGGCCCCTTTGTGGAACGTCTTATGATAATTGTTATTAAGCGAGCCAAGCTTTAAATTATATAAGAAGAAAATGTCTAAAATGTCACGGTTGAATGGTTTATATTTGCGTAAACGGTAATTTTGCCGTCAAGATGGAGAATAACGAATATTTTCATCTAAAAAAATTTACAATTTATTATTTTGAGATGCACATACATACATCTACAATTTTATACTGATTTTATAGTTCAATAAATAAAATTTAGGTTATTTTAAATTTTCGAATGTTTGACATTTTTTATACAGAAACCTTTTTAAAATTTGCTAAAATTTTTGAGATGATCAGGTGGTCTGAATATACATATTTCCTGATTTATTCGATTCAAGTCAAATTAAAACTACATTTTCACATGTTTCTTTGGATTTTTGGGACAAACGAGATAGAATACTGGCAACCACAACACCAGGTCGAATCTGTATATGTCAGCCACCCCCGAAATGGTTTGGTCGAACAAAATTTATTAAGCTGCTGTAACTAGTTATTATATTTTTTTCTCATAAAAATGTTTGTATTTTTGGAGAAAATGTACATCATTAACAAGTTTTGTAAGAAAATATTTAAAAATTTTTGTTTGTATGCTGTTTTTGAGAGAAACTTCCAATGAAATCTGAATTACTTCTTCATGTCAAATCATTCCACTATCAAATGCGAATTCCTTAATGAATATAATATGTCATATTCGAACTATATAGATCTCTCGAGGCTTAAAATTCATCCTGTAACAACAAAAATAACGAGTTCACTTTTGTGGGAATGCACTCTGGTCCCAACCTGCGAAAAAAATCGATATCAGCAAATCTCTGCGACAATTTAGCAAGTTTTCTCTAAACATATTATATTTTAGTATTCCAGCACTGTTTTTGTAATTTATAACAGTATTTAACAAAACAATACAGAAGAAGTTGACATTTGCGTATAATCTCTTAGAAACTTTAAAAACATCAGTAAGGTTGTGACTTCTTACAAGGCAAGTAACTCAAAATTGAAAGGATAAAATTATTTTTTTTTGAAATGGAAGTTTTAGTACAAGGTTTTCTAATTACTTCACGGTGCTCTTGAAACAATTTTAAATGGAAGGTGCTTACACCTTGAAAGTTTTTGCGGATTCTGAAACTACAATGTTCATAGATGAGAAAAATCCAAAAACAAAAAAAATCGCTGGAGCGCTTTTTAAATAAATCGCGATTTAAGTTAAAATTTTTAAGGGTTGTTTAGGTTTTCACGATTTTGTTTAGAAACCGCAAGACCTATCAAAATGGTACTAAAGAAAATATTGTAGCTATGAAAATTCTCTACAAGATCGACATTTATGGTATTTTCGTAGTTTTTACCATTTTTGAGTTATAGAAGTTCAAATTGGGACAATGCACTGACTGTATCGCCCCCTTACAAAACAATGTCATGAAGGGTGCGCCTTAACTAACTTTTGATGAAAACCGCTTACACAGGGAAAGTTTTTGTGAATTCTAAAACAGCAGTGTTCATAGATGAGAAAAATCCAAAAACAAGAAAAAATCGCTGTAGGGATTTTTGAATAAATCGCGGTCAAAATTCTCATTTTTAGGTGGTTTTTTGGTTTTCACGATTTTGCTTGGAAACCGCAAGTCCAATCGAAATGGAGCTAAAGAAAATGTTGTAGCTGTGAAAATTCTCTACAAGACTGGCTTAAGTAACTTATCCTAAGTTGTAACATGTTTTTAGATATATAAGTTTAAGTTGGGAATTTGCAGTCATGACATTGTTTTATAAGGGGACGATACAGAATTTAATTGAATTTGAATTGTCCCAATTTGAACTTCTATATCTCAAAAACGGTAAAACTGTCGAGAATACCATAAAGGTCAATCTTGTAGAGAATTTTCATAGCTACAACATTTTCTTTAGTCCCCTTTTGATAGAACTTGCGGTTTCTAAGCAAAATCGTGAAAACCTAAACAACCCCTAAAAATGTCAACTTAAATCGCGATTTATTTAAAAAGCGCTCCGGCGATTTTTTTTGTTTTTTGATTTTTCTCATCTATAAACATTGTAGTTTCAGAATCCGCAAAAACTTCCGAGGTGTAAGCACCTTCCATTTAAAATTGTTTCAAGAGCGCCGTGACTTTTACATAAGAAATTGTACACATTATTCGCATAAAATGTGCTGGAAATCACATTTTTAAAATACTTTCTTGTGGGTTTTTTTCCAAGTCCTAAAATAGGTTTTTGATCATCGAGAACTCCAAATGGCAAATTACAACCAATTCGGACCGAAAATTTTGATAATAAATTCAAGATACCTGAAAACGGGAGGTATCGTAATATGAGAGCTATACCGAAACCTGGACCTAAGACCACAATTTTTGACGCAGAAGGTTTTTGACCATTGGGAACCCCAAATACCAAAGTACAGCCAATTAGGGCCGAAAATGTAGATAAAAGCTTCAAAATAGATAAAATCGGGCGGTACCGCTACATGGGGGCTATAGGAAAAACTAGACCCATATTGATGATGTTTTGGCTAAAGTATTTTTTCACTTATTTTTAGCATATACTGAAAAAATCAGATTGATCCGACGATTATAAATATTTTTGTCGCACCTTCCCATACAAGTGGGACCACTGTGGAATGGAAGTATATGAAAAAAATGTCTATTGGATACAATGTATGAAGGGTCGGTCCTTCGTGGACTACATCTTGAAAGCGAATTAGAAATTTGTTTTACTGCCATCGCCAAAATTTTGTTATTCTATTTTAGACAAATTTGCTGCTAAACAGTATGAGAAAATAATGAAGACAAATGATTTTTTGTGCGTGACTTGTTTTTTTCCTTATCATCACCGAAGTTTAATTCTAGCCTCCGACTTTAAGGTTACGAGATTATATACACTAGAATACGATGCAAATAGGTCTCATCAAAATAATGATTTTAGACTCCACATAAATATGTTTGGAGTACTTACCACCGTCCATCCGTCTGTATCTCTGTTTGTCTGGCAGGTTGGAACTCATGATAACTGTCGAACGGATCAACCGATTTGGTCCAAGTTATGGATTTCGTAATGTTTTGTCCCAATTAAATTTAAGTCATATCGGTACCTCCGCCATAAAAGTTCAACAATTTTCAATAAAATGGGCGAAGGGACTAACCGATTCGGTCTAAAATCGAACCTAATATGGACTATATCGGTCCAATCGCAAAATTACTTCCAAAAGTACATCAAGTTCCAAGAGAATATGTTTGGACAACATCTTCAGGTCACTCATACAAGTCTAACATAAGTGCAGTTTAAAGACTGTTCGAGGATCCTTTGGACATTTTGTAGTCTTGTTTACAGCGATATCCTATTTTTCGTGGACAAGTTCATGCTTCCTGACAAAGCTCTAAAGCTGGAAACACATATAACGTTTGAGTAAAGTTTTGTGTCGTTTTGGCCGTTTTTACACTGTTGGGCATGATGCCGGAAAATTCAAATTCATTTGAAATATATGCCAGCAAACACATTAACGCCGGACTTTGGTGTCGGCATCGCCCTGTTGTTGTTGTTTTTTGTCAACGACCAACGCAAAACTTTACTCAAACGTTGTATGTGTTTCCAGCTTAAATGCTACGGTGACCAACTAAAATAGCTTATGGGCGCGGTAACTATCGAGAGGAGTGTCTCTCAAAATAAGATCAATTTCTAAAATGAATTAGCTTATTATTAGCGAATAATTAAGTGGGGTTCAATAAGGATCGATTGTTATTTGTCAAAACTATATAGAACTAAGTCCATCAAAGTGTTTGTCATCGAGTCCAAAAACTTCTAATCGTACAATTAAGAAAAAAATATAATGCTTCATTTTTAATATTATATTAAAAGTAAAAAAATAATCCTGAATCATAGTACTGTTACACTATAGTTTTATGCCGGGTTAACCCACTTCGATAGGATTTATTTGACGTTTGCGTAATGGAATTGACATTTGAAATCCAAACCCACTTGGTTAATCCGGTTAAGTGTAACCGGGGTATCAGACTCTATCTCTTCCGGTAAATAACACTATGCAGCATTTTTAAGGTAATCTTGTGCAAACAATTTGAAGTGAGGATTTTTTGAAAGTACAGACCCAAAGTACAAAAGCCCTAGTTGCGTTTTGTTGAGTCAGATCTAGCTTGAATTTTATGGCCCCCTCTAAACATTGTTAATTATCGACTTTTTAAAGCAACACGGGGATATGTCCCTGAAACCAAATCTTCTTCTGACCTCTGACGCAAATTTGTATATAAGGGTCAGAATAAAATACTTGGACAAATATTGAACTGGAAAAACTACAATTATTACCTCAAATTTTATAATATTTCTAAAAATTATATAATTTTTTATAGATTTCGCACCATATCTCCAAAACTGTTAAATTTTTCTTAATGTTTTAATTTGGAAACATAGAAACGACAACGGCAGCCGATATTCTTAAAAATTAGGCTAAGATCCGAAATATTATGAATTCTTTCTATTGAATGTATATACTTTGTACAAATATTTCATATAAAATTCGAAAAATCGAACATGTAGAATGGAATATGTGCCAAAATTTTTCTGTCCATCGGACAAAAATTTACGGAGATATTAGCTTTCGAAGGGAAACATTTATTGTGTTCTGTATGTAGCATAGAATCTAAAAGCGTCTTTTCCTCGAAGTGGCACTTTTGAAAGCGGTGTCCACTGTAGGTGGAAAACGGATGCTCCGGTCTTTATATGTTTTTTGAGACTTTTATACACATAAACCACGTGCTTAACCGAGAGAGTCTTTAAAAAACTGCTGACGGAGTCCGTTTTTTAAATCGAAATTTTGATTTTAAATTTTCAAAATTTTCAAAAATGTATGTTTTTAATTCCGTTTCGATAATGGACACGATTATTAGGTTCGTAATGATCCCACAAAAATATATGCTGATCGGTTTATTCTTTTTCGAACTACAGTGGGTACCGCAAACTGTTTTAGTAAAAACAGTGCTTTATAGGCGGGCATTTGTCAGAAAGATTATACAAAAAAAGTTAGAAGGTAACTCAAGATTTAATAGATTTCTTATAAAAAATGCATGAAAATGGCTTTTCTGATACTTGTAAGTGGCCATAACCCCTTAAAATAGCTTAACGTAACGCTACACAACATTTGAATTTTTCAAGATTTTTGGCCACAGCAAATCAAAGGGAAAGGAAATCAAAAACCACTCTTTTTTAATAATAATGTTAAAAATCTAATAAAAATTTTAGGAAATTTTTGTTTTTGCTCTTGTCAACTGAATTACGCCTACGAACCAATAACTGGCACTGCATTGTGTGCCTTCTTTCTCAACAAAACGTTATCTTAGCGTGGTAACTAACGTTGGCTAATGATTTACTATCAATAAATATCTTTGTTTTGACTGTGGACCATTTTTAACTCCCAATTATAAAAGACAAACATTCTCACACAACAATAAAATCTTCTATCAGCAGAGAACCATGAACAAGTTAATTCCACGAAATCCTCCAAAGAAATTAACTAATATTGTACATCGTCTTTTTTGTTTTTCAGAATCAATTTGAAACAATCTCAGAAGCATTTACCAACTTCCTCAATTATGTTATCAGCAGAGTTTTATCTAGAATTTGGAAAACATTTTAAGACCTGTCTAAACCCTAAACTACGTCGATGTCTTTCTTTTTCTGGTTACAATTATCCTCTTACCAAACACAGAGAGAAAGAAAACATCTTTATTTTTTTTTTGTTTTCTTGGCGGTTATCAAAATTACCACATAATTTATTGTCGTCTATGTGGGACGGACGGACAGACGGTAAGGTGAACTCGAACGGTTGGTAATGTTGTTGTCGCCCACCAAAGTGACAACTTTATACAAAAGAAAAAACAACAACTAGCATACCTCGATCATCCATTGATTTCATCCACTATCTGGGACAGTAATTGATGTGCGTGTCTCCTCAACCTCATTTTCCTCGTTTTCCCTCTGGCCATGGCAGAAGACTCACACATTTTCCATTTAAACATTATCGTGTCTGTGTTTTCTTTGGGAAAACAAATTAAACCATAAAATGGATATAAAACCACTGGCAGTTGTGGCTGACATAGAGGTCTTCTTCTTTTTCTTTGCGCAATGCGATGCGTGGTTTTGATGACGACAACGACACTGGTGATGATGATGATGGTGGCGGTGGTATCTCCATATCACACATAAACAATTGAGAAACCCTTTTTATGACTCTCTAGTCTGGAGATCATTTATTGGTTCATTGGTTGATGGCCCACCAACGATGAGCTGTTGTTGTTGCTCGTGGTGCGGATGGTGCTGGTGTTTGAGTAACACCTAACTGCTACAAATTTCACCTGATCACGTTATCAGATAAACGAATGTGATCTACACTCAATTACATGTGGGAATGTGTAAGGGGAATCCATGCACAAACATTGGGCAAGCTGTTACAGTTTCAAACGTGAGTTGGTCACAGCAAAAATAACATTTCCATTATCCTTATGGCCGTGCAACCATTAAATAAATACTAGTAGAAGCATTAGAAGATATGCATGTCTCTCCTGCCCAATTCACTGACATGGGTTTTTTCCTTTGGCTTTTAATCCTATCTCATGTCATTTTTTCCACTGGAGCTTATCAGCAAATCAATATCTCATTTTAACCCAATGGCCCAGAGGAGTGGGGTGGGAAAAAGAAGGAAACCAATAATTTGTTTTCCCTGTTTTCAAAAATGTCGTAAAAATTTGATATCATAACAAAGAAAAATAACAAAAAACAACGAAGAAAAACTGTCATAGCTTGCGGATGACCAAACATCTTTGTGGACATCTCGCTCAGGTTTTTTTATGTCACAAAGGTGACAATGCCACACATGAATTCATTTCCATTGGGGACCATTATTGGCCCATAACAATGGCCATGAATGACTTTGTACTATCACAATGTAGTGAGTGGTCCCTGGTGGCTAATGGCTGGCTCCTCCTTAACAATGGTGGTTGTTGGTGATGGTGGTGGCATGCTGCAAGGTGTTGTTTTATTTTTAATGGTGTTGGCGTTTATGGCGGCCATTGAAGTGTCAATTAATGAAAAATCCCTGATCGGTCATTAGATAAACTTCGCCAGAATTGAGTCGTTATAGAACACCACAAAGTTTCATTTCTTTATTTGCCTAGAAAGGGTTTTTTGTTTTGTTTTGGGATATTTAAAATGCTGTGACAATGTATTAATTTTCACGGCCGTCAGTCAAAGACGGAGTTAACATGCATGCATAATGCCACCCATATGTATATTCCCATAGATGGTTTGGTGGTATGTGATCATTATGCAGGTGCCCTAAAAGTGTAGAGAAAGGGTTAGACAAGATATACATATGTAATAGAATCCCCTTTTAGAGTGGGGAAATAACTAGAATAGGAACCTAAAAAGTAAGAAAGTATCAGTCAGCTGTGCTGACGGAGATATATCCTCCGCCACTGACCAAAAAAACACCAAACCAAACACAATAATTATGCCATATATAAAATATGTATAGTAGGGTTATGACTTTTTAACATTTTTTCTCAAAAATGATATCCTGTAGTAAGAATGAATGAACCTTTGCCTGCTATTGCCTAAAATAAAAAAAAAAACGGTTCCGCACAAACCACTTTGATTTTTTTTAAATACTATGAACAAAAAATGATTTTGCTTTAAAAACTGTAGGTACCATAATGTGGGGCTTACCAAATCATTGCCAAACATTTTTAGTAACCGAACTTCTTCATAAAGGACTCGAAATATTAAATTACGTTAAACTGTGTTCGGAAGAAATTTTTGAAAAAAGTTTTAGAGTTATCTTGCACAATAGCCATTTTAGTATGTGCGGTAGGGTTTTGGAGGTTGTGGGCCATTATCTCAGGAAGTATTGACTGACTCCGGAAAAAATTGTACCATTGTAAATTAGGCCGCTAGAACAGCCTACTAAAAAACGAATCAAAACGATGCGAGAGGAGCTCTTAAATGGATGAAATAATACGATGTGCAAAATCTGTACCAATCAGAAACTACCTGCTAGAATTGTCTTGCGGATTTGCCATTTTGATTGGTGCGGTCAGGGTTTCTTGAAGCTTTTAGGACAATATCTCAGGAAGTATGGAATTGTACAAGAAAAAAATTGTACCATCGTAAAGGGAGCCGCAAAGACAACCTACTGACAAAAATTTCAGGACGATCCGAGAGGAACTCTTAAATTTCACTTTATCCTACTTTTGTGTGGGAGGTACCCGAAGGAGTGGGCCGATATGGCACATCTTCGAACTTCTCGTGCGCACCAGTCAGACAGGCGAACGGACATGGCTAAATCGACTCCAACTTGTCTCAAACGAATTTCGTCGAAACATACTTTCGATGAGGCAAATTTTTGGTCGTATCAAAGTGTAGCCTAAGGATAAGGGTATGAAAAGAACCATTTATTTGTGAAAACGCTAAACACTGATTTATTCACTCACCGCTTTTACTGCCTTGGGGAAACTGAAGAAAAAATTTCTTTCTCGCAAAAAGAACAAAAATAATTCAAATCATTTTTGTCTTTTCCTATTCGCTTGCTAGGTTTGTTAACTGTTACAGAAAAAAATACTACTTGTGGATGAATAAATCGCAACGACAACAACAAATAGCGGAACACACGAGTTTGGCCGCATATCGCATACACACCACCAAAGGAAATAAAAATGTTCACCCTAAGTCTTCGTTAGGGGTATGAAACTTTACACCTGAAATTTGTCCGCATGGGTCCATGTCTTCTTATAGCCCCCATAGAACGGTACCTCCCGATTTCCAACATTTTGAAGGTTGTGGCCTCAACAACATAAATGGCTGGTATTTTGAGTAAAGTCTTTGTTGGGAGTATAAAACTTTCCACCTGAAATTTGTCAGTACATTTGTCAGGTACAGGTTCACGTCTTCATATAGCCCCCATAGAACGATACCTCCGGATTTCTGGTATTTTGAAAGTTGGGGCCTCAATATCCCTCCGAAATGGCTGAAATTTTGTATTAAGTCTTCCTTGGAGGTATAAAACCTTCTACCTGAAATTTGTCGGTATAGGTCCACATCTTCATATAGCCCCCATAGTACGGTACCTCCTGTTTTCCTGTATTTTGAAGGTTGTGGCCTCAATATCCCGCCGAAATGGCTGAAATTTGGTATTAAGTCTTCCTTGGGGGTAAACAACTTTCCACCCAACTTTCCCAGTCCCAAAATTTGACATGAATCGGACCAAAAATAGGGGTTGCATAAAATTCCACTGTCTACTTATTATTCTTCAGCAGGTTAATTGCAGTCTTCAGCTTATCTTGGCCGAGCGGTATACATTCAATACCATATTCTGGGATTGGATCTGTGGCATATTCATCGTCTACGCTAGTATTAGTGCCAACATTTTGGAAAAATGAGCTTTTGCATTGTCTGAGCACACTATCGGTATCTGTTACCAAATTATCTTTCTGGTCTCTACAGGAGGATATGTCTGGCCCAGCATGCACGATTTTTTCACACTCTCGCCTTAGCATATATCTCTTTTCACCTCTGTTCTTTCTCCCGACACCTCTTTCGTGCGTTACGCGTTGCTACTGATTGTAAAGTCCTGGTCATTTCATGGCTTCCTTGGTGGAGGTCTCTTGTATCAAAGTATGGAGTTTGCTGCTCTTTGCATGGAGTGGGCAATACTTTGCAACTGTGCTGATATGCTATCAAGGAGTTTTTTTGTTAAGTATTTGGGCCAGTTGAATGGTACATGCTGTGGCTACCTATTGTGATTGCAGCTTAGCGATGTCCAACTTCTGTGTTGTTGTTGTAACCCCTATAGGTAAATATTGTATCGGAAGAAAAGAAAATAGAAAAGAAAGAGAATAAATTTTGAAGTTAATAGGTGGACATCTATGCCTCCACATCAAGTCCTAGGAAGCGTGCTGCTTCAACTGGATGTGTCCAAAGTGACTCCGGTGTCAGGTCAGTCGGATGTGCAGGACAAGCGAAGAGGTGCCGGGTGTTCACATTTTGGGCATGAGTCTGCTATCTCAGGATTCAGGAGGGAGAGGTAGCTGTTTAAGTACCTAGAGATGCCAGACGGAAGTTGTGATAATATTGATCTGGTCTCTCTAGGCAGTACCCTCTCATCCTCGCTTATGGGAGGTGGTCTTCCACCGAACACAACAGTGCTCGTGTATGAGGAGATATGGTTCTCCACGGTCGTTGTGTGAACCTGTTTGAGTGCGCTTTGAATGTCATCGTTTGATGGATTATGGGGGAATGTTGGGGAGTTCCTTCGGAAAGTCGTATCTGATAGGCTCGGGTCTTTCGGATGGGGGTCTGTTGCAGCTCATATTGTTAGGGTGGTCAAGTTTTTGGAATTTAATTGTGTGTTGCCTTGTTAGGAGGGTACAGTGTGGTTTCACCGGTAGAAGCTTGGCTTGATGGTGGAGGTGGTCTTCGGGTGCCTTGGAGTGGCACCCTGTTGCCATGCGCAGGGCCGTGTTTTGGACCGTTTGGAGGTTCCTCCACTGCGTATCGCTGATACCTTGTGGTAGAATCTAAGCTTCATGGTGGAAGTGTTCTTCGGGTGCCTTGGAGTCGCACCCTGTTGCAATGGCAGAGCCGTGTTTTGGACCGTTTGTAGGTTCCTCCACTGCGTATCGCTGATACCTGGTGTCCATATAGGGGCTGCATAGTCTAGGAGGGGACGACCTATGGCTTCATAAGTGGTCAAGATTGTCTCCTTGTCTTTCCCCCATGTGCTGCCCGAGAGAGCTTTAAGGATTTTATTCCTTTTCCCCACGTTGCTAGCCACGATCTTAGCATGTTTACAAAAGAGGTACATGTTATCAAAAGTTACGCCCAGTATTTTGGGTTTCTTGATCGTTGGTATGTCTTGCCTGCGGAAGTGTATATCAAGTTTTGTGTTGACCTCTTTTGTCCACGATGTTCTCGACGCCGGGTGCTCGACGAATTGTCAGCAGAAGGCCGCTGCAGTCTTGGCTGGGGTTTTTGGAGTGTTTTCCCCGAATGTTATTTTGATGCTGTCAGTACGTCTTTTGCTGGACAGATTGCGTATCGTGTTCCACAGTCGTTTAGTGCAAGGGTCAAGGTGTTTCCGCCAAATTTCTTTTTTTATGGTAGGATGCCATTTTATTTATTTTCTTGCTGCACTGACTAGTGTGACGTCAGGGGAGCTGCGGCAGGAAGCTGTGATTCGGGCTGGATTCTCCTTATTAATGGTGCAGTAATTTGAATCATCCACCTGTTCCGCTATACTCTTCCCTCTGGCATCACAGCCTAATTCTGAGTGCCAACTGTCGTAGTGTGCATTAACGTCCCCCAGGAGAATTGTATTTTCATCCTGGAGGAATTGGCTTATGGATGGCTTATATCCTGCTTTGCAGACAGAATCTGGGGGTATGTAGATGTTTAAGATGTTGATATCGTTTTCCCCCCGCGAGATGGCTATGCCCTGGATTTCTATGTGGGGGTCTGGTGTGGTAATTGAGAGGGGTCTGTATGATAATGAGTCATGGATTATGAAGACCATCCACCGCCTATATCTCTGTCTCTATCTTGCCTAAGTATAGATTAGGATGACGATCTTGTCAAGTTATTTCTGCTTGACAATTTAGACTCCTGGAATGCGGCGAGTGGAATACCCTTATTATCCATGAAGTCTGTGATTTTTCTGCCCAGACCATTGCAGTTCCATTGTAGAATTTTGAGGCCTTGTATATTGGCACTGTTTGTCGAGGTGGTATTGGTTGTTGGGATTATGTTGTTCTCCGGGGAACTGGTCGTGGGATTGATGACATTGAAGTCTGGTTGGCCCATGGTGGGCACCAGTACGTACTGGTGTAGTCACGGGCCCTCCTGAGTCTTGAGCATTTAAGGTGTGTCCATTCTTTACACAGGTTGCACATCACTGAGCATCCTCGAGTGACCAGCCGTAAACAAACCGGACACACGTATTGCACTGGACCTAGATTGCGTTCGATGTCACCGGCGCAAAGGAGAAGGAGGCTGAGCAGATAGGCCGGTGTTGTTGAGGAAAAATGATTCGGATAGGTGTAGGAGAAAGGTAGGAAAGTGAAAGGGGATAGCGACAGTCCTTGGGCAAGGTGTTCCTTGCGTCGGTCCCGGAACATAGATCCAACTGCTGTGAGGACCGCATTCGTGCTTTATATCATGCCAGCTATAATACAGTGCGTCACCTTTAGGTGTCCTTGTGACACCTTTCCCAATCCATCGTATTTGTTGTATGATAGTAAAATCGGTCTTTTACTTTACAAGTACATCCGCCAGTGCCTTCTCTATAAAAAGTGCGGACATTCCAGGTGCAGATTCGCAGATCTTGGTCCTTAAAACATTTGCGGTGATCATCAAATTTAGAGGGGTTTCTTTTTCTTCGTTTTTTCATAGTAGTATGCTTTTTTTCTAGGGGACGGTTAAAAACCTGACGCCCAAAACCAAGTTTTTGTCGTTCTGATGGGTTAACGCGCGATACATGTTAGCTCACTAACTTTATCTAGTGTTAAAGGCAGATCCCCAGGTGACACCACGTGGAGGTGAGTGTCCACTTGAGCTGAGAGAGGGACAAAGATAAGTCCTGGGCTTTGTCATTTTAACACCAGTCAGGGCCGTTACTTGGTAACTTTCATCCCCCACGGTGGGTAATGTTACAAAATCACTCAAAGTCCTAGGACCAGACGAAGCAAACTTCCCCAAGCCTGGAAAATGGGCAAGGCGGTCCGACTACTGAAGAATGACAAGGATGATGCAAAGACCGTCCTCACTTTAGTCAATAGAAGTCAAACTTACTTGAGGACTTACTCCTCCCCAGCATCAGAGCGTGCTATCTAGTTGCGTATCATCAATACAGATTCCGGATGCAGCATAGGCCGCGTCACAGTGACGGTAGCATTGGACCCGATTAAAACATTTGATAGATCAGTCATGCTAATCTGTTTGAGGATGTCGAAAATACTACCCTCCGACCTTGTTGGGTCACCAACTATATGTGTGGTTACAAGTCATACATGGAATAAAAAAACAAGAAGCCCAAACCACGTAGATCGATAAGATGAGAAGTAGGAATAATGTCCTCAAGTCCCTAGGCGGAAGCATCTGGGGAGCAGATAAACATGCCTTGTTAAGCACATACAACGCAATTGGTCGGTTTGTGGTAAGCTAGTGTGATATGCCAAAGTAAGTTATACGCAATAAGAGAATTTGAAGGCATCTTTGGAAAGATCTTCATTATCTAGAGAGAGGTCCAAAGATACAAAAAACAATATCTAGATCGACAGACTTATTAGGCAGGTTTGAGATTTATTCATGCTGATGCAGTCGCCGAGGCTATAAGAACCTATCGTATTAATACTGTCCTCGGAGATCACCTACCATCCGTGGCAGAGGAAGAACAAAAGATGCGTAGACAAGCGAAAGTTGTTTTCGCGCATCAGAGATCCGGTTTGTGTACCCGCCTCAATTTTTACTGATGCAGGATTGATGGCACAACGCAGAACATCTGCCCTGCATGAAACACACCAGTCCGCGCTACACATTTTAACTATCCAACCAAACCAACGCACCTAACTCCACTCTCACTATGGACCAATCCTATCCAGGTCTGTGATGGTCTCGTCTAAAAATAGTGTTTAAAATCCACGCTTGGTGATGTAATGGTCACCCAAAAATATTTCAAAATCCACGCTCGGTAATGTCCGCGCTTATTTTTAAAATATTGGTCAAAAGTCCCCAAAATGGCAACTCTGACACAACATTAATTTTAACAAGCATTATTAATATATTTTTACCATTGAATTTAAGGCTTGACATGGGGAAGATGAGCACTGAGGGAGCCTACATGAAAATGATGATAATTCGAACAATGATCATGAAGTTCAAATGGATCATTGAAAAATCAAACAATATTTGAACTCTAACACCGAGACTTGTGGGGCGGCCCACCTATGTGGCAACCGCCGCAGTAACAACATTAACAGAAAAACGAAACAATACAGCGCCAACACCACCACCAACTACACCACAGCAAAAAACAATGGGCTTACACTTCATCATCGCTTTCGACAAGGCGCACAAGTGATGATGACGATGATGATTCAGGCCATAAAACACAAGGAGACAAACAGTCCAAACGGAGAGAAAAAAACGGCAAATTTCAAAAAAGCTGCCATTGACGACGTACTGTTACAATGGGTTAATGAAACAATGCCAATTGATTACATTGATCGATGATTTCAATCGATTATTGTCCAGCAACTCAACAGTCAGTCAGTTGGTCGGTCGGTGAGAGGGCAACAACTTCAAATAAATCTGAATTCATATTCCGGAGAAAAACAAATGTGAAGGAATAAGAAATCAGATTCAGATCATCAGCATCAACATCACCCAAAATGCCAAGTTTTGTCTGGCTGCAAAACATAACACGCATATGGGAGCGAGTCCGTCAGTCGATTTTAATGCGCTTGCGCACACCCACACTGCAGTCAGTCAGTCGGACAGTGTGTGGTATCATTGCTGCAGTATAAATATTTCACAAAAATTCGATCAGTCTTCTTTTTAAGTGATTGTCTGATGTTTGTTGTTTATTTGTTTGGCAGGTTATGGATCTGCGCCCCAAAACCTTTCACTGAGCGAACCCACTCGCACACAGTTTGAGTTTCAATTATTGAAATCATCTAACAAATTACCAACCAATTGATTAAATTTCACCTTCACAGTCGGTCACAAAGATATGTACATAAGTTGTTCATTGGCATCCACCTTCTCAGTTACGTATCTGATATATTCAAGTTTCAACTACAGTGTCAAAAATTGAATAAAGGAAGTCATTTGTGTAACCTCCACCATAGTATGGAGGCTACATTGAGTTAGTTTTTTTCAGTTTGTAACACATTCAAATAATCATTTGAGACGCAAAAAAATATATATCCTTGATAAGGAGTAAATTCTGATTCGATCTAGTCATGTCCGACCATCTATCCGTCTGTTGTAATCAATGTAGCGTCTAGCATTGAGAGCTAGAAAGCTATATTTTTGTACCCTAGTATCTTTTTGCCATAAGCAGGTCAATTTCGAAGATGGGCTATGTTTCAATAATCGTAGATTTTTTAAAAAATATTTTTTCAACAATTGTCGATTTATTAAAAAATATTTTTTCAAAAATCGTGCATTTTTAAAAAAATATTTTTTGAATAATCATGGATTTTTTAAAAAATATGTTTTGAATATTCATGGATTTTTTAAAAAATATTTTTTTAATAATCATGGATTTTTTAAAAAATATTTTTTTAATAATCATGGATTTTTTTAAAAAATATTTTTTTTAATAATCATGGATTTTTTAAAAAATATTTTTTTTTTTAATAATCATGGATTTTTTTAAAAAATATTTTTTCAATAATCAAGGATTCTCTAAAAAATAATTTTTCAATAATTTTTCAAACAATTTTTTTTTTTCAATAATCGTCGATTTTTTCAATAATCGTGGATTTTTTCAAAAAAATTTTTTCAATAATCGTGGATTATTTAAAAAATATTTTTTCAATAATCGTGGACTATTAAAAAAAATATTTTTTCAACAATCGTGGATTATTTAAAACATTTTTTTCAATAATCGTGGATTATTTAAAAAATATTTTTTCAATAATAGTGGACTATTTAAAACATTTTTTTTTCAATAATAGTGGA
This sequence comes from Musca autumnalis, assembly GCF_047663935.1. NCBI lineage: Eukaryota > Metazoa > Arthropoda > Insecta > Diptera > Muscidae > Musca > Musca autumnalis. Next base: position 244,263,030 of record NW_027411755.1, read on the forward strand.
CTATTTAAAACATTTTTTTTTTTCAATAATCGTGGATTATTTAAAAAAATATTTTTTCAATAATCGTGGATTATTTAAAAAAATATTTTTTCAATAATCGTGGATTATTTAAAAAAATATTTTTTCAATAATCGTGGATTATTTAAAAAAATATTTTTTCAATAAGCGTGGATAATTTAAAAAAAATATTTTTTTAAAATAATCGTGGATTATTTAAAGAAATATTTTTTCAATAATCGTGGATTATTAAAAAAAAATTTTTCAATAATCGTGGATTATTAAAAAATATTTTTTCAATAATCGTGGATTATTAAAAAATATTTTTTCAATAATCGTGGATTATTTAAAAAAATATTTTTTCAATAATCGTGGATTATTTAAAAAAATATTTTTTCAATAATCGTGGATTATTTAAAAAATATTTTTTCAGTAATCGTGGATTTTTTAAAAAATATTTTTTCAATAATCCTGGATTTTTTTAAAAAATATTTTTTCAATAATCGTGGATTTTTTAAAAAATATTTTTCAATAATCGTGGATTTTTTAAAAAATATTTTTTCAATAATCGTGAATTTAAAAAAAAATATGTTTTCAATAAACGTGAATTTAAAAAAATATGTTTTCAATAATTGTGGATTTTTTAAAAAATATTTTTTAATAATCGCGGATTTTTTAAAAAATATTTTTTCAAACTGGGATTTTTTAAAAAATATTTTTTCAATAATCGTGGATTTTTTAAAAAATATTTTTTCAATAGTCGTGGATTTTTTAAAAAATGATTTTTTCAATAATCGTGGATTTTTTTAAAAAATATTTTTTCAATAATCGTGGATTTTTTAAAAAATATTTTTTCAATAATCGTGAGTTTTTTAAAAAATATTTTTTCAATAGTCGTGGATTTTTTAAAAAATATTTTTTCAATAATAGTGGATTTTTTAAAAAATATTTTTCAATAATCGTGAGTTTTTTAAAAAATATTTTTTCAATAATAGTGGATTTTTTAAAAAATATTTTTTCAATAATCGTGGATTTTTTTAAAAAATATTTTTTCAATAATTGTGGATTTTTTAAAAAATATTTTTTCAATAATCGTGGATTTTTTAAAAAATATTTTTTCAATAATTGTGGATTTTTTAAAAAATATTTTTTCAATAATCGTGGATTTTTTAAAAAATATTTTTTCAATAATCTTGGATTTTTTAAAAAATATTTTTTCAATAATCGTGGATTTTTTAAAAAATATTTTTTCAATAATCGTGGATTTTTTAAAAAATATTTTTTCAATAATCGTGTATTTTTTAAAAATATTTTCAATAATCGTGGATTTTTTTAAAAATAATTATTTCAATAATCGTGGATTTTTTAAAAAATATTTTTTCAATAATAGTGGACTATTTAAAACATTTTTTTTTCAATAATAGTGGACTATTTAAAACATTTTTTTTTCAATAATCGTGGATTATTTAAAAAAATATTTTTTCAATAATCGTGGATTATTTAAAAAAATATTTTTTCAATAAGCGTGGATAATTTAAAAAAAATATTTTTTTAAAATAATCGTGGATTATTTAAAGAAATATTTTTTCAATAATCGTGGATTATTAAAAAAATTGTTTTCAATAATCGTGGATTATTAAAAAAATTTTTTTCAATAATCGTGGATTATTAAAAAATATTTTTTCAATGGATTTTTTAAAAAATATTTTTTCAGTAATCGTGGATTTTTTTTTTTAAAAAGTATTTTTTCAATAATCCTGGATTTTTTAAAAAATATTTTTTCAATAATCCTGGATTTTTTAAAAAAATAGTTTTTCAATAATCGTGGATTTTTTAAAAAATATTTTTCAATAATCCTGGATTTTTTTAAAAAATATTTTTTCAATAATCGTGGATTTTTTAAAAAATATTTTCAATAATCGTGGATTTTTTAAAAAATATTTTTTCAATAATCGTGAATTTAAAAAAAAATATGTTTTCAATAATCGTGAATTTAAAAAAATATGTTTTCAATAATTGTGGATTTTTTAAAAAATATTTTTTAATAATCGCGGATTTTTTAAAAAATATTTTTTCAATAATCGCGGATTTTTTAAAAAATATTTTTTCAATAATCGTGGATTTTTTAAAAAATATTTTTTCAATAGTCGTTGATTTTTTAAAAAATGATTTTTTCAATAATCGTGGATTTTTTTAAAAAATATTTTTTCAATAATCGTGGATTTTTTAAAAAATATTTTTTCAATAATCGTGAGTTTTTTAAAAAATATTTTTTCAATAGTCGTGGATTTTTTAAAAAATATTTTTTCAATAATAGTGGATTTTTTAAAAAATATTTTTCAATAATCGTGAGTTTTTTAAAAAATATTTTTTCAATAATAGTGGATTTTTTAAAAAATATTTTTTCAATAATCGTGGATTTTTTTAAAAAATATTTTTTCAATAATTGTGGATTTTTTAAAAAATATTTTTTCAATAATCGTGGATTTTTTAAAAAATATTTTTTCAATAATCGTGGATTTTTTAAAAAATATTTTTTCAATAATCGTGGATTTTTTAAAAAATATTTTTTCAATAATCGTGGATTTTTTAAAAAATATTTTTTCAATAATCTTGGATTTTTTAAAAAATATTTTTTCAATAATCGTGGATTTTTTAAAAAATATTTTTTCAATAATCGTGGATTTTTTAAAAAATATTTTTTCAATAATCGTGTATTTTTTAAAAATATTTTCAATAATCGTGGATTTTTTTAAAAATAATTATTTCAATAATCGTGGATTTTTTAAAAAATATTTTTTTAATAATCGTGGATTTTTTTAAAAATATTTTTTCAATAATCGTGGTTTTTTTTTAAATATTTTTTCAATAATCATGGGTTTTTTAAAAAATATTTTTCAATAATCGTGGATTTTTAAAAAAAAATATTTTTTCAATAATCGTGGATTTTTTAAAAAATATTTTTCAATAATCGTGGATTTTTAAAAAAAATATTTTTTCAATAATCGTGGATTTTTTAAGAAAAATTTTTTTACTAATCGTGGATTTTTTAAAAAATATTTTTTCAATAATCGTGGATTTTTTAAAAAATATTTTTTTCAATAATCGTGGATTTTTTAAAAAATATTTTTTCAATAATCGTGGATTTTTTAAAAAATTTTTTTTTTCAATAATCGTGGATTTTTTAAAAAATATTTTTTCAATAATCGTGGATTTTTTAAAAAATATTTTTTCAATAATCGTGGATTTTTTAAAAAATATTTTTTCAATAATCGTGGATTTTTAAAAAAAAAAATTTTCAATAATCGTGGATTTTTTAAAAAATATTTTTTCAATAATCGTGGTTTTTTTTAAAAAATATTTTTTCAATAATCGTGAATTTTTTAAAAAATATTTTTTCAATAATCTTGGATTTTTTAAAAAATATTTTTCAATAATCGTGGATTTTTTAAAAAATATTTTTTCAATAATCGTGAATTTAAAAAAAATATGTTTTCAATAATCGTGAATTTAAAAAAATATGTTTTCAATAATCGTGAATTTAAAAAAATATGTTTTCAATAATTGTGGATTTTTTAAAAAATATTTTTTCAATAATCGTGGATTTTTTAAAAAATATTTTTTCAATAATCGTGGATTTTTTAAAAAATATTTTTTCAATAATCTTGGATTTTTTAAAAAATATTTTTTCAATAATCGTGGATTTTTTAAAAAATATTTTTTCAATAATCGTGGATTTTTTAAAAAATATTTTTTCAATAATCGTGTATTTTTTAAAAATATTTTCAATAATCGTGGATTTTTTTTAAAAATAATTATTTCAATAATCGTGGATTTTTTAAAAAATATTTTTTTAATAATCGTGGATTTTTTTAAAAATATTTTTTCAATAATCGTGGTTTTTTTTTAAATATTTTTTCAATAATCATGGGTTTTTTAAAAAATATTTTTCAATAATCGTGGATTTTTAAAAAAAAATATTTTTTCAATAATCGTGGATTTTTTAAAAAATATTTTTCAATAATCGTGGATTTTTAAAAAAAATATTTTTTCAATAATCGTGGATTTTTAAAAAAAATATTTTTTCAATAATCGTGGATTTTTTAAGAAAAATTTTTTTACTAATCGTGGATTTTTTAAAAAATATTTTTTCAATAATCGTAGATTTTTTAAAAAAAAAATTTTTCAATAATCGTGGATTTTTTAAAAAATATTTTTTCAATAATCGTGGATTTTTTAAAAAAAAAATTTTTTTCAATAATCTTGGATTTTTTAAAAAATATTTTTTCAATAATCGTGGATTTTTTAAAAAAAAAATTTTCAATAATCGTGGATTTTTTAAAGAATATTTTTTCAATAATCGTGGATTTTTTAAAAAATATTTTTTCAATAATCGTGGATTTTTTAAAAAATATTTTTTCAATAATCGTGAATTTTTTAAAAAATATTTTTTCAATAATCGTGGATTTTTTAAAAAATATTTTTTCAATAATCGTGGATTTTTTAAAAAATATTTTCTCAATAATCGTGGATTTTTAAAAAAAAAAAATTTTCAATAATCGTGGATTTTTTAAAAAATATTTTTTCAATAATCGTGGATTTTTACAAAAAAAAATATTTTCAATAATCGTGGATTTTTACAAAAAAAAATATTTTCAATAATCGTGGATTTTTTAAAAAATATTTTTTCAATAATCGTGGATTTTTTAAAAAAAAATATTTTTTCAATAATCGTGGATTTTTTAAAAAAAAATTTTTTTCAATAATCGTGGATTTTTTAAAAAATATTTTTTCAATAATCGTGGATTTTTTAAAAAATATTTTTTCAATAATCGTGGATTTTTTAAAAAATATTTTTTCAATAATCGTGGATTTTTTAAAAAATATTTTTTCAATAATCGTGGATTTTTTAAAAAATATTTTTTCAATAATCGTGGATTTTTTAAAAAATATTTTTTCAATAATCGTGGATTTTTTAAAAAATATTTTTTCAATAATCGTGGATTTTTTAAAAAATATTTTTTCAATAATCGTGGATTTTTTAAAAAATATTTTTTCAATAATCGTGGATTTTTTAAAAAATATTTTTTCAATAATCGTGGATTTTTTAAAAAATATTTTTTCAATAATCGTGGATTTTTTAAAAAATATTTTTTCAATAATCGTGGATTTTTTAAAAAATATTTTTTCAATAATCGTGGATTTTTTAAAAAATATTTTTTCAATAATCGTGGATTTTTTAAAAAATATTTTTTCAATAATCGTGGATTTTTTAAAAAATATTTTTTCAATAATCGTGGATTTTTTAAAAAATATTTTTTCAATAATCGTGGATTTTTTAAAAAATATTTTTTCAATAATCGTGGATTTTTTAAAAAATATTTTTTCAATAATCGTGGATTTTTTAAAAAATATTTTTTCAATAATCGTGGATTTTTTAAAAAATATTTTTTCAATAATCGTGGATTTTTTAAAAAATATTTTTTCAATAATCGTGCATTTTTAAAAAAAAATTGCTCTCAAAAATCGTCGATTTATTAAAAAAAATATTTTTTCAATAATCGTCGATTTTTTAACAAAAAAACCCTGCGTCAAATATGTTGAACCTAGTTCCATGTTTTGGTATAGCCCCTATATAACGGTACCCTACCCGAAAAAGCTAATGCTACTGTGAGGACATGTTCTAAAATTCCGCAGTGTTCTGCAATCTTGGCTTTTTCAGCTTCTTTTTCTACTTAACACTAACCCGGGCAAATTATTTCTCTCCCACTGTAACAAATAACCACAAAGCTTAGACCAACTAGTCAGCCAACGCGCGCGCTTCACATGCAAATGCGTGCATTTGTATCATTTATAAGTGACCGGTTGACTAGTGACTGCATTGATTAACCCCTCACTGAGAACATTTAATGTGTAATAACGATTTGTAGCTACAAACATTCAAACAAATCTCCACCTCCATCCATTCAAGCGACCAAGCGATTGCCGCCTAGCTAGTGAAGGTGTACTCCCGACTGATGAGATGATACCTCTAAACAGCAAAACATTTGGACTATGTATGCTGCCCCCACTTGTGCTGGAACACCGTTGGATATTTCTTCATGTCGATTCATTCAAGTAGAAGAAGAATAACAACAACTAAACAAAGCTTAGCTTTCAACTGAGCTACATACGAACATGTTGAAATTCCCAGTATTAAACACCATCAATCATGCAGCAGCAGCATGTGTGCCATTAGTAGTACACTAAGCTTCTCACAAGCGTCCTACACTCCTCCAACTACGTACTACAAAGTGTACCACCACCTCCACCATCATCGTCACCGCGGAATGGATTGGTGGTGGTGGTGCATTGGAGGCTTGTGTCCAAACCACAAAAAAGCCATCAACACGACTTTTGTTTGAATTCGGGATGGATGATGAGATGGGTCGGTTGGTGGTGGTGGTTGCTTCACTTGGCATGAAATCTTCTTCTGAAACTTTGGGTTGGGGGATGTACTCTTTTGTTTGCAACTACTGACAAAACATCATATTTCATGGCTCCAATTTGTTTACATGCGTAGTTTAGATGCCCAGTGTGCTGAACGGACAGCAGGCCGACCGATCCATCCATCCAACCATCGATAACAGCAACAACATCAAGAATATCTGGGATTTATTTGAATTTTACATGATTACGGAATGAAACATGCATCAGTCAGTTAGTCTGTCATTGAAAATAATATTTCATAATCAGTTAAAATTTTTTGATGGGAAGACGTATTGATTTTTTTCTCTTTGAGGATGAAATATTTCAAACTTTTCCAACTTATTCCAAACTTTTGTTGTAAACATTGAAACGAAGACACAGGATATGATAAAAATGTATTTGAATATGGAAGTACGGAGGATATACTTTCAGAAACATAAAATTGACAAACTGAATGTCTTTTCCAAGGACAAGAAGGGATTCCATGGAAGATGACCCAATGGTCCTCTATGTGAAGACCAAATGGCCTATAGAAGAACCAAGTGAGTTTCACATTGTAGATTGCATTTGGTCAAGATTGATAACAATAATTGTAGATAGGCTAAAACTAATTTTTCAAGGGCTTTCAGACCTGTTTGTCTTTGCGATTATAAGACCTCTCGACTAGAAAGCTTCCAATTTTTCGTTAGGATAGTTTATAATTTTGTTTTGTTAGAAGACCGTTCTGTTTCTCTCTGTCCTTTTCTCTTCGGTAAAAACTCACTGCAGGGCTCTACCAAAAAATGTCTTCTTTTCTCTTAGACAGTTTAGCTGCCTTTTAGTGGCGTTACATTTTACACCTTGTTTTTGTTTCACTGTAAGCCGAATAGTTGAAAGCCAATAAAAATTTATTTTTTAACATCTTTTTTACATGCACTCGCCTTAATTATTGTCCACGATGGTCACCTGCTGATCGAATAATGTATGAAATGTGTTGATTTTGACGCCATTCGTGGACACATAGAAGTTAGTAACAGCACCATCACCACCTTTTTCCCACATAACGCCACCATCCTGGTTGTTACACAAAAATTTATTTGTAATAAATACAAAATTATGTAAATAATTTCGGCGGCGTCATCTGTTCTGTTCTTAGCAGTTGAAATAATGACATTAAATGTAAAGTGACCCTTTGGGAGATTGATTAGGCAAACATGCGGGAACAATTCTAATAAAGCAATAAAAACCACAAAATAAGTTTGTTTAATTGTGTATTTTATTATAGCCACCCAAAGAGAGGTCATGAAAAATTTACATTTCAAGAAAGTCAAAAAATGTTTTCTACAGTTTTTTCATGCATTATCCATAGATTTTGAAGAAACCCGTTGGAAAGACTTTTGAACCAGATACATGGGCTTCTAAAGAATTTCTTTCAAGTTCATAATATCAGAATAATTATGGTTGAGTTTGTGAACAATTTTATTTAAGAGTGTTAGAGTCGGAAAAGTAAGAAACAAGTAAAATGTCGTTAAGTTCGGCCGAGCCGAACTTTTTATACCCTTCGCCATAAATATTCATAATTAAAATGGAATAATTGGTTTCCTTTTCCTATCCACCATTTTAGGTGCAAACATATATCGACCTCGGATACCCCAAATGCCTAAATTATCTAATCTAAACTAGAGTTGTATAGTTCATGAACGAACTAGTTCAATTGAAGGATTAATATAAAAGAGCGTATGAACTAGATCAGTCGATATAGTTCATTATAGTTCAATAGCTCACTGAGCGCCGATCGAAAGATCCACAAAGAACGATCAACGAACGAACGATTCACAATCTAGTTCAGCATGTCATTCACATAAAGTGACGCCGTTCTCTGTGCTAAGTGACGCCTTCGTAATGTAATAAGTTTTGTTTATGTTTTGGATCAATGTGAAGTGTCATCCCCCATTGTAATAAAAATAAATTTTAAGAGCATTTTAAACACAATGTGCCTTGTTTTGGATAGAAAAAAGGAAAAAAATAAGGCTTATGTCTTGTTTAGGAGCACCTCTCGGATCGGGCTGAAATTTTCACCATAGGTAGTCCTTGGGACCCTGATTACAACAATATATATCTTTTCCGGGGGAAGTACATACTTCCCGAGATATGGGTCTTGACATTTTACTATTTTTACTTGGGCAATATGGGTATCATTTTAAAGCTCTTGGTGAGTACTTTTCTTTGCTATTACGACTTTTGCTTCAGATTACAACAATATAAAGCTTTTCGGGAGGAGTCCATACTTCTCGAGGTATGGGTCTTGAGATTTTACAATTTTTACTTGGGCAATATGGGTATCATTTTAAAGCTCGTGGTGAGTACTTCTGATTGCGTCTACGACTTTTGCTCCTGTCCATATTAGAAAGTCATAAATCCCGGCCGAGGGGCGGCTACTTAAAGAAAACTTATAATTTTGAAAAAACTTGTTCGCGTAGCTCACTTTTGCTCCTGTCCATAGGAGAAAGTCTTAAATCCCGGCCTTAGGTCGGCTACTTACAGAAAACTTATAATTTTGGAAAAACTTTTGTTCGCGTAGCCCACTTTTGCTCCTGTCCATAGGAGAAAGACTTAAATCACGGCCGAAGGCCGGCTACTTAAAGAAAACTTATAATTGTTGTAATCTGAAGCAAAAGTCGTAATAGCAAAGTATGGACGGATAAGTATGGACTTCCCCCTGGAAAGATATATATAGTTGTGATCAGGGTCCCAAGGACTAGAAAATTTCCGAGAGGTGCCCTAAACGAGACTTGTCCCAAAAATAAAAAGAAACATACATACAGTGATAATTTCTACAAATAAACAACGTAAGATTTTTTTAATCCTAATCCACACTTTTGTCGGCAAGTTCAAATGTCCAAAAAGGGTCACAAAGTTCTGAAAAGACACTAAATACATTCTATCTTTCCGTAGATGGAAGTTCCACTTCACATAGGCTGAGGGCATTCGGCTGAGGGTATGTCTTGTTCGTCAAAATTTCGTGCAATAAGGAAGATATTCGGTTGCAACCAATTTTTGCTTCATAGTTTTCCTACACGGAGAAAAAAAATACTTCTCTAACATATGTCCCAAACATATTTTGCAGCATACATATATTTGTTTGAAATCTGTCCCAAACATAATATATGTTTGGGTCCTGCAAACAAATTTATGGTTGGGTGCAAACAAATTTATGATTGGGTGCAAACAAATATTTGTTTAGATATAATATAAATACAAACACAAAAGCAACAAAAAACAAACACATGCACCAGTGGGCGCTAATGTTGAAACACATAGAAATACCACACACAAAAGCAACAACAGACACATAAGCACATAAAAAAAAAAAGAAATACATAACAGACTTTAATAAAAGAAAAACGGAAAGAAATAATTTATAAAAACTCACGCTTTTAAATAGAAAAAGATATACAGAAACTTCGTTGAACGCTTCTCCTTAGTTGTGAAACAGAACACATTTTCTCAAAGTAGAAATCATCAGCGGGAAATCGGCATCTGGAATCAAATGATTATATAATGTAATAAATAGGTATATCCATATTTCAAATATACATATGTATGTATATGAAAATCGTAGGGGATGAATGATACCAAGCAACGGTCTTGACCGGCTTTAACATGGCAAAGCCCAGGATTTATCTTGGTCCCTCTTTCATCTCAAGTGGACACTGACCTCCCCGTGGTGTCACCTGCGGAACTGCCTTTAACACCCGTTAAAGGTAGTGAGCTAACACGTGCCGCGTGTTCACCCATAAGAACGTCAAAAACTTGGGTTTGGGCGTCGGGTTAGTAACCCTCCCCTAGAAAAAACATCCTACTATGAAAAAACAAAAGAAAAGAAAAACAAACCCCTCTAAAGTTGACGAACCCCGCAAACGTTTTAAGGACCATGATCTGCGAATCTGCACCTGGAATGTTCGCACTCTTTATAGAGAAGGTGAAGTCATCGCATTGGCAGACGTACTTGAAAAATACAAGGCCGATATTACTGCCCTTTAGGAAATACGATGGATTGGGAAAGGCGTCACAACAACACCTAAAGGTGACGCACTGTATTATAGCTGCCATGACGTAAAGCATGAGTTTGGTTGCGGATTCGTAGTTAGTCGGAGACTAAAACATCTGGTATCCAGCTTCACCCCAGTGAATGAAAGACTTGCTGCAATTCGAATTAAAGCTAAATTCTTCAACATCAGCTTTATTTGCGCTCATGCTCCCACTGAAGAAAAGGACGAACAGACCAAAGATATATTTTGCGAGCGCTTAGAAGAAACATATGACAGTTGCCAAAATTGGAAAGGAGAATATCTTTGGTCCAACAGTTGGGAAATTCAGCCTCCACAGTGAAACATCTGACAATGGTATGAGGCTGATAGACTTTGCAGCTGCAAAAAACATGGTAGTTAGCAGTACCAGATTTAATCATCTCGATATTCATAAGTGCACCTGGCTGTCTCCAGATCAGAAAACAAGAAATCAAATTGATCACGTTGTGATAGATGGAAGACATTCATCGAGCGTGTTGGATGTACGATAGTTCCGAGGCGCAAACATTGATTCGGACCACTACCTTGTTGTAGCAAAACGCTTAAACGTGGCAAACAAAGTACGAACAGACACAACACGAAATTTAGACATCGGTAAGCTGCAATCACAACAGATAGCCACAGTATATTCCACTCAACTAGCACAATTGCTTAATCAAACCACTCCTCATCCCGACAACATATCAGCGCAATGGCAAAGCATTGCCCACTCCATGCAAACAGCCGCAAAATCCATACTTGGATACCAGAGACCTCCACAAAGGAATTCATGGTATCACCAGGGGTGTCGTTCTGCTACCGAAGAGAAAAATGCGGCATATAGAGCTACCTTACAATCAGTAGCAACGCGTAGCGCACGAGAGAGATATCGGGGGGAAAGGAGAGAGGAGAAACGTCTTTTCCGCGAGAAAAAGAGAGAAATGGAAAAGCGGGAGTGTGAAAAAAATCGAGATGTACAGGAGCCAGAATGAAGTCCGAAAATTCTACCAAAGAGTGAAACATCAAACAGATTGCTTTGGTACATGCACATCCTCCTATAGAGACCAGCAAGGTAATGTGATAACAGATACAGATAGCGTGCTCAGGATATGGAAGGAACATTTCTCCAATCTGCTGGTATCCAATAGTAGCGAAGACAATGATACCACAGATCCAATCCCAGAAGATGGTATAGAATGTATATCGCCCGACCAAGATGAGGTAAAAACACCAATGAACCGGCTGAAGAATAATAAAGCAGCAGGAGCCGATGGCTTACCAGCCGAGCTGTTTAAAACCGGAGGCGACACGCTAATAAGGTGTATGCATCAGCTAGTTAGCACCATCTGGAAGGAAGAACGCGTACCCGACGATTGGAACCTGAGCATCATGTGTCCCGTTTGCAAGAAAGGAGATAAGACTGTATGCTCCAAGTACAGGGGCATAAGTCTTCTCCCTATTGCCTACATGATAGTGTCAGAGATATTGTGCGAACGACTAAAGCCAATGGTCAACGAAATAATTGGACCATACCAATGTGGGTTTAGACCTGGCAAGTCCAGCATTGACCAGATATTTACCCTGCTGCAAATCATGGAAAAGACCCAAGAGATGCAGATCGACATATATCACCTTTTTGTCCATTATAAAGCAGCATTCGACAGTCCTCTCCGATCAAATGTATTCCATGCAATGTCTGAATTTGGTATCCCCGCAAAGCTCATCCGGCTTTGTAAGATGACTTTAACTGATACTACGCCCTCAGTTAAAATTGGAAAGAACCTCTCTGAACAGTTCAGTACAAAAAGAGGTTTCAGACAAGGAGACGGCCTTTCGTGTGACCTATTCAACATTTTTCTGGAAAAGGTAATACGAGATGCAAATGTCAAATGAAATGGCACAATTTACACCAATAGTCACATGTTATTTGCTTATGCTGATGACATAGACATCATAGGACGATCAGTAAAGGAAGTAACTGATACCTTTAGGAAGGTCGAAGGAGAATCTGCTAAAGTGGGTCTGGTGGTAAACGGCGAAAAGACCAAATTGATGGTGTCGACGCGCAAAGTGCTCATAGAGCTCGGACCAACTGTGGAAGTTAGTAATTATAATTTTGAGGTAGTTAAAAACTTCGTCTACCTCGGCACTGCCATAAACACAACAGTTGTGAAATAAGAAGAAGAATTGTATTGGCCAACATATGCTACTATGGTCTAAGTAAGCAATTTAAAAACAAAGCCACAACTGGTCAAACAAAAATAACACTATACAAAACGCTGATACTACCCGTGCTAATGTATGGCTCCGAAGCATGGGTACTTGCGCAGATCAGGCAGTGCTTGGTGTGTTTGAGAGGAAAATTCTTCGAAAGATCTACGGGCCGATTTCCGTTGACGGTGAATATCGACGTCGTATGAACCACGAGCTATATCAGCTATACAAAGACATGAGTACAGTTAAACGTATCGAGATGCAACGATTGTGTTGGCTAGGCCATATCATAAGAATGAGCGATGATGAATCCGCTAAAAAGGCGTATGAATACATGGCACATGGCGGTGCACAGAGAATCGGCAGGCCCAAGCTTCGATGGAGCATACAAGTGGATGAAGAAATGAAAAGGCGCGGTATTCCAGAAAGCGAAGCGAAAAACAGAGAGAATTGGACATCTTTTCTTAGTTCGGTCTATGGAACAAATGTTCTGTAATGGGCCAGCTAAGTAAGTATTATACACAGTAATTAGTAATTAGTATCATACACAGTAAAAAGGTGTTACATCAAATCATGCAAAACGTCAGATTTACTCACAATAATGTATTGCTGTGAATTGCTTGTTTACATTTTGTATGTGATTTTATTCACAATAATGCATTTTGACAACTGGTATGAACATCAGCTGTTTTTGCCGTTGTACCTGTATTATTGTGCCATGTTTGATATACACAATGTTACGATTATTTTCGAAATAAAACGCATTTTACACTTGTACTTAAAACAGGTGTTTTGGGAGTTTACGTCATTTATTTGACACATATTGTATGGAATTAACAACTTAAATGATGCATGGTTTATAAACCATGTTAAGTGTAAAATTCGTTGTAAGCAGTAAATTTGTATATTGTCGTATATTTTTTACAACAAATTACATTTGCAAAAACTTGTTTTGAAAATTCATGTTCAATCAGCTGCACGTATGCATCTACCTTGATTATTGGATATGTTTGAAATAAAAAAAATAAATGTAAACAACGGGGTGTATTTCAGAATTTCGAGAAATTCAGTGGATTTCGGAGAACAAGTATAAACCAGCTATTATACTAAAATTTTACCGGATAACAAAAAATGGGCATTTTTTAAATCGAGCATTGAAAATGATGCACCACAATAATCAATTAATAATTTCCACATTTTTTCGCTTTTTATGACATTTTAGTAATCAGAATGGTGGAATAACTGCACACTGGTCCCAACCTGCGACAAAAATCGAAAAATCGATATCAGCAAATCTCTGCGACAATTCAGCAAATTGTCTCAAAACATATTATATTTAAATAATCCAGAACTGTTTTTGTAATTTATAACGGTATTTAACAAAACAAAACAGAAGAAGTTGACATTTACGTATGAGCTCTTAAAAACTTTAAAAACATCAGTAGTGCGATGCTTTAACTCATTTTTTGAGTTACCGACAAAAATCGGTAACATTAAAACGCAAAATTATGAATGAAATGTTCAAATTAAAGTTAACAACACTGTTGCTATCGGTAGAACTTTGCGACTACTTTCTATTGGTCGCTAACTTACCGAATAATATCGTTAATTACCGAAATTATAAGCATTTTAAAATTATTTTTGTCGGTAACTCCAAAAATGTGTTAGAGAATCGCACTACAGTAAGGTTGTGGCTTCTTACAAGGCAAGTAACTCAAAATTGAAAGCATAAAATTATTTTTTCGAAATGGAAGTTTTAGTACAAGGTTTTCTAATTACTTTTACATAACATTTTTACACATTATTCGCATAAAATGTGCTGGAAATCACATCTTTTATAATACTTTTTTTGTGGATTTTTTGTCCAAGTCCGAAAAATTTATGTTGAGTTTTACTAACTTCGCCATCCTTCGCCACTCTCCAAATTTTTTGAAGAATGTTCGAAATAGTGTCAAGTTTACACAAAATTTGGTTCCAGCTGCTATATTTGCATTTCCGTGTGTGACATTAAAAATACTGACGATGCCTCTGGTCGTTTCAGTGAATATGCCGTATTACTGTATTCTCGTTTATTCTTTGTTTTGTGTTTTAATTGTTTGTTTTGGTTTTTTTCTTTAAAGATTTAGACATTTTTGTTTTGGGATCTAATTTTGAGTGTACTTTTTTACATTTGTATATATTTTATGTATGTATGATGCTACATATTATATGAAAAACAAGTAAAAATGTAAAGTTCGGTCGCACCAAACTTTATTATATCCCCTACCTGCGACAAAAAATTTGAATACCTGAAATATTCTGACCTCAAATGAAATAATTTGTTTCCTTTCCTGTCCACGATACCAGTCGGAGACGTTGTTTGACCACTAAGAACTCCAAATAGCAAATTACAACCAATTCGAACCGAAAATGTAGATAAAATCTTCAATATAACTGAAATAGGGAAGGTACCGTAATATGAGGGCTACACCGAAACCTGGACCTAAGACCACAATTTTTGGCGCAGAAGGTTTTTGATCATTGAGAACTCCAAATAGCAAATTACAGCCAATTAGGGCCGATAATGTAGATAAAAGCTTCAAAATACCTGAAATCGGGTGGTACCGCTGCAAGGGGGCTATAGGAAAAACTGGACACATGTTGATGTTTTCTTGTCTAAAGTATTTTTTACTTATTTTTAGCATATACTGAAGAAATCAGATTGATCCGACGATTATAAATATTTTTGTCGCACCTTCCCATACAAGTGGGACCACTGTGCGCTGATGCATATTAGGGTGCAAAAAAGTAAAATGACCATAATTTCCAGGAAGTGCAATGAAATTTTATGCCCATCCGAATTCAATGATCACCATTAAAAAATACATCATCCTATGTCGTTTCAGTGCGATCCATCAAGGACCGTGGATATAGCTTCGCACTCAATTTTCAGAAAAAATCGATTACACATCTGGATTCACGATAGTTTTTAAATACCTGTTTTCACACATTTCAAAAAACGTATCGCTAAATTTAAGGTGAAATGACACATCCAAAACGCGTTTTAATACGCGACATTTTGCAAATCTTCGAAATTTGAGGGGTATCATATCCGCCATGGCTTATTAGTAGACATCGGATTTTTGCATGTTTTTTATTTCTCATCCGATTGGACTCAAATTTTGGAACCAGGAGTTTTAAAGGTCAATTTTTCGATGTTTGGGGTCATATCAAAAATATGCAAAAAAATATGCAAAATATGAAAAAAATATGCAAAAAAATATGCAAAATATGCAAAAAAAAATATGCAGAATATGCAAAAAATATGCAAACAGTTTTTGGGCGAAAATCGTCATAAAAGTCGAAAATTTACAATTAAAGTTGGAAAAAATCATAAAAAAAACTTTAAAGTGTCCTAAATTAAGACTGTTGGCCATTTAACGTCGATTTTTTAGCAGATTATTATGTTATTGATACCTCTTCCGACAGTGTGGTGTAGGGTATATGGTATTGTAATACTATTTTTTATTGTTAAACTATGCAAATATATAAAATTTGATAAAAATATCAATCATTTTATGTAAATTCAATATTTTCTTTTTCTTAATTTGTAGCTTTAGGCTGGTTTTAACTCAAAGCACAGTGCGAAATATGGGAAGTTTAGTGGAACTTTAAGGAATTTTTAAAGTACATAAAATTAATTAAATTATAATTGAATTCGTTAGCTAAGTACTCCACTGCAAATGACCCATACTCAGTTTGGCGATTTACTCCGCGAAACGACTTGAAAATGCACTTAAAGTTGTTCTTTCGTTTCATAATTTTTTTTTTTTAATATAATTTGGATTCATTAAAAAAATAGCGTGGCGCGGACTAATGGTAAGTCAGTATGCCATGATTTATTTTTCTAAATATTTTACAAAACTATTATAATATTTTACTCTTAAAAAATGCAAAAAACCCTTATTGTTTTCGTGCAATTTTAATCGGAAAGAAGTGCTTTTTTGAAGTTTTCAAAATATATTTTTTTTTCCGTGGATATTACAAAAGTGATTCCCGTACATTCACGTTTTAAGATATATATGTTCTGAAAGATTGGGGTCTCCTCTGTTCGCAAAGCCATAAAACAGCTGCGGTAACGTGCGGTCTTCGGAGAAATTCAAGTTTTTTAAAATGACGTCCGAAACTTCATTTAATTGCATTTTCGAAATTGGAAGGTAAACGCGGCTATGAACGCCGTTGTTGACTGTGTTTTGAAGAAATGGACTCACTAATATTAACAAATGATGATTTCTGTTAAATTAAGAATCCTCTCCCAATTTTTAATAGTTTTGACCTGTAAATGTTGGTGATTTATATATAGTGCAACATTTTTGAAGGCTGTGGTGCAAATACCAATATACGTTAAAAATAGTAATGCAGTTCCAACCTGAACTTGATCTGCGAGACATTATTAATAAAATTAATGGCACAGACCTGCTAAATAGACCGATAAACATTATAGATACAAATGAAAAAAAACAGTTATTGACATTTTACTCCTTAATGGATGTGTAGGGTAGTGGGGCTTCACCCAGAAGTGGACCTATGTTGACAGCTTTTATGTGAGGAGGATTTTTATTCGCTAACATCTTAAAATGTACATTTGCATCAAAATCTGTTGCAATTTTTGTCTTCAACATTTAAAATACCTAATATGAGGAGCCCGTCATATGGGGGCTATACCAAAAACGCGTACCTACGATGTTAATATTTCGCACAGATGTTTTCTATTTATGAAGAACATAAAATGCCAAAATACAACCAAATACGTTGGAAAATGTGTCTGTAACATTTAAAATATATCCCATCTACCGGTACCGTTCAATGGGGTCTATACCAAAACGCGAACCTATATTGAAAATATTTTGTACATAAGTTTTCTATCCGCTGAAAACTCAATATACCAATTTGCAGCAAAATCGATTGAAAAATGAATGTAAAACGTAAAAGCGACAGCCGCCGTTACATGAACGCTACGTGAAACCGCGGGCCTATGTGGCCCAATTTGAGCACCACAATTTCCACTAATATAAGAAACATTTTCGCAAAATTTTAGGAATCTACGCCCTTTACTTTAAAAGTTATTAGTAAAGTTCCGCTAAAGTGCTCATATTTCGCACTGTGCAAAGGGAAGAAATCGATGTCGGATTTTTTAAGGCGGGGTGCCGCCTAAACTGTTTACTTAGATTAGATTTTAGATAGATCAAAGATTAAGATTTCCAATTGAGCACCATTGGAATAAGTTAACACGTGCGACCTCGGCGACCCATATCTGTGGAACGGTTAAAGCTATTTGCTCGTATTATGCATTAAATTAAAGGCCATTCTGTATATTTTATATTCAAAAACAAAATGCGTAAGTATTACTGAATTCGAGATAGAAAGCCAGTGTCCCGATTAACGTGACTACGGACGCCTTAGGGCGAAAATGGAGCCTATCTGGGTATAGCCGACTACTTGGAGAACGTATTGTTTTAGTTGTTCGTCCTTTGTAATTAATTGGTTGTAATCTGTGTTGAGCTCGACTCGGAGTTAATGTGACTTTTTTATGAATTTCGAACAGTTGTTCTTTTGTACGTTTGGGTCGAATATTTCCGGAGAAGTTTTCATCTTCGCTTTGTTAAGATTTTTGTCGCCATTTGACTCTTTACGGTGTTTTGTCGGATCAAACAATGCCAAGCCAACAAGTTTAGGACTAAGATACCACAGGTGATTTATCATTTTTTTATTTCCTCTTTCTGTCTATGTTTTCGTATTTCAATAGATTTTTAATGAGGTCTATTCTTCTTTTGATGCTAAACGCTTCGTAGAATCTGAAGAACCATCTGTCCATTTATCAAGCGCGGCTTCAGCAAAAACTCCTAACCATGAAATTGTCATTGCTGCTGGATCCCTGTGGGTGACGTAGGGGATGGAAGATACCAAGGAACGGTCCTGACCGGTTTTAACATGGCAAAGCCCAGGATTTATCTTGGTCCCTCTTTCATCTCAAGTGGACACTGACCTCCCCGTGGTGTCACCTGGGGAACTGCCTTTAACACCCGTTAAAGGTAGTGAGCTAACATGTGCCGCGCGTTCTCCCATAAGAACGTTAAAAACTTGGGTTTGGGCGTCGGGTTAGTAACCCATCCCTAGAAAAAACAGTCTACTATGAAAAAACGAAAGAAAAGAAAAACAAACCCCTCTAAAGTTGACGAACCCCGCAAACGTTTTAAGGACCATGATCTGCGAATCTGCACCTGGAATGTTCGCACTCTTTATAGAGAAGGTGCAGTTTACGCGCTGGCAGATGTACTTGAAAAGTACAAGGCCGACATTACTGCCATACAGGAAATACGATGGACTGGCAAAGATGTCACAACAACACCTAAAGGTGACGCACTGTATTATAGCTGCCATGACACAAAGCATGAGTTTGGTTGCGGATTTGTAGTTAGTCGGAGACTAAAACATCTGGTATCCAGCTTCACTCCAGTGAATGAAAGACTTGCTACAATTCGATTAAAAGCAAAATTCTTCAACATCAGCTTAATCTGCGCTCATGCTCCAACCGAAGATAAGGACGAACAGACCAAAGATATATTCTACGAGCGCTTAGAAGAAACATATGACCGATGTCCTGCCCATGACATTAAAATTGTTCTAGGCGATTTTAATGCCAAAATTGGAAAGGAGAATATCTTTGGACAAACAGTCGGGAAATTCAGTCTACATAGTGAAACATCAGACAATGGAATGAGGCTGATAGACTTCGCAGCGGCAAAAAACATGGTAGTTAGCAGTACCAGATTTAAGCATCTCGATATTCATAAGGGCACTTGGCTGTCTCCAGACCAAAGAACAATAAATCAAATTGATCATGTTGTGATAGATGGAAGACATTCATCGAGCGTGTTGGATGTACGATCGTTCCGAGGAGCAAACATAGATTCGGACCATTACCTCGTTGCAGCAAAGGTACGTACCCGTCTAAACGTTGCAAATAAAGCACGGACGGACACAACACGAAAGTTGGACATCGCTAAGCTGCAAACACAACAGATAGCCACAGCATATTCCACTCAACTGACCCAATTGCTTAATGAAAGCGCTTCTCGTCCCGATAACATATCATCACAATGGCAAAACATTGCCCACTCCATGCAAACAGCCGCAAAATCAGTACTTGGATACCAGAGACCTCCACCAAAGAATCCATGGTATGACCAGGAGTGCCGTGCTGCTACCGAAGAAAAAAATGCGGCATATAGGGCTACTTTACAATCAGTAGCAACGCGTAGCGCACGAGAGAGGTATCGGGAGAAAAGGAAAGAGGAGAAACGTCTTTTCCGCAGGAAAAAGAGAGAGATGGAGAAGAGGGAGTGTGAACAAATAGAGATGTACAGGAGACAGAACGAAGTTCGAAAATTCTACCAAAGAGTGAAGCATCAAACTGATGGCTTTGGTACAGACACCTCCTCCTTTAGAGACCAGCAAGGTAATTTGGTAACTGATACAGATAGTGTGCTCAGGATATGGAAAGAACATTTTTCAAACCTGTTGGCATCCAGCGAAGACGACGAAGATACCACAGATCCAATCCCAGAACATGGTATTGAATGTATACCGCCCAGCCAAGATGAGGTAAGGACAGCAATAAACCGGCTGAAGAATAATAAGGCGGCAGGAGCAGATGGCCTACCAGCCGAGCTGTTCAAAACCGGAGGCGACACGCTGATAAGGTGTATGCATAAGCTAGTTAGCACCATCTGGCAGGAAGAACGCGTACCCGACGATTGGAACGTGAGCATCCTATGTCCAGTCCACAAGAAGGGTGATAAGACTGTGTGCTCCAATTACAGGGGCATAAGTCTGCTCCCTATTGCATATAAGATAATATCTGGCATATTGTGTGAGAGACTAAAGCCTATGGTCAATGAAATTATTGGACCCTACCAGTGTGGCTTTAGACCTGGCAAATCCACCATTGACCAGATATTTACTTTGAGACAAATCCTGGAAAAGACCCAAGAAATGCAGATCGACACCTTCCATCTTTTCGTCGATTATAAAGCAGCATTCGACAGCCCTATACGTTCAAAGGTGTTCCAAGCCATGTCTGATTTTGGTATTCCTGCAAAGCTCATTCGGCTTTGTAGAATGACATTAACTGAGACGAGATCCTCAGTTAAAATAGGAAAGAACCTCTCCGAAGAGTTTATTACCAAAAGAGGTTTCAGACAAGGAGACGGCCTGTCGTGTGATCTATTCAACATCCTGCTGGAAAAGGTCATACGAGACGCGAAGGTCAAAAGAAATGGAACGATATACACGAACAGCCATATGTTACTGGCTTATGCCGACGACATTGACATCATGGGTCGATCGGAAAAGGAAGTAACTGACACCTTTGCAAAGTCGAAAGAGAATCTGCTAAAGTTGGTCTGGCAGTAAACGGCGAAAAAACCAAGTTGATGGTATCAACGCGTAATATGTCCACAAACCCCGCACCATCTGTGAATGTTGGTACCTACAATTTTGAGGTAGTAAAGGACTTCGTCTACCTCGGCACCGCCATA
This sequence comes from Musca autumnalis, assembly GCF_047663935.1. Lineage (NCBI taxonomy): Eukaryota > Metazoa > Arthropoda > Insecta > Diptera > Muscidae > Musca > Musca autumnalis. Next base: position 244,284,337 of record NW_027411755.1, read on the forward strand.
AACACAACAAATAACATCAGTTGTGAAATACGAAGAAGAATAGTGTTGGCTAACAGATGCTACTTTGGGCTGAGTAAGCAGTTTAGGAATAAAGCCACCTCTCGTCAAACAAAAGTAACACTTTACAAAACACTGATACTACCCGTGCTAATGTATGGTTCCGAAGCATGGGTACTTGCTCAAGCAGATAAGGCAGTGCTTGGTGTGTTCGAGAGAAAAATTCTTCGAAAGATCTACGGGCCAATCTGTGTTGACGGCGAATATCGGCGTCGTATGAACAACGAGCTGTATCAGCTATACAATGACATCAATGTAGTTGAACGAATCGAGATACAACGATTGCGATGGCTAGGCCATGTTATAAGAATGAGTGATGATGAACCCGCAAAAAAGGCGTATAAATACGGGCCGCATGGAGGTTCTCGCAGATCTGGAAGGCCAAAGCTTCGTTGGAGCGAACAAGTGAAACGAGATATCAGAAAGTTACATATCCCAGATTGGGAAAATACAGCAGCAAACAGAGAGGATTGGAGATTTTTTCTTAGTTCGGCTTATGGAGCAAATGTTCTGTAAAAGGCCAGCTAAGTAAGTAAGTAAGCTGGATCCCTGTAAAGTGTCCTATAGGAACGTTAGTCGTATCATTTTATCTACAATAGAAGCTCTCAGAGAGGACCCCAACAAATATCAGATCTTTAGAACCTTTATCCGTTTATTCCGGAAAATAAACAGTGAAAAATACTCGCAACAACTTCAAGGAAGATACCCCAAAACAAGGCTATTTGCGTGCACTGGCATGGAAAACTATTACCAGGTATTCCTAAAACAGTGCAGAAAGAACGGGTTGCTGTTCTGGTATCATCTGGTATGGGGGAACAACTCCTGGGCGTTCCTGAAACTGACAATAGCTCAGGGGAGAAACAAGACTTAGCAGTATATAAATGGGGTCTTACCAGCTTGAGCTGAGATGTTAGGTCTAGAGCTTCTGTACCTGCGTACAGACTTATAAGAAGTATTGTTGAGAGGGATTTTTGACTGCAAGTTTGGCAGCACATCCGGACGTCAACCGAACATATCCACGCGATTTCTATAAGAATAGTCAGCGATTGACAAATCCAAGTTCGCTGTAGGCGATCATTTTTCGAGCCTGGTTTAACGCGCCCAGAACGTTTTTTATTTTGTTTATTTATTGTTGTCTTGTCTTGTTGGCCTGATCTGATAGTTCAAACCACCGTAAAGAGCCAAATGCGACAAAAATCTTAACAAAGCAAGCAGAAGAAGATGGATAAAACCATACTAACAAAAGAACAACTGCCGAAATTTTCAGAAAAAGTCTACTAAAGTATACTTACTTGTTGTTCAAGAGATTAAGCATTAACTCCGAATTTCTTGCAAAAGATCCTGCAAATTGACCGTAGAACATCAATTACCAGGAAGGGTAAAGGATGTTAAACAACTTGAAAGTTGTGAACGACATAGCAGAGCAAAAAATCGAGTTCATCACCAAGTAGTCATCTTTACCCAGATGTCTCCAAAATCACATTATGTCAGTCCCTTAAATAAATTTAAATATGAACAAAATGTAAAAGACATTTGTTTTCATTCCCAAAAATTGATAATATGGGAAATAAAAAATAATTAAAAAAATTAAGTTACAATGATTTATTTATAAAAGCACTTAAAACTATAACATAATTTTTAATGATGGATTCTCTCAAATAAAACGCTTGCCGTTTAATATTGCCACAATTTTTTATTCAAATTCATTATTTGAGAGATTTCATAATTAAAAATTATTTTCTAGTTTTATGTGCATTTATAAATAAAACACTGTAACTTATTTTTTAACTATTTTAACTATTCACTGGGAACCTCATAACAAAATTATAGCCAATTTAGGCCGAAAATTTAGATAAAAACTTTAAAATACCTGAAATCGTGTTGTACCGTTATATAGGGGCCATATCAAAACCTTGACCTGAGTCCAATATTTTTAGTGAGGAAGTTTCTGTACCATTGGGAAACCCAAATGCCAAGTTATAGCCAATTCGGCCTAAAAATTTAAACAGAATCCTTAAAATACTTTAAATCGGGAGGTACAGCTATATGGGGGCTCTAAGAAAAAATGGACCCAGATACTAGATTTGAACTAAACAGACACCGAAAAAGTTAAATAAAAGACTGTAAAAAGGGCATTTTCACAATAGTCTCCATTTTCACCCTAAGGCGTTTTCGGGACATTGGCTTTATTATCTTGAATTCAGTACTACTTACGTATTTTGTTGTTCGGCAAGAAATATTAAGAATAGTATGGCATTTAATTTAATGCATAACACGGGCAAATAGTTTTAACCGTTTCATAGATATGGGTAGCTGAAGTCGTCAAATAGCCAAAAAATCGAGATTTTCATAATACATATACAAAATATGACCCTGCCATTGAATTTAGATTTCTTTGAAACGAATTTTGGTCTAATCAGAATCTTCGTATCTTTATTATTAAAAAATATGCAAATATGCAAAATCCGATGTCTACTTATTAGATTCAGAAAGCAAAAAAAAACTAAATTCACGCGGGTTTCCACAAAACTCGTATGACACCAAAAAAATAGTTTTTTTTTTTTTTTAACAATATAGGCACAAAAATTTCTACTTTAGGAGTGGATTGCTCTAATCCTATGAAGGTTACGTTCTCGACTTACAGATAGTAAGATTTTCGACAAATCTAGATGCATGTGCGGATTAGAACAAAAATTCAAAAACCACCTGTTTTTTTGCTTTAAAATATATAATTAGTCATATGTACATATTTTCCATACACGTCGGTGAAGGGTAAAAAAAGAGACTCTTATCCATGAAAGCGTCCACAGATGACTTTTCATTGAATGACAACGCACTGAACATGTGAGTAGTACCATCTTGTCGGAGTTTTAAACCTTTAAAGTTCTTCGGACATTATTGGTGGGTGACTTAATTCCACAGTCCCTGAGTTGGTCGCTTAACATGAGAAATTTAAATTATATATTTCAACACTAAGATTTTTGAAAAATTTGCAAAATGTTTCAAATAAAAGTAATTAATAATAATATGTATACATTTATATATCATTCTACGTCAATCGCTCATTCCCTACGTTGGTATCTACAGCCTAAACAAACCTCACATAATACAAAAGCTCATCGCTTTCATCATTGACGACGGCGATTTCCATAAGATAAATATATGTTTATATACATATGTACATACAAATGTGTGTATTTCCTGACATTTGAAAATTAAATCCATTGTTTTTAGTGATGCGTATGGTTTTTTGGGTTCAAATTAAAAACAACATTTCCTAACTAATTTACGATCTTTTTGCCATTACTGACATTTTAGGCCACCCACGCACGCATCATTGTCCGCACGTCAGACAAACTAGTCTTCTTCGTAGTCATCATCCGAATACGGTAAAAGAATGTTGTGATACAGGTGTTTAATGTGTCAATAAAATGTCTCTAATCTCCTAAATCATAAACAATAGCCAAACAAGATCCCATTATAGATGTTCGGCTGAACTTTGAATAACAATAAAATCACATTCGGACATAAATTAATTTAAATTTATTTTTACTGAACACCACCAACAACCAGCAACCAACAATGGTTGACAGTTGCGATCAATTCTGGTTTAAATTTTGTTTTTATTGATGGATGACCACACCACAATAGGTTTTTGGGTTAAATGGTGATGAAAGAATGAATGAAACTTTCACCACATTAAAAAGGATGTAAAATGAAACATTTTTTGTTTTGTTCGGGGTGTGAGAAATTCATTTCTTTCAAAAATATGGTAAACGCGAATTTAGACAGGGACCAACATTAAGTGTGACAAAACAAAATATATAGACCATCAACCTATGGTAGTAAAAAAGGCGATAACAGTAGTGGTGAAATCCAACGTCTAAGAACAGATAGATCCCTTTTTTTAAAAATATATAAAATATTCGCAGGTGACAAAAGCAATTTAGAAAGTTTCCAATGAACATTTTTAAGCGTGTGTAGGGTTGCAATCATAAACAGTCGTTGTTGTAACAGTGTTTATTATTGTATGTTTGTGTGTTCGTTCTTCTGCTCAATCTGGATCTGGGTCTATCTCCAGTTCCAGGAAAGTGGCTTATTCAATGGTATCAGCCACTGGAATAGACACCTTCTGAAAGAAAGGGTGCATCTATAGACCCTTTCTGAAATAAAGGGTGCATCTATAGACCCTTTCTGAAATAAAGGGTGCATCTATAGACCCTTTCTTAAAGAAAGGGTGCATCTATATACCCTTTCTGAAAGAAAGGGTGCACCTATAGACCCTTTTTGAAAGAATAGGTGCTTCTATAGACACTTTCTAAAAGAAAGGGTGCATCTATAGACCCTTTCTGAAAGAAATGGTACATCTATAGACCCTTTCTGAAAGAAATGGTACATCTATAGACTCTTTCTTTCAGAAATGGTACATCTATAGATTCTTTCTTTCAGAAAGGGTGCATCTATATACCCTTTCTGAAAGAAAGGGTGCACCTATAGACCCTTTCTGAAAGAAAGGGTGCACCTATAGACCCTTTCTGAAAGAATAGGTGCATCTATAGACCCTTTCTGAAACAAAGGGTGCATCTATAGACCCTTTATGAAAGAAAGGGTGCATCTATAGACCCTTTCTGAAAGAATAGGTGCATCTATAGACCCTTTCTGAAAGAAAGGGTGCACCTATAGACCCTTTCTGAAAGAATAGGTGCATCTATAGACCCTTTCCGAAACAAAGGGTGCATCTATAGACCCTTTCCGAAACAAAGGGTGCATCTATAGACCCTTTATGAAAGAAAGGGTGCTTCTATAGACACTTTCTAAAAGAAAGGGTGCTTCTATAGACACTTTCTAAAAGAAAGGGTGCATCTATAGACCCTTTCTGAAAGAAATGGTACATCTATAGACTCTTTCTTTCAGAAAGGGTGCATCTATATACCCTTTCTGAAAGAAAGGGTGCACCTATAGACCCTTTCTGAAAGAATAGGTGCATCTATAGACCCTTTCTGAAACAAAGGGTGCTTCTATAGACCCTTTCTGAAATAAAGGGTGCATCTATAGACCCTTTCTGAAATAAAGGGTGCATCTATAGACCCTTTCTGAATGAAAGGGTGCTTCTATAGACACTTTCTAAAAGAAAGGGTGCATCTATAGACCCTTTCTGAAACAAAGGGTGCTTCTATAGACCCTTTCTGAAATAAAGGGTGCATCTATAGACACTTTCTAAAAGAAACGGTGCTCCTATAGACCCTTTCTGAAAGAAAGGGTGCATCTATAGACACTTTCTAAAAGAAACGGTGCTCCTATAGACCCTTTCTGGAAGAAAGGGTGCTCCTATAGACCCTTTCTGGAAGAAAGGGTGCTTCTATAGACCCTTTCTGAAATAAAGGGTGCATCTATAGACACTTTCTAAAAGAAACGGTGCTCCTATAGACCCTTTCTGAAAGAAAGGGTGCATCTATAGACACTTTCTAAAAGAAACGGTGCTCCTATAGACCCTTTCTGGAAGAAAGGGTGCTCCTATAGACCCTTTCTGGAAGAAAGGGTGCTTCTATAGACCCTTTCTGGAAGAAAGGGTGCTTCTGTAGACCATTTCCGAAAGAAGGACAGTTTAAAAGCTACAGTGTGTCGTGCGGGCACATGCCGCATGCTGGGCAGATGTTTTGCGCTTTGTGATCGACTTTGCCCTATAATAATGTAGTTGCTATATCCCGATTGTAGTTGCGCCAAAACTACCCTGGTTTGTCGTGGCAGCTGACGCTCCTTAACTGCGATAGATGGGGCATGTACTCCGAGGACTTTGTTTACACTCTATTTGCTTATAGCGTTATCAACTGCGGCCGTGTGAATGCTATTTAAACCTGCTTGATATGCCTGTTGATCTGGGGTTCTCTTTTGTATAGTTGGACCTCTTCCTCTAGAGCTTGGATATTCTTCCTCAGGTGCCTGGGTGAGTCGCGCTTACGCGCCAGATAGTGATTGGGATGACTCTCATGGTAACACTCGAGCAAATACTGCAACGAAATCATTCCATTGTGTTGCTGTACTGGAAGAATCTTTGTCTCCTCATGTAGATGGTCCACTGAAGATATGAGGAAGCACCCTGTTGCTGTTCTTCGGGCGTCATTCTGACAGGTTTGAATCTTTTTCCAATTCGTATCATATAATCTCGGTGACCAAACTGGAGCTGCATAGCTTACCACGGTCCGACCTATTGCGTTATATGTAGTCAACAAAGTATCATTATCAGCGAGCCAAGTGCTGCGGGCTAGGGACTTGAGGAACTTGTTCCTACTTTTCAGTTTGTCGCTGATAGCTGTGGAATGTGCGCACGAATCTGACCCCTAGAATTTTGGGCCATTTTGCGGTCGAATTTCTGCTACCTTCTGGTGAACAGAGTGGCAGTAGATTTAGTGGCGGAAATCTGCATATTCTTCGCGTGGAAAAAGGTGGTAGCATCGGTTAAATAGGAGTTCAGTCTCCCTCAGATGCCATCAGAGAAGGTGCCTGAAGCCAGGATCGTACAATCATCCGCATACGTTACAATCTCGATGCCGTCTGGATAGGGCGAAATACAGGAGAGGTAAAGCTTAAACAGTTTTGGAGATATCACCCCACCTTGTGGAACTCCCTATTTCACTCTAAGGCGTTTGGACTTCTTGTTCCTAAATTCCACATACGACTGGCGACCACACATATAGTTGATTATCCAACGTTGCAGACTTGGCCGGAGGGTTGTCTGCTCAATGTCCTCAAACAGCATGGAGTGCTTGACAGTATCAAAGGCTTTTGATAAGCCAAGCTCCACAATCACTGTTCTATCACACGGCGGTCTCTGGTTGAGTCCTTAACAAATATGTGTGCAGATCGCGTGCATGCTAACGGAATCAATGCTGGTGATCGGCAACTGGATAGCAATGTTTGACCCTGGGGAGGACTAAGGCCTCATGGGTGTTTGCTACAGGCGACAAAAGCGAAATCGCTTTTGCTGACATCCTTGCATGGCAGCGGGACCAACCTGCCCACTTTCAGACTTCGGGAACAATGAGAGTGAGGTCTAAGGCCTCAAGGGTCTTTGCTACTGGCGACAAAAGAGAAATCGGCGTATTCGATACAGTTTTGCTGGCATCCTTACCTGACATCAGTAGCGGGGCTATGCCCTGGCCTTTTCCCAGACTTCGGGAACAATGAGTGTGACCGGTGACAAGTTGAGAACTTTAGTGAGATACTCCACTTCCGGATCATCCAGCTGTTTCAGCATAATCATGGAGATTCCACCAGGGCTCTTGGATGAGTTAGCGTTCATCCTCGGCAGGAAGAGATCTGATGCGAAATAACTCGCACCTCTTGGGGTCAGTCAACGTAACGTCGCCAAACGTGACTGAGGACCTATCATCCTTCTTCCCAGGGTTCGAGAGTGACTTAGCCGTTGCCCACAATTCACTTATGGTGGCATCCTTACCTGGCTTCTGTAGCGGGACCACTCTGCCCATTTTCCAGACTTCGCGAACAATGAGGGTGACTAGTGACAAATTGAAAACTTTAGTGAAATACTCCACTCCCGGCTCATCCACCTGCTTCAGAATTACCATGGAGATTCCATCAGGGCCCAACACTTTGGATGATTTGGCGTTCCTGGTGACATTGGCAACATCATCCATTGTAAACTGTGGTGGTTCCTCCTCGGCAGGAAGAGATCTGATGCGACGTAATACTCTTCTCTTCGCCCTGTCACTCTCGGGGTGCTCGACAAACTGTCGATTGAAATAACTTGCGCACCTCTTCGGATCATTCAATGTAACGTCGTCAAACGTGACCGAGGTCCTATCTTCCCTTCTTCCAGGGTTCAAGAGTGGCTTAACCGTTGTCCACAATTCACCTATACCGGCTCCAATGTTGCAACTCTTCAGATGATTTAACCACTTGTTCAGATTATGCTCGCCGACCAGCCTGTTAACTTCCAGTGTCAACTCCCTGACTCTGGGGTCTTTGGGGTTGATTCGTCGAAGCTCATGACGCTCATCTGCTAATCCCGTCGCCTCTGCTGGGAAGTTTGGTCTTACTTCGGGTATTCGACCAGCAGGGATATGGCGAGCGGCTGCAGCAGTGATGATGTCTCGGAAAGTCCTTTCCGCTACCCGAACATCAGAAAGATTGGGCAGTTCTCTGAAGCGGTGATTGGTGAACTCTCTGAAACCCGGCCAATCAGCTTTATTATGATTGACGAATGTGCGGCGTTCAGATGTAATGAAATCGGGTGGTCTGCTAATGGAGACAATTATGGGTAGATGGTCTGATCCAAGGGAAATGACGGGTTGCTAGGTGATGTAATTTCACAGACCTCTAATTCCTCTAATTCTAGTAGGGGCATCCTCATTGACCCCTCTGGTAATTTCTGAGGACCGAATGCCACATCTCATTATGCGCCTTAAAGTCCCCAAAGACCAGACGGTTTACCGGCGGGATGCATACGCTCAGCAACTCTATCTCGGCAGTTCCACACCTGACTGCATTCCATGTACGGGTCATTAGTGTTAGACTCATGCGAGTTATGTGCGTCTGGAGCGATCCTTCCTCAGTACGTTGTAACCACCAGAACGCTGTGAGCTGCAGTTGTTGTTGAGCTTGGCTTCCTGCACCGCCGGGCCTTCTTCTTCTTCCGATTCATGAAGTCAACTATTTCCTCGATCTTACTTCGGAATCCGTTACAGTTAAATTGTAAAAAGGATGCATTTTCTGGGATTGGAAGAATAGCTGGTGCTGCTAATTGCTGCGTGAGCGGTTGCTGTTGGGGAGACTGCGGGGGAGTTTCGTAGTCTGAAGACCACGACTCGCTGGGGGCTGTGTTCACGCAGCATGTCAACATAGTCCCTCTCGTAGACAAGTCCACAGAAACCCCCACTCCTGGCATTTCTTGCATCTCACTGAAAATTCGATGTGGGTGAAGATGCGGATGTGACAAACCGAGCGCAAATACTCGTATATTGGTCCTGGGGTTTCCCCCGTCCCGGCACGGACCAAAATAATGTTGTTCCGAAAAATGTTGTTCCAAACACAGAAAAACAATACAAATATAAACATACATATGTACACTGAGGTGGCAGCCGCTGGCTGGAACGCTGATGTAGTGTGGTTCTGAGTCAATACGGTGTCAAAGAGTCAGCCGTCGTTTGATCGATATTGTGTAGTAGTGGTGGTAAAGGTTGTCGCATAGCCGGTCACGTCTCGACATAACAATTGATTCTTTTTTCAAAATCCTCAATCCCGTACGAGAGAACCCACTGCCGTGGGATTGATCATAAACAGTGGGCCTAAATATTTCACTGACCCCTTATGTGCCCCTTATGAATCTAACATAGTCCAACTTTATCCCAATAAAAATCCGAATATTTTTATTTCACATACTTGATGAGCGTAACCATTTTTTCACATGACAAAATATCTAGAACAACAACAAATATTAGCCTCGGGGTTTCAATATAAATAAAATGTTAATTCACTAAACACAAATTACACGAACAGCAACAACTGGCCAAAACAACGGCGGCTAACTGCTTAAATTGATAAAGTGTTCAGCGTGAGAGCGAGAGAAAAATCTAAACACCCTCTAAGGAAGAGGAATGAATTGTGTTGTCCCTTAAACTTTTCATCCAAAATACAAGAAAAAGCTCAAACAGCAACAACAGAAACAACGAGTGGCTGCTGCAGATGATGATGATTCAGTGATCATTTATGGCTAGGCCATACATGGGTTGCAGGGCATTACATTGGGGGGAAGAGGAAAATTGAAATACAGCCACTTTTTAAACTCCTCCACAGCAACCAGATGACCAGAGTACTTTTGCTGGACAGACGAAGGTATGAACAGCTAGATAGATGGATGCTTGCTTTAGTAAATCTGGCCTACCGACACCGCAAACTAAAGCCTGAAGAGGGTGTTGTTGATGGTTGTACACTTTAAGGAAGCGTGTTGATCGAAAATTCAAGGCATTTTGTTGCAGATTTTCGCTGCTGTTGTGGTTAATGTAGCCGTGTTCCTTTTTATGGACTACGAATGAGTGGTGGTGGTGGTGGTAAACAGGCATCTGGACAGACATGGCAAAACAAAATGTTACTCCGTGGGAAATGGCGTGTGCCCTCGAGCGTGTGCCGACCAATTTGACTCTGTTTTGTACTCTTTTTTTTTGTCCGTCTTGTATTTTCGTAACAAACTTTAAAGCTGGCTTTTTTGGCTTAACTTTTCGCTTAACTTAACTAAGTATGTTTGTAGACATAACCCATATATAGATGCTGTAAATGTGGCGGTATGCAGTAGATACTATGTTGAACATCAGATCCATTCCACTAACCGCCTGTCCGTCCAACAGTTTGCAGCTTTCCAACAGGGTAATAATTCACAAAAACCAAAAAAAAAAACGAAGAAATATTTGCGGTTGCTGCATGGGAACCACTTTTTTTGGGTGGAAGATTTGTTGGCTTTTTTTTTTTTTTTTTTTTTTTTTTGGTTTCCCTGCTTTAACACATGTTCCATAAACACTGAACTATTGTAAAAATGCTAACAAGTGACCCGCAAACAGTCTCCTGCTAGTTGGCCACAACTATTACAATAATTACAATTAAATTTCTTCCATTTTGAAATTGTTAAGTTTGAGGAATATTCAAAATATTCAAAGTAACATCATAAACGGTAAGTATGATGATCCAGGAGTCCTAAAGGTTGGTCAAATCAATAGCTAATATATATTTGTCGGTAGAATCAAAAGTATTTGGAAGCATTATACCTTAAAACTGATATCTCAAAAAGTCATTTCCCACAAACACTTCCAAAGAGACCACTATTTGAAGACTAGTGTAGCCATATCAATCGGAAACCTATGCCAATTTTTTGCAACGTACCACTCACTTTCCATTTCAAAATGACAATGTCATTGTAGTCATGGCCAAACAATTTCATTTAAAAAAAATACCAAAATTTCATTTTTGATAAGACTTCTTGTAGAATTCAGACTGAATTAGCCACCTCGCCATATATCGAACGATATTATTAATGTAGTGGCGGTTTTTATCACAGAACTGATTTCCAACTAACCAAATAATCATAAAGGCGATTGCGATAATTGATAAGCTATCTGGCGCAACACATCAACACGTATTTGCGATAAATTTAACTAAGAAGTGAACATTTGTTATACACTAAGACTTTGGGGTATGTACGATACACGATACGATCTAAAATATGCCTCATCGAAATAGTAATTTCAGACAATTTGGAGTCCATCTGGCCTTTTTCGTCTGTCTAGCTGGTCGGATATCTCCAACACAAAATTTCACTTTTTTTTGGAAAAAGTGCAGTTTAAGAAAATGTCGCGGATCCTTTAAATTTTTTTCTTTTGCTGCTGATTGCCCTTTATTTAGAACGGCGGAGCGTTATTGATACCGGATTGACCCGGAACCATACAACACCTTCCACATCAGTGTACACATGTTTGTATTTATATAGTGTGGGTCACGAGTCCCGAATTATTTGGAGTTAAACTGGTAGTAGTTTTTATACTACGATACTACGCGTGTTAGGAGCCCCTAGGTCGCAAAGATCTAGCCTGGCAGTTTGGTGCAGGCCCCTGTTGGGAGCATCGCGGTGGCTGTGGTTTATACCCAAATCGCGGGTAGAGCTTTAGCTCAAATTTGGAGTTGCATTATCAACCGGGTGCCTGACCCATAGCAAGGCAGGAATGTTAGATAGGCTCCGCCCCCAAACCAAGGGGGTGAACACGTCCAAATACGTGGGAACGAATTGGTACTCACACTTGCGTTGTGGGCGCCGATGGACGCATTGTATCCGTCAGGTGTTGAGAACACCGTGGGGTTAGGCTGAAAGGCAGGTACTTACTCACTTACTTACTTAGCTGGCCTTTTACAGAACATTTGTTCCATAAGCCAAACTAAGAAAAAATCTCCAATCCTCTCTGTTTGCTGCCGTATTTTCCCAATCTGGGATATGTAGCTTTCTGATATCTCGTTTGACTTCTTCGATCCAACGAAGTTTTGGCCTTCCAGATCTGCGAGAACCTCCATGCGGCCCGTACTTATACGCCTTTTTAGCGGGTTCATCGTCACTCATTCTTATAACATGACCTAGTTATCGCAATCGTTGTATCTCGATTCGTTCAACTACATTGATGTCATTGTATAGTTGATACAGCTCGTTGTTCATACGACGCCGATATTCGCCGTCAACACAGATTGGCCCGTAGATCTTTCGAAGAATTTTTCTCTCGAACACAACAAGCACTGCCTTATCTGCTTGAGCAAGTACCCATGCTTCGGAACCATACATTAGCACGGGTAGTATCAGTGTTTTGTAAAGTGTTACTTTTGTTTGACGAGAGGTGGCTTTATTCCTAAACTGCTTACTCAGCCCAAAGTAGCATCTGTTAGCCAACACTATTCTTCTTCGTATTTCACAACTGATGTTATTTGTTGTGTTTATGGCGGTGCCGAGGTAGACGAAGTCCTTTACTACCTCAAAAATGTAGGTACCAACATTCACAGATGGTGCGGTGTTAGTGGACATATTACGCGTCGATACCATCAACTTGGTTTTTTCGCCGTTTACTGCCAGACCAACTTTAGCAGATTCCCTTTCGACTTTTGCAAAGGTGTCAGTTACTTCCTTTACCGATCGACCCATGATGTCAATGTCGTCGGCATAAGCCAGTAAAATATGGCTGTTCGTGTATATCGTTCCATTTCTTTTGACCTTCGCGTCTCGTATGACCTTGTCCATCAGTATGTTGAATAGATCACACGACAGGCCGTCTCCTTGTCTGAAACCTCTTTTGGTAATAAACTCTTCGGAGAGGTTCTTTCCTATTTTAACTGAGGATTTCGTCTCAGTTAACGTCATTCTAAAAAGCCGAATGAGCTTTGCAGGAATACCAAAATCAGACATGGCTTGGAAAACCTTTGAACGTATAGGGCTGTCGAATGCTGCTTTATAATCGACGAAAAGATGGAAGGTGTCGATCTGCATTTCTTGAGTCTTTCCAGGATTTGTCTCAAGGTAAATATCTGGTCAATGGTGGATTTGCCAGGTCTAAAGCCGCACTGATAGGGTCCAATAATTTCATTGACCATAGGCTTTAGTCTCTCACACAATATGCCAGATACTATATTATATGCAATAGGGAGCAGACTTATGCCCCTGTAATTGGAGCACATAGTCTTATCACAGGTTGAAAGGCAGGTACCCACGTAAAACTCAGCATATCTGTATTTATATAGTTTGATCCGTGCCGGGACCCAATATATTTGTGCTGAAAATGCATCCTTTTTGCCATTTAATTGCAATGGACTCCGGTGTAAGATCGAGGAAATAGTGAATTCTAAGAATATCATGGTAACGGCCGTGCTGGAAGCCAAGCTCAACAACAACTGCAGCCTTGGCCATCATCGCAGTTGGTTCTTTGTACCGGGGTCGACGCAAGAACTCACTAGCCCAAGGACTGCAACTCCCCTACACAGGGAACACACGTATGTATTACTCTGTACTTTTCATCCTTCACTCCTATCCCTCTATCCAATTTTTTCTCCTAGCTGAGCAGGTAATTCCGGCGTACCTTCTCAGACTTCTCCTACTCCTAGCTGGAGACATTGAGAGAAATACAGGTCCTGTGTACATGTGTCCGGTTTGTGGCAGCAAAATCACTCGCAAAGGAGGGTCATTCCGGTGCGGGGGCTGTCGCAACTGGGTACATATACGCTGCTCAGGGCTAAGAAATGCTAACGACTATACGGAAGCTTTTCGCTGCCAAACCTGTGTGCATGTCGCCTCAATGGCACACCTCTCCTCATCATCCCTCCAAAACACCCCCATATACCCATGAATAACCAAACACCCACTGCACGTCTCTCATCTCACAACCTACCAACATCTGGTAATAGATTTAAGACAATTTGCATGAACCCCAACACCAACCAATATAATAATACTAACCAAAAGTATCAACATACCCCAGGTAGCAAAGATCTTGGGATATGCCGTGTCTGTAAGAAGAACATCGCCAAAACCGCCAAACCAGCCAGATGCTCTTCTGTGGGCACGATATGCACCTAAGATGCTCAGGTCTTAGGAACTTCTCAAACTATACCCCAGCCTTCGTCGGCCCGTGCTGTCGCTGAACCCAATTCCCACCCCCATTATGTCCCCCACAACAAACAGCAACCACCACCCAGTGACTAATGCCAGCACAACCAACTCAAACACTCCGAAACGACCACATAACATCAAAATTCTGCAGTTTAACTGCAATTGACTGACCCGCAAAATCACCGACTTTATGAACCGAAGGGGTATCCTCATCGGAGCGATAAAAGAAACAAAGATGACAAACAAGAACCCCCTAATTAGTTCGTCATCACATACAATAATTAGGCAAGATCGTGAAAAAGATGCCGGTGGAGGGATTGCCTTTATTGTCCACAACTCGCTGAACATAGCCCCCTAGACATACAATCCACTGATCCCCATGTTGAAATACAAGGTATACAAATTTCCTCACAGAATCCAGAACTAAAGATTCTAAACATCTACATCCCACCTGACTTCGCATGTCGCACTGGGGTCAGACACTCGAGGTGAACATATCGTCGAGCAAATAGATGAATCAGATTTCTGTGTAGTGAATGAAGACCACCCTACTCGTATCACTGCCTCATGTCGAAGCTAGGCCGACGTCACTATAGTAAGCCCAGACCTACTAACAGACACCACCTGGCATGCAAATGTGGCTCTAAACTCAAACCACCTCCCACTCACCATACAAATTTCCACAAACTTCGAGCTTACTACCTCAGACTATCGCACATTCACCAACTTCAGCAAAGCGGACTGGTCATCCTTCAAAAACATAACTGAGAACGAGTTCTCAAACACAACACAACAACCCCCTCTGGTGAAAAAATATTCCGCAAGATAATAAAAAAGATAGATGCATTCCCTCTGGACGCATTCCAAACATTAGGCCAAATTTCCCAACTGAAGCATCCAAACTAGCCACCAAAAGAGACGAGATTCGGACAGCAAATCCAGCTGATGCCAGAATCCCACAGCTAAACAGAGAAATCGACAAACTAGTTGCCAGCCACAAAAGAGATAAATGGCGAAAACAACTAGAAGAGTCAAACCTAGGCACTAAAAGATTATGGACAACAATAAAAAACCTGTCAAACCCTAGAAGGAAAGACCAAATAGCTTTTACTTTTACAATTGCCCCTTGAAGGTAGCATCCTCATTTTGCCGACAATTTGTCGAGCACCCTACAATGAAAACAACCTTAGGGAGGAAACTTAAAAAGCAGTACCAAACTGTCACACCAGACCCATTCCCTTTTATTATAACTGAAGAAGCAGTAGCTAACGCCATCAAAGTAGCCAATGCTGCTACAGCTATTGGCCCGAATGGGCCAAGCTACCAAGATGCTAAAAAAACATAGGGCCACATGGCATCCGATTCCTCACGCACATTTTCAACCTGTGCATAAGGACCCTAGAGATTCCAGACATATGGAAAACAGGGAAAATTATCTCCCTCCCGAAACCTGGGAAACCTGCCCACTTAGGCCTCACTCTTTTATCCCCCACCGTTAAAATTCTAGAGGCAATACTACTCCCTTCCTTCGCAGAACACCTCAAACTCGCCGAACACCAACACAGTTTCCGTCCCGGGAGAAGTACCACAACAGCCCTCTGCGAAATCACGGCGAAAATCGGGCTAAATAGTAAACGACCTCACAAACGTTCCATACTCGTGGCCATAGATCTATCTAAGGCCTTCGACACGGTTTGCCACACAACACTATTAAACGACGTCATAGAGACCACCCTCCCCAATACCCTGAAAAAATGGCTGGCAAACTACATGGCTGGAAGACAGTCATATGTTGAATTCAGAGGCATAAAATCCAAATACAGAAGGAACAAACAAGGGGTACCCCAAGGCGGAGTACTATCCCCACACGTTTTCAATTTCTATATAACCAAGGCCCCAACCCCGCCCCCCCCCAACATAGACCTCATTTCATACGCCGACGACTGTAGCATCATCCCCTCTGACAGAGTCGTAAAGACCATAGAGGATAACATAACCCAATACCTCCCAGAACTATCCAATTTCTTCAAAAGTAGGAACCTGTCGACCCCTAAATCGTCAGCTACACTCTTCACTACTTGGACCAAAGAGGTCAATACGAATCTCAACATTCATATAAACGAGGAGAGCATCCTCACTGTCAAGAACCCTAAAGGTGTCACCTTTGACAACACATACCAGTTTAACAAACACTCGGAGCTAACAATAAATAAGGCCCGAGGACGGAACAAAATCCTCAAGGCCCTCTCAGGCAGCACATGGGGTAAGGACAAAGAAACCAAGATTACAACTTACAAAGCCATAGGTCGCCCACTCCTTGACTATGCTGCCCCAGCATGGACTCCGTTCATTAGTGACACACAGTGGAGTAATTTACAAACTTTGCAAAACTCGCACTGAGAATAGCTACAGGATGCCACTCCAAGACGCCAGAAGAACACTTGCATCACGATTGCAAGATGTTAAATGTTAAAAGGCATTCAACCCTTCCAATAGCACCAACTCATATGTACTTCCCCCCACCACCCTAATAACACCTTCGAGAGATAAACCCCAATTAGACATGACTTTCGCAAAAACAAGGACATGCTACCCCAATAAGGACCCAATAAGCGAAAAACAAATCCATACCGACACTGTCCAGGACGCCATAAAGATATCGCATAGAGATATCGCAGCTTAGGTCGGGAATCTCTCGGTACCTAAACAGCTACCTAAGTCGAATAAATCCCGAAATTCTAGACCAATGCCCCAAGTGCAGCAGCCCCTCCACATGACCAGACATCTCTTCGCATGCCCACAAAACCCAACAGATCTGACACCTGAGGCGCTATGGACACATCCAATCCAGGTTGTAATTTAATTTTACCGGTGATTGTCGATAACTCAGAAAATGAGTTAAAGAATCGCACTACTGGTCTAACAAATGACGTCACCTACGCCAGACCATCTCTCATATTTGTCTCAATCAGCAGACCACCCGATTCCATCACCTCTGAACACCGCACTTTTATCCAACATTGAAAAGCTAATTGATCGAGTTTCACTAATCACAACTTCAGATATCTGCCCAACCCCTCTGATGTTCGGGTAGCAGAAAGGATGTTCCGAAACATCATCACTCGCCATATACCTGCTGGTCGTATACCGCAAGTGAGACCATATTTCCCAGAAGCAACGGGATTAACAAATGAGAATGATGACTTTCGTTGTGCCTACCCCATTGACCCTACAGTCAGGGAGCTGACTGTGAAACTAAGGCGGAACAAGTAGCTAAGTCATCTGAAGAATTGCAACATTTTAGCCGAAATAGGTGAATTGTGCAACGGTTAAGTCTCTCGAACCCTAGAAAGAAGGAAGATAATACCTCATTCAAGTTTGGCAACGCTACGCTGGCTGATCCGAATTGCACAAATTATTTTAATCGACAGTTTGTCGAACACCACTGCAGTGACAAGATGAAGAGAAAAATACTACGTTGCATCATATCTCTTCCTGACGAGGATGAGTCACCACAATTTACAATGGATGGTGTTGCGAATGTTATCAGGAACGCTAAATCAACCAAAGTGATGGGCCCTGATGAAATCTGGATGGTAATGCTGAAACAGCTGGATGAGCGGGAGTCGAGTATCTCACCAAAGTTCTTAACCTGTCGCCAGCTACCCACATCGATCCCGAAGTCTGGAATATGGGCAGGGTGGTCCCGCTACTGAAGCCAGACAAAGATGCCAGCAAAGGTGAATCGCACAGAAGATTTCGCTTTTGTCACCCATAGCAAAGACCATTGAGGCTTTAATCCTACCCAGCATCAGAAATAGCTATCCAGTTGCCGATCATCAGCGTGGATTCCGTAAGCAGCACAGCACGACAACTGTGCTGCATGTCATTCCCACACATATTTGTCGAGGAATCAAACAGAGACCACCGTGCGATAGAACAGTGATGGTGGCGCTTGACTTATCAAAAGCCTTTGATACAGTCAGGCAATCCACGCTGTTTGAGGACATTGAGCAGACAACCCTCCGGCCAAGCTTGAAACGTTGGATAGTCAATTACATATGTGGACGCCAGTCATACGTTGAGTTCAGGAACAAGAAGTCCAAACCCCGTGGATTGAAATAGGGAGTTCCCCAAGGAGGGGTGATATCTCGGGAACTGTTTAACCTCTACCTCTCCTGTATTCCGCCCCCTCCAGACGGCATCGAGATCGTAACGTATGCGGATGATTGCACGATCCTGGCGTCGGGTACCTATCCTGATGACATCTGTGAGAGACTGAAGAACTATTTAACCGATCTTACCACCATTTTCCATTCGAGGAATATGCAGATTTCCGCCACAAAATCAGAGAAGAGAATTGAATGTCGTGGTCGACGGTAGCAGAATTCCGACCACAAACTGCCCCAAAATTTTAGGGGTCACATTCGATGATACTTTCACGTCGTGCGCGCACGCCACAGCTATCTGCGACAAACTGAAAAAAAGGAACAAGGTCCTCAAATCCCTAGCCGGCAGCACTTGGGGTGCAGATAAAGAAACCTTGTTGACCACATATAACGCTATAGGTCGGTCTGTGGTAGCTAGTTAGAATGCCGCCCTGAGAACAGCAACAGGGTGCCTCCTCAAATCTTCAGTGGACCATCTACATGAGGAGGCAAAGATTCTTTCAGTAAAGCAACACAATGAGATGCTTTCGTTGCAGTACCTGCTTGGATGTTACCGCGTGAGCCATCCCAATCACCATCTTGTGGGTAGGCCCGACACATTCAGGCAGATCAGGAAGGATATCCATGCTCTAGACGGAGAGGTCCAACGATACAGGAGAGAACACCTAGATCAACAGGCATATCAAGGAGGTTTAAATAGTATAATAGTGTGAATAAAGTCCTCGAAATACATCCCCCATCTATTGCAGCTGAGGAGCGTCAGCTGCCACGACAAACTAGAGTAGTTTTGGCTCAACTACACTCGCGGTATTGTAGTCGCCTAAATTCTTATTGAGCGGAAATCGACCGCGCCGTGCAACACATCTGCCAAGTATGTGGCATGGACCCGCACGACACAAAACACCTTTTCAACTGCCCAGCAAGACCAACTCATCTAACTCCAGTGGATCTGTGGTTACATCCCATCGAAGCAGCCACTTTCCTGGAACTGGAGATAGATCCAGAGCCAGATTGAACAGAAGAACGAACATACAAACATAATAACAAGCACTGTTACAACAACAACAACGGATGAGCACGATAACTTATGAATTGAATATCCGATTTGACCGATATTTGGCATATCGTAAAATGTATGTCAAACGTACACGAAGTTCCAAAAAAGAACTCCTTCCGGATCCTACCTCACAACCGTTAGAAATTTTAGCTTAAGTGCAGTTCAAGGATCGTTTTGAAATTTTTTCCGAAGATACTCCTGTGGTCATGTTTACAGGACATAAGGGTCCGAAAGCTCTAAAAACCCTAATATGACTAACTAAAGTGGCCATCGAAAAGAGTTACAGACGTTATCGAACGCATATCAATCTGCAAGAAGGACAGTACCTTAATCTCAATAGTTCAAAATTTTTGTTTGAGTTCAGTTTAAGGGCTATCCGATAATTGGTGTGAAATGTTCACCGAAGTTGATTCTCCTGATTCTGATTACAACGATATATATTTTTTGGGTAAGCCCATAATTCCTGACATATTGACCCAAAAGCTTAAAAAATCTCAATCAAAAATTTTTTGCGTAAGGGCAGCCTACGAGGATTTTTTGCAGGTTTTATCCAAGGAATTGCGTCCCTGTTTACAGCGATATAATAGTTTTCGTGGGTATGTCCATAATTCCTGAGAAAATGGTTCACAAGTTATAAAAAAGCGCCGGTGACCAAATAAAAAGGTGGCCACGATAACTTTCGGAAGAATGGTTCCCAAAATGCGATATTATCAATGGGCCAAAATAAGCCATGTCGATTCCTTTAGGCACCTCGTTAGCTAAAAGTTCTCGCCACTTCTTGGATCGTGCTGAAATTTTAATAACGGGTAGTCATTGTGATCATGACTGCAATAGGTTTTTGCTGCGGTATATTCCGGGATGCTTGCGCCGTATTACTTTGGTCTGTGCGGGAAGGAGGAAGGTCCTGCACCAGTTTGACACCACACTCAATCTACCACACAAGTTAATATTGTCCATGACAGCAATTTCAATGGAGAGTATTCAGCATCGTCATTGCTTATTCCTTCCTTATTAACCATGGGTTTTCTGCAAAATGGCGTTTATCGATATGGCCCTTATCTGTGGGGAAGATGGGAATATATCACAACGAGAAGGGCGAGGAAATCTTTATAGAGAAAAATAGGCACTTTTTCGAATAAAAGTTAATTTGGATGAGAAGCTTTTTCTTCTTCTTTTAATGCCCCTTTAAGAATTGCTGTTCTTGTTGTTGCTGCTTTTCATGTCTTACCATGGATTTTGGAAATCAAGTACTAAATTTTATACTCAAATAAAAGAATTTTAGCTGCTATTAGCGCCAAAGAATTTTCTCATGGATTTGCAATGGAAAAATAACAACAACAGCAAGAACAATAACAACTTGTGCATGTTGTTGCATGAGCAATAACGTGGGGATGTTTTTTTTTCTTGCTGAACAGTGACTGGTAAAACCCCCGCTTATAACTTTGCGACAAAAATTGCCGCCGGCTAAATGTTTTATGCTGATGTTATTTTCCTCCATGGCCGCTTATGGTTGGTTCTATGGCCGCCACTTGGTTGGTTTGGGGTCCTCCACTTCAGTTCCATGTTGCTGAATGCTGATGTTGATAATGTTGCTCCTACTGCCTCCTGGTTGCTGCCTGCCGTTGCAACAGTTAGTTGTTGTTCCCAAAAAACCACCATAAGCAAATGTTCACTCAACTCATCATCAGCATTTCGATTTCTGGTTGTTTTATATGCTCCCCTGTGTGTCCTAGTTGGTTGGTTTGTCGTTGCATTTCGGCACAAAAAAAATTTTTGTTGGTGTGGAACTTTAACTAGTATCAGGTCATTTCTCAAAAGTCTGCCGTCAAAAACTCTTACTTTACAGGTTTTTCCAAAGCATCACTGCAATATGATGACCATGATGAGCGGTGGAGCAAAATAACTACAGATGCCAACACGTGGTCAAAAAATTAACAAAGTTACGATTATTGGCCCTGGATTTTTTTTTAATCCACGTTTATTTGTCCGAAAAAATATTTTTTTAAAAAAACCCCGTTTTTGAAAAAATAGTCTTAAAAATCCAAGTTTTTTGAAGAAAGCGTTCTTTAGAAAATCCACGTTTTTTCCATAAAATATTTTTTAAAAAAATAAATAATTCATGTTTTTTTTTTTTGGAAAAAATTTCTTTAAAGAATCCTCTTTTTTTAACTATTCATGTTCTTTGGAAAAATTACTTCTTAAAAAATCTACATTTTTTCTGAAAAATATTATTTAAAAAATTCAAGTTTTTTGAAAAATATTTTTTTAAATCAACATTTTTTTAAATAACAATTTTAAAAAAATTCAAATTTTTTTGAAATTTGTTTTTAAAAAATCCACATTTTTGGAAAAATATTTTTTTAAAACTCCACAATTTTTCTAAATAAAATTTCTAAAAAATCAAAATTTTTGTTTGGATTTTAACATTCTACGTTTTGTGCATTTTTTTTAAATCTTGTATGGAAAATTATTTTTTGAAAAATAATTTTTTAAACTCAAAGTTTGACGGTCATTGAAAAATATTCTCAAAAAAAAACACGTTTTTTGAAAAATATTTTTTAAAATCGACGTTTTTGGAAAAATATTTTTTAAAATATCCACGTTTTTGGAAAAAAATATTCTTTACAAAATACACAGTTTTCAAATATTCTTTAAACACGCACGTTTTTCGGCCATTTTTTTTTTTTTTTTTTTTTTGAAAAACTTTTTTTAATCCACCTTTTCTGGAAAAATAATTCTTAAAAAACGTGGATTTAAAAAAACCGTTTTTGCAAAAAACGTGGGATTTAAAAAAAGAAACAATTCATCAAAAAACGTGGACCCTTTAAAAAATATGTTCCAATAAACTAGGATTTTTTATTTAATTTTTCAAAAAATATTTCTTTTAAAAAATGGTTTTCGAAAAACTGTGATTTAAAAAAAACAAACATGGATTTTTTAAAAATATTTTTCCAAGGACCATCAAAAATATTGATTTTTTAAAAAAAAATTTGTCAAAAAAAAACGTGGATTTTTGAAAAAATATTTTTCCAAAAAACGCGATTTTAAACCAGTAAGGAAAGGATCAAATTTGGGCGGGGCCGACTATATGATACCCTACACCACTGTGAATATGTAAAATATAAATCGCAGCTATATCCAGATCTAAACCAATTTTGATATAATTTGGCATATTTATTTCCAAACCGAATTTAGTCACACATTCCAAATATCATTGAAATTGGACTTTGGAGCAGCAAATACGCGAAATCGGCCGAAAATATATATGGGTGCTAATCCAAATCCGAACCGATTTCGATATAATTTGGCACATTTATTTTTAGACCAAATTCAGTCACACATTCCAAATTTCATCGAAATCGGACATATATAGCGTGTGTGGTACAGAAAATACGTGAAATCGGCCGAAAATATATATGGGAGCTATATCCAAATCTGACCCGATTTCTATATAATTCGGCACACTTATTTGTAGACCGAATTTAGTCACACATTTAAAATTTCATCAAAATTGGACGTATATAGCGTGTTTGGTGCAGCAAATACGTGAAATCGGGCGAAAATATATATGGGAGCTATATCCAAATCTGAACCGATTTTCACAAAAAGCAATAGCGTTCTTCCTATGGCTAACAAAGTTGTAGTCCCCAATTTTCAGCTGAATCGGACAAAAAATGCGACCTGTACGTTGCGAACAAAAATACATGGACAGACGGACATACAGACAGACGGACGGACATGCATAAATCGACTCAGAAAGTGATTATATGTATATCCCCAAAAGGAACTATGGGTCTATTTCTTTTCCTTTTGTATGTTACATACAAATGCACAAAGACATAATACCCCTTACCACTGTGGTGTAGGGTATAAAAATGTGGATTATTAAACATATTTTCCGAAAACTTTGATTTTTTTTAAACATATTTCCAAAAAAACTTGGATTTTTTAAAAAATATTATATTTAAAAACGTAGAGTTTTTGAAGAATTTTTTAAAAAAACGTGGATTTGTTGAAGAATTTTTTTAAAAAACGCGGATTTTTAACGAATATATTTTCAAAAACCGTAAAGAATATTTTCCAAAGCCCATACAAAATTTGAATTCAAAAAATCAAAAACGCGGATTTTTAAAAGAACATTTTTCTAAATAGCTTGAATTGTTTCAAAATAATTTTTTGAAACAAGTTATGTCTGGGGATATGGGATGGGATATGTCTTATCTTCGAACATAAACTATGTTTGGACAAAATATTACTAAGGCCAAATGTTGGACCCAATCGGCAGATCCGTTCGAGAGTTATCTTGCGCTCCAACCGCCTCACACGGTGTTTTGTGCAACCGTCGTATGGGGGGCAGTGAATACAAGTTGCTAAAACAAAAATCAAAGCGATTCGATAGCAGGCCCTAAACTGAACTTATCCGAAATTTTCTGTGGGAGGTAACCGAAGGAGTGGACCGATTGAGTCCATATTGAAACCTCATCTAAGTCCGGTAGACTTTTCACGATTTGCAAATTATGGACCAAATCGGTTGCTAGAGTTATCGTAAGTACAAATTTTCCGAACTTTTGTAGGGGAGGTACCGGAAGGAGTGGACCGATATAACCCATCTTCGAACATAAACTAAGTTTGGGCAAAATATTACGAAAGCCAGATTTTGGACCGCATCGGTTGATCCGTTCGAGAGTTATCGTGCGCTCCAGCCAGACAGACAGACGGACGGACATGGCTAAATCAACTCCAAATTGTCTGAAACGGATTTCGTCCAAACATACCTGGGGTCTAAAACCATTATTTCGATGAGGTACATTCTGCCCATTTGAAAGTGTACATAACCTCGTTAGCATAAATGCTGAGGGTATAAATACCGTAAAGAATAGTTTTCCAAAAACCATACAAAATTTAGATTAAAAAAAAATCAAAAACGCGGAGTTTTAAAAGAATATTTTTCTTTATAACTTGAATTTTTACAAAATAATTTTTTGAAACAACTTGCAGTTTTTAAGAATATTTTTGCAAAAAGTGAATTTTTTAAAAAATAGTTTTAATAAACGATTCACATTTCTGACGGTCCTTGGAAAAATATTCTTAAAAAATACACGTGTTTTGAAAAATATATTTGAAAAAATGCACGTTTTTAAAGAATCTTTTAAAAACTAAGTTAAAATCCCATTATTTTGAAAAATATTTAAAAAAAAAAATATTCTATTTGGATTGTTTTTTTTTTTTTTTGTCAAAAATCCAATTCTTTGGAAAAATCCCGGACATTTTGGAAACATATTCTTTAAAAAAATCGCGTTTTTTGGCAAGTTATTCTTTTGTAAGAAATCCAATTTTTGTAAAAATCCCGGGATTTTGAAAAAATATTATTTTGTAAAAAATCCAATTTTTTGGAAAGATCTCGGTTTTTGGAAAAATCTTCTTTAAAAATCCACGTTTTTTCTGGAAAATTTTCTTTGTAAAAAATCCATTTTTTTGTAAAAATTCCAAGTTTTTGGAAAAATATTATTAGCAAATCTACGCTCTTTTAAATATTTTTTTTAGAAAAACATTCTTTAAAAAATACACGTTTTTTTAAATCCAATTGTTTTCAAAAATATTTAAAAAAAAAATATTCTATAAAAAATCCAAGTTTTTGGAAAATTATTCAGGTTTTTTGGCAAATTATTCTTTTGTAAGAAATCCAATTTTTTGTAAAAATTCAGGGATTTTGAATTCGCATTTAAACGAATTCATCAGTCACACTTGTTCTTTAGCTCGAGTCGTCAAAAAATTGGGGAAGTGTTCTTTGTTTCAAAACAAAGAACTAAGAGAACTGATGAGTCCAAGTGGCGTTGGACGAAACTAGTCTTCTCTGCCATCCCCTAAAGAATTCAATTTTAACTACATCCCACTTTAAACTTGTTGTTTTTAAATTTGAAAACAACAAATATGAGATTAAGCTTGACTTACATACAAATAGTAAGATTTTGAAAAAATATTATTTTGTAAAAAAATCATTTTTTTGGAAAAAATCCCCGCATTTTTTTTGAAAAATATTCTTAAAAAATTTACATTTTTTCGAAAATTATTCTTTTGTAAAAAATCCACTTTTTTATAAAAATCCCGAGTTCTTGGATAAATATTCTTTAGCAAATCTACGTTTTTTTTTTAAATATTTTTTTTTAACATTTTCTTTCAAAAATTCAAAGTTTTTTTTACATAATTTTTCAAAAATTCCATTATCTTGAAAAACATTTTTTTAAAAAAAATATTCTATAAAAAATTCAAGTTTTTGGAAAATATTTTTTTGTAAAAAATCCAATTTTTTGGAAAAATCCCGTATTTTTGGAAAAATGTTCTTTAAAAAATTCACGTTTTTTTTTGGCAAATTACCCCTTTGTAAGAAATCCATTTTTTTGTAAAAATCCCGGGATTTTGAACAAAATGTTTTTTTGTAAAAAAATCTATTTTTTGGAAAAATCTCGTTTTTTGGAAAAATATTCTTTAAAAATCCACGTTTTTTGGAAAATTATTTGTTTGTAAAAAATCCAATTTTTTGTAAATATCCCGAGTTTTTGAAAAAATATTCTTTATCAAATCCACGTTTTTTTAATATATTTTTTTTTTAAATATTCTTTAAAAATCTACGTTTTTTAAATATTATTTTTAAAAAAATATTCTTTAAAAATCCACTTTTTTTTAAAACATACTTTTTCAAAAGTTCCATTATTTTAAAAATTATTTTTTAAAAAATATTTTATAAAAGATCCACGCTTTTTTATAAAAAATCCAAGTTTTTGGAAATTTATTTTTTTTTTTTGTAAAAAATGAAATTTTTTGGAAGAATCAAGGTTTTTGCAAAATTTTTCTTTAAAAAATTCACTTTTTTTGGCAAATTATCCTTTTGTAAAAAAATCCATTTTTTGCAAAAATCCCGGTTTGCACTCTTCGCGCTGTTTGTTCAAGAAGTATGGACTTGCCCCTAAAAAAAACTTTCACCATCGTAATTGAGGCAGCGAATGCAAGTTGCTTCAACAAAAATCAAAGTGATTCGATATCAGGTCTTAAAGTAAACTTATCCGAAATTTTGTGTGGGAGTTACCGGATGGAGTGTACAAATATCGTACATATTTGAACCTGATCTATATCTAATAGATATATTAGGATGTGTAAAGTATAGACCAATTTTGCCACTCCCTTCAAAAGTTACGGTACGAACAATTTTTCCGAACATTTTTGTACTTTTGTTAGGGAGGTACCTGAAGGAGTGGACCGATATAACATATCCTCGAACTTAAACTAAGTTTGGACAAAATATTACGAAAGCCAAATTTTAGATCGAATCGGCAGATCCGTTCGAGAGTTATCTTGCGCTCCAACCACTCACACGGTGTCATAGGGGTTTTTGGCACTTTTCGGGCTATTTTCTCAGGAAGTATGGACTTGCCCCTGATGAAACTTGTATCGTCGTATGGAGGGCAGTGAATACAAGTTGCTAAAATCGAAGCGTTTCGAGAGGTGGCCCTAAACTGAACTTTTCCGAATTTGTGTGTGGGACGTATCCGAAGGAGTGGACCGATTGATGCCATATTGAAACCTTATCTAAGTCTGGTACATATTTCACGATTGGCAAAGTATGGACCAAATCGGTTACTCCCTTCAAGAGTTATCGTGCGCAGAAAATTTCCGAACTTTTGTGGGGGAGGTACCGGAAGGAGTGGACCTATATGGCCCATCTTCGAACTTAAATCAAATCTGGACAAAATATTTTGATACCCAAAATTTGAACGGAATCGATTGATCCGTTCGAGAGTTATCGTGCGCACCAGCCAGACAGACAGACAGACGGACAGACAGACATTGCTAGATCTACTCAAAATTGTCTGAAACGGATATCGTACAAACATACTTGGGGTCTAAAACCATTATTTCGATGAGGCACATTTTTGGTCGTATCAAAGTGTAAATACCCTCTTTAGCCTAAAGGCTGAGGGTATAAATATTCTTTAAAAATCCACGTTTATTGACCCTTGAAAAAAATATTCTTTAAAAATCAAGGTTTATTGGCCATTAAAAAAATATTTTTTAAATAATCCACGTTCATTGGCCCTTGGGAAACATATCCTTTAAAAAATCCACGTTTATTGGCCCTGAGAAAAAAGTCTTTTTTGGATTTTCAGAAAAATTTTAAATTTGTTTTTGCCCCACTGTAAAATAATCAACTACGCAATTGATGAGAATTCACGAATGAGAATTGCCTGACGTCAACGTCTACGACTGACGTTGATAATGATGGCTATATGGCTGGCAATAGCAATGGAAGCTTTATGATGCTGAGCTACAATTTGATATTAACTCGATAAACATTTTATACTGACCGGTCAGCAAGCCAGCCAGTGAGACACCAAGCAGAAGGCTGGCCACGCAGTTAGTAAGCAAAAATGTTTATGTTCCACCTACTCTTTTGGTGAAGGCATCTGAAGCAGCTATAACAGCAGCATAATTTCGTCTGCGCGTTTTTGACCATCACTTTGCCGCCACATCAGTTGTCCCACACGCGCTCTCCTTTTTACGTACAAGTGTACGTGCTTTCTAACCAAAAAAAGTTTGACTCTGAGTGACTGGTTAGCTGGCTGACTGGCAGGCAGGCTGACTGCCCCCATTTGTTAATTTTGACTGACTGCATTTTTGGGCAAATGTGAATGGTGTCCTTTTTTGAGGTCTGGTTTTTGGTAAACCTTTTAGCTTTGAGATTTTCCTTCCCATCAAAATACTCCTACTTGGTTTATAGAGAAAAGTTCAAGGGTTTATGGACCATTGCCATAATCATGACGGGTTAAGAAAAGAAAACATTTTAGATGTTGTGTTGTGGAGTTTTTTTTCGACTTTCTCTAATATATTTGAAATTAAATTTGATGAAACTAGTCGGTAGTTTTTACGGGGGTATATTTTGATTAAGATAGCTATTTGCAACATCTTGCGGAGATTGTCTTAGAAGTTATGGAATAATAAACCTATCCGCCTATTAAGGTTTCTGAAGCGTGAAAAGATCTCATAAACGACATGTACTAGAAACATTAACTCTTCCAGTCAGTGACTATTTATTCTTAACCACAGCAAAAGCTAGGAATAAAATAATACACCAATTACCATTTCACTTGAAACACCTATTTAAACTTCTCCTGACAACAAAAAATTCTTAAAAATTTTGCAATAATGTTGTCCTTCTCAGAAGTGACTTTTATTAAATGCGATCAGATTTACTTGTAATAATCCCATTAAGGCCTTAGGACACACATCTAGCAAAAATGACTACTTAAATAAAATCACCTGACAAGTAAAACCAATTGACCTCAACTAATGGAAAAAATGTAAGCAACAATTTCTCTAAAAAAAAGAAAACTGCTACCCGAATACATCCTTCTGCTGCAAATTGCAACTTGTCCTTATTATCGTCTACAAAAAATGGAATTCCAATGAAGGCGTTATCACAAAACGAACTAAAAACAAATGCCATTCACAAAAGATGAAGGTGTTTAAGTCTTCAAAACCACTACTTTCAGCAACTCCCCCACCCAAAAGGAAAATCATGGCAACAGCAACAGTTGTTGCTGCCACTGAGACCACATAAAAAACACCCAAGAATTCCCACTACTGATAATTCAATTCAAATTCCAAGAAGGTGAAAATTGTCCTGAACGGAGTTACCACCTACTGATTGGTATGGTGGTGCTGTTGCTGCCAAAAGAATAGAAGCTGATACCCAAGGGGAAGACAAGAATGGTGAGAGGGCACTACTTAATTGCCAAAAAAAACTAAACCAAAGACATGCAACAAACACACAAAAAGACACAAACAAACAATAAAATGTCAGAAGCAGGCAGGGGGAAATCAACAGCAATTAGAATCAGGTTATGATAACAGAAGGTATTTACTTGTCCGTCCGTCCGTCCGCAACACACCCCGCCGCCAACCAACCGATATTGGCCAACAAAAAATAACTCCAAAGATATTTATCGCAAATGTTTGGTTTGAAGAGACAAACACAGAGTCAAATTTGGACAGACACTTGGCGAAACAATACAAATAGACAATCATCATAGAAGACATGAGTTAAAGCAACACTTACCACTTTGGCAAAAAAATTGTGTCTGTTTGACTTGTTTGTTAGTTAGGTGGTGGGCTTGGCCAACACCACAACAAAAGTGATTTTGAAAGAAATACAGAATGAACTAAAGGTTTTCCTAGGAATTGTGTTCACAATTGAACGAACGAACAAACGAACGACAAACAATTTCCATTGAATTCCATTTTGCTTTATTTGGCTTTTTTTCTTCTTGTCTCTTACCACAAACTGGCAAACCCAACCAACTGGGTGGCCCAATTCTTATCACCAGAACACCAAAAAACACCATGAGAAGGGAGCCTATTTCAAAAAAGGTACGGACAGACACACCAATAGACATTGAAATAGATAGGCCGACAGACAAACAGACAACAATTAAGTGGTCTCTCGCTCTAATTGAATCATTGTTAATATGGAAAATAATGATACGTAATTACAAACTCAAGAAAGTTTTGATGTAATCGACACTTGTGAATGGCACTTGTAAATGACAACAACAATAACAACAAATAGAGATAGTTAATTGCTGTGAAGAGATATGGAAGGGGAATTGAAAGTTTTAAGGAAAAACGGCGATAGGAAAATGAAATGAAATTATTACTAACAATGTGAATGGGAAAAACTTTTGGTTTTGGGAACGAAATAAAGGGGAAGGAAAAATTACTCCTACATCAATGAAATTTTATTTTTTAAGAAACGAAGCTGCAGCTCTTCGACCTTCATAAGATGCTCAAAAAATATAAAAAAAACACGATCATCATAAGATGGCCAAAAATATATTTTAAAATATACACGATTATCATAAAATTGTCAAAAAATATTTAAAAAAACATCAAAAAACATTTTTAAAAATCCACGATCATCGAAAAATATTTAAAAAAATCCACAATCATCGAAAAATATTTTAAGAAATCCTCGATCATCATAAGATGGTCAAAAATACAGTTTAAAAAAATCGGGATAATCATAAAATGGTCGGAAAATATTTTAAAAAATCCACGATCATTGTAAGATGGTCAACAAATATTTTTAAAAAATCCACGATCATAACTAAATAGTCACAAAATATTTTAAAAAGTCCACGATCATAACTAAATAGTCACAAAATATTTTAAAAAATCCACGATCATAATGAAATTGTCAAAAAAAAAATATATATTTATCCACGATCATCTAAAAATATTTTTAAAAAATCCACGATCATCTAAAAATATTTTTAAAAAATCCACGATCATCTAAAAATATTTTTAAAAAATCCACGATCATCTAAAAATATTTTTAAAAAATCCACGATCATCTAAAAATATTTTTAAAAAATCCACGATCATCTAAAAATATTTTTAAAAAATCCACGATCATCTAAAAATATTTTTAAAAAATCCACGATCATCTAAAAATATTTTTAAAAAATCCACGATCATCTAAAAATATTTTTAAAAAATCCACGATCATCTAAAAATATTTTTAAAAAATCCACGATCATCTAAAAATATTTTTAAAAAATCCACGATCATCTAAAAATATTTTTAAAAAATCCACGATCATCTAAAAATATTTTTAAAAAATCCACGATCATCTAAAAATATTTTTAAAAAATCAACGATCATCTAAAAATATTTTTAAAAAATCCACGATCATCTAAAAATATTTTTAAAAAATCCACGATCATCTAAAAATATTTTTAAAAAATCCACGATCATCTAAAAATATTTTTAAAAAATCCACGATCATCTAAAAATATTTTTAAAAAATCCACGATCATCTAAAAATATTTTTAAAAAATCCACGATCATCTAAAAATATTTTTAAAAAATCCACGATCATCTAAAAATATTTTTAAAAAATCCACGATCATCTAAAAATATTTTTAAAAAATCCACGATCATCTAAAAATATTTTTAAAAAATCCACGATCATCTAATAATATTTTTAAAAAATCCACGATCATCTAAAAATATTTTTAAAAAATCCACGATCATCTAAAAATATTTTTAAAAAATCCACGATCATCTAAAAATATATTATAAAAAATCCACGATCATCATAAGATGGCCAAAAATATATTTTAAAAAATCCACGATCATCATAAGATGGCCAAAAATATATTTTAAAAAATCCACGATCATCATAAGATGGCCAAAAATATATTTTAAAAAATCCACGATCATCATAAGATGGCCAAAAATATATTTTAAAAAATCCACGATCATCATAAGATGGCCAAAAATATATTTTAAAAAATCCACGATCATCATAAGATGGCCAAAAATATATTTTAAAAAATCCACGATCATCATAAGATGGTCAAAAATATATTTTAAAAAATCCACGATCATCATAAGATGGCCAAAAATATATTTTAAAAAATCCACGATCATCATAAGATGGCCAAAAATATATTTTAAAAAATCCACGATCATCATAAGATGGCCAAAAATATATTTTAAAAAATCCACGATCATCATAAGATGGCCAAAAATATATTTTAAAAAATCCACGATCATCATAAGATGGCCAAAAATATATTTTAAAAAATCCACGATCATCATAAGATGTTAAGAAAAAATATTTTAAAAAATCCACGATCATCATAAGATGTTAAGAAAAAATATTTTAAAAAATCCACGATCATCATAAGATGTTAAGAAAAAATATTTTAAAAAATCCACGATCATCATAAGATGGTCAAAAAATATTTTAAAAAATCCACGATCATCATAAGATGGTCAAAAAATATTTTAAAAAATCCACGATCATCATAAGATGGTCAAAAAATATTTTAAAAAATCCACGATCATCATAAGATGGTTAAAAAATATTTTAAAAAATCCACGATCATCATAAGATGGTCAAAAAAATATTTTAAAAAATCCACGATCATAAGATGGTCAAAAAAATATTTTAAAAAATCCACGATCATCATAAGATGGTCAAAAAAATATTTTAAAAAATCCACGATCATCATAAGATGGTCAAAAAAATATTTTAAAAAATCCACGATCATCATAAGATGGTCAAAAAAATATTTTAAAAAATCCACGATCATCATAAGATGATCAAAAAAATATTTTAAAAAATCCACGATCATAAGATGGTCAAAAAAATATTTTAAAAAATCCACGATCATCAAAGATGGTCAAAAAAATATTTTAAAAAATCCACGATCATCATAAGATGGTCAAAAAATATTTTAAAAAATCCACGATCATCATAAAATGGTCAAAAAATATTTTAAAAAATCCACGATCATCATAAGATGGTCAAAAAATATTTTAAAAAATCCACGATCATCATAAGATGGTCAAAAAATATTTTAAAAAATCCACGATCATCATAAGATGGTCATAAAATATTTTAAAAAATCCACGATCATCATAAGATGGTCAAAAAATATTTTAAAAAATCCACGATCATCATAAGATGGTCAAAAAATATTTTAAAAAATCCACGATCATCATAAGATGGTCAAAAAATATTTTAAAAAATCCACGATCATCATAAGATGATCAAAAAATATTTTAAAAAATCCACGATCATCATAAGATGGTCAAAAAATATTTTAAAAAATCCACGATCATCATAAGATGGTCAAAAAATTTTTTAAAAAATCCACGACCATCATAAGATTCTCAAAAAAATATTAAAAAAAATCCACTATCTTCATAAGATGCTCAAAAAATATTTCTAAATATCCACGATCATTGTAAGATGCTCAACAAATATTTAAAAAAATAAATAAAATAAAATGCTTTTTTTAATCTACTATGAACGAGAAATATTTTAGAAAGTTCACGACCATCGTAATATTCTAACAAAAATAAAAAAATCACGATCATCGTAAGATGCTCAAAAAACATTTCAAAAAATCCACGATCATCGTAAGTTGATCAACAAAATTTTAAAAAAAATCGACGAGAATAGTAACATTCTCAACAATTTCTTTAAAAGTCCAGCATCATCATAAGATGTTCAAAGAAAATATTAAAAAATACGATCGGATAAACTGCTCAAAAAATACTTTAAAAAATCCACGATCATCGTAAGATCCTCAAAAAATATTTTAAAACACATTTAAAAACTCAACGATCATCGTAAGATCCTCAAAAAGTATTTATAAAAATCCATGATCATCCTAAAATGATCAAGAAATATTTTTAAAAATTCACAATCATCGTCGACTTGTACGCTAGAAGTTGAAAAAATCCAATTCATTTCCCTGTAGTAAACGATATAGTTTTTCATATCTCCCACCCTCCCTATCAATATCAATAATAGATAAAATATTATGTTCATATCAATATTACATTTCCTTTACAACTTCTCGAGTAAGGTGTGACTTCTAGGACAAAGCAAGTACATGAAATACCTACCGCAGCAATGTGAACAACAATATTCAATCGCTATCGATTCCAGTAAAAAAGGAAAACATATGTTAAAGCTATTTGATATCGCTTGAAATCAAATATTTCTGAGAACTGAAGTTTATCTTTAGAACTTCCCAAAAAAGTCAACAGTTGGAAGAAGATACCGACAGAAAAAAACCTCCGACTAGGAGGTGAGTAAAACAGTAGTCCGTTTTTCTTTCTTAATAACTGTGACAAGTAATACAAATGTGTTGTTGTTGTTGCTTGCTTTTTAAAAGATATGCGGCTAATATAAAAGCGAATTATTATTTTATTATTTACTTTTTTATGTGTTTTGTGAGTTTTTTTTCAATTCTTCATTCATGGCGCAATAAAGATGACAACCAACAAAGACAACAACAAAAACGAAATATTAACGCTGATAATTATGGCAAACAGTCACGGGTGGTGTTGTTGATACATGTCGTTGGATATTTAGTTGAATACGTATGTATTTGTACCAACAACATGATGACAATCAACAACATTGCCAATACACGTGTTTCCAAAGAATTTACACTGGCAAACAGAGAGTGAACAAACAAATAATCCCCTAAACGCCCGACCACCAACAAAACACTATCTCAACACCATAGAAGGAGCAAGCAACGACAACAAATGGCACGCCGACTGTTGCCAAAACGTTTGCAAAAACAAACTCGAAAGTCACCCGGTGACGATCATGAGTAACAGTTTTTTATTGACTTTGACGACAATAACAGTCAGCCATACCGTCATACAGTGTGCTGATAAGATTGATTTAAACGTGTTTTTTATACCCTACACCACTATGTGGAAAGGGTATTATAAGTTTGTTTTGGGAAAAATTCATGTAACACCGCGAAATATTCGTTGGAGACCCCCAATGTGGTATACCAATCTTCATATCTCGGCGAGATAAAGCGATTTTGAGATGTGTGTCCGTCCGTCCGTCCGTGTGTCCGTCTGTCCATTATAAATTGTAATCAAACTCCAGGCCGCAATTATGGACCGATCGTCATTTGGTATGGAGGTTGGTTTCACATCAGAATAGATCGCTATTTTAATTGGTGATGATCGTGAAATATTTAGCGGGTGAAATGGACCAAAAACATAATTTTTATCCGATTTTGTAGCTGCTCTGTAGGTTGCAATAATAGTTCGATCGCCTCGAAATTTTAAATAAGGTAAGAGAATATGACAAAGAAGAAGTTTGCATTTTGAGATGGCGATCAGATAATATTTAGAGGGTTAAATGGACCACAACTTTTGTGTGAAAATTGTGAAAATTTTTAATAAACAGCTTATATCTTTGTTCCTTTGTTCCTGAAAGACACATTATATTTGGAAGACGGTCTCTTGACCTTTCAATTGATGTCAATTATGTTGATGTACGTGATCAGATAAAGGAGTTACAGCCTAATATGTCCAGTTTTTTGTTTGTAGTGTAATCATAAACCCGATAGAGGTCGCAATTATAGCTCAATAGTCACGAAATTTTGCACGAGGTAAGAGTATAGGTTGAAGAAAATGCCTATAATTTTGCATGATGATCTGATATTATTTAGCGGTTGACATACACCATTACTTTTGTATGAAAAATATAGATATTTTATTTTTGGTCCATATTTTCATTCCTGGAGGGCATATACCGGCAAAGTAGCCTACATATGGAATAATAACTACTGACCTTTCCCCTGATGCAAATTGCAATAATGTGTCTGCTAGATAACGCACCTACTGCCTGATATATAATGTGTTTTGTGTGGAGAACCACAATTTCCTCCCATGCTACATATTGTCTCTATCATGACAGAGAAGTTTTCAGTTCAGTTGTCAAATTGGATTTTTATACAAATATTGCAACATGGGGTCGCCTCGCCACCTATTTTATACCTCAGGATTTAGGGTAAAGGGGATACAAACAAAATACGACCAAAGATGTGTCTCATCAAAATATTGGTTTTAGACGAAATTCGTTTCAGACAATTTGGAGTCTACTTAGCGCTGTCCGTTCATCTGTCTCTCTTAATGTCTAACTGGCTGGTGCGCACAATAACTCTCGAACGGATCTACCGATTAGAACCAAATTTAATACAACGTAATATTTTGGTCAAACTTTGTTTAAGTTCGAATGTAGGCTATGTCGGTTCACACCTCCCCCAAAAAAGTTCAAAATTGTTTTCGAAAAATTGTGTGAACGATAAATGGCGAAGTGAGCAATCGATTTGCTCCAAACTTTCCCTATATTATTCCTTCCAGATATAGATCGGATAAGACTATATCGGTCCACACCTTAGGGTACCTCCCACGCAAAATGCGGAAAAGGGAAATTTAAGAGTCTTCTCGAATCGTTTTGAATTTTTTTCAGCAGATTGTACTTGCGCCGCAAATCCGCAAGTTAACTCTTAAGGGGATTTTCTGATTGGTCGTAACTTTACACATCGTATTATTTCATCCAGTCATGTATCAGGTTGGAATATTGACTATATCGGTCCGCTCTTCGAGTATCCCCTCACAAATTTTGGAAAAAGTGCAGTTTGAGGACCCGTAACGGATCTATTTGATTATTTTTTTTTTTTTAAGAAGGTTCTTTTCACGGTCCCTATTCTGGTCCCTTTCCGGTGTAAGTCATACTTCCTGAGATAATAGTCCAGAAGTTCCAAAAACCCCAAATCTGAAAAAAAATAATTGTCAAACTTTTCCAAAACAAAGAAGTTACCTTACTAAAATTGATTTGGTATAGCCCCATATTACGATACCTACAGATTCCACGTATTTTGAAGCAAACTCGTGTTACAAAATAAATATATTTTATACGGCAGAGGCTGAGCGTATATCACCGTTGGTGTGTAATTGAATATGAATAATTTTGGGATTTATAAATTTGTTTGCATGCAATATTTTTGAATTTCTATTCATTATTAGTTATTTCTACCGGTATAAAATATATTTTTGATATCACAATATATGCCTACAATGAACTATTTTCAAAGCGTAGGCGAGGTACAAGTGCACAATTTTTGGACGATAGATCTTCAATAAACTCGCAATTTTCCCAATTATCAAATATACCAGATTGCATGGTATATATATTTATTTATTTTAGGTGCATTCCAAAAAGACAAAGAAGAAGACAATTTGAAGATGTAGCAGGAGGGGCTAATCAATGTGAATTGTCCAATTTTCGAATATTTTTTAGAAACGTCTGATTTATATATTTTTCCACAAACATCCCAGTAAAGACAAGGGAGGCTTCTCTTATATCAATGGATTCATATTAAGTTATTGATATGTGACCCAGTTTTTAAGCCGAGTCCGAACGGCGTGTCCTAAGTTGCCACTTGTAGAGAGGTTTTTCATGTCTGAAATACTCAGGAAATATTGCCAACATTACTAAGGGATATTTTGCCACCGTTGACAATTTGATGGGAATCGAACCCGGACATTCAGCGTACAAGGCGGTTGCACATAGCTAATTCCTACAGGTTGTGGTGTAGGGTATCACATGGTCGGCCCCGTCCGACTATAGCCTTTGCTTACTTGTTTATTTTATTCTTCATCGTAGAAAAATGGTAATTCTAGTTCATCAACGGACTTGTTACACTTGGAACTTTAAATTAACAGCCAAATCTATCGATCACAAAATATTCCTCAAAATATTCAATCCATTGGATATTTACAACAAATCTACCATAGTCATTTCATACGCTCCCCAAACACCCCACCCTGATCCGAAGGACCTTCACAGTGATTCAGGATCGTCGATCAGATTGATCCCTAACAAACATCAAGCACAAAGTCTTTCCTAGCCAAATGTCCTTCATACAACCACATCCTCCTCAAGACAAAGATCCTTCAAAAACATCCGTGAACATGATTGTTGCTCCTTAGATCGTCTTTGTAAGATAGGGATAAAATATTTTTAAAAATCCACGATCATTGTAAGATAGGGATAAAATATTTTTAAAAATCCACGATCATTGTAAGATAGGGATAAAATATTTTTAAAAATCCACGATCATTGTAAGATAGGGATAAAATATTTTTAAAAATCCACGATCATTGTAAGATAGGGATAAAATATTTTTAAAAATCCACGATCATTGTAAGATAGGGATAAAATATTTTTAAAAATCCACGATCATTGTAAGATAGGGATAAAATATTTTTAAAAATCCACGATCATTGTAAGATACTGAAAAAATATTTTTAAAAATCCACGATCATTGTAAGATACTGAAAAAATATTTTTAAAAATCCACGATCATTGTAAGATACTGAAAAAATATTTTTAAAAATCCACGATCATTGTAAGATAGGGAAAAAATATTTTTAAAAATCCACGATCATTGTAAGATAGGGAAAAAATATTTTTAAAAATCCACGATCATTGTAAGATAGGGAAAAAATATTTTTAAAAATCCACGATCATTGTAAGATAGGGAAAAAATATTTTTAAAAATCCACGATCATTGTAAGATAGGGAAAAAATATTTTTAAAAATCCACGATCATTGTAAGACAGGGAAAAAATATTTTTAAAAATCCACGATCATTGTAAGATTGGGAAAAACTATTTTTAAAAATCCACGATCATTGTAAGATAGGGAAAAAATATTTTTAAAAATCCACGATCATTGTAAGATAGGGAAAAAATATTTTTAAAAATCCACGATCATTGTAAGATGGTCAAAAAATATTTTTAAAAATCCACGATCATTGTAAGATGGTCAAAAAATATTTTTAAAAATCCACGATCATTGTAAGATGGTCAAAAAATATTTTTAAAAATCCACGATCATTGTAAGATGGTCAAAAAATATTTTTAAAAATCCACGATCATTGTAAGATGGTCAAAAAATATTTTTAAAAATCCACGATCATTGTAAGATGGTCAAAAAATATTTTTAAAAATCCACGATCATTGTAAGATGGTCAAAAAATATTTTTAAAAATCCACGATCATTGTAAGATGGTCAAAAAATATTTTTAAAAATCCACGATCATTGTAAGATGGTCAAAAAATATTTTTAAAAATCCACGATCATTGTAAGATGGTCAAAAAATATTTTTAAAAATCCACGATCATTGTAAGATGGTCAAAAAATATTTTTAAAAATCCACGATCATTGTAAGATGGTCAAAAAATATTTTTAAAAATCCACGATCATTGTAAGATGGTCAAAAAATATTTTTAAAAATCCACGATCATTGTAAGATGGTCAAAAATATTTTTAAAAATCCACGATCATTGTAAGATGGTCAAAAAATATTTTTAAAAATCCACGATCATTGCAAGATGGTCAAAAAATATTTTTAAAAATCCACGATCATTGTAAGATGGTCAAAAAATATTTTTAAAAATCCACGATCATTGTAAGATGATCAAAAAATATTTTTAAAAATCCACGATCATTGTAAGATGGTCAAAAAATATTTTTAAAAATCCACGATCATTGTAAGATGGTCAAAAAATATTTTTAAAAATCCACGATCATTGTAAGATGGTCAAAAAATATTTTTAAAAATCCACGATCATTGTAAGATGGTCAAAAAATATTTTTAAAAATCCACGATCATTGTAAGATGGTCAAAAAATATTTTTAAAAATCCACGATCATTGTAAGATGGTCAA
This sequence comes from Musca autumnalis, assembly GCF_047663935.1. Classification (NCBI taxonomy): domain Eukaryota; kingdom Metazoa; phylum Arthropoda; class Insecta; order Diptera; family Muscidae; genus Musca; species Musca autumnalis. The sequence goes on from NW_027411755.1 coordinate 244,323,890, forward strand.
AAAATATTTTTAAAAATCCACGATCATTGTAAGATGGTCAAAAAATATTTTTAAAAATCCACGATCATTGTAAGATGGTCAAAAAATATTTTTAAAAATCCACGATCATTGTAAGATGGTCAAAAAATATTTTTAAAAATCCACGATCATTGTAAGATGGTCAAAAAATATTTTTAAAAATCCACGATCATTGTAAGATGGTCAAAAAATATTTTTAAAAATCCACGATCATTGTAAGATGGTCAAAAAATATTTTTAAAAATCCACGATCATTGTAAGATGGTCAAAAAATATTTTTAAAAATCCACGATCATTGTAAGATGGTCAAAAAATATTTTTAAAAATCCACGATCATTGTAAGATGGTCAAAAAATATTTTTAAAAATCCACGATCATTGTAAGATGGTCAAAAAATATTTTTAAAAATCCACGATCATTGTAAGATGGTCAAAAATATTTTTAAAAATCCACGATCATTGTAAGATGGTCAAAAAATATTTTTAAAAATCCACGATCATTGTAAGATGGTCAAAAAATATTTTTAAAAATCCACGATCATTGTAAGATGGCCAAAAATTTTTTAAAAATCCACGATCATTATAAGATGGTCAAATAATATTTTTAAAAATCCACGATCATTGTAAGATGGTCAAAAAATATTTTTAAAAATCCACGATCATTGTAAGATGGTCAAAAATATTTTTAAAAATCCACGACCAGTGTAAGATGGTCAAAAATATTTTTAAAAATCCACGATCAGTGTAAGATGGTCAAAAAATATTTTTAAAAATCCACGATCATTGTGAGATGGTCAAAAAATATTTTTAAAAATCCACGATCATTGTAAGATGGTCAAAAAATATTTTTAAAAATCCACGGTCATTGTAAGATGGTCAAAAAATATTTTTAAAAATCCACGATCATTGTAAGATGGTCAAAAAATATTTTTAAAAATCCACGATCATTGTAAGATAGGGAAAAAATGGTCAAAAAATATTTTTAAAAATCCACGATCATTGTAAGATGGTCAAAAAATATTTTTAAAAATCCACGATCATTGTAAGATGGTCAAAAAATATTTTTAAAAATCCACGATCATTGTAAGATAGGGAAAAAATGGTCAAAAAATATTTTTAAAAATCCACGATCAGTGTAAGATGGTCAAAAAATATTTTTAAAAATCCACGATCATTGTGAGATGGTCAAAAAATATTTTTAAAAATCCACGATCATTGTAAGATGGTCAAAAAATATTTTTAAAAATCCACGATCATTGTAAGATGGTCAAAAAATATTTTTAAAAATCCACGATCATTGTAAGATGGTCAAAAAATATTTTTAAAAATCCACGATCATTGTAAGATGGTCAAAAAATATTTTTAAAAATCCACGATCATTGTAAGAAAGGGAAAAGATGGTCAAAAAATATTTTTAAAAATCCACGATCATTGTAAGATGGTCAAAAAATATTTTTAAAAATCCACGATCATTGTAAGATGGTCAAAAAATATTTTTAAAAATCCACGATCATTGCAAAATAGGGAAAAAAAATATTTTTAAAAATCCACGATCATTGTAAGATAGGGGAAAAAAATATTTTTAAAAATCCACGATCATTGTAAGATAGGGAAAAAATATTTTTAAAAATCCACGATCATTGTAAGATAGGGAAAAAATATTTTTAAAAATCCACGATCATTGTAAGATAGGGAAAAAATATTTTTAAAAATCCACGATCATTGTAAGATAGAGAAAAATATTTTAAAAAATCCACGATCATTGTAAGATAGGGGAAAAAAATATTTTTAAAAATCCACGATCATTGTAAGATAGGGAAAAAATATTTTTAAAAATCCACGATCATTGTAAGATAGGGAAAAAATATTTTTAAAAATCCACGATCATTGTAAGATAGAGAAAAATATTTTAAAAAATCCACGATCATTGTAAGATGGGGAAAAAATATTTTTAAAAATCCACGATCATTGTAAGATAGGGAAAAATAATTTTAAAAAACCACGATCATTTTAAGATAGGGAAAAAATAATTTTAAAAATTTACGATCATTGTAAGATAGGGAAAAATAATTTTAAAAAACCACGATCATTTTAAGATAGGGAAAAAATAATTTTAAAAATTTACGATCAATGTAAGATAGGGAAAAAATATTTTTAAAAATTTACGATCATTGTAAGATAGGGAAAAAATATTTTTAAAAATCCACGATCATTGTAAGATAGCGAAAAAATATTTCTAAAAATCCACGATCATTGTATGATGCTCAAAAAAATATTTTTAAATATCCACGATCATAGTAAGATTTTCAAAAAATAATTTTAAAAATCCACGATAATTGTAAGATACTCAAAAAATATTTTTAAAAATCCACGATCATTGTAAGATAGGGAAAAATTATTTAAAAAATCCACGAACATTGTAAGATAGAGAAAAAATATTTTTAAAAATCCACGATCATTGTAAGATAGGGAAAAAATATTTTTAAAAATCCACGATCATTGTAAAATACGGAAAAAATATTTCTAAAAATCCACGATCATTTTCGTCAAAATATTTTTAAAAATCCACGACCATTGTAAAATGCTTTAAAAATATTTTTAAAAATCCACGATCATTGTAAAATGCTTAAAAATATTTTTAAAAATCTACGATCATTGTAAAATGCTTAAAAAATATTTTTAGAAATCCACGATCATTGTAAAATGCTTAAAAATATTTTTAAAAATCCACGACCATTGTAAAATGCTTTAAAAATATTTTTAAAAATCCACGATCATTGTAAAATGCTTAAAAATATTTTTAAAAATCCACGATCATTGTAAAATGCTTAAAAAATATTTTTAAAAATCCGCGATCATTGTAAAATGCTTAAAAATATTTTTTAAAAATCCACGATCATTGTAAAATGCTTAAAAATACTTTTAAAAATCCGCGATCATTGTAAAATGCTTAAAAAATTTTTTAAAAATCCACGATCATTGTAAAATGCTTAAAAAATATTTTTAAAAATCCACGATCATTGTAAAATACTTAAAAAATATTTTAAAAAATCCACGATCATTGCAATATGGTCAAAAAATATTTTTAAAAATCTACGATCATTGCAATATGGTCAAAAAATATTTTTAAAAATCCACGATCATTACAATATGGTCAAAAAATATTTTTAAAAATCCACGATCATTGCAATATGGTCAAAAAATATTTTTAAAAATCCACGATCATTGCAATATGGTCAAAAAATATTTTTAAAAATCCACGATCATTGCAATATGGTCAAAAAATATTTTTAAAAATCCACGATCATTGGAAGAAGCTGAAAGCTGAGCATTCGTCAAAAATATTTTTAAAAATTGCGGATCTTCAAGTAATCGTAAATGCTTAAATGTTTTAATCTTTAGAAAGATTCTCTCGCTTTGTAGTGCTATTTTCAGTCTACTTCTTCCCCAATTAGCTACTCTTACACACAACTTCTTGATTATATCTGCTTTCATTCACACTTATCATTCATTATCACAGTTATTACCAACAAATCAGTCAGCCAGCCGTCCCGCCAAGTACTTTTGCTAAGGAAATTCATGATTTGCACCAATGAATTGTTAAGTGGTAATGGTTTGTGGGAAATAACACATCCAAAGAGGAAGGAAGCGTAATGAAATGGGGAGTGAAAACTATTCTTAATGTAGATTATATACACTCTTTGAGGAAGTACACAATTGACGCACATCCACAGAATTGGGGGGAAATCTTTTAAATGCTGCTGATTAAGTGCAAAGCTTTTAAGTGTTAAAAAGATAAAATAACTATTTGTACAATTTTAACCCTTCCTGCTCACTTGCCACTTTATTTTGAAAGAGAATGAAGTGTTTTTCACCAATTTAAGGGGATTTTTTATTCCCAGACATGTAAATGTAGTTTATTTCGTAATTTAATGACAAAAATTTTAAGTGCTAATAAATGCAAATTAAATTTAAGCAAATAAGTGGCATGGGAATTACCTACCAGCTTATCGGGCATTTGGTTGTTACATTTTTCATAGAATTGTAATAGACAATGTAAATAATAATGAAATGGCAAAAATGTAAAGAAAGACATACCTCCAGATATTCCTCTGTGATCCACATACTTCGACCTGGAAATAAATGTAAAAAATGTAATTAAGCGTTAGAAACCAAAGAAGATAGTGAACTATGAAAAGTACTTTAGCAGACTAATTTCGCACTGACCTCAAATGTACAAGGGTGATATTACTTCCATGCAGGAAGAGCGATGGAGAGAGAAAAATGTAGGACGGTATAATATTTGATTTTTTAATGAAGTAGTGTTAGGCCTATTGGGTGTTTTCATTAACTACTTAACAAAATATGGCAAAAGAAACGCCAGAATATCAGCATTCTATGCCGTGTGTGCTCCAAATACACATAAAATATTTTTTTTTTAATCCACGAGCATCGTAAGCATTGTAAGATGTTAAAAAATTATTTTTAAAAATTCACGATCGTCGAGGATCCTTCAAAAGAGTTTGCTCTAAATACACATAAATAGTACCAAGCGTAGTGTATGACCAACTATGGTCCATTAAATAATTGGATGAATGAAACAAATTACTCAAGATAAGTAGATCACACACAACTACAAGACTGTTTTTCACAACTAAATTAACTAAGCAATGTTTTAGGTCGGTATCCCCGCTAAGCTCAGAGGAAATGCTAGATAACTTTACCTGAAGCACAATCATCATTTAAAATAGAAAAGAACATCTACGAGCAGCTCAATACCATAAATGGCTTAAGACAGTAGAAATTGAAGAAGTGTAAGGCCCTCAATGATTTTATCTACCTCAAAGTCGCAATTTACAAAACTTAATCAGTTTCAAGATATAGGGAAGAAGATTTTACCAACATGTTGAAACGGTAATTCACCCACCTCGTTGGCACTAAATGTTGTTACTCCATTATCCATGGAAATCGATTCTCCGTAATGTCTCCAATCCCGACAATCATCATTTGATCAAAGATCCACAGGCCCATCGCAAAACAATTTTAGAAATCCACGATCAACCCAGCAAAATGTTTGCCTCCAAAGATGCAGTTAAATGATATGTACAAGTGATCTGGATGTGCACCAAATTATGCATTTTCACTGATGATTTTTACAAGAGCGTGACTACTGAAAGATGCACTCCAAAGCACTGCATTTTAACTAACCCTTTGGCACTGCATTTTAACTGACCCTTTGGCATTGCATTTTAACTAACCCTTTTGCACTGCATTTTAACTGACCCTCTGGCACTGCATTTTAACTGACCCTTAGGCATTGCATTTTAACTAACCCTTTGGGGTAAAATAGGAGGCAGTCCAAAGCACGTGTTTGGTACAGGAATTCTGCGGAAATTGTGCAAGCCATTACAAAATATGCCAGAACAAATAAAATGCATTTATTATTTGTGCAAAACAAAAATATTAACAACTTTATTACATTAACACAAATTATGAAAATTCTCCATTGAATTCAATCGCAAACATGCGTGTTTCCTCCGCTTGCATTTGTTCCAAGCTGAACTGTTTTTGCTTCATTTGCTAAATGGGTTGTCTTCCCATCACCAGTTAAGATTTCGACACGTACTCCAACAGCACTCCATTCGGAAATTTTCTTCTGGTGAGTTGCCGGAAAAATGTTCACAAATTAAATATTATTTAAATATTAAATATTATTTAGTTTGTATTAACAAATGTTTGGACATGTTAACACGCCTATCTCTTTTTGGAAAATGAAAGCCGCTGCCTGTAGAGATGTACAATCTGATTTATGTACATATAGGGATCTCTAACAACTGCTAATAAAATGTAGCGAACGGAGTGCCTTTTTCACGACTCCAGTTGAACTGCATCAAAACATGCCGTGACAGAACTAGTCCACATTGCACTACTTCTAATTTATTTTGCTGGGCAATAATCGACTGGTCCGTCGAAAAATATTTTCAAAAATCCCGATTAATGATCCACAGATCCATTGAACACAAATTTAAAAAATCCACGACAAATAATCCACAGTTTCATAGATTTTTTTTACAAATCCACGATCCACAGGTCCATCGAATTTTTTTACAAATCCACGATACACAGGTCCATCGACATTTTTTTAAAAAAATCCACGATCAATGATCCACAAGTCCATCGAACAATTTGTTTTTTAAAATCCACGATCAATGGACGACAGGTCCGTCGAAAACTAATTATAAAAATCCACAATCAATGATCGACAGGACCGTCGGCAAATATTTTGTAAAAATACACGATCAATGATCCACAGTTCCATAGAAAAATATTTTGAAAAATCCACGATCATTGATCCACAGATCGATCAAAAAATATTTGTAAAAATCCATGATCATTGATCCAAAAGTCTTTAAAAAACATTTTAACAAATACACGATCATTGATCCAAAAGTCCTTAAAAGGTTTTTTTTAATCCACCAACATTGATCCAAAAAGCCATAACAACTATTTTCAACAATCTGCGATCATTGATCCACAGGTCCTTTCAGAAATATTTTTAAAAATCCACGATCATTGATCCACTGGTCCATCGAAAAATATTTGTAAAAATCCATGATCATTGATCCAAAAGACTTTAAAAACCATTTTAACAAATACACGATCATTGATCCAAAAGTCCTTAAAACGTTTTTTTTTTAATCCACCAACATTGATCCAAAAAGCCTTAAAAACTATTTTCAACAATCTGCGATCAATGATCCACAGGTCCTTTCAAAAATATTTTGAAAAATCCACGATCATTGATCCACAGGTCCTTTCAAAAATATTTTTAAAAATCCACTATCATTGATCCGCAGGCCCATCAAAAATTACTTTTAAAAATTCACGATCATTGATCCGCAGGTCCATCAAAAATTATTTTTAAATATTCACTATCATTGTTCCGCAAGTCCATCAAAAAATATTTTTTTAAAAATCCACGATTATTGATCCACAAAAAAATATTTTTAAAAATCCACGATCCAGTCCATCGAACAATATTTTAAAAATCCACGATCATTTATCCAAATATCCATCGAAAAATAATTCTAAAAATTCACGACCATTGATCCGCAGGTCCATCGAAAAATATTTCTAAAAATCCACGACCATTGATCCGCAGGCCCATCAAAAATGTTTTTAATAATCCAAAGGCCTTAAAAAGTATTTTCAAAAATTCACGTTTATTGATCCACAAGTCCATCAAAAAATATTTTAAAAATCCACGATTATTGATCCGCAAGTCCATCAAAAAATATTTGTTAAAAGTCCATGTTTATTGATCCACGAGTCTATCAAAAATATTTTCTAAAAATCCACGATCATTGATCCAAATATCTATCGAAAAATATTTCTAAAAATCCACGACCATTGATCCGCAGGTCCATCAAGAAATGTTTTTAATAATCCAAAGACATTAAAAAGTATTTTTAAGAATCCACGATTATTGATCCATAAGCCCTTCAACAGACCAAAGGCCTTAAAAATATTTTTTAAAAATCCAAAAATATTATTAAAAATCCACGATCATTGATCCACATGTCCATCGAAAAATATTTTTAAGAATCCAAGATCATTGATTCCAAGATCCTTACTTACTTACTTAGCTGGCCCATTACAGAACATTTGTTCCATAGACCGAACTAAGAAAAGATCTCCAATCCTCTCTGTTTTCGCTTCGCTTTTTGGAATACCGCGCCTTATAATTTCTTCATCCGCCATGTGGCAGCGGGTTCATCATCGCTCATTCTTATGATATGTCCTAGCCAACGCAATCGTTGCATCTCGATACGTTTAACTATATTCATGTGTTTATATAGCTGATATAGCTCGTGGTCCATACGACGTCGATATTCACCGTCAACGCAAATCGGCCCGTAGATCTTTCAAAGAATTTTCCTCTCAAACACACCAAGCATGCCTTATCTGCTTGCGCAAGTACCCATGCTTCGGAGCCATACATTAGCACGGGCAGTATCAGCGTTTTGTATAGTGTTATTTTTGTTTGACGAGATGTGGCTTTGTTTTAAAATTGCTTACTTAAACCATAGTAGCATCTGTTGGCCAATACAATTCTTCTTCTTATTTCACAACTGATGTTGTTTGTTGTGTTTATGGCAGTGCCAAGGTAAACGAAGTCTTTAACTACCTCAAAATTATAGGTACCAACATTCATAGTTGGTCCGAGCTTTATGAACGCTTTGCGCGTCAACACCATTAATTTGGTCTTTTCGCCGTTTACCGCCAGACCCACTTTCACAGATTCTGCTTCGACTTTCCTAAGCAAACTGTTGAATAGGTCACACGAAAGGCTGTCTCCTTGTCTGAAACCTCTTTTGGTACCGAACCAATTTTAACTGTGGACCTAGTATCAGTTAAAGTCATCTTACAAAGCCGGATGAGCTTTGCGGGGATACCAAATTCAGACATTGCATGGAATACCTTTGAACGTAGGGGGCTGTCGAAGGTTGCTTTATAATCGAAAAAAGGTGGTAGATGTCGATGTGCATCTGTTGGGTCTTCTCCAGGATTTGCCGCATTGTAAATATCTGGGATTGGATCTGCGATATCTTCGCCGTCTTCGCTACTATCGGATACCAACAGTTTGGAAAAATTTTCTTTTCATATCCTGAGCACACTATCTGTATCAGTTACCAAATTACCTTGCTGGTCTCTGCAGGTGGATGTGCCTGTACCAAAGCCATCAGTTTGATGTTCCACTCTTTGGTAGAATTTTCGGACTTCATTCTGGCTCCTGTACATCTCGATTTTTTCACATTCCCGCTTTTCCATCTCTCTCTCTCTCTTTTCCTGCGGAGAAGATGTTTCTCTTCTCTCCTTTTCTCCCGATATCTCTCTCGTGCGCTACGCGTTGCTACTGATTGTAAAGTAGCTCTATATGCCGCATTTTTCTCTTCGGTAGCAGCACGACACTCCTGGTCATACCATGAATTCCTTTGTGGAGGTCTCTGGAATCCAAGTATGGATTTTGCGGCCGTTTGCATGGAGTGGAGAATTGTTTGCCATTGTGTTGTTATGTTATCGGGACAAGGAGTGCTCGCGTTAAGCCTCGGAACGATCGTACATCCAACACGCTGGATGAATGTCTTCCATCTATTACAACATGATCAATTTGATTACTTGTTCATTGATCTGGAGACAGCCAGGTGCCCTTATGAATATCGAGATGATTAAATCTGGTACTGCTAACTACCATGTTTTTTGCAGCTGCAAAGTCTATCCGCCTCATACCATTGTCAGATGTTTCACTGTGGAGACTGAATTTTCCAACTGTTGGGCCAAAGGTATTCTCATTTCCAATTTTGGCATTAAAATCGCCTAGAATGATTTTAATGTCATGGACAGGGCAACGGTCATATGTTTCTTCTAAGCGCTCGTAAAATATATCTTTGGTCTGTTCGTCCTTTTCTTCAGTGGGAACATGAGCGCAAATAAAGCTGATGTTGAATAATTTAACTTTTATTCGAATTGCAGCAAGTCTTTCATTCACTGGGGTGAAGCTTGATACCAGGTGTTTTAGCCTCCGACTAACTACGAATCCGCAACCAAACTCATGCTTTACGTCATGGCAGCTATAATACAGTGCGTCACCTTTAGGTGTTGTTGTGACGCCTTTCCCAATCCATCGTATTTCCTGTATGGCAGTAATATCGGTCTTGTACTTTTCAAGTACGTCTGCCAATGCGAAGAATGCACCTTCTCTATAAAGAGTGCGAACATTCCAGGTGCAGATTCGCAGATCATGGTCCTTAAAACGTTTGCGGGGTTCGTCAACTTTAGAGGGGTTTGTTTTTTCATAGTATGCTGTTTTTTCTAGGGGAGGGTTACTAACCCGACGCCCAAACCCAAGTTATTAACGTTCTTATGGGTGAACGCGCGGCACATGTTAGCTCACTACCTTTAACGGGTGTTAAAGGCAGTTCCCCAGGTGACACCACGGGGAGGTCAGTGTCCACTTGAGATGAAAGAGGGACCAAGATAAATCCTGGGCTTTGCCATGTTAAAACCGGTCAGGACCGTTGCTTGGTATCTTCCATCCCCTACGTCACCCAATCGACTAGTCCGTCGAAAAATCTTTTAAAAAATCCCGATTAATGATCCACAGATCGATTGAAAAATCCACGACAAATAATCCACAGTTTCATCGAATTTTTTTTTTTACAAATCCACGATCCACAGGTCCGTCGAAATTTTTTTAAATAATCCAAGTTCAAGGATCCACATATCCATCGAACAATTTGTTTTTTTAAAATCCACGATCAATGGACGACAGGTCCGTCGAAAAATATTTATAAAAATCCACAATCAACGATCGACTGGACCGTAGGCAAATATTTTTAAAAATCCACGATTAAAAACAGATCCTTGAACAAAAATCAAAAATCCACAGGTCCATCGAAAAATATTAAAAAAAAAACACGATCAATGATCCACAGGTCCATAGAAAAATATTTTGAAACATCCACGATCATTGATCCACAGGTCCATCAACAAATATTTTTAAAAATACATGATAATTGATCCAAAAGTCCTTGAAAAACATTTTAAAAAATACACGATCATTGATCCAAAAGTCCTTAAAAAGTTTTTTTTTTAAATCCACCAACATTGTTCAAAAGCCTTAAAAACTATTTTCAACAATCTGCGATCAATGATCCACAGGTCCTTTCAAAAATATTTTTAAAAATCCACGATCACTGATCCACAAGTCCATCGAAAAATACTTTTAAAAATCCACGATCATTGATCCACAGGTCCATCGAAAAATATTTCTAAAAATCCACGATCCTTGATACACAGGTTCATCGAAAAATATTTCTAAAAATCCACGATCCTTGATCCACCGGTTCATCGAAAAATATTTTTAAAAATCCACGATCATTGATCCGCAGGTCTATAAAAAAATATTTTTAATAATCCAAATTCACGATTATTGATCCAAGAGTCCTTAAAAAATATTTTTTTAAAATCCAGTATCATTAATCTACAAGTCCTTAAAATATATTATTTAAAATCCACGATCATTGATCCGCAGGTCCATCAAAAATAGTTTTAATAACACTGTGCAACAAAATGGAGGTGAAAGTCTGGGGCACGGAAAATTCCTCTTGGGGAAGAATGGCCTTGGTGAGTATATTAAGAACCCCGAAGGACAGATCAGCCGTGAATCGAACTTCCGCGTTATGGCGTGATGAAGTTTTTGCTAGAGACCCTGTAAGCCATCAGGAAGTAGCCTTATATCTTTGTTCACTGTTGCTTTAGCTTATTTTTGAGATGACATGTCTTCAGTCAAATCGAATGAGGATATATGAGGATTACACGATCATTGATCAAGAATAATCTTTGAAATATATGATCGATCATTAATCCCGAAATCCTACCAAAATTATTTTCTTTAAATCGACGAAGATTACTGAATGTTACTTTGACCTGAATGAGAAGTTCAGTGACAAAAAAACTTTCAAAAGATGTTGACTAAAAAGCTTAAGTAATTGCAAAAGCACTTGATGCAGTTATGATTGAGATACAGTGAAAATTGATGAATGTGATCCATTTAACCACTTTGATACTATTGAGCATGGATCTATGTGAAGAAATGTTTTTAGACTCTAAGTATGTTTGGACCAAATCCGTCTTAGATAATTAAAAGTCTTTGCCGGCCGGACGGACGTCTGTCCGGCTGGCTGGTGGGCACAATAAAGATGGAAAGGATCAAGGAATTTGGACCATACGTTACACATCGTACTATATTGCAGAAACTTAGATCAAGATATATTCGTCCAGTCCAGGTGTCATGACAAGAATTTGAGAGTAAAAGTACAAAAAAATACTTGTCAAAATCTTTAATGCTGTTGACATTCCTTTGCAATACATAGTTCTATTTTTATGTCTTATTTTGCTGCTCTAAACATTTTAGCCTAGTCTACTCTTTAGGGAACACAATTGAAGAACAAGTGATTCCCTCTGTCTCGCCAAGCAATTGTATGGCCGCTTGTTTGGTATACCAGTCATTTGTATGTTTCTATTCCTATTCATTGTCCTCTGCTCAGCAAGAACCTATAATATTTTTGCTTGCATTGTTAAACTAACCCGCCGAACTACATAAACGATTTTGGCCAACAATGTTTGGCCAATATTTTTCATATTTGTTGGGCATATCCTGTGGTGGACACATTGTGAGAGTATTGATCATAGAATTGAAAGATCTACAATTTTGTTTTGAAACACAAAATTAAGACATTTCGAAATTTTGTGCAAAATATTTAAAGAAAACATTTACCGGATTTTCTCCAACAAACAATAACCATTATTGTGCGTGCCCTTAGGTGTCATTTACGCCAATCTAAGTTACATTATACGGCTTGTTCTTGGGTTTTTTTTAAAACAAATGTTCAACACAAATGTTAAACAAAGGTCAATTGTTGGGCAGTATTTAACAGATTTAGATACCTTTGGGATCACCATGCCACACACACGGTTGCTCCATAAGTGTCCAGCTTCTTTCACAATTAAAAACTAGTACAGGACCCACATCCATCACTGTAAGGATAATACATCACTACATACAATTATTTGGCAATTTGAGAAAATGACTTTACAAAGAGAACTGTGTACAGAGATGTGTTGATATTGTTCGGTAAAGATCTATGCATAATTCACTAAATAAGTGAAAAAGTATCAGTCGGCTTTACCAACAGAGATATAGGTTAGGTTAGGTTGATAAGAGGGGTGATCCTAGATCACCACATGCCCATGTGGACATACACTTAAGCCATAAGTCGGCCTGTTGTGCGCTCTAATTTTTTTTTTTTTTGGGTTATGGAGGATTATCTTTTTTTGACTTAGTCTAGGATCTCTGTCCTATTTACATAGTCTCTGATCTTTTTGAACTCGATTGTCCTAATATGGTCGAGTCCTGGTATAATGTCATTCCCTAGTAACTGGGTTCTCAGATTTGTGAAGGCTTGACAATGGCAGAGGTAATGTTCCAACGTTTCGTCGTCCTCTCCGCATGCTCTGCATTCACTGTTTTCTGCACAACCTATTTTGTGCAGATGCGCTTTTAGACCTAGGTGACCTGTAAGGATTCCTGTCAGTCTACTAATATCTTTTTTACTTAGTAAAAGTAATTCTTTTGTTTTGTCCTCGTCTGGGTTTCCCCATAGGATTTTTGTGTTTTTTCCCTTCTCTTCACTACTCCAGAGGGATACACCTTACCGTGTTGGGAGTAATTATTTATAGATTTAATACATTCCAAGACAGTTCTAGATTTCAATGTCTTGGTTGATATAGCTCTAATGGTTGTTTTGCTATCCGTAAGGATATTTACAGTGGTAGGCCTTGTGTGAGTATCAAACCAAAGCAGACACTCTGTTATCGCCCGGAGTTCCGCCTGCAGGATCGTGTTATGATCCGGCAGACGGAGGGAGATTTCCGTTTCCGGTTCCATTATATAAAGACCCAGTACGGTTCTCCCCCCTAGCACAGCCCCATCCGTAAACCCACAGTGCTAGAGCTCCCCCGATCCACATGTCTCTGTCAGGTATTGACACTTCACACAAGGCTACTTCACTAGTTTCATGTATACGGTCCGATACTGCCTGATTTATAGATTCACCCATTGTGACCTTTAATATGTTTTGGTGGTATGTTTGGTGGCTCTTTTCGATCCACTCGCTCATCGACTTAGCCTTACAGCTGCGATGGCTGCCTCATACCTTACCTGAATATCTATTGGGTGTACAAACAAAATTGTTTCTAGAGCCCTAGTCGGTGTGGTCCTCATTGCTCCGCTAATGCTTAGGCAGCATGTTCTTTGGACCTTTTGCAATATTTCCACATTGCATTTTTTGTCCATGGCTGTCCACCATACCACAGACGCGTACGTTAGAATTGGTCTAATTACGCTTCTGTATAGCCAGTGTATCATCCTAGGATTGAACCCCCATTTTGAGCCTATCGCCCTTCTGCAGGTTGACCAACATATTTGGGCCTTGTTAGCCCTTTCTTGTATATGGTCTTTCCATTTAAGTTTCCTATCCAGAATTACTCCTAGATATTTAACTGTACAGGAGATATTTATTGTCTTATCTAGAAAAACTGGTTCCTCGTAGTGTCCCATTTTCGTTTTTCTAGTGAATAGACATAATTCTGTTTTTTTCCGGGTTGACGTTCAGACCTCTCGGCCTGGCCCAGTTAAAAGCAATTTTTAGAGCCGTTTCTGCTCTTCGACAAAGTTGATTTGGATTCTTTCCCCTCAGAAGTATTATTACGTCGTCTGCGTAGCAGACTGGGTCAAATCCTTCGGTTAGGGTCCTCAAGAGACTGTTTATGGTGGTAACCCACAACAGAGGTGAAAGTATCCCTCCCTGTGGCGTTCCTTGTCCAACTTTGTCTCTTATTTTCACGTCGTATAGCCCGCAGCTTATCCATCTATTCCTTAGCATGTGGTTTATCCAGTTCCTTAAGGCCCTGTCTACCTGAAACTCGTCTAAGGAGTGGATAAGTGTCTCGGTGCTTACGTTATTAAAAGCGCCTTCGTTCTTTCTATGTGGTGTACTACCTCATGCAATGCGGTTTTCACTGATCTGCCTTTAACGTATGTATGTTATTTGAATTTAAGCATATCGTTGGGGATCTTACTCTTTATCATGGTGTTGACTGTCCGTTCCATTGTTTTGAGTAAGAATGAAGTTAAACTTATCGGTCGATAAGATTTTGGTGTTGCATAACTTGCCTTGCCAGGTTTGGGTATAAAGACTACCCTTGCCTCCTGCCAGGCTATAGGAGTGTATGCAAATTTTAAGCATGCATTGAAGATCCCGACCAGTTTGGACGCAATCCACTTCCCTCTGTAGTAAAGCCGGGAAGATCTGATCTGGTCCAGCTGCTTTATATGGTGAAAAGCTTAAAATGGCTTGTTGGACCATTAAGCTGTCGATCTTTGGTGCCTCTTCCGATGAGTTAATACATTCCGTCGATGCCTCAGTGTTAACCATGGTATTCTGCGGGAAGTGCGTTTTCATCAGAAGGCCTAGAGTTTCTTCTGTTGTTTCAATCCTTTTTCCATTTCCATTGACCAATTGCTCGGTCTGTGTATGGGTTTTAGATAGAAACTTTTTAATCTTTGAAACGTCATTTACACTACCCACCTGTTCGCAGAAAAGCTTCCAGGAGTTTCGTTTGGCGTTTCTTGTTATTTTGTTGTATTCCTTTAATTTTGTCTGATAGTTGTCCCAGAATACAGTTGCTTTTTTACGTTTGGCCCTATTATAAAGTCTGCGGACCTCCTTGCCCTTATTTCGAATTTCCCCTGTCATCCAGGGTTTTTCGTAGGCGGATTTCCTCTCTCGAAGGGGACAACTTTCCTCGAAAGACTTTACTAGTGCCTCATTTAACTTTAGGACATATCTCTCTATGTCCTCCTTACTTAGGCATTCCTCATCAGGTTGCCCAAGTCTTTCTTTTACTCGTTTTCCGAACTTTGTCCAATTTGTTTTGGATTTGTTTCGGAAGGTTATCGGGTTAGGCGATGGCCTAGCTATTTTAAATCTAATATACTTATGATCTGAGAAGGAGTGTTCCTCCAGGACCCTCCACTCGTGTACCTCGTTTATTAAATTTTCTGAACATATCGTTATATCTAGTACTTCCTCCCTAATTATATTAACAAAGGTTGGCGTATTCCCGGTGTTAAGTGTAATCAGGTCGTTAGTATTTAAGTAATCTATAAGGGCTTGACCCCTTTTGTTAATGTTAGTACTACCCCACGAGATGTGGTGAGAGTTAGCATCGCTACCTACTAGTACTTCGTTACCTGTTTGCTTTATCCTTCTCACCAGTTGCTGCAATTCCGACGAAGGTGGTAATGTCGGGGAGTCGAACGGCAGGTATAATGATGCTAGGTATATGTTACCATTCCCCTGCTTCAATACTGTGACGTCCGACGATGACAACTCTGGAGAAAAAAGAAAGCATAAGTTTTTGTGGCATATAATGCAGGTCCTCGGTCGGGATCCCGTATTTGCGTAAAAAAGTTGATAATTTATATGGTTAAGTCCAGAAACCTTGTTTTTTATGGTCCAAGGTTCTTGGATTAAACCAATATGTATATTACCTTTAGTTATTTTGTCCATCAGGGCTAGTGTTGCCGTTTCGCTCCGATGGAGGTTGATCTGGATGACCTCAATCATTGGTCCTCCAGTAGGTTGGCTTCTTGGGAGTCGTTAATTTCGTCTGCTCCTCCCTCCTGTAAGCCTTTTGGTAAGTTGACCTCTTGGTTGTTTGGTTTGGCAATCTCCTCCTCACCAACTCTTGCCTTTCCAATTTTGAAGAAGACCGAGTTCGAGACGAAGAGTGCCTTGCCCTTGGTTTTGACGAGCCCGGCTAGCGAGAGATCGTCGATCCCCATCACAAGGAGAGTGCCGTCTTCCTTCTCCTCCCTGTGGAAGACCTCCCATCTTTCCACCTTTAGGGCCTCGTTTTGTACGCCAAAGACCTCGAGCATGCGCTCCGTCTCGAGCTTGCAGCCATACCCCTTGACGTACACCGATGCTTTGGTTAGATGAGGAATTTCGTCTTTCCTCACCAGTTTTAGTCTGACACCTTCCCATGGAGTTGCTATACTGCTGACTACCTCCCCGAGAGCTGCAGAGTTTGCGTGTGAGTCCAGGTGGTACAGTCGTCGTCCTTTCGTCCTTTCAGGATTTGTTCCAATAATTTATCGTTGATCGATTTTTCGATCTCCGATAAGTACTCTTTGTGTAGCCTTCCAGATCCTTTACTAGTATCGATTACTGCGTAGCACAGCTCGTCCTTGTAGTATCTCTTGGTTCCGGTTTCAGCGTCCATCTTCCTCTTCTGGGTGGAGGTAGGCTTCTTTACTGAGTCCTTGGCCACCGCAGAAGATTCCGATGTCGCGCTCACCTTCTTTTTGTCAGAACTCGCGACTTTGAAGGATACTTTTGGCAGTCTCCTTTGCTTTTGTCCTGACGAGGTTTGTCCTGGACAATTGAAGGTGGGAAGCTCTTTTTCTTCTTACTGGGTTTTGGCACGTTCTGCTCCTCAGGAGACCTTGTCCTCTTCGCCGCTTCGGAAGAAGTGGAGGGACTGTCTGTGGTAACCTTTGAAGCAGCCAGCTGTTGTTCCTTCTTTTGTTTAGCCTGGTTCCTCTTATATTTCTTCCTTTGGGCCCCAGACCACTGCACTCTTTTCGTCGTGAGCTTACCGATGCTCTCGCTCACTTCCTCTACCATCTTGTGGACTTCCTCTTTCATGGGATTTTCCACAACGGTGGTGTTCGTTTTGCCGCAGCTATCGGATTCGGAATCAGGGTCGCTACCATCATCAGATAGTTGGGTCAAGTTAATCCTCCCCCTGTGCTCCCCTTTATCCTCCTCGCAGCCTTTGACATAAAGAAGAGAAGCAAATTAAGGCTTTTTTCTGTCAATTCCATGATTTTTATAGATATCTTTCGAGAATGGATATCTAGGAGTTATGTACCAATGGTGTCGTAGTACACGCTGTTCCGACTCAGCTTATTGATATGACAGAAGTCTCCCTTGTCCCTTTGATGGCATTTTGTTGTAACATAAATATGTATGTATATATGTCCTTACACTGCACTTTTGTGAAAAAATGAGAATTTTGTGGGGACAGTTCCATATTCAAAGCTGATCTCTGTCTAAATAAAATGTTACGATGTGCAAAGAATTTAGAATTTATACAAAAACATATGAAACCTATAACCGGGTAATAACATACTTCTGTCACATTTATTACAGGGTGTACTCCCAAAAGTACAACCTCCATATAATAAATACTAAACAAGTAAGAAAGGCGTTAAGTTCGGCCGGGCCGAACTTGTTATACCCTCCACCACGAGTGGTATTGAAGTAAAATGGAAATTTTAGCAATTACTGTAAAAAGATTTCGGTAAAACAATTTGGCTATCCTTTAAAATACACAAATTCTATGGGGGCTGTATCGAAACATTGATATATCAGACAAATTCCTGGCGGGAAGTTTTTAGACTCAAAGAAGACTAAATACCAAATTTCCGATATTTCGGTAAGATAATGTGGCTAAAACCTAAAAAATACCGAAATTCAAACGGTACACCTCTATGGAGGGTATAGGAACGTACACGCGGACTATACTGATAATTCTTTTCTGGAACGTTTTATAATCCAATGAAAGACTTAATAACATACTTCAGTCATTTCGATGGGATATTCACGTCACAACCTTCAGAATTACGAAAATCGGGGGTACCGTTCTATAGGGCTATATCGAAAAGTGGACCTATACCGATGAATTTCAGTAGGAAAGGGCTTCACATCCAACGTAGACTAAATACTAAATTTTAGCCAGATCGATGGTTGTTGTAGCCACAACCTTCAAAATACCGAAAATCGGGAGGTACCGTTCTATGGGGGCTATAGAAGACGTGAACCTGTACGGACAAATTTCTGGGGGGAAAGTTTTATACCCCAACGAAGACTAAATGCCAAATTACAGCCATTTCGGTGGAATATTGAAGTCACTAACTTCAAAATACCGAAAATATGAAGGCGTAAACCTATACCGACAAATTTAGAGGGGAAAATAGAATATACCCAACAAAGACTAAGTACCAAATTTCAGCCATTAAAATGGATTATTGTGGCCTTCAAAATACCGAAAATCGGGAGGTACCGTTCTATGGGAGCTACATTAAGGCGATGACCTGTACCGAGAAATTTCTGGGGGAAAGTTGTATACCCCACCAAAAAGACTAAATACCAAATTTAGCCATTTCGGAGGAATATGGAGACCACAAACTTAAAAATACCGAAAATCTACAGGTACCGTTCTATGGGGGCTATACGAAGGCGTGGACCTATACCGACAAAATTCTAGGGGAAAATTGTATACCACTAACGATGACGAAGTACCAAATTTCAGCCATTTCGATGTGATAATGAAGCTTAAACCGTCAAAATACCGAAAATCGGGTGGTACCGTAAGTAACTACAACAAAAATCAAGGCGATTTGAGAACAGCTCTTAAACTGTAATTTTCCCAAAATTTGCGTGCGAGGTAATCGAAGGAGTTTACCGATATAGTCCATATTCGAACTCGTAGAAATATTGCAATGTGAAAAGTATGGACCAAAACTGTTACTGCATTCGAGAGTTATCGTGAGCACCATATAAGCGAAAGGTTTTCAAGGTGTGGATCGATATTGCCCATCATCCAACTTAAACTAAGTTAGGACAAAATATTACAAAGGCCAAATTTTGACAGAATCGTCTGATCCGTCCGAAATTTATCGTTCGCTCCAGCCACAACACATGATGCCATAGGGGTTTTTACAGCTTTTATGTCATTTTTAGGGAGTGTGGAAGAAACTTGTACCGTCGTAATGGCGATTACAAGTTGATACAACTAGCGAATAGTTTTGAACTTTTGCGGTGTACGTACCCAAAGGAGTGGGCCGATATGACCCATCTTCGAACTTAAACTTAGTTTGGACAAAATATTACGAAGATCAATTTTTGGATCCAATCGAGAGTTATCATGCGCTTCATCCAGAAAAACAGACATACGGACGGACGGACATTTCTAATTCGACACCAAATTGTCTGAAACGGATTTCGTCCAAACACTATTTCGATTGGGTACGTTTTGGCCGTATGAAAATGTATATAACCTCATTAGTCTAAAGCCTGAGGATATAAATATATGAATTCCATATATGTATATGTCTCATTATATAGTCCATTATGGAAGTGAATCTTATTTAGGGACTCATATCTTATCGATAGATATCGCCCCCACTTGTAATATCAGTGGATCATCGTATAAATTTTGGACCAGTATGCCAGGAAGCATGGATTTGTCGACGGAAAACATAATATCGTTCTAAACAGGACCACAACGAACACCATCGGTATACATTTCTAAAGGATCTTCCAACATAGCCTAAACTGTACTTAGGTACAAACGTTGAATTTTTGTGGAAGAGGTACCCTTACAAGAGGACCTACATATATGGGCCATTTTAGACGTTAAATTAATTTGGACGAAATATTAGGAGATCCAAAGTTTGGACCAAATTGGTTGATCGGTTCGGAAGTTATCGCGCTCTCCAGCCACTACATATGGTGCCATAGGGGATTTTTAATCCTTTCGGGCTGTTTTTTTAAAGAAGTACGGACTTGCCTCTTGCGCTCCAACTACTAAACACGGTAACATAGGGGTTTTTTGGCAACTTTCAGGCTATTTGCTCAGGAAGTATGGACTTGCCCTAGAAGAAACTTGTACCGTCGTATGGGGAACGGTGAATACAAGTTGTTACAACAAAATTCAAAGCTATTCGAGAGTAGGTCCTAAACTGAACTTGTCCGAACTTTTGTGGAAGAAAGTTGAGTGGAGCCGCTCAGCTAAATTTTTTTTCTTTAAATTGTACATTTTTCTAAATAGCCGGCCTTTGGCCGGGGGTTTAAGACTTTCTCCTATGGACAGGAGAAAATCTAGGGCACGGGAACAAAATTTTTTGTAATTTAAATTTTTTTTCTTATTAGGTGGGCTTTAACCAAGCGATCATATCTCGGGAAGTATGGATTTCCCAAAAAGAAATTATATATTGTCGAGATCAGGAAGGTGAGATATATCTATAAAAAATTTCATTACGATCGTAGCTGAGCGGCTCAACTCATCTTATGCCCTTTTGTGTGGGAGGTACCCGAAGTAGTGGACCGATTGAGTACATATTGGAACCTCATCTAAGTCTGGTAGAAATATCACAATGAGCAAAGTATGGGCCAAATCGGTTACTCTCTTCAAGAGTTATCGTGCACACAAATTTTCCGAACATTTTTGAACTTTTGTGGGGGGAGGTACCGGAATAAGTGGTCCGATATAACCCATCTTCGAACTTAAACTAAGTTTGGACAAAATATTACGTAAGTCAAATTATGAACAGAATCGGTTGATCCGTTCGAGAGTTATCGTGCGCTCCAGCCAGACAGACGGACGGAAATTGCTAAATCAACTCCAAAATGTCTGAAACGGATTCCGTCCAAACATACTTGGGGTCTAAAACCATTATTTCGATGAGGCACATTTTGCCCGTATGATAGTGTATATACCCTCGTTAGCATAAATGCTGAGGGTATAAAGAATTGTCAAGTTTTTTGCAGATCAAACCATATAATTTGGCGAAGATTGGCATAAATAACACCTAAGGTAGAGTACACTAAAGGCTGTTGTTTAAACATTTTTGACAAAATGTCTCAATTCAAACAGAAAATAATTTCCAATAAATAGTAAAAGAGAACTAATTTTACACAAAATATATTGAAGTCAACATTATATGCTTATTAAAATCAAAGGACGAACTATCCTCAACACAAACTGCACTATTGCTGTGCAATTGACCCTTGCTGTTCTAGCAAGAGAATTCTATGGCCACCAGCTTGGTATACCGAACATTGTTTACACTCTGTGCTAGCCTTAGTTTTTGTCTTCAGCACAGCAAGAATTGCAAGGTTTTGTCTTTCATTAAACACACAGCATCATCAACGTTTTTGGCCAACAATATTTGGCCAATCTTTTTCGTTTTTCGTTGAGCAGATCCTGTTGCAACACATTGTGAGGGAATTGCTAGTATTTTGAGCATGTAATGAGTCTCTGCTTTAATTGAGACATTCAGGACGTTTGTGCGAAATATTTACTCAAAATATTTACCGGATTTTCTTTGCTAACAATAGATTTTATTCTACGAGCCTTTGGTGTATTTTACATCAAGCGAAGCCACATTATACGGTTTGTTAGTCGGTTTTATGTTCAAAGGATCGTAGCAGAACAATTGTCAATTGTTTAATAGGGGTCATGAAAGGAAAATATTCTATAGGGTTTACACACGCTGGCCCCTTAGCAGCTGATTTTCCATTTAACTGTGAAGTCTTATGTCCGACGTATGACACCCGTGAGAGGCACGGGGTTCATATTGTAGCTAGTCTTGTAAACCTTCTAAGAAATATTTCAACAAAACATCCACAGAATGTGCTTCACTGGATATACTTCACGATACCCTAAAACTTAAAATGTTGTGCGGTGTACATTTATTCAATTATGTCCATATAAATAGAAATAAATGTTAAGAAAGTGTAAACTTGTCTCGATTAAAAATAATACCATTGGTATGTTTGGGAGTCTCCACGGTGCACAAAAGTTTTCGGCGGGCAAATCCCCTCAGCGTAATGTTGGCTTACATTTCCTGAGTATTTCAGCAAAGCTTGCAAAACTTCTTCGGACTCGGCGATAAAAAGTAGGTCCAAAACGTTGAGTCAATATGAATCGGGGTGCACTCATTGATATGAGAGAAGTCTCCCTAGTCCCTTTAAGGACGTTATGGGGCATATGTATGTATGTTCATTGATCTGTTGGGTATGGAACTTCCCAAGAATATATAAATATTTCAAAGATCGAAATATGTAGCTGAACTATTGTTTAAAAGTTATTTATTGCCTTTCACGAAAATCCACATTAAGAATATTGAAAGCAATTTTGGTCCCGTGCCGATCAGTAGTGGCATACGTCTAACAGAACGTTTTACAGTTAAGGGAAAATTCAGCTGCCAAGAAACCAGCATGCGTAAGCCCTATGGGATATTTTCCTTTTGTGAGCCCTATCAAACAATTGACAATTGTTCTGGTGGCGATCCCTTTAAAATAAAACCAACTAACAAACCATATAATGTGGCTTAGATTGGCGGAAAATTCGCCAAAGGGTCTGACACTAAAGTCTATTGTTTGCTTAGAAAATCCGGTAAATATTTTGTGTAAATATTTACAACAAAAATTCTCAAATGTCTCAATTAAAAAAAGAGACCCATTGCATGCTTGGATATTCTAAAGATAGTTCAAAAGACAAGCAACACCCTCACACTGTGTCTCAACAGGATGTGCTCAACAAAAATGACAAATATTGGCCAAATATTGTTGGCCAAAAACGTTGATGATGCTATGCGTTGAATGAAAGGCAAAATCTTGCAATCCTTGCTGTGCCAAAGACAATAACAAATGCTAGCACACAACATAAAATTCTCTGCTAGAACAACAAGGGTCATTTGAACAGCAATTGTGCCGTTTGTGTTGAGCATAGTTTGTCCTTTGATTTTAACAAGCATATAATGTTAACTTCAAACATTTTGGGCAACATATTTTATGTTTTACTAATATTTCTGAAATTATTTTCTATTTCAATTGAAACATTTTGTTCCAAATATTTACAAATTAGCCGTGTTTGTTTTGCTACAAACAATAACATTTAGTGTACCCGACCTTAGGTGTCATTTTTGCCAATCTTAGCCACATTACATGGTCTGTTAGTTGATTTTACCTTTCTCTAGCAGCATAAGATCTGCAGAACCATTGGCAATTGTTTGTTGTATAAATTTTTAGGCTATTTGCGCTTATTTAAAGTAAATATTTTCTTGTCCTTAAGGTACACCTTTCTGACTCAATAGTCTCTTTTACATAGATGGAATAATATCATATTTCAATCTCAAGTTTTATTACAGCTTCAACAAATTATAGAAAAAACAAGTAGAAAAAAATGAGTCGGCTTTGCCGACAGAGATATACCCACAGTCTATGTTAATTGAAACTTTCATCTGTGGACAAATCGAATGTCTTTACAGAATTTTGTAGCCCTTTCAGGACATTTGAACTTGCCGACAAAAATGTGAATTAGGATTAAAGTTCAAAAGTGTTGCGGAGAAGGTACTTGAAGAAATGGACCGACATATAGTTCATTAAGAAATTGGATCTTATTCTGGAAGTCATTTTTTTCGATAGATATCGCACCCACTAGTCATTTCAGTGGGTCATCGTAAAACATTTGGACCAGTATGCCAGGAAGCATGAACTTGTCCACGGAAAACATAATATCGCTGTAAACAGGACTATAACGAATAGCATCGGTATACATTTCCAAAGGATCTTCGAACAGTCCCCAAACTACACTTAAATAAAAATATTGAACATTTGCAGGAAAGGTAACTTAAGGAGAGGACCAATATGGATAATTTTAGAAGATAAATTTGAACAAAATATTAGAAGATCCAAAGTATGGACCAAATCGGTTGCCCCGTTCAAGCATTGTAGGGAAGTACTGGAAATTGTGGACCGGTATTGCCCATCTTCGAACTGAAACTAAGTTTGGACAAAATATGGCGAAGGCCAAATTTCGGACAAAATCGGTTGAGCATTTCGAGTTCTATAGTGTGCTCCAGCCACTACCACCGGGCTATTATCTCAGGAAGTATTTAGTTGCCCCTGAAAAAACTTGTACCATCGTAAAGGGGGTCTGTGAATGCAAGTTTCTTCAACAAAAATCAAAGTGATTCAAGAGCAGGTTCTAAAGTGAACTTATCCGAAATTTTGTGTGGGAGGTACCCGAAGGAGTGGACAAATATAGTCCATATTCGAACCTGATATATACCTGGTAGATATATTAGGATGTGTAAAGTATGGACCAAATCGGTCACTCCCTTCAAGAGTTATCATGCGCATAATTTTTCCGAATATTTTTGAATTTTTGTGGGGAGGTATCTGATGGAGTTGACCGATATGGCTTATCTTCGAACTTAAACTAAGTTTGGACAAAATATTACTAAGGCCAGATCCGTTCGAGAGTTATCTTGCGCTCCAACAACTACACACGGTGTCATAGAGGTTTTTTGAAATTTTCAGTCTATTTTGTCAGAAAGTATCTACTTGCCGCTGATCAAACTTATACTGTCGTAAGGGGGGCAGTGAATAAAAGTTGCTACAACAAAAATCAAAGCGATTCGATAGCTGGTACTAAACTGAACTTTTCCGAAATTTTGTCTGGGAGGTACCCGAAGGAGTGGACCGATTGAGTCCATATTGGAACCTCATCTATATCGCTCCAGACAGACAGACAGAAGGACGGACAGTGCTAAATCAACTTCAAATTGTCTGAAACGGATTTCGTCCAAACATACTTGGGGTCTAAAACCACTATTTCGATTAGGCACATTTTACCCGTATGATATATATATAAGGTTATATATATATGTAATTGTTCCACAAACATCCCATAAGGGACAAGGGAGACTTCTCTCAATAAAGGTTATTGTTTAAAAATTTTGGACAAAATGTCTCAATTCAAACAAAAAATTATTTCCAAAAAAATGTAAAAGAGAACTAATTTTACACAACATATCGACACCTCCAAATAATAGTATGCTAAGTCTAAAAAGTGAGTTTTGGAGGAGAAGCTCTCAAAGTTTGGACATTTCTTTGACGTTCAGTACTATGCTAAGGAAATATTTGTTTATAACTTCTGTTCGGATTGTCCGATCATTACCAAAATATGACAGAATTTATGTTAAAGGACGTTAAATATAAACATGTAAAGAACTTGAAAACATGCTAAGTCGACTTAGCATACTATTGTTTGGAGGCGTCGATATATTGAAGTTAACATTATATGCTTATAAAAATCAAAGGACGAACTATGCTCGACACAAACGGCACTATTGCTGTACAATTGACCCTTGCTGTTCTAGCAAGAGAATTCTATGCCACCAGCTTGGTATACGAAACGTTGTTTCCATGTTGTGCTGTTTTTGCAAGGTTTTGTCTTTCATTAAACACACAGCATCATCAACGTTTTTGGCCAACAATATTTGGCCAATCTTTTTCGTTTTTTATTGAGCAGATCCTGTTGTGAGGGGGAATTGCTAGTACTTTGAGCATGTAATGAGTCTTTGCTTTAATTGAGACATTCAGGACTTTTGTGCGAAATATTTACCGGACTTTCTTTGCTAACAATAGGCTTTATTCTACGAGCCTTTGGTGTATTTTACACCAATTGAAGCCACCTCACGGTGCTCTTTAAACAATTTTAAATGGAATGTGCGTACACCTTGGAAGTTTTTGCGGATTCTGAAACTACAATGTTCATAGATTAGAAAAATCAAGAAACAAAAAAAATCGCCGGAGCGCTTTTTAAATAAATCACGATTTAAGTAGACATTTTTAGCGGTTGTATAGGTTTTCACGATTTTGCTTAGAAACCGCACGTCCTATTAAAATAGGACTAAAGAAAATGTTGTAGCTTTGAAAATTCTCTACAAGATCGACCTTTATTGTATTTTCGTTGTTTTTACCATTTTTGAGATATAGAAGTTCAAATTGGGACAATGCACTGACTGTATCGCCCCTTATAAAACAATGTCATGAAGTGTGCGCCTTAACTAACTTTTGAAGAAAACCGCTTACACAGGGGAAGTTTTTGTGAATTCTGAAACAGCAATGTTCATAGATGAGAAAAATCCAAAAACAAGAAAAAATCGTTGTAGGGATTTTTAAATAAATCGCGGTCAAAATTCACATTTTTAGGTGTATTTTAGGTTTTCACGATTTTGCTTGGAAACCGCAAGTCCAATCGAAATGGAGCTAAAGAAAATGTTGTAGCTGTGAAAATTCTCTAGAGGATTGACGCTTATCATTTGTTCCCAGCCTGTACCATTTTTGAGAAAAAGAAGCTCAGTTTACATTTTTAGGTTTTTTTGTTAGGGTTTCGCGATTTTGCTTGAATACGGTAAGTTTTACCGATATGGGACCTGAGAAAATCTTAAAGCTATCAAAATTCTCTACAAGACTGGCTTAAGTTACTAATCCTAAGTTGTACCATTTTGTTAGATATATAAGTTTAAGTTGGGAATTTGCAGTCATGACATTATTTTATAAGGGGGCGATACAGATTTGAATTGAGTTTGAATTGTCCCAATTTGAACTTCTATATCTCAAAAATGGTAAAACCGACGAGAATACCATAAAGATCAATCTTATAGAGAATTTTCATAGCTACAATATTTTCTTTAGTATTATTTTGATAGGACTTGCGGTTTCTAAGCAAAATCGTGAAAACCTAAACAACCCCTAAAAATCTCAACTTAAATCGCGATTTATTTAAAAAGCGCTCCGGCGATTTTTTTGTTTCTTGATTTTTCTAATCTATGAACATTGTAGTTTCAGAATCCGCAAAAACTTCCAAGGTGTACGCACCTTCCATTTAAAATTGTTTCAAGAGCACCGTGACCTTATATGGCTTGTTAGTTGGTTTTATTTTCAAAGGATCGTAGCAGAATAATTGTATATTGTTTGATATGGGTCATAAAAGGAAAATATTCTATAGGGTTTACACACGCTGGCCCCATAGCAGATGAATTTCCATTTAAGTCTTATGCCAGACGCATGTCCCTACTGAGAGGTACAGGGTTCATATTATGGCTAGCCTTGTAAACCTTCTCAGAAATATTTCAGCAAAATATTGAAATATATGTTTAGGTAAATTCCTAACAACAGGGGTAACAAATATGAGTTATGTTGTCCCAAACAGTACTACGCGAAGGATTCGGAGTCTATGAGTCGTAGTCTCCGCCGCTATGTCTGCTACCTTACAGTTCGCCACTTGAACGGCTGAAATGAGGCTCCCACTGGAGATAGTGGTGGTTGGTGTACTGATTCCGTCCACCAACTACCCCAAAATTTTGGATATAGCGTTCGATAGCACAGCTGTTTGTAATTAGATCAAAAGTAGGAACAAGGTCCTCAAGTCGCTGGCCGTCAGCACTTGGGGTGCTGACAAAGTTGTTGTCCACTTACAAAGTAATAGCCCGGTCTGTAGTAAGCTATGCGGCGTCAGCGTGGTATGTAAATGTTAGCGGTACGCAGTAGAATAATATTCAAACCTGCAGAATGCCGCACTGAGGTTTGCAACAGGGTAACTCCTCATTACACGGGCGGACCATCTTCATGAGGAGACGAAGTTTCAGCTTGGATGTTATCGCAGTGAGCATCCCTGTCACGATAAAATGGTCAGGCTTCCTTCGGATGATGCAGCCGCCTCAATTCGTATTGGGTCCGAATTGATGCCACGATTCCCAACAGATGCCCGGCATGCGGATTGGGACCACACGACACACGGCATTTGTTTAGCTATCCCGCTAACCTCACTCACCTGTCCTCTGATTCCTTAAGGACCAATCAGGGACAAGGAACCAGAACCAGATAACTGAAACAATACACGAACGAACATTTATGCATTGCTACAACAACAACAAATCCGCAATCAAACTCTGCTTTGTGTCATGGTAGCTATAATAAAATGCGTCACCATTAGGTAATGTTGTGACACCTTTTTCAATGTATCGTATTTTCTGAATGGCTGTAATGTCGGCCTGGTGCTTTTCAAGTATATCTGCAAATGCGTAAACTGCACTTTCTCTATGAAGAGTGCGAACGTTGCAGATTCGCAGATCACGGTCCTTAAAACGTTTGCAGGCGTCGTCAACTTTAGAGGGGTTTTTGGGGGTAACTTACATGCCCAACTCCCAAACCAAGTTTTTAGCGTTATTATGGTTGAACGCGCGGGACATGTTGGCTCATTACCTTCAACGGTTGTTAAAGGCTGCTGCCCGGGTGACACCATAGGGAGGACAGTGCCCACTTGAGATGAAAGAGGGACTAAGATAAGTCCTTGGCTTTGCCATGTTAAAGTCGGCCAGGGTATTTTTGGAATTTAATATATTAAGTTGTCTATGCTCAGGAAATATCCCTATCAAATTTATTGGCAAAGTTCCAAATTTATCTCTCTGTCAACAAACCTAACATATAGTTGTTTGCTGCTTTTATTATATATGTACCTTCTGAAAACTGTAATAAAACTTGAGTTTGAAATATGATATTATTCCATCTATGTAAAAGAGACTATTGAGTCAGAAAGGTGTACCTTAAGGGCAAGAAAATATTTAGTCTGAAAATGTATACAACAAACAATTGTCAATGGTTCTGCAGATCTTATGCTGCTAGAGAAAGGTAAAATCAACTAACAGACCATGTAATGTGGCAAAGATTGGCAAAAATGACACCTAAGGTCGCGTACACTAAAGGTTATTGTTTGTCGGAAAACAAACACGGCTAATTTGTAAATATTTGGAACAAAATTTTAGAAAATTTAGAAAATAATTTCAGAAATAGTAGTAAAACATAACATATTTGGCCCGAAATGTATGAAGTTAACATTATATGCTTGTTAAAATCAAAGGACGAACTATGCTCAACACAAGCGGCACAATTGCTGTTCAAACGACCCTTGTTGTTCTTGCGGAGAATTTTATGTTGTATGCTAGCCTTTGTTATTGTCTTTGGCACAGCAAGGATTGCAAGGTTTTGCCTTTCATTAAACGCTTAGCATCATCAACGTTTTTGGCCAACAATATTTGGCCAATATTTGTCATTTTTGTTGAGCACATCCTGTTGAGGCACAGTGTGAAGAGGCAATTTGAACTATCTTTAGAATATCCAAGCATGCGATTGAGACATTTGAGAATTTTTGTTGTAAATATTTACACAAAATATTTACCGGATTTTCTAAGTAAACAATAGACTTTAGTGTTAGATCCTTTGGCGAATTTTCCGCCAATCTAAGCCACATTATTTGGTTTGTTAGTTGGTTTTATTTTAAACGGATCGCCAGCAGAACAATTGTCAATTGTTTGATAGGCCTCACGAAAGGAAAATATCCCATAGGGCTTACACACGCTGGTTTCTTGGCAGCTGAATTTTCCCTTAAGTGTAAAACGTTCTGTTAGACGTATGCCACTACTGATCGGCACGGGGCCGAAATTGTTTTCAATATTCTTAATGTAGATTTTCGTGAAAACCAAGAAATAACTTTTAAACAATAGTTCACCAATATATTTCAACCTATGAAATATATGTTCTTGCAAATTCCATACCCAACAGATCAATTAACATACATACATATGTTCCCACAACGTCTTTAAAGGGACTAGGGAGACTTCTCTCATATCAATTAGTGCACCCATATTGACTCAATGTTTTGGACCTACTTTTTATCGCCGAGTCCGAAGAAGTTTTGCAAGTTTTGCTGAAATACTCAGAAAATGTAAAAAAATGTAAATGTAACAAGTAAAAAAGTATCAGTCGGCTTTGCCGACAGAGATATACCCTCAGCATGTGTATATTGAAACAATTTTTCCAAAAATACGTATGTATTTAGGGGGTTTTAAAAATTCTGGGCGTTTGAACCGATGAAAATGTTGATTAGGATTAAAGATCAAAAGTTTTGCGGAGGAGATACTAAAAGGAATGGATCGGCATTGACCGTTATGGAAGTGGATCTCCAGCCGCAACTTATGGTGCCACAGGGGGTTTTTACACGCTTCGGGCTGTTTGCTCAAGAAGTGTGGACTTGCCCCTAAAAAAACTTTTAACATCGTAAATGAGGCAGCGAATGCAAGTTGCTTCAAAAAAAAAATCAAAGTGATTCGATATCAGGTCTTAAAGTGAACTTATCCGAAATTTTGTATGGGAGGTACTGGATAGAGTCGACAAATATAGTCCATATTTAAACCTGATCTATATCTGGTAGATATATTAGGATGTGTAAAGTATAGACCAATTCGGCCACTTCCTTCAAGAGTTACCGTACGGACAATTTTTCCGAACATTTTTGAACTTTTGTGGGGGAGGTACCTGAAGGAGTGGACCGGTATGGCTTATCTTCAGACTTAAACTATGTTTGGACAAAATATTACTAAGACCATATTTTGGACCGAATCGGCAGATCCGTTCGAGAGTTATCGTGCGCTCCAACCACCTTACACGGTGTCATAGGGGTTTTTTGCAACTTCCATGCTATTTTCTTAGGAAGTATGGACTTGCCCCTAATGAAACTTGTACCGTTGTGTGGAGGGCAGTGAATACAAGTTGCTAAAACAAAAATCAAAGCGATTCGAGAGATGGCCCTAAACTGAATTTTTCCGAAATTTTGTGTGGGTGGTTCCCGAAGGAGTGGACCTATTGAGACCATATTGGAACCTCATATTACTCTGGTAGAATGTTTAGACTATACAAAGTATGGACCAAATCGGTCACTCCCTTCAAGAGTTATCGTGCGCACATACTTTCCGAACATTTTCGAACTTTTGTGGAGGAGGTACCGGAAGGGGTGGACCGATGTAGCTCACCTTCGAACTTAAACTAAGTTTGGGCAAAATATTACGAAAGCCAACATTTGAACCGAATCGGTTCATCCGTTCGAGAGTTATCGTGCGCTCCAGCCAGCAGGACAGACAGACAGACAGACGGACGGACATGGCTAGATCGACTCCAAATTGTCTGAAACACATTTCGTCCAAACATACTTGGGGTCTAAACCCATTATTTCGATGAGGCACATTTTCATCGTATCAAAGTGTATATACCCTCCTTAGCCTAAAGGCTGAGGGTATAAAAAAGTATGTAAATTCAGTAGAGAGAACTCACAATATTTACAATAAATTTTAAATTTTTACAGAGTATAAAATGTAAGTCCTCGAATATTAAGAATTGAAAATAAACCATATCGAAGTTTTTAATCATGTAGGTCCACGTTATAGTATATTCCAGAATTGTGAATACAAGTTGCTACAACAAAAATCAAAGCGATTCGAGAGCAGGTCCTAAACTGAACTTTCCGAAATTTTGTGTGGGAGGTACCCGAAGGAGTGGGCCGGTTGAGTCCATATTGGCACCTCATCTAAGTCTGGTAAAAATTTCACGATGTGCAAAGTATGGACCAAATCGGTTACTCCCTTCAAGAGTTAAAATGCGCCCAAATTTTCCGAACATTTTCGAACTTTTGTGGGGTAGGTACCCGAAGGAGTGGACCGATATGGTCCATCTTCGAACTTAAACTAAGTTTGAACTAAATATTACGAATTCTTACGGTTGCTTCGTTTAAGAGATATCGTGCGCACCAGCCAGCCAGACATACAGACGGACAGACATTGATAAATCGACTCCAAATAGTATGATACGGATTTCGTCCAAACATACTTGGTTCTAAAACCATTATTTCGATGAGGCACATTTTGCCCGTATGAAAATGTATATACCCTCATTAGCATAAATGCTGAGGGAATAAAAAAAATTAGGTCGCTGTAATCATTAAGAGCTTAAACAGCACTTAAACAACAATTTTGAACTTTTGGTGGGGACGACACCCAAAGGTGTTGTTCGAAATGACGATATGCAAAGGTTAGCATATTGTGAGTCACTCTTTTTTAGTTGGCCACCATAGGATTTTTAGAGCATTAGGGCCGTTATGTCAGTGCTTGCCACGAACAAGTTTTAGCATTGTACTTAGTATCACAAGGATAGTCCTTGGTAAAATTTCAAATCGATATTTGAACAGCTCTTAAACTGCATTTAAACAAACATTAGTATACACCCTCGTAATATTTTGTACAAACTAAGATCAATGTCGAAAATTTGCATTATCGGTCCTCTCTCTCGGACACCTCGCCCTCGCTAAAATGCTGAGCAAGATAATTCTATAATATTTCTACCAGACATAAATCAGATTCGAATATGGACTATATCTGTGCACTCCACCTGGTACCAGGTACCTCCCACACAAAAGTTAAATTTAAGACCTCCTTTCTAAACGAATTGATTGTTTATACCCTACACCACTATGTGGTGAGGCTATTATAAGTTGGTATTGGCCAAAAAGTTTGTAACGCATCGAAATAATGGTCGTAGGCCTATACTTATATATACCAAAATGAATGTCTCGGCGTGCTGAGTCGATCTGGCTATGTATGTCCCACGAAATTTTTGGGGTTGTTTCTGGAGGGGAAGAAGCCTATTGATTTTGCTGATGGTCGGATCATATTCAGTGGTTGGAATGGGCAAAAAAAACCTATGAGGGGAAAACACACAAGGTTTTCTTCTAATACGAATATCTCCGCTTCTATTACACAGAAAAAAAATCGGCGATAAAAAATAATTATCATATTGACGAAATTTGATAAAATCATTTGATACCTACAATAAAATTTTAATATTGACTAAAATATTTATCGATTTTTTATATTGAACTGATAAAATTTTTCACATATTGACATATCAAGCAAAAAGTTGAATATTTTGACATATATTTTTGTCAATAGGTGAAATATTTTATCATTTGTATTTTTACTTTGTGATCAAATAATTTTATTGAATTTTGTCAATATGACAACTTTTTTATCGCCGGAAAATCGATAAATTTTTTATTGAATCTTTGATTTTTATTGTCAAATGTTTTAAATTTTTTTCTGTGTACGAGTATTCCAAAACAAAGCCTGATAATAAAGGTGGAAAACTGCACCTTTACAAGAATGCAAAGTAGATATCGCAAAATTAGCTAATCCAACCCAAGTTTTCATTTTTGGGATTTGAATTGTAAGGTCGAGTATCACAGCTTCCAAAAGCAACGCCTGACTATGAAAACAGAATATCCAACCTTTTCAATGATGCAAAGTAGGTTGACATAGGTGGTCAAACAACGGAGATATCGCAATAGCCGTTATTGCACGAAATTTTGGTAGTTACATAATATTCAGGAGCCGGAATGGGCAAACAAATAATGTGGAGCAAAATTCAACTTTTTATTCTTCCAAAAGCAAATCCTGTCAATAGAAGAAGAAACGTTCACCTTTAAAAAGATGCAATGTTTTTGTAGTTACGCTACAGGTCGGAATTTTGATCGGATCGTAACAAAATTTTGAAGGCTGATGGGGGTCCCAAAAACGAGGGAGTCTTTTGATTTTGGTGATGGTCACATAAAATTCAGGCGGCGGAATATTCACCCAGCAAAAAAGTCTTCCCAAAATAATGGGTTTTATCAGGGATTTCAACACACTTCATATTTATACCTCAGCATTTATGCTAACGAGGGAAAAATGTGCCTCATCGAAATAATGGTTTTACATCCCAAGTATGTTTGGACAAAATCCGTTTCACACAATGTGGAGTTGATTTAGCCATGTCCGTTCGTTTGTCTGTCTGGCTGGATCGGAGGATAACTCTCGAACGAATCAATATTTTGTCCAAATTTAGTATAAGTTCGAAGATGGATTATATCGGTCCACTCCTTCCCGAAAATGGGCCATATCGGTCCATAAAAATTCAAAAAGTGTGTGGTCCTTGTACCAGCTCTATGGTCAAAAAGCTCTAAATTATACGGGGACCAACTGAAATAACTGGTGGGCGCTATATCTATCGAAAGAAATGACTCCCAAAATAAGGTCCACTTCCAAAATTGACTATATCGGTCCATTCCTTCCGGTACCTTCTTCGCAAATAATTTTTTGTTGTGTAGCCGGCATTCGAACTTTCCATAGATGAAATTTTCAATTCACACAGGGTATATGTCTGTCGTCAAAGTCGACCTCCTGAATTCTTAATTTTTATTGAAATCTTTACTCTGTATAATGAAACTAATACTGTCGAATATTACTATAGAAAAAGTAAAGAATGGTTTCAATATATTTTCAATTATATGGGCATATGGTCACTAATTTTTGGGCACACTTTGTCGATGTTACCCAAAGAATTTAAAAAGATACTGAACAGAATTTTAACAACCCGCAGAATTTGGGTAACAAATGCATTTTGCAATCACCTGCTCCTCAGTTTTGGCAAACGGCCAAGAAAATTGCCTGAAAATTACCAGAGACTATGGGTCCCGTGCCGCCTTGTTGTGGCATACTTTTGTCATAGGGTCTGGCAGAAGTAAAAGAACGACTCATATTTGGGCTCCCATACTGAGCAAGCGTGTGTGTGGCATTGTGATCCCACAAGGGAATAGCAAACAGAACAATTGCCAATTGTCTCTGGCACATATTCATAAAGCCTTTGGAAAATTAAAACCCAAAAACAAACCATATAATGTGGCTTAGATATGCGTAAATAACACCTAAGGTTTTGGACAAAAGCGAACATTGTTCGTGTCACAAATCCGGCAAATGTTTTGAGTAAATATTTTGCAAAAAAAAAAATAGAAACAGAAATGACTTCATTTGTCCAGGAGAGAGAGAGGGGAGTTTACAAAACAACAAGAGGGAAGGTGTGTTTTGGGTCACGATTGTTGGCCAGAACATTTTTGTGTTCTAACATTATACGCCTGTCAATGTTCCATACCGGCATACTGTGTCGCCTCAACAGGATATGCCAAAGAAATTTGTGAAAAATGTTGGCCAAAAACCCTTGGCCAAATGTCTTAATGTGGCGGTGATGCAGTTTTTGTTGTTGTTGGTCTTGTTTTGGAAATTTGATGTGTTATTTAGCAGGATAACAAGCTGAACTGATAACCCAAGTGAGCATTTAATAGACAAACTCAATGTTGACGAGTAGGTTTCTTGCTGTTCCCCCGTGGGCTTTATGGCCGCCATGGCATGGTAGACCAATCGTTTGCACGACCATCCTTCTATCTTCCCTTCTCCGGCAGGGTTTGTTTTAATATCTGCCTGTTAATGTTGTTGTCCTGGTCATTACATGCTCAGCAGCAAATCTAGTAGGAGAGCTCAACATGATATCCATCCACCTATCTATCTGCTGGCCCATCCATGAACGACAACAGCAAAAGGATCAACACGCCTTGTACGAGGACGACGACTACGATCAATGCCCCCAATTGATTTTGCTGGCCGACTACAACCGGGCACTGTTTGTATGCCAGGCATTAGTTACACCCCATACACCACCATTGTTGTCCGGGCACAAATCCTCATTGCAACTGGCCAAAATATTTTGTGAAAGTCACAGCGGGATAATATTCAGCAGAGTGTACACAATGTGCGATTGCGTGCTGCTGACACTAATAAACCTCAGCTTACATGACAACAATGAGAGAGTGAGTGAAAGAGAGGGAGCGAGTGAGAGAGCTAGCAAACATATTATCCTTTATCGTCCTTTGGCTGATTGTTTTCGTTGGTCAACAATTAAACGAATCTGTTCCGCAACTTGGGTGGCTTATGCCCAGCAAGAGTCCTCCCTGTATCTATTGGGCATCACGAAGATGGATTGTCGTCTCTAAATTGGATAGATGGATGGATATTGAGATGGATAGCTGTCAGGGATTTTGTATATTACTATTCTAAATATGACACATTCAACAGCTCTCACAGAGAAGAGAAGAAGGAAAAAAGTGAGCCATAGGAATGTCCTGGTCAAAACAACAACAACGAGAATTTTTAATTATACCCATATCGAATGTTTGGAGTTGTTAACAACAGGAATCCACAAAAACAAGGACAACAAGTACTACGAACTTGGGCCAATCTTTCCTGGCTTGTTCTTGCAGAACGTGTTTCACTCACGTTTATGTTCACCTTAATTTTTTCTTAGGAAGTGGTTACTCAGGAAAAGGAAAACCAACAAAGATAAGGAATTGCATATTCCTGTTTTCTGTCCGTCCGTCAGTCTCCTTGGAGGGTGGCCTTCACTTTTAATACTTCTTCTTTTGGCACGAGTATTTTTGAATGAGTTTTGGATATCTTTTGTGTGTTGTCCTGTCCTGTCACCATTGTCTCCTGTGCGTTCCTGTTCCTGTGCACACTTTTGTCATTTTGCCAAAATTTTTCGGGTAATTTGTAACACAAATTTTCTCCTACTTCATTGGAAATTAGGCCAAAAATGACCTTGCCAAACGTGCTGCTTGTGCCCCCTTGCCAATCGAACGAAGAAAGAAAGTCGGAGATAACATAATTAAGCAGAAAATCAGCATGATCGTGCTAATTATGTTCGTTTGCAGTGTGGAGGACCGACCACCCATTTGATGAATGGAATTGTGTTGGTGGGCTGACATTGTCAAATCGTCCTTGTTGTTCTGACCTTGCAATTTCTGTTACGTGGGGGAGTTTCTGATAAATACCTTGGAATACCAAGAAAAAATTAAGACATTAGTGTGGTGGGCCAAATTTGTTTGGTGACTATTTCAAATTAATTGGGAGAATACTTAATTTGTCCTTGGAATTAAATTTTGAATATTTTTATAAATTAATTGTCGGCGGCTAGGACATGAGAATCTTCTCTTTTACAGTTTAATCAACTGAATTAAGGTATTTATCATGACCTAAGGAGTTGTATTGAAATCTTATATTAAGCTAAGTCACACACATCCAACCAATATCTACAACCGTTTCGCAGAGGGTAACTCCCAATACACATTGGGCCCAATGGCAGGTTTCTGAGGCAAAAAGTCTAGTTTTGAAGTCATATATTTGTATAAATTAGTAACGGGATTAGATTCTTAACACTTTGAGCCACTTAGAAACAAAATCATTTCAACCTGGCAACGCTTCGTGGTCACATACCGAGCTGTCAAAGATATTGCATGTTACTTTGTAAAATTTTATAAAAATTTATCCAACGAAGAACAAATTTGTTTCGCTCGGCAATTAAAAACCTCTGATTTAATAAACAGTTTTTTATTGGATAAAACGTGTAAAGGTATATAAATTAATATTCTGATTAAGAAATAAAAGAAGTTAGATTTGGTAAGGAATATTTGAAGTAGACTTGTGGTGTATTTTTTGTGTAGTTCGTATTGTAGTTTAAATAGTTTTTGGAGTAAAACTCGCGGTATTGCGACGTATTGTCGAAACTATATATATCTGATAGAAGGTAATAGTGAGTACTATATGTGTAAAAAAATTTCATGTCCGTATGGATCCGAATACTTATAGAAAATTACTTACAGATAGCGTGACACTTAAAAATGTGGATATTTTAATTTATTAGATTGGGTTGGGACTGGACGATGCTCAATATGACACAAGTCGCCAAATTTTATAGTAATCTTATCCGAGTTACACCAAGCATTGAAATCTTCAATATTCTAGATCTTTAAATTTAATAACTGGTACTACAAACACCTACTAAATTTCAAGATCTTAACCTGTAATTATAAAGTTTTCAAATAACGGACGCGATCGCGGTTTTCTACTTCCAAAACATAAATTAATGATAGAGGTCACAATTACTATTGTTTTGTATACCAATGCGTCTAATAATCTCTGAGATTTCGCGTTTGGCTAAAACTTGTTGTGGGGGAGGTCCCCCACCCCCTCCATTTTTCGGTATAAAAAGTACCTTACGATCTATTCTCAGACCTTATGAATCTACAAACAATATTTTATCAAATTCGGTCCAGCCATTTCAGAAGATTTATATTTCGAACATCATTGTATACCTGAAAAGGTTTCTATATATATATGTAGATATATATCTGAACCGATCAGAGCCAAATTTTCAGGACCTGATTCTAACCTGAACAGGATTTACCATATCAAATTTTAAGGCGATCGGATGCAAATTGTGACCTTTGTGGGGCTTAAATATAAAATCGGATTAAATCGGATGAAACATATATATGAAAACTATATCTATATCTGAACCGATTCTTACCAAATTTTGCTGAAGTACTTTTATGTCCATTATAAACATTGGAACGAAATTTGGTAGCTCTAGCTCCTTCAAGTGGCTTGTTGCCTCAAAACCCTGTCATTGGGCCCAATGTGCAATATTATAAAACTGTACTAGAGATATACATCAAATTACTTAAAATCAAGAGTTCTACGATGCTAAAGTCGCCCTAACCTGACTTTATATATTATATATCTTCAAATCTCGGACTAAAATATTTCATTTTATAGAAATAAAATCACTTTATTTAGAACATATGATACAGACCACTGCCCCCACAGGAGTGGCAACAATCAACCTGTATTAATTACCATCCCAAATGTCACTCTAAATATTGCCACGAATTCACACTAATTAATCTTTGAGCTAAGCTCTAAAAATATTTCTTAGAAATATTCACGCAAGAATATATCGAAAATACAATGGAAACCTTTCGTTTCTACTTTAAAGAAGGTATTGGAAACTGGGAAGGCCTTTCTTCCATGTAGAACTTGAATAAAACATTTGGAAACACCCAAATATATGTATGTATTCAATGTGTACCCAGCTTTAAATATACTGAAGACTCAAATTTAATGGCAAATAGTATACCATAATACACTCGCTACTTGCAGTGGAAAATATGTTTTAAATATTAATATTCGGAAAACAATATTGATCATAATAAGGAAAAACAAGTGAGATAAGGCTATAGACGGGACGGGACCGACTAGGTGACTAACTGCATCAAAATAATTGATAATTTTATATTTGACTACTGTCGACAATGCATTTGGTGCTGATTGAAGGGAAAAAGAATAGAAGCAGGTGTATTTGTCATTAAAATAAGACATACTTAAAAATATTAAATTGTATTTCATTTTGCAATAACTATGATATTTTACCATCAATGTCAACATATTGGGTATTAATTTAAAGTTCAGGGTACCTATTCTGTAACTTTTTAACAACTTTACTCATTGTTTATTTTACAACAATTTTATTTGTTTGTTTTGTAGTGGTTACAAAAACAAAAGACATATTAACAACTTTTCAATTGATAAAAGTTACAGAATAGGCCTACTGATGGTGTAGTTCCAACATCTCCCATTGAAATATGTTCAAAAAAAGCAGAGATATTTGGGCATATTTATCCATATTTCTAGTATTTTACCACTTTTCGTAACACAATTGGGATCAATTTAAAGCTCAGAATGTCTTGATTAATATAGGCCACTTATGTTGAAATGCAACCAACCAAATCTGGAATATTCGTCAATACAATTCAAATAAAACAAGTAAAAAAGTATCAGTCGGCTTTGCCGACAGAGATATACCTTCAGCCTAAGTGAATTGAAAATGTCATCTACGGTTAAATCGAATGTATTTAGGGTCTTTTCAGAATTTTGAGCACTTTTTGAACATTTGAACTTACTGACAAAAATGTGTATTAGGATTAAAGTTCAAAAGTGTTGCAGAGGAGGTACTTAAAGGAATGGACCGACACAGTCCATTATAGAAGTGGATATTATTTTGGGAGTCATATCTTTTCGATAGATTTCGCGCCCACTAGTCATTACAGTGGGTCATCGTACGAGTATTACTTTTGGATCAGTATCACAGGAAGCATGGACTTGTCCACCGAAAATATAATATCGCTGTACACAGGACCACAACAATCTTAGAACAGACCTTAAACTGCATACACATATGTTGAACTTTTGTGGGGGAGGCTCCGTAAGTTACTTCGGGGAAATTTCAGGAACTAAGACTATGACAGAATATCACGAAGGGCAAATTTTGGACCAAATCAGTTGATCAGTTCGAGAGTTATCAGCACGATATAAGCACGGAGAGCACCTCCAGCCACTAGATATGGTGCCATAGAGGCTTTTTACATCTTTCGGTCTGTTTTCTCAAGAAGTATTGGCTTGAAAACACTTTTAACGTCGTAATTGAGGCAGCGAATGCAAGTTTCTTCAACAAAAATCAAAGTAATTTTTTGTGATAGGTACCCGGAATAGTGGACAAATATAGCCCATATTCGAACCTGATCTACATATATTGGTAGATATATTAGGATGTGTAAAGTATGGACCAAATCGGTCACTCCCTTCAAGAGTTCTCTTGCGAACAAATTATCCGAAAAAATTTTGAACTTTTGTGGGGGAGGAACCTAAAGGAATGGACCGATATGCCTTATCTTCGAACTTAAACTTAGTTTGGACAAAATATTACGAATTCCACATTTTGGACCGATTCGGCAGATCCGTTCGAGAGGTATCAAGCGCTCTAACCATTACACACGGTGTCACGGTTTTTTTTTTTGCAACTTTCAGTCTATTTGCTCAGGAAGTACGTACTTGCTCCTGATGAAACTTGTACCGTCATATAGGGGAGAGTGTTTTTACAACAAAAATCAAAGCGATTCGAGAGCAGCTTCTAAACTGAACTTTTCCGGAATTTTGTGTAAGTCTGGTAGAAATATCACGATGTGTAAAGTGTGGACCAAATCGGTTACACCCTTTTAAGAGTTATCGTGCGCATACATTTTCCGAACATTTTCGAACTTTTATGGGCGAGGTACCGAAAGGGGTGGACCGATATAACCCATCTTCGAACTTAAACTAAGTTTGTACAAAATATTCCGAAAGCCAAATTTGGACCGAAACGGTTGATCCGTTCGAGAGTTATTGTGCGATTCAGCCAGCCAGACAGACAGGCGGGCGGACGGACAGTGATAAATCAACTTCAAATTGTCTGGAACGAATTTCGTCAAAAAAAACTTGGGGTCTAAAAACATTATTTCGATTAGGCAAATTTTGACCGTATGAAAGTGTATATGGGAAATGTTGCCAATTATTTCATATTCCATTTCCAAAAAATTGAATTTTTTCTTTTCGCGCTACATTAACAATTTTTGGTACATAGGTTAAGAAAAAATTTCCCAGTACAAATCCGCTCGCGAGCAAATTTTTGGTTGTTGCGGACAAATGTTATCGCGGTTTTACTCTGCTTTTAAGAAAAAAATATTATAAAAACGCTAATTATTTTATTGAGCTCAATTGTCACTAAAAAGTTATCACGAAGTGACGTCATTAAGTAGATTGCATAATATTTGTAAAATGTTTCACAGCATTCGCGGAATTTACAAAAAATTGACAAAATTTTAAATGTAATCCGAATTTTTTGAAAATATAGGTCCATTTACCCGTCAAAAATTACAAAAAAGTAACAGTTTTAAATAAAGACTTCACGATGAATCAAATGAGACAAGACTTATAATCATCGGGATAGTAGTTAGAATATTATAGCCAAAATAAGCACATATCTGTGTTACAAAAAACAAATTTTGCTTTGGAATAATAGTTTTCACATGCATTCTAGAGTTGAAAATATTGGAAAAATTCTATAGGAGTACTTCTTTTATTTTTCTTGAAACTCCCAAGAAAATGGGCGGATTTTGCTTTATCTACATTCACATAGAAGGTTTCCCATTGAGGAAAGTAATCGGGTTGTTGAAATAAATCATTAGACTTCTTAAACGGAATAGAGTTCAAATAAACCGATTTAACTTATATGCATTATTAAAATATGTGTAAATCGCGTAATTATCAAAATCGTTTTGTCCGCATGTGATTTTCATTTTTCGAAATATAATTTGGACGCTAAGATGTAGCATCGGCTGCATCTTAGCATTAAAAACCTATAAAACATCGCTAATTTGCGCAAAGTTCATATAATTTCGTTTCGCATCCGGTTTTAGTGTCACCATGAAAATCTGCATCGATATATATCTATTTCAAGGGGATTAATCAGGAACCGTGGATGTAGCATCACACACTATTTTTTGGGATAAAATGAATATAGCTCCCTTATAAGTGAAGCTTTTAAATCAATGTTTCCCCAAAAGCGAAGATGCTGCACCAGTTTTTCGTAACAGTGGAAACGACCCGCAGAAAGCGCGATAAAATGCGCGATATTTTCAAAAACAATTTTAGGTGATTTTCTTGCCTTGGAACTTCTCGTATCTCGCGTTTCGTTTTGATGTCCAGTGATTATATCAGACTATATTAGAAGGCAATTCAAGGCCTTCTGTATGTAATTTGCGCAAAGAATTCTGCGGAATCTATTACCTTCCAGCGAAATCTGAGGAAAAACGTGCATTATCGACGTCCAGGAAGGTACC
This sequence comes from Musca autumnalis, assembly GCF_047663935.1. Taxonomy (NCBI): domain Eukaryota; kingdom Metazoa; phylum Arthropoda; class Insecta; order Diptera; family Muscidae; genus Musca; species Musca autumnalis. The sequence continues at coordinate 244,366,480 of NW_027411755.1, forward strand.
CAGCAAAAAATCCTCGTTACAAACCTCCTTTCCCACCCATTATTTTAACAAGGGTTATTTTGTAACCACTGGAAAAGGAAGATGGTAACCACTGAAATAAGTAGATACTGAGTAGATTCAGATTACTTATTTCAGTGGTTACAAAATAACCCAATATATCGCGCGACATGCCCTTGTTAAAATAATGGGTGGGAAAGGAGGTTTGTAATGAGGATTTTACTTTGGGGTGTACGTAAACTTTTGTCCCCATCATTTTTTGGTTTTTGTAAAATTTACCGTTATTTGTATAATGAGAAGAATTAAAACTGCATACTTGGAATTTCATAAAAAAAACATTACTTATCCTACAACCCGAGATTTCTAGGGTGTATGTCAACTTTTGTCCCTGACTGTATATCAAATAACTCAGAATCGCGTGTTCTACAATCCTACATACCTATGATGTTTTGAAAAACCTGTTTGCGGAACGAAATTAGTAGAAATTTTAAAAAAAAACACTTAAAATCTGGCTTCAAAATGTCGGCATCATTTAATGGTAGACGCAGATAAAATTTGGAAAAGTTATATATTGCTGAAATGATCCTTGTTTAGTTAGCTTCTACTTTTACTTTGACACGAAAATCGGGAAAAGTGTGGTTTAATCAGAAATCGAGAGAAAACAAAAAACGACACGTTGCACAGTGTCCGATTTTCCAAAACACCTGGCCAAAAATCGAAAAAAAAAATTATCAATTTACACTAAAAAGGGTCAGATATTGTTTATAGGATCCCAGTGCGTGTAGTTATGAAAAAATATATACATTTCTTGTTTAATAAGTGGGTATAAAAGCAGGTCGAAGTGACCCTATTTGGATTTTTTTCAATATTTAAGTTGTTTATAAATCTATGATAATATGCAAAATAAACAACGATTATTAAATATTTTCTTTTTGTAATTGTAATGAAAGGTATGTGAAACGTATTTAAGATGTTCAGTGTCGCCAATGAATTGTGCGTTCTTTAATAATTGATGTCCGTACTTGTTAATTTTTTTTTCAAAATCAATTTTCACAATAAATTATGAAAATAGTTGTGAGTAAGATCGAGTTGGGCCGTGTAATTTATCATTTCATAAAAAAGGAAGGGTTTTTTTTTACCAATTTCCATCGATTTTCTTTCATTCAGAATGTCAGAATATAGTATAGGGTCACTTTCTGGCGTTTGGGTATAATTTGGAGTTTTGGTATATTCTAAGACCTATAGTAAACTTTTATGGCGAACAAATTTCTAGAATATTTTGGTCTGATCCGATCACATTTTATAGGAGATTTTAAATATTTGTGGGAAAAGGGACCAAAAGGACCCCTTTTATGACCCGCACGAGGGTTAATTTTTTTAAGACAAATATTCCTTGCATTCTTGTTAGTAAATTTGCCAAAGACATTATACACCTAAAGTGCAAGGTTTCCAAGTGATCTTAACTCAAATATTTCCAAAACTGTAGAAATGGTGGAAGCTTGCAACCCTATTTTAGTTTCTTGGTTTTTTGGCAAAATTGATACCGATATTTTCTTGGTATGTAATGCAAATAGAGATTTCTTTTCTTTGGTAACATATAGTGAAATTTAGCAGAGAACATTTTTGTCTTTGACGGCATTCTTCTAAAATGATGCTTTGTATGACAATTTTGCCAAAACTCACATGAAGTACGCCCTTAACCCTAAAATGTGTTTATAATTTTGCATATTTCTGGAGTTTAGGTAAGGTATAGAGTTTTGGTGTATTCTAGGACCCATAGTAAAAATTGATGGCGAACAACTTTGTAGAATATTTTGATCCGATAAGATCACATTTTATAGGAGGAGGGACCAAAAAGACCCCTTAAATGACCGCCTGAGGGTTAAATAATATCAAAAATGTAATCAGCGGCCGGAAAAGCATAAGAACCAAAGGTTAGGTGAAAAAATATTCTTTTTTAGAGTTTTGGCCAGGTTTTTCGTAAAATCGGACACTGCGCGTTGGCTTCAACCCATTTTTATACCCTCAGCCTTTAGGCTAAAGAGGGTATTTACACTTTGATACGACCAAAAATGTGCGTCATCGAAATAATGGTTTTAGACCCCAAGAATGTTTGTACGATATCCGTTTCAGACAATTTTGAGTAGATCTAGCAATGTCCGTCCGTCTGTCTGTCTGGCTGGTGCGCACGATCAATCGATTCGGTTCAAATTTTGGGTATCGAAATATTTTGTCCAGATTTGATTTAAGTTCGAAGACGGGCCATATAGGTCCACTCCTTCAGGTACCTCCCCCACAAATGTTCAAAAGCTGTCGCAAAACTTGTGCGCACGATAACTCTTGAAGGGAGTAACCGATTTGGTCCATACTTTACACATCCTAATATATATACTAGATGTAGATCAGGTTCGATTATGGACTATATTTGTCTACTCCTTCCGATAACTCCCACACAAAATTTTTTTAAATTAACTTTAAGACCTGCTCTCGAATCACTTTAGTTTTTGTTGAAGCAACTTGCATTCGCTGCCTCAATTACGACAGTAAAAGCTTTTGCAAGTCCATATTTCTTGGGAAAACAACCCGAATGGTGTAAAAAAACCCCTATGGCACCATATGTAGTAGTTGGAGAGCACAATAACCCTCGAACTGATACACAGAAAAAAAATTCATTCAATATATGAATAGTGTTCAAAAAAATTTTCCAATGTTCAGATTTTTGTATTTTATGAACCTAGTTCATAAAGCAATAAATACCGGTTTCTTTTTTGAATGAATCATAAACATGTAATATATGTATTCTATTTTGCAAAATATGAACAAATTCATTTATTTCAAAATAATTTTCTTTAAAGAAAAAAAATTTGCTTATATTCCAAAACTCTTTTTATATTTTTCAAAAAATTATTTTTTCTATGCAATTTTTTGTTTTTTTATTTTATTTTGAAACTATTTTTTTATTTTATTTTCAAATTAGTTGTTTCTTATTTAATTTTGTAATTCCTGTTTTTTTAAAGGGTTCTCTTCTTCCAATTGATTTTCCTAATTAATTATGTATCTTGTAAATCAGAACAATGTGAACCATACGTACATACATACTGAGTCCATCAGCACTAGTTTGAATTTATAGATGTTGCATTTATATTAAAGTAATTCAAAAATTGTATTTGCGAATTAATGCTATTTATATGGAGAGTGTTTTCCGAAAACAAACGAAATCTATGATGGTTAGTTAGTGTGGTAGCGGTGAGTAGTGGTGGTTGTTTAGGCTGTTGTGCTTTGTTGACACGCAGTCAATGTGCGTGTAGATATGATGGAGGGGAGGAAAGACAAAAACAATAGAAGCAAATCCACCATATCTTTGTAGGCAAAGCACAAAAACCGGTTTTGCCAGAAAATAGTGGTTAACGTAGGAGAAACTATGAAATTTATTTTTGTATTTTAGAAAAGCATTCATACTTTTGCAAAAATAGTATTGTGTGCATGAGTAAAAAAAAATGTCCATTCACTTTAAAAGAGGTACGTTCAAATTATGAACTACAAAAATTATGAACGGAATTAGTAAAAAATTCATACTTTTGTTTTTTCTGTGTAGACCGATTTGGTCCAAAATTTGGCCTTCGTCATATTTTGTTCTAACTTACTTTAACTTCGAAAATGGCCCATATCGGTCCTTTCCTTAGGATATCTGCCCCACAAAAGTTCAATATTTGTGTCCAAGTGCAGTTTAGGGTCTGTTCGGAGATCCTTTGGAAATTTATACCGATGATGTACAGCCATATTAAGTTTTCCGTGGACAAGTCCATGCTTCCTGGACCCACTGAAATGACTAGTGGGCGCGGTATCTATCGAACTTTAATCCTAATCCACATTTTTGTCGGCAAGTTCAAATGCCCAAAAAGTGCCACAAAATTCTGAAAAGACCCTAAATACATTCGGTCTGTCCGTAGATGAAAGTTCACATAGTCTGAGGGTATATCTCTGTCGGCAAAGCCGACTGATACTTTTTTACTTGTCAAAATGTAATTCAAAGGACAAATAAAATATTCAATCAATTAATTTTAAATAGTCACCACACAAATTTGACCCACCAACACTAATGTCTTAATTTTTTCTTGGTAATCCAAGGTATTTATCAGATACTCCCCCACAAACAGAAATTGCAAGGTCAGAACAGCAAGGACTATTTTACAATGTCAGCCTACCAACACGATTCCATTCATCAAATGGGTGGTCCTCCACACTGCAAACGAACATGATTAGCACGATCATGCTGATTTTCTGCTTAATTATGTTATCTTCGACTTTCGTGATTCATTCGATTGGCAAGGGGGCACAAGCAGCACGTTTGGCAAGGTCATATTTGGCCTAATTTTCAGCAAAATTTGAAGGAAGGGGTTCCATGCGATGACGTGATTTCATGGTATCTTTTGCATTGGTTCAAACGAAGTCGTGAAAGATCCGATCTTTTCATTAGCATTTAAACCAATGCAAAGGAATTCGTAAAAGATCCGATCTTTTCATCAGCATTTGAACCCATGCAAAGGAAGTCGTGAACGATCTGATCTTTTCATCAACATTTGAACCCATTCCATCGATCCAATAGATATGAATTATTTGTTTTTATTTATTTACATTTTTCGAAATATATAAGATTAAATATTTGCAATAGGCTTGATGTTGTCGGATACTCGAAATCACAACCAACGTTGTTAAAACTCTCGTCATTGCAAAGGGTTGGTGAAAATGACATGCCAAAGCATTGGTGAAAATGGCCTGTCAAAGCATTGGTGTAAATGACATGCTTTGGATCCAAAAATGAATAACATCTTTTGGGGTCCACGCATATATAAAATTCACCCATGATTGAATGGCATCTTTGGCATCGAACATTTTGCTGGGAGTGTAAACGATGTGTACGAGTATGTTGAAGCTATCAACACTAGCTTGAAATACTATATGTTGCATTTATAAAAATGGTATATGCGAATTTTATAACCCAAACAAAAATCCCTTAGAAAATCAATTAGAAATCGGATAAAATTCGAAACAAAGATTCTTATGATTCTTCCGAAATTGTTGAGAGGCTTCGGACATTCGACATTTGGTTTGCTGGGTAATGACAGTTTACCGATTTTTATGATGCTTGGAAATCAATGTTTTTTCTAGCCACTTGTATTAAATACTTTCTCTGAAACACTTAGCCCAACGTCATTTCCGATTGGAAGAGTCAATTTAACTTTTACTAAACTCTCGAACTGAATAAAATAAAATGTTGTACAATGTACAGCCTAATATTTATTAGCGGTAACTGCCGATTTCCCATATTTTTTACCACGTCTTTAATCAAATTGGTTGTAAATTGGCTATTCAAAATCTCCTCTCAAAATATTGTTGATATCTGTAAATTTGTATTTGAATTTATTTGTATCACCGCCTATATAAACGCGATTTTAGTTATTAGAAAATTTAGGACCATTTTTTGACAAGTTTTCCACTCCAGGAAGTGCTATATATTTTTCGGCAAGTTCAAACTCATCGAAGAAAGGCCACAAAATTCTGGTATTCGGTATAATGTCCATAGGCCACTCATCTAAATCCATAACGTTTTTAATTCCCAACTCAACGCGAGTATCTCCCCTGCACACTTCAAACAATTTCAGATCATTTAAATTAAAACATATTTTTATATTTAATTTTTTCATAAACATTTATTTTAACATTTATATTTTTTTTAAACATTTGAGATCAAGTTATAACAACAACCAAAATTATTACATCAGTTTACTATATTTACAATTACAAAAAAAGTTTAAATACATATAACTTTACACCATTTATTATACTATTACATGTTTACATTTATTACAGTCTTTATATTAGGGGTGTTCACCATTAATCTACAGAGAAAAATTTGTGCTAAACTACAAACTATCAAGGTACACATTGGTAAATAAAAGATAAATAAAAATTAACAAAAAAATGCGAGTAAACCCCATTCAAACCCAAAATATGTAGTGTGAAGAAGTGATAATAAATTACAAGTCATGATTTTGTTTTTGGTTTTCACGTGTTTGGAGGTGTGTTTTGAGATTTCTTTTATTTTTAAATATTTCTCTTTTTGTGTGTGTGTTTTTTCTTAAAGTTATAATTAATACTATTTTTGTTGGATATATTTCATTAACTATTATTTATATTGATCTATAAAAAATAACAAAAAATAAAGGGTTTGGTGCTTTGGTATACAAACAAAAATATTGATTGGTAGGTAGAGGTTATAACAAAAAAATATGTGTATTTTTTATATCAAAAAAAAATATTATATTTATTATTATTTTTTTTTCTTCTTCTCTTAATATACATATATAGTGTGTTGTTGGTATCATTCACAGGCATTGTTGTTGCTGCTGTTGTTGTTGTATGATTATTATTACTGTTTTGGGTTAGCAATAAATAATGATAACGATGACTGAATGACTGACTGTGGTGGCAGGCATGAACACGCCATAAAAGCTTAACACAGTTGTTTTGTTTTAATAAATTATTTTGTTGTAGTCGTTTTGGCGTCTGGTTTTCCATACATTCATTCCTCACTCTTAGGGTTTTGGTTCCTCTTTGGTTTTTTTAAGTGTTAAGGGCAAAGGGGGCCAATAGCTGCTGATGACCCCTGGTTTGGCCTTTGTTTTATTTAATAAAATGTTGTTGTGCGTGCTTGTACACGTTTTTTCTTCCTTTTTTGGTATTCGAAAAAAGACCCTTCTCCGTGTGGCTTCGATGGAGCCATTCCGTTGACTTCATTTCTCCTGAAGTCTAGATCCCATTTCCATGTGAGCCCACCCACTCTTTCGGTTGGAAGGGTAGAACAAGAACAAAGCTAAGCCAATAGCAATTCGCAGGCTAGGTGTTCCAATCCACAAAATTGTTTTAAAGGGAAATCCACGATTTGCTTCCCAGGCGCTTGTACCGCTTAGCGGCTCATAATTTCATCAATGGTAAAGCCCAAGCTGCGTTTGGGTTTGACAATGGAGGAGGGGGTTGAGGAGGCCGACAAATCCAAAATGGGTTGCTGGGGATGTAATAATTCGTCGCTGGAGTTGTTCAACGATTCAGGTTGACTGGTGTTCAATTCCTGGGTTGAAGTTTCACTTTTCAGATCACCGCTGCTGTTCAGGCTGCTGTTGGCCAGCTGGCCTTCACTGTGGCTTTGCAAATGGGCCTTGAGATTGGCCCGTTGATTGAAGGAACGATGGCAGATGGGACACTTGTGGGGACCCTCTTCCAAGTGGGTGATTTTGTGCACCGCCAAGGTGCGGGATTGACAAAAGCCCTTGCCGCAGTCACCGCACTTGAATGGCTTCTCCTTGGAGTGGATGTAACGGTGATCACGCAAATGATCCTGGCGACGGAAAGCCTTGCCGCAAATGTCACAGGAGTAGGGACGTTCATCGGTGTGGGTACGTTCATGGATCAAGAGGTTGTAGGATTTGGTGAAGTGGCGATTGCAGTACTTGCAAATGAATTGTTTCTTGGGCCGGGTACCGGCAGCCCCGGGGGCACCTGGAGCTCCCAATTTCATGGGTGGTAGGCCGGCACAGGCTCCCAAACGGGCAGCGGCAGCTGGATGCAAACCATGTAGAGCACCGGCGGGATAGGGACGCATGCCATGCATGGCTGGATGGCCGGCATGGACATGGGGGTGGGCATGGCCATGAGCATGGGCATGGTGATGATGTTGTTGATACAAGGCAGCATTGCGTATCCATTGATTCATGAGCATGGCTTGGTGTTGGGCGGCCAAGGGATCGGTAGCAACGGCGGCGGCATGCAAGAATTGATTGGCAGCAGCTGGAGCATAGGGCATGGCAGCGGCGGCGGCAGCATGGGCAGCCTGTTGTTGCTGGTGATGATGCTGTTGTTGCATTTGCAACCACAGACGATGTTGATGCTGCTGCTGTTGTTGTTGCTGTTGATCCATCATGGAAACATAGCTGCGGTTATTCGAAGAAGCTCTCAACTGTTCCATTTCATAGAGGGCACCTTCTTTGGGTCCAGCAGCCAAACCGGTACTGTTTCTACGCAAAGTAGAAATGTCCGTCGGCGTGTGGGGTGGTGTGAGAATGGGTGATAGACTGCTTTCGCGTTCTTCTTTTATGTTCAAATAATCCGCAGAGAAATCTAAAAATTTAATTGAAAAACAACAAATTAGTTGATGTCACTTTAATCCACAAGAAGAAAGGGAGAGGAAATAAAAATATTTCCAAATTATTCTTTTTTTTTTTTTTTTGCCGTCGGCATTTCGAAACCACCTACCTTCACGAATGTTCAATTCATCATCGACGGTAATGTTGCTGATGGGTGAGGCTGATGTTGAAGACATGTTTGTTTGTATTGTTGTTGTGGTTTTTGTTAAAATTTTATTTGGTATTCCAATAGTTGTTGTTGTTGCTTGCGATTTTATTAAACACTTTGATTTTTCTTAAATTTTCACTTTCAATTTTCTTTGCGTTTTGAAAATTTACGTAAAATGTGTTTTCTTTTTAAAATTTCTTGAATTTCTTTTATTTTTGCTTTGGTTTGATTTTTCCGAGTTTTAGTTTCGTTTCTTTAACTCAACTTCTTTCTCTTTGGGATTTGCTGTGTGTTGTGTACACTTCAAGGTGTTGTAGTGAACTGAATTCAAGTTGGTTCCCTGCTCAAGACTCAATCTCTTGAAAATGTAAAAACTCTCTCTAGTAAAAATAACAACAAACACACACGCGGGGCAAACTCTCAGGCAAAGTAACATCACCCTCAATACTCACAGACAAAAAACAGAGAGCCACACACGCACAGGGAGTGTTTTTCCCCGAGACAAAGAGCAAGCAGCATTACTACTCCCAAGGGAGCAGGGTGGTGTGAGTGAGTGTGTGTGTGTGTGTACGAGAGGCTACCGATAATGAACGACGGAGGACGCTGAGAATAGTGGAAGTCGTGTGTTGGTAGTCGAGGTAGTGGCTGACTCTTTTTTTGTTGAGTTAAATTACTACTGCTGAGTGCCTCTTATTTGTTGTTGTGCTCACTGATAGTGGTAGTTGTTGTTGTTGCTACATGGCTTGCTTGTACAACTGGTTAATTTTGTGTATCCTTCATTGTTGTTGTTGCTGCTATTTCTCTTGCTGTGCGCACAACGTGTAACAGTGGCCAACAGTGTGTGTTCGGTATGCAGCCATTGTTGTTGTTCGTGTTTTATACGGCAGCCAAAAAATACCCTATCAACATGGATGGTCGTGATGGTGGTGTTTGTGTGTTGATGTTACTGTTGTTGTTTTATTCCCAGGAAATGATGATGGCCATAGAAACACGCCCACCTTGAATATTTTCTGTTAAAGCACACACGATTGGCTGTTAGGTCCCCCCACAAAATTTATCACAACAAATAAAGGCAGCTATGGTTGGATGTTCATCATGTGGGGAGAGAATGTGATAACAGTAAGCAAAAAAATTGTTGAGACGAAAAAAAATGGTGCTGATGTTGGACGACGATGATGATGGTTCATCCCCAAAAAAACTCAAGCAGCAGCTGCTGCCGCAACCGTTTAACCAGCCCCAGATGCAGCTGTAGAAGCAAAGAAGCAGCAGCAGCAAAGCGGAAACTGGTAAAAAGCTGCCGGTTGACGGCATGCTGCCACTTTGGACGACTGATGTTTGTCATCATGCAAAGCCATCAAAAGGGAAGAAGGAAATACACAAAAAAACTTACAGGGCGATAGAGATTGTAGCAAGGACATTATGTTCTGGCAGGATAAACTTAACACTTTAAACAAAAAAAGAAATGTTTATGGGGGAGAAAGAATATCCACCCCATCATTTTTGTTTCCCTATAATGAAAATCATCTGAACAAAGAAGAAAAAAGGGCAAATATAATTTAATTTTATATGTTAATTGTTTATTTAAGTCGCCTTGAAGGCAATGAGGCATTTAAGCGCAAAACAATTTCATTTAAAGATCCTTTCCATCATCAAAGAAGAAGGGCAACATCACATCAAAAATATAGAGGAACATAAACTAAATTAACTGCTATAATAACATATTGCAACGGGGAGAGTTTATTACACTTTTTCTTGTTTGTTGAACTAATTTGTCAGTGCGTTTTTGTCATCATCATGGTAGGTAGATGTTGTTGAAAAGGGAAATATCAATTAGCTGGAAGTTAAATTCTGTGGAAATTGATTTAAATTTTGTAGATAAATTGTTACAGATAACAGCGATGGAAAATTTTACTAAATAGCAAATGATTAAATTGGCAATATGGAATGTCTCTAAAAATATCGAATATGTCAATGTAAAATTAGACGGATAATTTTAATATTTTGGCAAAATATTACGAAAGGCAGATGATACCTATGGGGATTTCTGAGTGAAATCGGACACTTTTTCAAAAAGTGGTTTTTGATGTCTTTTATTTATTGCTGTGGTGATGCTGCTCATCAGCAAAACATTTCAGTCCTATATTTTCAGATTTTTGACTAACGGTTCCAGAGATATCTCTTCTTGAAAAAGTCGAATTCTGCAAACAAATATATGCAGAGAAATACTTAGAAAGACATAAAACATTTTTCACAGTGGTTTTGGATGCAAATTTCTCGATTTAGTATTTAAAATCAATTTTTATTAATGACTAGCAGACCCCGGTCCGCGTTGCTGACCCGTCGTAATGAGTTTTAATTCAAAAGTAGGTATTTTCTACCTCACTTCTTCGGTCCATTGTCAAACCGAGAAGGATTTTAAATTTATCAACAGATTTTGTTTGTAACTTTACTTTTCTCTTACGGACTTTGTCGGTTTTTTCGCCAATTTGTGCCTTTTAGGATTTATTATCGTCCATGTCACTGTCTTTATCCTAAAGCGATCTAACAACAAAAGTTAAAAAAAAAAAATGATTAAATCGAATTCTCCCGCTTATTTAGATTTTCATGGCTGATGGACCGTTGAACCTCACCATTTAAGTAAATTTGTAAATATATAGTTTTTCTTGATCGGGGGACAACCACCGTTGTCTCGAAAACTAATTTGCAACCTGATGCACTCATAACTTTAACAAATAAACCGATTATAAAATAATAGGCCCCGAAATTTGTCTACAAATATATAGCATTTTGGACGACGGGACATTCCTGAATATTTTCTGAAAATTAGGTTCAGTAGTTTTGGAAAAATAATGTTTTGAAAAGAGTGGGCGTGGTCATCAGATATAACATATTAAAAAAAGTGGGCCTGGTCCGGTCCTAGGGTGCACACAACTTCATTGCCTACCAAAATGTATGCTGATACCGATATAATCATAACTTTGGCTTATACATATAGCGTTTAACAGAAGGGCATGGTACCCCACATAACAACGGCAAACATTGAGCTTAAACTTTTCTTTCCAAAAAACCTAAGTTGGGTTATGACAGCATTTGATTTTTATTCATAAAGGTAAGGCGTTTTTTTAAATATGTCCTCTTCAAAATTCAAGAAAATATGCCTGTACATTCCCTGACATTTTCACGAATATCGGTTCAGTAGTTTTGTAGATGTAACATATTTTAGAAAGTGGGTATTAGTCCGGTCAAAATAGACATTGAAATAGCAAAAATTCCCACAGAGCTGAATTTTGGTGGAGAGCTAGGGTTTGCCATTAGAAGCAACGTCCTAAAAGTCCCCATCGATCCCATGTGTGCAAAAAAAATTATTCGGGGTCAAAGGTCAAATTTTAAGGGTTTTTTAGGTTTTCGGATTTATTTTTTGAAAACGGTTGATCTAATCAAAAAGTGACTAAAGTAAATATTGTAGACAGGAAAATTATCTACAATTTTGACTTTTATAATTTTTTTCCTAGGAGGAAATATTCTTGAGATATAGCTGTTCTAAAAAACACACGATTTTTATGCACTTATAAGGGAAATATGCACATATTCAGACGAACCGGCTAAAATAAGCGAAGTAATCGGGTCTGTCCCCCCAAAAAATATATTTTTTCTTGAAGAGCGAAATTATAGCTATCTTCTAAAAAAAATCCAACAAAATCGGAGCGTGTTTAGTAGAGTTATTCAATGTTAGAGTCATTTTATGCGAAAATAGCCCATTTAACCCACATGTATAATCGAAAGCCCAACGGGAACGACCCCAACGAAAACTCTCCGATTTTTTTCAAGTTTTGTCCGAAGGTAGGGTTTGTTGCGCTGATTGCGGAAATGTATAATTTTCAACGGTTGCGGATCCGGTTCGCCGGTTATTCGACCCGAAAGGCCAAATTTAAAAACCGGGTTAGACCCGGTTCTACTGAACCGATTACTGCAAAGTGGATATCGTTTGAAAGCTTACGGAAGTATCTAAAACATAGTGTCGTTACTTTAACCGGTTCGCCTCATAATATACTTACGCGGCTAATTCTTTATTTGACCTATAGATCGCGATATCTCGAAAAGGGTAAGTCTTTTTTAAGAATCATAAAGACCATTCTTGTAGACAATTATTAAATCTACAACTTTTACTTTAGCCGGCTTTTGCTAAGCCTTACCGTTTTTGAGAAAAATTAAAAAAAAACTGAATAATGGCTTCAAAAATGACCTTTGACCCCGAATATCTTGCTTTGCACACATGGGATCGATGGGGACTTTTAGGACATTGCTTCTAATGGCTAACCCTAGCTCTCCACCAAAATTCAGCTTTGTGGGAATTTTTGCTATTTCCGCCTTATACGCATGTCTATTTTGACCGGACTATATGGTCAAGTCTGTGGTTCCTAAAAAAGTAGGTAAGGTCGGAGACACAACCACAATTGTCTCGCAAATTAACTTCTAAATAGATACATTCGTAATTATTGTAAATATAACATTTTAAAAAGGTTGGGTATAGGGGAAGTTCCCCGCCCTTTCCGAAATTCAACTGAATTTGTAGCCTATTTTAAGCGGGGACCATCTCTGTACATTCCCTGGCAATTTCAGGAAAATCGGTTCAGTAGTTTTTGTAGAAATGATAAAAATAGAAAATTGAAAAAAGTGGGCGTAAAAGTGGGCATGGTCAAATTTTCTTGGCATAAAAACCCAAGTCGAAAATCGGTCCAACTGTTCTCTACTGATGCCATTACCAACGAACGATATTTGATTTTTATTTATAAAGATTCAAAAGTTTAGACAAATCGCTATTTTCTTGAAAATTCCTGTAGATATAACCTAATTAGAAAGTGAGCGTGGTCGGATCTTGAGTCACAAAATAAGTACGTAAGGTTGAAGACACAATCGCCATTGACTCGCAAATAAATTCCCAAACCGATACATTCGTATTTGTAGCAAATATTGTATTTTTACAAAAATAGGACATAGGGGAGGTACCCGCCCGATCCGAAAGTCAAAAAATATGTAGCCTATTTTTATCGGGGACCAACCCTGTACATTCGCTGAAAGTTTCAGGAAAATCGATTTAGTAGTTTCGTAGATATAACATATTTAAAAAGTGGGCGTTGTCCAGTCTTAATGCCCCAAATAAGCACGTAAGGTCGGAGACACAATCGCCATTGACTCGGAAATTAATTTTCAAGGCGATACATTTGTAATTGTTGCAAATATTGCATTTTTACAAAAATAGGGCATGGGAGAGGTACCCCGCCCTATCCGTAATTCATTCAAATATGTAGCCTATTTCAACCGAGGGCCATCACTCTACGTTCCCTGCAAATTTCAGGAAAATCTATTGAGTAGTTCCGTAGATATAACATATTTATAAAAGTGGGCGGAAAAGTGGGCGTGGCCAATTTTTCTTTGCATAAAAACCTAAACTGCCCTATGACTAACATTTCCACAAAAAATTATCCAAATCGCTCTAGCCGTTTTCAACTGATTCAATTACCAACAAACGACAATTGAGTTTTATATATAAAGATTGTAATTGTACTCATCGATTTTCTTAATTTTTTTTTCTATTAAAATAAAAAAAATATAAAATAAAAAATTAAATTTTTTAACATTTGTTTAGTTGTTTTATTTAGGAATTTAACTCAAACATTTTAAAAAAAACTTTTTCATTTTGCGTTTAAGAATGGAGAAAAAACACATTAATATTTGGTAGATTATTCGGCTGGGATTGGGTGCCACCGTGGTGCAATGGTATGCACACCCGCCTTGCACGTTAAAGGTCGTGGGTTCGACTCCCAGGCCAGGCAACATCAAATTTTCTACGGTGGCAAAATACCCCTCAGTGATGTTGGCGACATTTCCTGATTTCAGCCTTGTAAAACTTCTCTATAAGTGGTGTCTTTGGACACGCCGTTCGGACTCGGCAATAAACAGTAGTATCATTGAGCTGATATGAATCGGGGTGCACTCATTGATATGAGAGAAGTCTCCCTTGTCCAATCTGGGATGTTTGTGGAACAATTCGGCTGGGATTCCCATTTACGTACTTCCAAAGGCATAGTCATTTGATAATAAATTCAGTTAGATTATTGTCCACCTTGTACAATAATTGCTAATAAATTTTCAAAATCGAACAATGACGCAGTTTATTCCTAGGATTTTAAGATAAATTCCTAAAAAAAAACCACAAAACAAATGTTAAAGAATGTTATTTTTTGTTTGGTAAAATAAGTCCCGATTTAAATTAGGCTCTAAGAGAGCAATCGATTTGGTCCAAAGTTTTCACATCGTATTATTCCTTTGAGATACATATCGGGTTCGAGTATAGACTATATCTGTCCACTTCTTCGCACACTGTGACTTTCTTAATATTTAGATTACCAACATTGGAAAAATTTATGTATGATTTAATAAATGGAAATATTGGGCAAAATCCCTTTTTATATACGTTGTAGAATATATCTTCGGCATAGAAACTTATACTGAAATACATCAACGAAATTATACTCTTAATGATCCCTTAATTAGGGTAATAAATTATTTAAATGCTATACCTAATAGCAATTTAAAAATGTTTCTCATTATTGTAAATTATTACAATACGACTTCTATTTTGCTTTTCAAAATAGTCAGGCTTAATCCCATAGTGGTCGTTTCAATATTTTATTAAAACAACTTTATTTTATTAGTGGGAAAAATTGGCCATGTTTACCAAGGGGTAAGGCAGGTAAGACTATAGTTTCGGAACTTGCCACAGATCCAGGTTTCTTGCTTTTCAACAAAAAATTTTTTAATACCGAAGTGCTCGCTCAAAAATGTATGTATATGTCAAAAGAAACAATTTCTTTTTCTTGTTGAAAAGCAAAAAACAAGGGAAATGATGAGGATCTGTGGCAAAAATTGTTGACATACAGTGTTGGTCACACAATTAGCACACCTCACTACCAACATTTATTTTGCCTAAAAAGACCTTCAAAAGTAGTTGTATTTAATAAAGTATTTGTACTAATATATTCTCAGTAGTATGCTTAAAGAATACAACGCAATGCAGAAACTGAAACATAATTGTCAATTTGAATAACCTCCAAAATGTTAAAAATGTCCTAAATTCACGGGACACGTAATTAGCACACCTTAAAAGAATCACTAATATTGTGAATAGTTTCAATATTTTCGTCCATATTCAGTTTTAAATCCCTTTCGTTTGGGAATAAGTTCCAGTCTGCTAGTTATACTCTCCTGCAGTCTCCGAAATTTTAGGGAATTATATGGGGTACACCTTGGGTCCCAAGGACTGATGGAAATGTCAGTTTTTTTAGTGTTTTTTATCGATTTGTTCACATGTAACAAACGCATTGAGGCAAGTAGTTAATAGAAACATCAAATAAAACATCATATTCTTGTTCATCTTTGTAAATTTGCGAATAGTGGGATGTACCCACCAGCAGTGTGCATCTGTAAAGTCCGCTTGACATAAAAATTTTCATTAAAAAACTGTAATATGAGGCGTTGAGCTATTGATTTTATAAATACTTATCCATCTGGACTGAATTTTACCGATATGTCATGATGTATGTCACGATAAACCTATGTTCATCTCTATGGGACCTACACAAATTTCAATAATTTTCTAAACATAAGGCAAATGGGAGATAGTCTAGTGAGAACGCAAGGTAATATGTTTCCCGGAGCTTAAAACGATTAAATTTGAAATCAATAATCCAGAAAACATTTATCTTCAATAGTATATGCCTACTTTTATGGATTTTAACCAATTTCAGAAAAACCTCAAAATTCCTTATGGTCAGAAAGGGGTTATACCTTTAAACATACCCACTTGCCACGTGTTCATCTAGTGCTTAATTGACAGTTTTATAATGATAGGTCCTTGGTGTTATTCAGACGTGTAATTTTGAATTACAAATGGTGTTATAAGTTGATTTTTCTTCACATGAGGGTGCATTTTATTGATCTTCTTTCTATAAACCCCTTCCAAATCGAAAATTTTCTTGAATGAATCATCGACCTTAAACACTTTTGGAAAAGTCTTTGCACGTTATATTTAAATTTCGGTAATCGGTTAACAATTCCAATAATTTCCTATCCAATTGTACATTTGTTTTTAAAGTTTTGGCGACTTTCTGACGTTTAAGTGTACATTACAAAAAATGGTCCGCTATTGTGATATATTTTGAGATTCCGGGGTGATAAATTATTTTTTCTTTCAAAAAATGATTTTTTCAATACGTTTTGAATATGAATTAACATCAATATAAATTAATTTTTGTATATTAACTGAATTAAATTAAAAAATCTTATGGTGTGCTAATTAAATGTCCCCTTGATAATTTGGGCGTCTTCACAAAACTTTTATTTACAAAAAACCACTGATAATACTATTCACTTATATCATTAAATCTGTTAAATACATTATAGAAAAGGATTTTGTTTACGAAAATATTTCAATTTGTCCTATCAAAACTCTTAGCTGACTGAAATCATTTTGCACCAAAGGGGTGTGCTAATTCTGTGACCAACACTGTATGTATGTAGGTTAATGTTTTGGTATAGCCCCCATATTATGGTACCTGTCTTTTTGACGTATTCAAACCGAAATAGCTGTAAATTGACTTTTCGAGTCTCTGTGTACTCTATGCAGATGTTTCCTCCAGGGTTTCGGAGTCGAGGTATTTTTGGCTCGACTCCGACTCCGACTCCAGACGAGTTTTTTTCACGACTCCGGCTCCGACTCCGACTCCGCGTCGACTCCGAGAGTGAATTCCTATACCACTAAAATTGAATATGAGGTATTTTTGGCTCGACTCCGACTCCGACTCCAGACGAGTTTTTTTCACGACTCCGGCTCCGACTCCGACTCCGCGTCGACTCCGAGAGTGAATTCCTATACCACTAAAATTGAATAAAATGTGCACACATTTTTAACTTTTTCCCATATTTTGGATAATATAGGCTAATGTGTTAGTTTTTCCTTGCATATTCATTAGTAAGGGCATTCGTTCGAATACATTCAAACATATCAATATTGTTTCTGCCGAATCTTACATTGAAAATAGCAAAGGTTGGCGAAGATAATTTTTATTATAAATTTTAAATTAATTTCTCGTTGGAAATCGAGCTTAATGATCAATAATGCATCTGTAAAAGGAAAGCCGACGACTCGAAAGTTTTTGTCGGTTTTCCTTTTTTGCACGAGTATATTCTGGACGGAGTTCATCCGCGTGAGAAAATCTTTAAGCTTTCAAAGCATGTGAAAATGAAGGGGCAATACAAATCATAAGGACTACATGCAATAAAATAAGATAATAATAAAAAATAAGCAATTCAAACTGGATGTAACCCAACATTTTAGTGCGCTTAGCCTTAAAAGGAGATCCCCAGTTGCAAAGCTCA
The DNA here is from genome assembly GCF_047663935.1 of Musca autumnalis. Classification (NCBI taxonomy): domain Eukaryota; kingdom Metazoa; phylum Arthropoda; class Insecta; order Diptera; family Muscidae; genus Musca; species Musca autumnalis. The sequence continues at coordinate 244,384,264 of NW_027411755.1, forward strand.
ATAAATGCCATTTTCATGATTTTTCGGAGAAAACTACCTAACTTTTTGCGTGATTTTTTTCTTCATCTGAAAGCGAAAAATATTCCGTAGTTTTGAGGCCGTCTACGAAACCCTGTTTTTATTAAAGCATTTTGCGGTACCAACCAACCCTACCTCGAAAACTAATAAGCCAATTGTCATATATTTTGGTGGCCGATTTCGAGAAAAACACAATTTATTTGATGCATACAAAATAAAATAAATTGTTCCCATCCAACGCTTATACTATGGCAATATTGTTCTGATCGACTTAAAAATTTGATCACATATTCTATGCTATGCTATTTATACGAAAATTTAGCGCTGACATTTTGAACTTTGGTGTGGAGTGGATAATTTTATTGAAATATTTGAGATATATTGTGTAAACAACCCAGCACGTAGGCAGACAGATGTTTTCTGGAACTGAAAAATTAGCACACGAAAAAAATAGCATGAAAATATTCTACAAAAATGTTGCTAGAAAATTTTATGTAGGGTCGGGTCCACTATGCTATTGATTGTGTAGAAAACTCGGATACACATGAACTATGTCTGTTCCTGGCTGACAGATCCGGTTATTTGAATGTCTACATCTAATGCCCTCATTGGGTACATAAAGAATCCTAGAAGAAAGATTCGCCGTTTGTCAGAATTCTGAGTTATGGCGGGATGAATCTGTCGTTGATAAACAACAAATTTAATCTGAATTTCATATATATGTAGTTAGTAGATTATTCGACATTTACCGAAATACATAGAGACCACAATATCTTTAATAGAGGACAAGGATGATTTCTCATAAAAAACAGGATGAGAATACCAATAGACCTTTGTGAGAAGACCAGGCGAAAGAGGTTAAAGGTCCAATCTTAATTCGATTGTCATAGAACTTTACTTTTGTTTGCCAAAATGTAAAGAATCATTTGGATCAACAAAATAGGGATGACACTTCAGAGGATAGTAAATATCCTGTGAATTGTCCTTTAAATTAGTATAAATTTTTATTATGATTTTCTTTTAAAATAAATAATGATTTAAACAAATGTTCTTGTTCCAAATTTAATCTTATGTTTCTATAATGTGGAAAAAATTTTGCCCGGAGTCGGAGTCGAGTTATTTTTTCCGACTCAGACTCCGACTCCGACTCCAGCAAAATTGCTCGACTCCGACTCGTAGACTCCGACTCCGACTCCGACTCCGAAACCCTGGTTTCCTCTACACCAAAAGTTGTTGACATAGACATTAATTTTGGTGTAGTTCCAATATAACATTACCTTTTCATTTCACGTTTTGTGAGGGTTTGTAATTCAGCCTTCATTCAAAATACTATTGTTAATAGTCCAAGTTTTCATATAACGCTTATATAATCTAATTGAAAGATTTTAGGCAAATTTTCCATTTTTTGTAGGTTTCAATCACAGTTTCTCCATAGAAATTAACCTTTTTTTATATCCTTAACAAGGAACACACAGATCTTCAATATTCGTTTTCGGAAATAATTAGTGGTATATTACTAGCATTATTGCCGCCGCCATAATTTACTTGTTGCAAATTTGATTTTTGCTCTCATCTTGAACTACTAGCAGTAATATTTCAATTTTAAATTTAATTTGCCTAATAATCCAACACTCACCTGCACAATAAAATACTATTTTATAGAGTTTACATCATGAAAAAAAATTAAACTTGGGTGAATTTTATGTAGAATGAACTCATAAAACAGAACCGTGAGATTGGGGATCATATCAGGTGAAACAAAAACCAAAAACTACTTGGTGACAACATATTGGAGAGGAATGATTAAATCGTGCAGTTTAATCATAAACCATGCAAAAACCAATTGATTGTCCTAAATTACACTTACGATGATACATTTATAACTTTTTTAGGTATTCTAATTTTATTGTCGATCAAACAATGGTCCATGAGTTGGTGTACAGGCATGTCACAGAAATGATTTCCGATCGAAAGTGGAATTGATTCCGTATTTAGCTTCTTCAGAAAACGAAAAAAATTTCGGAATGAAACCACTTTTGTTTTTATACCCTCGGCATTTATGCTAACGAGGGTATATACACTTTCATACGGGCAAAATGTGCCTGATCGATATAATGGTTTTAGACCCCAAGTATGGACGAAATGTGTTTCAGACAATTTGAAGAAGATTTAGCAATGTCCGTCTGCCTGGCTGGTGCGCACGATAACTCTCGAACGGATGAACCGATTTGGTCCAAAATTTGGCTTTCGTAATATTTTGTCCAAACTTAGTTTAAGTTCGAAGATGGGTTATATCATTCCACTCTTTCCGGTACCTCCCCCGCAAAAGTTCGGAAATGTTAAACAAATTTGTCCGCACTATAAATCTTGAAGGGAGTAACCGACTTTGCAATTTTTACCAGACTTAGATGAGGTCCACTCCTTCGGGCACCTCCCACACAAAATTTCGGAAAAGTTTAGTTTAGGACCTCCTCTCGAATCGCTTTGATTTTTGTTGTAGCAACATATATTCCCCGCCCCTCATACGACGATATAAGATTGATCAGTGACAAGTCCATACTTCCTTAGAAGATAGCCTGCAAGGTACAAAAAATCCCTATGACACCGTGTGTAGTGGTTGGAGCGCAAGATAACTCTCGAACGGATCTGCCGATTTGGTCTAAAATGTGGCCTTCGTAGTATTTTGTGCAAACTTAGTTTAAGTTCCAAGATAATCCATATCGGTCCACTCCTTCAGGTACCTCCCTCACAAAAGTTCAAAAATGTTCGGAAAAATTGTGCGCACCATAACTCTTGATGGGAGTGACGGTCCATACTTTACACATCCTAATATATCTACCAGATATAGATCAGGTTAGTATATGGACTATATTTGTCCACTCCTTAGGGTACATCCCACACAAAATTTTGGATGAATTCACTTTAAGATCTGCTCTCGAATCACTTTGATTTTTGTTGAAGCAACTTGCGTTCGCTGTCTCAATTACGGCAGTAAAAGTTTTTTCAGGGGCAAGTCCACACTTCTTGATGAAACAGCCCGAAAGGTGGCTGGAGAGCACGATAACTCTCGAATTAACCCATTTGGTCCAAAATTTGCCATCCTGATATTTTGTCATACTTTCAGTAATTCCCCCGAATATTTAAAAAATGTCACTTAAATAGTATGCACGATATCTCTTGAACAAATATGGTCCAAACTTTGGTCTCCTAAAATTTTGTCCAAATTTAGTTTAACTTCTAAAATGGAGGTACCTTAGGGTACCTCGTCCACAAAAGTTCAACATTTGTGGTTGGTCTGTTCGAAGATCCTTTGGAAATGTATGCCGATGCTGTTCGTTGTTGTCCTGCTTACAACGGCATTATGTTTTCCGTGGACAATTTCATGCTTCCTGCCATACTGGTCCATAAGTTATACGATGACCTACTGAATTGGCTAGTGGGCGCGATATCTATCGAAAAGATATGACTCCCAAAATAAGATCCATTTCCATAAAGGACTATGTCGATCCATTCCTTTAAGTACCTCCTCTGCAACACTTTTGAACTTTAATCCTAATGCATATTTTCGTCGGCAAGTTCAAATGTCCAAAAAAGGCCACAAATTAATGAAAAGATCATAAATACATTCGATCTGACCGTAGATGAAAGTTTCTATTTACATGTGCTGAGGGTATAACTCTGTCGGCAAAGCCGACTGATACATTTTTACTTGTTTCTTAACCTTTATACCAAAAATCTTTGCTTTAGCGCGAAAAAAATGTATCCCTTTTTTTGAATTGGAATATGAAATAATTTACAATATTTGTGATATACCCTTTCTAGCCTAAAGGCTGAGGGTATAAAAAATTAAATAATACATTTCCCTCCATCGAAAGATTTTCAATATTCTAAATTTGAAATGTGCTGCCCTCTATAACCCGCAGTCACTCAGTATGAGACAAACCATTGTTTTTGCAGTATTTGTTTCTTTGTTCAACATTGTGTTCTGATTTTTTTGCAAACTATTTACTCAAAACATTTGCCGGATTTGACTACAAAACAATGCATTATATTGTGTGAATCCTTAGGTGTCATTTACGAATATCTAAACCACATTATATGGTTGATTTTCGCAAATATTATTTTCCATTTCAATTTCTTTGGCTAAATTTGGAACATTGTTGCATTGAATAGATGCGTATTCTTTCTCCACAGGAGCCGAGGAGCATATGCCAAAAGTATGCCACAACACGAAGGAGGCACGAGGCCAACAAATTTGTTTCAATTTAAAGAATGTTTTCAAATATTTTTATTGAAAATTTCTAAGAGGAGCAGGTGATGGATAGAATGTTTATTACAACACCTATTATGCGGGTTATATCCTTGATGAATTTACAATCATTTGGCTTGTTGGTCCATGTGTAAAAATGAAGATTTTTTTGATGGGAAATGGACTGATAAACATGTACCTAAAGATAGTTACCAAAGTAACTCCTCGTAAGCCTGAATATGTTGATAAAATATGGTCATTCTTAAAGAAAAATACTTACAATATGAAAAGTACGTCATTCTGGAGACTCATTGATATGAGAGAAGTCTTCCCTTGTCATTTCTAGATAGTTTTAAGAGTATCTGTTACGTCCAAAAACACGGTTCCCCTTAACTATTTTTAAATGGAAGGTGCTTACACATGTAAAGTTTTTGGGGATTCTGAAACTACAGTATTCATAGATGAGAAAAATAAAAAAACAAAAAACAATCGCCGGAGGGTTTCAAAAAAATCGCGGTCAAAGTTCACATTTTTAGGACTTTTTTACGTTTTCACGATTTTGCTTGGAAACCGCAAGTCCTATCGAAATGACACTAAAGAAATATTGTAGCAGTAAAAATTCTCTACAAGATTGACCTTAATGGTATTTTCGTAGGTTTTACCATTTTTGAGATATAGAAGTTCAAATTGGGACAATGTATTGACTGTATCGCCTCCAATGTCAGGCAGGGTGCACCTAAACTAACTTTCAATGAAAACCGCTTAAACCTGGGAAGTTTTTGCGGATTCTGAAACAGCAATATTCATAGATGAGAAAAAATCCAAAAACAAGAAAAACTCACTGGAGGGATTTTAAAAAAATCGCGGTCAAAGTTCACATTTTTAGGTTTATTTTAGGTTTTCTCGATTTTACTTGGAAACGGCAAGTCCTATCGAAATAGGACTAAAGAAAATGTTGTAGAGGATATTCACTGTTACAACATTTTCTTTAGTCCCATTTCGATACGACAAGAAAAAATCATTTCGATAGGACTTGCGGTTTCCAAGCAAAATCGTGAAAACCTAGAAAACCCTAAAAATGCAAATTTTGACCGCGATTTATTTGATTTTTGTTTTTTTTTTCACATCCATGAACATTGTAGGTTCAGAATCCGCAAAACCGTCCCAGGTGTAAGCACCTTTCATTTAAAGTTAGTTAAGTTGTACCGTGAAAACATAGTGCTCAAATCGAATTTATGCATTAGTTCAATTTTATCAAGTAAAATTCTATTTTTGGCTAATTTTCCATTTTTTTATTATGCAGATTATTTTCTTTCAAGAAATTGCGTAATATAATATATACATTAATTGCGGTTTGCAGATTTATTTGCCATATAAAAGTGGTGTTATTGCCAGGTTATCTCACATAGAGATTGTTTTTAATCTTATCAAATGGCGTTGGGGCACACCTTTCAGACACACCTTGAGAGAAAGAGAAAAGAAATAATCTCTTTCTCTCCAAAAAATCCTTGAAATTTATAAATAACCAAAATTTATATTCAAAAATTTGTATCATTTCGACTTAAAAGTCACCTAAATAATTTTGGAAAAAAATCTGTTTCCTCTGCTGAGGAAGTCAGTAGGCGTGAGGTCATAAACCCATAAATATGAAAATACCAATCTTCCAGGTCATCATATTAAACTAATTTCTCCGTAAAAATAAGTCACTTACCTTAAAACATAGTTTGTTTTATTTTTCTTTCCTTTTTTCAAGGATGTCCTCCTATCTTTTTTATGATCTTCTTCCCAAAAAAAAGCAGGGCAAAAAATATGGAAGTAGAGCATAAAAAATAGAACATTCAGAGCATTGACTGCTGTTTTTGCAAAACAGGCAGTTTTTTCCTGCAGTTGTTGTTAGTGGGTGTGTGTGTCTATAACCTAAAAACAGGCCAGGAGGTCACAAAGACACACAGCTACCCTAATAACTACAAAATGACCACCAATAAAAAAATTAGTCCTTAAAACAATTTATTTTTTTATTTTACTACCCAAAGAAGAAAAAATAAAGATCATGTCCTAAATAGTTTTATGACCTCTACAGCCAGCGACTAGCTTGACTCGCCTCGCTGCTAGTTGACCTTTTTGTCATACAAAAACCAGAGCAATTCGCAGAACTTGACTTAGATTTTTAATAAAATGTGGAACATTTTTTTAAAACCAACCATAAAACATGACCTATGACGAGCAATTAGTGTTGTTGGTGTTTTTGTTGTTGTTTGTGTGTGCGTTCGAATATCCGTGTGCTGAACTATATTTATTGCTCTTATTGTTATCCTGTTGTAAAGGACAGACAGGAACCAGAAAAAAACCATTCCACCTCTAAGTGTAATTTTTTATGCTCTACTATTCTGCTTTAGTTTCACATTTCTTTGTGTGTTTATTCTAGTTTTTTTCTTCGCGCTGCCACTAATTTCCTTAAAACAGTTCACGAAAAAACATTTTGTCACATCGTTTTCTTGGGAAATTTAGAGCGTGAAAAAATATACAAATTTTTAGCGTTTTGAGTTTCTTGTAAATTTGCTTTTTTTGGTCCAGGGCAAGGTTTTTTCTTTCGCTACGCGTAGCAAGGAAAAAATTGATTTGAATTCGTGAAAAATTATTAGCGTTTAGGTAAAAACCTAAGTCCCGTTAAATTTCGTTTGAAAACAGAAACGACTTTTCGACTTTGAAAGTCAAAACTACTGTAGTAGGAAGGAAGTTCCAACGAAAAATGAACATAATTGTAATAATATTCGTGACTTTAAATTATATGGAACATTTTGTTTTATAATTGGTGAAAATTAGTAAAGGATTTATCTTCGAATTCAAGGTAATATGAATTCCTAGTAGGTTTTTTTGGGAAAGAAGCACAAGTCGAGTTTTGCCAAATTTGTCTTAGAATTACTTTTGAAAGCCTTCCTTAGCAATTAAGTTTGCAAGAAAAATTGGACACTCGTGATATAATTTTGAATAAAAAGAATTATTAGCTACCAAAAAAGTTCAAACAATTTTAATTAATTGTAGTTTAAAAGGTATGAAGATTGCAGTTAAGCTTGATCATTTTTCAGATTTTATTTTGACGACCTAGTAAAAGAGGGAGGAGAAGCGTTTTATCGAACTAGCGAACGGAGGCATTTGGTGATTTTTAGTTTTCTTCAATCGATGAATTTGCTCGGCTAATGGAAAATTCCAAATCAATGTTCATGTTCAACTCAATAACCACATAATTACAAAAATACATCAAGGATACATATAACCCGCATAATAGCTATTGTAACAAACATCCTATCCATCACCTGCTCCTCTTAGAAATTTCAATAAATGTCTTGGTAAACATTCTTTAAATTGAAACAAATTTGGCCTCGTGCCTCCTTCGTGTTGTGGCATACTTTTGGCATATGCCGAACTCCTATAGAGAAAGAGTTCCAATGTTCAAAACAATTGTCAATGGTTTGAATAGTACAATAAACATTGTAAAGAATATACGTACATATATATTTTTGCCATATAATGTGGTTTAGATATTCGTAAATGACACCTAAGGATTCTATTAATAAGGTATATATTGTTCGACGAACAAAAATGTAAATATTTTGCAAACAAAATCAACAACAAAAGTGAAATATTTTGGAACAGTTGGTCAGAATTGATGTCAATAAAGACAAACAATAATATTTAATTCAATACACATAGTCATAGTGCGTCCCAGCAGGTTATGTCGGACACATTTTGCAACAATTATTGCTGTGTTGGTACAAAATTTAAAGATGAAGGGCGAGTGATGTCCTTTTCTGTATTCATACTCAATTTGTAAGAGAGAAATAGCGAAGTAAGAAGTGAAACTTAGACTGTTTCCCCGTTTATTTCATTTTTTAAATCATTTTTTATTGCACTTAATAATAATTAAATTTAAATAATTTCTCTCTGTAGTTTTCTAAGGATCTTGTATATTTTAAAGAATATTTTTGAGCAAGAATAATTTTAGGGGACCCTGGATTTTTAAGGAATATTTTTAAAGACCTTGTATTCTTAAATATATGATATTTATATCCTCAGCATTTATGCTAACGAGGGTATATACACTTTGATACGATGAAAATGTGCCTCATCGAAATAATGGTTTTAGACCCCAAGTATATTTGGACGAAATGTGTTTCAGACAATTTGGAGTCGATCTAGCCATGTCCGTCCGTCTGTCTGTCTGTCCTGCTGGTTGGAGCGCACGATAACTCTCGAACGGATGAACCGATTAGGTTCAAATTTTGGCTTTCGTAATATTTTGCCCAAACTTAGTTTAAGTTCGAAGATGAGCTACATCGGTCCACTCCGTCCGACACCTCCCCCATAAGAGTTCGAAAATGTTCGGAAAGTTTGTGCCCACGATAACTCTTGAAGGGAGAGACCGATTTGGTCCATACGTTGTATAGCGTAAACTTTCTACCATATTAATATAAGTTTCCAATATGGTCTCAATAGGTCCACTCCTTCGGGTACCTCCCACACAAAATTTCGGAAAAGTTCGGTTTAGGGCCTGGTCTCGAATCGTTGTATAGCGTAAACTTTCTACCATATTAATATAAGTTTCCAATATGGTCTCAATAGGTCCACTCCTTCGGGTACCTCCCACACAAAATTTCGGAAAAGTTCGGTTTAGGGCCTGGTCTCGAATCGCCTTGATTTTGGTTGTAGCAACTTATATTCTGTGACCTCTATACGACGGTGCAAGTTTCATCTGGAGGAAGTCCATATTTCCTGAGAAAATAGCCTGAAAGGCAAATAACTCTCGAACGGAACTGCCGATTCAGTCCAAAATTTGGCTTTCGTAATATTTTGTCCAAACATAGTTTATATTCGAAGATAATCCAAATCGGTCCATTCCTTTAGGTACCTCCCCCACAAAAGTTGAAAAATGTTCGGAAAAATTGTGCGCACGATAACTCTTGAAGGGAGTGAACGATCCATACCAGATATAGATCAGGTTTAAATATGGACTATATTTGTCCACACCCTCGGGTACCTCCCACACAAAATTTCGGATAGGTTCACTTTAAGACCTGCTCTCGAGACACTTTGATTTCTGTTGAAGCAACTTGCATTCGCTACCTCAATTACGACGATAAATGTTTTTCAGGGGCAAGTCCGTAGTTCTTGAGGAAACTGCCCGAAAGTTGTAAAAACCCCTATATGTAGTCGCTGGAGAGCACGAAAACTTCTTCTTCCCCTTAGGGTACCACCTCCACAAAAGTTCAACATCGAAATGCAGTTTAGGGTCTCTTCGAAGATGCTTTGGTAATGAATGCCGATGCTGTTCATTGTGGTCCTGCTGTTAATAGTCATATTATGTTTTCCGTGGACAAGTCCATGCTTCCTGGCATACTGGTCCAAAAGTTATAAGATTACCCACTGAAATAACTAGTGTGACCAATATATATATAAAAGATATGACTCTCAAAATCAGATCCACTTCCTATGTCGTCTATTCATTTAAGTAGCCTCTCCGCAAAACTTTAATCCTAATCCACATTATCGTCGGTAAGTTCAAAGGTACAAAATGGCCACAAAATTTTAAAAAGACCCGAAAACATTCGATCTGTCCGTAGATTAATATTTCAATTCACATAGGCTGAGGGTATATCTCTGTCGGCAAAGCCGACCGATTCTTTTTTACTTGTTTTTTGGGACCCTGGATTTTTAAGGAATATTTTTAAAGACGTTGTATTTCTTAAATGTATGATATTTTTTTAAGAATTTTTGTTTACTAAGAATATATTTGAGGATCGCAGATTTTTTTAAATAACACTTTGTGAAGGTCGCACAATGGTGCCCCAGTGGACAAAAATCTAAAAATGTGTTTTTGACTTTTTTACAATTTTATGATTGCATTTTATTGAGAACACTTCAAATAGACAATTCTTAAAGAATTTTGTCGATATATGGTGGTACTGTAAAGTTATAGCCCCTCAAACATAAAACATTTTTTGTTGGTAATTTATATTGAAATTTATATAAAAACGGACTAAATGTTCAAGGAACTGTATTCAAAGAAGTTAATGGAATTATTACATCTTTTGAGATGGGAATTAACGAGTGGTCAATGGACTTCCCCTTTGTGAAAAAAATGTTTACATAAAATGTTTATATATAAAGTACCGTTGTTGATTGAAGGAATAACATTTTATACAAAACTAATGCATTTCGTTCCTTTCATGGAGCGTATCTAAAAATTGCAGCAAATCGCAGCTTCGGTTATTTGGTACATGAAACAGACATCCCTTTCGAATAAAATTATGTAAAAAGTACATCCGACAAAATCCGATTCTTTGAGACACAACCAGATTATGACAGACAGTTTGAACGAAAAATCCATGTTTTCTTATTTTGCCTCAGTTTACCAATTAACTTTATTTGACTAATTCGTTTTATATTTGTTAATACATTTTTGCGTTGTCAAAAACACATCAAAAAGCACCATAATGTTAAGAATGGGATATTGTTGTTATATGTATGATAAATTCATACTGCAAATGTGTTAATTATTATTTATTTATTATTTATTTATTTTTATTTATTTTTAAGTTACTATGTAATACCGAATTTGAATTTGAAATACATTAACATAATAATATGAATGATATTCAATCAAAATTGACGGAGATATAGCAAAATCCGGGAAAGATACATAAGGGGGCTATATCCAAATTTGAACCGATTTTTCTCAAAATAGGTAAAACTAATTATGGGCTTATGAAAATATCACATATTTAATTTGAAGGCTATTCGATCAAAATTGACTGAGATATAGCAAAATCGGGGAAAGAAATATATGGGGGATATACCCAAATCTAAACCGATTTGGACCAAAGTTTGAATTTTTCATTCCTATGCGCTCATAAGTAGTTGTACACAAATTCATTGACCTAGGTCAACTCCTTCTATTTTTTTCCACGTTCACAAAGGAGCGGCACCACTGTGGGTCGTGGGCATTTTAAGATTTGTTTGAAGGTTGTAGATTTCCTAAATATTTTTTTAAGGATGGTGGATTTTTAAAAGATATTTTTGAGGGTTAAAAATATTGGATGGTTGTGGATTTTTTGAAAAATATTTTTGAGATCCGTAGATTTTTTAAAGAAAAATATTTTCCAAGCGACGTCACGGTGCTCTTGAAGCAAACTTAAATGGAAGGTGCTGGGAAGTTTTTGGAGATTCTGAAAATACAATGTTCATAGATGAGAAAAATAAAAAAACAAAAAAAAAATCGCTGGAGCGCTTTTTAAATAAATCACAACTCAAGTTGACATTTTTAGGTGTTGTTTAGGTTTTCACGATTTTGCTTAGAAACCGCAAGTCCTATCAAAATGGGACTATAAAAAATGTTGTAGCTATGAAAATTACCACAAGGATGACCTTCATGGTATTTTGTAGGTTTTACCATTTATGAGATATAGAAGTTCAAATTGTGACAATGCACTGACTGCATCGCCCCCTTATAAAACAATGTCATGAAGGGTGCGCATTAACTAACTTTTAATGAAAACCGCTTACACAGGGAAAGTTTTTGTGAATTCTTAAACAGCAAACAGAAAAATCCAAAAACAAGAAAAAATCGCTGTTGGGATTTTTAAATAAATCGCGGTCAAAATTCACATTTTTAGGTGTTTTTTAGGTATTCACGATTTTGCTTGGAAACCGCAAGTTCAATAGAAATGGAGCTAAAGGAAATGTTGTAGATGTGAAAATTCTCTAGAGGATTCATGTTTATGATTTGTTCCCGGGCTGTACCATTTTTGAGATAAAGAAGCTCAGTTTACATTTTTAGGTTTTTTTTATTAGGGTTTCGCGATTTTGCTTGAATACGACGGCAAGTCTTATCGATATGGGACCTGAGAAAATCTTAAAGCTGTGAAAATTCGCTACAAGACTGGCTTAAGTAACTTATCCTAGGTTGAACCATTTTTAGATATATATGTTAAAGTTGGGAATTTGCAGTCATGACATTGTTTTATAAGGGGGCGATACAGAATTGAATTGAATTTGAATTGTCCCAATTTGAACTGCTATATCTCAAAAACAGTAAAACCGACGAGAATATCATAAAGGTCAATCTTGTAGAGAATTTTCATAGCTACAACATTTTATTTAGTCCCAGTTTCATAGCAATTGCGGTTTCTAAGCAAAATGGTGAAAACCTAAAAAACCCTTAAAACTGCCAACTCAAATCGCGATTTATTTAAAAAGCGCTCCAGCGATTTTTTTTTTGTTTTTTGATTTCTCTCATCTATGAACATTGTAGTTTCAGAATCCGAAAAAACTTCCCAGGTGCAAGCACCTTCCATTTAAATTTGCTTCAAAAGCACCGTGACGTAGTTTTGTTTAGGAATATTTTGATGGTCGTGGATTTTTTAATGATTATTTTTAGAGCCGCTGATTTTTATAGAATTTTTTTGGAGTGGATTTTTCTTTAAGAATATTTTCCGGTGTGGTTTTGTTTAGGAATATTTTTCATGGGTCGCATATTTTAAAGAATTTTTATGAGCGTCGTGTTTTTTTTTAATTTTATGGGAGTCGTAGATTTTTTAAGGGTCGTGGATTCCTAAATATTTTTTTGAGGATGTTGGATTTGTAAAAATATTTTTGAGTTGGGAATATTCTCAAGGATCGGGAATTTTTAAAAGAAAATTTATTTTGTAGTGTGTTTTTTTTTAATTTTAGGGAGTCGAATATTTTTTAAGAACTTTTTGAGGTGGATTTTTTAAAAGTTTTACTAGGGTTTTTTATTTTCTTTTTTAAATTTTTGAGTGTCGTTCTTAAATATTTTTTTGGGGATGATGAATTTTTAAAGAATATTTTTGAGGGTCGCGTTTTTTTCTAATTTTGGACGGGCATGGATTTTTTAATGAATGAGAGCCGTTAATTTTATGAAGAATATTTTATAAGGAACGAGGATTCTTAACAAATATTTTTAGGGCGTAGATTTTTTTGGAGATTGTTTTTCAAGCGCCGTGGATTTGTTTAGGAATATTTTTCAAGGGTCATTGTTTTTTAAGGACATTTTATGAAGATTTTGTATTTTTTTAATAATTTTTAAGAGGGTTGTGTTTCTTTATTTTATAAAGTCATAGATTTTTTTAAAAAATGGATCGTAGATTTTTTGAAGAATATTTTTGATGGTCGTGGATTTTTTGAAGAATATTCTTGATGGTCGTGGATTTTTTGAAGAATATTCTTGATGGTTGTGGATGGTCGTGGATTTTTTTAAGAATATTTTTGATGGTCTTGGATTATTTGAAGAATATTTTTGATGGTCGTGGATTTTTTGAAGAATATTCTTGATGGTCGTGGATGGTCGTGGATTTTTTTAAGAATATTTTTGATGGTCTTGGATTATTTGAAGAATATTTTTGATGGTCGTGGATTTTTTGAAGAATATTCTTGATGGTCGTGGATGGTCGTGGATTTTTTGAAGAAATGTGAATATGGTGAATTTTGATTGAGAGCCGGTAATGTTTTAGAGAAAATTTTTTGAGGATCGGGGATTTTAAACAAATATTTTTGAAGGTAGTAGATTTTTTGAGGAATATTTTTTTAAGCGAAGCAGATTTCCTTAGGAATACTATTAAAGGGTCATTGTTTTTTTTAAGAAATTATATGAGGGATCGTGACTTTTTTAAGGATCGTGGATTTTTAAACCATATTTTTAAAGGTCGTGCTTTTTTAAAGCTTTTATTTTTGGATAGTTGTGGATTTCTTGAAAAATGGTTTTGAAGGTATTAGATTTTTTAATGATTATTTTGAGAGCCGTTGATTTTTTAAAGAAAATTTATTTAGGACGAAGATTTCTAAAAAAATTGGTGGGGGCGTCAAAGTTTAAGAATATTTTCCAAGGGTAGTGGGTTTGTTTAGGAATATTTTTTAAGATTTTTATGAGGGTTGTGTTATTGGTTTCAAAGAAGATTTTTGAGGGTCGCTTATTTTTTAAAGAATTTGTTGGATGGCAGTGGATTTTTTAAGAATATTTTCGAAATTTTAAGAGGTTTTTCTTTTAGAATTCAGGATTGGTTTTTTTTTAATTTTGGGAGGCTTAGATTTTTTTAAGAATTTTTCGGTGTCGCGGATTTCTTAAATAATTTTGTGGATTTTTATCTATTTTTGAGGGTCGCAATTTTTTAGATTTTTTGAAGAATGTTTTTGAATGATCATCTCGAGAAAGTTGATTTTTTATAGAATATTAATGGAGGGTCGAGGATTTTTAACAAATATTTAGAGGCGTGAAATGATTAAGAATATTTTTTAATGTAAAAATATAATCTGTTGGTTCAACATTATATTATGATGCCTGAAACAAAACATACCGTTGAAGCAACAATTCACAATTTCATATTTTTAAAATGTCCCGTTTTGTTCTTTGAATATTATATTCCCTACAATATCTCTTCGCTGCATGTAGCAAAAATGGGAAAAATGGAAAAACTGGACTGCAAAAAAAAAACAGAATTGTAGGAGTTATACTATGTTTACATTTACGAAATCCACTCGATTTCAACTGTCAATTCCTTTGCGTATACGTCAAATGAAAGCTCATCTGAAATCGATTGGAATTCATTTGACGTTTGAGCAATGGAATTGACAGTTAAAATCGAGTGGATATTGTAAATGTAAACATAGTATTATAATGAAAAATAAATTGTATAAATTTAATACCTACACATTTGTGTAAAAATCGATAAAATTTGGATGATATCAAAAATTTATCTTTATATATAAAACTCAATTGTCGTTTGTTGGTAATTGAATCAGTTGAAAACGGCTAGAGCGATTTGGATAATTTTTTGTGGAAATGTTAGTCATAGGGCAGTTTAGGTTTTTATGCAAAGAAAAATTGGCCACGCCCACTTTTCCGCCCACTTTTATAAATATGTTATATCTACGGAACTACTCAATAGATTTTCCTGAAATTTGCAGGGAACGTAGAGTGATGGCCCTCGGTTGAAATAGGCTACATATTTGAATGAATTACGGATAGGGCGGGGTACCTCTCCCATGCCCTATTTTTGTAAAAATGCAATATTTGCAACAATTACAAATGTATCGCCTTGAAAATTAATTTCCGAGTCAATGGCGATTGTGTCTCCGACCTTACGTGCTTATTTGGGGCATTAAGACTGGACAACGCCCACTTTTTAAATATGTTATATCTACGAAACTACTAAATCGATTTTCCTGAAACTTTCAGCGAATGTACAGGGTTGGTCCCCGATAAAAATAGGCTACATATTTTTTGACTTTCGGATCGGGCGGGTACCTCCCCTATGTCCTATTTTTGTAAAAATACAATATTTGCTACAAATACGAATGTATCGGTTTGGGAATTTATTTGCGAGTCAATGGCGATTGTGTCTTCAACCTTACGTACTTATTTTGTGACTCAAGATCCGACCACGCTCACTTTCTAATTAGGTTATATCTACAGGAATTTTCAAGAAAATAGCGATTTGTCTAAACTTTTGAATCTTTATAAATAAAAATCAAATATCGTTCGTTGGTAATGGCATCAGTAGAGAACAGTTGGACCGATTTTCGACTTGGGTTTTTATGCCAAGAAAATTTGACCATGCCCACTTTTACGCCCACTTTTTTCAATTTTCTATTTTTATCATTTCTACAAAAACTACTGAACCGATTTTCCTGAAATTGCCAGGGAATGTACAGAGATGGTCCCCGCTTAAAATAGGCTACAAATTCAGTTGAATTTCGGAAAGGGCGGGGAACTTCCCCTATACCCAACCTTTTTAAAATGTTATATTTACAATAATTACGAATGTATCTATTTAGAAGTTAATTTGCGAGACAATTGTGGTTGTGTCTCCGACCTTACCTACTTTTTTAGGAACCACAGACTTGACCATATAGTCCGGTCAAAATAGACATGCGTATAAGGCGGAAATAGCAAAAATTCCCACAAAGCTGAATTTTGGTGGAGAGCTAGGGTTAGCCATTAGAAGCAATGTCCTAAAAGTCCCCATCGATCCCATGTGTGCAAAGCAAGATATTCGGGGTCAAAGGTCATTTTTGAAGCCATTATTCAGTTTTTTTTTAATTTTTCTCAAAAACGGTAAGGCTTAGCAAAAGCCGGCTAAAGTAAAAGTTGTAGATTTAATAATTGTCTACAAGAATGGTCTTTATGATTCTTAAAAAAGACTTACCCTTTTCGAGATATCGCGATCTATAGGTCAAATAAAGAATTAGCCGCGTAAGTATATTATGAGGCGAACCGGTTAAAGTAACGACACTATGTTTTAGATACTTCCGTAAGCTTTCAAACGATATCCACTTTGCAGTAATCGGTTCAGTAGAACCGGGTCTAACCCGGTTTTTAAATTTGGCCTTTCGGGTCGAATAACCGGCGAACCGGATCCGCAACCGTTGAAAATTATACATTTCCGCAATCAGCGCAACAAACCCTACCTTCGGACAAAACTTGAAAAAAATCGGAGAGTTTTCGTTGGGGTCGTTCCCGTTGGGCTTTCGATTATACATGTGGGTTAAATGGGCTATTTTCGCATAAAATGACTCTAACATTGAATAACTCTACTAAACACGCTCCGATTTTGTTGGATTTTTTTTAGAAGATAGCTATAATTTCGCTCTTCAAGAAAAAATATATTTTTTGGGGGGACAGACCCGATTACTTCGCTTATTTTAGCCGGTTCGTCTGAATATGTGCATATTTCCCTTATAAGTGCATAAAAATCGTGTGTTTTTTAGAACAGCTATATCTCAAGAATATTTCCTCCTAGGAAAAAAATTATAAAAGTCAAAATTGTAGATAATTTTCCTGTCTACAATATTTACTTTAGTCACTTTTTGATTAGATCAACCGTTTTCAAAAAATAAATCCGAAAACCTAAAAAACCCTTAAAATTTGACCTTTGACCCCGAATAATTTTTTTTGCACACATGGGATCGATGGGGACTTTTAGGACGTTGCTTCTAATGGCAAACCCTAGCTCTCCACCAAAATTCAGCTCTGTGGGAATTTTTGCTATTTCAATGTCTATTTTGACCGGACTAATACCCACTTTCTAAAATATGTTACATCTACAAAACTACTGAACCGATATTCGTGAAAATGTCAGGGAATGTACAGGCATATTTTCTTGAATTTTGAAGAGGACATATTTAAAAAAACGCCTTACCTTTATGAATAAAAATCAAATGCTGTCATAACCCAACTTAGGTTTTTTGGAAAGAAAAGTTTAAGCTCAATGTTTGCCGTTGTTATGTGGGGTACCATGCCCTTCTGTTAAACGCTATATGTATAAGCCAAAGTTATGATTATATCGGTATCAGCATACATTTTGGTAGGCAATGAAGTTGTGTGCACCCTAGGACCGGACCAGGCCCACTTTTTTTAATATGTTATATCTGATGACCACGCCCACTCTTTTCAAAACATTATTTTTCCAAAACTACTGAACCTAATTTTCAGAAAATATTCAGGAATGTCCCGTCGTCCAAAATGCTATATATTTGTAGACAAATTTCGGGGCCTATTATTTTATAATCGGTTTATTTGTTAAAGTTATGAGTGCATCAGGTTGCAAATTAGTTTTCGAGACAACGGTGGTTGTCCCCCGATCAAGAAAAACTATATATTTACAAATTTACTTAAATGGTGAGGTTCAACGGTCCATCAGCCATGAAAATCTAAATAAGCGGGAGAATTCGATTTAATCATTTTTTTTTTTAACTTTTGTTGTTAGATCGCTTTAGGATAAAGACAGTGACATGGACGATAATAAATCCTAAAAGGCACAAATTGGCGAAAAAACCGACAAAGTCCGTAAGAGAAAAGTAAAGTTACAAACAAAATCTGTTGATAAATTTAAAATCCTTCTCGGTTTGACAATGGACCGAAGAAGTGAGGTAGAAAATACCTACTTTTGAATTAAAACTCATTACGACGGGTCAGCAACGCGGACCGGGGTCTGCTAGTATTTTAATATATTCCCATTAATTTTACCAGACTTTCCCTCCATTTCTCTCCCGTTCTGGTTGAGGAAACAAAGATCCATTCCTGCAAGTGTTGTGACACCACATCTCATCTAACTCTTCTCTTTCTCTCGGTGTATACGTGACATGTGTGTTTGTTTGAGCCTGTTTCAGGCGGCATGGAATAAACGTTGGAAATGTGTAATCCTTTTGACATGTGTAGCCAGTCAATAACTTCAAAGACGAATGAATATCAACGACAACAAGAGCCTGAACCTGAACAAATTATGCGGCAAACAAACTCACAAAAATAACAAACATTCACAGACATATGTTTTCCCCAAAGAGAGAGAAAAAAGAAATTCCTTAGATTGTCCTCCAAATTCCTTTGCTAATAGCTAGGCACACATAGTACTTCTTTGCTTCCTTGGGTCGGTGAAGTTTGTTTTCTTTTTTATTTAAACTTGCTGTTTGTTGTTTTTAAGTCATGTGACATGTAATTGTTACTACTCTTTCATTTGTACAACAACAGCAACAATAATACCAACATCGGACAATGAGTGGAAATGTATGAATGAAGAATGATGACTGAATGTACAGGGGATAAAAGAAATTGAGCCGGCTTGGCGTGGCTTGGCCTAATCGGGCATAGCACATGTATGAGCGCTTCACATCTGGACAATGGCTAAATGCCGGCTGGTCATTCAAATAGTCATTAATCGGTTATGTTTGTTGTGTCAATAGCGCATAATCAGTGTCAACATGGTTAATATCAATATTAACAATAACAACAACACCAGCAATGGGACGGACTGACAAATTACCAACGACAATTTGTGTTTTGTAATTCCCAGGATGCGGCACACTTTTTTCTTCTTTCCCAATCTCAATGTTAATCAACTTTTCCATTGGATGCTGCTGCTCGCTCTCCTGCCAAATAATGACATATTTTTGCCATTTGACTTCGTCGGTGCGTTTGCGTGTGTGTTGTTTTTTTGTCCAAAATCTATTTGAACATCATTTGTTGGCTTAGAACCATAACTTTGACGTAAAAACCCAAAACATAGACTTTCAGCATTGATGCTGCCCGCGCACACTCTCGCTGGAAAACAGCGGCAGCGCTTAATCCATGGACCAAAGGCTAACCGAAGTTATTTTAACAAATTTATGAAAATTGTTTGCGCAAACAAATCTGGTAGTCAGTCAAAAAGTTAATTAATAAATCCTGGAAATCCTGAAGATTTGTCTTAAAAGTCAACGTAAACAGTTGAGCGGAGAGAGGAAGCATGTACACAGGTTTTACAATCCGTGGGAATTTGTATGTTTCTATTTAAAAATGCATTAACTATTTCCGGCATTAAGTAGAAATTAATGAACATTAAATATTGGCATTGTTCGATGGCTGATTAACAGGGATTTGTGGATAATCAATTGACAGAGCAAGGATTGTTGAAATTTCCATATGGGAATTTTAACCAACTGTGCTGCAATTTAATACAATTATAAACTACGTATGCTATGACAGATCCATGGAACATCATGTAATTCGTTTGTCATTAGCGTGGATTGAAAACTGTAGATAGTTAGAAAATATAATCGGGAATGATATGCATAAAGCTGTGTTAAATTTTGAATGACAGTTCTGCTCAGATGTTGCTTGCTTGATAGGAGCTTTCACGTTTTTCGAAATCTACAAATAAAAATAAATTTCTGAAATACGAGAACAAATTATGAAAAATTTGATGTTTTGGCGAAACTGTTGTTAGCGATCTTGTCTTAAACAGATCGTCCTTAAAAGTACATATAAAGTAAAACCTTGAAGGGGAGAGAGGAGTGTTCTTCGCCGTTTAAACTCCTTCTCATCCGAGTAGGTATCAACACAAGTATTTGGAAATTTAAATTCACCTAACCTAAATATTTAAATATAAAATTTATTTATTTACTCCACTGAAGTTATTTGCCGATTCCGACCCCTAAATATGATCCGACCCTCCGGTTGTAGGGTTTTTAAAAAATATCGTGGCCCATTTTTCGAGAAGTATGACCGTATGGCCTTCCCAAATTAAAAAAAAAGACAAGTAAATAAGTAAGAAAAGCGTTAAGTTAATTTCAGGTGGAAAGTTGTATACCTTTAACGAAGACTAACTACCAAATTTCAATCATTTCGGTGGGATATTGAGGTCACAACCTTCAAAATACCGAAAATCAGGAGGTACTGTACCGACAAGTTTCTGGGAGAAAGTTTTATACTCCCAACGAATATTGAGGCCACAACCTTCAAAACACCGAAAATCGGGAGGTAAGTTCTATGGGGGCAATATGTGGAGCGTTTAATACCTCAAATGAAGACCAATTACTAAATTTCAGCCATTTCCGTGGATTAATGTGGAAAATCTGGAGGAACCGTTCTATTTGGGCTATATGAGGGCGTCAACCTATACCTACAAATGTCTAGGGGAAAGTTTTGTACCACCAACGAAGACTAAATACCAAATGTCGGCCCTTTCGGTGTGATAATGAGGCTAAAGCCAAGGGGACTATATCAAAACGTGGACCTATGTAGACATTTTATGGTAGAAATGTTTCTTAGCCTCTGGAAACACAAAATACAAAGTTACAACCGATTCTGTGGTCAAATGCGACTAATACATCCAAAATATCGTAAAGTGACGCGTACTATATACGGGGTGTTATATGAGGGCTATACCAAAAGGTAGACTATAATACCAAATTACAACCGATTCGTTGGTCAAATGGGACAAATATCTTAAAAATTTCTTAAAACGACGACGAGTCACGCGCCACTTTGTATGGGGGCTATACGAAAACGTGGACATACATAGCCCGCTTTCAATACCAAAAGTCCTACGTACATATAAAAGATTTTACCAAAATGTAATCCACCTACTTCAATCCGTTCGGACGCTAGAGTGATTTCCACAGACGGACAGGCGGACAGATAGACGGACAGACGGACATGGCTATATCGATGTAGAACTGCACGCTGATCAAGAATATATAGTTTATGGGGTCTACAATGATTATTTCGAGTAGTTACAAACGGAATGACAAACTTAATATACCCCCCATCTTATGGTGGAGGGTATAAAAATATCAATCGGCTTATCTGACGGAGATATACCCTCAGCCTGTGTGAGTATATATTGTATTTAGAGGGCTTTCTGAATTTTGTCTCCTTTTTTTGGACGTACATATGAACTTGACGACAAAATATGGATTTTAATAAAAACTCAAAAGTGTTGCGGAGGAGGTACCATTTTAGAAGTCGATATTATTTTTGGGCGTCATTTCTTTTCAATAGATATCGTGCCGACTAGTCTTTTCAGTTTGTCGCCGTATAATAGCTTTTGGACCACTACGTCAGGATGCTCGAAATACATAATATGGCTGTAAACAGAACCACAATATAAATGTCAAACGGATCCTCAGACAGATCCTAAACTGCAATTAAAAAATTATCTTGAACTTTCTTGGGGGTGGAAGTTAAACTAAATTTAAAAAAAATCGAACATTTTTCTGGGTATTGGATGGTAGAATAGTGCGACTGCCTGTTAAAATCGTCACCTCCCGTCTTTAACAACTTGACTGTTAACCCATTGACTCCTCCTGCCTTATTATTCTTTAGCCGACTTATTGCTGTCTTTAACTGATTCTGACTGGGCGGTATACATTCAATGTCGTCGTTTGCAATAGGTTTTTCAAAATCCTCATCATCATCTTGCTGCGCCAAAGCCATTAATATGATTTTGCACCCTTTGGTAGATTTTTTGGACTTCATTCTAACTTCTGTATCCTATTTTACTATTTCTCTTTTTTTCTGTGGAAAACATATCTGCTCTCGTTTTCTTCCGATAACTCTCTCATGTCATATGTATTGCTACTGATTGAAGAGTAGCGGCGCAAAGTAGTTCAGAAATCGATTTTCCTGGCTAAAACCCCCATTTATGTTGTCACCGATTGTTAATTTCTATATGGAATTCGATAGTAAACATATTGACACTAAGGAAAGCAAAAAATTAGATCAAAATATTGGAGGACGAAAAATATTTCGCACTTTTGGAAAATACGTAATTTTTGCAAATTTCTGGAGAAAGAAACAGTTATTTCTCAGAACAATAACAGATATTGTGTTCATTGTTTGCTTTGTTAGGTATGTAGGATTTTTGCTCTTAAAAGTCGTTTTAATAAATTACCGTGGCGTTTACACGAAGTGAGCTATTTTATTTTTCCTCAAGTACTAAATTTTAGTGAAACTCTAAGTTTAGTGGACTAGAACTTTTAGGGAACAGCATGGAACAAAGTTCCGTTTTCGCAGAATGATGTCCGAGAGTGTTCTCTTTTAGCCCATATATAATTTTGTACCCGTTCCGTCCGTTTAACACTTCTTTAAACTTTTTGAAATTACATGGGTAAAAATTTGAGTTTTTATACCCTCAGCATTTATGCTAACGAGGGTACACTTTCATAGGGGCAAAATGTGCCTCATCGAAATAATGGTTTTAGACCCCAAGTATGTTTGGACGAAATCCGTTTCAGACAATTTGGAGTTCATTTAGCCATGTCCGTCCATCTGTCTGTCTGGCTGGAGCGCACGATAACTCTCGAACGGATCAACCGATTCGGAAATGTGGCGTTCGCAATATTTTGTCCAAACTTAGTTAAAGTTCGGTCCACTCCTTCCGGTACCTCCCCCACAAAAGTTCGAAAATGTTCGGAAAATTTGTGCGCACGATGCCTCTTGAAGGGAGTAAAGAATTTGGTTCATACTTTGCACATCGTGAAATTTCTACCAGATTTAAATAAAGTTTCAATATGGGCTCAATCGGTCCATTCCTTCGGGTAGCTTCCACACAAAATTTTGGACAATTTCAGTTTAGGAGCTGCTCTGGAATCGCTTTGATTTTTGCTGTAACAACTTGTATTCACTGTCCCCCATACGACGGTACAAGTTTCATCAGGGGCAAGTCCATACTTTCTGAGAAAATAGCCTGAAAGATGGAAAAAGCCCCTGTGACACCGTGTAAAGTGTTTGGAGCGCAAGATAACTCTCAAACGGATTTGCCGATTCGGTCCAAAATTTGGCCGTCATAATATTTTGTTCAAACTAAGCTTAAGTTCGAAGATGAGCCTTATCGGTCCACTCCTTCAGGTGCCTTCCCCACAAAAGTTGAAAAATGTTCGGAAAAATTGTGGCCACGATAACTCTTGAAGGGAGTGACCGATTTGGTCCATACTGTACACATCCTAAAATATCTACCAGATATAGATCAGGTTTGAATATGGACTCCTTCGGATACCTCCCACACAAAATTTCGGATTAGTTCAAGCAAGAATGCCATGCTTCTTATGTGTCGAGGCCTTAAGTGCTGTTTAAAGATCGTGTTCGATATGGTCCTGTTTAGAACGATATTATGTTTTCCGTGGATAAGTCTATGCTTCCTGGCATACTGGTCCAAAAATTATACGATGACCGACAGAAATGACTAGTGGGCGCGATAACTATCGAAAATATATGACTCCCTAAATAAAATCTACTTCCATAATGGACTATATCGGTCCATTCCTTCAAGTACCTCCTCCGCAACACTTTTTTATCTTTAGTCCTAATCACCATTTTTGTCGGCAGGTTCAAATGTCCAAAAAGTACCACAAAATTCTGAAAAGACCCCAGACATAGGCTTAGGGTATATCTCCGTTAGCAAAGCTGACTGATACTTTCTTACTTGTTTCCATACCGTTTCCCATATAAATTATAGCTTTTTCACACAAATGGGCATTTTTTTAATATATGAGTTTTTATAAGAGTTATAAGAGTTTTATGAAAACCCAAGTAGAATTTTTTCAATTTCACTGTGCAACATTTTTGAGCCAATCGCGTGCAAACAACTTTTGTCCAAAATTTTATGAAAGTAGACAACAACCATATTTGGGTTTTGTTTTCTTAGATCGGGTTCGGATTTTATGGCCTCATCTAAACATGGCACTATGGTTTCAAGCAGGAATTTTTTGGCCAAAAATTTTTTTTGAAGTTTCAAAATTTTAATTTGTTTTTGTACAGAATAATAAAAAAACAATTCAAGTCAACCGAAAATAATTAGTTTTTGTAAATGCCGTTAGTTTCCTTTGATTGGCGCAGTACCAAAGTTGACACTTTTTTATGTAAAAATAAAACAGACTTTGTTGTAAAATATACAATTTTTGTTGTATTGCGTCGCTGCATAAATATACAGAAGTGAGACCAAAGTTATTATGAATCGGGAAGCTGTAAGTGAGTACTTCCATAATATTTACAAAAATAACAAAGAAATTTGTAAAATTAGCGTAATAAAATCAATGTTTTTATACATATTGAAAATTATTTTTTACAAATATTTTTTAAATATATTTTAACTTTAAAAAAATGTCAAAATACGTCCACCTCCGAATCGAATTTGGAAGCTAGCAGGGGGTCTGTACTAATAAATTTAGAAGTCAAATCTTGCTCAAATTTGCCACAGTTAAAATAAAGTGGATTTTTCTATTTTAAGATGGTAGATTTTTTTTGTAAATACCTGTTGTGATTGTACGTAGTAGAGAGAAGTCTCCCTTGTCCTGTATGGGATGTTGTGGAACAATGTTTTTGTTTGTTGATTGTACGTAGTATCCAATTGAAATAGAACTGTAATACCCACATCTATCAGCCGATTTTCATTAAAATTCATATTTAAGGGTTTCAGAGTGTAGAAAACCAGTGTGTATACTTTTTTTGAAAATAGGTCCATTTTTGTCATAGCCCCCACATAAAAGTACCGTCCGATTTTAGATATTTTTTGGATTTTAGCGACACTCTATGACCGATTGGGCTGAAATTTGGTGTTTCGACTTCTTGGAAAATGTGAATCCTTCGTACCAAAAATTATTAACGTATTTTGGTTTAGACACCACACAACGGGGCCACCCTGTTCAACAAATTTTGGCAGTTTTTGGTCATTTTGGTTGATAAAACGTAAGAATTGCTGTTTGTACAAATTTATTATATATAATAATTAATTTCAAAACAAAATGGATGTTGAAATAGTTTTGGCCAGAAAATTCGGATTTGAGACCGAGATGTGCATGGTTAAATACCGAATTTTTAAGAGCAAGAAGAGAATATTTGGAGGAATAGTGAACTCGAAAAGCTGCACTTATTGCCTCAAATTTTATAATGTATTTGTGTATATTTCGCAGCGTATCTCCCAAACTATTAAATTTTTCTTAATGTTACCTTTTGGGAAAATATTCCATGGAATGTTACACACAATTCTTGAGAACATTATATTGTTGTAAAAAATAAATCTATCGCCTTGTTTCTAGCAAAATTTTCAACAACTTGGTAAATATTTCAACAATTCATTGGAATCCACAACATGAGAATAAACAGCCTGTGTGAACATTGTTTTGAAATAAGTTTTGTAGAAGGAATGTTATAAAATACCCCTTAAAAAACGTGAAATAACCATTTTAGAGTTCCAGAATGTTCTGAAGAATTGATGGTCACATTATTTGGAAAATTTTTAGAATGTTTAATTGGTTCCACTCCCAATAGTTCAGTTGCTACTGCCCGGAATTCCAGAAATTATGAAAACTTTTCTATATTTTAACGAGTTTGATGCGCTAGATGCAGCTTTTCCTTGTTCAACTGTTTGACACAAAAGTTCTACTACTTTGGGGCTATAATATTGCTGAAGACTGCAAAGCAAAAATTATTGTTGGTTTCGGAGATAAAGGTCCGATCATGGAAAAAATGCTAATTTTAGGTCGGTTTAGATGAGGCCATAAAATCTAAGCCCGATCTAACAATACAAAACCCAAATAAGGTTTTTATAGTCTCAATATGTACTTTCAGAAAATGTCCATTAGAAGTTGTTTGCATTTCTAGTGTTGCACAGTGTTTTGGAAAAAAATTAAATATTTTGAAAAAAAAAAAATTGAATTTTTTTTTTATTTTTTTGTATTTTTATAGTTTGTTTATTGGGGTTTGGGGTTTTATTTACAGTGTTTTTTAAATAGTTAGAACATATGAAAAACTCAGAAACACTCATATTCTGATGGAAAATACGAAAATGAAAATTTTTTAATTTTGAACTTGAATTCCTCGGCAACCGCCAGACCGAATTTGGTGGCTTTTAATGTGTCGGAAAGAGGAAAGTGTTATCTGTCGAACAAAAAAGAATTATGAAAATTTCTCTATCCGTTCAAAGGTTACCGAGTACAGGTACTACATGTCGGTATTGCCTCGAAATAATGGTTTTGAGGAACTGATAGATCAGGCTAAATGTGTCGTCCGTCTGTTTATCTGAATCTTGTAATCACAATTTCGACTAGATTGTCACTTCAGGTTTGTGAAGGGGGGAAGAATCCGGAATCAGATAAAACAAATTCTGAGAAGTATTCCACTTCTATTAGGGTCATTCCACAACAATATCAATAAAATTAGAAAAACTCAATTTCACATTAATGCAAAGTAGGCCAATCATTGGAGATAATGGAATAGGCCCTAACCCATCGCATTTATTACTTACTTACTTAATTGTGGGACCAAACTATTGCAGCTATGATTGGGGGCATTTCCATCACAGTTATTGCAAAAGACTCTAAGCTATCCCAATTTTAATATTGTGATATGACAAATATTATTTCTCAATATTCTATTAGGGTTTTCAAAAAAAAATCTGCGGAGCATGGTAGCTATAATACAGTCAGTCGTTGTGGCACATTTCTCTTTTCACCGTAGTTCTTTCTGGAACGACCACAACATTAAATTATTCTTCGGTACAACCGCTATGTTTGATCTATAATTGGTGAGATAGAAGGAGGCCACATATGCTTGAATACAGCAATCTTTGATATGAGAGAAGTCTCCTCAGTCCCTTTTGGGAAGTTCGTGGGAAATACATGACTTGACAACGTAAGGTTGCAAGTTCAGGAATAAATCTGGCAGGCTGTTTCTACTCATATTTTAATGCCGATCATACGAATGAAGGAATATCAATAATTGGAAATGAGAACTACCTCAAGGACAAACATGTGAAGAGAAACGAAAGATTTAACCTTATTTATTATGAGTAAAAATCTGCATAAAAAAAATAATACGACAATGTAAGTATGTGGGAGAAATAAATCTAATAAAACTCTTCTCAAATAACGATACAATGCATAAAAGTCCCCTTAATTACACTTCCCGTGCATTGCAGCTAATTCGTTAAATGTTTGTCATTATCATTAGTAAAATAGACAACAAAATACGTCAAACACGCATAAAAGTAGGAGGAGTTTAATGGCTTTTAAATGAGACCAGAGGAAATGAAAACGATTCACGACCAGAAATCTAAGTAAAGGCTTAAATATCGATCAAGTGACAAAGTAAAGGATTAAATTAATGATTTTCGAAAATGTTGAAACCCTTTTTCAAAACACATCTCCCATTCCAAAACACAACTCCAATACCTTGCGAAAAGTATTTCAATGTTTCTGCCACAATTAGTTTTGGCTTGAAATTAGGCCAAAAGATTTGGAATAACCAAAAATGTGCAAAATCTACAAATGCAACGCCCACTCTCAAAACACATTGTCATCACTTCAACGTTACTGCTCCTGCTAATCCTTTGACTTAACTGAAGATCAATACTAAGAAAAGGCTTAGCTAGGTGACTAGCCGCCACCCCTTTTTTCGTTTTCTTCTTCTTCTTATGTGTTGTGTGTTTGCAAAATATTTTTGGCAATAAAAACGGGTAAAACTGACGCGACCGGCAAAGAGTTTTATTGTCTGCAATTTGGATAAGTCATTTTCCGGCATGACTTCTAGATTCCTTTGTTTCCTGGTTGGTAGCACATAAAACAGAACAGGTAGGCCAAAATCGTCTAACTGGTTAAATGCAACAACAACAATAAGAACGAAAGGAGGAAAAAGGGATAAATGGGTGAGCGGACGGATGGACGTACTCAGGCACAGGCTTAATCGCGAAATCTGTTTGTGTGCAAATCTCCTTTTAACACTTTTACAACCCGTGCACAATCCTTTAATGTCCAAGGTAAAGGGTACACCTCTTTTCCTTTGAGCTGGGCTGAACTCTGAACTGTAACTACTCGTTCAGTCGCTCGGCCTAGTCACTCCTTTCGTTCGGTAGGCCGACCAGCTAGATGGGTGACCGACGAACACCAGAGAAATGGTTGTTCGCGTTCATGTCACTCAGCCAGGCCATCGTCGATCCATCCATGTGTCTGTTGTAAATTTGGGAAATGCAAAAAACCGTTCATTTGTTGTGCCATCATAAAACTTAAAGTCGCGGATTAACTAGCCGGCTTAGATGATAGGCAGTTTTAGTGGCAGGGCATTGTCATCGAGCCTTACCGAATTTTATTGTTTTGTATTTTTGGCAATTGAATTGTTGTGGACAATGTTTTGGTGGGTGCGTCTATCCTTATTTTGTTTGTATATTTTGAGCTCTGCAACTCTCTCACTCGCACCCCTGAGAACTTATTGCCGGAATTGACTGATTATAAAGATGACGTTTTCAGAGGTCATCATTGCCATTTTTGCTGAAGTGATTAAATACATTTTGCACACTTTTTCTCTATAAATTTTGATGACCTTGACTTTTTGTTTTGTCACATAACCTTGCTGGGCTGGCTGGATGGATGGTTTGTTGTAATTTTAGTCATGATTTTAGATTAGCAGAGTTATAATAAATTTCCCCAGAAAACTATGTTTGCCAATAACACTACTACTCTTTTTCTGTTTTGTTTCTTTCAAAATAGATATTGGCCTTTCAATGAAACGGCTTTGGAATACTTGAAAAGAATTAAATTTTCCCCTTAACTAATCTCAATGGCAATGACAATCAATGAGTCACAACATCCCAGAAGAGGAAGGAAGAGTTAAAATGAGCCTCAGTAATAAAATTTTAAAAATTCTACTTTATTCGACGAAAAGTATCAAGTATGGAATCAAATTGATCTGCAAATCGACTACCATCCGCGAAAATATTTCGATAAATTATGGAAAAAATAATATCGTTATAATCACAAGTGTCTGCGGTAAAAGTTTCAAAATGAACCAAGAAAATAACTTAAACCACATTTAAAAATTGTTGAACCTTCCAAATTGAACTAAGGTGAGTAGAAATATTGCAGTTACTCCTAGCTATTGTACGGCGATTTGGCTAAATCGACTCAAATTATTGGAAACGGATGATAGGGCTGCGGAATCGACATATTTTCAACCTAATGCATTATTTTAAGTTATGGAGTTGATGTGTAGAAGCGTGTAATAAAATGTGTCTACGGCAGGTTGGGTGCCACCGTGGTGCAATGGTACGCGCGCTGAAGGTTGTGGGTTCGGTTCCCGCCAGGCAACATCAACATCAATTCTTCAACGGTGGCAAAATACCCCTCACTAATGTTGGCGACATCTCTTGAGTATTTCAGCCATGTAAAGCTTCTTTACAATTGGTGTCTTAGACACGCCATTCGTACTCGCTTTACAGTTTCTAGTATGGACTCCTGTAGATCCTTTCATAGGAGATAACAGATTTTATAATAGAAGAGTTGTAGAACAAAGCATATGTAGGATCTAAGACTATTATTACAACAAGTAAAAAAGTATCAGTCAGCTTTGCCGACAGAGATATACCCTCAGCCCGAGTGGATTGAAATACTTTTTTTCCAAAAAAAAACATGGATTTAGGGGGGTTTCAAAATTTTAGGCGTATGAACCGACAAAAGTATAGATAGGACTAAAGCTCAAAAATTTGTTTTCTCAAGAAGTATGGACTTGCCTTTTACTGCCGTAATTGAGGCAGCCGTCCGTCTGTTTATATGAATGCAAGTTGCCCCAACAAAAATCAAAGTGATTCGAGAGCAGGTCTTACAGTGAATTTTTCCGAACTTTTCTGAACTTTTCCGAAATTGTTGTGGGAGGTACCCGAAGGAATGGACCGATTGAGTCCATCTAAGTCTGGTAGAATTTTCACGATGTTCAAAATATGGACCAAATCGGATACTTCCTTCAAGAGTTATCGTGCGCACAAATTTTCTGAACATTTCCGAAATTTTGTGGGGGAGGTACCGGAAGGAGTGGACCGATATAACCCATCTTCGAAATTAAACTAAGTCTGGACAAAATATTACGAAAGCAAATTTGGACCGAATCGGTTGATCCGTGCGAGAGTTATCGTGCTCTCCAGCCAGCCAGACAGACAGACAGACGGACGGACATGGCTAAATCAACTCCAAATAGTCTGAAACATATAGTCGCACATTTTGCCCGTATGAAAGTGTATATACTCTCGTTAGCATAAATGTTGAGGGTATATAGAAATCGATATATTGTAAAACTGTCTATCACAGAGAAGAAGCCTGCATTAAAACGCAAAATTTTTTTAACTTTTATGGAGCTGGTACCTCAAGCAATTGACCGACAACTGTTTCTTCGATAGTTATTGTGCCAACTAACCATTTTAGTTTAGTCAGTCAAGAAGGCTGTACTTGGAAATCATAAAAATTATATAAAATAAATAGGACCCCTTCCGTCAAAATATCAAATTGATCCTTGCTTAGCCCTCAAGCGGCACTTAATCGAACATTTTGATTTTTCTGGGAGAAATACTTGAAGGAGTGGTCCGAACTCATCTTCGAACTTTACTTAACTTGCAAACCATATCATTCAATCCTTTCCATAGATGTTGTGTCCACCACATATTTGAATTGTCAGGAAGCATGGACCATGAAAAAAATTTTATTGTATTGTGTGTGTGCATACCATTGCACCCCGGTGGTACCCGTGAAATGTTTCGAAACGAATATTAAATTTGTAAGTTATCGGCCCTTAGTTAGTGTTTGCAAGGTCTTAGAGCATTTGGGTCATAAACTCAGAAAGTGTGGACTTGCCATCAGAAACAAATGTACTGTCGTAATAGTGGCCGCGAGTACACCCGGCTACAATTCAAAACTATCCGAGACACCCTCCCGACAGAAATTCACTCAGGGGAGGGGGACCCACTGATTAAATATGATTTTTATACCCTCAGCCTTTAGGCTAAAGAGGGTGTTTACACTCTGATACGACCAAAAATGTGCCTCATCGAAATAATGGTTTTAGACCCCAAGTATGTTTGTACGATATCCGTTTCAGACAATTTTGAGTAGATCTAGCAATGTCCGTCCGTCTGTCTGTCTGGCTGGTGCGCACGATAACTCTCGGACGGATCAATCGATTCGGTTCAAATTTTGGGTATCGAAATATTTTGTCCAGATTCGATTTAACTTGGAAGATGGGCCATATAGGTCCACTCCTTCAGGTACCTCCCCCACAAATGTTCAAAAATTGTCGCAAAACTTGTGCGCACGATAACTCTTGTAGGGAATAATCGATTTGGTCCATACTTTGCACATCGTGTAATTTCTACCAAACTTAGATGAGGTTCCAATATGAACTCAATCGGTCCACTACTTCGGGTACCTCCCACACAAAATTTCGGAAAAGTTCAGTTTAGGACCTGGTCTCGAATCGCTTTGATTTTTGTTTACGCAAGTTGTATTCGCTGTCCTCTATACGACGCTGTAAGTTTCATTAGGGGCAAGTCCATACTTCCTGAGAAAATAGCCTGAAAGTTACAAAAAACCCTATAAGACCGTGTGTAGAGGTTGGAGCGCAAGATAACTCTCGAACGGATCTGCCGTTTCGGTCCAAAATTT
The DNA here is from genome assembly GCF_047663935.1 of Musca autumnalis. Classification (NCBI taxonomy): domain Eukaryota; kingdom Metazoa; phylum Arthropoda; class Insecta; order Diptera; family Muscidae; genus Musca; species Musca autumnalis. The sequence goes on from NW_027411755.1 coordinate 244,416,275, forward strand.
GGCAAAGCCGACTGACACTTTTTTACTTGTTTGGTAGCAAACCGTTCAAAAAGTGTATGATCATTTTTTATATAAGGAGACACTCGGGCCCTGTATTGGAATTCAGTAACAAATTTTTCGAGTTAGCGAAAAAATCGTTAAAATTAAAACGCAAAATTATAAATGAAAAGTACCCAGCAAAATGTTTGATGACAAATCATGAGTTGAATCACGGGTGCAAGTGATCTGGCAAGTCATCTTTTTGTCATTTTCACTAATGAATTTTATATGAGCGTGACCCTAAAAGATAACGTTCTTTTTTGGATCCTAAGTCATTTTCACAAATGTTTTGACATGTCATTTTCACCAATGCTTTGGCATGAAATTTTCATGTTTTGTTTGGAAAATGAAAAATTCTGTATTCAAATATGATTTTCATGACAAACAAAACTTCTTATTAATTCAAACGAAAACATACATGAAATAATTACAACCAATTTATAAGCAAACAAGTAAAAAAGTATCAGTCGACTTTGCCGACAGAGATATACTCTCAGCCTATGTGAATTGTGACTTTCATCTACGGACAGATCGAATGCATTTAGAGTATTTTCAGAATTTTGTGGCACTATTTTGAC